>NC_082661.1:224664124-226065624 GCF_025265405.1 Mesoplodon densirostris
GGGCTTAATTTCCAAAATATACAAACAGCTCAGACACCCCAACAACAAAAAAACAAACTACCCAACAGAAAAATCGGCAGAAGACCTAAACAGACATTTCTCCAAAGAAGACATACATGGCCAACAGGCACATGAAAAGACGCTCAGCATCACTAATTATTAGAGAAATGCAAATCAAAACGACAATGAGGTATCACCTCACACCAGTCAGAATGGCCATCATTCAGAAGTCTACAAATAATAAATGCTGGAGAGGGTGTGGAGAAAAGGTAGCCCCCCTACACTGTTGGTGGGAATGTAAATTGATGCAGCCACTATGGAAAACAGTATGGAGGTTCCGCAAATAACTAAAAATAGAGTTGCCGTTGGATCCAGCAACCCCACTCCTGGGCATATATCCGGACAAAACTATAATCAAAAAGATACATGCACTCCTATGTTCATTGCAGCACTATTCACAATAGCCAAGACATGGAAAAAACCTAAATGTCCATTAACAGATGAATGGATAAAGATGTGATATATATCGGGTTCGATCCCTGGTTGGCGAAGATCCCACATGCTGCAGAGCAACTAAGCCCATGCACCACACCTACTGAGCCTGTGCGACACAACCACTGAAGTCCGTGTGCTCTAGGGCCCACGTGCTGCAACTATTGAGCCTACGTGCTGCAACTACTGAAGCCCACGCACCTAGGGCCTGTGCTCTGCAACAAGAGAAGCCACCACAATGAGAAGCCCGCACATTGCAATGAAGAGTAGCCCCAGCTCACTGCAGCTAGAGAATGCCCACACGCAGCAACGAAGACCCAACACAGCCAAAAAAAAAAAAAAAAAGTAAATGTACAATGGGCAGAGATATAAAAGGTATGTAGGTACGCATAAAGGCAAAATGTGAAGAAAATAGCCAGCAATGAAAATAATATCAACAGAATAAAATTTTTCTTTTTATTTTGGCTGTGCCACACAACTTGCGGGATCTCAGTTCTCCGACCAGGGATTGAACCTGGGCCTCTGCAGTGAAAGTGCCAAATCCTAACCACTGGACCACCAGGGAATTGCCCTAGAATGAAATTTTAGATGATTTTTTCCTGAAATTCTTCAATGTTGCTGTAACATTTTTACAATCTAATGTAAAAAAATCCTTTCTAAATTTTAAGTGAACACCACCAGGAGGAGTCACATCACTTCCCTTTCTATAACCCTCCAATATTCCAATGATTTCCTTGTGCAATAAAAATACCATGCAAACCCCTTCTGTGGTGTTTAAGGTTGTATCTGTCAGGCCTCTGACACCTCCTGGATCTCATCTGTTGACTCTCCTTCCCTTGTCCACTATGTTCCAGCCCTCCAGGGACGTTATGTGCCTTGGAAACACCAACCTTATTCCTGTTTTAATCTCTGCTCCTCCTGTTTTCTTGGTCTAGAATGCATTTTCTTCAGGTCTTCACACGGCTGCCTTTTCCCATCCTTCAGCTATCACTTCAAATGTCACCTTTTTAAAGAGGCCGTGGAGACACTGACTATTATCTACCCAACAACTGAACATCTCTAGCTCCCACCAGGAAACTCTTAAGGGTCGGGTCTTCTTTTACCCTACCTGAGGAAGCTAAGACCTGGGCACATGGCTCAAATGCAGCCAATCATTTCCTGTTCCTACATTTCAAAGTTGAAGAGCGTGATGATGCATAGGGACAGGGAATAGTTGCAGTTTCCTTGGTGACTCTGGTGCCATGGAGAGTCCAGTAGAATCCTAATAATAGCTAAAGTTGGTGGTGTTCATCACAGTGATGGTTTAGTCCAGTGGTGGTGCTCTTAGCAGTGGCCATGGCTGGTTGGTGTTGAGCTGATGTGCAGACTACCATGTGATTTTTTCTTGGTTGTGTCTTGCCTCCCTTGGGTCCTACTAAAAGCTGGGTTCTGCAGTCTATGTATCAATGCTATCAGTTACCTGAAACTCTTCCCCAAAATGTCTTTTCTGCTTAAGTTTAGTAGAGCTGTTTTCTATTGTTTGCAACCAAGAACCTATACAAAGACCTTCCCTGAAAGCCTAAGCTAAAACAGCCAGTTCCCTATCCTGGTTGTTCTCTATGACAGTATTCAGTTTTTCACAACATGTACCACTATCCGAAGTAATTATTTTGTGTATCTGTTTTTATTTGTTTAGTTCTTTTATTTTATTTATTTATTTTATTGTAAAATTAATTAATTTTAATTTAATTTAATTAATTTATTTTATTGTAAAATTAATTTTAATTTAAAATTAATTAATTTAAAATTAATGAATATAAATATTCATTTAATAAATGAGATAGAGAGTAGAATGGATGCTAGAAACAGGATTCCAAGAGACATAAGGACCAAAATTAATATGAAGAAATCTAATAGAATAAATATGAGAGCTGACTTTAGGTTGATCAATCAATCGCACAAGTACAAGATTGGGGAGACCTTACTTTTTAGGAATTTGAGGGCTAAAAATGAAAAACCTATAGGTTGTGATAGACTGCAAGCTCAGTAAGACTTGACTTCTAAAAAGGGTGCAAGCAATCTTAGGGTATTCTAACAGGAATACATAAGGGATTTCTGCTTCTGGCCAAGGTGAATTAACAAGGACCAGATTTACCTTCTCGCCTTAAATAACTAAAAACATGGGACAATGGGCTTCCCTGGTGGCGCAGTGGTTGAGAGTCTGCCTGCCGATGCAGGGAACACGGGTTCATGCCCCGGTCCGGGAAGATCCCACGTGCCGCGGAGTGGCTAGGCCCGTGAGCCATGGCCGCTGAGCCTGCGTGTCCGGAGCCTGTGCTCCGCAACAGAAGAGGCCACAACAGTGAGAGGCCCGTGTACTGCAAAAAAAAAAAAAAAAAAAAAAAAGGGACAAAACATGTGAAACAATTTTTTTTCAGACACTGGACCACAAGCAGCCAGGAAAGTGATTATTGAGAGAGGGGATACGAACAGATGATCTTTACAATTGCCCAGTGTACTGCCTGGATAATGTTTTCAGGCCACAGCACAGGAAGGGGGAACCCAGGCAGAGCCAGGCAATCCCCATGAATTGAGGAGATGGAGCTGGGATTTCAAGGACGTCAAGATAGCTAAAGTTCAATGGTCAGTGTATCAGAAAGAAGAGAGTTGCACAGGGAGAGAATCCCAGAGGACGGCAGAGTGTGCCCCTTAGTCATCAGCTAAATACTGATTGGCACATGTGAGTGAGAAAATAACCCATTCCACTCCTAGATATTTACTCAATAGAAATGAAAGATTTCTATGAGAATGCTCATAGCAGCTTTATCTGTAATAGCCAAAACCTGGAAACAAACAACTTGTCCATCAACAGATGAACAGATACACAAAAAGTCCTATATCCATATAATGGAATATCATTCAGCAGTAGAAAGAACAAAATATCGATACACACAATAACATGGATGAATCTCAAAATAATTATACTGAATTTACAAAGTCAGACAAAAAAATGCATACATTTGATTCCATCTGTGTAAAATTCTAGAAGAGGCAAACTGACCTATGGTGATAGAAAGCAGATCAGTGGTTTCCTAGGGATGGGAAGGAGGGAGGGAATCCGTATCAAGGGGCATGAGGGAACTTTCGGGAATGATGAATACGTTCATTATTTTGATTGTGAACATTTCATAGATTTATACATATGTAAAAGCTAATCAAATTATACAATTAAAATGTGCAGTGCATTGTACACTAATTATATCTCAATAGAACAGGAAAAAAAAGAAATAAATACAGCATGCAAGCAAGATATTTGATAGTGTCTTGGTACCCCTCACCTAGAATCCTCACCCAGTTCTCCTCACGTGTGCTTTAGCATAGAAAACAGTAAGGCTGGTCTCCTACGCAGATGATTGAAAATCAGCTAGACTCACTCAGGAATGATTCCTGCACAAATGTCAACTAAATATTTGTTGAATGAATGTATAGGTGGATAAATGAATGTATTCCTCCACCAAAGCCTATAGGATTCAAATTTGTGCCTCCAGAAAAAATTTGGCCACACAAAATTTCACACAAATGAAATGTCACACAGATTCTTAAAACTGAAAAATTTAAATCCTCACAGGCTAAGGGCCTATGCCATCTATTCTGGGGACTGTAATTTAAGAGCTTGATGTCTATAAGAGAAAAGAAACAGATGAGAAGTCTGATGTTTAGCTGGGAGAAGTTTTAAAAGAGACCTGAAAATTTTCTTCAACACACAGGAGGAAGATAAATTAAACACATTTTGTGTAACTAAAACCGAGGAGTTGATGGCTGAGAGACGGATTTTATTTTATTTTTTATTATTAATTTTTGGCTGTGCCATGCAACTTGGTGGATCTTAGTGCCCCAACCAGGGATCAAACCCAGGCCCCAGCAGTGGAGGCACAGAGTCCTAACCACTGGCCCACCAGGGAATTGCCTGGGAGGTGGATTTCAATCCCAAAGTCAATCCTGAAGCTGGACGAGATGCCCCTCTTCTCCTTTCCCACACGTCCGTAACACACTGTACATGGGCCACTCTAACACTACTATACCCTATTGTGATTATTACTTTTTAAAAATGTTTTCCTGGCTAAATTGTGTACTTTTTGGTTTTAGATAGCAAGACAAAATAGGATAAAGATGTCAATTATTTCTAAATTCATCTACAATCTCACTACAATCCCATTTAAAATGTAAATATGTTTTCCTCTTCCATCCTCTCATTGTTTTGAACTTGAAAAAAGAAATGTGTCTGAAATCAATTTGGAAGAAAAGATGTGAAAATTGTCAAGAAAATTCGAAAAATAAAGGGGAAGAATAATGCTATCGCATCAAACTGTATCTACAGTAACTAAAATACTTTGATTTTGATGTCCAAATAGGCAGATCAATGGAAAATAGTGGTGTCGAGATGAATCAATGTAAAAGAATAAAATGCATCAATAAGTTAGTGAGGTGGGAAAATGTTTGAGACACCCAGTTACACACAGCGTTTATATTTGCGGGGAAAACTACACAAATAAAAAAATGTGTGTGTGTGCGTGTGTGTAGACTAGGGTGGGATTTATTCAAGAAAACTTTGTGAGTGATTTACTTTCATTGAGAACCAGGGTGGGGCAGACCTGGGGTTAGGAAGTGAAAATGGACGAGATGGGCACTGTTCTTTCACTTTATTCACTTCTGTATTTTTGGAAATATTTTTATATATTGCATGGATGGGTTTTAATAAATTACAGAGAAAAAAGAGGAAAGGGGAGAAAGGAGAGAAAAGGGCACAGAAATCACAGAGAACGGAAGAAACTAAGGATGGGCTTTGAAGTCATAATGACAGGTAACTTCTCTAAGCCTCAGTTTTTTTCCTATAAGATAGGTATCATAACGTCTCCTTCACAGAGTAGTTTTTTTGTTTTTGTTTTTGTTTTTGTTTTGTGGTACGTGGGCCTCTCACTGTTGTGGCCTCTCCCGTTGCGAAGCACAGGCTCTGGACGCGCAGGCTCAGCGGCCATGGCTCACGGGCCCAGCCGCTCCGTGGCATGTGGGATCTTTCCGGACCAGGGCACGAACCCGTGTCCCCTGCATCGGCAGGCGGACTCTTAACCACTGCGCCACTGGGGAAGCCCCACAGAGTAGTTTTAAGCATTTAATGAAATAATTTATGAAAAGGACTTAGCCCATCATAATCAAGCATTATACAACATCTATAATAATTACTATTTGCTACTACTAGTTACTATTATTTATAGTCCAAGAAATGTGCAGTTGGAAAGTTATAAGAACACCCCAAATTCCTTCACAATAACCTGGAGGTTAAGCTCAGGGAAGAAGGTGGCTATGAGATTATAACCAGGAAAGCTTTAATCTAATCAACTGCACTGTGCTCTGTCTGAAGAAAGAATGTGTTAACTGAAGTAGGAATATGATCCATATGGAAACTACAAAAGGATCTACTAGGAGAAATGAGAGAGGGTTTCATCTGTTGGGAGGTGGATGCTGATTAAAACAACCTTGGGATTAAATCTTAACTCCTTGGATAGATTTTGCTATAGAGCAAGAGTACTACTCTGACTAATCAACACATTGGCTCTTACATGGATTATTTTGGTGTAGACATCAGCCTCTCTTGAGTTCAGTTTGTGTGAGGATCCTTGACAGTCTGATCTCATCTAGGCAGACAGAAGACAAGTTTTGGATCTAAAAGCTGAAGTCCAATCCCTAGAACTTTATGATCTCCTACAAACAAGCTTTTGTGCTATGGGCCTGAAATGAATGAAGGGAAAGCAGTTTTCTGTTTTGGAGAATTAAAACTTCAGCATGAACAAGTGGATGGATGAATGAATACATTAGTACTGGAAGGAGCTGTCATATAGAAGTGTAAACTCTGCATTATTGTGTTATTTTTACCCATGGGATTGCTTCTCCCTTGTTTCTAGTTGACCGTGCTATCCAGATGATCAACCACCCCTGCAGTAGCTGATCGCTGTCAACCTCTCCATCTTCTTCTTGCCACGTTCCCTCACCTACTGCACTCCAGCCTTCCTGGCCTTCCCCATTCCAGAATGCAATGCCGCTGGCTCTATGCCTGGCTCTTGCCTTCCCCTTACTTTACATCCCAACTCAGCGGTCACTTCCTTAGAGCCTGGGATCAGTCTCCCCAGTGCCTCTTCCAGTTTCTCTATGTAAAGTAATCACCTTCCCACCCCCAGCACCACCGCATTATTTTCCATCACAGCATTCAGCATCCTATATATTTTATGGAATATTTTAGTTCTTATCTGCTGAGAAGCAGATGCCTAGATGGGATTAAACATACAAGAGATTTACTGGGAGAATTGCCTGTGATGGATAAAGGGAGAGGGAGAGAGAGGAAGTGAGGAGAGCCACCAGCTACAGGTCTGACAGCCCTGAAAGGGAGAGTGAAGGAAGGAGAGATGGGTAGGAAGAGTCATGAAGCGCAGCACAGTTCAGAGAAAGTTTTAGCCAGGACTATGGGAAATCTGCCAACCAAAGTCACGTGTTGGGGGAATCCTAGCTCTTGAAGGAACAGGCTTTCTTCAGCACTTACCACCATGCTCAGTTGTGGGTTGGGAGCCCACAGGTTAGGCCTTGGTGCAAGCCCAATGGCGGGTCCAGAATGGCAGCAGCTGGGACCACCAGTCACTTACACTCCCTGTGGTCAATCATTTGAGAAGTGCATTTTCATGGTTGTCAGATTCTCTGAACTGAATGTTCGTGTCCCTCCCAAACTCATATGTTAAAGTTCTAACCCCCATTATGATGAAATTCGGAGGTAGGACCTTTGGGAAGTATTAGGTTTAGATGATGTCTTGAGAGTGGAACCCCATGATGGGATTAACCCTTATCAGAAGAGGAAGATACCAGAGCACTCTCTGTCTCTCTCCCTCTCTCCCTCTTTCTCTCTGTCTCTCCATTACGTGAGGATACAGCAAGAAGTCTACCCTCTGTAAACTAACAAGTGGGCTCTCACGAGACCCTGAATCTCCTGGCACCTTGATGTTGGACTTCCCAGCCTCCAGAACTGTGAGAAATAAATGTTTGGTGTTGAAGCCACCCAGGCTCTTCTAGGATAGGGGGGTCCCAATGTAACTGACATGCCACCAAATGGCCAGATGTTCTCCTCAAGGAATAGTCCATATTGGGGCTCAGCATTGGTCTCTATTGCTGACAGGTTGGACATTCACAGGCGACAAAAGCTAGTTTGGCCTTGATAAACAGTGAGTCCTCTGGGCCCTCCAACCCAACATATATAACGTATCTATCCATTCCATCATGCCCACTTCCCTCGGTCTTCTTATTCCTTCCTCGACCACCTGCCAGGGTAACTCTGGCATTGCACTTTGCTTGGCATTGTCCAGCAATTTCTCCAGGCGTCTAAGAAACCACCCTGTTCCCCAGGGTCCTTGCTAAGGTGTTAAAGCAGTGTCCTGAGAAAATGTCTCTAAAGCAATAAATTCCTGTTTATCCTGCCTTTCATTTGACCCTATTGATCAAGCACCATCAAAATTCAATTCCAGGGGTACTCCCCTGGCTTCTGCTGGTACATGCTGGCTAATTCTTGCAACACCTTTAGTAAATAATCTCTTTCTTCCCTTGTCAGGCACAGCACATCCCTAGCCAGGTCTGCTAGGGAAGTAACCCTAGTTATGAGTTTGGCAACGAGAGAGAAGGTGGGGCAGCTCCTGAGAAGGGCACTTGCGGCCCCTGAGAATGAGGCACTGCAGGGAAAGTGCTGGTCCTTCTTAGATATATTAGTTTTTTATCACTGCCTAAGAACTTGCCACACCCTGATAGCTTAAAACAGCACACATGTATTATCTCACAGTTCCCGTGGGTAGGGAGTCTTTGCACCACTTAGCTGGGTCCTCTACTCAGTGATTCACCAGGCAGCCATCAAGGTGTTGGCCCGGCTGTGTTCTTTCCTGGAGCTCAGGATCCTCTTCTAAGCTCACGTGGTTTTTGGCAGAATTCGGTTCCTTGCGGCTGTAGGACAGAGGTACTCATTTTCATGCTGGCCTTAAAAATGTCAGCCAGGGGCCATTCTCAGCTCCTAGAGGTGCCCCCAAGTTCCGGGCCACACGTGCCTGTCATGAGCCCTTTCACAAACAGGCAGCTTGCTTCTTCAGACCCTCCAGAGAACTCTCTTATCTCCAGGAGGATCTAAGGCCCTCTTTTAAGGGTTTTCACCTGATTAAATCAGGCCTAACGAGGATAATCTCCCTCTTGATTTGGGAGAATGGATTTGG
Organism: Mesoplodon densirostris; assembly: GCF_025265405.1. Lineage (NCBI taxonomy): Eukaryota > Metazoa > Chordata > Mammalia > Artiodactyla > Ziphiidae > Mesoplodon > Mesoplodon densirostris. The sequence goes on from NC_082661.1 coordinate 224,672,887, forward strand.
GAAATGAATTACATCTGAAAAATCCCTTCACCTTTGCTATATGCTATTGCCTGCAAGCTAGCCACAAGTTCTGCCTGCACTCAAGAGAGGAAATATCCACAAGGGCATGACTCACTGGGTTAACGTTAAGGTGTGTCTGCACATTAGGGAGGTGAGGGTCACCACAGGAGCATGGTGGTGGATCCAGAGGAGCAGCAGCTGGACCTTTTGTCAATTATGGTCCCTGCAGCGGGAGACCTGAGCAGCACATTTTCATGGCTATTATCACAATAATCATTATGGTATTAACTCAATCTGAAACCCATGAATTTGATAATGTATTATATGTTTATTTTCTTCTCTACTGGACTATTAGTTCTTGCAGGGGTAAGGACTAAATCTATCCTTTACTCTTGCATCATTGCCTAGCCCTCTCATGGCCTAGCACAATGCTTTTGTACACAGCAGATGCTCAAAATATTTGTTAAATGAATAAATAGCTTCAGTAGCAACAGCCATTTTATTCTGACACTGTCCCCTGACCAGATTTAACTCATCTAAGGGTGACATCCTGACCCAAGCTAAGCCAATGAGTCTCTTCCCTAAAATTTTGAGTTGAGGCTGACAGATGATTGGGCTAGCCACGCTCTGGGTGGCTGAACAGTAACTGATAATATTCTCCAGAATGCCTTCTGCCTTGCGGACCAAGGAGCAGTGGCTGCCAGTCTGGGGCATGGAGGACATACTGCAGATGCGCCAACAGAAATAGAGAGAAAGGAACGCTGCAGATACATGTTTCTCCTAGGACCTCTTCCCTGACTATCAAGAGGTTCCACGGTGTTCTTCTCCCAAATTTCCCTGTTTTGCTTAAAGTAGTTGGAGTTGGATTTGGAGTCCTATGTAATATACTCTGGAGGTTAGAACATAGGCCAGCTAGCAGCTCCCCACAGCCTTAGTTCGTGAAGCTGTGATGTGGGGAAGGGGGGTGGTGTTAAGGAATGAGATGGGCCTTTTTTTTTTTGTATATGAACAGTTCTTTAATCAAATTTAAATATGCTGATGGTCTGTTCAATTGTAAGAACTTTTATACAGTGAAAAATAACACATCATGGCCCGCCCCCGCCCCCAGGGATTTGTTCTGGAAACTTAAAGTTTCTGCTATACTGTGTGCTGGAGTAGAAGTTGCATTCTAATAGGGCCGCATGGGCTTTCTGATGAGAATATCTCTTCTTTGGTAACACTCTACCGAATTTGGGGGTTCAGAGCCTTCGGCACCTGGCTTTGTTTAATGCCTTCTTCCTGCTGTAGAGCCTATTTGGAGGCCCTGTATTTCTTGGCAGCTGTGCTGTTCTGACATCATTTTAAGTCAATTAAAATTATTAGTGTAGTTTTATTTAAAAAAAAAATTTTTAAACATCTTTATTGGAGTATAATTGCTTCACAATGTTACATTAGTTTCTGCTGTATAACAAAGTGAATCAGCTGTACATATACATATATCCCCATATCCCCTCCCTCTTGCATCTCCCTCCTAGCCTCCCTATCACACCCCTCTAGATGGTCACAAAGCACTGAGCTTTGTGATCTTCCTGTGCTATGTGGCTGCTTCTCACTAGCTATCTATTTTACATTTGGTAGTGTATATATGTCCATGCCACTCTCTCACTTTGTCCCAGCTTACCCTTCCCCCTCCTGTGTCCTCACATCCATTCTCTACAACTGTGTCTTTATTCCTGTCCTGCCCCTAGGTTCTTCAGAACCTTTTTTTTTTTTAGATTCCATATATATGTGTTAGCATACAGTATTTGTTTTTCTCTTTCTGATTTACTTCACTCCATACGACAGATGCTAGGTCCATCCACCTCACTACAAATAACTCAATTTCATTTCGTTTTATGGCTGAGTAATATTCCATTGTATATATGTGCCACATCTTCTTTATCCATTCATCTGTCGATGGACACTTAGGTTGCTTCCGTGTCCTGGCTAATGTAAATAAAGCTGCAGCACTGTGGTACATGACTCTTTTTGAATTATGGTTTTCTCAGGGTATATGCCCAGTAGTGGGATTGCTGGGTCATATGGTAGTTCTATATTTAGTTTTTTAAGGAACCTCCATATTGTTCTCCATTGTGGCTGTATCAATTTACATTCCCACCAACAGTGCCAGAGGGTTCCCTTTTCACCACACCCTCGCCAGCATTTATTGTTTGTAGATTTTTTTCTTTCTTTCTTTCTTTTTTTTTTTTTTTGTGGTACGCGGGCCTTTCACTGTTGTGGCCTCTCCCATTGCGGAGCACAGGCTCCGGACGCTCAGCGGCCATGGCTCACGGTCCCAGCCGCTCTGCGGCATGTGGGATCATCCCGGACTGGGGCACGAACCCATGTCCCCTGCATCGGCAGGCGGACTCCCAACCACTGCGCCACCAGGGAAGCCCTGTAGATTTTTTTGATGATGGCCATTCTGACTGGTGTGAGGTGATACCTCACTGCAGTTTGATTTACATTTCTCTAATGATTAGTGATGTTGAGCATCCTTTCATGTGTTTGTTGGCAATCTGTATATCTCCTTTGGAGAAATGTTTATTTAGGCCTTTTGTCCATTTTTGGATTGGGTTGTTTGTTTTTTTTGATACTGAGCTGCATGAGTTGCTTGTATATTTTGGAGATTAATCCTTTGTCAGTTGCATTGTTTGCAAATATTTTCTCCCATTCTGAGGGTTGTCTTTTCATCTTGTTTATGATTTCCTTTGCTGTGCAAAAGCTTTTAAGATTCATTAGGTCCCATTTGTTTATTTTTGTTTTTATTTCCATTTCTCTAGGAGTTGAGTCAAAAAGGATCTTGCTGTGATTTATGTCATAGAGTGTTCTGCCTATGTTTGAGAGGAGCCTTTTAGAAACAGCTAAACCTTGCTCTCCAGCAATGAGGCTGGTTACAAAGGACAGAGGCTGGGGATTCTGCCCCAAAGAGGAGCTGGCTGGAGCCCCTCAGCAGCCCCTCAGGAGCCCCTCAGCAGCAGGAGCTAATGTGTAGAGTGTGAAGCAGCCGCTTTGGGGAAACTGGAAGTATTGTTACCACTCCAAGTTGCGTGGCTCAACCCGCGCCATCCAGTCAGGCAGAGAGATTAGCCGGTCATGGGAGGGGTCAAGTACTCTTTCCACTGAAGTCTCCTTGGGACACCACCTAAGTCAATGGATGCCAATGGACATTTGCAGGTTATTCTGTAATATATTGATTTATACTTCAGTAATCACTGTTAATGTGAAATAAAGGTGGTTCCAATGCAAGGAAGAGGGTCTGGATGCTGAGCATAAAAACTGACTGAGGGTTGTTGCGGAGGACAGGAGACAAGAGGAGTAGAATGGGGCAGAAACAGGAGAATTCCGTGGAACAGAATGATGAATGTGAGAATAGAAAATTTTGGCAAAATCTTAGGAGGTGTAAGTGGGTATCCAATGATAGGAGGAAAGATGAAAGGGATAGAAAGATATTCTATTTATTCCCGTGGGAAAGAGGATAGAGAAACAGGTATTTATTTAATCATTCATATTTTTTCAGCAAGAATCCATGGGCACCTACTCTGTGCCAGCCACTTTTCAGATACTGATGACACAGTGGCAAATGAGCAGCAGAGTCCTTCCCTTCACAGAGTTAACTTTCTTGTGGCTCTAATTGGACAGAGCATTGCTCGTCACCACTCTTTCTCCATGGTTAGGGAAGGACTGACTTTATTAGTACTTGGGTGGGCACACAGATCTCTCCCCCAACCCCTGATGCCATCCTTAGAAAAGCACTGAGTGTGGAGTGAGGGCTGGGATGAGGAGACCCTGCAGCATACTAAAGGCTCAAGAATGAGGAGACAAGCAAGAGAAGGAAGGAGAATGGCCCTTACATTGAGATCAGGCCCACTGTGGCAGACACGGCGGGCTGACAACTGCAATTCACACTTCCCTCAAAGCAGAGGTGCAGCTGCTCAGCCAGAGACTACAGTTCCCTTTGTATCTAAATGTGGCCGTTGGAATGGTTGCCACAGGAATAGGAAGACCAGTGATGTATGTTACTTCCAGGCCAGCACTTTCTAAAATATCATAGACTCAACTTTCATATTTTAACATTCTACACACTCTTATTTGATAATCCCCAACTATATGACACCAGGTTCATTCCATTATTATTTATATGATGATGTAATAAAAAATTTCAAATAATTTTTCACACCTGTATTAAATTTTATTATGAAATATAGCATGTGTATATTTTTAAATTACTACTAATAACTTTCAAAAAGAATATGTATATACTCATTCCTTAACCAACAAAGATGCATGGGATTCCAACTAAAAGCAAACAACAATCTCCACTGAAGATAAACTCACACACAAAAATTACAAATCACACACAGGCAGCAATCTGCTGTGAAAAGAGAGTCAGCAGAAACATCAAACAGGGACATGAGGGCTTCCCTGGTGGCGCAGTGGTTGAGAGTCCGCCTGCCGATGCAGGGGACACGGGTTCGTGCCCCGGTCCGGGAAGATCCCACATGCCGCAGAGCAGCTGGGCCCGTGAGCCATGGCCACTGAGCCTGCGCGTCCGGAGCCTGTGCTCCGCAACGGGAGAGGCCACAACAGTGAGAGGCCCGCGTACCGCAAAAAAGAAAAAAACAAACAAAAAAAACCAGGGACATGAGATAATGCAACATATTGAAAGAGGTAATAAATCAGCTACATTTAAAATTATGAAAGAGATAAGATAGGGAATAAAAACCATGAGGGAAAAATAAAGAATTTGTGGGAGGGAGGAACACAAAGAATTAGTGGGAGGGAGGCCATGGAGAGAGGAGGGGACCATTTTAGTTAGGTAATTAACTAATTCTAAAAGGACCAGTTTCGGTGCAGATAGAAAAGTAAACAAGACCTAAGAAGACAGGAAGAATCAACAAGTAAAGAGGGTGAAGGGATGAGGAAGATGGGAAGAGAAAACTTAGCACCGAGTTTCTTAGCAGCAAAGGCAAAGCGGCAAACACATTGTACGTATTGTCCAAAAGTCAACAAATATAACAGTTCACCCAGGCAGATGAAGTGTTTCTGGCCCTGAGATGTTAGAAAAATGTATTCTGAAAGCATCTTTACATAAAGTGACTTGAGTGCCACTGTGAACTCTGTCTCCAACAGTAGATTTACCAAAAATGCAGAGGGTTCACATCTGGCTTTTCATTGGTCAGCCCTTAATGAAATGGGAGGACATAACTTAAATCATAAAAGAAATTCTCCGGAAAGTAAGAATGATAATCGTTTGGTGTTGGGATGTCAAAACTTACCAAAGGTAAAAAAAAGAAAACCTAAACACAATGACATTATGTAATCACGTATATACAGGTTTATCGCATTTTGATAATTCTTGACATATCTGAAACTTTTTCATTATTATTATATTTGTTGTGGTGATCTGTGATCAACAACCCTTGATGTTACTACTATGACTCTCTGAAGGCTCAGACGATGGTTAGCATATTTTAGCAATAAAGTGGTTTTTTTTTTTTTTTTTTTTTTGCGGTATGCGGGCGTCTCACTGCTGTGGCCTCTCCCGTTGCGGAGCACAGGCTCCGGACGCGCAGGCTCAGCGGCCATGGCTCACAGGCCCAGCCGCTCCGCAGCATGTGGGATCTGTCCCCTGCATCGGCAGGCGGACTTTCAACCACTGCACCACCAGGGAAGCCCAATGAAGTATTTTTAATTAAGGTATAAATATTGTTTTTTAGACATAATGCTATTGAACACTTAATAGGTTACAGTATAGGGTAAACATAACTTTTATATGCACTGGGAAACCAAAAAATGTGTGTCACTCACTTTATTGTGATACTCATTTTATCATGGTGGTCTGGAACTGAGCGCACAATACCTCTGAGCTATGCCTGTATTAAAAAATGTCATAGGGGCTTCCCTGGTGGCGCAGTGGTTGGGAGTCTGCCTGCTAATGCAGGGGACACGGGTTCGAGCCCTGGTCTGGGAGGATCCCGCATGCCGCGGAGCAGCTGGGCCCGTGAGCCACAGCTGCTGAGCCTGCGCATCTGGAGCCTGTGCTCTGCAGCAACAGAGACTGCGATAGTGAGAGGCCTGCGCACCACGATGATGAGTGGCCCCCACTTGCCACGACTGGAGAAGGCCCTCGCACAGAAATGAAGACCCAACACAACACAAAAAAAAAAAAAAAAAAAAAAAGTCATAAAATTTTGGAACAATAGAGAAAATATTACTCTAATTCTGAGTTTCTCAACCTTGGCACCACTGACATTTTGTACTGGACAATTACTTGTTATACGGAGCCGCCCTAATCACTGTAAGAGGATGACCAGCGTCTCTGGCCTCTGCCCAGTAGATGCAGTAGCATCCCCTCCCCCCCACCCCATACACTCCCTCTGGCCAGTTGCAACAACCAAAAATATCTCTAAGTATTGCCAAAAGTCCCCAGGGGAAAAAATCAACTCTAGCTGGGAACCACTGTTCTAATTATACCAAGTAAATACCATTCTTTCATATATGCAATCTTTTTCATATGTTATACATATATGTATACGTATATTGAAAGTTTCATTCAAAGAATGTTACAGATGGCTAGAGCAGACTCCTAGCATTTGAGAAGGATACCCAAGACCTTTGCAAATCCCCAAGTCGGCAAATACCACTTTAGCACATAAAATCTCCCGTAATTGTGCTTGAGAATGGAAAGAAAACAGTGAAACTGCTCCCAGACTCAGATCACGAGCAGCTGACCAGCTTCATTCAGTAGCTGAAGTATCTGGGTGTCTACTCTCCAACACTGCAGCTCATTTTAATCAAATTTGCCTCAGCTAAACTACAAATCAGTACAGGTCAAGGGTCTCCTGGGTCTCTCTGGAGTAATTCAAGCAGTGAATCTAAACTCTTTAAATGCCAAGGGACTACATGGACCTCAGGGCCTGTGTTGCAGATGCCTGACAGTCCTTGGACGTAGGCTGGAGGTCCAGGTGCTATTGCAGGGTTAAAGCCTAGTAGGGCATTCATTTATGCAAGATAAGACCACGAGACCTAAGTGTTTTAAAAGTGGTTTGTTTTGTGGATAAACATATTTCAAAACATAGGTAATGGTAGAAGGGTGATGATTAAAAAAATAATACAGATGAAAATTTAGAGTTTGGTGTACAAGCTGGACGCCAATACCTGATGTTTCACATCATCTCCAAGGCCCAAAAAGCTTGTCTTGTGATGACCCCGCCCTGGGACTACAGAACCAGCCTGGGAAATTCACCTTCTACACAGGGGAGCCCATGGCAAATAGTTTCTGCCCAAGGATGAGTTCAGTGGTCTGCTTAGATTCAGGACCTCAGAGACAATCTGAACATAACCTCAGGCAGTGCCACAACTGAAAGTCCCCTCGAGTATAGACAGAGCATTCAAGAGTGGAGAAGAAAACTGGCTCAGGAGTGAGAAGATCTTTGCTCCTGATCACCTTGCCTCCCTGAACATGGCCAAGTGCAAGTTTGCCATGCAGCCAGTACCATTTGTGAGGGCTACTGGGTTATGAGAAATTAATGAAAATAAGCTTTGAAAGCTTTAGGAGGCAAGGCATTTGTGGCAAATTCGTCTCATCACTAAACACTGCAATGCACCCCAAAGTTATGGGGAGTATAGAGAGTAGGTTCTGAACGTAGCTTTTCACGTGGTCAATTCTTGGTCAGTGTAGGCTGTGATGTTGCTTTTCTCTAAAATCTTAGAAGGCCAGGAGCAAGGGTGAGTTTAAGACTTGGGAATTAAATCAGAATGGATCTGTCTTTGTACTCACACCTAGAGGTTAAAATGAGATGATGAGCTATCAGGACAAATGGTTCACAAAGTTTTCAAATCATTCAAGTCTTTAGTCCTGCCTTGTTCCCATTTCCCATGGCCCAGCTTGGTGGTGAAGAGGAGAGAGGAAAACACTGGATTTTGTACCTCTGCCACATAAAGGGGCCACTCACCAAGTCAACTAATCTCTCTAGACCTCAGTTCCCTCACTTGTCAAACTGGAAATTTGGGGTATGCCCACCTCCTACGGTTGTGGTGAGGTTTAAATGCAATGATGTGCTTGCACAGCGTAAAGTACAAAGCCTTTTGAAAATATCAGGTAATATCCGGCAAATGTATTGCTCATTATCAGCTTCATTGCTACTTAGTATTGACATATATACACTACCGAATGTGAAATAGCTAGTGGGAAGCAGCCGCATAGCATAGGGAGATCAGCTCGGTGCTTTGTGACCACCTAGGCATTAGGGAAAGTGGGAGGGAGGCTCAAGAGGAAGGGGATATGGGGATATATGTATGCATATGTCTGATTCACTTTGTTGTACAACAGAAACTAACACAGTATTGTGAAGCAATTATACTCCAATTATACTCCAATAAAGATCTATTAAAAAAAAAAGATGGGTGAGGAAGGTCAGAGATACTGATGAATAAAAAGAAATCTGAGAACTGCCTATAGATTTTCAGAATTCGTACTATTTTCCTCTCTCACCATGTTAGCTACAAATGAAGTTCTATTCTACTGCCATGAAAAGGAAATGTTTACACATTAACATGGTTGACTCTCAACATAGCTTGTACAAGAAAGAAAGTCTCAAAATAATACATAGAATATAATTGCATTTACATAAAATTCAGGGAAACACGCACACCAATAAGGTGCTTCGTGATATGCACTTATGTGGTAAAATTATAAACAAAAATGAAGGAAAGGGAATACGTTGGAGAGGGTTTAAAGGGTGTCTTAAAAGTTACAGGGATGTGGGACTTTTCTGGCAGTCCAGTGGTTAGGACCTGGCGCTTTCCCTGCTGGGGCCCAGGTTCAATCCCTGTTCGGGAAACTAAGATCCTGCAAGCCACTCGGCCAGAAAAAAAAAAAAAAAATTGCAGAGATGCATTTCTTAATCTGGGTGGTGGAGACAAGTATGATCATTTTATTATTTTCATTTAAACTATAGTTTAATAGTCATAGTTTAAGAATAATTTAATAAGAATATATGTATCAGTACCTATATGTATATATACACAGACACCATATAGTATATATACACATATTTTATATACATACCTACACTCAGTGTATATGATATACAGAATAAAATATTAAGATTCTCCATGCCTCTAAAATCATATTCTAATAAAATCTTGTTGACATAAGATTTTTTCCCTCAGTTTGTTGTTCATGGCTCAGCATGGAACATCAATAAGCCTCATCTAGAACCAGTTTCCTCTGCCCTATTCACGTCCCACCCATTATGGACATCGCAGTTTTGCCAGTTTCTCATGGTTGCCCAGCATTTCTTGCCTGCCTCAGGCACTTTGCACCTGCTGTTCCTCTGCCAAAGGGGCTCCCTCCCCAGTCTCGCATCCTTTAGGTCTCAGTTTAAGCATCATTTCTTTTAGAAAGTCTTTCTGTCTCCTCTGATGAGGTTAGGTTCTCCTGTGACCTGCTTCTAGAGTATCCTGCATACGTCTTTTCCAATACTCATCACACTTGTAAATACTTAATTTCTGTCTTCCCAATAGACAATAAACCCTAGAAGAGCAACGCCCATCTGTTTGGCTTACTGCTGAATCACTAGTGCCTAGCTAGGGCATCCAGTGAGCGTGCCACAATATGTGTTGAATGAATGGCGAGTGAATGGATGATGAATGGAGAGAGGATGGATGGGTGGATGGATGGACAGATGAAGGATAGATGGCAAAACCCACAAATTCCCTGGCACATATGAATATGAGATTATGAAATAAATTTTATCGGCTACATTTTGGGCATTGCTTCATCTACTCTTTTCTAAGAGCTTGATGAACAATTAGCACCAGCTCTAAACAGCTGAAAGAGTTGTCACTGAGATTTACCTTTACTATATTAATCTGGCCCAGCAATTGCTTCTTACTGACTGTGAGAAGTTTTGATTGGCATGGTGATGTCACTTTAAATGCCTCGATGAGGTCTTTCTTTCACTGCTCTGTAAGAAAAAAGGACAGGTTCCTCTCTAAGAGAGGCAGGGGATAATGCATTATCTGAGTTATCACTGTTCAGTCAAAAAATGCATGAAGGAGCCACATAATTCATCTAGACAGCAATCACCATGGAGTTATGCAGGTCTCTCATGTAGGTGATGAAACAGCCAAATTCCCTGACAGTGGTGAATTACTCCTGTGTCGCTAAATAGCGATGCCAAAAGAAGTGTCAAGGCCACAGACGTGCAGAATGGGGGGGCTCTTCAAACTGCACGGGTAAAACTTTGATATGTTTTATTGCTTTCTTTTCATCTTGATCGTTGAGGTTTTAAAATGAAATTACAGGGATGCTAAGCCTAGCCAATGGGCAGGGTGATTCATTTCTACTTGGCAGTGGTGTGAATATGGTGGCTTCAGGCCAGGCCAGGCCTGGGCTGGGGCCCCTGTGCCTCACTGTCCCATCACCACCCCTGTGGCTCAGCTGGCACCTCAAACCCTAACAAACAAAGGGTCCATGGCATATGGTAGTTTTTCCTTTTTCAGCTATAGTCAAACAATTCAGCAAATACATCTTTTTTTCTTGTGGTTAAAATACTGACCTGATGTAATAAACCTCTGACTTTTAAAAGCCTTGCAGTATGAGAGACAGGCTAACATCTGAGTTTGAAATCTGGTGATTAGGAAGTGTTTTCAATGGCCTTGAGAACTGCAGGTAAAACATTAAATTATACTAATATTCTAGTTTAGTTAAACTTTTTAATATTTTAAAAAGCACTTCACAATATTGTGGATAAGTAAATTCTTGGGCCCAATTCCAATTTGAGCCAAATTCCAGCTAATAATGTTACACCCATAACCCTTCTCCTTAACAGCCCATAACATTAAACTGAAAACAGGATTCTTAAAACACACTCTTAGGCTGCCTATCCATGAAATAAGCATTACAGACTTTTACCAGATGTCTTTAATAGACATTGTTATTGAAAAGAATATTACATAAAATAAATTTAGACCATTAGTCTAGCACAATTACTAAGGGAATATTGCTACATGTTCAGGTAATCACATCTACACTTAATTGAGGGGGGAAAAAAAGAATCTGTGGCCATGACGATTTTTTGGTGGTGGCCAGGGACTCATTTATCCATCCAGCTCATTATCCCAGATTAGGACTTGTTAGTGCCTTCTCCATATCATAAGCCCCAACTTTCAGAAAATTAAAAGTTGGTCAGAAAAAAGAGCTTCAGTTAAGAAGCATCAGCCTAACAGCAAATCCCTTATAAAAATCTTAGGGAAAAAAATTCATCTCTTTTTCAGTTATGAGTGCCAAAAAAAAAAAAGTTTTGTGGTTTCAGGCACTTTTAAATTTTATAATTTGAAAATAAGTTAGAATTGAAGCAGCAAAAAGAAAGCTCTAAATCCATAACATGGACTTAATGCCTGTGGTATGTTTTGAAGACAACACAAAGCTAGCAAAAACAACCGAACTGGGCAGGGGAGGCGGCGGATGAACTGGGAGATTGGGATTGACATATATACACTAATATGTATAAAATAGATAACTAATTTTTAAAAAAAGAAAGAATGAAATATGCAAAAAAAAAAAAAGTGGAGAAAAAAAACCAACAACCGAACTATTTGTTGGGAAATATGTTGTCTTGTGCCTGAATATTTCAAAAAAATACCACTACTTGTGACAGAATTGAATTTTGTTGTCTGCCTTCAGACCTGCAATATAAAAAATATGCACTGTTGCCAATTAGGTAATAACTGGAATATATCTGACATTTCTCATTCTAGGGTATTGAACCAAGTAAGGGGGGAAAGACCCACTTTTCTGGTCAGTGGTCTGTCCTTGTGATAGCAAGCTCTGATGGAGATAAATCAGGGGCAAATGGCCATTAAGACGGGCCTGATATTTTCATTTCCTGTTAACAGAGAAAGAACGTGAAGGAGGGTCTTAACCAAGATGACTCAGCAAATCAAAGCTGAAGTTCACGTCTTTCCCAGGTGAAGCTATATTTGCAGCGTGTTAGGCTGTGGCTTCGTCCTTTTTATTTAGATACTCTGCATTTGGGCAGGTCTGGGAGAACAGGATGGATCAGCATTTATTACTGGGGCGGTCCTGCCCGAGGCTGAGCCTGCGCAGAAGAGCAGGGGCCAGCATGGGTTTGGGATCAGACAAACCTCCATCTGATCCTTGTTCTGTAACTTACTGGTTAAGTGACTTTGGAAAGTTATCTGAGCCTCTGTCTATGCATCTGTAAAATGACGCTAGAAGAAATATATACCACTTGGGTAGTTTAAGGCGTTGCATAAGGAAGAGATTTTGGCAAGTAGTAACAGTAAAGGTTAGCTATTATTCTTCTTCTCAAATTCCAAAACTTGCTTCCCAATTACCAGTAAGTTACATTCTGTAGATGTGGTACTATCTAACAGGATCGATCTTACTACTTTATATATGTAGGAAATAGCAGGCTATGATCATCTCCTTTTATACATATTTTGGAAATCTGACCATAGTTAGTTAAAGAAGCAGCAATGAGAAAACAGCTGACGCAGGATTCAGAAAACCTGGTTTGTGACCCAGCCCCACAATTTACCACTTAAGCAAGTTGCTTAAGCCTCTCTGAGCCTCAGTTGTTTCTTTTTTGTTTTTTCAATCTGTAAAATTGAATGATAAATCTTACCTACCTCATATAGTTCCTGTGAGGATTGAATGGGAAGATAGATGTGAAAGCGTTTTGGAAACTATAAAGCACTTAGTTGAAATACATTAGAGTATTTTTTACAATTTTTATTAGGCTCAAAGTCACTTATGACGACAGATTTCTTTCTCCATAATTTTTTTCCCTTGAAAGTGTATTCTTATTGGGAATGATTGTTATTTATGACTCATTTATTAATAGGCATAAAATTAGTTTTTATGACAGCCTTTTGCTAACAGTAAACCAAAAATGGATTCATGATTTGGTAGTGCTGTCCGGCTTTTCTCCTTTTTTGAAGTGGAGCCTTCACAATTTGTTGGAGCAAAGAAAAGGGCTGTATTGCTTAATAACTGTTCTACTAAAGTTCACCAAATTGTACTTGATGTTCTGACATTTATTGCTTACACAGAATATGTGTTTTCTACCTGGCCTTGTTAAGCGCGCACACACACACACACACACACACACACACAACTTGCTTTGACCAAAGGAGTCATACTAGTATGGTTAGAATAACTAGAGAATTTCAATTTGGCTGAACTTCAGGGCTTCAAGAGCTAATCTCAAGTGACAGAGTTAATGAGAAATTTTGACCAAGAGAAGACACTTACCTCCGGAAAAGGACGAACATTTTGTATAAACACACTGACTCCTTCCTCTGGCAAGGTTGTTTATGCTTAGTCATCGGGAGTTTCAGCTGATCTTTGATCCACCTGGGCTCAGTAATTACCAAGACATTGACTACCCACAGCCTAGAGAGAAAAGGGAAAGCCTGGCCTACTTGTAGCGTGGATACCTGAAAGAATAACTCAAGTTAACGAAATGCTTTCCTTGGAGATGCCATCTCTTTATTTTACGGTCACACCTGGTATAGTCCGTCTGATACCAGGTCTGCTCTGCCCAAGGAAGAAGGAACTTTGAAGTAGGAGAGAATCATGATTCATATCTCCAAGTGTTATTCAACGCCATTCAGACTTCCGTGTCTTTAGTACACTTACTGTCTGCTTGTCTTTAAGGAAGCAAACACTGCACACTAAAATGTGATGACCTCTCAGTTAGGCAGTCACTGTCCCTCAGCTCCACACCCACCCTTGTATACTTGGCTTTCTGAGGCTGGAGCTGGAGTCAGCAAACCATGATTCCCCTTTGCCAGCAGCTCCAATCTGAGAACTGTGGTTATTAGAGGGAGCCTGCAAAGCTGGAGGAGGAGAAGGGACTAACTCCTTCCCATGTCTGTGAGCAGCCCCCCAGCCAGACTTCTTCACTCAGCAGAAGCAGTTCTTTCCCACAGCAGTGAGTGAATCCAGTGTTTAGTTCGCCCAGCATTTGCAGAACCAGCCATGTTGTGCATCCCTAGTCACCAGCGCCAGCCAAGTATCACCCCCTTCCCAGGGGTCTGAGTTTTAGCTCCATACGGCATCTCCAAGCTCCTAGATTTTGATAATTCCATCTTCTTCCCTTTTCCCCCCAACCCTAGTAGTATCTTATTATCCTCTTTTTACACTTTTAGTTACCTTGTTAACAATGTTGTACCTAGTTATGAATTCCTTATATTAAATTCTCTCTATTAAAATAACTAGGGCAGTTTCTGTCTCCTGACTGGACGCTGACTGATACAGAGCTGACAACCTGGATTCATGTGTTAACACTCCCACAATATTGTCTGTTCTACAGTAGCTTGTAGTCAGCATCTATTGCATTTGTCTGCCCAGAAAGCAATCTTTTTATTTTGGCAAGCCTCCCTCAACTCACTCTCTGTCCCTGTAGTTTAGGTAGGACTGTCTCTACCCCTTGCTCCATGGGAAGGCTTGTGACCCAAGTCCAACAAATGAAATTCTGTGTGTCACAGCCAGAGTGATTGCTTTAGTGGGTGGACATGTGCTCCAGATGGACTTGAAGTCAACGTCACCTCCTTAAACTTCCAAGTTACATAAGCCAAGAAGTTCCCATGCCTTAAAAAAGCTAGCTTGAGTTGTGTGTTTGCCACTGACAAGCTCTTAAACACAAGGGATGAAACTTTAACAGTAGTAATTAAGTAGAAATTTGGTGGATGTGTGGGTGACAGGTAATTCTCCATGGCTTTCAAAACATATCTCCCCAATGGAGCTGGTAGTGGCAGGTAGGTGTACACCTCACTTGGTCCTCCTCCAGCCTGGAGCCTGGCTGGAACTCTTGTTGCCCACTTCCCCACAGGGCTGATTCCACGTGACCAGGGCTGGTAAGTAGAGAAAAGAGTCTTCAGGGCAGTGGCTTGGTGCTCTGGCATCCACAATGTGAGATGAACGTAACTTTGTAGATGCACATTCTAATAGATGATTTAGCTTAATTATCTTACACGGTGATGGAGACGGGACAGAAATACTTCCTCATATTATCTTGTAAACATGACCTATCTGAAACTGATATCTAAGCTAAGATCGGAATAGGAAGAGAACTGGCACTTCCTGAATACCCTTTTAGATAGAGATTGGGCTAAGCATTTTCTTTTCACAACCAACCCAGGAAATATATATCATCACCCACTTTTCAAAGCTGAGAAAAGTGAGGCTTAGAAAGGACCCTAAACCTAACCCTAACCCTAAGCAACTTGTTCAAGGTCACAAGCGAATAGATTCAAATCCAGTCCCCTTTGACATTGAAATCCATTCTCTCTCACCACATCAGGTGATGGCTTCCCTGAGGAAGTCAGCAGATAGTTCAAAGAGAAAAGATGATCACCGAAAACACCTTGTCTCTTACGTTTCTCCTTGTTTTTCCATATCTAAAGCCCCAAAGCAGAAACATGGCTGGAAATCTATCCTAAAGGCAGGAATTTATCCTGTATATGGGGGAAGCAAATCCAAAAGCAATAGTATGTTAGAAAAGTCTTAGGCTGTTTCTAGTCCAGCCACAAATACACAGAGGTTTATATGTGTGGAGTGGTTTACTATCATTCATTAGTGTATTTTATACTTCGCTGAATTTAGATAGGCAAATTATATAAACACTTTATATATAAGCCGAACATGTCAGATGTCAGGACTCAAAATATGTGTTCAATTAAAAAATACATCTCTTAAAACCAAAGCCCTAAAATACATATTAAGCGATACCCTAAGCTGAAGGTAAATGAGATATGCCACCAAACAGATATGAAGTGACCTACATTCAGTACAACCTCCATTAATGAGGCAAATGCATTCCAGTGGCACACTTTAGTGTCAGAAACTTCCTTATCCAATGAGGCAATAACACAGAAATCATAAGGACCCCTCCAAGGAGGACAGAGAAGAAGTGGGTACAGTTTAAAATGATTAAATATGAACCAAAAGAATATAAATAGGTTGCCCGAAAACAAGACTCTGGAAGCTCTAAATTAGAGGAGATTAAGAGGTAATGGGGGCTTCCCTGGTGGCGCAGTGGTTGAGAGTCCGCCTGCCGATGCAGGGGACACGGGTTCGTGCCCCGGTCCGGGAAGATCTCACATGCCGCGGAGCGGCTGGGCCCGTGAGCCATGGCCGCTGAGCCTGCATGTCCGGAGCCTGTGCTCCGCAACGGGAGAGGCCACAACAGTGAGAGGCCCGCGTACCACAAAAAAAAAAAAAAAAAAAAGAGGTAATGGGACCCTCAGGGTTAATCTGTGCTCCTCCAGAGAAGTGGGGAAAAGGTCTGGAGGAGAAGCCTGCGGGAGTGGCCTGGACCAGCAACCCCAGACCAGGCCTGGAGGGGCTGGAACTGAGCCTGGCCAGACAAGCCTCTGAAGAGGACACAGCTATCCAGAGCGGAGAGCAGCACCCCTGACGCCACAGGGGCCCCCAAATCCACCAAGGGCACGCTCAGCATTGGAGTTACACGATTTCATTGCATCACGTCATCCCATCCATCTGCAAGTCCTTTCACAAGGGGGACGTCTGTCATTATTCCATTAGAATGAAAAGACTGAGTCCATTTACCGGGTGGAGGTTCCACGTTGACTAAAACTCTCTTACACTAAAGTGCTGCTCTCTGACGAATCTGACGATCGGTGCATAACAGTGACCCCGATGACACCCCTCTCTTCCTTAACAAAAGCAAGGAAGTGGGGAAGTGGGTCGACACAGGGCAGCAGAAGGCACAGAGGAGGCAGCCAAAGGGTTATGAGACTCAAGAGGCCGGGGAACCCCTGCATTTTTGCTGATTTCGTATTTATACCGTAAACCATGCAGGACAAACATGCTCTATTCACCGAGGTATTTTTGTCCCGTGCAGCTGTGTGGCTTAGCAGGAGCTTTGCTGCCGAGCCATATGACTCATGCCAACGCTGGCGCACATGATTTATGAAGACTTAAAGAAAAAGAAAACAGCCAGCTTCATTATGGAGGGGCTTCGCTTTCAGAGGATTTGTTCATCAAGGATTAAGGTGCCATTTCTTGCTCTCTGGGCGAAACAGTGGGGCTGCCTCAGTCAGCCACAGGCTGGAGGACAGCTTCCAGCTTCACCCCTCCCCCACCCCACCCCCACCCCCGCCCTAGCCCCAGCTAAATGAGGATGCCTCTAGTGTAAGAAGAGAACAGACTTGTAGCCTGAGGATGTGTGGCCAACCGCCCTATCTGAGGTGTTGCTTACACCTGGAGCTGCTTCCCTCCCAGACAGGGTCTGCAGCCCAGGACATGGGAGAAGGTTGAAAAGGGACCAGGTTTTACTGGTACCCAGGCTGGCAGCGTCTGTCAGACTGTCTCCCTGCCTCACGGATCGGGAGAGAGAAGCTTCAACAGGACTCCTTTCCCCAGTCCCACTTACACTCCCCACGGCGGGTCAGAAAGAAAGGGCTGGGATCTCTTGCTCGAATACATTTCTAACTCCTACCCTCTAGAACTTTCCAAACTGGATTGACAAGCCTTGGCGCTTTCCTACTCTCCCTCCCTGTTTCAGCTTTCACTTTCAATCACGGCCAGGTCCACATTTACTCCTTGAAAAATGGGAAAATCAGGCCAGTTGGTAGCCCAGGTTTGTGGCTATAATACCTCACAGCTGCTTTGTGACAAAGTAGCTTGGACTAAGACAGCGGCTTTGGTGATATCCTGTTTATCTGCTTCCAGGAACGCACTGTCACCCACCCATACCCTCACCACAATGGAGCAGAATAAAAGTTGATGAGAATTTGTGAATAATAACTTGGTCATGGAGCCTGCACCTTGGACACTTTTACCTTCAATTAAATTGCGGGAGATTCAGGATAAAGTCTGTGTTCATGCTGTCTGACTTGTTCATCAGATGCTAAGTGAATCATTCCTATGCAAGATGAGAAGAAAACAGATTGGGAAATTTTGCAAAACAAGAACTGAAATGACAGATTTTTAAATATTAAAAGGATTTACCAGTTGCCAACAAGGTTCTATTCTAAGTCAGAAAATAAAACAAATAAATAAAAGTTTGGGTGGAATTTTTAATCTTCCAGCAAAAGTGTTCAATTAAATAGTTTATCCTTTGTTTCCTTTGGTTGCAGTTAGTTTGGGGAGAGTGCTTCCAGTGTAGCTTTTGGTTTATTTGTTTACTTTTTGTGTGGTCCAGTCCCTACCCCCACCAACACACACACAAAAGACCTGAACAACCAGTTACAGGTAGTTGCCATAATCTCTCCCCGTGGAAGCTTTGAAGGTGCTTCCAGCTGCATCAAAGTGCTTCATTGCTCCGCCCTCTTCAAAGCCCGGTGGCCAGGAACTTGTCCTGTGGTCTACCTTGTAGTTCTAAAGGAGCTATACTCTCTATTTATTGTGCAAATTTTTTTGGAGATGCCCTGGTATCTTTCTTGACTCACAGCTTAGCCTCATAGTAGCTTCTTCTAGCTGGGATTAGGACTGTCTAGGAAAATTATCTACAGGAATACATAAGGGTCAGGACTGCCTGAGACTAACCAGGCTGACTTGAGGTCCTTTCAATGTCTACAATGCCACACCCTGTTCAACTATTTGACAAAGTTCTATCAGCACAGTAGCTGGGGAACTTTCCCCTCAGGAACCTAAAGGGAGTTCATTAGTTTTGATTTAAGTTGTTGTTAAAGAAAAAAAACAAACAGTTTTACCTTTGTAAAAATTATTGGTAGAGGATTGTGAAAGGAACAGGAATCCTACGATACACGAGAAAATAGATGCTCCAGGACAGGCTGTCTGATAGAACTTTCTGCAATGATGGAAATGTTTTGTAACTCCGTGCTGTCCAATACAGTAGCTCCCAGCCCCACGTGGCTGCACAGCACTTGAAATATTCCTAGAATATGACTGAAGAACTGAATTTTCTATTTAATTTTAATTAATTTAAATTGCCGTCAATGGCTAGGGGCTACTGAATTGACTGGCATGGCTCTAGGAATTAACAGTGTGTGTGTGTGTGTGTGTTTAGAAAATGTAGAACCTCATGTGGAAGAAAGAGAAGGAAAAGGAAGAAAAAATATTGCCTACTTGGATTCTACTAGAAAAATTCTTTCCACCCGTCACCGTAATACCTCCACCCAGGCAATAAGGAGATTCTAGCCATCAGGCCCAAAGAGAAAAGTGTCATTGTGCATTTCCATTACTCACGTGGGAACAAGACCGCAATGCCCATGCACAGGCTGGCACTCCTCTGCATTCACACCTCCTGATTGATAGCATTTCCAGCCATCGTGTGCAAGGCAATGGACAAGGGGGAAAGGTAATGAAATGGACTCCTCGTTGACCAGCCCAAGCCCATCATGTGTCATTGCGTGGGGCTGTCACTTTTATACATCAAGGGTGCCCGTTACCAGGTAAGACACCTGCCCTGCCCTTTTAAAGCGACTTAAATCAGGAGCTGTACGAGTGGAGAGGGGTCATCAAGAGGCCACAGGAATCTCAGGCTTGTCTGCTGGTCTGATGTGGGCCTTGAAATTGTTCCCTGAGCTGGCAAAAACTGGATTCTGAGTACCTTGCTGGGGACTCCAAGCCGTGTGGATGCTGTAGGCAACCTCCCGATGGACCAGAGGAAGGAAGCACAGAGAGACATGGGTGGGAGTGTCTATATGTGTGACGGAAGGTCCTTGCTGATGTGAGGCTGGGCTCCAGACACAGCAGCAGGAAGGCAGTCCTCCACCCCTGTGTCCCACCCCGTCCCCTATGTTCATTTTCCAGCTACGTTCTAATTAGGAAACACACTGAAGAAATCTTGGAAAATATAAAGAACCAGACATTAACAAGTTTTTCTCCATCCAGGAGGGAAAAAAGAAAAACCAACTTGTTCATTAACCCACATTTCACTTCTGTAAATTTGTCCTTTTTTCTTTCCCACCTGATGTCCACATCTGGGCACAGAGTTTAGCCTGGTACTGAAATGTTTTAACTGCTGCTGTGGCTGCCGTACTTCCTATCCAGGAGAGATGTGCCTTCTTCATCATGAATTCTTTTGTTTTTCCCTGTGGCCAGCTGCTACAAAGATGCAGTCAATTTAGCTTAAACAGGCTGAGGAGTGCTATTTGATATGTCAGCCAGGCACACTCCTCGAAATCCAGTGCTCAGCAGGTACAGCTTTCAAAAAAAAAAGTCTGGGGGCTGCTTCCAGAGGGGCAGAGACTTTGGTTGCAAGTCTGGGAATAAGAGCAGGGCTCCCTGGAGCGCAGACACGGGTCTCTCCGGATTCGGCCCCGGCAGCAGTGGGAACAGCTTGCGCCATTTCTTTCTGCCTGTCTTCACCCTCGTCCCACTCCTCCCCTTCCCTTGCTGCCACCGGCTTCTATCCCTATTGTTCCCTTAAGCCCAGCAGCCAGTGTGCAGCCAGGCCCAACACGCGCTCCCGTTCCCGCAGCCAGCAACTTCCTCTGAAGCTGCAATGCATAATTACAACCAGCTGCTATGGGCTGCTGGCCGGCCAGCTCTGCAAACAAGCATCCTGATACCCCGAGCTCCAGGGAGGCAACAGCCTGCTCTTGGCAGCAGCAAATCCTCCAGAGGAAGTGCCCACACCCTTGGAAGACGAGAGAGAGAGCAGCTCTTGTCCCTCTTGTCGCTCCCGGAGGCCAGCAGTATCCTCTCTCCTCCGTGTCCAGAGAGGGTCGTTTTTACTGTTCATAGGAAGGTAAGCACCTTCCTTCTGTCACCTGAGGCTGCCCTTGGCCTATTGTCTGTGCCGGTGTCACCTCGAAGCAAGAGGTTGTGTCCTAGGCCTCACTCAGCGGGGGAAGGAGCACGAGGGAGCCTGGCTTCCAATGAGCACGTCAGCTGAACATGGACAGCGAGATGGGGGTGGGAAATGCACACTGCCCTCAGCTAGCAAGAGGCAAAGAGACAACTGATGTTGCTTTAAAAAAAACATTAAATTAAAAAACATCAAAAATGTTTTTCATTTAAAGTGAAAATCCAAACAAGCCTGACTTAGCCTTCTCGAACTAAGGAAAGCAGCAAGTGGGCACGAGAGCTGAGGACTCGCCCAGGACCCGCCTCAGAGCTGTGGGTTCATTTGGGGGCCTCGGTGATCTTTCGGGCTTGGCTACAAGTATGACTCTGATCCAAAATTAGGTTTTGAATGTGTAACACGAGGCTCCCTGCCCCACCGCCCGTCTTTCTCTGCCCTCCGCCGTTTCTTTAGAGCCTGGCTCCGGGCCAGATCTGGCCCTCTGGCTCCTGGGGGATGGGCCGGCCGCAGTGTTCTGTTTTGTTCTGTTTCCAGGCAGGGTTTCAGGAGGGGTGAAGGTGCACGGGCTATTCAGGAAGAAGAGGGGAAACTGATAACGCTTGGGAAGGGCATCCGACCCTCAAATCACTCACCCCGTCAACCCAAAGCTGGAGGAGACCGTGCCGGTAGGAGGGCAGGCGTGCCACCCGGGGCTGCCCACGTGGCTTCTGCCCACCTGTGCTTTCCAGCTTGGAAAATAGGTCCCAAGAGGTCTTCAGCAGCGAAAGACGAGCCGGGCTGGGCCGGCTGCTCTGTCATGTCCAACGGAAGCCATGGAGGTGGGGAGCCGCTGGGAGGCTGCTGTCGAAAAGGAGCTGCTCATGTTACAGGGCAGTTTCCCAGGGATGCTGGCCCTGGCAGGAGCAGCTCAAGCGGGGCAGACAGGAGCATCTTCAAGAGGGCTCGTCCTCTCGGTCTGAGCTTCGGCAGCCGGACCATGGGCGGCCACAGCGGGCTAGCTGGCTGTCATGTTGGGGTTCCCGTTCACAGCCTTCTTTGTCTCACTGTTTAAAACCCTCAGTAGAACTTTTTTGCAGAGTGGTACCGGGCAGGGGGTGCTTCCTTGGAAGGAATTTCAAAGCAACCTGGATTGGCAAAGGGCATGCAGAGAGCTAGTCACTCTTGAATGTGAGTAAACAATGGGGTTAGTGCCTCATCCGCTGTGGCTTTTCTGTGTTTCTTCATCAGTCTCTGATGATCTTTGCAATTGAATTCCCCACAGGAAGAAAAAACTACCATTTAAAGTGATGTTTTGGTGTTTAACCCACGCTTTCCCTTTGGATTTTTAAGTCAGGATACACTTTAGAAGCACATACAAAGCAAACGCGTGTCTGTGAGAGCATCACGACGCGGCTATTTCAGCCTGATTATGACTTGGTGCAGCTTGACGGGCTCCCCCACTGAAAGCAGCTGAGAGGTCCCAGGGACTGGGTAATGTGATTTGGGGCTGGTTTTCCTTCGGGCTGGCAATGCGGAACAAGCTTAACAAGCAGTCATGTCTGAGCTCTCACTTTACCGCAAACCTTGCTTGAGGACATCAGGCTCTAAAGGGCTCCGTTCCCAGAGAAGAAGCATGAGAAGGCAGCTACAGCCCCGTTATATCAATGAGTGGAGAACAAAAGATGTGCAAGAACAGGAAGAGAAAAAAGTTCAGTCTTCAGAATTATCAAGAATGAGATTGATTGATAGAAGCACCAGATTATGAGACAGGAGACTTAGATTATTTTCCTAACTTTGCCCCTAATTATCCGTGTGAACTTGGTCATCTGTTTACTTCTCCTGGTTTAAGTTTTCTCATCTGTAAAATGGGGGTGATGATACCATCTCGCTGCTAATCTACCATGGCTGTGTGTGTGTGTGTGTGTGTGTGTGTGTGTGTGTGTGTATGGTGAAAACAAGCACACTAAGAATGTTAAAAGTAGTTGAAATGCATTTTGTAGTAGGAAAGTAAACAAGTATAAATATTAGCAGCCGTATGTGCATCTTGTACATGCTTAGGCTTATTTGTTTATTTTTTAAACAAACATTTAGGCCCTGTCATTGAAATGGGTTTCATGGTACGCCACCCACTGATAAAGAAATGCAAGTACTTTTTCAGGTATAAGATCATCTGCTTATTTAAAAAATATACGTGGTCTGTAATTTTTCGCCCACCAGGTGGGATTTTACTTGACCAAGTAAAGGGAAGCATGAAGTCTTTCAGGGCCCTTAGAGCATCTCTCAGTGCTTCACAAAGATGTTCCTGACACTCTGAGAGCCAGGTATCGTGTATCACTCTTTCCACCAACAGATGGAGAAACTGAAGCATGAAGAGGTGAAGCGAGGTCATCGAGGGAGCAGGTGATGGGCTGGCTTCTGGTCTCTTGCTTCAAGCCCTCCTCCACTTTGTCTGTCTCATAAACAGCCATCAATACCTTCATCTCCAGGCCAAACACTGCAAACCAGGACCAACAGGGTACAAAGCATCTAAGTGCAAACGGGATCTCCACCAACCTGGGCAGAGCCAGGGTCTGAGCAGGAATGAAGGAAAGACAAGTGTTACCACTCGGGGCACAAACTCACAGTGATGTGCCCGGAACAAGGAAGTGATGAGTGAAAGCTCCACCTGATTGGTCCATCCAGCACTAACAGATCAAGATCATATCAACCTAATGGCAAGACCTCCTCAATGTTTACTTTATTTAATAATCGATTTTTGACACTATACTTAGAGATTTTTCTTCCTTAATATCATAACTGGCTGATGACAAAATAATTAAAACTTCATGGGAGTCTTCATATGTTGTGATATGCATAATCATGTATAAGTCAACCAAACCTTAGGCTGACTGAACATTTCTACTTAAAAATTAAGGTTGTGACCCATTTTCCTTTTACATATTGTGTATCCAAATACATACCTTATCTCTGTAGGTTTTCAGCCTGGCTCCACCACTTTGTGACCTCAGAGCAAAAGCTCTGAGCCTCAAATTTCCCCCCTATAAATGGGGTAATCAGGTCGATCTCAGATTATTTTTTGCTAAGACTAATTGACTTTATGTTTGTAAAAGTATCAAACACAACCCTTGGTACATAGACAGTGCTTAGTAAATGCTATTTCCTTCTTCCCCATTTTGAATATATTCTTCATAAAGCACTTTAATTGTTGGAAGTACTTTCATGTATACTGTGAGTAATTCAATAAGGTAGCTAAGGGGCGTGTAATTATCCCTTCCAAATATACGAGAAAACTCTGTCCCTGAGAGGTTAAGTAACGTGCTCAGAGTCACACAGCAAATTGGTGCAAAACTGGAAGCCTGGCACCTAGTCCTGTGATTCTCTGGACCTGTGATCCTTCCAGAAACTTCCATCCATGGCCACCATTGCCTCTACCTGAATAGAATCCCCTCATTTGCCATCTACCCCAAACCAATTCCAATTCTCAGGAGACGGCTCCTTGGTGCCTCTTTCTGGTCTTCCCTGCACTGCCCCAGCTTCAGTCCCATCCCATTCCTCAGGAAATTCCCTCTACCTCCACCCGGAGCTGGATGGTCAGGGACTAATCCACGTGGCATATAAATCAAAACGAATTGGGAAGGAATGTTCTTGTAAACAAAAGAAGTTGAATTAGATACCACCATACACATTATGTTGTTCAGTATCTACAGCGTGATAAAATCATCCCAAATGTCACCAATCCCTGGGGTATTTTATTAATAATTAAGTATTTTTAGTTCACTTAGGAATTCAGATTCCATTTAACAAGAGAATATACACCGAATATGTCCGTTATACTGCAGCTTGCAACAGAATATGTTAGAGATCTCAGTTGGGTTTCTCCAGGACAGATGACAAAGTTAATGCAGGTGTCAGTCTTTCCTAAAGGCAGCACAGGAGCCAAAAGTAGCATCCTGGATTTGTGTTTATTAGGGGTGTTTATTAGAATGACTAATAATGGAAGACAGACGACTGGGCAAGAGAGCTGAGAGAAGCCGAAAGGAAATGGGATGATCTCTGCAGTATATAGGGCGGAGCAGAGACCCAGTGTCTGAGGTAGAGTAAATCATTTGTCCTCACACTAATTTTTAAGGTTTTTAAAGACTGAAATAGGTAAAGAAGGCCTTGTTCTATGTGCCTCTTAATGCAAAGGCCGCTCACAGTTTTAATTAGCTGACTCCAAAATGATACATGACCCTGGACACACACACACACACGCACATACCATATACTTTTCTTTTAAAAAGCAGTTTTCTTTATTTGCTTTGTTTTGTTTAAAATGTTATCTGATTCTCTTTTCTTCTTCTCCATTTCCTGGGCAAAGTCAGAATGCTGAATATCTTGAAAGAAAGAAAGGGAAGCTAGCAGACAGATTGCCAATCTTCTTTACGTCTTTCAGAGATTTACTGTTTCTTCCTAGGCCCACCAAAGAAGATTCCTTTTGAAGATGATCAAGGAGAGAGAGAGCGCGCGAGGGGTAAGACCTGGGGAAATCAGTTGACCCCATCCTCGGCCCTGGGGCTCTCCTAACTAGCTTTGTAATGTGTGATCTTTTGGGCCTGTTATTTAACCTCTCTCTCTCTAGGCCCCCTCCCCTACCGGTAGAAGTTTTCATGATCTAGAAATCCCTTCTAGCCTTAAGGTACCAGAAATCTAGGCTTGAAGCAGGGAGAAGTTTTCTTCTCAATGGTGGCTGAAGGATTTTGCAAGCTTTTAGCAGAAAATGACCGTGGATAAATTCTTCCACTTCCTTGTTTCCTGAACTGAAACTATGTGCAAATCAGGCCACTTCTTTCCTCGCTCACTTAAAGCATCTGCCAACCTACTAAAAGAGCCATAAATTTGGTCATAATGGCCCCAACAAAGGAGAAGGATCCTCTCCTAACCAGGGAGGTTGGTGGGACAAGCTGTCGCCAGGAAGCAGAAACTGCAGGGAAGATTGTTCTTGTGTCTACTGTAACCAACCTGGGTGCCAGAGGACTCTGCAAAGCCGTGAAGCAGCAGGACTTACTACGGCAAGTGGACTTGGTTTGCTTTATAGTCTATTCACTTTCATCCTGGTGTTATTAGGGGTCAAGGTCCAGCTAGTACTGCCTCCAGGGACTTCTGGTCTGAGAAAGGTGTGTGTGTATATAGGAATCACTCCCTAAGTGTCTCTAAAACTAGTACTTCTTGCTGTTAGACACAGGGTCCAGACAAGTGGACTTGAGTAGAGATTCCCACTCTTCTCTCAGGAAAGAATCGACATGGCTAGAGAGGAATGTGAGAAGAAATGGTGGATGGGGGAGGGGGAGAGAGCAGGGAGAGCTATTTATCACATAGCAGCCTTGGGAGAGCAGCAGAGGAGGAGGGGCCGAGTTTCAAAACACCCTGTGGACTTAGAGACTATAAGTATGATAGAGGAAAGATGATTTAAAGTCAGATAGATTAATAAACTCAATTATCCTGGATGGCTTTCTTTAACTGCTGGTTTTCCTGTTCTGAATGTCACGGTTGTTTTTTTCCTGCTAATACCAGCTCATCCCAGGTGACAACTGTGTGTATTCTATTTCACCATTTTTGGAAGCAGGTGTTGAGGTTTCTTACTTTGCCTTCACAGACACATACACAACCACCACTGCCCTGAAAGTTTGAGGAATTACTGTCTCTTAAAAAAAAAAAAAATCTAGACCACTCTTCGGGTATTGTCAAGGCTAATCAGTTGGAACTATGCTTATAACCAAGTGGAGTCCTATAACCTATTGTTCACAAGTAGATGCTTCAGATAGACACTGAGAAGTTATGCCACAGGGCATGGACTTGATCTTCAGTGGATTAAAATTATGTGTTATGTGTGTGAGTTGGGGCAAGGGGTTGTTATCTGGCTTAGCTGCTGTAATTTCTCATTCTTTTGGCTCCTGGTAAAGAAAAGCATCTCTGGGCTTCCCTGGTGGCACAGTGGTTGAGAGTCCGCCTGCCGATGCAGGGGACACGGGTTCGTGCCCTGGTCTGGGAAGATCCCATGCCGCGGAGAGGCTGGGCCTGTGAGCCATGGCCGCTGAGCCTGCTCATCCGGAGCCTGTGCTCCTCAATGGGAAAGGCCACAACAGTGAGAGGCCCGCGTACAGGAAAAAAAAAAAGAAAAGCATCTCTGAGATTTCTAGGGCTCTGAGCATGAACATAGATTTTCCCCACTTGTAGGAGTAGGGTGCAACCAATTCACTACACCGATGATTAAATTGTGGCCCAGAGAAGTGAGCCAGATTAAGTGTGTTTACCCAGCTGGTTAGCCACAGAGCCAGAGAAGGAAAATGGGCCTCCAGGTTCCTTGTTCTGAGCTCCTTCTACCCAGGTGGATTCTAGGAGATCTGTTTCACAGAACTTCCTTTCCAGTTTGTATTCAGCTGGAGACAAGAAATGATATTATGGGTTTATATATCCAAAGTGTTTACCAGTCAGACATTCCCCAGCACTCTCCACTCTCACCCACACTGTTGGAAGGCTGTATATCTGCAAAAAGATATGGCAGGAGCACATATAGGCACAGGACAAATGTTCTTTTTTAATCAAAGTCCTTCTTCTTTGCCCCAAGGTTAATTTCCCTTTGGCCTTGACTTCTTTTTTATCCCTGTCTATTCACTTATATTAGTTTGTATGCTAACACTTAAATATACCACCTTTAAATCTGGGAGACACGACACACAGCTAAATTAGACCCATATCACCTAAAAAATAATCTAAGTTTGTGTGATATTTCTTACGTTCACCCCTTGGTGATCACATGATGGGTGGGAGCTTTGAAGTCATGTCAGTATCAACTCTCTCCTTGTGAAGATGAGGTTAAGTGACTTGCCCAAGAATAACAGGCAGAGCAGGAATGAGACGGTCCCCATAGACCCACTGACTTTTCTTCTTTCTATTATGCCACACTACCGACCTGCCAAAGTTGGGTTTTATATCCTCTCTTCATTCTTTTTTTTTTTTTTTTTTGCAGTACGCGGACCTCTCACTGTCGTGGCCTCTCCCGTTGCAGAGCACGGGCTCCGGATGCGCAGGCTCAGCGGCCATGGCTCACGGGCCCAGCCGCTCCGCGGCATGTGGGATCCTCCTGGACCGGGGCACGAACCCGTGTCCCCTGCATCGGCAGGTGGACTCCCAACCCCTGCGCCATCAGGGAAGCCCCTGGAGTATATTCTTTTCTTTTTTTTTTTCGGTACGCGGGCCTCTCACTGTTGTGGCCTCTCCCGTTGCGGAGCACAGGCTCCGGATGCGCAGGCTCAGCGGCCATGGCTCACGGGCCCAGCCGCTCCGCGGCATGTGGGATCCTCCTGGACCGGGGCACGAACCCGTGTCCCCTGCATCGGCAGGTGGCCTCTCAACCACTGCGCCACCAGGGAAGCCCCTCTCTTCATTCTTGTCCAACCCTGGTACAGATAAGATACTGATGGGCAACAAGATGGACATGATTTGGGCGCAGACAGGAGGAGCATATGGGGAGGACAGACTGAAGCCTGAACCACCCCGCCCACACTGCTCCATACACTAGCCACAAGCCACATGCGGATATTCAAAAATTAATTACAACTAAATCAAATTAGAAGTTTAGTTCTTCAGTCCTTCACCTTTCAAGCGCTCAACAGCCGCAAGTGGCTCGTGGCTGCCATATTGGGCAACACGCATCTGGAGCATTTCTCCCATCACAGAAGCTTCTACAGCACAGCTCTGCTCTACCAGACCACCAGGACCTAATAAGAATAACTATCGTTTATTGAGCCTCAACGGCATACAGGCCTTACTGTTGGTGTTTCATGCCTATTATTTCATTAATCTTCACAAAACCCATGACGTCGTATTGTTTGCATTTGACAGAGCAAGGAACTGCTATTAAAAATTCTTCGTAATTTGACCTTTAGGTTTAGTAGTAAATGGCAGAAACACGAACACGGACCTGTTAATAGCAAACTATCATATGAGCTCTAGTTTCCTGTGAGGAGCCATAAAGACTGATAATGTAACTAAAATTTATTGAGCACAGACTGTGTGCCAGGCACTGTTCTAACAGGTAACATGTACAGTCATTGAATCCTCTATGAGGTAGGCATGATCATTATTCCTATAAAGAAATGAACTTAGAGAGGTTAAGAAACCGTCCTAATGTCAACCAGCTAGTAAATGAGGGAGTGAGGATTTAAACTCCGGCAGTCTGCGTCTAGAAGCTGGGTGCCAAACCACTACACCATACTGATGACCAACTGGCTGCTGCTTCTATGTTTGTTGTATAAAAGGCAAGGACCAACCTGTGGCTTATGAGTCCAATTCTTGTTCACAAGGGTCAGTCACTCTTTCCAGATGGGCTCTTTCATGGAGCCAGCTGTCATATGCCTCTGCTCCGAAGGATCGGCTCCATTTCTCCTTGCTTCTGGCCAGCAAGGTCTGTTGCTCTCTCTGCCACAGCTAGAAGTCATCACAGAAGTCACGCTTGAGTGGTTCTTGAAAGCAGTCCTTTGGCTTACTCCTTGGACATGTCCCACCTTAGCTCACCACAGGACATCTTCACGAGCATCCTGTTGACATTCCTTCTTGACATTTGGTCGACCCAGCTGACATCCCTTCAGTCCTGGTGGACTGGCTGCGTTTCAGGCACGTTGGTGAATCTGTCTTACACTTTAAGTTAAATTTCTAGCAGTACACAATCCTCATGAGCTGACTCAGGAAGTTGGCTGTGATATTTATGGCACTGGCCTGTAGATTTTTATTTACTCTGGTCTAGAACCAGGTGCCAAATGGGTATCATACTCCACCTGCCAGCCTCATCAAGATATCCTGATTGCTTTTTGCTTAAGTTTTCTATTGCTTTGATACTTTTAGAGCATTACTGCTGTCTGAGAAGAAAAATTCAATGAAGGATTTTTTCTGGTATTTCGGTAGTGACCTTCTTTTGGCTACTAATGGGATTTTCATTGCATGGGTTAGTATTTAATCATGGTCAACTTTTGACTTCTCATACCTTTAGCAGTATTATAACTTTGCAAGATGGTCCAAAATCGTTTGGAGGCTGTTTCAAGTAGGGTGGCTGCTTAGTAGTCACCACATAACAGCTCATGAATGGCTGTAACAGAGAATGGCCTGTGGGTTGTGAACTTGGAAGCACCTCACTAAGACCTCGGAACTTAGGTTTCTTGATGTACTTTGGAACAAATAAATACTCAAGCCAGTCTCAAACTGTCAGTGGTGTGAACTGGCTGTGGGGAACACCAGTAAATACCTGGCAGAATCTTCACGGAATCCCATTGAGCTTCTTTAGTCAAGTCAATAACAGATCTTGTGTAAGTCAACTTGCATTATCAAAGACCTCTGTAAAATTGGTGGATACACTGCACTTCCTCTACTTGATGTACCACAAATACCACAGGAAAGTCACTCCCACCTCACCACTGCAGCCCAAATACACGGCTGTCTTTCAAGGGCACAACTGACCTTATTGTGCAATCACTGGTTTGCCAGGATGCTGACATGAATTTTGCTACAATAGAAAAACTGCTGGAAGTTTGTGAGAGCTATTTGAACATTCTCATATATTTTTCTTCTCAAAAAAGTGATGAACTTGAAATCCTGCTGTGTGTTCTTGGCACTCTACATAACAAAGAATGGTAAATACAGCGATCTAAGTAGCTTCTTCCATTTCAACTTGAAAATTTCCTCAGATGCACGTCCGTGATCATAATTCATGATTCCAGCTTCCTGGTTGGAACAAATTCATATTTTTAAACTAAACCAGCATGGGTGCTTCAAGAGGTAGAACATTCCTTCTTGTGAAGAGACTCAAGCACAAGGTGATTGGGACGTCCCTGGCGGTCCAGTGGTTAAGACTCTTCCAACGCAGGGGACACAGGTTTGATCTCTGGTCAGGGAACTAAGATCCTAAGATCCCACATGCCATGTGGTGTGGCCAAAAAGTTAAAAAAAAAAAAAAAAAAAAAGGCAATTGGCTATTTAAAGGGTGAATCGTGAAGGGGATTTCAGAACTGATCGCGTGGCCAGACTAAATTACCCAATCAAACCTGACAGGCTATGATTTAGCACGTTTTCTAGTCTGCAAAGTTCTATATTCACAATGTTCTACTCTTTTTTTTTTTTTTTTTTTTTTTTTTGCGGTACACGGGCCTCTCACTGTTGTGGCCTCTCCCGTTGCGGAGCACAGGCTCCGGACGCGCAGGCTCAGCGGCCATGGTTCACGGGCCCAGCCGCTCCGCGGCATGCGGGATCTTCCCGGACCGGGGCATGAACCCGTGTCCCCTGCATCGTCAAGAGGGACTCTCAACCACTGCACCACCAGGGAAGCCCCCACAACGTTCTACTCTTTGAACACATCACACTTTTTTCTTCTTAGGGTCGTTGTCCACCTGGTATTTTTTCCCTGAAATGTCAACACATGGTTAAGGTTGACCTTTTTTATTGTTCAGATGTTGATTTAAATTTTTTCTTCTTAGGCCATTTCTAATGCCTCTATCTGTAGAGGTAGAGTACGTTATTTTCTATCGCTGAATCCATTTAATTTTCCCCCCAGATGTATGCAGTTTGTGGGCATATCTACATTTGTTTGTTAGTCAGTTGTCTGTAGACTGTAAGGGGGGATACATTTCTGTTTTATCCATTAATGTTACATCTATACTCAGCACATAACAGGCATTAAGCAATTATTGAGGGACTTCCCTGGTGGTCTAGTGGTAAAGAATCTGCCTTCCAGTGCAGGGGACGAGGGTTCGATCCCTGGTCAGAGAACTAAGATCCCACATGCCATGGGGCAACTAAGCCCATGTGCCACAACTACTGAGCCCGAGTGCCTCAACTATAGAGTCCGTGTGCCGCAAACCACAGAGCCCACGTACCACAACTACAGAGCCCACACGCTCTGGAGCCTGTGTGACACAACTAGAGAGAGAAAACCCACACGCCAAAACTAGACAGAAGCCCATGCGCTGCAGTGAAGAGCCCACGCGCCTCAACCAAAAGATCCCACATGCCACAACGAAGACCCGACGCAGCCAAAAATGAAAACAAATAAATAATTGTTGAATGACTGAATGAATGAATATTAAAATCAGATTAAAGGCATTTATAGAATCCAAGCTGCAGGACTTTTGAGATGGAAGACATGTTCAGAGAAATCTATGCCATTGTTGACCAGTGACGTATAAATATCCTCAGTTTCTTCTTTTCTACAAGGTTCATGGTTGAGCTATGAAAATTTCTAAGCACTATACAGCTATCTTTGATTAGATTGCACATTGGAACTTGTGTACTGTACCATCAGAAATCCCAACAATAGAAAAAAAAAAGGGGGGTTGTTTTGTTTGTTTTTTAAACAATATCCTGGGCTTGGATATATCTGGATAGTCCATCAGTTCCTTCCCAGATGGTTTGGAATCACCTGATCATCCTTCAGCCTCCACATATCTGCAGCTTGTCTGAATGCAGTGGGTGTGTCCTTGAGGTCTTCCTCTGGTCCCGTGGGTGGACAATAACCCTGCCCGTGGGACTCGTGGTCACCATGGTGAACTCTCCAGGTGGGGACAGGTCACACTGACTATGATAGGACCAAAGTAGAAGGCACCAATGACCAGATGCATTAGGAATAAAGAGGGAGGGAAGCAGGGTCCTGAAAATAGAAATCACATCAAAAAATGGATGACGAGTTGATTATGCCTTGAGGCCTTTGTTCAGGAACACTCTGGTACTATAGAGGGAAAAACGACAGTGTCATATTCTTCTGTGAAGTGTGAGTTGGTTTTTCTTCAAGAGTTCTTCCCAAAGAAGGCCTTGTGGGCTGTGGCTAACTCCATTTTCCATTTTTATCGAGATTTGTTCTTTAATGCAAAATGTTATTCTCTTGCCAAGGATTGCTGTATCATCACATTAACAATAAGATAAACAAACTTGACAAAAATTCAATGAAAACAATAAGTATGGTAATTGCATCTTCTTGTCCTAGGTATTCCCTTTTTGTTCTCAATTAAAAAGCAGGCCCAGCAGTTGTGTATGCTGTATCATTTGTTCACCTTAAATAAATACTTTTGAATCTAAAAATATAGCAGAAATAAAACTTTCTGAAAAAAATAAAAAACTGAAAGTCAGAATCACATCGAAAATAAGAAATGGATTTTTAGGGGATCAGGATGGTCTTTAAAAGGTTGAGGTTTCCTGACAAGCCAACTCTGTTATGACCCTAGATCCACGGGGATCTAAGGGTCTATACAAAACAGGCAGCCCCAGACATCTAGCTGAATGGTACAGACGCCCAGGAGAATATTTTGGATTTGCTTAGACTTAACAGAACTATGAGTTGACTATACTTATTGGCAGATATTTCAGGAAAGAACAGGATTTCAAGTAGCATTTGGTCAGCTCAAGACTATTCTCTACTAATTCATTTTAATTAACTCTGCTTGAATTCAACACATGATTCTTGATTGTGACTTGCAGTGAACACGTGTGAGACCCCTACTAGAGGTAGTGTACAAGTGTGAGTTTGCTACTTTTAGGGGCATGGGCTCAGCTGCATGCTTTTCTCTCCAGATCACTGATGAAAATGACCAGGAAAACTTCGGGAAGAAGCAAAGTAAGTGACTGACCACTCTAGCTTCCACATCTGACCAGGAAAACTTTGGGAAGAAGCAAAGTGACTGACCACTCTAGCTTCCACATCTGATCCGTGGAGTAGCCCAGCTCTGAGCCCTTCAGGGCATGGTAACCTGTCTCTACCCACCTGACCTATAGGCTTTTCAGCAGCCAGCTCCTAACATGAAGAGAGAAAGATCTGACACAGCCTCCTTTGCTGTGCTCACACTTCCACCATGACGTGCTCAAACCAGCACATCAGAACAGACACACTCATAATAAGACCAAAAACCAGGGCTTCCCTGGTGGCGCCGTGGTTGAGAGTCCGCCTGCCGATGCAGGGGATACGGGTTCGTGCCCCGGTCCGGGAAGATCCCACATGCCGCGGAGCGGCTGGGCCCATGAGCCATGGCTGCTGAGCCCGCGCATCCGGAGCCTGTGCTCCGCAATGGGAGAGGCCACAAAAAAAAAAAAAAAAAAAAAAAGCAAAAAGCAGCGACAGCGCTGTCAATTTTATACCTGGGCCAACTGCCAGAACTGGCTCAGGCGGGGAGGTACAGGGAGGGGAGGAATGCCCTGTTCTCAACCCTTGGCGAAAACAAAGGTTAGGGATACTATTAACTCAGTGCTGCTGGCAGACTGTAGCTTAAAGTTTTTTCCCAGAACCTTTGGAGGTGGGGCCTTCAACTGAGGTCAAAAGGGGGCCTTTCAGACCCCAGACATGTATTGGTATATGGAGCCAGCAGAGGTGACCAGGTGAAGGGGCAGGACCCTCACTACCAGCCCCACTTTGGCCAGTGGAAGCCCCCTGGCTCTTTTGAGTGTTGCTAAATTAGTCATCTACACAGCATCTGTACACCTAAAACAGGCCTGAATGTTTTTTATCTCACAGTTTTTCTGTGAGTCAGGAAATCAGGGATGGCTTAAGGGTGTGTTTCTGGTTCAGGGTCTCTCATGAGGTCAAGATGTCAGGCTGGGCTGTAGTCATCTGAAGGTTTGACTGGGGTTAGAGGACACATTTCATCCAAGATGGCTCACACACAGGGCTGGGAAGTCAGTGCTGGCTGATGGCAGAGGCCTCAGTTCCTTGATATGTGGACCACTCCATACAGCTGCTTGAGTGTTTTCACAGAATTGGTGGCCAGCTTTCTCCACGGTGAGTGATAGGGGAGACAGCAAAATGGAAGTCACAACATCTTTTATGTGCTGGCCTTGGAAGTCACACACTGTGATTCTGTAACATACACTTGGTTACACAGGTCATCCCTGCTTAACAGGGAGGGGACAACACTAGGACATGAATATCGGGAGGCAAGGGTCATTGGGGGCCATCTTGGAGGCTGGTTACCAAGACTGCCTAGTGGCCCAACCGCTGCCCAAGGGACACGGTCTTCTCCCAAGAGCTATACAAATCCCTGAGCTCCTCCCAAGAGCTATGCAAATCTGATGCTCGTGGAAATACCCAAGTGTCCTTCTGGAGAAGGGGCAACAGTTCCCGACCTCCTGCCTGCCTCAGGTAGGGGGTGGGTCAGCGTCACTCCCCAGCCACACCCCTGCTTGGGCAGCAGCACACATGTGATGAATGCTAACAGTCACCAAGTCACTGACTATCCAGGCACACACCATGGCTTAGAATGCAACTTTAAAGCAAGGCCCACCCCCAGAGAAACTTCCAGATGGAGTACTGCTCTAAAATTGGCATTTGGTGGCCC
Organism: Mesoplodon densirostris; assembly: GCF_025265405.1. NCBI lineage: Eukaryota > Metazoa > Chordata > Mammalia > Artiodactyla > Ziphiidae > Mesoplodon > Mesoplodon densirostris. The sequence continues at coordinate 224,708,006 of NC_082661.1, forward strand.
ATTTTAATAAGCCTATTTAAGTGTCTGAGTTACACCCATGAGGCTCTGGGGAGAATGTACCCTCACTGGATTTCTGCTCTTTTCCTGGAAGGGAAATAAAGCTTGCTGACTCAGAAAGGAGTACAGAAACTCACTGTTAGTAGTTTTTGGGGTTCAGCTTTGGTGGATGTCTGCAGAAACTCCAGTGATTGTTCATTATCTTTTGCAAGATTATCTAACCTACCTTCAACTGTAAACTTAAAAATTTACTGAACAGATAGTATTGGGTTGGCCACAAAGTTCATTTGCCAACCCAATACATGAATGAATTTTTTTGCCAACCCAATACATGCCTAGCAGTTTAGAAACGTTATCTCCTTTCATCTTCACAGGAACTCTTAGGTAGGTATCGCGACCACCATTTCATAAAGCAGCAAACTGAAGCTCCGCCCAGCTAGCAAATGTGGAAGTCAGAATTCCAACCTGAGTGTGTCTGACTCCAAAGCTCGTGTCACACACTGTCTGTCTCAGAACTTTCCACCTGAGGAGGGAGAATGTATATCCAAGGGAGAGGAAGGAGAGGAGCAGGGCCTAACACAGCCGCAGACCAGCCTCGGGACAGGGAGAGGGACAGCATATGAGAGCTGCAGAGCGACGGACAGATGGCATCTTCTGTTGGGAGTGACCAGTCTGAGGATGTGCCTCGGCTCCCCTCTTGGCCCCCTTCTCCTCAGTCTAGGCAACAGTGATGCCAGATCTGTTTCAAGGGCAGCAAACTGTGTATCTCCCTCCCCCTCCGAGGAGAGTCAGGTTGTTAATGATAAGTTCCTCTAGCCTGGCCTCCTGCTAAGTTAAGCACCGCTTTTGAAAAATCCTCACAACATTCTTATGAGGTATTACTGCCTCTTTTAATAGCTGGGGAGATGGAGGATTGGGGAGTTCAGGAACATCCCCAGGGTTACAAAACCCCAGGTGTCAATGCTCACGTTTCAACCCAGGCTTCTGACTTCAGGGCCATCAAGCATCGTTAACACCATGTTCTACTAGACAAGAGGTTGGGGGTCGGACGACCGCGTGGCCCGTTCATCGTCAACTGACAGCGCCAGCCCGCGACACGGAAGGGGCAGGATCGGTCAGACTCCTCCTGGAAGGAGGCTTGCTGATGGCGCCAGCCGGGCCCAGGCAGCCACATGGGACCCTGCTGCTCTGAGGCTCAGCGGACCCTGCAGCTTGGGGACCTGAACCGCCGCCGATCTGTCCCTGGCCTTGGCCTTGCCCGAGGCGGAAGGCAGCCCTGCACGCGGCTGGACAGCATTTGGGGTGGCCTTGGGCTCCGATGCCTGGGATGCGTGAGCTGGGGAGGGAGGTGTCCGGGCTCAGGCGGGCACCAAGGACCGGGGCGTGGGGCTCTGCACACCCAGATCACCAACCCCACCGGGCCCCCCACCCCCCATTCCCGCTACCAGTGGCCTGTGTGCTCCTCTGGCCGGAGCCCTGGCCGGGCGCGGCAAGGCGGTGAAGGGTGACGGGGGGAAGTGGGGGGCGCCCTGCTCCCGGGCCGCCGAGACCCCGGAGGCTTTGTGCGTTCGGAACCGGATTCCCCACCTCCCTTCCCCGCCTCCCATTCCCGCTTTCTTTTCCCCTAACCGAAGTCCCAGTAGAGTATCCAGCAATTAGCACGCGAAGGGGGGTGGAAGGCGGCGGCGGGCGGGCGTGTGGGCGACGAGAACCGCCCCCCGCGCCGGGTCGGTCCCGCGCTCCCGCCTGCGCTGCCTTCGTGCGCCACCTACCGGCTGCTCGCGGCCGCTGCGAGCCTGCCAGCGCTGTTCCTAGGCAGATCTTGATCTCCGTGGACAATAGACAATGGGATTTTTTTTTTAAACAATGATTTACTTTGGGGGGTGGGGGTAAGGAGAAAGGAGGGAGGGAGGAAGCGGCAGTGTGTTTGTCATCGCTTTAGAAAAAAATCTCTGTTCTATCATTGTTTCTGCATATCCATTATATTGAGGACAAAAGAATCCCGTTCTGGAACAACAAAGCCAAGGGAAATGTTTTCTGTGGCTGACATTTCATTGTGTGCGCAAGGTGCTATATTATCATGGGGAGAGATTGTAAAGAGGATAGGGCAGAGCTTCGGTTCAAACGCTTGACTCTTCTGCGTTAAGGTGTGGGCTTTCTTGTATGAGCCCCGTTTTATATGGCCTCATAGATCTCCAGAACACACAATTCCATATTTCTATGTAGTTGCCCAGCCCATCACAAGGATTTCTTGTGGATTATTTTCGCACCACCTCCAAGGTCTATTCTCTTACAGCCAACAGGGATAATTACGCTTCAGTTTCACAACCTCCCTACACATCCCTTACCAAAAGTGTCCTAATTTTTAGGAGCTGTTAGAGCCCTGGAGAACACTTAGTCCAACACCACCACCTACACACGCCCCCTGCCGGCTGTACACGTGAAGGAGGTAGAACGCCTTGTCCAAAGTCACACAAATAATTAGAGATGGAGCCAGGACCAGACCCTTGTGTCCCGAGAGCCCTGGTTTCTATTAATGACCTGCTGTTTGAGGTCCTGATGCCCAGCACCCCATGACTCACTCACCCTCATGGCCTCCTTTCTGGCTGGAGAAACCCCTGCACGGTGAGCTGTGTGCACAAAGATGGGCCATAACTCTGGATGGGGGTGGGCTGACATGTAAGCTGCCTTGATTGGCGGCAGCCCTTTCATTCTCTTTCCACCCCTTCCCCTCTGTACAGAGCGAGAAGCAGGGGGCTGGTGGGGGGCTACAACATGGACGTCATCTTCATTAATTTTTATTATTTTGCTGTGATACGTTAATATGTGAAACCTATGCAGTTATCCACAACTCTCTAGAAAATGCTTCTCCTGAGATGCAGGGCTTGAGCAACACCCTCCATCCTGCCCCCCCCACCCCCACCCAGTGCTAACCCAGCTGCTGGGAACACAGAAGGCGTGTCCTCCATCTTTGGAAATTGTTTTCAGTGGTCTCCTGACAAAGATGGTTTGCCCTTGGGAACTTGACTAAGATTTCCTACTTAGGTTCATGAAAAATCCTTGGGGAGATGCAGATAGCTGCTCATATTGTAGAACAGAGACATTTTTCTTCTGCCACCTTCCAAAACATGCTACAACAGACGGTGCTCCCCTTTCAACTCTTAACTGTGTCATACTAACGGAGACAGAAGGATTTTCAAGTCTTAGATGAGAAATTCAGTGAGCATCTTTGCACATCCAAAATAAGTCAACCCGTCACAGAAGTCTGCTTATTTTAAAGGTTGTTCATTCTGTTTAAAGCAAATAGACCAATCTCACAATCTGCAGACAAATAGACAACAAGCCGAGGAGGTTTCAAAACAAAAGGCCAGAACATTCCCTAACTCTCTTTAAACTGTCTTCTAAAAGCATAGAAAAGAAGAAAACACACTTGGATTGCAAGCAATTCCTAAACCTTTCTGCTGAGTTTTGGCACTTTATGAGCTTTGGTTTATACAGGGGCCGTGTGACATGTTAACAGGGAGTTTAGATCTCTAAATCTAGTTTTCATCTGTGCCATGTTTCCTACCCGGCAGTGATTCATCCTGTCTCTACACAAAGACCCCCAGTTCACTGATATTTTGATATGACAACCACACACCTACAAACAGCTTGCCTCAAGGATTTTATGAGAATCAAATGTGATCAAATGAGATGATGTAGGTGAAAGTGCTTTAAAAACCTAAAGTACTCTTCCGATGTGAGGAATTATTCCCATGTATTTGAAGTTCTGAAAGTACTGAAATCATTCATTGGAGCTGTGCCATAACTCTTCTGTAAAGTTGTGATTCAACCCATTTTTCAGACAGGAGCTTAAGGTTACACATCAGGGGTAAGGTTTAATGTAAATTTCAGAATATCCAAATCTCATCTTAAAGAATACCCTCACATCATCTTGGAAGCTGGTAGATACTAAAACACTGGTGACTCACTGCTTCCCCAATGTCCTTATTTGGTCATATGCAAATAAAAATGATTATTTTCAGATTTAGGTTTTCTCAAATCGTGGTGCAAGCAGCTATTTTTGCTTTTGCTTTAGTCACCATTCTCTGTAGTAGAAAGTGTACTTAGAGTTGTAAAAGCTGTTTTTTCATTTGCAGCCTAAATTTAGATATGGAATGCAGCAATTAAAGTACTCTCTTGGTCAGATACAGGAGTCACCATAATTCAATCCAGTATCTCTGGCACATGGCCCTCATTTCTACACACGGAAGGACTCCACATCACTAACTTCACAAGTTCATGCTTCATGACACTATCTACATAGCACCTATTCACATAGTATCTCTCTTCAGGACACCTCAAGTGACTGGCAGATGCTCTGCAACTGTTTCCCTTAATATCCGTATAGGAGAGATATGGATCCATTGAGATGACACTCAATTTGTGGAAAGTGAAAGCTCACCCAGTCGGCTGGCTTCTATATGACAGGCCCATGAGGTGTAGAGCCCTGTACTGGCTCCTCAAGAAGAAATGACTGATGTCTCCAAAGGCCAAAAGAATCTTAGAACCCCAACTTCCCCAACAGTTGTTGTCCTATCTTACTAAGACCGGTCCTGCTCTCAAGTTTCTCCAGAGGTCAATGCCTAAATACCTCTTGCCCATGAGGTTGGCTGCTGGGTCAGGGAAGTTTGGGAGCCATGATTTAACCCCAGGCCTTTACAAAACCTGCATCCCGGACCTGACTCAGCAAACTCAGCCATGACTAACTTCCTGTGACTGGACCTTCACATGTGAATGTTGACGATGTCCCTTCCAGGATAACCAGTCTAGACTGGCCAGCTGCAAGAATGATTCCAAAGTGGTTTCAGTTAAACCACATTCTGGTGTCTATTTCTTTTCTCTTTTGTAAGGCTTCCCATGGTTCCCTGGGGCCAAGTTGGTGGCTCTAACTTCTTGGAAGCTTCTGTTTATGGGGCTTTGTGTTTATGAGGCAGGCAGATGAGTGTCAGCTGGGTCTCTTTGTGCCTTCTGGACTGTCTTGTCCTTTCAGGATCGAGATTTTGTGGTCGATCTGAATCTGACCCCAAATCCTGATGAAACATGGGACAGGGTATTGCCACTGCAGCTGCCCTAAGAGCAGGTGGCCGGACCAGGAGATAAAGAGGATGCTGGCAGGTGTGGTGCCTTAAGTGACCTGGTGTGCTCCCCATGCCTAAAGCCACCTGCCCTACATCCATCCACCTCAGACCGGGGCTTGGTCAGTGCAGCTTCTCTCTCCCCTCCAGCTCGACCCTCTGTACCGTGGACTTATGCCGCTATACATTCTTGCAGTGTAGGGAATGCCCAGCGGACAGGCAAAAATAATAATGTCATTCTTCACACATTTATGGTATTTTGGCAATGTTTCTAATAGCCACTAAGGGGCAAGAGTTTATCTTGCTATCTTACATCTCATAAATCTTTTCCTTTTTGGTTCATCACTAGCGTAAATTGTGCTTAGTCCAATAACAAGGTTAAAATTATAGTGCTTTTCATCATTACACAGATGCTCTTGCCTCTGACGGGGACGATGGCTACATTGGAAGCTTAGCAAATTTACTTTTTCCCTTTGCCTGCATCAGGGGGTCATCTGGAAGATAAGCAAAGGTTTTCACTTAGCTGCGCACAGGCATTGTTCAAGGCCTCTGTGTGTGTAAACATTTACGGGAGAGGTCTGTAGCCTAGGGGGACAGTCAGTTAATCTGTGCCTCTGCTCTTCCTGTGAGTTTGTTTTTCAGACAAATAAAGGGAGAGTCGTCTGAGGTATCTCCGCAGTGTTGAGGAACCCAGGCTGTGTACATACAGACAAGTTATCAAACTTCTCTGTGCCTCAGTCTCCTCATTTGGGGATAATAATAAGGTCTCATCAGTTTATTGGGAGGGTTTAAAGCAATCGAAAGTGCAAAGAGCTTAGTACAGTGCCTGGCACATAACAAGCTCTCAGCATCTGCCGGCATCCTCCTCCTCATTGTTTCCATCCTCCTGTTTCCATGTGAGAGCCTTCTGCCCTGGCAGGTCCCTAGAGCTGCCAGAAGAATCCATGTACCTCTGGCTATGGTGCTGGGACTCCCCATATTAACCTCTGCTCCTTGGGCAGGGGACATGCCCAGGCAGAAGTGGTGACAAGCTGGTGAAAACTCGCATCGCAGGCGGGAATGGCGTCCTGGGGTCCTGGGACAGTACTGCGTCTCCTTTCTACTGCTGGTGGCCACTGCTCTTCCTGCAGGTGGTCATGGGGCTCTCAGCCTTCCAGACCCACACCACATGGGGGCTTTCACCCAGGCTGTCTGTGGAGATGCTCTTTCTCTACCCTCTGCCGAGCACTCTACCAGCTCTGTAGATCCTTTCCCTCTGCCCACACAGCTCCGGAAGGCCCAGATGTGGAAATTACCCCCATTTTCTGGCTGTGATGTTTATTAACAATTTCTCCCCACCTTTTACTCATATCTGAACCGAGGTCTCATCTTGTCCCTTTTTCCGGAGTTACACCCTCATTGACCACTTTTTGCGGTATTCTGTGCAAATTCCTCCATCCCCATGTCCATCAAACATCTAGTTTTTGATTGAGGGTTAGGTTAGGACATTTTCTGCCTCTCTCCGGATAAGACACAGTCCGTATAATCAGGCTGTCCTCACCTGAGGCATTAGCCCTTCTCTCTGGAATAGCAGGCCTGTGCCAGGCAAGCCTCTCTCATTATTTCAAGTTCCTTATTTACAGACTTGGTCAGACACTCATTCATTGTAGAAGCAGAAGATCCCCTTTCGATGGTTTGTGAGTTGGAGCACAGCTCTCCCTCAGGGGATTCTGGGTCTGCTTTCTCTTCTCTTTCTGAGCTATTAAGTAAGCCTCAAGAATAGCTTGCACCTTCTTCTCCTAGGAGACAAACCCACTGTGGAAACTAGAGTTCAGGTTCAGTTTTTTGAAATGCTGGCATATCATATGGGCTGACCATTTCCTCCTAATAATAATTCTTTTGTCTATCATCTATCTATCTATCTATCTATCTATCTATCTATCTATCATCTATCTATCTATCATCATCTATGGTTTTTTGCTGGTTACTTCCTTATATCTGACCCAGTGTACTTTCACTGAAAGGCAGATATGCCAAGATATGACTGATCACTGATATAATGGCCTGGTTTTTGTCAGACTCTCAGTTTGCTCTCAACAAGTGGAACTGGTAACATCTCACATTGGAATGCAATAGAGAAATGCCTGGAAATGCACACAGACAGGATTATTACTGAAGCTGATATAAGTCAATGGAAAAACGCATTGGCAAGGCTCAGACACAGAGGAAACACCTTGCCTACGAAAGGTTGACCAGTGACCAATATTTATCCAATGAAAAAGGGTGCCCATTTTGATTCCTCTTTCTCCTATGCAGCCCTGTCTCCCATTGGTCACTGAGTTCTGTTGTCCTTTCTTACTTCACAATATCTCTCAAAATCATTTCTTTCTTTTCATTCCTACCACGCTCTAATATTGGTGAAAGTCTTCTGACCTTGTGTCTGGTCCATTACAACAGCATTCCAGCTGGTCTATCTACTTCACATCTTTTCTCTTTAAATATCATCTTAAAACTGCCATCTGATTGATCTTTGTAAAATACTACTTTCTCCAAACTGCATGACCCACAATCCTTCAGTTTCCCTATAGAAAAATGTCCAAAATACTGATGCTATGGCATTAGTAACCCCCATACACACAAAGCCACTCTCCAACCTAGTCATCTGTTTCCCACCTTTATTAAGCCTCCACCCCTATCAGACGATTTTTACTCCTTCTCATCCAAAATGTGCTCATGTCATTCCAGTTCCTGGATACACCCTTCCCTTTTCCTTCCTGCCTTTCCAAATCTTCTCCCACTGGTAGAGACTGGGATCAAAAGCACTTCCAGCTTGAAATGATTGCTCTCCTCGGAACCCTCTGAGGTGTTATCATTTACAGTATATGATTAATTTCACGTACTCAACAAACACTAACTCATGACCTTTCTTATAGTGTTTTGAGTTGCTCTCTAACTTTCGTATGATTATCTCTTCTCTCATGTCCTGGGTGGTGAGTTCCTTACAGATGGTTGACTCATATCCTAAGTTTCATTGCAAGTATCTTGCCCAAACCTTGCACTAAGTAGTCACTGAGGAACGTTGGATTGAGTTAGCAGACGAAAAAGCAACTGAAAAGGAAAACGAACGAGTCAAGCCATTTTCATCACCAACGCAGAATGACAGGTCCAGAGTTTTGTTCCTGTGCATGTTAAATTTGGGGGGATGATAGAGAATGTGTTTTTCATAGTGTTACATATCTAGGAAGGATCTTGTGAGGCCATCTTGTCCAATTTCCTGGCTCTAAGCCATCTAAGACAAAATGAGATCTGTCATATGCTTAAAGAACTCAGAAATAGAATTCCTTGGATCTTTTGGATAACTGAGTTTCAGAGTTGCGTCAACTTTCCCCTTAAGGCCATGACAGTTCTCTCACTAGTCACTCTAGGTCAATGTCCTGAAATTTTAGTTTACCTTGGCAACTCCTATAGTGCGTGTTTAAAATGTAAGTTCCCAGGCTCACCCCAAAGAATAACATTCAGTCATTCTGGGATGTGGGCACATGAATCTGATATATATGTATGTATATATATATATATATATATATATATATATATATATATATATATATGAAATGTATATGTACATATAATACAACACTAGTAATTATGATACAAGTGGTCTAGAGGACACACTGTGAGAGTAAAAACTATTCTGATTTAATATTTTTAAAAATGTTAGTTCAAGCATATTGATCTAGGACCAGTTTTGTGAATATTAACAAACAGCTGATTAATAGTTTTTCTTAGTAATTATGTGTCCTTGCATGAGCATTTTTAACCCATCTTTATGAAGCTCTGAGAAACATTTGGTCTTCCACACAAACTTGTCGAGCACCAATGTGCCGGTGTCAGAGTTATAAAGGTGAATGAATTATATACTAAGGTAGATAGATCCTCATTTTTAGGAAGCTCATAGCAGAGCAGGAAAATGAAATACTATGATGATGACGGTGCTGACCTATAACCTTTCATCTGAAGTTTGTAGACATTATGTAAGTTCGTGGCAGTCCAGCAGGGGCAGGGACTTGGGGTCCATGGCTCATGACACTAGGTAGAAAGCGGGTATAACGTGTCCCCCTAACTTTGTGCCTGTGGAGATAGTGAAAAGAAAATGCCATCTCCCCATCGCTCCAACGGCCTTGCAGAAGAGATGAGCGTAGTCAGTCGGTCGATCATGCCTCATTGAACATTTGGGATGACTAGTAGTCGGTAAGGCATTTGGAGAGGACATTGTGGCCCCTTCCCCCTGCCCTAGACTTTGCCATAACAGTGTTACAGTCCTTCCCCATCCGTCTGAGTCCCTTTGATTTCACTGCAACCCATGCTCAAGGCTGAGTACCCTCTTCATTTATGAAGTAAACAGTGAGTATAGTCCAATGTGCAAGGCACTTGCTAAATGATGTGATGAATATAAAGATGAATCAGGTACGGGTCCTACTCTTAGGGAACTTACATCTAGTGCAGAGATACATCTTGTATACAAATACCTTGTCACAAAGTCAAATATACGCAAATACACAGTGGGCTTACTTTCAGCCAGGGTTGGGGCCAAGGGGGCTGGAAGTATGGGAGGGGTGAGGAGTGAGAGAGTGGTGCCTATGGGGGGGCAAGTTCAGGCGCCGTGTCAAGGTGAAGGTGTTGAGGATCTGCTGGTGACGACGGCCAAGGAGCAGTTAGAAAAGGTGTGACCGGAGCTTGGAAAGCGGTAAAGGCAAGAAACACCAGTGGCATAGGAAGCTGCAAGACTAGGTTTTATTGTCAAAAGAATCTAGCTGGCAGAAAAGGGAAACTGACACTCAGGAGAGGTGACTCAGACATACAAGATGTTCTTCTTTGGCAGCACGGTAGTGACTGAGAGATGGAACTTGTAAAGTCTGAAAGATGAGTTAAAATATTTTATTTACAAATATAACGAATACAGTACATTTTATTTGTTCCCTTTGATTTTTTTAGGAGGAGCTTAAAATGTTTCCATGTAGCCCAACCAATGTCTCTCTAGACCTGTGAGAGAGAGACGTTTTAGTATCAGATGCATCCCTCTGTGTTTGTTTCATTCAGGAGGAAGTGGAGGGGGGAGAGACAGAAGAAAGGAAAGAAGAGAAAGAGAACAGGATCTCTTTTTCGTGGTGCCTACATTTGTTGACACTGAGGAAAACACATAGTCTGGCTGTGACTTGATTGGGATGATACTCAATTTGGAAGGCTGGCTTATTGTTAGGGTCTCAAATGGTTCAAAGTTGAAGACCCCCCTCTCTTTCGCCTTTTGGGTTAAAGCCGTCATCTCCAAAACTCAGCCCCACAGCCCTCCTGTGCTTTGCTCTCTCTCTCTTCTTGTCTTTTTATATCTTCCCCTCTCCTCATTTCTGAAAGAGAGTGTTGGGTTCAATGATTTGGGCTGCTTGCATAGGAGCGGAGAAAGCGGGGAAGAAGAACTAGCCATAAGAGAATAACATCAAAGTGTTGATTTGAAAATTCCCTTAGAGTAACTGTTAGAGGCACGTGCAAATTAAAATCATGGGCATAATCCTGTTCCAGTGCATTTATGTCTCTTGAAAAATCACATGCATCTGGAGGCTGTCCTTGGAGGAGGGCCTAGTGGAGATTCCTTCCAGAGTAACTACAGTTGACCCTTGAACATGGGGTTCAGAAGTGCCAAGGGCTGCACCATCGAAAATGCCCATGTAACTTTTGACTCCCTCAAAACGTAACTATTGATCCTAATAGCCTACAGTTGACTGGCGACCTTACTGATAACATAAATTGTTGAGTCACACATATTTTGTGTGCTATATGTATATATTATATACTGCATTCCTACAGTAAATTAAGCTAGAGAGGGACTTCTCTGGCGGTTCAGTGGTAGAGACTATGCTTCCACAGCTGGTGGGCCTGGGTTCCGTCCCTGGTCGGGGAACTAGGATCTTGCATGCCACACGGCGCGGCCAAAAAAAAAAAAAAAAAAAAAAAAAAAAGTAAGCTAGAGAAACGAAAAACTGATTAAGAAAATTGCAAGAGAAAATATATTTACAATACATATATACATTCATTGAAAAAAATCCACGTATAAGTGGACCCGCACAGTTCAACACACCTGTGTTGTTCAAAGGTCAAGTGAAGTAGATTTTCAAAGACCTAGTGCTTATGTTTGCTTACTTGACATCAAGTTCCCTGGAGGAAATTGAGACCTTGTCTGCCACGACTTCATTCTGGACCATCAGTGTTGCAGAGCCTGTAACCCACCTGCACAGAGGCCAACGAGAACGTGCTAACACACAGCTGACGGCGGGCCTGGCGGGGAGCAGGCCCTCTGCCTTCTAGAGCTGCTCTCCAAAGCTCTTGCTGAGCCGCCCTGGGTGAGAGGTGAGCTAATTGCCTCTGAAACACCCCATCTGGGAAGCGGCCTTTGTTTGAGCGTCTCCGGGAATGAGAGCAGGTTATCATTGCTATACCCAGTGGTCTGACAGAGCAAACGGAAGAGCTCTGTGAGGTGAGGAGAGGTGAGCAGAAGATTAGTGGGGCTCAGATGGGATCACTGGAAAGGCAGAGGGAAGGCAGTAAATTAGGCCTCTTTTTTTCTTGGGTTGGTTATCATATCGCAAGAATGGATGAAATAGGTCAGCGACCCAGGGCTGAAAAGCAAGGTCAGGGGGGTCCAGGGGGTGAGCTGAGGACTGAGGCATGTCTGAGAGCGAGCTGAGATGCTGTTGTTGGAGGCTCACGCTTAGAAAGAGAAACAGGACGGAGTAGGTAAACAGCTCCCTGTGATTAACTGGAGGTCATACTATCAGAGCCTAGACCTGCCAGTAGGGAACAGGTTGGGGAAAAAGGGTCTCATGAATGGAGATGCAAATAAAGAAAGGGAGTGGTAATGGTTCCTGCGGTTCCGGATTGCTTAACGTCTGACTTCCATGCTGACTGCCTTCTGGTTCTGTGACCTTGGGAAGTTACTTAGCCTTTGTGTGCCTCTGTTTCCTCACGTGTGAGAAGGAAATAATCATTGTATGAATAATTTCATACATATAAAGCTCTTAGAACTGTTGCTAACACTTAGAAAACACTCATAAAGGCTAGCTTTAACAATTTAGAACATATTTTTCAACGCCCCTGCAAGTTCTCTGTAGTATGCAGTGCCATTTGAGAGCATTTTACTCACGATAGAACTTCTTACAAAATTGGAGTCAGTCCTGGACCTCCTCTGGGGGTCCAGAGGTTAGGACTCTGCACTTCCACTGCAGGGGGCACGGGTTCGATCCCTGATTGGAACTAAGATCCCAACCGCCTGCCGCGTGGTGTTGCCAAAAAACAAAACAAAAAAATGGAGACAGTCCTCTTAAACCCTACCACTGCTTTAGCAACTAAGTTTATGTCATATTCTAAATCTTGTGTTGTCATCCCAGCGATCTTCATAGCATCTCCACCCAGAGTAGATTCCATCTCAAAATAACAATTCCTCATTTGTTAAAACTGTCTCATGAGATTGCAGCAATTCAGGCATCTGCAGGCTCCACCTCTAATTCTACTTCTCTTGCTACTTCCACCACATCTGCAGTTCCTTCCTTCACTGACAACTTGAACCCCTCAAAGTCATCCATGAGGGGTAGAATCAATTTCTTCCAAACTCCTGTTACTACTGATATTTTGACCTCTTCCCATGAATCACAAAAGTTCTTAACGGCATCTAGAATGGTGAATTCTTTCCAGAAGCTTTTCAATTTACTTTGTCCAGATCCATCAGAGGAATCACTGTCTATGGCAGCTATAGCCTTACAAAATGTATTTCTTAAATAATAAAACTTGAAAATTGAAATGACTCCTTGATCCATGGGCTGCGGAATAGATGCTGTGTTAGCAGGCATGAAAACAACATTAATCTTGCTGTAAATACATCTTCATGAGAGCTCTTGGGTGACCAGGTGCACCATCAGTGAGCAGTAATATTTTGAAAGGAATCTTTTTTTTTTTTTTTTTCTGAGCAGTAGGTCTCAACAGTGGGCTTAATATATTCAGTAAACCATGCTGTAAACAGACGTGCTGTCATCCAGGCTTTGTTCTTCCATTTATAGAGCAAAGACATATTTCTTAAGAGCCCTAGGATTTTTGGTAAATGAGTACTGGCTTCAATTTACAGTCACCAGCTACATTAGCCCCTAATGAGAGAGTCAGTCTGTCCTTTGAAGTTCTGAAGCCAGGCACTGACTTCTCCTCTCTAGCTATGAAAATCCTAGATGACATCATCTTCCAATAGGAGGCTTTTTGTCTATACTGAAAATCTGTTGTTTAGTGTAGCCACCTTCATTAATTAACTTAACTAGATCTTCTGGATAACTTGCTGCAGCTTCCACATTAGCACTTGCTGCTTCACCTTGCACTTTGATGTTATGGAGAAGGCTTCATTCCTTAGACCTCAGGAACCAACCTCTGCTGGCTTCAGACTTTTCTTCTGCAGCTTCCTCTCCGCTCATGCCTTCATAGAATTGAAGAGAGTTAGGACCTTGCTCTGGATTAGGCTTTGGCTTAAGGGAATGTTGTGGCTGGTTTGATCTTCTATCCAGACCACTAAAATTTTCTCCATTTCAACAATAGGGCTGTTTCACTTTCTTATCATTTGTATGTTCAGTGGAGTAGCATTTTTAATTTCTTTCAAGAACTTTTCCTTTGCATTCACAATTTGGCTAACTGTCTGGTGCAAGAGGCCTAGCTTTCAGCCTATCTCAGCTTTCACCATGCCTTCCTCACTAAGCTTAATCATTTCTAGCTTTTGATTTAAAGTGAGAGACATGTGATGCTTCCTATCATTTGAACACTTGGAGGCCACTGTAGGGTTATTAATTGGCCTAATTTCAATACTGTTTGTCCCAGGGAATAGGGCAGCCCAAAGAGAGGGAGAGAAATGGGGCTACAGCTGGTCGGTGGAACAGTCAGAACACACACATTTATCGATTTAGTTCCCTGTCTTATATGGGCACAATTCATGGCACCCCAAAACAATTACAATAGTAACATCAAAGATCACTGGTCACAGATCACCATGACAAATATAATAATAATGAAAAATTCTGAAATATTGCGAGAATTACCAAAATGTGGCACAGAGACATGAAGTGAGAAAATGCTATTGGAAAAATGGTCCTGTTAGACTTTCTTGATGCAGGGTTGCTACAAGCCTTCAATTTGTGAAAAATGCAATATCCGCAAAGCACAATAAAGCAAAGTGCAATAAAACAAGGTGCGCTGTATTGTCAAGAGTCATTCACCATTTCAGAAAATCACATCACAGATGGCAAAACAACCACCTGTATGGGCTGCATTGTGACTATTATGTTCCTGGGGTCTCTCCACAGCGGGGAAACCTCAGGACGTCACTGTGAATTCTAGGGTCACAATGCGCAGTCCCTGAGCATTTACATATTGAAATGACAATTATTTTATTATAAATAATGTGTCTTTATATCAGTTAAGGTATGGTGTTGATTTCTTTTTGAAATGAGTGAAGATGTTACATTTATTCATTTCATCAGGAGATTAAAGGGACATTGCAAAACACTTGTTATAACAGCTTAGTTAGCTCTCATAGGTTTGAAAACCACAGGTTTTTAGAGCCAAGCTCAGCACAGTCATAACCGTTATAGTTCCCAGATATCGCCCATGAGACAGGGGAATCAGAACCCAAAAAGAGAGTGTTTCACTTGGTCTAAATTAGCTTCTGTCCTCTCTTTGTTAGGTATTTAAATGCTTGTTTGCTGGTCAGGGCATTCTGGTGTATAGCCTGCACATGCCCTCAAGGATCTTGACGTCTAGTTCATGATTAAGACAGAGTGATCTGACAAGTTTCTATAGAATACGTAACTTCAAGAGGAAAGACCATCTTTTCTTTTCCTCATGTGATTGCTTCTCTCTCTCCCGGTGGGAGCTAGATCACCCCAGAAAAACCTCTTCCTGTCCTCCTTCCCTGTGAAAAGACCAAGGCACGCAGGCAGGAAGGACTGGAGGACCCCCTTTCACTGGTGGAGAGCTATCTCCTCACCAGAACTGCAGTCTGGGGGCACCCACTCCCAGCTGGGTAGATATGGCAGAATTAATTCTGAGGCCCCATCTCCAGCTTGATCGTTGTAAGTCCTTTCATAAGGGGATCTGTTTAACCCCTGATCTGTGTACCCCCTGACATGGGTAAAGAAAAAATAGGAACAGTTGCAGAGAAATGCTGTGGTTGAGAAGGTCTTATACACCTAGACAATGGCTGTGTTGCCTGACAGTCGTGGGGAAGTTAGCAAGTGGAGTCAGTTTTCTGGGGGTAGGTCCTGATTTCAGTTTCTTCCTATTAGTATATTAGAATAAGTTAATAGTGAAGATGTTAGAGCCTAGTCTGGCAAAATCACGAAACAGTAAAGAACCATTAAATCTTAATCTAGGATTAAGCTGTATGCAGAGATGTACTGTTTCCCAAAGATTAAGTCTTACTGTCTCTAGGAATTATAAGAAAATAAAAAGGAAGGGAGGGAGGGAGGGAGAGATAGAAGGTGGGAGAATAGTTTGAGAAAAACTACTCATTAAGATGGAGGAGATCTATAAAGGTTCGGCCAGGGACTCACTGTATTTTCAAAGTTAGTCACAGCAATATTTGCCATCCCACAAGCTCTTCGGCAAAGAAGTGGGGTCCAACTCCCTTCCCGCTGGAAGGAGACCCATCATGAGAGCAGAATACCACCTTCTGATGGACAAGAGAAAACGTGAGGATATTTCTATGGATGATTTGATACCAAACCCAGGCCATGTCTGTTGGAGCTGAGGATGAGCTTACAAAAATGGATCACTGACAAAGCCACATTGCTAAAGAGCTGGCGAGTCAGTGAGAGTCAGTGAGCTGGAAAAGCAGCGAGCGGGGAAGAGACAGGAAGAAGAGGTCCCGGCTGGGAGGTGGGAAGAGCAGGTTGCCCAAAGCTGGAGATGCGACCAGGGTGGAGCCTTAACGAGAAAGACTGTTATTGGACAAGGTTACATCAGTGTAGTCAGAATAAATGCCATTGGCTGAGACCTTTGAGCAGCTGACAATGACCTTGGGCTGAAGTATAGACGTGTGCAGGATCCTGGCTGAGTGAGAATGGCTTCTCGGGCTTCCTGCAGTGCACGCCCTGGCTGTTGCCCCTGGGTCTGTTTCTTGCCCTTTCTCTACCCTGTTCTGAATCAAAGGGTCTGACCCTTGTCGGTTGCTTTTCCCAGACTGGAGGGTGGGAGGCACTGATGGGTGAATGGAGGGCGGGGTAGGGAGGGAGAAGCAGGGACTTCTTTCCCTCCTCTGCAGCTGCGAAACCTCCCTGGCTCCAGTGGTTGCCAGGCAGGTCTGCCCACTGTGGTTCCAGCCTGCGTCTGGTGACAAGGCCCCCCACCCCCCAGCTCTGGAATCCCCTCCCCTCTGTCTTCTGCCCTGCATCAGTGTCAGCTGCCGACATTTGCAGTCTCTGGATGCCTCCCTGCACCACCCCCCCCACCCCGGCTGGACTCTGGGCTCTTCCATCCTCTGTGTAATCAATCCCTGTAGTCAAGATCTCTGTTTCAAATTATCTGGTGGTTTCTTGTTTCCTGGTTAGATCCTGACTGATATCCTGCTCTGGTCTCAGGAGTGGGTCAGCTCTGATGCAGGGGGAAAGCTGCTAAGGACCAGCATGGGAACACCTTGCGGGGACAGATTTATTGGAAGGCACAAGGCCTTTGGGACAGCTGGGTATGTGCTTGCCTACTCCCATTCTCTCCAGAACCACAGCAGCTGTGGCCTTAATGGAGGGAATTTAACAGAGAAATAAGCAGAAGAGGACACTCGCTAAAGAATTCACTAAAACAGTGCCACGAAGGACCCCAGAGACAGGATACAGTTTATATCAACTCGGTTTAGAAATAACCAAGGTACTCTGGTCGGGGTTCATGAGTCACTGAATTATCACGGCATTCTTGGTCCCATGGACTATTTGTAGCCTGTGTCTGGCTTCGAATACAACAGAGAATAGTGTTGAGTGCCTCTAATTTAATATTCCAATAATATTTCCACCACATCAAATTCCCACTAGGGCAAATGTATACAAATGAATCATTATCATTTTTTCCCCTTATCCAAGCCAAGCCGCTCGGGCCTCTGCTAAGAAATGTTGATAAAAGTGATGAAAACAAAACAAAGCATACATTATAATGTCATTTAAAAAATAAAAGATTTCCAGGAGATCCTTTGTTGTACTGGAGCACAAGCTTCATGTTTAAATGACTTTTTGTTTTCCCTTTTGGATAATCACAGAGAGTAATGCAACCAGAGTAATCCTTGGCTGCTGGTGAGCTCATCGTTGAGCTCCTGCTGACGTGTGGGATCCGTCAGAAAGCCCAGGATCTCAGAGGGAGCACCGCCCTGGAGACATGAGAGGGGGCGTCACTCAGGCCTCCCGTGCTTCCATTCAGAGACAACGGGAGCGTCACGTTTGAACTGGCTGAACACGACCCCATCGCCTCGCTTGGCGACAGCGACAGGAGCAGACCTGTCTCACGGGCACTGTAGACTACAATGGGAGAGAGAAATACCATCTGGGACTGTGTCCTTGGGGGAATGTGATTTTTCATGCTGGGTAATGAACCTGCAACAGGGAAGGGCATTTCACTGTGGGTTTTACTGCACCAGGCGATTCTGACAGGTATATAGACACTTATTCCCACTCCCACTCATAAGGTGAAAACAATAGTGGGGAAGCTGCTTGGCTTGCAATGATATATTTGGGGAGAGGATTTAACATCAGACATTCAGAACAGAGAATAACAGAATAAAATTAGAAAGTCTGAGGGTCGTCTGCTTATTTGTTTCACTCCCTTCACTAGCAAAAGAGCTGCAACCAAACATGTGGTAGTTTAAAAACACAGCCAACAAGTTCTGTGACACTCCTCCCCTTAAAATGCGGGATCCTTATCTCCTACCCTTGAGTCAGGGAGGCCGCTTGTAAGTGCTTTGACCAATTGTGTACAGCAGAAGCCACAAAATGCGACTTCTGGGGCTGGGTCATAAAAGGCCATGTAACTTTCACCCTGTTAGCTGGAATGCTTTCTTAGAGCCTTAAGCTGCCATGTAAGGAGTCTGTTTACCCTGAGGCGGCCACATGGAGAGGCCACATAAAGGAATTCTAGTGCACAGTTCCAGTGGCACCTAGCCTTCAAGCCATCTGCAAGGTACCAGAAATGTGAAGGAATCAGCCTGTCAGCCAGGTAAATATCTCTGAATGGCTTCCGTCAATGCCTCATGAAACAGAAGATCAGCCAGCCAAGCCCTGCCCAAATTCCTGACCCACAAAATCATGAGATATAGTAAAATGATTGTTATTTTAAGCCACTACATTTGGGGGTAACTTGTTATGCAGCAATAGCTAACTAGAAGATATTCCTAACTAGACAAATCTTTAAATCTACTCCCAAGTGTATCTTAGTAAGTAGAGCTTGCCACATAGTAATGTTTCAATGTCAAATAGCCATCAGCACCTTTTACTGAATGCCTGTTTGTAAACCCCAGTGCTGTGTGGGATTCGAGGTATGTGGTTCAGTCTCTGACCTAAAGGATCTGATACAATAATAATTATGGGATATCATTTATTAAATGATTGCTATGAATTAGGCTCATGGCTCTCAAAGTTGGTGCTGAAATAGCAGTGTCAGCTTCACCTTGGAATTTGTTAGAAATGCAAATCCTCAGGTTAACTTTACTGAATTAAAAACTCTGAGGGTGGGCTCAGCAATATGCACTTTAATAAGCCCAACAGGTCATTCTAACACACTCTGTAGCCTGAGGATCACAAGCACTTGACTTACTTTACCTAACTGAATCCTCCCTGTAACCCTGGGTTTCTTTTTCTTTCTTTCTTTTTTTTTTTTTTTTTTTTGCGGTCCGCGGGCCTCTCACTGTTGTGGCCCCTCCCGTTGCGGAGCACAGGCTCCGGACGCGCAGGCTCAGCGGACATGGCTCACGGGCCCAGCCGCTCCGCGGCATGCGAGATCTTCCCGGACCGGGGCACGAACCCGTGTCCCCTGCATCGGCAGGCGGACTCCCAACCACTGCGCCACCAGGGAAGCCCAACCCTGGGTTTCTTGATTGACCTTTTGGGTGAGATAATTCTTGCTGCGGATGACTGTCCTGTGCATTGTAGGATGTTTAGTAGCTTCCCTGGTCTCTACCCACCTGATGCCAGTAGCACCTGTTTCCCCAGCTGTGACAACTAAAAATGTCACCAGACATTGCCAAATGTTTCCTGGGAGTTAAAAATCATCTCCTGTCGAGAACCACTACATTAACCATATGAGGTAGTATTTTCAAATATACCCAGGATAGGGCTTCCCTGGTGGCACAGTGGTTGAGAGTCCACCTGCCAATGCAGGGGACACGGGTTCGGGCCCCGGTCCGGGAAGATCCCACATGCCGCGGAGCGGCTGGGCCCGTGAGCCATGGATGCTGAGCCTGCGCGTCCGAAGCCTGTGCTCCGCAACGGGAGAAACCACAACAGTGAGAGGCCCGCGTACTGGAAAAAAAAAAAAAAAAAAAAAAAAAAAATATATATATATATATATATATATCCAGGATTAGTTTTAATCAGGTATGGAAAAGTGCAGACATGGAAATGACTGTCATAAAGGAAGAAGATTTTACTCACGTTTCCCTAGAAACAGTAGTGGCATGCCAAGGGGGGGCCATTTGGGTAAGCCCCAGGGTCAGTCAGGAGGCAGAGGGAGCCGGGGAAATCGTGGGCAAGAACATTTATCATGGCTTCTGTGGGAAGAAATGGGCAAAGTAGGGCAAACTGGCATAGGATTGGCTGGTTTGAATAATCTTAGTGGGTTCTGGGGCCTATGGCCTGTCTCTAGTTGCCCTGGGGTAATTAGGGCAGGGTATTCATGGTCCAAATAAATGTGAGAGCCCATAAAGGAAGTGGTTGGAGCTATGGAATCTGGATTGGTTGGTTGGTATAGGAAAGGCATGTCTGCAGGCCCAGTCCCTTGCCAATTCTAGAAACTGGCTAGCTCTGGGAGGGACATTCTCTCCAGAGTCAGCAAGGCCCCAGATGTCAAAGCATCAGAATAAGAAAAAAACATGCTTAATGCAGGTAGACAGAATCACCTCTTTACAGATGGCAAAGCTGAAGTCCAGAGAGGTAACCTGCTGTAAGTCACATCTCCACCAAGGGGAGGACCCAGATTGAAACCTAGGTCTACTGGACCCCTCCAGCTATGCTCTGACCCACTTGCCATACTGCTATTCATCTAGCTAATTAAGTATGGGAGCATCTATAACTATATAAAAAGATAACTGACAGACAAAGGAGGAAGATGATTTCTGTATAAAATAATTACACTAAGCGATGAGGAGATAATTGTAGTGGTCAAAAAACGCTCTGTGGAAAAAAAATTTTACTCAGATTTCTGGTATCTCCACTCAGAGACGACAGGGCCATCAAGCTTGCTGGGTGGGTCTTCAAAGTTGGATAGAATGAGACCAGGCAAAATGGAGGAGGGAGACTATTCTGAAAAGATGGGAAGTGATGTGATCATGAGGCTCAAAGACAGTAATGTGCCAGGTCTGATGAAAACCCCATGTGTTAATAGGCTGCTTTGGTTACTTGAAAGTCAATTAGAAGGAAAGAGAAAAGGGAGCTGCAGCTGGATGCCACGCACTTTAATAAGCTAAATCCATCAGAAGCAGTGCCTGGATGTATAAAACATTCAGCATGATGGACGAAACAGCAACAATATATCCCCCATCTAAAAGTAGTGCCATCATTTAAATGTCTGGGCAACATGAAATGGAGAGTCAGAATCAAGCTGGAAATTTCCACTTTGACATCTTGCAAGACAGTAAGTTAGGCTGGGAATCTCTGACCGACAGAGAGAACACAGACAAAGGAAGTTCTTTCTACTTGGACTGAACAGAGTGTTAAAGTTTTTGGCAAGTGGAATTGACAGCCGTTCGTTCACATGGATGTTTCTGGGTGCTCATGCTGGGCCAGGCACTGTGCTAGGTGATAGGGAGTTACAAATCGTTAGCCATATTCATAAAACAGGATCTCTGCTGTTGAGGGACTAACAAAGCACTGGCCTCACAGTGTCCACAGCACCAGACAGAGCAGAGGAGGCTGCTGTGCAGCCCAGCCTTGGAAAGGTGTAATGAATGGGCACCTGTCCATGTGCTGAAATTCCAAGAGGCACCTGCAGAGATGCGGGCAGCACAAGGCTCTCACCATCTCTGGGCGGGGAGTCTCACCTTGCGTCCTCATCACCGATGGGTCCAAATCACCGGGGGCGGGCGGATGGCAGTTAACAATGCACATTCTCACTGGGTCCCACCCCCAGAGATGCTGATTCCCTGGGTGATAAAAGAAGCACTACCATAAACCCTTGATAACTCTGTCAATTCTTTTGTTAACAGTTAATATTTCAGCAGCTGGAATTGGCAAGCATTTAACTAGAAAGTAAGCTCCAGAGGGCAGAGATGTCTGTTTTGTTCACTGCTCTATCCACACTGTACTTACTAGCTCTTTCTTGAATGAAACAATTGGATACATAGGCTTGGCAGAGGCAGGGGAAGGGAAGAAGTCACATCAAGAAAGAATAAGGGCCTCCCTGGTGGCGCAAGTGGTTGAGAGTCCGCCTGCCGATGCAGGGGATGCGGGTTCGTGCCCCGGTCTGGGAGGATCCCATATGCCGCGGAGCGGCTGGGCCCGTGAGCCATGGCCGCTGAGCCTGCGCGTCCGGAGCCTGTGCTCCGCGACGGGGGAGGCCACAACAGTGAGAGGCCCGCATACCGCAAAAAAAAAAAAAAAAAAAAAAAGAAAGAATAAGAGGGCTTCCTTGGTGGTGCAGTGGTTGAGAGTCTGCCTGCCGATGCAGGGGACGCAGGTTCGTGCCCCGGTCTGGGAAGATCCCACATGCCGCAGAGCGGCTGGGCCCGTGAGCCATGGCCGCTGAGCCTGCGCGTCCGGAGCCTGTGCTGCGCAACGGGAGAGGCTACAACAGTGAGAGGCCCGCGTACCGCAAAAAAAAAAAAAAAAAAAAAAAAAAAAAAAAAAAAAAGAACAAGAAAAACAGGGTTGGGGGAGGGATAGTCAGGGAGTCTGGGATCGGCATGTACACACCACTATATTTAAGATGGATAACCAACGAGGACCTACTGTATGGCACAGGGAACTCTGCTCAATGTTATGTAGCAGCTGGATGGGAGGGCAGTTTGGGGAGAATGGATACATGCATACGTATGGCTGAGTCGCTTTGCTGTGCACCTGAAACTATCACAACATTGTTAATCGGCTATACCCCAATATAAAATTAAAAGTTAAAAAAAAAAAGAAAAAACAAGAAGAAAGGGTACCTCTGAATAAGGGAGGTGGAAGGGGATTGTGTGAACTTGGCTTTTACCAAAGTTCTGCTGTCAGGGGAGAAAGCCACAGGTCTTCACTCCGCTGAACTATTGATAGAATTACAAGTTAAATGGCACCTCTTAAACCATTGTTCTAAGAAACTCTGTGCTTAGGGAACAATAACCGTTCAGTACCTTTCCAACCCTGTAAAGGCTCCTCTATCTTACTGTTTCTAGCCCTCAGCCCAGGCCATGTTCAGAGAGCACAAATACCAACATTTCCAAGCTACAGGAATTCTCTCTCAGGGCCCCATGTGCTTATGTGGTTCAGTGTGAACTCGGTCCTGCAGGGGCCCCGGAATGCCTTGCCTCTTCCCACCTTCTCCCTGGGGAGAAGGGCACGCCCGCCTGAAAGTGCAGTGTGACAGGAACAGCTCTTGGAAAGGATGGAAGAGAAAAATCAGGACATCTCACCAAGTTAAGCAAACACCTAATCAAACGTCTGGACTGAACGATTGTCTTTCAGGTTTTTAAAAAATTCTTTTCAAAGGGAAATGCTGTTTTACTCAATATCTATCAGGCGTGAGGTTTTCAACCCTATTTTTTTTTTTTCGCCTGAAATCCTTATGCCCTTGAAAGAATTCTCAGTTCTGGTTTTGAATCTAATTCACTCTTCTGTTGACACATCTTCTTGGGAAAGATACTTTTTTCTTATCCATTTTCCCACTTCATTTCTTGCTTATCATTTCTGTATATTTTGGCCTAGTTCTCCATTTGCTTTGGGCCAGCAATGGGTGAGCCTCCAGAGGTAGGCAGGAAGGTAGCTGGTCTTTTGAACAGAACCAAGCAGATCACAAAATGTCTGTCAAATGAACATGTCGGCCTCAAGCTTTCCACTCTGATGGGGCTCAGGGCTGAGCTCTGATTTGCTCTAGTTAAAAAAAAAATTCCCCTAATTTCACTGTCAAGATTTTGAGAAGCATTCTCATGGTTTTAAAGAGATTATTGCATAATTTGTTCATGTTTAAAGAATTATATTGTTAAATAAATTTAGCTCTCCAGATTCTAAATGACAAAAACAAGTGAAGTTACATCATTTGAATTATGAAGTGATAATGTCTTCCAATTCTGCCCCAATCAAAAGTGTAACAGTTTAAAGCTTATAATAATCATGTTCAAACATATTCAGATTATAATTACTTTTCTTCTGATAATGATAGCCCGTCTGATTGGATGATTACCTATTTGACTTTGATAAGTCTCAGAGGTCAAAAAAGGGATAATTGCAGACATCTGTTTTCTATGGAAAATATAATCTCAGAAAATAGTGTTTAAAGTGACATCTGCAAATAAGTGTTTTAGAAAGAAACTGGCTGCACGTTTAGAATCATAGGGAAAAGAAGCAATTCCTAAGCTACTCTGTATCACTCTGTCTTTGTAAATAGAAGAACAAGTTTAACATACTAGTATTCATGTATGCGTAAGTGATTACAAGCAGGCATGATTATATTTTGTACAGGTAGAATTAGAAACGGAAATAGACTGTGAGAAAGGAATTTGAAGGAATCTGTGATAGAAAATGACACAGAGGCTTTTTCTCTTTACTTTTGCTTAATTCAGTCTAGACATACGTAGGTGTAACCATTTTCCTGGTTGGTTTTTATTTTGAAATTGGAGCTGGAAGATCTTGTGTCCTTGATTTCTCCTTGTAGGTGACCTCCTCCACTTGTGAGATAGCTCTTAGTGGAGAAAGAGGCTCCCTCCTGGCTGCCATGATTCTTTCTGTACAGGAGGGGCCAGTTCCTCTCTCTGCAGGTGCATCAACATCCCAGCCCCCTTAAGGAGATGCCAAGATCCCCTCCCTCCCTCCCTCCAGCCAGCAGCTACATTCTGCAGTAAAAATGGAGAACTTTAAAAAATATTCCCTTCCACACATAGTAAAACTCCCTTGGTTTTAATTCATTAACTCAGAGTCTTTTTTAATTCATGCAAGACCTGGGTTATCACTTTTTCCAGATTAAGTTTCTTAAAATATAACTTTCACCAAGCACTTTCCTTTTCAAAAGGCTTCAATGGCTCCCCAGTATCTATAGAAGGAATTCCAAACTTCTCAGCAATTCTTGATCCTTCATCATCTGACCTTAGCGGGACTTTAGTTCCCCGATCAGGGATCGAACCCGCACCCCCTGCAGTGGGAGCGCAGAGCCTTAACCACTGGACCTCCAGGGAAGTAGCTTTATACAATTTTAAAGGTTATTTTCCATTTACAGTTATTACAAAATATTGGCTATATTCCCCCATGTTGTGCAATAAATCTTTGAGCCTTACTTACACACAATAGCTTGTACCTCCCACTCCACTGCCCCTGTATTCCCCCTGCCACTGGTAACCGTTAGTTTGGTCTCTGTATCTGTGAGTCTGCTTCTTTTATGTTATATTCACTAGTTTGTTGTATTTTTTAGATTACACATGTGAGCGATATCATATAGTATTTATCTTTCTCTGTCTGACTTATTTCACTTAGCATAACGCCCTCCAAGTCCATCCATGTTGCTGCAAATGGCAAATTTTCATTCTTTTTTATGGCAGAGTAGTATTCCACATATTACAATGTACAACTACAATACATATAAGTACCTATTAAAATTTGACCCAGGTCTACCTTAAATCCTATCTTTTCAATAAGCTCTTCGTCTGAACACGTAGGGGTGGTGACCCGCTAAGAGGGCTCTTTCTCTCCTTTGAACTATTACAGTATTTATTAGCTAGAGTCTAGACCACCACTTGCATGAAACATACCACATGCTGCCTGGTGTCATGGTTGTGTCTGCACACGTCTGCAGCCACAGTTAGCTGTGTCCTGATATGGAGTGCATGCCCAGGCCTTCCTCCCAGCTCTGTAACAGCCTTTACCAAATTGTGTTGTATCTTACTGTGTCTGTTTTCCCCAAAAAAGAGTAAGTTCCTTGAGGCCAGAGTCCGTATCTCATCCATCTTTGTATCCCAAGTGCCAACCCCAGTGCCTGACAAATAATGTTTAGCAATCAGTCATTGAGTATTTCAGGGAAATTAGATTATAAACTCCTGGGAAACAGTGAAGGAGCCACAGAATTTCAGGCAAGGGATGGACCATGACTTATTTTCTCACAGTGCCTAGCAAAGTTCTGAGCAGATATAAATACTCAATACTTACTGATTGATTGATTTATGCTTAAACTTTTTCAGAAGAGGAATAAACCATGTATATTAGGGACGGTGGCCAACTTATCTCAATTTTCTCCTAACCGTCCCAGTTTTAAAACAAAAACTTCTGTGTCCAGGAGTTACCCTGGGTCCCTGGCAAACCAGAATGGTCAGTCCACCTAGAGTTCTCATGCACATACCAACAACATAAATGCTAATATTATTCTCCCTCCTAGTTAAAGATTTTTAAGGACCTCTTTTGCAATCTTCACTTGAGTTTCTGTATTTTTCTTTTTGCAAGTCTATATGGTTTTATTAGAACTTGACCTGTACTTTGCATTTATATAGCATTATTTTACCAATTTTCAACCTAATCTCATTGACTTGATTGTTGATAAGCAATAGAATTATTCTCACATTTAGCTGAATGAAGTGATGCAGAAAAGTTTTAAAATTTTGATGATATTAAAATTTAAACATCACAAAAGATGTTTAAATATCAGAAGAGAAAAAAGGATTTTTGACAGTATGGTGACCTCATGAAATCTACAGGCTCCCTTCTCTTTTTTTTTTGAATTTTTGAATTTTATTTAATTTATTTTTTATACAGCAGGTTCTTATTAGTCATCCATTTTATCCACCTCAGTGTGTACATGTCTATCCCAATCTCCCAATTCATACCACCACCACCCCTCCCGCCACTTTCCCCCCTTGGTGTCCATACGTTTGTTCTCTACATCTGTGTCTCTATTTCTGCCCTGCAAACTGGTTGATCTGTACCATTTTTCTAGGTTCCACATATATGCGTTAATATGCGATATTTGTTTTTCTCACTTGAGTTTCTGTATTTTTGAAAGTGACTTTAAAAAAAGTTTCTTGAAGATTAGTCTAAAATCCGGGACAAATTTTATAATTTTAAACTCTAAAAATGTATTGTTATGCCCCTAGTTTAAATTAGTAAGATGTGGAAAGGCAACTAGGAGACTTCCTTTCTCAGAGTGGGCTTTCTCTTTCAGGAGCTTAAAGAGACAGAGCTCAACACAGACTCCAGCCTGTGACTTTTTGGCCACTCAGTAATTGGTGCTCCTTCACCTCCCAGTGGAGGCCACACTCCTCCAGGCTGCAAGCCCCTGCCACTGGGGAGAGGCAGCTGCTGTGAGTCACCAAGTCCCTTTTGTGTAAGACCAGCCTCCTTGGATCCTCTCGGAAATCTTTTATTAAATCTAAGAATTTTCATATTCTCCACACTGTTCCATTTTTATTCCATTCCACATCCATTGTTATTGAGGGAATATTTACTTGCTATTGAAGGGAATCTTATGGGATGTATAGTCAATAATTTCATCAAGGAATAACTTATCTTTGTGCTTTTGGTGAAAGGGAGGGGAATAGTTTCACTCAAGGAGCTTATGAGCTTTTGAAGAATATTTACAAAGAGATATTTTTAGACAGACAAAGAGATTATTATTTTCCCATTATAGTAGAAAAGCAGCATAAAAACATACAGGGGCTGAAACAAAACAAAACAGTAGAGACATATCCAGAGGATGTGATGGCCATTGATTTCTCTATTAGTCACTTAACAAATTTCCACAGGGGATGTGTGTTTATTTCTAGTGAAAGTCTCAAATCATTACCCTGAATGTAACTTACATGACTGAGATTTGTTGGCTCTCAAAGGAGAGGAAGAAGGTAAAACAAACACAAAAATTTACCACAAAACTTTTTTTTTTTTTTTTTTTTTTTTTGTGGTACGTGGGCCTCTCACTGCTGTGACCTCTCCCGTTGTGGAGCACAGGCTCCGGATGCGCAGGCTCAGCGGCCATGGCTCATGGGCCCAGCCACTCCGTGGCATGTGGGATCCTCCCGGACCGGGGAACGAACCCATGTCCCCTGCATCGGCAGGCAGACTCTCAACCACTGCGCCATCAGGGAAGCCCACCACAAAACTTTTTATTTTGTCAAAGGTGACAAAACTTCTAGCAAAAGCAAATTTTTACTATAGTGGATTCTGGAACTTTGGCACACTTGCAATTCATACCATTTACATAATTTTGTGGTTTCATTTTTTTTGCCTCTTTTGAGATATCTATGTGAACTACATCTGGCTGTCTAAGGATGTGATTCCCTTTTATGCCAGGAAATTAACTTCCAGCTAACAACCATCTCCACTCGCTGACATAACTCTGGTCCTAATGGTCCTCATTTCGTACCTAGGCAACTGTAATATTTTCCCTGCATTCACTCTGCACCCCACCCCATCTGTTTGTCACAATACACAGAGTCAGTGTTCAGTGTGTGTATATAAGCGCATCATCCTCCCCTCTCTCCCCATTCTCTGCTTAAATCCTTCCTTGGGTATGAAGTACGCTGAGGTTGAAGACCAAGTTCCTTAACATGGTCCTCAAGATCCTTTGCAATTTGGCTCCACTATTTTTCTGTCTCATGATGTACCGCTCTCCCCCCGTCTCTCTGCACTTCAGCCAAGCCTTCATCCAGTTCCTCACACCGGCCATGCTTCCTCTCACCACAGGGCCTTTGCACACACTGTTGCTTCCACCTGGAACATTCTCTCTCTCCCATTCTCCACTTGGTTAAATCCTTTTATACCTCTGAGTGCAGCTCAAGCACATGTCCTTAGGAAAGCCTTCCCAGGAACTCTTATTTAGGTCAGATTCCTTTGTGATATGTTCCCTGAAGTCCATGTTCCTTCCCTTAAGCAAACTAGTGTGAGTACATAATGACACACTCATTTTTGTGATAAAGTAACCTCTATCACCAACTATATGGACCATGAAAGCAGAGACCTTGTTTTTGCTTGATATTCCGTCCCCAGTGCTCAACAAAGTGATTGGCACAGGGCAGCCGCTGGTCAACTGCTTGGAATTCCTTGGAAGGATTTGCTTTAAGGACTATCCTTGTATACCTGACATGTTAAGTAAAGCAAGTACTGGACATGGAAATATCAGAGGAAAATTCTAGCTCTGATTCTACTCTTCTGGCTTGCTAGAAGATATAACTGATTTGCCTTGCTTTCATGCCTATAACATCAGAATAAAAATTCCTGCCGCCACTGGGCTCATCACATCGAAAGTGCCATTTTCCAATGAGTCAGTATCTCTGCATATTGTATTAGCTCAAACTTTAGACGCTGGTTTGGCTGCTGTAACAGAGAGTCCTAAAAGTACAGAGCTTAAACAAGATAGAAGTCTATTTCTCTCCCAAAGAAAAACCCAGGTAAGCATTCCAGGGCTGGTGTGTTGGCACAATGGTGTCAGCCACCCAGCCTACTTTTTTTAGGCCGTGACACTCAAGGCTTGTGGGATCTTAGCTCACTGACCAGGGGTTGAACCTGGGCCACAGCAGTGACAGCACCAAGTCCTAACCACTGGACCACCAGGGAAATCCCCCCAACCCCAGGCTTCTTACATCTTCTTGCTCTGTCATCTCAACTTATAGCTTCCAACCTGAAGTACACGATGGAGGCTCCAGCTTTCCCCATCACAGCCACATTCTAAAAAAGGGAGAAAATGGAAGGGGGGCTCTTCTTTCTTCCTTTTAGGGACATGAACTGAAGGTTGCACATACCACTTCCAATGTCACTCCCTTGCCAAGAGCTGAATGATATGGCCACACCAAATGCAAGGTACATTGTACTGTGAAATTTTACACAGTGTTGTGTTTTTCCCATTAGACTTTGGGTTTGTTGAGGCTAAGAATATTATCTTGTCCTTCTTTGTGTCCCTCCTTAGTGCCTAAATGAGAGGCTGCCATATAACAGTCCCTCAGTAATTGCTTATTTAATTAGTGAAATAAGTCAGACTTGATGTGGGTCCAGAATAGCTGAATGTTGGTATGGCAGACATTTGCTAAATACCAGTGCTTTTATACACTCCTAGAAAGAGTGTATTCAATCTTTCTGGCTCGCTCATACATCAACTTTTATAATTCAACATGAAGATGAATCAGAGCTGTTTCAACTGATGTTTAAGCCTACATATTGGCTTCGTACAACTCATTTTTCTGGGGAGACGGTCCATGAGATTTTCAAACTGGATGTAACCTGAGGGTTTGAGAACCCCTGGTGTGAATGTGGGATTTGAGGAGTCCCAAGGCATCTGCTGGAATTCAGAACCAATTGAGAAATAAGGCAAAAGACTAAGGCAGATGGAGGCCAAACTTTTCACCTGTATTACTACAAAAGCTGATATTCAGGAATGCGGCATAGTTATTTACAATAGCCAAGACATGGAAGCAACCTAAATGTCCATCGACAGATGAATGGATAAAGAAGATGTGGTACATATGTACAATGGAATACTACTCGGCCATAAAAAAGAACAAAATAATGCCCATTTGTGGCAATATGGGTGGACCTAGAGATTATCATACTAAGTGAAGTAAGTTAGATGGAGAAAGGCAAATATCATATAATATCACTTATATGTGGAATCTAAAAAAATGATCCAATGAACTTATTACAAGGCAGAAACAGACTCACTGACATAGAAAACAAACTTATGGTTACCAAAGGGGAAAGGGGGGGAAAGTTAAATTAGGAGTTTGAAATTGACAGATACACACTACTGTACAAAAAATAGATAAATAGCAAGGACCTACTGTATAGCACAGGAAACTATATTCAATGTCTTGTAATAACCTACAACAGAAAAGAACCTGAAAAATTATATATTACATGTATAGTATACGAGTCACTTTACTGTATACCCGAAACTAGCACGATATTGTAAATCAACTATACTTCAATAAAAAAAAAAGAATGTGCATATCTGTTTTGGAAGACAAGTGGTCTTCCCAATACTGAACACTAGACTTAAGCAAACTTACTCTACAGCCCTGTACCTGAGCAGACCATCTTTTCCCCTCCCTACCAAGTGAGCACCTTCCCTGAAAGAGGCAAGCAGAACAGGCTTCCAGTGGACAACTTATTCCCAAGAAAGACAGAGGAGGAAGAGGCCAGGTGGAACAATCTCTTCCAAAAGTCCCCATCCTATTAAGTCACCCTTTCTTCCCCGGGGTAAGGAGTGGGGGAAGGCCAGGGGTTCTATGCTAATGAGTCTCCTTCCATGGGTATGGGGAAGAAGGGTTCTCCCATATCAACCATGGTTGAAAAAATATTTCTGGTCATGAGTCCCTCTTTCTTCACTGGTTAAATGAACTGGTTAGACTAGGTAGGCTCCAAAGCCTTTCCCAGCCCCCAAAATATGTGAAACAATTCCAACTATATATTCATGGCTTCAATTGTTGGTGATTTGGGTTATGTGGGTAGCTTCCACAGGCAGTGATCTATTTCCCGCCTTTTAGCCCCAGACTTTGTCACTTGGGTCCCAGAGAACTTACCTCTACCTTGCAAGTCCCTCACCCAGCTACAGGGCTGGGGAGAGGATGGTCCTCCTTTATCTACAGGTTATAGGACCACTTAAGGCACAGGGAATATGAGGAACTTTGTTTGAACACTCTCCGTGCTCCCCTAATCAGCTTACTTAGGAAAAGCAGAAGAAATGGGAACGGGGAGAGTTGGAAATGAAGCCCCTTGAGCCACTGGAGCGTCTGGGAAATTGGGGGTCTTGGCATCTTGGTCTCCGACCTTGATTATCCCAGTTTATAGCTGAACAATGCATTTCCCTATTTCAGGTGCTCTCTAGAATGAATTCCTTGCAAGTGGTAAGGAAATTGAGTGTCCTATATGCATGTAAATAGCATCCTTAATCATCATCAACCAATGTGCTACACTTTCCTTGTAATGTTTCAAGAAAGCAACCCAGGCATTCCCATGGCCCTTAGAGGGATTTTCCTTGAGTCTGTAAAGCCTTGAGCAAAATTGAAGCTCTGTAATAATACCGAGCTACTTTTGCATTTATTCTAGTCTTAGATTTGAACATTATAATATTAGTTGTTTAAATTTTCATAGATTCCAAGGTTCAGAAGAGTCCTGGGGAAGTCATTTAAATTCATCCCCCTGCAGGTCTCTAGGTAGGTCTGCAACTTGGCTAACAAAGACAAATTGTTTTCTGTCTGATTCGGAAAGGTCTCCAGGGGAAAGATTCTGTAACCAACCACAGTCATCACAAGTTAATAACGTGAGTGTGTCCCCACTTTAAGAAAGCCTGACTTGCGAGTCTTAGAAGGCAGGATAATTTATTGAGATGCTAACCTGTGCTTTGTTTTCCTTAATTTGACTCCCCTCCCTCTGCCTCCCCCCATCCCTTCCCTATGAAGGTGGCCAGTCCTCCTTCCCTTCTCTGGGAGGTGATAGGATTTACTTGTGCTGCGTTCTTACTGCTTTAGTAGACAGAGGCACAGGGAAACGGAGTGCATGTGCCCGTGTGCTAACTCTAAAGTTGGAATTCTTTTATTTTTAATTTTTAAAAAAAATTTTGTGGGAGTATAGTTGCTTTACAATGTGGTGTTAGTTTCTACTGTACAGCAAAGTGAATCAGCTATACGTATACATGTATACATATATCCCCTCTTTTTTGGATTTCCTTCCCATTTAGGTCACCAAAGAGCATTGAGTAGAGTTCCCTGTTCTATACAGTAGGTTCTCATTAGTTATCTGTTTTATACATCGTAGCAATGGTGTATATATGTCAATCCCCATCTCCCAATTCATCCCACCACCACCCTTTCCCCCTTGGTGTCCATACGTTTGTTCTCTATGTCTGTGTCTTTATTTCTGCTTTGCAAAAAATATAAAAAAAAAATAAATAAAGTCAGAAGCCAACTCCTCAAGGAACTGTGGAAGGAGACAGGCTCCTTAGAGGGCCCAGCACTGCCCTGGGAGACAGGAGCTGGAGCTACGGGTTCTTAGAAATGGTCTTTATCTCTTCGACCTCTGTTTGATCATCTGTAAAATGAAAGGTTGATTTAGTGACATTTAGGTACCACCCCGCTTTTGATTCTGTGGGATTATCCATCTCTTTAGCTCTGACTCCCCAGGACAGCTGTGGAGAATTTGCTCAAAGGCTTTTGGTGTAGGGTGGCCAGCTTGAGCAAAGGAAAAAAAGGACACGCAATACTTGGAACAAACTTATACTAAAAATTATTTGTTGTTTATCTGAAGTTCGCATTTAACTGGGCATCCTATATTTTATCTGATAATCGTATCTGGGGGCACCTGTGTCTTGGGAGGCGGGAGGCTGAGGGTGGAAGAAGTTGTCTTCTGTTCACACCCGTTGAGACTGCACCTACTGTTAAGGAAGCAGACTCATCTGTTTCCTTTCCCAGTAAGTATATGCCTAGTTTATTTTTAAGTTTAGAGAATGGGCATCTTGGAATGAAAACTCTGCCAGGACACTTTTCTTAAAATCTTCAAAATAAATATTTAACAGGAAAAATAAAAATGGAGTCTACCCACTTTATTCAAGGTCAAAAATTCTAAACTTTATAGAAATTAGAGACCAGACCAATGAATCCTACAACAAGGAGAAACCTGCTATTCAAGTGATCAAAATGATAGAAGTTCTTCTATATCAGCTCTCCCAGGAAGGACGTGACAGGTGTTATCAGCGGGAGTTATATTTTTCTCCTGTCCTCAAAGTTTCTATGACACAGGAAAGCAAATGGAGTCAAGGTTCCCATCACCTTTTCTATAACACTATAGGCTTTTTTTTTTTTATAAATGTCCCTTTGAACTTTACATTCCTTATTTTGGAATTGCATTTAATATCACTCTATGATTTAAGGAGATCATCTGCAAATCAAGCCAATCTGATGACACAAGTTGGGCTCCCTGTGATTTCTTGACACAAAACAGGTCAGGATCTACAAATGAACGTGGAAAGAAAAACGATTTATATTTTGTCCAATTAGTGCATATATGACCTTTGTGTAAAAGGAACATGGCCTTGGGTGAAAGGACTCTTACTGATTTATCCCATTTTTAATCCAAGTAAGGTACCAACACATGTAGGATGCAGTAACTCACAGCCTCAAGATTGAATGCTGTTAAAATTTGCAACAAATTTAATGTCAAATATGTCTTCACCCATAACAAGGAGGTCATTCTATTAGTGAGTAGGTCTGGGCTCCAAATTGGAAGTTCACTGTCCAGTTTTAATACTTTAGTGGAATCTAAAGCTTTGTGAGTGTGAATGACTGACTCAGTGCTGTCAGCACATCTGTGTTTGAATTGAGATTAACATAAGGATGATGTGCAAGAAATAGGTACCCTTTGAGGATGAGTGTGTGCGTGTGTGTGTGTGTGCAAGAGAGAATGATCTGAGAGACTGAGTGAAAGAAATTCATTTATCAATGTTCAATTTTCCTCAATGTTAACCTGATTGCTCTCTTCTTTCGTACTTTATGATCTAGAAATAGGTTTGCTTTGAGTGGCAGGAAGTGCCAAAAATCCATCTATTACTCTGAATTTGTTGTGTCAAGAGATTTTTCTTGCCTTGCATTTATAGGAAGGGTAAGTGGAAAGCATTCTGGGTTCATGAGAGAATGCCAGTGCGATTCGGCTGGGAAATACAGGGAGGGGCGTGGCCTGGATTCTGGATCCTGCTTCTGAAGTGCATTTGAAATAACTTAATGTGCTCCAGCGTTTTCTGAGGGGCAGGATTGTCCTGCAGAATAGATAAAATGGTCCAACTTCAAGTAGGTAGACAACTGTTTCAAAGAAAAATTTGGGGATGATTAGCCTTGGCAGTGTTCTGATGCTAAGCAGGGGTGGAGAGTCTAGTGCAGGGCTGAGCCCGGAGAGCAAGGGCTGGGTTGAAGGGGAGAATTGCATCAGATGTGATGTTGCTTAATCAAGGTTAAAGCCTTAGCCTGTTACCAGGGTGAGCAAGAGGCAGTGAATCTGACAACAAAATTGCTATTTATCTCTCTCTGAAAAAGAAGGACTAGGAAAGGTGGGAGGAAGGAGGGGGGGACGAGCTTGGACTCTCTGTAGGTTATTTCTGAATAATGGAAATATTTTAAAGTCTTGTTGTAATTAATCAAATCTGTGTTCTTTCAGAGAACAAAGCTAAACGGCTTCATCATTAATGGCTTACTGTAAAAAGTACAATCATGCAAATTTCACCTAGTCTCCTATTCATTCCAACTGAAAACTCTAATGATAACAGTGAACATCCTGAATTTTTCCCGGGGGCCAGACATCACGCTCATAGCTTTGCACACATTATTCTCCTCACACCACAGATGAGGAAACTGAGGCTTAGAGGATCTAAACGAATCTCCACATCTCAAAGTTTGTACGCGGTGTAAACGGGATTTGAATCTCTGAGGTCTAACTCTAAAAGTTGTGTTCATAGCCATTACATTATACTTCTCCTCCTGCCCCTGTGCAACAGACACATCCTTGCAATCAGGAGCAGGTTTTCTTAAGGAACCAAAGGAGAGAAGAGCCAATTTAGCTGATACGAGGAAAATTCTTTGTTCTTCAAAGAAACAGGTCTTTGAAGATCCCAGATGGCTGAACGGAATAAACGGAGAGAGTGAGCTTATCTGATGCGGGGCCTGGTTTCCTGCCCTAGCGGATCAGCAGTGGGCCAGGGGCCAGTCCCTTGAAGACACAGACTGAGGACAGAGCCCGCAGGAAAGGAGCTCTTGGTCATTGCATTCTTAGTTGGGGTCGTGAAAAGCTGGGGCATTTTTAGGTGTCTCTAGATTTTAATGTTTATCTTTGGGCAGACTGGGGATGCCAAGAGACATAATATGGAAATAGGGCTTTTCCAAATTTCTGGAGAAATTTGATGAGAATGCAGTATTCCCCTTGTAACAAAGGTTAGGTAGGGAAAAACCCGCTTCCTTTTTCCAGTGGACCCAGATAACGCTGAGCACTAACTACCGTGTGGGTGGGCCCATCTGTAAGTGGGAAGGGCCAGACAGACCTGGCTTCCCACCCATGCTCTTCCATGCAGGCAGGCCCCTTAAGCCCCCAGACGCAATTTCCTTATTGATTCCGCGGGATGAGAATGCTGACCTTGCTGGGTTGCCATGAGCATCGGAGATCATGTAAGATTGTACCTGGCACAGAGTAGGTACTTGATAAATGGTAGTTACTACAGGTGCAAAGTTTTTACTGGGTGGGTAGGAGAAGGCTAAACTAAGAGAGGAAAACATTTTAAAAGGCTGAAAAAAAAAAAAGGGAGGGATGGGACCGTGGCATCTGGTCCGTGAGCCCTGCTGCCGGCCCTCCCTAACTCTGTTCTTTCAACAAGCCATGTGTAGCTTGCGATGGATGAGAGCCGGTGTCTGCAAAGACAAACCCGAGCCAGGAGGTGATGTAACATGGAATTACAGCCCGCATCTCCCTCTAATGAACCAGCCTGCTCGTTAAGGACGCACTGATGTCAGGGGCCCAGATGGGGTGGCGCGTGCAGTTGTGCCCCTCGCCCCCTCACATGCAGGTGGGTGGTTGGAGCATACGAGCATGACTGCCAATATCACGGCTGGTTAGTTCCCGGCCCAGCACTGGGAGGGGCGGTGTGATGTATGCAGGAGGAGGTTGTCAAGGACGACCATGGGAGTCATGCAGCCTTCACGCTACCTGGGAAATGGACTCTTGCCAGCCAAGAATGCTCTCAAGAGTTCTCTGAGTGGAGGTGCTCTGGGAGTGAGAGCGGCTGGTCCCCCAAAGGGCTTGCCGCTCAGCTGGAAGACCACACACGCGCCAATACACATATGCACTCTGCACACATGGCACACGTATGCATGCCACGCGCAGACCACACCTACACATCATGTGTCACACGTGTGTACACACACCTAACACACACACCCTCTATGTATACCACACACATGTACACAATCACATGTACACAATTACATGCATACCTACCACAGACAGGCCACAGACGCATATACACACGTATCACACAAATTTACATGTGCCACGTGTACCACACATCACACATGTTTATACACCACGTGCACCAGACTCATGAACACACCACACTACACATACCACACGCATGCAGCATACACACATATCCATATATATCACACACGTATACACACGTCAACCCCACAGTCCTCACGCATCTATACCACACAGACACTGCACATGTACACAAACTGCCCCGCATCATACCCCCAACATGTACACAACTGTGCTACTCCCCACAATTCCCTACATACTACATACACACCACATCAATACATATCACACATATACACACACATATATACTCCATATCACACAAACACACACTCCACACTCATAGTACAGACTTGAATACACGTACACACACCACATAAACACCCCCCACAAAATGCACAGATGTATTCACACCACACACATGAAAACACATTTCCACACACTACACATATACCCACACACTATACACACACACCATGCATACATGTCTTACAAACTTACCTCACACATGTACAGAGATCCTCCCACACCCCACATACATCACATGCATATTCACATACAAACATGAACACATATGCATCATCCAATCCACCCACACATCACTCACACATACACATACCACACGTGTGTATATACATACATAACACATCCAGCCGTACACAGCACGCACATCCATACACACATTCAAACAACTCCACCCCACATCACACACAGCCCTACCACATACACACACCACACAAAATACACATGCTGCATACGACGCAGTAGAAAAATTAGGGTGAGGGTCCCCAGAAACCAACTCTTAGCTTAGATTTCTCTTATTCAGTCATAACTTTCTACCACTTTGGTTAAGTTGGGGAGAAGCTAAAGAAGACCCTTAAAGGTCCAAAGAACCTAAAAATAGAGACAGCTGTAACTAGAGCCTAAAACCCACACTGGCCAGTGTGGTAACGACCATGGCTTCCAAAGCACCACGTAATGCTGAGGCTGGCCGTCTCAGACACATATTCCAGATGTGTCAGGCCAGGTCACCCCGCTTGGAATGCCCATCTCCCTCCAACTTGCAAGTGCCTCTTTCCATCTATGAGTAGGAAAATAAGGCAGTGTCAGTACCAAGGAAAGGTATCGAGGAGGCGGCAGTGACCTGCCAAACAAGTCTCAGTTTACCTCCCATGGAAGCCCTCGATGCCACCGTGAAGACTAAGCGATCCCTGATTTAAGATATTATTGCTTCCGTGTGGGCTTAAGCATAAAATTTCCCTGCCAGTGTGAATGCAATTCTCTGTTTAATACCCAATTATCCTGCCCATTGCCAGGTAGGAACTTGGACCCTGGGGAGTTCATCTGGGTGCATGTTAATTGGCTGACCAACTGACTGAATTCTCTTGTTCAAAAACTTGGAAGAAATGACTCCAAATTCTAAAAGCAGGGAATTTTAGTGGCTATGTTGTTTCTGGGGCTAGTGGAGACTTTATTAAGGGTCACTCTCATTTCTAGACCCACATCTGACCACTGGGTTTGCGGTTCTAAGTTCATGGAATTTCAAAGTTAGAAGCGACCATACATATCATCCCAATGCAAACCCCGCCCACGACGTGAAAGGTTGGCGAGACTCTGATGTGGATGTACAGGCCTCGTGATGTCATCCATGTCAACTCTGCCGTCACATTTGCCTCCCTTTCTGCTGTTCTGGACACAGCTAGAAGTAGCTCCTGGCCCACGTTCTGGCTCTTACAGTTATTTGTTGTCCAGGGTTTTCTGTGTCCAAATGTCTGGGCCCTGTGACGTGAGAGCTTGAGAGCTTCCATACTGTGTATAAATGTAGTTATCATAATAAATCTCAAGTCAAATCCCATACTAACTTCCCCTAGCCACCCCACACACTCCCATCTCACCATGCAATCAGCTGGCATATGGCTTAGGAAATATCAGCCACATACCAGTAAAAACAAGGCACAGTTAGGAAGCATATCTGCTGTCAAGAAACCATGCAATTAATTTCAAAGTAAAAAAGAACTGGATTATCTGTGCCGTGGCTTTCTTCACTAGCACAGTTATTGGGAGAGTTGAGTAGTATATTTCCTTCCTACTTGAAGAAAGTGTTTATAATGTAATGATGGGGATCCCTCCCCTTGACATTTACCCCGGGTGGAAGTTTGTAGGCGCTTATGTCTGGTACCTTTAGTTGACAGGTAAGGAGCAAAGTACTAGAAAAAAGTAACCTTGGTGGCCTAGACCATGCAAAAAAAATCGCTGAAGCCCTAACTATTGCCACTCACCACGACCCCATGTGAGCATGACATCTGCCACTCACAGCCACACTGGGGTTGAAGTCACACAGACGCTTGCTCTCCAGGAGTCAGTGGTCAGAGTCGGGCAGGCCAAGTGCAATCTGGCAGTGGAGTTAACAGAATCAAGCCAGGCAGGAAGGAAACTGCAGGCAAGGGCTGAGAGTCAGCAAGAACAGCACGGAGGGGAGGTGATACCCAAGATGAAAAGAGACACTGACCTGTCCTCCAAGTTGTCCTGCCTGCTGGCTGGGCTTGGCTCAAACTAGGGTCATAAGACCACCCGCAGGGAAATCACCTGAGGAGCTTACAAAGATGAAGATTCCCGGGTCCCTGCCACAGATCTGTTTAATCAGCATCTTTGGGATCCAGGCCCAGGAAAAAAATATATATATATTTTTTAACAAGTTCTCTGGGTGATTCTTATACAATGAAATTCCAGACTCGCTGCTCTGGGCACATTGGGCAAACTCTGGCAGGGGACGTCCACCTGCCTATTAGGTGTGAATCCGCATGTGATGGCGGATTCTCTTCCCCTTGGTGGAAGAGGGGCATGTCTTTACAAGCCCCACTGGCCCCCATATTCACCAGGATCAAATCCAAAACGGGTGTTAATGAGCATGTTCTTTTTGAGAAATGCCGTTTCAAAATCCCAACCAGGCGATGGGCAATCTCTTAAGGCCGAATATAAGCAACAATTTATTCCCTCAGAACTGGTAAGGGTGGAGCGGCTGTCTTTTCTAGCTGGATGTGCGGAATTAGAACCTTGCAAAGCAAATGCAGTTCCCCCGGGGGCCCTGCGCATGATTTATTTCCGGATTTAATGAATGGCCACGTGCCTGGGTTAGTGGAAAATAACCCGCAGACCGGCTCATCCCTGAAGTGCAGCGGAAAAGCCTCTCTCGCTGAGGCCACTGAAGGATGCTGACCCATTTCCACAGCCTAATCTC
Organism: Mesoplodon densirostris; assembly: GCF_025265405.1. Lineage (NCBI taxonomy): Eukaryota > Metazoa > Chordata > Mammalia > Artiodactyla > Ziphiidae > Mesoplodon > Mesoplodon densirostris. Next base: position 224,747,767 of record NC_082661.1, read on the forward strand.
CCCGCAGAGCAGGTGACACGGCGGTGGACCAGGTACACAGGCTGCCGCCTTTGCCTCTCAGAACACAGTTTCTCCACATCCTACGCGAAATGTCTATCGATCGGCGCGTGTAGCAGATGTCAACAGTGATTGTCGGAAGGGACGCTACTCAATATCACAAGGTCACGATGAGGAAAAAACCTCATAATTCACTATCCTGGTACACAAAGCACCGGGCATTGCTTTCTTTCTTCTTAATAGTATCTTTCCGTGGCTGCCCAGCGACTCTCTCTCCCTGTCACTGGCCTTGCCGCGGGATTTAGGTCTTACATTCGCTGTTATTTACCTGTTTCTCCCCTGGCTTAACTTTTCAGATTCATGTCACAGCCCACACCTGCTTTATATGCTCTGGCCCTGCCGCAGCCCCGTCGCACAAAAGGCTGATTTAACTCCTCAAGAGAAAGCCGTTATTATATCAGCCCTGGGACTTTTCTGAATCGTCCTTTCTGCCTGTTCGGAGCACCATCTCTATCCCGAAATCATGTTTATCGGTGCTTAACTGATTTAACAGGCACCTGCCTTGCAGATGTCCTATCGGGCTTAATGAATTCATTAGTCTGTAAGGTTCGGTGAGATTCAAGGAGGTAATGAGGTCTGGTGGGCGCTGCTGCCCTAGCCCACACAGCTCTCAGAGACAAATCACACAAAGCGCCCCCCCCCCTCAGATCCCCCACCCCCCTTCAGGAAGCGCAGCCACCTTGATGGGAAGCAGGACAGTTTTTAACAACACAGAATTATCTCCATCCATATGGCTGCTCCTACCCCAAATTACGACATAGGCAAAATTCATATCCAGAGGTACCACTCTCTTACTCTTTTTGCATATATTTGCCCCTTGATTCATTCATTCTCTCCTGTCCTCCCACGTCCGTCCCTCCTTTCTCCCCATCCCTCACCCTCTGTCTCCCTCCTTCTCTAGGGCACGTTCCTTGCTTGCACCCTGATGTCAGAGAAACATCGGATAAACTGATTCACATTAAGGAATAAGCAACTGATAAGGTTAACATCCCTCAACAGCATGTGTCTTTTCAGAGGAAAATCTTAAATCAAAGGGCAAAACAGATACTCATGGTGGAAATTCACACACCGGCACAGAGGTCAGGGAAGGTGGGGTTTTCATTGTTCTGAAGTCACAATACTAGTTAACATACTTCTGTCTTTTCATTAAGGTTAATAGAAACCCCTGTTTCTTGGATCACACCTAACAGGTATCAGTTTCATTCCATATATTCAGGAGTGTCAGAGATGCAATTCTTTGCTTTCCTTTTTTCTTTTTGAGCCTCCGTTCCTCTGAGGATTGCAGAAATTGAATTTCAATTAATTTGGCTTCCCTGCTCCCAGCGTTCCCTGGGTTGCATCTAAATTTTGGAGCCTTCCATAGTGCCAGGTATTGGGAGGGGACATCTGGTCCTCAGGATCATTCTCCATCCATGCTGGCCTCCCCCGAGGTGTCTAACTCGCCATCTGGTCTTCAGTTATTGGTTCACCAGGGGGCTGCTGAGTCATCCCTTTTTCCTGACCACGAGACACCTTCACATCCAGCTCTCTCTCAGCTCTTTCCAGGACCTCTTTGGCAGGTAGGTGTTAACTGCTTCTGCCACCCAAGCCTGGGCCTCAGAAGAGGCTGTCCAAAACCTTGCCCCATTTCTTTGCCACTCACATGATTCCGAGCAGTGCCCCACACCATGGAGGGGCATGAGAATAGCATTATCTCGTGGAATCACGTTGATTCCTGGATGCAGGTCCCTTCCTTCTCTAGGCAGAACCAACCAAGGTGCGTTAGGAGGATGTCTGTCTTTCCTCTTCAATCCTGCATGGCTGGACCCCTGGAATGTTTCTCAGGGACCCACCAGCCTTTAAGTGCTTGGAGCTTTCTTCCGACTCCCTTCCTCGCCATGGCTAATTAGTTACTCCTCTTTTCTCTAATTTTTGCTGTGTCATCCTTTTCCTGAGGTCAAAAATGCAAAATGACTGAAAAGAGGGATGTTCCAAGGGATGCAAGTAAAAGGTGGACAAAGAAGGATTTTATTCTAAACTATTCAGCAAACTATAAAATGCTATGCTAGCCATTGGGAAGGTTATAAAGTATTACAGAGCACAGGTCTATCTGCAAGAAGCCTACACAAATAAATGTAATGCTAAATACCAATTCAGGAGTCAAATGAATTGATAAGGAAAAAAGAAGTCAGTTCGTAATTGCCCCCCCCCCACCTTTTCCTTTTCTTTTCCTTTTTTTCATTTTTCCCTTTCAAGGAATTAGGACTCTTCAGCTGCCAGTGGAAATTTCTTAAAGTTAGAAGCCAAATAGAATACGAGTCAGACTCTATACCAACAAAGATGACTATAGCTCAAATCTGTGATTAGACTCAAAACAACAAAGCTTTACCATGGAATTTACTTACTTCGAGCCGTACTGGATACAAATGAATTCTAAGACTAAAGGATTTGAACAGCCCCCTTTAGAATTGTAATGTCATTTGCCTCTTTAAAGATCTATGAGTTTGGAGCCTTTATTGCTAATATTTTAAAAATTTAGAGCAGCAGCCACACAATTTGGGGACTGGGGTGAAAGGAGATAGTTGTATTAGTTAGGGTAAGTAAGCCCAGCTCCTATAACAACCCCAAAGTCTCTGTGCCTGAACACAGTGAAGGTTACTTTTCACCCACCTTTGCAGTCCATTGTTCCCCAGAGTCATCTGGGGACCTAACCTCTGCCTTTAATGAGTGGCTCCCATGTTCACCCTGGGTGTCCACCTTGGGCCAACTAATGAGGTTGAGAGAGCGCGCAAGTCATGCCGGATGTCCTGTGGGCCTGCCTCAGCGGTAATGACGTCACTTCTGCACATCTTTCACAGAACTGTCACACGGCTCCATCTAATCAAAGAAGGCTGGGAAATGTCATCTAGCTGTGGACCCAGGAGAGAAAGGCAACAGGTTTGCTGAGCACATTGCAGCTTCTCTGCCATATTTGTGAGCAAAATTCTCTGATGGCACAAGGTTCCCAGTGACTAATGCTCTGTGAGCAAAGAACCAGAATTGTTTCATACATGAAGAGAGCTGGAGCGTCAGAGAAGCATGATGCTTCCGTGTGACCTCACTTCCTTCTTCCCGCTCCCCCTTCCCCATCTCAGTCTGCCCTCCTTGGGAGGACAGATAGGCGAGGCTAGAGCCTGCATCTTTACACTTGCTGGCACCTTACAGGTTTCTTTAGAAAGCAGAGGCACGAGCAGTCAGAGCCCAGCATCTCCTGCAGATGTTCCTCAGTGCCTGACCCCAGATCAGAAAGCACAGCATATGAATCATCAGCGCTAATGAATGTCAGCCTCATCACTGGATGTTGGCAGAAGCTCAGAATAGCCCTGGAGAGAAAGCCGGGTAGCTATGCTGGGCAAGAGGGGTGGGGAAGGACCTAAAACCTACTGAGCATGTGGATGGAAGCCAGCCTGTGTCAGGAGGGTTCTCATGGGAGGTATTTTGGTCTTTCTTGTGCTGTTCAAGCCAAGCTCAGACTCCATAAAGCACTCATTTTGTTGATTGAAAGGGAATCGTTTGGAGGCAGAAAATGTCAACAGCACTAGTAGGAATTCTGCTTTTGCTCTTTAGCATCTAAGTGGCTTTAAGGAAATGGATTAACTTGGTGTTTTCAGAGGAAATAGTCTTCAGCTCCTGCCCTCAAACACATCATGTGTACAGGCAAGGAAGGCAGCCTTCTTCTGGAATGAGCCACCACCTCAGGACAGAGGGCTGGCACCTCCCTAACGGCAGTGACATTTTGATCAGGCTTGAGGAGCTGGCTGGCTTGGGCAGCCATCTTCTTACATTACACACGCCTCAGAAAACTGGGGCCTGAGGAAAGGGACATTTGCCACTCTGAGCTAAGCTTACAAAAAAGCCAAGAGGATATTTAGGTCATGGTCCAGGGAGAAAGGCAGTTGTCACCCTAGAGTGGGCACTGCGGGCAGAAAATGGTGAACTAACCTGGGCTTTTCTCCCAGCTTCAAGATGGGGGCATATTTGAAGCTGTAGGTGAGGAGCGTGCATATATCTGATGGGGAACTTACAGCAGAAAGGACTCGGTTGTTCTTTCCTCCATACTTCTTGTAAGTTCTAAAAGAGTTAAGGTTTTGAATGTTCCTTCCCAGGGCCTTTTAGCTAAAAAATAATTCCTCTTCATCTCTGCAGAATCAGGAGGGATGGAGTATACAAAATTTGAAAGTATCTTCCTTCTGATACTTCTGTACTTGTGGGCTTCACAAATATTCAGTCCAGCAAACTCTTCAGTGCTACATACAATCTCATAACCCTTTTGTTTACTACCGAGGGTCAAGCTCTTAATCATAGCTTTCCTCAGAGATGGCAATTGTACCGGCTGTTGGCTCCACAGAGATTCATGCTAAGCCTCTCCTAGAACTCTGTCACCAACACCTTTCTCTACTGGAGTGAGGTCGGGGTCCTGAGGGCTTTTTTTTCTGGTAGGATGGATCCTTGCCCAATCCTGCCTAGCTAAGAAAATAAAATGAGAGCCTGGGTCTCAGTTGTGAAGTTACAGACAGTTACAGCTGAACGTTGATAAATGCAAAGTACACATTTTCCCATAACGGTCAACCTGCCGTGGAATTACATAATCACTCTTTTCCTGAGAATTTATGTTTCTGTAAAGAATCCTAACTGTCAAAAGCACATGGAACATGCTTTTGATTTCTCTAGCCATGGATTGGATCAGCCGGGTTTTGTTTTGTTTTTGTTTTTTTTCAGATTACAAAACTAGAGACAAGGTCCAGTAACCACAGAAGGTCAAGGGGTTCTTTGTCATTTTATTTTTTTCATTCTTTCTATCATGCTCTCATCAATAACTTATTGTTAGCGACTTGCTATGGTCCAGTGGGTAAGTTATACAGGAGAGGAGAACCTAGTTGACAAAGGTATTAAAGACATATGGTGCTTTGAGATTCTTGCCTTTAAAGAATTAGAGGAATTGAAGGAATAATCAGGAATCATGGATTTGATTTCTGGCATGGGCCCTGGACCAATCAATGTAAGACTGTGCAGAGTCAGTCACCTATCTAAAGGTTTTCATTTCCCTATTCATATGAAAAATCCTTAGATGAAATGCACTAAAAATAAGCCAGATAGTATTTCTAGTCCTGAAGTCATCCTAACTGGTCTCTCCAGAATGGATATCATCCTCAATGATAATCAGGTGACTTGCTAAGATTAGAAGGGGAAATAAATCAGCTAAGTAATGCTTATGTCATTCATAAGAAACCAAAGTGAAGATCAAGAGACATTATCAAGGTAGGTGTTCCTATACATGTATAGTGTTGGAAGCCAGTAATGAAAGTAGATTGTAGATGCAGTTACCCACTAGAACATTTAAATGTGTCCTTATTTGACTGTGTAATCACATAGTCAAATATATTCAAGGGCGGTTTCCTTTATAAGAAAAAGAAAGTAAGTGAAATGCTCAAAGATGACATTAGCTCACTTTTATGTTTGAAAACTTAATTGCACCCAAGTGAGAAAATACAAAATTAAAGTTCTCACTGCAACAATTGAGCCTTACAGCACCGTGTAACAAGGAGAGATTTTGCCACACATATTGGAACTCAGTGTGATATGGGCACTAAAACCTGGACTGGGGAACTGCCTACAAATCTATTATTGCACCTTTCCTAGAGCTTGAAGGAAAGCTTTCTTTAGAGATCATGCAAAGAGCCTTTATCTTGAGAGTTACACCCAGGAGTGCATCTTGGATTCCACCAATTGCAGGGGGTGACAGAAATAAATTACCATTGATTGAGTGCCCTATTCCTGGCTAGACATAGGTATGAAGTTTATCTAAAAATCATTTTGTCTTTCACTGTCCCCTACACCTTGTCTACCAAGACAACCCCATTGATTCAGAAAGATGAGACAAAGCCTGTGTGAGTGTGTGGAAGTGAAGCCTCAGGCCCCGTGGTCCTGCCACCAGCCTTGTTAGGTTATTGGAGCCCATGAAGGACTAGAAAGGCACTTTCCAGCGCCGTAGCTGGGGTCCCAATCTGGTTCTTTCCTTTGCAGCCTCCTGGAGTCTTGAGGATGTCTGGGATAGCTTCTCCACACTCAAACCAGCCCAGAAGAGCCCAGGTTCCTCTCCCCTTTCTCCAGGATTGTCTCCTGAGCTCCTGAGCTGGGGCTACGTACCAACACCTTGGACTCTTATGTCTTTGTGAAACACCTACAAGAATCCGGAGAAGAGGAAGTAGAACTCAGTCTAGTGAAAGTGTTCAGAGATTTTTCACCTAAATTCCTCTTAATTCCTTTCCACTCTCCTCTAGGGCACACTTTAGGGGTAGAAGCGATAAAGAAGACAAACATGGCCTATGCCACCTCCACCGCCTGCTTGTAGATCATTCACTCATTTATTCAACAAATGCTAATTGAAAGTCTGCTATCGTGTTGTGCTAGTCTCTTTGGGATATTCCAAGATGATTGGACATGGACCATACCTTAAACTCATTGTGTTGTTTGAGAGATGACACATGCACAAACATCCGTAACATCAGTGTGAATGTGATGAGTACAGTGGGAGAGACCCAAGTACCATGGGGGTTCGGACTCCAGCAGAGGCTTCAGGGAGGGAAAGACATGTGAGCTGGGCCTTGAAAGGGAAGAGCATGATGCTCTGGCATGGCGAACCACAGGATGTCAGCACCACTGATAGGATGACAGTAGATAAAGAGGGAAAACAGGGATTCATTTTTGGCGGGGGGGCGATGGACAGTAAGGTAGCAGGTAGGAGGTGGGGAGAGAGAGGGAGATAATGCGACTGACTCCGGACATGTTGAGTGTGAAATTCCATTTGGACCTCCCAGTGGAGCTTTCCAGCAGACAAAAAGAGCAGAGTCTTGAGAAAGTTCAGACTTGGGATCATACGTGCACACAGAGGCCTGTTGAGCTATTGGATGTTGCCTAGAAACAGGAGCTAAGCAATACAGAGAAGCAATTAACACTCTAAGCAACAGATACTAATGTCTTCATTACTTACAGGCAGGCCTTATACCAACACGCAGGGAGAAATTCAGCTTTCTGTCTGTGGAGCTTCTGGAAAAGCTTAGAAACACGGGGAGACTCTTTGCTAGATCAGTGCAGTAAGGTTGGTCTTGGTAAGTGGCTACTGTTGGGGGCATTTTGGTGCAGTGATCCCTGTGACTAAAAACTGACTTGTCTCTTTAAACAACAACAAAAAAAAAGTGCTGCACTTTCCTCCTCATTTAGAGCTGTTTTGAGGTTGATGTCATGAGTACTCCCTTTTTTTCCCTTTTGATATCTGGTAGACCCTGTCTTCTCAGAATGATGTAGACATGCGTTCAAGCCCTTCTGTGATTTGACCGTGCTGTACTATTATAAGCATTATTGATCACACAATCCATTAGGGCACCATTCACCATAAATAATTTATCTCTTCAGGCATGAGCTCGTCTCTGCCACAGATGCCATCAGCAAGAATCCCCTTCAGGAGGTCTGTGCTGGGGGAAAAAACAAACAAACAAACAAAAAACCAACAACTGCACTGCAAATGTAGTGTGAACACACAAGGCCCAGGGAGGGTTAAAAATAATGACTGAGCAAACCTCATGCCGGGAGACTGCATTCTACTGGGGGTGATCTGTCAGAGAAAGAACAGATCTGAGGTTTTTCAGACCAGCGTTGCTCCCACAGAAAGCACGCCGTCCTGACAAGTAGATACAAGCCTATCTTCCTAGCTGAGGGAAGCTGTTTAGGCAGTATATCAATATTTGTTGAACACACTAGAGCACTGCTAGATGTTATAATTGTCGGGACTGGAGGGGCCGAGGGAGGGGTAGGAACGGGGAGCAAAAGAAATAGTAGACATGCTCGCATTGCTGGATAGACCTTAGAATTCTATTGGTCAAATAGGAAAGTATGTATGATTAAAACTCTAAGATCTCTGGCAAAAACCAACAAAAGAGTGCAAGAGCATTGGAGCTCAGATTGCATCTATAACTTGCTAAGGCCATACACCCATAACAGAATGCTCAGATTTTAGGCTTTAAGTAGGGCTGCAAAGGAGGAAGAGTCATACAGACAGAGAGGTGAGTAGGAAAGATACTGTCGTAGGGGAGGAGGATGGGTGTGCAAAAGTCTGCAGTTGGGAGCTCACAAATCATGGGTACCAGCAAACAGATGTCAGCAGGGGCAAAGATTCCATGGTGTAAAGCCAGAGAGTGACAAGTCAGGATGCTGGCAGGGGGCTGCTGGGTTATGGCCTTCCTACACAACATTAGAGGCAGAGGGACCTGTTGTAGGGTAGACAAGACCTGGGGGAAAATCTTCATCGTTTTTCCCTTTTGGGTCCTTATTTCTTGAGCTTCCCAAGCCTTCCCTGCTACTGTAGGTCTTGCTGAGAAAAAATTATCATTAGGCTTACTTATAATATGTTTATATATAACCCTTTGAATAAGCCAGAGTCGAGACAAGAAAACAGAGCTCAAGTCACATAGTTCAATAAAGGGAATGAACAGGGGACCTAGATACAAATAGATGGGAGAGCTGAAGAGCCAATAGGAGATGGTGAGGCAGAGACGCATAACAGCTAGAGCTGGAGGTATCAAGGAAGAAGAGCCTGGACTGTCCAGAGGACACTGGAGCCATGGCCAAGCTGCCTGGTGAGAGCTTGGACCACAAGGAAACACGGATACCACGAGAGATGCCGCCCACGCAGAGAGAGAGGGATGGAAATACCCCAGCTTCTCCCCTTCCTGTTAGGGCCTCTTTTGGCCTCACCTGACTGGAAGCCACTTGGTACGGAAACCTAGGAAATGCAGTTTGTACATTTGTAGGTATCTGTAGGGAAAGTGTGGGAAATGACTGGCTTTCCCTTGTTCAGTATCTGCAGATGACTCTCAAAGAAAAGCAATGCCTGTCTCTTGCAAGTGGATTTATAATTGGTGGAATCAGGTATCAAGGGAGGTACTATCTACGGGCAAGATGTTCTTAGTGACTCTGCAATTAACACTACTCAGTCCACTGCCCGTCCCACTGCAGAGTAGCTGAAAACAGAATCGTTGCGTAGGTCTCTCCCAAGGGGTCTGAGATTCCTTCCACCATGACTGCCCTAAGGTTTGCTCTGGAGTGTCTGACCCAGGAAGGAAAGGGCTGCAGGCTCAGTGAAAGCACAGTAGGAACTGATCAAAGTCTGTGGTTTCTGCTTCTCTGACTCAATCCCAGAGGCAAAGTCTGTGGTCCAGAAGTGTCTGCAGTCTCTCTTTCCTTGAAAAGCTCCTCTGCTGTCATTTCTGAGCCTCTCTTGCTCCTCAGAGACCTCACACACCCCAGAGGAGCACTCCTGGCCTGTCTGAGTCTCTGAGGCTTGATGTGAGTAACAGATTAAACGACAGAAAAGTTCTGCCAAGCATTCCAAGGCCCTATGGACACTCCTGGACGCTGGGTCTCCCATAGAAATCCTGTCCCCAAGGAGATGTTACTTAGTAACCTGTAGGGGCTGTATGCCTTTACATTAAATAGCTGGAACTTATTTCAAGTGATGGTCATCACTAGGGATGCCAATAAGAGGACAGAGGGGCTCTGTTGTGTTTTATCCTGAGGAGTTAACGCTGATGTGTATATCACACCGATTTAATATAGATCACTTAATGTGCAGTGATCAACCACAGGGCAGACAGCCCTACAGAGACATGATCCCTGCCCTTATGCCAATTTAGTCAGGGCCAAGAAGAGGGTGTCATGTACTTGCTGGTGGCAGGAGCTGCTACAAGCCCAGGACTCGGTAGGAAGAGGACTGATTTTTCGAGAGTAGGATATGATCACTGCGTTGTTCATCTGTTTGGTGCTAACGCTGCAATTTGCTGGTTCTTAAACAGAGCTTGACAAAATAGGCTTGTTGCGAAGCCAGGCAGCTAATTGTGCTGGTAATTAAAAATTGGCAGTACTGAGTTTGGCCCACGTTCCCTACCTCAAAACCTTCCAAATCAGCGTTTGCCTTTCATGAGGAGAAAAAACACCTGCTCTGTTTCCCCCACTCATTTCTTAGGACTTTCAAATGCCACTTAGCTGCTGCTTTCACAGAGCCTGGAAGGATTTCTGGTATTTCATTCAGAAAGATCGCATGTGCACTGCAGTCAGCAGGGCTATATATAGGCGGGGCCGAGCGGAGGGCGACCTCTGAGAAAGCTCGGAGGAGCGGCCTCATCTCACCCTCCTGCCGGGCTTCTTTGATGAAGGCACATTACGTTCAGATTTTCTGGCTCTGGGAAGCTCGAGTGTCCATTCCTGGAGGTTGGGGACCACGTGGCAGTCTGCAGCTCCCGGGCTTGTTAGCACACGCACACGCACACGCACACGCACACGCACTCAGTGATGGTGTCATCCTCCTATATTTATCCAGTTGCTGTTTCAGTGGCTCTGAGAAGTGTCTGGAGAACAACAAAGCTGCCTTCTCCTGTTAGGCAAGGTGTCTGAACTCCAGGGATAGGCTCTAACGTCTCGTTTGCGTGTATGTGTGTGTGTGTGTGTGTGCGCGCGCGTGCGCTCTCACACTCCCATGGGCGCACGCAGGCAGGGGCCGTGGTTCCCAGAGCTCCTGGGTCACTGGGAGATGCCCTCCCTCTCCCCCAGCCAGCCTAGCGCTTACTATTCAGAAGCCTGCTGCTTTCATGCTCTAGCCAGGGCCCCCTGTCCTTGCTCACTCCCGGGTAGGTCTGACTGGCAAGGGCACCATGTGCGCAGTGCGGAAGGGGACTTGGCCAGGCCTCTGGAGCAGGACCAGTTGGCGCCAATAGCTGCAGTAAAGAAGGAGAACCTGGAAAGGTATCAGTGCGTGTCAGAGCTGAAAGGCATCCTTAATGTCATCTTCCCAAGACTGCTGTTTTGCAGGTGAGGAAGCTGAGGCTGAGACTAAGCAGCACTAGCTCTGGTCTCGAAGGCCTGCACTACTGAATCCCAGTACTGCCCTGTACCCAGCAGCTGGAACCTTGCTTCGCCAGTAGGCCATTCTTCACCAAACATCCTTCAGAATGGAAGGCCCAAAGACAACGTGCTAAAGACTGTTCACAAGTCTTAGGGAAGCCCACTGGTAGGTGACCCGAAGTGTGTTGGTGAGCAGTGCCTGGAGAGGTGATTGTACCTCAGGTCTCTGGCTTCTGCTGAGGGCCACCTTCTAACACACCCTGTCACCGCTCTGTGCTTGAGCCACCGTCACATCCTGCTGTGCCCTCTGGCCACCTCCTGGGCACACCCTTTTACAATCACCACTTTACACGGTGTGGACAAGCTCGGCACCCATACCCACAGGGTGGTTCATTCTAGAAAGGTCCAAATAGATAGCTGCAAATAAATCTGGGCTTCTCTGCCATTCCTTAAAGCCTAACCCCTCATGATAACTTATCCAAGAGAAAAATAAACCCCATCCCCAAATCTTGAAGAGTGATGAAGATCTTTATTAAAGCTTTCTTTGATAGAGGTAAGAGTGGCTCAGAAGTACCGTGACAAACTTGCTGCAAATCCCCTTCTCCATCCCTCTCTCCCCCAAGTCCCACAGCGCATGGCAGCTACTCAAATTTCTCTCTTCCAAAATCTCCAGCCCAGGTTGCCTCTCCTGTCACTCTCGCTTTCCCTATCCCTAGCTATCCTTCTTGGGTCCTGAACATTTTTGGTTTTGGTTTTGGTTTTTGCTTCCTTCGGTGGCTCTATGTCTTTTCCTGTTTAGATCAAACTACTTCTCTTCACTTTGTCCCAGTTGCCCTTTCTACCCATTTTCCTGACCAACACACCAGAGACATAGGAACTGAGCAACTGAGATAACAATCATCCTTCAAATGTGGGGAGAGGAATGGTTGTAAATTCTCATACATGGATTTTTTTTTAATCTTTGCCACATGGAAAATCAAGTCAAATTGATCTTCAACTAGTTATTCTTGGTTGGGTTGCTCCATTATTGAATTCCTAAAGTGCTGGAAGTAATATAGTATTAATTAAATAAATCTAAATCTAAATCTGATGCTTCATTATTTCAAATAGTCTGCTCCTGCCTCTCAGACACAGAAAATAGCCAGTTTCTCCCCTTGACAACCATGTTCTTAGGTTGCCAGCTGGATTCAGATCTCCTTTTTCATAGGTTATGGTCAAATCTTAAATAAATTGCAAAGAACAATAAACTTTTCAGTTACCTTCACTCCATGTGCAATGGATCTATGTCCCTGTTTTATACGAACAAGAACTCATCAAAGAAGCAGCAACCAACACGCTCAAAGCACTCAACACAACTCCTGGCATTTGAGGGACTCTTTCTTCTCCCTCAGAGGGTTCTGGTCTTGGACTATATGTTAGGAACTTTTGCCCTTTTGAAAGCCTTGGGAAGTAGCTTCAGCCCCTCTCGTCTCACCCTGTTTACTCTTCCCTGGGGGCCAAGTCATACCTTGTCTGCTTAGTGACTTTGGAAGGACTGAGGATGAGAAACTCAGCCCTTTCTTCCTCTTTCTTTTTAAATCTCCCCATCTGAGGATGGGTGTGTTTTGCTCACCTCCTGCCTCATGAATGGCAGTCATGAGGGGTGCAGGGCCATCTGCTGCTACGGCCAGGTCTAAAGACCTAGCTCTCACTTTGTTTCAGTGGAGGGACACAGTAGACGCAGCTGATGCAGCTGTTTTGCTCTGTATGTATGTTCTGCAGGGCCAACCCTTCTTTGGGTGAGTTGTACCAATTTTAGATTTGGGTAAAAAGCATTAGGGAGTCTGACTATGGCCACAATGAAGACTTACTTTTCAATCCAGCTTTATCATTAGTAAAACATATTTTACAAATCATCTGTCTGATTTCTGCAACTGTTTCTCAGTAGCACTTGGGAAACCATAATATCTGCATTCAGTTCAATTAAACTACCAATTCTGTAAATACCCCAAGGGAGGGAGCACGATAACTCATATCCTTATAATGAGTGAATCTGTATCATACAATGAACATTTCCCAAGTGTCCACCATGGGTGAGTCTAAAGCCAAGAGAAACCATAGGGCCATCTTAGATTAAGTTCTTAGAATGATATCAAGGGTGATGGTGGAGACCTCAAGCCCACCATCCAACTTACAGTAGATTTTTATCTCAGTGGCTGGTAGACTATGAAACCGCCCCTCTCCTCCTGGTGAGCCTGGGGTGCTTTGGTAGCAGCACAGTGGTGTGGTAAGGTGGACCTCAGGACCGGTGCTTGAGTGCATCCTTTCTTCACCCCAGCAATAAGACCTCGGGCTGGTCGCTTACACGCTTTTCCCCTTAGATTCCTTATTTGGGAAATTGGGACAGTACCTCTTAGGATCATTGAGGAGAACAAAATGAGAGAATTATGTAAAGATCTTAGAACAATACCTGGCAGGTAGTAAGAGCTCAATAAATGTTAGTGATTATTAGTTGCAGCAATAAAATATTTTTCTGTCACCAAAAATATCCCAGGAGGATGCATCTTTAGAATATGTCAATGGGAAAATGTGCTTTGTGTTTAAAATAATTTTGTTTTGCAAATATTTTAGGAGGAACACTGTTAAGTGAGAAACAGCTACATAGCTTTCTAGCAAGTACAAATTGGAGTTTACTTGTTAAAAAATAGAAATCCCATTTTTATTGCTTTCTCCACCCACAACATCTCAAGGAACATTTCTTAGCTGCTTTTACCCAAAGACACATGTCAGACCTAAGATCTAGTGACAACTGCCTCCTGAAAGTCTTGACGTGGGGTCCTAAGTCGGGGCATTTCTAATTTTGAAATGAGCTGTGTGGTTCAAAAGCTCCATGCTTTCCAACACGTAGATGATTGATAAGACTTTCTCGTTCACTGATCAAGCTTGGTAAAAAAGGAAAAACAGGAACTAAAAATACCCTTTGTGCTTGAACCAGGGGCACTGAAAGTAAAAAGAGACCCAGATTTACATATGTGATTACATAATTATATATTTAATTTGTAGTTTAGAGTAAAATTATCTTTTCAATCTAGGGATTTCTGTTGTCTCATCTCATAAACATGTAGCTGTTACTGCAACAGAGCAGAATGCCTCTTTGCCACTTTTTTTAAATTTAAATTTAAAGTACTGCTCACTATATCAGCTAGGAATTGTACAACCTATAGAACTACCAAGAAAAAAAAATTATTTGAAGGTCACATCCGCCTTCACATGAGTTTTCTGTAAAATTGAGATGACATTTTACATGTTAACTAAATAAAGGTGACATAATAAATGATGGTTGATTAGGTTCTATTCCTACCCTCCAATTGGAATGTCCAGGTGAGAGGCTCCTTGGGTTACCTCTCCCTGAGTCATGCTCCATCTTTTCATGCCAGGGGATCTTCAGGTCATTTGATGCATTGTCATTAATTGTTGTACTTCCACTTGAACAAATTAAACAGTCACTAAGCTGAAGTTTATTCCGCAAGCAAAAAGTATCAAACTGGAAAAGTGGATTTTAAACTGAGCATATGAGCTAGTGTGGAGAGTAATAAGAGCAAAACATTTCTCTCTTTTATTGCAAATCTTCCATTGGCACCTAAGAGATAGGAGTCTCAGATCTGAGAGCCTAAGCTAGTATCCTGGGGGAGGTGGCCATTAAATTCAAGACTCTCTTGCTAATTTACAAATTAAAGCCAAGGGTAAAGGCAGGAAGTCATCATTTCATGAAAGAATGGAGTCCTAATCTTCATGTCCTTTTGGGATTTCAGGGCTTCCTGTGAGTGAGAACTCAGCGCCATATCAGGCATCCTACACATTGGAGGAAAACAAAATATGCCAGGCCAATTCTTTCTCCTGCATATGAATCTCAAGGAGGCAGGGAAGCAAGAGCAGCAGATGCAGAAGTTGGCAGAGAAGCCGGCTAGGTGTTTGGTGGAGACACTAGTCTCGGGAGCAGTGAGAAGTTGGTCTCTGAGGGCAATGAGATAACCAGGGCTAGAGGAGCCAATGGGACCTGAGACTGTGTATAGCCATGAGTGCCCCTCCAAGTCTCCAGGAGTCATGGCTATATGGTTGCTGGTGGTTCCCTGCCTTTTTTTTTTTTTTTTTTTTTTTTTTACTTTCCTGTCTATTCTTACAATAAGCTCCTACCACCAAATGGGTCTGAGTCCCCTGAACCCAAGAGAATCAAGCACCAGACCACACTTTCTATCAAGAACCTGAGGACTAGGTGGCAAGTCGTTGTCCCCATAATATATCAGGACTCCTACATAAAGAATATGGTTCTTGACCCCAACAAATCCCCTGAACAGAATGTAGTATTCTTTCTTCGCAGTGAGTGGAATAATAAAAATGCAAATCTCTATTCTTCCCCTGGATATCAACAGACATTCCTTTTCTAGGGGGACATGACCTTTGAGTAATGATACAAAGTAGTATACTGTAGCTTAAATATTTTAAAAGGGAAGAATGTGGCTAATAATACCTAACATTTACTGTGTTAGCTCCACAGGCTCTGTACTGCATGCCGTGATCTAATCCTCACGATAGCCCTGTGAGATAGGTGTTAACTTGTCCCCTTTTTATATTTTAGTGACTAACCTGAAGCCACACAACTAGTAACTGGTAGAATTGGGATTCAAACTCTTTTTTTTTGGTGTACAGTTGCTTTACAATGTTGTGTTAGTTTCTGCTGTACAACGAAGTGAATCAGCTATATGTATACATATATCCCCTCCCTCTTGGGCCTCCCTCCCACACCCTTCTCATCCCACCCATCTAGGTCGTCAGAGAGCACCGAGCTGAGTTCCCTGTGCTATACAGCAAGTTCCCACTAGCTATCTTTTTTACACACGGTAGTGTATATATGCCAATCCTAATCTCCCAATTCGTCCCACCCTCCCCTTCTCCGCTGTGTCAAACTCTTTTTTTTTTACTGAAGTATAGTTGGTTTACAAACTTGTATTAGTTTCAGGTGTACAGCACAGTGATTCAGTTATATATAATATATATATTCTTTTTCAGATTCTTTTCCCTTATAGGATATTGAGTATAGTCCCTGGGCTATACAGTAGGTCTTTGTTGTTTACCTATTTTATATATAGTAGTGTACGTATGTTAACCCCAACTCCTAGCTGATCTCTCTCCCCCTTCCCCCTCAAACTCATTTTTAACTCCAGAGCCTGAGGTCCTAACCAGAGTCCTGTCATAGGAGCAAACTCTCAAAAACACACCTCATCCAGTCTCTGGATGGCATTTTCTGTTCCAGGACATCTTCCCTTAGCAGGTCCAAGGGAAGCCCACACCTCGCCTCTTTGGGAAGCAACTGGTTCCCCTCGGTGTGTCTCCAGTGATACCCACACTGTCTGGTGGAATCACAAGGAATAACCTTCCTCTCTCAGCATGCTTCTGAACACTTTAACCTAGATTTTTAGAAGTCTCTGCTTTACCTGATTCTTGCCTCCCTGCCCCCAGAGGAGAAGAGTGCTGTAATATGATTTTATTACATCAGAGAGATAAACCCAACATGTAGAGCAGCTGTAAGAGATCAGGTTGCTGTGGCCTTTTGTGGTGGTGAAACATTTCCAAAAATAAGAAAGTGAGTCCCATAACCAGGTCCCTAACTGTGTTCTTCCACAATGGCATCAGACAGAAGCTCTGGAAAATGTGATACAAAATGCGTTATCCGCCCCCAGCACTTATTCCCATTGACAGAAACACTAGCAAAAAACACACACCTCTGCTATGGTCAAATCAAGGAGCTCTCATCGAGAAACCAGGGCTGGGGGCCTCAGTCAACAGAACTGAATGGGAGAAGCCTGGTAATTCTCTCGGTTGGGCACTTTGGGGACATTTTCATTCAGATGCTTATGTGTGTTTTATAGGATCCTTCTTACGACCTTGGTGGGAGGCCGGTCAGAAGGAGGACAGTTTCCCAAGTCAATAACCACTTCCCAAGAAAGAAATACAGGGATTCTTTTTTCTCTTCTAGCCACAGATTCACAAATACACTTTTTTTTCCAGTTGTTTGTAATGCATAAAGGTCATCATTCCAACTTATGTGTATAGCACTATATGTTTTCACAGAAATACGTTTGCTTTACTTACACCTTTATAGGAACACACCTCCTGCTTAAAACAGTCAAACTGTGTCTTTGTTTCAGGGTCCTAAGTGAAAAATAGCAAGAACAAGAGAGAAGAGGGAATCTCAGGGAAGGGGTGTGCAGAATCCCCTGGGGGATTTATTCAAAGTGCCTTTCCCCTGCTGTCTCTACAACCCCACACCCCAGGAGGAATCCTTACAGTTGAAGGCACATCCAACCCCTCAGATGTATCTAAGTGGGGAAAAATTTGGAGTCGCTAGAATCTAAAACATATTCAACAGAACAATAACTATGTCCCTGAGAATGAAATCCTTTAGTAGCAGGTATGATTCTCAGTCCACAAATTAAGGAGTGCAAGCAATATTAAATCTGTAGTTCTAGAAATCAGCTAAATTCGAATTTGAGCCCCGATATTGCTGGGTTCATGAGAAAATATAATCTCCGTCACTCTGGTGAGCTCCCCTCCCTCCCTCAAGGTCACATCAGGTGTCCAGCACATTCTGCAGTGTGAAGGTGTCTGTGGAGGTAAAGTACTCTGGTATTTTCCACCTGTCCCACAGGTTTCCACGAAGACTTCATTGTCTTTGGTTGCAAGGGCTTTTCAGGACTCGTGGCACTTTGATGCTTCTGTTGACCTAAATCAAACAGACTGCCAGATACTTCTCCAAGAAAGATGGGTTTATTCAGGATCAACAGAGAATTGCAATTTGGGGTCTGCAACCATGATTCCCCAGCAAAAATGGAGAGAACTCTTTTATAGCGGAAAAGGAAGTTGGGAGGGATAGTACACAAAGAGTCCGTAGCTTTTCATTGGCTGAGTCCTTGCCAGGAAAGAAACATCTTTCTTCCTCCTGTCGGGCTCTGCTGTGGTCACAGAGCATGAGAGCTCCCTCTTCTGGTCTCTCAACGATTTCTTTTTTTAATTGAAGAGTAGTTGGTTTACAATGTTGTGCCAGTCTCTGCTGTACAGCAAAGTGACTCAGTTATACACAGAGACATTCTTTTTCATATTCTTTTCCATTATGGTTTATCACAGGATATTGAATATAGTTTCCTGTGCTATGCAGTAGGACCTTGCTGTTTATCCACCCTTGTTGTTTATCCTTGTTGTTTATTACAAATGTAACAGGTTGCATCTACCAACCCCAAACTCCCAGTCCCTCCCTCTCCCTTCCCCCCACCCTTGGTAAGCACTAGTCTGTTCTCTATGTCTAGGAGTCTGTTTCTGTTTTGTAGATAGGTTTATTTGTGCCATATTTTAGATTCCACATTTAAGTGATATCATATGGCATTTGTCTTTCTCCCTCTGACTTACTTCACTTAGTATGATAATCTCTAGTTGCATCCATGTTGCTGCAAATGGCATTATTTCATTCTTTTCTGTGCCCGAGTAGTGTTCCATTGTATATATGTTCCACATCTTCTTTATCCATTCATCCGTTGATGGACATTTAGGTTGTTTCCATGTTTTGGCTATTGTGAAGAGTGTTGCTATGAACATAGGGGTGCATGTATCTTTCTTTTTGAATTATAGTTTTGTACAGGTATGTTCCCAGTACTGGGATTGCTGGATCATACAGTAATCCTATTTTTACCTTTCTGGGGAACCACCATACTGTTTTCCATAGTGGCTGCACCAACTTACATTCCCACCAACAGTGCAAGAGGGTTCCCTTTTCTCCACACCCTCTCCAGTATTTGTTGTTTGTAGACTTTTTGATGATGGCCATTCTGACTGGTGTGAGCTGGTACCTCATTGTAGTTTTGATTTGCATTTCTCTAATAATTAGTGATGTGGAGCATCTTTTCATGTGCCTACTGGCCATCTGTATGTCTTCTTTGGAGAAATGTCTATTTAGGTCTTCTGCCCATTTTTTGATTGGGTTGTTTTTTTGTTGTTGTTGAGTTGTATGAGCTGTTTGTATATTTTGTGGTCTCCCAACTGTTTTAATTCAGGTTTCTGTTTATTTATTTTTTTTACACTTTCAAGTCATACCTAAGACAGGAGAATCTCTTGGTGGCTTAGGGGTCCTGTCTGCCCAGGTAGCATATACGGTGCCTCCTTTATGGCTTCTTGCAGCCTTCTCTTGCTCTAGTCCAAGGCCTCCCTCAATCTCACGTCGGTACAGGGGTATTTTTTCCAGTCTGGGAAAGGCTCCTTTGCCTTGTGTTATCCTCTTTGCCTCTTCCCACAAACCCCTATGTGTTCTTTCTCAGCCAATCTTCTAAGTTATACTGCAGGCTCAGGCTTCAGGAAACAACACCCAGAAATTCCTGGAAGTTACTTCTTCCTGTCCTACTACATACCTCCCTTGAGGCACTGAAACACAGAATCAGCTCCAAGTTTGAGAGAAACATACAGAAAAGCAAAATCTATATAAATTAGTGACACAGAATATTATTCCATCATATTAGTATACCCTCTTCATTGGTGACTCCCAGCTGTAGTTTCCAAATATACCTTGAGAGAGATTTTGGGGCTGTTGCGAAAATCCTCCAAAACTTTCAAAATCACATTAATGCTGATGAAATTTAAATTTGAAAACATAACTAATGGTTCTGGTGAAAGAGCACAGATTTAAGAGCTGGAAAAAGCATTTTTCCCATCTTTCCAATAAGAAAAAAGCTGGATCAATGTAAAACTAACAATTTTTCCTGAACCTATCAGAGAACTGATATTGCAGGCAAACAACTAACTTAAAACCAAGAAAAAGACAAAGGCCTGCAGGGAGAAATAAGATTCAAGTGTTTGCTCACCTGAGACAGATGCTGCTGGATGCCCTAAAAGCTGGTAAGAAGATTAAACTAGAAATGCTTAAAGAACTGCTAAAGGCCAAGTGTGGGCCAGCTTGAGAGTGTGAAGTCCCAGGGGGCTGCAGACATAGGAGGGGTCACACCGTCTTTAGGTTTTTCTTCAAGGAACGTCAGGTACTCACCAAGAAGATGGGGAGAACCCTAAGAAAATGCCCTCAAAGGTGCTAGCTAGGTAAGGAGGATAGCAGCTACTGGCCAAAC
This sequence comes from Mesoplodon densirostris, assembly GCF_025265405.1. Classification (NCBI taxonomy): domain Eukaryota; kingdom Metazoa; phylum Chordata; class Mammalia; order Artiodactyla; family Ziphiidae; genus Mesoplodon; species Mesoplodon densirostris. The sequence continues at coordinate 224,767,875 of NC_082661.1, forward strand.
CTGCTACCCTGATACATCTCCTTCATCTCCCCTAGGAATTACAGCAGACTTCTTGTGAGAAACTGTAAAATAGAAGCTATCTTCAATATGCTGAAAGGGGGGGAAAATGTCAATCCAGAATTCTACATCCAGAAAAAAATGTCCTTCTAAAGTACAGAAACAACAAAGACTTTCTCAGACAAACAAAAATGCAGGGGCCTATCTACCAGCAGCAGACCTACGTTACAAGAAATGCTAAAGGACGTTCTTCAAGGTAGAAATTTGTCACAGCATTGGACCTGCACCGAGAAATGAAGCGTGTCAGAAATAGAATAAATAAAAGGCTTGTAAAATCATTTTTGTCTTATTTAAACTGCTCTAAAAATAACTGACCATTTAGAGCAACAAGATTAACAATGTATTATCGTAGTTCTAACATTTGTAAAAGTGAAATGTATGAGAACAATGGCACATCAGAGGGAGAGAGAAATTGGGAATATATTGTTATAAGGTTCTGGAACTACATGTGTAACAGAATAATATTATTTGAAGGTAGATTCAGATTTTTTTAAATGTATATTGTAAACCCTATGGCAACCAATAAAAACATTTAAAAATGTTGAACTAAACCCAGGGAAGGCAGAAAAGGAGGCAAAAAGAAATAAATAAGTGAAAGAAATAGAAAATAGCTAGTAAGATGATAGATTTTAATCCAACCATACCAATAACTATCTTTAATGTGAACAATGTAAACACACCAGTTAAAAGACAGAAGTGATCAGAATTGACTAAAAATAAAACAAGATCCAAGTATGTGCAGTCTATGAGAAACTCACTTGAAATATAGAGGCATATTTAGGTTAAAAATAAAAGAATGGAGAAAGATATATCATGCAAACACAAAGTAGTTATATTAATTTTAGACAAGGTAGACTTCATAACTGGAAATACTTTCAGAGATAAAGAGGATATTACATTATGAAAAAGGTCAATTCTCCAACAAAATATAACAATCTTAAATGTGTATGCACCCAACAATAGAGCTTTAAAATATATGAGGCAAAAATCGGTAGATTATCTTAAAGGAGAAATAGGCAAACCTACAATTTTAGGTGGAGACTTCAACAGTCCTCTCTCAGAAACTGTTAGAACAAATAGGCAGAAAGTCAGTGAGGATATAGATGACCTAAATAACGTCATCAACCAACTTGTCCCATGTGACAGTTATAGAGCACTGAATCTAGTGCCTTCTTCTCAAGTGCACAGAGAGTATTCTCAACCATATCCTTTTAACACTTTAAAAGACTAGGAAATATATAAAGTATATTCTCAAACTATAAAGGAATTAAACTAGAAATCAATAATAGAAAGGTATCTGGTAAATACCCAAATATTTGGAAATTAGGTAACACATTTCTAAGTAATCCATGGGTCAAACAGTAAGCCTCCAAGGAAATTTTAAAATATTCTGAACTAAATGAAAATAAAAATAAAACATATCAAATTTTGTGGGATGCAGCTAACGTGTCTTTAGACAGAAATTTATAGCATTAAATACTGATATCAGAAAAGAGCTACAGAATGATTTGAATTTAGTAACCTAAGCTTCCAATTTAAGAAATTAGAGAGGAACAAATTGAGTTTAAAGCAAGCAGATGAAAGGAAATAATAGAAAACAGAAATCAATGAAATTGAAAAAAACCCCAAAAACCCAATACATTAAATCAACAAAACCAAAAGCTGATTCTTTGATAAAGTCATGAAATTGATAAGCCCCTCATCAGGCTGACCAAGAAAAAGAGAAAGACATAATCTACCTATATCAGGAATGAAAAAGGACATCACTACTGACCTCACAGGCACTAAAAGCATAATAAGGGAATACTACAAACAGCTTTATGTTCATAAATTCAACTTAGATAAAATGGACCAATTTCTTGAAAAACCGAAACCACTAAAACTCACTGAAGAAGAAATACTTAACTTGAATAGTCCTATATCTATTAAAGAAATTGAATCTGTAGCTTCAAAAATTCCAAAAAGAAAACCCAGGTGGTTTCACTAGTGAATTCCACAAAAAATTTAAGGAAGAAATAATGTCAATTATACACAGTATATTCCAGAATATAGAAGAGGAGGTAATATTTCCCAACTCATTTTTATGAGATCAGCATTATCCTAAGGCCTGAACCAAACTGTATATTGCAAGAAAATAAAACTACAGATCAAGATACTTCATAAATGTAAAAGGAAGCTTCTCAACGAAATATTAGCAAATTGAATCTAACAATACATTTAAAAGATGATACATTAACAATTGGGATTTATCCCAGAGCCCAAGGCTAGCTCAAATTCAAAATTCGATCAGCATAATCTACTGTATTAACAGCCTAAAAAATACACACACACACACACACACACACACATACACACACACACAGTTATCTCAATAGGAGTAAAAACAAAATTCTACATCCATTCATTATAAAACTCTAGAAAAACTAGGAACAGAAGAGAACTTAACCTTATATAGGGAATTTATGAAAAATCTACAGCTAACATCATATTTAAGAGTAAGATACTGAATGCTTACCCCCTAGTTTAGGAATACGGCAAGAATATTCAATCTCACTATACCTATTCAACATCATGCTGGAAGTCATAGCCCATGAAATAAGCTAAGAAAAATAAATAAAAGGCATACAGACTTGAAAGAGATAAGACTGTCATTATTTGAAGACAACATGATTGTTAATGTAGAGAATTCCAAAGATCTACAAAGACACTCCTGGAACAAATAAGTAAGTTTTAAACGGTCAATATACAAAAGCCAATCATATTCCTATATTCTGGCAATGAATAATTGGAATTTGATATTAAGAAACAATACCACTTACAATTACACTAAAAAAGTTAAGAAGTTAGGTATAAATCTAACAAAATATGTGCAAGATCTGTAAGCTGAAAACCGTACTGATGAGAGATAGTAAAGAAAATCTAAATATATTGAGATCCACTATGTTCATGGTTTAGAAGCTTCATGATTATTAAAGTGTCATTTCTCCCCAAATTAAAATATAGATTCAGTGCAATCGCAAGCAAAATCCCAGTAAGCATTTTACAGATGATAAGCCAATTCTAAAATTGATATGGAAAGGTAAAGGACCTAGAATAGCCAAAACAATTGTGAAAAAGAAAAGAAAAAGAAGTTGGAGGACTCACACTGTAGGATTTCAAGACATACTATAAAGCTACAGTAATCAAGTCTGTGTTGTATTGGCTAAAGGATCGACGCAGAGAAGAATGGAAGTGAAAGGTAATTCATAAATAGACCCATAGAAATATAGTCTACTGATTTTTGACAAAGGTGCCAAGGCAATGCAATGGATATAGGAGAGTCTTTTCAAAAAAACGATGCTGGAACAACTGGATACCCATTGGCAAAAAAATAAACCTCTACATATACTGAACAAAAAAGTTAACTCAAGATGGATCATAAGCCTAAGTGAAAAACTTAAGTGTAAAATGATAAAACACCTAACAAAAAACGTAGCAGAAAGTTTGTAGGACCTTGGGTTTGGCAATGAGTTTTTAGATTTGACACCAAAAGCACAATCCATAAAAGAAAAAAAAATTAATTAATTGGACTTTATTAAAACTTAAATCTTTGCTCTGCCAAAGATACAGTTAAGAAAATGAAAAGACAAGGTAGTCTGGGAAAAAATTTTTACAAATCACTTATTTCACAAAAACTTGAATCCAGAATTAGTTAAAACTCAACAATAAGAAAAGGAACAACCCAATTTGTAAAATGGGCAAATGACCTGAGCAGACATTTCACCAAAGAAAATATCAGTGGCAAATAAGCATATGAAAGATGTTCAACATCATTTGTTACCAGGAAAATGCAAATGATAACCATGATGTGATAGCACCGCATACTTATTAGAATTGCTAAAATCAAAAAGCCTGACAGTACCAAATACTGGTGAAGATGCAGAGCAACAGGAACTTTCGTTCCTTGAGGTTGAACATGCAAAATAGCACAACTATGCTGGAAGACAGTTTGGTCATTTCTTATAAAGTTAAACATATATTTGCAATATGATCCAGAAATCTCATTCCTAAGTATTTTGACTCCAAATGAGTTTAAAAACTTATGTTCACACAAAAAAATTATATAAGAATGTCTATAATAACTTTATTCAACGTCACACATACTGAAAACAACCAAGATGTTCTTCAAACAAGTAATGGATAAATGAATTTGATATATCCACACAATGGACTATTACTCAGCCATAGGAATGAATGTGCTTTTAACTCACACAATAATGATGAATCTTAAATGCATTCTGTAAGTGAAAGAAGTCAGACTCAAAAGGCTACATATTGTATGATTACATCTTTATGAAATTATTGAAAAGGCACATCTATAGGGATAGAAAATGGGTCAGTGGTTGCCAGGGGTTGGGGGAAAAGGGAGAGGTTTTCTACAAAGGGGCTGTACTGGGTAATTTTTAGGGTGATGGGATGCTCTACATGGTACTGGGGTGGTAGAAACATGACTCTATGCATTTGTCAAACTCCATAGAACTGTGCACTACAAAGTGTGAACTTTACTACATGCACATTGAAAAACAGGATGTCCAGGAGATCCTTATTGGAATAAGGAATGCAGAAAAATACTATTTGCTGAGTAACAACTATTAAAGTATATCGAAGAGTAGAAAAAAAAACCAGCAAGAAATATAGTGTCATGACTTCAAAAATGTTGGTGTACAATCTCTTCACTTTTGTCCACTGCCAGTGATGCATGAATGCTGTGTTAATGGAAGCCCCTAGGAGCAAGGCCTGTGTTTGTTTGCCTCCCTCTACAGGTGGGTGGGTTGTAGTACAGTCCTCCTACATGAGTAATCTACACATACCCCTTTTAAGAGTAAAACTTCTTATGGGTTGTCAACTCATAATGTTGATGTCTTTTACCATCTTGTCTTTTTTTTTAATGTTTTTATTGGAGTATAATTGCTTTACAATGGTGTGTTAGTTTCTGCTTTATAACAAAGTGAATCAGTTATACATATACCTATATCCCCATATCTCTTCCCTCTTGCGTCTTCCTCCCTCCCACCCTCCCTATCCCACCCTTCTAGCTGGTCACAAAGCACCGAGCTGATCTCCCTGTGCTACGTGACTGCTTCCCACTAGCTATCTATTTTACATTTGGTAGTGTTTGGAGGTCCACTTATACACTACCACTCTCTCACTTTGTCCCAGCTTACCCTTCCCCTCCCCGTGTCCTCAAGTCCATTCTCTAGTAGGTCTGCATCTTTATTCCCGTCTTGCCCCTAGGTTCTTCATGACCTTTTTTTTTTAGATTCCATATATATGTGTTAGCATACGGTATTTGTTTTTCTCTTCCTGACTTACTTCACTCTGTGTGACAGACTCTAGGTCTATCCACCTCACTACAAATAACTCAATTTCATTTCTTCTTATGGCTGAGTAATATTCCATTGTATATATATGCCACATCTTCTTTATCCATTCGTCTGTCGTACCATCTTGTTTTAAGAATATGTATCAACATACAAATATATACATTTTTGCTTACAATTCATATACAGCTATGAAACCATAACAAAATTATAAATCAGACACAAAGAAAACTGCAGCCCCAATAAAGCTCAGTCTAATAATATTAAATTGGTGAAACATTGCTCACAATGTGGTTGGGTTTTTGAGGTAAGCATCCCTGACTACCGTTAGGACTACTCAGTGTTCCTGCCAATACTTTCTCTGCAAACGATTACACAAACCTCCTTTTTTTACAGCCTACCTGACATCATGTAAGATGGCTTGAAGAGGCTGGAATCACTTCCCACAAGAACACCGTCATAACTACTACTAGACTCTGTGTAATTATCCTATTTCCATCTGCCCCTAACCTGTGATAAACGAAATTTAATTCGAAATTTAAACTTGGTCTTCGTCCTCTGAGGAGCTTAAGTGCGAAGACATCACGAGGATGCAGATGGACATGATGTGTCTGCGTTTGAGGAGAAAAGACTATTGGCGATCATGAGGGAAGGCTCTGCTCTCTTTCCCCGAGTCTCTGCCTGCTCTAGAAGGTCCTGACGAGAGGAAGGTGAAAACACCACCCTTAGGTGGGATTTCAAAATCTGGTACCACTACACTGATCTGCTGTGAACAATTTGCAACTCCCTAAGATTACAGTAATGTTTTCTACTGTGCTTTCAAGATCGAAAAAAATCACTCATAAGTGGGCAGCACTCATAACTCAACAATTTGAACAGAAAATTTTTAAAAATTGACACCTGATTCTATTGATTACTTGTGATTTGGAGAAATTCATGCCACAACAACGAATAGTCAAGTGTTAATTCTGGAGTAATTTTTGCTATATGTCATACGAAAATAAAACATGTCTTTTAATTTTTGCAGTGGTGTGGCCAGCTTTTAATTGAGTCTGTCAGATAGCAAGTTAGGGGCTGGACTAGGGCTGCGTCAGAGAAAGACGCTGACGGGCATATTTTTCTGTAGTGCTGAATGTGGCTCCTGGTTGGGCAGCTCAACAGACAAAAGAGTCAGTGACCTCCCTTCTCCCTTCCTGCCCTGCATGTGCTCCCAACACCACGCGTGAGAAACAGCTGCAGGAAAGTGGACACATGTGTGCGTGATGGAGCCAGAGCCTGGCAGCCAGGCTCACTAGCCATATTGTCCTTGGGCAAATCACCAGCAGCTCTGGGCTTTCATCCTCTCATCAGGAAAGTAATGGTAATAGTGATGAGGTTCAAGTGAGGAGACGCATGTAACATCCTGAGAGAAAAGCTTGATACTAGGACATACTCTATAAATGTTAGCTGTTATTATTGTCACAGTTAACGCTTTGGGTTGGAATCACCCATTTCCACCCTTTGCTTTAAACTTAACTGGTCTATGAGTTCTGGGAGGGCAGGAACCATAACTCCTTCCCCTTTGTACCTACGGCCCCATGCACACAGCACTCCATCAAGGTGTTCTGAACTGAAGAGAGGGAACAGAACTGGAAAATTGTTTGAGAAAGCAAAGAGATTGCAACCAAACAAGGGACAGAAATGAGTAATTTTCACTTTGGAATGGAGGATAGTAATGGCTGTGTGCTACCTTAGAGTCAACCTCTGTACCAACATAACTTCATCTCAGTGCATTTAACACAATTTTTCTCACAGTGCCTTTCAGTAGACTACTGGAAAGGGTTCTGTAACTAAAGGTTGTTTTGTTTTCTCTGCTGCAAAATAGACCTGAATGCTAATAAGCAAACCAGTTGTCAAAAAGTCTTATCCTAAGGTGCTGGAAATTATTTTGATTTGGGTGTTGGTTATATATTACATATCTATAATCTTACGATTTGCACACTTTACTACATATGTTATATCTCCAAACAAAATCTTGAAAGGCCCTTTGCCTATCAATAGCAATTCCATCTGACACATATTTACAAGATCACCGTTGCTACCCTGACAGTCCTTTCCTTGATACCTCCCAAAGGCATCCTGTGTACACATGGCATATACAATTACGGGAAATCTCCTGTCACTCACTATGAATAGGCATAGTCCTCAAGGATTCAAAACACTGAAGCCAACACAGCCCACATACTAGGAACATACTGACGCTAGCAAGCCAACCAATTAAGCTTTTCAGACAAGGACTGCAGTTTCCACACACAAGCAAGTATCAATTTCTTGGTTCCTAGGAGGGCATGTGAAATTTTATTAAAGTCAGATTTAATTCATGGGTTTATTTTTTCTCAACAGTAAATATGTTTTAATAATAAGAGGCAACTGATCTTGTTGGCATTAATACTAATAAATGCCTAAGCAGGATTTGGACACGAAAATAAGGATAGTTCACCTTTGAAAAACATAGATTAGGAAGAGTTTTCATGTGGAGAAGTGAGTTCTGGCAATTTTTCTCCTTAATACGTGAATTTAATTTATAAACAAAGTTTGTACCTGTTAGAGATGAAAGAACAGTTTCCATTGCATCCATGTAGGACCACTGCTAGCATATATGCAAATTAGAAAAAGGCACACATGTGAAGTCTGGGGCACAGCTTGGTGAACAGGAATAAGGGATGGATTTCAAGCCCTACCTTCCTCTACCAGGCAGCTCTGCACGGGAATAATTGCACGACATTTTCGGCAGCCCAAGTCTGGGCAGTGGTGGCTCCAAGGGGATGCTTGAGGGTGGTATTTAATCCTCTCTCTCCGCAATTATTTGATAAGAACAATAATCTTTTTATCTCATGTAAAATGTGGCTCCAAGTTGCCCACCTGCCCCCTTCCAATCAGAATGCTGACCTTAAGTTCTTCCTAAAGAGAAATTCTGGACCCACTACTGAACTGTGGAAATGAAACATTTTCCATCCTGTTCTCCTCTGTTTTCAATCTACCCTGCTGGGAAGGTCTTGTTGACATTTTCCGAGTTGCCTTTTTCTTAAACTTTTCATTTCCTGATCACGCCCTAGCCCCTTATTTTTGCAACCGTGGATTTTTCTCATGGCTTAAAATTTTTTGTAGGGGGAAACTGAGACCAGGCATGCATTTAAACATCTTACAGTCGATCATGTCTCAGTTCGTACCTTAACTGACCGGACAACAGCTCTTAACCCCGCTGACCACGCTGTCCTTTGGAAACAGTTTCTTCATTTGGCTGCTAGGACACAGCTCTTTGGATTCTCCTTCTCCCATGCTGGCTGCTCCTTCTCAGTCTCCTGCACTGATTCCTCTTCATATTCCTGATTTCCAAGTGTTGACTGACATCCACAGACCATCCTCTCCTCTGTTCTGTCTACACCATTGTCTCAGAGATCTCACCTGGCCTGTGGCTTTACACGCCATCTATCCCGGCCAACTCCTAAGTTTATATTTTCCTCGACCTCTGCCCTGAACTCCAGACTCATATTTAACTGCTTCCTCAACATCTCCATCTGGATGTTTAAAGGCACCTCAAACTTGACATACCCCAAAGCAAACTATTTTCTCCCTCACCCCCAGGGGCACTTCCCACAGTCTTTTTCACGGGGGCAAATGGTACCTCCTTTTTTAGTTGCTCGTATGGAACACCTTGGACTCATCCTTGGCTCATCTTTTCCTCTCACTCCCCACATCAGCAATATCAGCTGGCTCCAGATGTGAATATGTCTGGAATTGGACTACTTCGCACCACCAGGTACCACTCAGGTGGAAGTCAGCGTCACCTCTTGGCCCGGATTCTTGCAAGTCTTCTAATTCACTTCCCTGCCTCTGCCCTTCCTCTCCTCCCCACTCTCCAACCAGAGTCAATTTTCTTTAGTACAGTCAGAATGATCCTAAGTGAACCTACGTGAGACCGTGTCTCTCCTCTGCATGATGTGTCCCACCTCCCAGAGTGAAACCCAAAGAGCTTGAAAGGGCCTGGAAGGCTCTATATGGGTAGGCCTCTGCTGTATTTCTGGGTATCTCTCAAGCCTCATTGTCCTTTGGGACCTTCTTTGAACATGCCAGACTTGCTTCCACCTCCAGGTCTTTGTACCTGCTGTTCTTTCATCCTTCAGATGTCCTCACATGTGCTTTCTCAGCTCCTTGAGTCTCTGCTCATGTGTCATCTTACCAGATAGGCCTTCCCTCACACACTATATTAAATAACACCACGCTCCTATAACCCTCTCTGTCCCCTTTACCCTGCGTTATTTTCCTTCATAGAACTTCACAGTACTTCTCTCCACTGTATGTGCATGTCTGGATATATACATTTGTATATATTGTACATATAGTATATTTATATTTCTCTCTATATTTGTGTATGTATATGTGTGTGTGTGTTTGATCATTGTCTGTCTTCACCACCAAGAATGAGGTAAGCTCTATGATAGAAAGCATTTTGTTTCATTCATTGTTACAGCTCCAGTACCTAGCATGTAGCAGGTGTTCAATACATATTTGTTGAATGAATGTTGAATCAATCTAGTCAGTTTATACACTGACTAAAACTTATATGCAATATATAAAATAAAATGTATTAAAATTTACCTAAAAATTTCCAGAATTGGACATCTTGAAAGGCATTGAAAGAAATACAGTATTTACCCTTGAAGCACATTGAAGCCATATAATGTTTGATGAATAGTGGACTGAAATCCACCATCTTTGTGCTCCGTGAGTAGACTACCTAAAGGTCATTGGGCAGAACAGAGCTACTAACTAACATTACTTAACCCTTTGTTGGCCTTGTGCTGAATCACAAAACGTTAAATTTACTATATGTTTTTCATTTTTACCAATTGCTATTAAATTTTATTACTAAATACATGTTATATACCCATCTAAATGAGTATATTATGAATGTTGTGGTTCACTATTGCAAATGCTGAAGAATCCAGAATGATGCCTTATGAAGGAATATCCATCACTGAAGTCAGGAATCGTGTTCTATTTATCATCCTATTGCCAAAGCTAATTGTGTATTTTAAAGATTTCTTGATGTGAGCTGTTAGCATATTAAAGTATATTTACTGAAATTCAATACCTGATTCAAATGACATATAATTTAAATATACTTATGAAAACCATAAGATAAATTTATTTAAAACAGGGCAAAACTAAGGACAAAATTTTACTTAAAATACCACACTAATAGCTAACCTAGTTCCTAGTAGACCAGAGAAGAGTGCAAATCTAAAATTTCCTATTTCCTTTCTTACGTATTTTAGTGTTTGATCTTTATCTTTAAAATCAACCTAGAGTAGTAAAAATACAATATTAATCAGATTGTATATTTTGATGCCTGTGATTATAGAGGCCATGCACCAGGGTGGTTGGTGTGTGGGCTTTGGACTTTTATTGCCTGCATAGGAATCTGGCTCCGCCACCTCCTGGCTGTGAGTCTTGGGCAAACTCTCTCATCCAAGTGTGGCTGTTTCCTTTTAAGGTTGTTGTGAGGAATAATAAGATGGTTACAGGTAAAACACTTAAAATAGTGTTAAGCATAGAGTAATCACTCAACAAATACTAGCTATTAGGGCTTCCCTGGTGGCGCAGTGGTTGAGAGTCTGCCTGCCGATGCAGGGGACATGGGTTCGTGCCCCGGTCCAGGAAGATCCCACATGCTGCGGAGCAGCTAGGCTCGTGAGCCATGGCCGCTGAGCCTGTGTGTCCGGAGCCTGTGCTCCGCAACGGGAGAGGCCACAACAGTGAGAGGCCCACATACCGCAAAAAAAAAAAAACAACTAGCTATTATTATTAGCTACATATAACGTAAATAAAGTTCTGCCATCACATTCCCCCTTTGTAGCTAATGGGCTGAATTAATCCAATTTGCACTAATTTGTCAAAAATATCCAAATAGTCTCACGTGAAATTACTCCTAAAGAAAGAATCTTTTATACAGCAGAGGAATGCTTAGCACCTTCTTTAGAGATGCCAGGTTCTCTCCAGGAATCTCCTGATCACATGCACTTCAGATGTCATAATTGGTACTCAGAGCCCTTAGAGATGTTTCCTGGGTTACTGCTTAGAAAAACCTCTGAGAAAGCCATAATAAACACTAGCTTCCAATGTGCTTCATTTTTTTTTTTTTTTTGGCTGAGCTGTGTGGCTTGCGGGATCCTAGTTCCCCGACCAGTGATCAAACCCTGGCCCCAGGCAGTGAAATTGCAGAGTCCTAACCACTGGACCGCCAGGGAATCCCCAATGTGCTTCATTATTGAAACTGAATTTTGAGATCATGACAGAGTGTGATAATCCTGATTAGTTTACTAATTCTCTTCATTTTAGACTTTCTTCAGCTCTGTTACCCCCAACACCCATTACCATGCACACACACACACACACACACACACACACACACACTCTTATATCTCACACACCACACTTAAAAATGAGCGAAAATGATTTGTTATGTAAGTATATTTGCCTTAATGTATATGCTTTTGAATCCTGTTTTAGGGAAGATTGTATTTTAGTAAAGATTTGTATCCTTACCTTAACCTCCTTCCTAGCCTTATTAATTCTATGAGACATGGTAGACTAGTCTTATGCGGAATTTGAAATTGTTGGGTATGTTATGATTTAAGGTACTACATTCATTCATTCATATTACGGATAGTCAGGTAAAACATGGATAATTTTTTTCCTGATTGGATTTTCTTAATCGTTTTTAAAAAATTGAGATGAAATTGACATAACGAGCGATTAACTGTTATAAAGTATACTATTCAGGGGCATTTAGTGTATTCCCAATCTGGTCAACCACCACCTCTCTCTAGTTTCAAACTTTCTTAACACCCCAGAATAATACCTCATACCCTTTAAGTAATCACTCCACATTCCGTCCTTCCCTCATCCCCTGTTTTATGACTCTATGGTCTTGCCTATTCTAGTTATATCATATAAAAGGGATCATACAATATGTGAGTTTTTGTGTCTGGCTTCTTTTACTTAACATAATGTTTTTAAGGTTCATCTAAGTGTACCATGTGTCAGTACTTTGCTCCTGTTTATTGTTGAACAAAATCCCACTGTATTTATATATCACAATCTATTTTTCCATTCATCCATTGACGGGCATTTGGGTGTTTCCACCTTTTGGCTTCTAAGAATAATGCTGCTATAAATATTCATATACAAGCTTCTGTGTGGATATATGCTTTCATTTCTCTTGGGTAGAGTGGAATTGCTGGGTCATATGGCAACATTATGTTTGACTTTTTGAGGAACTGCCAAAATGTTTTCCACAGTGGCTGCATCATTGTACATTCCCACTGGCAACACACAAAGGTACATATTTCTTCATATCCTTGCCAATACTTATTTTCTATTTTTATTGTTGTTGTTTTTATTAAAGCCACACTACTGGGTATGAAGTAATATCTCACTGTGGGTTTTTTGTTGTTTTTTTTTTTTTGCGGTACACGGGCCTCTCACTGTTGTGGCCTCTCCCATTGTGGAGCACAGGCTCTGGACGCGCAGGCTCAGTGGCCATGGCTCACGGGCCCAGCCACTCCGCGGCATGTGGGATCCTCCCGGACCGGGGCACGAACCCGTGTCCCCTGCATTGGCAGGCGGACTCTCAACCACTGTGCCACCAGGGAAGCCCCCTCATTGTGGATTTGATTTGCATTTTCTAATGACCAATGATATTGAACATCTTTTCATGTGCTTATTGACCATTTGTAAATCTTCTTTGGAGAAACATCTGTTCATGGCCATTTTAATTTTTATTTATTTATTTATTTATTTAAGAAGAAAAAAAAGAGAATTTTATTTGAGCCAAACTGAGGATTATAACACAGGCAGCAGACTCTCAGAAAGCTCTGAGAACTGTTCTGTTAGAAGACATAGTCATATACATTTTTAAACTTCTTTATTGGAGTATAATTGCTTTACAATGATGTGTTAGTTTCTGCTTTATAAAAAAGTGAATCAGTTATACATATATCCCCTATCTCTTCCCTCTTGCGTCTCCCTCCCTCACACCCTCCCTATCCCACCCCTCTAGGTGGTCACAAAGCACTGAGCTGATCTCCCTGTGCTATGCGACTGCTTCCCACTAGCTATCTATTTTACATTTGGTAGTGTATATATGTCCATGCCACTCTCTCACTTTGTTCCAGCTTACCCTTCCCCCTCCCCATGTCCTCAAGTCAGTTCTCTAGTAGCTCTGCGTCTTTATTCCCGTCTTGCCCGTAGGTTCTTCATAACCATTTTTTTTTTTTAGATTCCATACATATGTGTTAGCATACAGTATTTCTTTTTCTCGTTCTGACGTACTTCACTCTGTATGACAGACTCTAGGTCTATCCACCTCACTACAAATAACTCAATTTCATTTCTTTTCATGGCTGAGTAATACTCCATTGTATATATCCATTCATCGGTCGATGGACACTTAGGTTGCTTCCATGTCCTGGCTATTGTAAATAGAGCTACAATGAACATTGTGGTACATGACTCTTTTTGAATTATGGTTTTCTCAGGGTATATGCCCAGTAGTGGGATTGCTGTGTCTTATGGTAGCTCTCTTTTTAGTTTTTTAAGGAACCTCCATACTGTTCTCCATAGTGGTTGTATCAATTTACATTCCCACCAACAGTGCAAGAGGGTTCCTTTTTCTCCACATCTCTCCAGCATTTATTGTTTGCAGATTTTTTTTATATTGTAAAATGTTTCAAAAATGTTTTTTTTTCTTTTTTAAACTTCTTTATTGGAGTATAATTGCTTTACAACGGTGTGTTAGTTTCTGCATTATAACAAAGTGAATCAGTTATACATATACATATGTCCCCATATCTCTTCCCTCTTACATCTCCCTCCCTCACACCCTCCCTATCCTACCCCTCTAGGTGTTCACATAGCACCGAGCTGATCTCCCTGTGCTATGCAGCTGCTTCCCATTGGTTATCTATTTTACATTTGGTAGTGTATATACGCCCATGCCACTTTCTCACTTGACCAAGCTTACCCTTCCCCCTCCCCATGTCCTTAAGTCCATTCTCTAGTAGGTCTGTGTCTTTATTCCCGTCTTGCCCCTAGGTTCGTCAGAACTTTTTTTTTTATTCCATATATGTGTGTTAGCATACAGTATTTGTTTTTCTTTTTCTGACTTACTTCACTCTGTATGACAGACTCTAGGTCCACCCACCTCGCTACAAATAACTCAATTTCGTTTCTTTTTATGGCTGAGTAATATTCCATTGTATATATGTGCCACATCTTCCTTATCCATTCATCTGTTGATGGACTCTTAGGTTGCTTCCATGTCCTGGCTATTGTAAATAGAGCTGCAGTGAACATTGTGGTACATGACTCTTTTTGAATTATGGTTTTCTCAGGGTATATGCCCAGTACTGGGATTGCTGGGTCATATGGTAGTTCTATCTTTCATTTTTTAAGGAACCTCCATACTGTTCTCCATAGTGGTTGTATCAATTTACATTCCCACCAACAGTGTATGAGGGTTCCCTTTTCTCCACACGCTCTCCAGCATTTATTGCTTGTACATTTTTTGATGATGGTCATTCTGACCAGTGTGAGATGATATCTCATTGTAGTTTTGATTTGCATTTCTCTAATGATTAATGATGTTGAGCATTCTTTCATGTGTTTCTTGGCAATCTGTATATTTTCTTTGGAGAAATGTCTATTTAGGTCTTCTGCCCATTTTTGGATTGGGTTGTTTGTTTTTTTGATATTGAGCTGCATGAGCTGCTTATAAATTTTGGAGATTAATCCATTATCAGTTGCTTCATTTGCAAATATCTTCTCCCATTCTGAGGGTTGTCTTTTCATCTTGTTTATCATTTCCTTTGCTGTGCAAAAGTTTTAAGTTTCATTAGGTCCCATTTGTTTATTTTTGTTTTTGTGTCCATTTTTGTAGCAGTTGTGTCAAAAAGGATCTTGCTGTGACTTATGTCATAGAGTGTTCTGCCTATGTTTTCCTCTAAGAGTTTGATAGTGTCTGGCCTTACATTTAGGTCTTTAATCCGTTTTGAGTTTATTTTTGTGTATGGTGTTAGGGAGTGTTCTAATTTCATTCTTTTACATGTAGCTGTCCAGTTTTCCCAGCACCACTTATCGAAGAGGCTGTCTTTTCTCTATTGTATGTTCTTGCCTCCTTTATCAAAGATAAGTTGACCATATGTGCGTGGGTTTATCTCTGGGCTTTCTATCCTGTTCCATTTATCTATCTTTCTGTTTTTGTGCCAGTACCATACTGTCTTGATTACTGTAGCTTTGTAGTATAGTCTGAAGTCAGGGAGCATGATTCCTCCAGCTCCGTTTTTCTTTCTCGAGATTGCCTTGGCTATTCTGGGTCTTTTGTGTTTCCATACAAATTGTGAAATTTTTGGTTCTAGTTCTGTGAAAAATGCCAGTGGTAGTTTGATAGGGATTGCATTGAATATATAGATTGCTTTGAGTAGTACAGTCATTTTCACAATGTTGATTCTTCCAATCCAAGAACATGGTATATCTCTCCATCAATTTGTATCATCCTTAATTTCTTTCATCAGTGTCTTATAATTTTCTACATACAGGTCTTTTGTCTCCTTAGGTAGATTTATTCCTAGGTATTTTATTCTTTTTGTTGCAGTGGTAAAGGGAGTGTTTTCTTAATTTCACTTGCAGATTTTTCATCATTAGTGTATAGGAATGCAAGAGATTTCTGTACATTAATTTTGTATCCTGCTACTTTACCAAATTCATTGATTAGCTCCAGTAATTTTCTGGTAGCATCTTTAGGATTCTCTATGTAAAGTATAATGTCATCTGCAAAAAGTGACAGCTTTATTTCTTCTTTTCTGATTTGGATTCCTTTTATTTCTTTTTCTTTTCTGATTGCTGTGGCTAAAACTTCCAAAACTATGCTGAATAATAGTGGTGAGAGTGGGAAATCTTGTCTTATTCCTGATCTTAGTGGAAATGGTTTCAGTTTTTCACCATTGAGGACAATGTTGGCTGTGGGTTTATCATTTATGGCCTTTATTATGTTGAGGTAAGTTCCCTCTATGCCTACTTTCTGGAGGGTTTTTATCATAAATGGGTGTTGAATTTTGTTGAAAGCTTTCTCTGCATCTATTGAGATGATCATATGGTTTTTCTTCTTCAATTTGTTAAGATGGTGTATCACATTGATTGATTTGCATATAGTGAAGAATCCTTACATTCCTGGGATAAACCACACTTGATCATGGTGTATGATCCTTTTAATGTGCTGTTGGATTTTGTTTGCTAGTATTTTGTTGAGGATTTTTGCACCTATATGCATCAGTGATATTGGCCTGTAGTTTTCTTTCTTTGTGACATCTTTGTCTGGTTTTGGTATCAGGGTGATGGTGGACTCATAGAATGAGTTTGGGAGTGGTCCTCCTTCTGCTATATTTTGGAAGAGTTTAAGAAGGATCAGTGTTTGCTCTTCTCTAAATGTCTGATAGAATTCGCCTGTGAACCCATCTGGTCCTGGGCCTTTGTTTGTTGGAAGATTTTTAGTCACAGTTTCAATTTCAGTGCTTGTGATTGGTCTGTTTATATTTTCTATTTCTTCCTGGTTCAGTCTTGGCAGGTTGTGCATTTCTAAGAATTTGTCCATTTCTTCTGTGTTGTCCATTTTATTGGCATATAGTTGCTTGTAGTAATCTCTCATGATCCTTTGTATTTCTGCAGTGTCAGTTGTTACTTCTCCTTTTTCATTTCTAATTCTATTGATTTGAGTCTTTTCCCTTTTTTTCTTGATGACTCTGGCTAATGGTTTATCAATTTTGTTTATTTTCTCAAAGAACCAGTTAGTTTTATTGATCTTTGTTATCGTTTCCTTCATTTCTTTTTCATTTATTTATGATATGATCTTTATGATTTCTTTCCTTCTGCTAACTTTGGGGGTTTTTTGTTCTTCTTTCTCTAATTGCTTTAGATGTAAGTTTAGGTTGTTTATTTGAGATGTTCCTTGTTTCTTGAGGTAGGATTGTATTGCTATAAACTTCCTTCTTAGAACTGTTTTGGGTGCATCCCATAGGTTTACGGTCGTCGTGTTTTCATTGTCATTTGTCTCTAGGTATTTTTGATTTCCTCTTTGGTTTCTTCAGTGATCTCTTGGTTATTTAGTAGTGTATTGTTTAGCCTCCATGTGTTTGTATTTTTTACAGATTTTTTCCTTTGATATCTAGTCTCATAGCGTTGAGGTCTGAAAAGATACTTGATACGTTTTCAATTTTCTTAAATTTACTGAGGCTTGATTTGTGACCCAAGATATGATCTATCCTGGAGAACATTCCATGAGCACTTGAGAAGAAAGTGTATTCTGTTGTTTTTGGATGGAATGTCCTATAAATATCAACTAAGTCCATCTTGTTTAATGTATCATTTAAAGCTTGTGTTTCCTTATTTATTTTCATTTTGGATGATCTGTCCATTGGTGAAAGTGGGGTGTTAAAGTCCCCTACTATGAGTGTGTTACTGTCGATTTCCCCTTTTATGGCTGTTAGTATTTGCCTTGTGTATTGAGGTGCTCCTATATTGGGTGTATAAATATTTACAATTGTTATATCTTCTTCTTAGATTGATCCCTTGATCATTATATAGTGTCCTTCTTTGTCTCTTGCAATAGTCTTTATTTTAAAGTCTATTTTGTCTGATATGAGAATTGCTACTCCAGCTTTCTTTTGATTTCCATTTGCATGGAATATCTTTTTCCATCCCCTCACTTTCAGTCTGTATGTGTCCCTAGGTTTAAAGTGGGTCTCTTGTAGACAGCATATATACGGGTCTTGTTTTTGTATCCATTCAGCCAGTCTGTGTCTTTTGGTTGGAGCATTTAATCCATTTACATTTAAGGTAATTATTGATATGTATGTTCCTATTACCATTTTCTTAATTGTTTTGGGTTTGTTATTGTAGGTCTTTTCTTTCTCTTGGGTTTCCTGCCTAGAGAAGTTCCTGTAGCATTTGTTGTAAAGCTGGTTTGGTGGTGCTGAATTCTCTTAGTTTTTGCTTGTCTGTAAAGGTTTTAATTTCGCTGTCAAATATGAATGAGATTCTTGCTGGGTAGAGTAATCTTGGTTGTAGGTTTTTCCCTTTCATCACTTTAAACATGTCCTGCCACTCCTTTCTGGCTTGCAGAGTTTCTGTTGAAAGATCAGCTGTTCACCTTATGGGGATTCCCTTGTATGTTATTTGTCGTTTTTCCCTTGCTGCTTTTAATATTTTTTCTTTGTACTTAATTTTTGATAGTTTGATTAATATGTGTCTTGGCGTGTTTCTCCTTGGATTTATCCTGTATGGGACTCTCTGTGCTTCCTGGACTTGACTATTTCCTTTCCCATATTAGGGAAGTTTTCAACTATAATCTCTTCAAATATTTTCTCAGTCCCTTTCTTTTTTCTCTTCTTCTTCTGGGACCCCTATAATTCGAATGCTGGTACATTTAATGTTGTCCCAGCAGTCTCTGCGACTGTCCTCAGTTCTTTTCATTCTTTTTTCTTTATTCTGCTCTGCAGTAGTCATTTCCACTATTTTATCTTCCAGGTCACTTATCCGTCCTTCTGCCTCAGTTATTCTGCTATTGATCCATTCTAGAGAATTTTTAATTTCATTTACTGGGTTGTTCATGATTGTTTGTTTGCTCTTTAGTTCTTCTAGGTCCTTGTTAAACCTTTCTTGTATTTTCTCCATTCTATTTCCAAGATTTTGGATCAACTTTACTATCATTATTCTGAATTCTTTTTCAGGTAGACTGCCTATTTCCTCTTCATTTGTTAGGTCTGGTGGGTTTTTACTTTGCTCCTTCGTCTGCTGTGTGTTTCTCTGTCTTCTCATTTTGCTTAACTTACTGTATTTGGGGTCTCCTTTTTGCAGGCTGCATGTTCGTAGTTCCCGTTGTTTTTAGTGTCTGCCCCCAGTGGCTAAGGTTGGTTCAGTGGGTTGTGTAGGCTTCCTGGTGGAGGGGACTAGTGCCTGTGTTCTGGTGGATGAGGCTGGATCTTGTCTTTCTGGTGGGCAGGTCCACGTCTGGTGGTGTGTTTTGGGGTGTCTGTGGACTTATTATTATTTTAGGCAGCTTGTCTGCTAATGGGTGGGGTTGTGTTCCTGTCTTGCTAGTTGTTTGGCACCAAATTCATGCAATCTTCAAATTCATATGGAACTGCAAGGGACCCCAAATAGTCAAAACTTTATTTAAAGAAGAAAATGTTTGAGTACTCACACTTTCTGACTACAAAGCTAACCACAAAGCTACAGTAATCAAAACAGTGTGTTACTGACATAAGTACCAATGGAATAGAACTGAGATTCCAGAAATAACCCCCCCAAAAAATCTATGGTCAATTGATTTTTGACAAGGATGCCAAGACCATTCAATAGGGGAAAGAATAGTCTCTTCAACAAATAGTGTTGGGACAACTGGATAACTAAATGCAAAAGAATGAAGCTGCACCCCTACCTCACTCCATATACAAAAATTAACTCAGAATGGATCAACCTAAATTTAAGAGCTAAAACAATAAAACTAGTAGAAGAAAACATAGGAGTAAATATTTGACATAGATAATTTAAATCCACAGATAATTCTCCACTACAGTTAAAAGTGAACATCTCCATTATAACTTTGCCCAAAGACCATGGGAATAGTGGCAAAGCTGACTGACTTGAGTTTTATCTCTTTTCACTCCCCTGTCCATTAACATAGATACTTCATGAGAAATGTTCTTGAAGGTAATCAGAAAGAAGGCAAAAAACAAAAAAACAAGTGCCTAGGCTAATAGTAACAAAAAGTACAACTGGCCATAAGTAATAAAAATAAAACCCAAATACATAGGTTAAACCAAATGCACACTTTGGTTTCTAAATTCTTTGCCAGGAAAAATGGTATAAATATAGTGATTAAGAGCACAGACCCTGGATCCAGAGGGCCTGGATTCCAATCCCAGCCTTACTTAGCTGCTCGTCTTTTACTTAATCTCTCTCTATTCCTCAGCTCCCTCATCTTTAAAATGGAAATAATATTAGTGCCTACTTCATGGGGTTATTGCTTAGCACTAGTAACTACTTAAGTGTGTGCTATTATTTCTAGGACTGACAGAGGATGGATCAGGCAAGAGAGGTATTTCTATGTTTCCATGATTATATATAGAGTTGCTAGAAAAAGCAGCTCGTATGGTAGCCATGAGCATATGCCTTGTAGACCTCCAACTTTGGTGTAACTGACCAAGAGCCCCAGCTGCTGTGCTCTGAAATCCATCATCATATTTGCACAGAGGTCTCACTTCCCACCAGCTGCTCCCATCCAGTAACTAAGCACTGCAGGAGTGCTAAGGGAGACCATTCCTGGGAGGAACAGGACGCCTCTTATGGTCAACTTTGGCTTGAGTACTCTTTGAAAACCTTGTTGAAATTTCCCTAGTCTGAAGGACAAGCTAGATTTTCCATCCTGCTTTGTCAGCTCTGCATCATGTTCTGATGGCTCTCCCTGCCTTTCCTGGTTCCATCCCTGTATTCTCTCACCCTTTTAATCCCACTTTAGTGTCCGATTCTTAGAGGACTAACACAGTCTGGCATTCAAAACTCTCTTAGCTATGAACTTAACCTATATGCCACCTTATCTACTATCTCTTAGCTGCATGTACCTTCTACTCTTGGTTCCCAAATGTGCCTAATTCTTCCTCATCTCTGAGCCTTTGTCCATGTCCCTTCACTGAGAAAGCACTCACCACCTGGCCATTTTTGCCTATTGGATGCCACTTGTCACTGATCAAGCATCTCAGATGTCACTTTCTCTAAGTCTTTCAAGATCTGCCAGCCAGGTATACTCTTTACCTTCTTAAATCTCAATGACTCTTGCCTTTGAGCTTTTTAATAAGCTTATTAACAGCAATAGCTATTTCTTACTTTGAGCCCTCCAAAGTCCCCAGCTTGTATCAAATAGGCACATAATATGTGTAGGATGGAATTGGAAAATTAGGGGGAATTCTAGTGAAATTTAATTTTTAACATTAGTATTTCCAACAGCTTACATCCATTTTGCCTGATATAGCAACAATGAACTCAGATGAACAAAAAAAATCCTATGTATCAAAGCACTTAGGGCAAAATATAGCATGTCGTAACTCAATTTTAATACATGCTTAAAATTCTTCATCAAATTTGGCTGATTTTTTCCCCCAAAGAGTGACAATGTAAATTTTTTAAAAAGTTTTGGGTTTCTTTATGTATATCGAGGGGGACTAGGGGAAAAGAAAAACAGCTGTACAAGAAAATTTCCTCCTCTAGCAAAGGGCCTTTGGCCTAGGGGCTGGCAAGGCCAACATCTCTCCCCTTTGGCTCCTCCAGAAATAGAGAAGGGAGATCTTGTCATTTTAATGAGCTTTCATGGAGTAATTACAGTAATATGAGAGGGCACTGATGAGCTTAATACATAGGGAATCTTATTCCCTCACATATGCCTGATTGTTTGGAGTCATTATTGTAGTTGACACTGATCAAGTGCATTTTATTCATGTTTAATCCTTACAGAAGACATTGTGATACAGGATAGGAAATTGAGGCTCTATGACCAAGTCATGTGCTAGGTCACTGACCCAAATCCCTTAGAATTTTATTGTAGGTGTCCAAAAGATATGTTAATCACATAAAACTCAATTTCTCCCCCCAACCTCATTCCAGGGCTTTTGGGGCAATGTTCTTGGACAATTCAGTCTAAGGAAACTGACACTGGATTGAAGGCAAGGTTTGACATCTAGCCAGAGTACAGCAGGAGTGCCAACTCAACAGCTTCAGGTCAAGGTCTGTAGCTCTTTAACTTGGGTCTCTAATCATTTCCGGTTAGGTCCACAACACGCAGTAAGAACTCCTCAGGTGGAAAGCAGGAAGAGGGTGGCTTGTGCAAGGATCAGATAGCACCTACGTGGGCACTCATTTATTAATTATTTAACAAGGGCGATCACATGAGAGAACTGCTGTTTCCCCTGCCCCCATTTTTCTCACTAACAGGCCTGAAAAGTGAACAAGATGGACGGGTCCAGCCAAGAGGAAGAGGAGGATCGTACTTTCACTAACATTTCTCTTGCAGACGACACAGGTAAGGAAGAACCTGATGAATTCTGAAACATAAAATTCAGCAACTGCTCAGCTGTTTTTTAAAACTATAGTTTTTTAAATGGTAAAACAGAGTCATTGTAGAAAACTTGAAAAAATATAGCTACAAAAATAAAACCAAAAAATTGTTTAATTAAGAACTATTTTTCTTTTTCCTTTAAAATTAACTGATTATTTTAAAGGTTCCTGTGGTTGAATTACACATACTTTAAAAAATCAATCGACAAATAAAAATATAAAACGTTTATTTCCTAAGAGCTCAGGAAACATGACCTCAACATATGTAAAGT
Source organism: Mesoplodon densirostris (assembly GCF_025265405.1). Classification (NCBI taxonomy): domain Eukaryota; kingdom Metazoa; phylum Chordata; class Mammalia; order Artiodactyla; family Ziphiidae; genus Mesoplodon; species Mesoplodon densirostris. The sequence continues at coordinate 224,790,769 of NC_082661.1, forward strand.
ATATGTTATATATATAAAGTACAGACGCCCCATTTATATTACTTAGCACCAGTTTGCCAATATGAATTCAGTGATGAGAGAAGACCTAAAACAACCCAGGATATTATTACCCTAATTTGTTCAATTATAGTCCACTACTTCTCTATTTTGTGAAATAATTTTATCATTTCTGAAAAATGAACTAGAATACGCTGCAATTCGCTTTAAAAATTATTGCAGAATATGTCTGGTTTTTAAGCAAGGACAAAGTTTGCTGAATTCCACACGAGAGAAGGAAAAAGAGGGGAGCAGTAGTTCTAAAACGCTGATGGAAGGGATAACTATGGCTCATTCAACATCTGTGAGAAAACAGACACTGCTGAGTGGCACAATGTTAACTGGAAACACTTCAAACCTATAAGCAACTACGTCGTGTGTGTGTGTGTGTGTGTGTGTGTGTGTGTATGTGGGGGGAGGGGGTTGGTGGCGTTGTTTTGTATCCAAGTTCCCTTAGCACATAGAAGCCAGCAAGACTGCAGCTAAGCAATGGGGGTTACTGATTCTGATTAACAGAGCAGAGCATGAATATTTAACATCAGTTGCTTTCATACAGCCACGCTTCTCCACTTTCTCCCTAAATGCTCAGATTCAGAAAGCTTCTTTCTAAAGTGTGGCCAATTAGCCGAACTGCCAGCCAGCCAGAGCTAAGCTTGGCCTCCTGGCACCGCGTAAACATGCTGAGGGCTTTGAAAATCAAACAGGAGCATTTTCAGCCTTTACGACGCGAGGAAAAGTACAAGGTCCCCAGGCTGTTGAAGAAGTGGGATACCGCTGGCCTTCACGTGCTCCCATCAGGGCGTTTTAGAAAAACGACAGAGCTGCAGACGGCAGCGAAGGAAACAAAGACCCGGGGAAACCTGCTCCTTAGCTTGTGGAAGGCACGATGAGCTCTGAGCGTGCGCGTGGGGAGTCCTATATGCCGTGGGCGGGTGCGGTTCCTACGGGGCGCTGGCTTGCTCCGAAAACGCCCCCGCCCAGGATTCTTTCTCCCTTGTGACGTGGGCTGGGCCTGAAAGCTGATGCTCGCTCAGGCTGAGAAGGAGCCTTTGTGAAACAGATGACTTTCATCCAGTCCTGGGCACCGCCTCATCCCTAACCCTCCACGTCTCATCCTCTGCCGCCCTCGCGCTTCCAGGGCCCACAAAAGCAGAGGAGGGCGGGGATTTGAACTCAGGTGTCTAATCCAAGGTTGGCAACGGTTTGGAGAGGGACACCGTCGAAGTTGTTAGCTAACCGAATCTGAGGCCGGCAGTAGGCGTAGGCGCGGGATAAAGTGATAAACTGGGACGGGGTAAGCAGGATGCCTGGGTTGGTGGTGAGCTGTCGCAGCCGAGGGAGGGCTTTGAAGGTTCCTTGCTCGCCCTCAAGACCTCCTCATCCCTGGGCAGATGAGTCACAGAATCTTGGGGCACCAGGGGCCTTCAGCGATGGTCCAGCGTGGTAACCAGCAGTGGGCTGAGGCACTAGCTCTGATTCGTGCTGCTTCAGCCTTCCAAGACGGCAAATGGAAATTACTCATGTACTTGTAGCAGGAAAGAACTGAAACCCCATGTTCTTTGACTTTGGGAGATAAGTGTATCAATTTGATGTAGCAGTACTGGTACGCTCTTGTTAATAAAAGGTTCTTGGTCTTTGATAAATAAAAATAGGAAGACAAATTATTATGAAACAAATGCAGCTTGTTCACAATTTCACATTAGATTGAACTACATTTCTTTCAATAACATCTATTTCCATGCTGAGTTTCCTGCTGTTAAGAAGGAAAACTTAAGAATGAAGTTTTAAAGAAATTGAAATTTCTTTCAACTTAGGTGTAGTATTTTTTTTTCAAATGATTACTAAGTTTTAAGGCCACAAATACTTATTAAGATGTTTGGACCTGAATACTTAATTTGTGGAACTGTTTGGTATTTCTCTTGGCCTTGGAGAACTGTAAAAAAATTACGTAAAATGAAGGGCACCATGAACCAAGGTAGTTTGGGAATCTCTGGTCTAAGCTGTACGGTTGTTGCACTGGCCTCCCTTCTGGGTGACAGACACACAGTGCAGGACAAAGACATTTGATAGTATTGATCTGTCTTTCCTTCCTGTCTTTCTGATCCCCTGGCTTTGATGCTACCACACTTCTCAGGTTCTCCTTTAACCTCTCCTCATCATTCTCAGGCTCCTTTGGGAACCCTTTCCCACAAGTCTTTCCCCAAGATTCTGCCCTTGGCCTGCTTTCCTTCTCTCTCTGGTTCCATGCTATATACCAGTGACTCTAAAACAGCTTGTAAATTCAAACACATTTAGGGCCAAGCAGCGTATTTGTGGGAAGGAGACAATGGTATATCACTGTTTATTTCATTCAGTTTCCAAAACAAACTATTGAAATTTCTATGCTCATTTCAGTTTATTAGGTTTGTCCATCATGTATCTTTTCCTTTTGTTTTTAAAAAGTTTACTTTCATGGGGTAACAACACTTAACATGAGATCTACCTCCTCAACAGATTTTTAAGTGTATAATAGAGTATCATTAACCACAGGCACAATGTTGTACATCAAATCTCTAGAACTTAATCATCTTACATTCCTGAAATTTTAAACCCGTTGATAAGCAATTGCCCCTTTCCCCCTTGCCCCAGCCCCTGCAGTCATCATTCTATTCTTTGCTTCCATGAGTCTGACTACTTTTTAATTTAATTTAATTATTTAATGTTTTTTGGCCACACAGCATGCAGGATCTTAGTTCCCCGACCAGGGATTGAACCTATTCCCCCTGCAGTGGAAGCATGGAGTCCTAACCACTGGACTGCCTGGGAATTTCTGAGTCTGACTATTTTAGATACCTCATATAAGTGGACTCATACAGTGTTTGTCCTTCTGTGACTGACTTGTTTTACTTAGTATAATGTCCACAGGGTTCTTCCATGTTGTGGCATATTGCAGGACTTCTTTCTTTCTTAAGGCTGAATAATATTCTATTGTATGTATATGTCACATTTTTGTTTATCCATTCATCCGTTGATGGACGTTTAGGTTGTTTCCACATCTTAGCTATTGGGAATAGTGCAGCAGTGAATATGAGAGTGCTAATATCCCCTCAAGATCCTGATTTCAATTCTTTTGGATAAATATCCAGAAGTAGGATTATTGATCATATGGTAGCTCCATTTATAAATTTTTGAGGAACCTCAAGAGCATTTTCCATAGTGGCTGCACCATTTTACATTCCCTTCAATAGTGTAAAAGGGTTCCATTTTCTCCACATCCTCACCAACACTTGTTGTCCTTTGGGTTTCTTTTGATAGCCATCATAACAGGTGTTAGGTGATAGCTCATTGTGATTTTGATTTGCATTTCCCTGATGAGCAGTCACACTGAGCATCTTTTCACTTACCTGGTGGCCATTTGTACGTCTTCTTTGAGGAAACGTCTATTAAAGTCTTTTGCCTATTTTTAATTGGGTTATTAATGTTTTTTGTTACTGAGGAGTTCCTTATATACTTAATTGTAAATTAACCCCTTATCAGATATATCATTGGCAAATATTTTCTCCCATTCTGTACATTTCCTTTCTACTCTATGGATTATTTCCTTTACTGTGCATAAGTGTTTTTGTTGATGTAGTATTCCTTGCCTATTTTTGCATTTGTTACCTGTGCTTTTGGTGTCATGTCTATGAAATTATTGCCAAGACCAATGTCACAAAGATTTTCCTCTATATTTTCTTCTAGAAGTTTAATAGCTTTGGCCTTACATTTAAGGCTTTAGTCCATTTGGGTTTTGTGAATGCTGTTAGATAAATGTCCAAATTCACTCTTTTGCATGCAGATATTCAGTTTTCCCAACACCATTTATTAAAGAGACTATCCTTTCCCCATTGTGTGCTCTTGGCACCCTTGCTGAAGATCAACTGACATACATATGGATTTATTTCTGGACTCCATATGCTATTCCAGTGGTCTGTATGTCTTTATGTCATTACCATACTGTTTTAATTACTATGGCTTTGTAATATATATATATATATATTTTAAATATAATCGCCTATTTTTTTAACATCTTTATTGGAGTATAATTGCTTTACAATGGTGTGTTAGTTTCTGCTGTATAATGAAGTGAATCAGCTATATGTATACATATATACCCATATCCCCTCCCTCTTGTGTCTCCCTCCCACCCCCTCCCTATCCCAACCCTCTAGGTGGTCACAAAGCTGATCTCCCTGTGCTATGTGGCTGCTTCCCACTAGCTATCTACTTTACATTTGGTAGTGTATATATGTCAATGCCACTCTCTCACTTTGTCCCAGCTTACCCTTCCCTCTCCCCGTGTCCTCAAGTTCATCCTCTATGTCTGTGTCTTTATTCGTGACCTGCCCTTAGGTGCTTCAGAACCTTTTTTTTTTTTTTTTAGATTCCATATATATGTGTTAGCATAAGGTATTTGTTGTTCTCTTTCTGACTTACTTCACTCTGTATGACAGACTCTACGTCCATCCACCTCACTACAAATAACTCAATTTCATTTCTTCTTATGGCTGAGTAATATTCCATTGTATATTTGTGCCACATCTTTATCCATTCATCTGTCTATGGACACTTAGGTTGCTTCCATGTCCTGGCTATTGTAAATAGAGCTACAATGAACATTGTGGTACATGATTCTTTTTGAATTATGGTTTTCTCAGGGTATATGCCCAGTAGTGGGATTGCTGGGTCATCTGGTAGTTCTCTTTTTAGTTTTTTAAAGAAACTCCATACTGTTCTCCATAGTGGCTGTATCAATTTACATTCCCACCAACAGTGCAAGAGGGTTCCCTTTTCTCCACACTCTCTCCAGCATTTATTGTTTGTAGATTTTTTTGATGATGGCCATTCTGACCCGTGTGAGGTGATACCTCATTGTAGTTTTGATTTGCATTTCTCTAATGATTAGTGATGTTGAGCATCTTTTCATGTGTTCGTTGGCAATCTGTCTATCTTCTTTGGAGAAATGTCTACTTGGGTCTTCTGCCCATTTTTGGATTGGGTTGTTGGTTTTTTGATATTGAGCTACATGAGCTGCTTGTACATTTTGGATATTAATCCTTTGTCAGTTGCTTCATTTACAAATATTTTCTCCCATTCTGAGGGTTGTCTTTTCATCTTGTTTATGGTTTCCTTTGCTGTGCAAAAGCTTTTAAGTTTCATTAGGTCCCATGTGTTTATTTTTGTCTTTCTTTCCATTTCTCTAGGAGGTGGGTCAAAAAGGATCTTGCTGTGATTTATGTCATAGAGTGTTCTGCCTATGTTTTCCTCAAAGAGTTTGATAGTATCTGGCCTTACATTTAGGTCTTTAATCCATTTTGAGTTTACTTTCGTGTATGGTGTCAGGGAGTGTTCTAATTTCATTCTTTTACATGTAGCTGTCCAGTTCTCCCAACACCATTTATTGAAGAGGCTGTCTTTTCTCCACTGTATATTTTTGCTTCCCTAATCAAAGATAAGGAGACCATATGTGCATGGGTTTATCTCTGGGCTTTCTATCCTGTTCCATTGATCTATATTTCTGTTTTTGTGCCAGTACCATACTGTCTTGATTACTGTAGGTTTGTAGTATAGTCTGAAGTCAGGGAGCCTGATTCTTCCAGCTCCAATTTTCATTCTCAAGATTGCTTTGGCTATTCGGGTTCATTTGTGTTTCCATACAAATGGTGAAATTTTTTGTTCTAGTTCTATGAAAAATGTCATTGGTTGTTTGATAGGGATTGCACTGAATCTGTAGATTGCTTTGGGTAGTAGAGTCATTTTCAGTGTTGATTCTTCCAATCCAAGAACATGGTGTATCTGTTCGTTTGTGTCGTCTTTAATTTCTTTCATCAGTGTCTTACAGTTTTCTGCATACAGGTCTTTTGTCTCCTTAGGTAGGTTTATTCCTAGGTATTTATTCTTTTTTGTTGCAGTGGTAAATGGGAGTGTTTCCTTAATTTCTCTTTCAGATTTTTCACCATTAGTGTATAGGAATGCAAGAGATTTCTGTGTTTTTTTGGGTTTTTTTTTTTGCAGTACACGGACCTATCACCACCGTGCCCCCCCTCCACCCCATTGAGGAGCACAGGCTCCGGACGCGAAGGCCCAGCGGCCATGGCTCACGGACCGAGCCGCTCCGCGGCATGTGGGATCCTCCTGGACCGGGGCACGAACCCATGTCTCCTGTATTGGCAGGCGGACTCTCAACCACTGTGCCACCAGGGAAGCCCTGTGCATTAGTTTTGTATGCTGCTACTTTACCAAATTCATTGATTAACTCTAGTAGTTTTCTGGTAGCCTCTTTAGGATTCTCTATGTAGAGTATCATGTCATCTGCAAACAGTGACAGCTTTACTTCTTCTTTTCTGATTTGGATTCCTTTTATTTCTTTTTCTTCTCTGATTGTTGTGACTAAAACTTCCAAAACTATGTTGAATAACAGTGGTGAGAGTGGGCAACCTTGTCTTGCTCCTGATCTTAGTGGAAATCGTTTCAGTTTTTCACCATTGAGAATGATGTTGGCTGTGGGTTTGTCATTTATGGCCTTTATTATGTTGAGGTAAGTTCCCTCTATGCCTACTTTCTGGAGAGTTTTTATCATAAATGGGTGTTGAATTTTGTTGAAAGCTTTCTCTGCATCTATTGAGATGATCATATGGCTTTTCTCCTTCAATTTGTTAAGATGGTGTATCACACTGATTGATTTGCATATAGTGAAGAATCCTTGCATTCCTGGGATAAACCACACTTGATCATGGTGTATGATCCTTTTAATGTGCTGTTGAAATCTGTTTGCTAGTATTTTGTTGAGGATTTTTGCATCTATGTTCATCAGTGATATTGGCCTGTAGTTTTCTTTCTTTGTGACATCTTTGTCTGGTTTTGGTATCAGTGTGATGGTGGCCTCATAGAATGAGTTTGGGAGTGGTCCTCCCTCTGCTATATTTTGGAAGAGTTTGAGAAGGATTGGTGTTTGCTCTCCTCTAAATGTTTGATAGACTTCGCCTGTGAAACCATCTGGTCCTGAGCTTTTGTTTGTTGGAAGATTTTTAATCACAGTTTCAATTTCAGGGCTTGTGATTGGTCTGTTCATATTTTCTATTTCTTCCTGGTTCAGTCTCTGAAGGTTGTGCTTTTCTAAGAATTTGTCCATTTCTTCCAGGTTGTCCATTTTATTGGCATAGAGTTACTTGTAGTAATCTCTCATGATCCTTTGTAATTCTACAGTGTCAGTTGTTACTTCTCCTTTTTCATTTCTAATTCTATTGATTTGAGTCTTCTCCCTTTTTTTTTCTTTATGAGTCTGGCTAATGGTTTATCAACTTTGTTTATCTTCTCAAAGAACCAGTTTTTAGTTTTATTGATCTTTGCTATCGTTTCCTTCATTTCTTTTTCATTTATTTCTGATATGATCTTTATGACTTCTTTCCTTCTGCTAACTTTGGGGGTTTTTTTGTTCTTCTTTCTCTAATTGCTTTAGATGTAAGGTTAGGTTGTTTATTTGAGATGTTTCTTGTTTCTTAAGGTAGGATTGTATTGCTATAAACTTCCCTCTTAGAACTGCTTTGTCTGCATCCCATAGGCTTTGGGTTGTCGTGTTTTCATTGTCATTTGTTTCTAGGTATTTTTTGATTTCCTCTTTGATTTCTTCAGTGATCTCTTGGTTATTTAGTAGTGTATTGTTTAGCCTCCATGTGTTTGTATTTTTTACAGATTTTTTCCTGTAATTGATATCTAGTCTCATAGCGTTGGTTGGCTTTTACCTTGCTCCTTCATCTCTGTGTATTTCTCTGTCTTCTCATTTTGCTTAACTTGCTGTGTTTAGGGTCTCCTTTCCACAGGCTGCAGGTTTGTAGTTCCCGTTGTTTTTGGTGTGTGTCCCCAGTGCATAAGGTTGGTTCAGTAGGTTTTGTAGGCTTCCTGGTGGAGGGCACTGGTGCCTGTGTTCTGGTGGATGAGACTGGATCTTGTCTTTCTGGTGGGCAGGACCATGTCTGGTGGTGTGTTTTGCAGTGTCTTTGAACTTAGTATGATTTTAGGCAGCCTCTCTGCTAATGGGTGGGGCTAATGGGTGGGGTTGTGTTCCTGTCTTGCTAGTTGTTTGGCATGGGGTGTCCAGCACTGGAGCTTGATGGCCATTGGGTAGAGTTGGGCCTTAGGGTTTAGACCAAGATCTCTGGGAGAGGTCTTGCCGATTGATATGACGTGGGGCTGGGAGGTCTCTGGTGGACCAATGTCCTGAACTCGGCTCTCCCACCTCGGAGGATCAGGCCTGACACCAGGCCAGAGCCCCAAACCCTGTCAGCCACATGGCTTAGAAGAAAAGGGAGGAAAGAAAGAAAGACAAAATTTTAATAAATAAATAAAAATATAAAATAAAATAATTAAAATTAAAAAATTTTTTTAAATTTTTAAAATAAAAAGTAATAAAAAAGAGAGCAACCAAACCAATAAGCAAATCCACCAATGATAACAAGCACTAAAAACTATATTAAGATAAACATAAAAGTCAGAAACAAGTCAGTCACATACAGCAAACCCCAAGTCTACAGTTGCTCCCAAAATCCACTGCCTCAATTTTGGGTTGATTCGTTGTCTATTCAGGTATTCCACAGATGCAGGGTACCTCAAGTTGATTGTGGAGATTTAATCCACTGTTCCTGAGGTTGCTGGGAGGAATTTCCCTTTCTCTTCTTTGTTCCCACAGGTCCTGGGGTTCAGCTTTGGAGTTGGCCCCACCTCTGCGTGTAGGTCGCCCTCACGCTTCTGTTTCTACCCAGACAGGATGGGTTTAAAGCAGCAGCTGATTAGGGGGCTCTGGCTCACTCATGCCAGGGGCAGGGAGGGGTACAGTAGTTATAATATGAATGTGGGGTGAGCCTGTGGTGGCAGAGGCCGGTGTGACGTTGCAGCAGCCTGAGGCATGCCGTGTGTTCTCCCGGGGAAGTTGTCCCTGGATCATGGGACCCTGGCAGTGGCAGGCTGCACAGGCTCCCAGGAGGGGAGGTGTGGACAGTGACCTGTGTTTACACACAGGCTTCTTGGTGGCTGCAGCAGCAGCCTTAGTGTCTCATGCCCGTCTCTGGTGTCCTCACTGATAGCCGCAGCTTGTGTCCATCTCTGGAGCTCGTTTAGGCGGTGCTCTGAATCCCCTCTCCTCATGAACCCCAAAACAATGGACTCTTGCCTCTTAGGCAGGTCCTTAGACTTTTTTCTGGACTCCCTCCCACTAGCTGTGGCGTTCTAGCCCCTTCAGGCTGTGTTCACATGGCCAACCCCAGTCCTCTCTCTGGGATCCGACCTCCAAAGCCCAAGCCTCAGCTCCCAGTACCCGCCCGCCCCGGCGGGTGAGCAGACAAGCTTCTTGGGCTGGTGAGTGCTGGTCAGCACTGATCCTCTGTGCAGGAATCTCTCTGCTTTGCCCTCCGCACCCCTGTTGCTGCACTCTCCTCTGTGGCTCTGAAGCTTCCCCCTCCGCCACCCACAGTCTCCACCCGCGAAGCGGCTTCCTAGTGTGTAGAAACTTTTCCTCCTTCACAGCTCCCTCCCTGAGGTGCAGGTCCCATCCCTATTCTTTTGTCTCTGTTTTTTCTTTTTTCTTTTGCCCTACCCAGGTACGTGGGGGAGTTTCTTGCCTTTTGGGAAGTCTGAGTTCTTCTGCCAGCGTTCAGTGGGTGTTCTGTAGGAGTTGTTCCTCATGTAGATGTATTTCTGATGTATTTGCGGGGAGGAAGGTGATCTCCACATTTTACTTCTCTGCCGTCTTGAAGGTCCACCTCTGTAATATATTTTTATTACTCTGAAATCACGAAGTGTGATGCCTCTACCTTTGTTCTTTTTTTCTCTCAAGTTTTTTTTGGTTATTTGGGGGCTTTTGTGGTTTCATATTACTTTTAGAATTGTTTTTTCTATTTCTGTAAAAAATGCCATTGGGATTTTGATAGGAACTGCGCTGAGTGTGTAGATTGCTTTGGGTGGTATGGTCAATTTAACAATAGTAAAGACTAGTACCCTGAAAATTACAAAACAATGATGAAAGAAATTAAAGAAGATACAAACAAATGGAAAGTCATCATGTATCTTTTAAATATAGCGGATATTACTCTTAATATGGTTTATTTCACAGTGATGTTTCAAGTTTAATTCTTTCAAAAAGGACATGGTTGGTTTGCACATCAAATATATGGCAACATTATTAATTTCACAACATCATTTTCTTTGAAACACACAGTCCTCTTGGACTAGATTTCTTTTGCTACTTTTGATTAAGAGAACAAGAAAACTTTACTTTTCTCTTAACTCTACTGTAAGCAAGGCAACAGCAATTGTGATGATGAGATAGCAACCAACGCTGAGCCACTGGGCCAGGGGCCAAGCCAGGTGAGTACTGAGGCTCCCGAAGAGCATGTGCCCTGCTCAGAGAGCCAAGCTGCTTCCCACTTCTAGCTGACTGCTGTCATGAGAGAATGGAAATGCAAAAAAGCAGAGTTGTCAAGAGACACCAAAAATACAGGGGTTTTTTTGGTGCAACTTCCTGATTCTTCCCTGTTTTCCACCTAATCCTAATTTTAAAAACAATATCATGGAAGTCCAAACAAAACACATCTGCAGGCCTGATATGACTGCAGAAGAATGTATTTTCAGACTTCTGTTCTCAAATCTTTATCATTTGTCTTTATCTCTCTTCTTAGTTTCTGATTCATAATCCAACTGCTTGCTAGAACCTAGATATGTCCCAGGTGTCAAATGAACTCATCTTACCCCTTGGGCGCCCCATAAACTGCTCCCACGTATGATTCATAATTTTAATGAATGGCCGCATCATCTACCCAGTTCCTTAAGCGAGAAATTCACATGTCGTTGTCCCATTATCATTTCTCACAACCCAATCAAATCACTGATTCCTGTTGACTTGACCTTGAAAATGTTTCTCAAATTAATCTGGCCTTCTCCAACCTTATCACCACTTCGCTGATCAGGCCCTCATCATCTCCCACATAAACCACAGCATCAACTGCCCAACTGTTCTTCCTATTTCAATTTCTATCCCTTCACATCTCTCCTCCACACTGCCTATATCACTCCCTCTCCCTGCAGAGACTGATCGATGCCTTGCATCCCCTGCTGGCTGAAGTCCAAGACACTTAATGTGGCATTTAAAGTCTCCCTCTTCCTGGCTCTACCTATCTCTTCAGTGTCATTTCCTGCCACACAGCTTGGGCTCAGTAGGAAACACTTAACGTTCTATGCACATGCTGTCTCTTTCATGCCTCTGGACTTTGCTTGTACTGCTCTCTTTGCCTGGAATAACACAACTCACCCTTTCTTGCCTGGCTAATTCCTATTCATCCTTTAAGAACCCACCCAGGCATCACCTCCTCCAGGAAGCCTTCCTTGACTTTCCCAGGCTGAGTAAGGTTTTCTTTCTCCTTTCTGAGAATGCTAAGCTTATCTCTACCTATATTTTTTCACAGCATATTATACTTGTATGTATATGGATCCCTTCCACCAACAGACTGTGAGCTGCTGGAAGATGGAACCTGGGTTTTAAAATGTCTGTACTTCTGGCACCTAACCCAATGTCTGGCACCTAATAGACACTCAAAACATTTTGGCCAAATAATTCTGATTGAGTTTGTGTGTACACTGGGATGAGGGCCCCTAGCTGAGAATAGACTCCTAAGGTCAGCTTTCCTAAATCATTTCTAGTTTTAAGAGCTTCTTTCCTATCTCCACTGCTGGGTCATTTAGTTCTGCTTTCAGAAAACATTTATTGAGCACCTACTATCACTTGCCACGTAGTAGACAGGACCTGGCTATTTAGAGAATTGGCTCAGAGTAGTGTGGCCGAAAGGGCTTGAACTTTGGAGTCAGAAATGCCTGGACTTGAGTCTGTTGGGCTTTTAGTGAGTTATGTAACATCCCTGAGCCTCAGTTTCCTCGGTCGTGAAATGATCATAAGAGTATGTCTCTGAATTGTTTTGAAGATTACATGAAATAATAAAGGAAGCTTCCCGAACCAGCCTGGCCTACAGTAAGTATTCAGTACGTTTTAGTTCCTCCTTTGCCCACTTCAAAGAGATCACACACAAGTTTCTTAAAAGGCTCCAAGATTTGTCAACATTGGTTGTCATGGTAACAGCAGCGCCCTGTGGATGCTGCTCTATAAGCGGGACTGCTGATGCCTTCCTGATAAAGAGGCTTGTGGTAGAAGGGGGCGGGGGGTGGATACGAACAAACCCTTTAAACAAGAGCACGATTCTTTTCTGATACAAATAAGACAGCTCCTCTTCTTCCTCCTGGCCCTCGCCTCTTCCCTGCCAGTATTCTTCCCACCACTGTCCTCCTTTACGCCTCAGCCTCCTTCCAGACTCTGCTCTCTAAAATCTCTCCTGAATAATAGTCAAAGCTGCTTCTGCGTCTGTTTTTGGCATCCCACTTAGCCCTCATTGTAAGGTGGTAATAAGCTTCCTGGAGAAGTGGCACAATTGTCGTGTGCTTTTATTTGGTACCTCTTCCTACCACCATTCGGAAAATGTAACAATACCCGCCTCGTGCCCCGCTGAAAGCTTTCAGAAGGCCATCTGCCATCCCCTCAGCCAAGCAGCAGATCAGACATGACGCCCTGTATTAGTTAGCACTCCAAGTAGAAGGTATCAAGGGCCTGTATTCCTTTTCATCTCACCCTCCATTATAATACGGGCTAAAGAAGGAAACATACTCGTGGCTACCAGCTGGGAGACACACTGAGTCATAGCAGGAGTCTTGTCCGAGAAAAGGGAGCAGGCTTTTCTTTTCTGATGGTGAATGGAGCCAGTGTTTGCAGCCAGCACCACGCTCCAGCGTCCCCTGCACTGCTGGTAATGGCTTGACCGCGTTACCCTGGACCTCATGGGATGATATGGTGCTGATGACTCCTGGAGTGGAGGCATCCTTCAATAAGTACACAAGGATGAGGCGAGGGTTGGTCGCACGTGCTGGTCAGGAACAGTGAAGCGCTCCCTGTGTCACCTCAGTCTACACACTCCAGTGAATTTGGCCATGAATATTAATTTAAAAGATTATTCAGACATACTTAGAGATGCCAAAAGAGATCACCTCTAGAATGGTACAAGTGTTTTTGTTTTTAGTGGCTTGAACAAGGGTGTTTATTGCACCAGCAATGGCAGAAAGTTTCAGCAAATCTTAATTGGCATTTGGGATCCATATAAGTATACATAATGACATTGGCCAAGTGAAATCTCTCTTCCTGTAAGCTGAAAATAATATGGACAGTGGCATTAGGAATACCTCCCCTGGCCCAGCAAAATGCCTTGAGACTTAGCAGAAGAGATTCAATAAGAAATAGGAGATTAACTCTGCTTCTCCGTAGCTTCTGAGAGTGCTATGACTCTGGGGTCACTAATGTATCGCTAGAAATTGTAAGTGCTCTTTCTGCGAAAAAAAATCTTCCATCAGAAGAAATCCACTTAACTGAAATAAAACAATCTAGCATAATGCAAAAACTAGTTTTAATAAACAAGCTTAAGAAACAGAATGTTAGGGCAGCATCTAAATATTTTCAGTAATCTAGATTGTTCTCTAATTTTCTCATCAAAACGTTAAGTATTAATATTTTGACTCTTCCTTTAAAAGACAAAACCATCCATCAATCGCCTTGTATCAGTAATGTGGTTTTTCTTTATTAGATTAACAACAACAAAAAAGGGAGTACAAATGTTTTATGTTAAATTTATATGAAAGCCTTCATAATTGTGCTAATTTTTTTTTCCTAGAGAAAAATCCAGAGGAGATTCAAAAGATCAAGGGTGAACTTGATTTACCTGAGCTCATGAGCTAATGAGATGCTGACCTTCCCCACGTCTTTTTCCTGTCAAGAAGGGAGCCAGGGGGCTATTTTCCATCATGGCGACCTTCATTTCAAAAAGGCCCTAATTGGATTGAATCCACTTTGGACACATTTCCCCTCACAGGCCTCCAGCCTGCCTGACTTGTTCCGAATTTGAGGGTCAGAGCCTGGTTTCCTTAGACTCTTGGGGTTCCCCTGAGAGACCCTTCGAAGGTTCTCTCTGAGCCTTCAAAGAGAATCTGGAGTGTAGAGAGGAGGAGGAGGATGCTTAAAGAGCAGGGCAGACTGGAGGACCCAGCTTCAGCTGTGCTCCTCAACCCTAGGAATAATGGTTAAGTGATTCAAAAGCTCTCAGTGACCCTACAGGAAACAATATGTACTCCAATCACAGAATCAGAGTTGTTGTAAAAGCTGTTTCAGAAAGACATCGTTTGCTTTCACGGATAGGCTTTAACCTTCATTTTCAATCCTTGAATTTGACATTGGAAATGGAAGGGACTCAGTGGCAGCCCCCATGAATGGTCCAGGAGAATAGTGAGACTCCCTTGCCAGCTTTTTAAAACATCTTTATTGGAGTAAAATTGCTTTACAATGTTGTGTTAGCTTCTGCTGCACAACCAAGTGAATCAGCTATACGTATACATATATCCCCATATCCCCTCCCTCTTGAGCCTCCCTCCCACCCCTCTAGGTGGTCACAAAGCACCGAGCTGATCTCCCTGTGCTATGCAGCATCTTCCCACTAGCTACCTATTTTACATTTGGTAGTGTATATATGTCAATACTACTCTCTCACTTTGTCCCAGTTTCCTCTTCCCCCACTGTGTCCTCATGTCTGTTCTCTATGTCTGCATCTTTATTCCTGCCCTGCCACTAGGTTCATCAATACCATTTTTTAAGATTCATATATATGTGTTAGCATACAGTATTTGTTTTTCTCTTTCTGACTTACTTCACTCTGTATGACAGACTCTACGTCCATCCACCTCACTACAAATAACTCAGTTTCCTTTCTTTTTATGGCTGAGTAATATTCCATTGTATATATGTGCCACATCTTCTTTATCCATTCATCTGTTGATGGACTCTTAGGTTGCTTCCATGTCCTGGCTATTGTAAATAGAACTGCAGTGAACATTGTGGTACATGACTCTTTTTGAATTATGGTTTTTTCAGGGTGTATGCCCAGTAGTGGGATTGCTGGGTCATCTGGTAGTTCTCTTTTTAGTTTTTTAAGGAACCTCCATACTGTTCTCCATAGTGGCTGTATCAATTTACATTCCCACCAACAGTGCAAGAGGGTTCCCTTTTCTCCACACTCTCTCCCACATTTATTGTTTGTAGATTTTTTGATGATGGCCATTCTGACTGGTGTGAGGTGATACCTCACTGTAGTTTTGATTTTCATTTCTCTAATGATTAGTGATGTTGAGCATCTTTTCATGTGTTTGTTCCTTGCCAACTTTTTGTTAGAGCTACCTGGATCCTCCCTCCACCAGCCTCCCTGGGATGCACACAGCCAACAGTCACCTCTTTTCAGCCCTTACTGGCTTTCTTCCCCATTTAATCATTGCTCCCTTGTTTCTCCACACACACGTTTCATTGTCAGCTTAATGACTTTGGCTCAGACTACTTGGCTGTGCACATGCTTGGTTCTCTCCTCGCTGGTAGCATGACACTAGTAAAAGTGGAAAAAGCTTGCATTTTAAAACACATTCGTCCTTTCTTATCGCTCCTGAGAATCTTCACTACCTTTTCCAAGCAGACAAAAGACAACTATTATTCCTTCATCTATGTGAATATTTTGCTTTCATTTGCATTCTTGGTGGAAAGGTTAGTGGGGTTTTCTAAGGTCATGATAACTATTTAGAAAGCTTTGTTTATAAAAGTATTTAGAAGATTTTTTTTCAGCACT
Source organism: Mesoplodon densirostris (assembly GCF_025265405.1). Taxonomy (NCBI): domain Eukaryota; kingdom Metazoa; phylum Chordata; class Mammalia; order Artiodactyla; family Ziphiidae; genus Mesoplodon; species Mesoplodon densirostris. The sequence goes on from NC_082661.1 coordinate 224,806,566, forward strand.
GTTTCTTATCCTTTTTAATTTTAGAATTTTAAATGGCTTGAGCTTTTTTGTGCTATGACAGTGTTCCTCAATGTACAGTGGATTCCTGTCCCTTCTGCTTTAAAATAGTGTAAAAACAGAATTTCTGTAAATACAACGTAGTTGAGAATGGACTTGAGGACATGGAGGGGGAAGGGTAAGCTGGGATGAAGTGAGAGAGTGGCATGGACATATATACACTACCAAATGTAAAATAGATAGCTAGTGGAAAGCAGCCGCATAGCACAGGGAGATCAGCTCGGTGCTTTGTGTCCACCTAGAGGGGTGGGATAGGGAGGGTGGGAGGGAGATGCAAGAGGGAAGAGATATGGGGATATATATATATGTATAGCTGATTTACTTTGTTATAAAGAAGAAACACACCATTGTAAAGCAGTTATACTCCAATAAAGATGTTTTAAAAACCCAAAAAACATAGTTGATATATAATTTGAGCAAGTCACAGTTGGCAATGATGGTTGGCCCCTAAACACTAAAATTTTCAGCCAGTGCCTCTCTGTGAAATACTTAGTGATCATCAAATACACAATTGTCCAGGGAGAGCCTATGTTTCAAGGAATTTCTCAAAGAATATATACTTGTAGAATATTTCCTTCTAACACAAACGGTAACTCGTTTATTGGTCCATTTTGTAAGTTGGGACATTATCCATTTTCCATAGTATGTAATCATTTGACTGTAAAAGGAATTAGGCAAATTCACAGCTAACTGGTCATTTTTAAAAAGCAAACTGTATGTTTAATATTTCTGTCATGTTCCAATGATTATATTTTTAAGGGGTTCTTTTTTTCCAACCTTTTGTTTTGGGGTGAGGGAGACAGATAATCTAAAGCAGACATTGGAGAAAGATGATTAGTCAGCTGTCACTCTAATTTTCCTATAGGTTCTCAATTCTGGAGACAATTAGGAAAATCAGTTGGTTTCTTTAGAAATCCTGGTGAACTCTTTGGATATTTGATACCGTCTAAAAAATAACCCACATTCACCACAAATAAAACTAAGAGAGTCACAAAATTAAGTATTTGGAGTAAGCCCACATTCTATTAACTAGTCATGTATCTCTTAGATGAATGTTAGTAACATTTATTGAGAACTTAATACGTCCCAGGTGCTGTGCTCAGAACTTCACATTCATTATCTCATTTAATCCTCACAAATAGCATGTGACCGACATTATTATCCCTGGTTTTTTTTTTTTTTTTTCGGTATGCGGGCCTCTCACTGTTGTGGCCTCCCCCGTTGCGGAGCACAGGCTCCGGACGCGCAGGCTCCGGACGCGCAGGCTCAGCGGCCATGGCTCACGGGCCCAGCCGCTCCGCGGCATATGGGATCCTCCCAGACCGGGGCACGAACCCGTATCCCCTGCATCGGCAGGCGGACTCTCAACCACTTGCGCCACCAGGGAGGCCCTTATCCCTGTTTTTGAGATTGAAGACTGGGGCTCAGAAAGGTTTAGGAACTTGTATGAAGCAGAGCTGGGATAGCAGCCCAGGTCTGAGTGACTTCAAAGCCTTCATCGTATGACAGTGCATCAGGATAGCAATTACCAGATTGCATAACTGCATTATACTGACAAGGTGGAAGCAATAAGGTGCCCGCTTTGCAGGCACTGAACAATGAAATATGGTCCCTTAGTTATGTTATGAGGTCACTGTTTCAAAAATGTAATCATAGATTCAGAGGGCAAGAAGAGCCCCAGAGGCTCTCTAACAATATTGGAGTATGCTCAGACAAGAAAAGTAGAATATAAAATCGCACCTATGTTGTGATTACAACCATGTAAAAGTAATTTATGTATATGGACTAGGATGGGATGAGAACTTGGGAAAATGTATTTACTAATGTGTAGGGATTATGTTATTACATTTTCATGTTCTATTTATACAATAATTTTTTTCTTAAAGATAAGATTAACAGAGGTTTTTCCGATATATATAAGAAAGATATTAATCCTAACATGAGTACTGATTTTGAGAAGCATGTGAAAATGCCAGTGCTAGGATTAAGGACACCTATCAAAACATCACTACTGCCTTTTGCACTTTTAGTGATGCATGCAAAAAGTTGTATTAGGAAAATAAAATGTAGAAAGTGGTAGATTTGGCTATAGGACACACCAGGCACAGAGGGTAGGGAGAAGGGGAGATAAGACATTATATTGTAAATGCCACCCTTCAGCATAGTCCTATCTTATTTAAGTTTTATTTTGAAACAATCTCAAGTGCCAAAAACTTGCAAGCACGTGAAGAAGGATCCTTTTTTCCTGAATTATTATTATTATTATTGTTATTTTAAAAAATAAATTTATTTATTTATTTTTGGCTGAGTTGGGTCTTTGTTGCTGTGAGAGGGCTTTCTCCAGTTGCAGTGAGCAGGGGCCACTCTTCGTTGCAGTGTGCGAGCTTCTCATTGCTGTGGCTTCTCTTGTTGCAGAGCACAGGCTCTAGGCACGCAGGCTTCAGTAGTTGTGGCATGCGGGCTCAGTAGTTGTGGCTCACGGGCTTAGTTGCTCCGCGGCATGTGGGATCTTCCCGGACCAGGGCTCAAACCCATGTCCCCTGCATTGGCAGGGAGACTCCCAACCACTGCGCCACCAGGGAAGCCCTTTCCTGAATTATTTGAGAGTAAGTTGCCAACTCAATGCCCCATCACCCCCGGACACTTTAGTGCGCATTTCCTATGAACAAGGATTATCTCCTTGATAATCATGATACAACCAACAAAGTCAGGAAAATGACATTCATACATTACTGTCACCTCATCTTCAAAGTGCATTTAAGGCTCACCAGTTGTCTTGATAATATCCGTGACAGAAAAAGCACCCAGCTAGAATCATACATTGCATTTAGTTGTCATGTCGATTTAGCCTCCTTCAATCTGGAACAATTCCTCAATCTTTACTTTTGTAACCTTGATACTTTTAAAGATTATAGACCAGTTAGTTTATAAAAGGGTCTATAATATTGATACACTTGGCAAGAATATCGGAAGTGATGCTGTGTTCTTCTCATTGCACCCTATCAGGTGGTACATACTTTCTATTTATCCCTTTACTAGTGAGGTTCACTTTGCCCCTTTGGTTATGGTGGTGACTTACTCCTTTTTCTTTTAATAATAAGCAAGTATTTGGGGGGTGGGAGATATTTTGAAACTATGTAAATATTCCATTTCACATCACACTATTATGTATGTATGTATGTAAATCAGAATAGACTCATGATTTCCTAATTTATTGAAATTCTCAGTGTGCCCTTAAAGAAGGAGAAGAGGAAGAGCTACCTACTATCGTGAAATCTTTTATATGTAGTATTTTAATCAAGCATATACGGATTCTCTTCCTACTGCCTTGAGATATTAAAATTCTCACTTACACTCACTTGATTTCTTCTCCTCTTATAAATTAGTCTCCAAAAGAGAGAGAGGGAAGAATGACCAACAAGGAAAAGTTGCACATTCTTTTGTCCATTCATCCACTCAACAAATATTTAATAAGAGACTACTATGTACCAGGCTCTCAGTTCAGGCTGTCACTTCAGTGTGTCTGGTTTGAGCCTCAAGCGGTGCTTCCTCTGCAACATGGACGGTGGGTGTAGACAGCATGTGTTCCTATTACCATGTGTCTGGGCTCCCCAAAGTTGTTAACCTTAATTCCTCTCAGAAGATGGGATGTTTATAAGCCAAACACTGGTATTTCCACATGGACCTCAAATTCAGGATTCATGTTAGGGTTATGATCTTAACTTCCACATACCAGATGGGCCATGATGACACAATGGTCAAGATACAGAGCAGAAATGTCTTTGTCATTTCACTAGACTACTTATTGTAACTCTTCCTCCTACGTTTGTTTTGAGGAAAACACCATCACATTCAGTCTCATTTTCAATATTCTAATAGAGGTCGATTCATCGTAGCATCATTAATTTGTTGTACCTTATGCCTTCTCTTTTTTCTCACATCTTCCTTATTCCCTCCACGAATTTTAAAATCCACTCTGTTCTTTGTATTTACCTTGACTTTTCTCCCTCTCAACTGACGTCTCTGGTCTTGTTTCTCCCTTCCCTGCCTTGTTCTACCTTCCTCTTTTCCACCTTCCCTCCTTCCATCTATGCTGTCCTCACATCTATGCTGTCCAAGGTCCTCTTCCTATTTCCTTCTTCCTAATCTCATGGCCTGATCTTTGCACTTTTTGCTCCTCTGGTCCAGGAGATGAAACAATACTTCACTGGTCTGAATTGAATAATTTTGGGGAAAAGTTTTAGTTTTATAATTTTAGTACATGGAGAGGAAGTCTTTAGCTCAGATAAATTTAGGTTTAAGCACATATAATTTGCACATTACAATTATTGCTGCTAAGTCTATTAACTATTCACACATAAATATTGCTTCACAGGCTAGTTATTTCCCTTATTATTCATTTATGGAGGATGCCTTTTCCTTAGGCAACAGTGAGCAATAATTAAGTTTCCAAGCTCTGCAGTTGAAGTCCCTGAAATCAAGTCCTGGCTCAGCAAACTGTGGTAACACTGGGCAAGTTATTTAACCTCTCTAAGCTTTAGTTTCCTCTTCCATAGCATGGGGATACCAAGTACCTACCTTCTAAACATTTTGTAAGAATTAAATAAAATAGTTCTTGTAAAACTGTGGGGCAACTGGTAAATGGGGGAATAAATGTTACATATATTATAAATATAGTAAAAATACTTGTAATGTACAAGGGAAAATTCTCTACAACTAATACCCTTGACTAAACAAATGATTTTTGAAGTTTGTAAAATTGTCACTGCTAATATGCAAAAACTAAGCTCAAAATATGAATTTTGGGTTGTAGTTAGCTAAAATCCATGACAGTTCTTTATTGTTCCACCTGAAACAGCAATTCATTTTCTATTTCTGTCACCACCTCAGTCCTAATAATCCCTTCCCGAAAATTCCATAAGCTCTATGTATTTAAAGATATAAAAGGTGAACGACTTATGGTTAGGAGGCTTTAGAAACCTTTTTCCATCAGCTTGGTGACTGACCTAAAGGGATTTACAGATGTTCTGGTCAACACATAGGACTCTTCCAGTGAAATGTCACCATGAGGTAAGCCCTTCCCAACCTCAGTGGATTACAAGGCAGGGAAACCACATCAAACCCAAGTGGTGAGAGAAGCACTCAGTGCTTCAGGAAAGACCTATAGAGTCTGGGAGATTCTGGGCTCTCTACACAGTGGTATAGTGTCACCAACCTACAAAGTCTAGGTCCTGAAGTCACCATTTTAAGAAGGCAAAGTTACTGATGGAAGGGGAAAATCTTTCCAAGAAAATTCTTTGTAAGGAAAATATACAGAAAAACCAAAGCAAAACAAACAAAACAACTAACAGTTCAAGCTACTGAGTTCAAGAAGAATTAAATTCAGTGGATTTGGCCATCAAATGGGCTGCAGCTCAGAGCTAGGAATTTGCTCAAAGTTAGAACTTTGGAACCAGGACTTTCTTAGTCAAAGCTATACAGTTTGAGGTTGTTTTCTGAGGGAAGGACAAGGGTGAACAGGCAAAATAATACAGTTTCAAAAGTAAGTCTTCTGCTAAACAATGATAGCCTTTCTCAACCAGGCTTCCTCAAAAGAACCTTGGAACATGGAAAAGGATCTGAGTGACTACTTTCTCAATTCTCCCAGGGATGACACATAAGAAGTACCTTTCTAGATGCAAGGGGAGAATTGATTTTATTTCATGCAATGAATACCTTAGGTGGGCTTAGTTCTCTCTCAGAACCTTGGATGAAAAAGGGCTGGAGTCTGATAGGGTAACCCACCCAGGTGGCAGAGTTGCAACATGGTACTATCATTTTCCTAGAACTTGAGACTAAAAATCATGGTCATCGTGGACCCTTCCTTCACTTTTATCTTCCATAGTTGATTAATCTGTTAACACATCCAGCTTCTACTCTCTTTAAAATGTTTATGGTAATATCCCTTCATCTCCTTTTCTACTGCCTCTACCACTCACGACTGAATTTTATAACAGTCATAGAGTCATATAACCTAGCCTCTAGGAATATCAGTTTTCTCATGTGCAAAGTAAAGATAATCATAGTACCTACCTTATAGGTACTATGATTATAGTATATATATATATATATATATAATATGTATATAATATATATATATATATATAATCATAGTACCTACCTTATAGGATTATGGTAAGAACTGAACGAATTATTTTATGTTCAGTGCTCAGTACAGCACCTTACAGATAGTTAGAACTCAGTAAGTGTTAGCTATTACTGTTGTTATCATATACTCCTCCTCCTGTAGTGTCTTCCTACCGATTCACTCTGGATACTTAGCTCTCCATATATCTTTCTAGAAAACATGTCACTCACCACCTTAGGAATCCATTGGATCAAATTCCTGCTTGGCTTTCCATGTCTTCCTCAGCTGATTCATTCATTCACTCTTTCATTTATTAATTTTTTCCAACTTACTTCCTACTACTTCCAAACACGTATCATTCACCCATTCATTCACTATGTTTATATTGCATCCCTGTTATGGGCCAGGTATTGGAGATACAGAAAGAAATTAAGGGAGAAGCACTGCCAACTCTCATAATAATTGCAGTTGGGAGAAAATCAAGTCTACTAGCCAGAAGTCTCTCCATCATGTCCCTACCCCCAGATGTGTTCCTAATCCAGCCCCACTCTCTCTCTTCTTTCCAAAGTTCTGTCATACTTAGCACCACCCTGCTTTACAGTTGTTCTAGCTAATGTGGGTTCGATATGTCTTACCAACTAGATTATAAATTATTTGAGAGATTTCTGTATTCTCTTAAGTGAGAGACTTTTTGAATGAGACTGACTCATTGATTTTTATAGGGTGCAGAACACATGTATCCTCTCTGGGTCCATAGTTTCAAAATGTAAATATCTTTAAAATGTGTAGTTTAGGGCCTCCCTGGTGGCGCAAGTGGTTGAGAGTCCGCCTGCCGATGCAGGGGATACGGGTTCGTGCCCCGGTCTGGGAGGATCCCATATGCCGCGGAGCGGCTGGGCCCGTGAGCCATGGCCGCTGAGCCTGCGCGTCCGGAGCCTGTGCTCCGCAACGGGGGAGGCCACAACAGTGAGAGGCCCGCATACCGCAAAAAAAAAAAAAAAAAAAAAAAAAAAAAATGTGTAGTTTAGTGGAAGAAGGAGAACTTATATTTCTATCAGTTAGAATATGTATTCACTTGGACTGAGAGCTCTTTGAGTTATTATAGCTGATGTTTTTGACTATTAATAGAAGATTAACTAGTACCTGAGAGGTGTATATTATTTTGTATTTTCCATTATTTTGTATAGAATCAGAGAAATTTCCTAAATAAATTCTTTGTTTTGATTATTCTTGCTGTATAACATATCCCAAAACTTAGTGTTGTAAGGCAACGACCATTTTGTTTGCTCACTGTTCTGTGGCTCAGTGATTCAGGGGGTTTAGCTGGGCAGTTTTCCCTTGGGAATCCCTGATGCCGTTGCGGTCAGATGTCAGCTGGGCTGAAGTCATCTGAAGTTTGAAAAGAGCCTTAGACTTATTAGGCTTTTAGTTCCACCCCTGAGGTGAGACTTCAGGCAAGTCGTTTTATTTCTCTGGGTCTCATTTTCCACACATAATGAAATAAAACCAACAAATCCTTTCGAGAGCTCTTTCAGCTCAAAAGTTGATTCTATGAAATGAGAAAATAATGTTTGGATATGAACAGCTACAAATAAGTCATTGTGCATAACTAAGGTCATTCTACAAGTAGAAAGTGTTACTACATGAATGGAAAACACAGGATTGATATAAGAAAAATCTTTTGTGGTGAATTATCAATAGAAACTGATCTTGAATCAATTTTGCCACTAGAGGTCACTAGCGTACCATCTCTAAGAGAATATATGCCATCAAGTCACTAGCAGTTCCCTCTCTCTGGCCCCTAAATGTTGTTCATGGTGTCTTTTAGTGTATTCTGAGTATCTCCCGACAGCTGCCAGAGACATAAGTTATGATGAGGTGACATCAGTTGTCACTCTAGGTGATGGTTCATGCGTGCCTAATGTTCTGTAAGTGTGAAGAACCACCACTTGGACCATAAGGAAAATGACTTCTTTGGCTTTGCTGCCCTCTCACTGGGATGTGTTAAGGGGCAGTGAGATAATTTGATAGAAAGTCATGTGAGCTCTGAAGTGAAAAGACACTGTGGAAATACTGTGTCATCCTCTAATTCAGCACAGATATGTCTGCTTTTCATGAGACAGAAAAAGGAAGGACCCAAAGCAGAAAATTCATTCATTCACTCATTCAACCAGTATTTACAGACACACATGTGGACACTGTACTGGCAACTGGGATGCTTTCATGAAACTCAGCTGGTTCCTCTTCAAGGGCTTTAAGGAATCGGGTATAGGAGGGTTTCTATTTTGAACTTAGCTTTGTTCTAAACAACAACACCTGCAAACTGAGGGTTACATATTTTTCTATTATGATAAAATATGTAACTATTTGTTATGTTCAACCAGAGCTATAAGCATCAATCTTTGGGAAACACTGATTAGACAATACTTTGTCTAGAGAAAAATAAGCATCAAGACTGCACAGAATCATTCCTTACTATTTTCATTTTTGTCAAGAAGTTCAAAGCTTGATTCCATGGAGACCCTGAAATCCTTCTGAATTTTCATCCGAGAAGCACTAAAAATACACTGGTAATTTCTTACATTTTCTCTATTGAACAGATGAATGAAAATGATTCTGTTCAAATTAGCCAACTATTGGTTATTATCAGGAAATTATCATCTTCAGAAAAGTATACAAAAACAACTTAATTTCCAAATAGCAGTAGAGCATACTATTAAGTCTAGTCTTGAAATCAAGTTTCCACAAGCAGAAAATATTCTTTACTCACCAAATTCAGGACAACACTCATTCTCCAATGAATTCAATAACCTTTCAAGGGAAAAAAAATAAGGAAAATGTGAGTTCTTTTTTAGGAAAGAGATGAAACACATTTTGCAAATTAATGAGTGTAAAGTAGGAGGGAAAACACCTGGTTACACTTGAAAGTTATCAAAATGCCTCCATTTAGCATATTTCACTTTAAAATATCCACAGTATGTTTAGATCCCTCTAATTACTGAAAACAAGTTCAAAGTTTTTATGTGCTTGATGAGAGTATGTCAGACTAGAATATCAAAACAACCTTGGAGGTTCTCTATTTTATTATTTATTATTTCTTCCTCACATAATACTTTGTCTTGTAACAATAGTTTTCCATTTGGAGTTCCCCATTCCCTATGAAGAATATTTTAATTTGTGCTTTTATTTAGATAGTTTATAATATATGCACCTTCCAGATCACATGAATGTCCATCTTATAATCAAATATTTCTATACAATTTCAGTGGTTCCTATTTGTACTTGAATGTTTTCCTTATTCGAAAGGGAATTTTGTGGCTAGTTTTAAACGATTTTTTATTGAAAAAATGTAACACAAATATGAAACACCATGTAAGTAAATAATTTAATGAATGTTCACTTCATGACTAGTTTGCCAAGGTTTCTACTCCCTTTTTATAATCACTTGGGTGTACTGTTCTTTTTTGTCACCTTTTTGCCATTTCAAGAATTTTTTTCTGTTCATTGAAGGACATAACTATCAGCAACACTGTTTTATCCAATTTGCAACATTTTGTGAATGATATGCTTCTTCTAATATTATGGCTACATTTTTGTGTGTTATCTTCTTCAGATAGCTTGTCTAAAGACTTCCTTTAAGTTTAAATTCTCTAGCAAGATATATGTTTGATTCTGAAATTTTAAAAAGTTGAATGCTCTAGAATTACCATATCCTACTTATAGTAATCGTTTTCTTGCATTTTAAAAACAGTTTTATCATCCAAGGGTGCATTCAAAATAAACCATAGGTTTTTTGGGTCTGTTTTTTAAAATGTATTTTAAGTGTCTTTTTATCTACAAGTCTTCTTTCCATTCTTTTTTCTTCCAGTGCGATTTATTTGTTAAGGAAAAGGGCTTTGTTTCTTGTTATTTGTTCTTGTCCTGTTGTTTTGTTCCATTGTCAGATTTTGCTAAGTTTATCCAGATGGTAGACTTAACATATTTCTCTGTCCTCTGTATTTCCTGTTAAATTTCTAGTTTATGGACTTGATTGGGTCAGGCTGCATTAAAAAAAAACTTTCTTTGCAAGACTATTTCATAGGTGGTTTTCTCATATAAGCATTTAATGGTAAAGAAATTTCTCTAAGCACTGTTTCATTGCATCCCACAAATTTTGACATGTTTACATTTATTGAAAATACTTTCTAATTTCTCTTGTGACTTCTCTTGTGACCCATAGTGTCTTTAGAAGCATGTAGTTTAATTTCCAACTACTTGGTTTTCTACAAATATCTTTTCGTTATTGATTTCTAGTTTAATTCCTTTGTGGGCACAGAAAATATTTTGTTATGACTACAATCATTTAAAATTTGTTGAGGTTGTTTTATGATAGAATATGGTCCATTTTGGTGAATATTCCATGTGCATTTGAAAAGAAGACAAGTTCTCTAGTTATTGGGTGGAATGTTCTATAAATGTCAAATGGGTCAAATATGTTGATAGAAGTTTTTATTCTGGTCTTCTATATCAACAGTTCCCAAATTTGCCTCCACTCTGTTGAAATCACCTTTGTAAACTCCAAAAATATTCATGTCAGTATCCCACCCTAGAGACCATAATTTAATAAGTCTGGGATGTAGCCTGTTCTTTGGAGTTATTAGCAGATTCTTAGGTGATTCGAATGTGAAGGCAAGCTTGGGTCCTGGGTTCTTTATCCTTACAGGTTTTCTGTATATTTGTTTTACAAATTACAGAGAGGGGAGTGATGAACTTTCCGACTATTGTTGTAGGCTAGTTTCTTATTTCAGTTCTATCAGTTTTTGCTTCAGTGCCACTTTGTAGCACTGTTACGATTTTGTATCTTCTTAATGAACTGACCCCTTTATCTTGTTTTAATATCAATCCCCCTGATTACTAGTAAAGGTAAACATTAAAAAAAATCTTTCTGACCACTCAGTTTTCCTCTTTTGTGAGTTGCCTGTTTATGTTATTTGAATATTTTTTTATCTGTGTCAGAATTCTTAACATTTTCAGAGATTTACTGTATTATTTCAGTCTGTGGCTTGCTTTTAACTTGATTTAAAATGTCTTCTCATCTGTGTATAAAACAATCAAAATTTAAAATCTTTTCCTAATGAATGACACTGTTTTGTCTGGTTTAACAAATCCTTCTCTATGGTGGTGTCATAAAGACATCTGTGTTTTCCTAAAAGTTTAGAGTTTTTTCACATTTCACATTCACTTCATTTGGAATTTAATTTTATTTTTGGTGTGAGATCAGGATCTAATTTCATATTTTTATATGAATAGCCAATTTCACTAAAACCACCATACTTTGTTTTTATATAGCCAATCAACAAAGTTACTGTGCCAATTTTACTACCAAGAATAATGAGTAATAGTTTTTCCCACAACCTTACCAACATTTCTTCCTTACCAGACACCTTTACTTTATACCAACTTCCAGGTACAGGTACTTGCTTTTCTAACTTTCTTTTTGTCTATGATTGTGTTAATATTACATTTTTAAAAGTTGCTTTTAAAATAGAATTACCATATGATCTAGCAATTCCAATTCTGGACATATACCCAAAAGAACTGAAAGCAGTCTCACAGAGATATTTGCACATACCACATTCATAGCTGCATTCATAATAGCTAAATGCAACTCAAGTGTCCACTGAAGGATGAACAGATAAACCAAATGTGGTATATACTTACAATGGAATAATATTCAGCCTTAAAGAAGAAGAAATTCTAATACATGCTACAACATGGATGAACCTTGAGGATGTTATGCTAAGTTAGTCACAAAAGACAAATACTGTATGATTCCATTTACATGAGGTGCCTCAAATAGTCAAACTGATAGAGCAGAAAGAGTTGTGGTTGCCAGGGGCTGGCAGTAGAGGTGAATGGGGAGTTGTTTAATGGGTATAAAATTTCAGTTCTGCAAGATGAAAAGAGTTCTGGGGATTGGCTGCACAACAATGAGAATATACCTAACACTACTGAACTGCACACTTTAAAATCGTTATTTAAATGGTAAGTCTTTTATGTATATTTTACCCTATTTAAAACTAAAAGCAAAAAACAACCCCCAAAAAACCTGTTCTTCTAGAAAAAAAAATCTGCATTTAATAGTTCTCTTAGTCTTCGGTGTTCTGCAGTTTCACCACGATGTGTCCAGGTATAGAATTCCTTATTTTAATCCTGCTCAAGAATAAGTGCTTCTTGGGCTTCCCTGGTGGCGCAGTGGTTGGGAGTCCGCCTGCCGATGCAGGGGACACGGGTTCGTGCCCCGGTCCGGGAAGATCCCACATGCCGCGGAGCGGCTGGGCCCGTGAGCCATGGCCACTGAGCCTGTGCGTCCGGAGCCTGTGCTCCGCAACGGGAGAGGCCACAGCAGTGAGAGGCCCGCGTACCACAAAAAAAAAGAAAAAGAAAAAAAAAAGAATAAGTGCTTCTTGAATCTAATTCAAATATTCCACAACCCTGAAAAATTCCTAGTTATTACTCTTTAAATACTTAGCACACCCAATCTCTAGTCTCTCTTTTTGACACTCCTGTTAGATTTATGTTCAATCTTTCTTATTTCTCATGTATTTAGCTCCTGCATTGCATTCTAGTAAATTTTCCTCATAGTGTGTATCTTAGTTCTAGTCAAATGTATAATTCTCAAACACTGAACGGAAAAATTTTTTATATATTCCTTAAAAAAAGTAAGGCTCTATGTCAGCAAACTGTGCTAGAAGTAAAAAGTCAAGAAACAGGTAGACATATGACTCACCTCTACAACTCAGGAGAATGTGCCAAAGCCAAAACAATAACAAATATTCAAAGCCAGCATTGCTGCTTTGTGTCAAGTGCTAGGTACCTGTGAATGGTACCCAGCCTGATTACATTACATCCCAAAGCCTGACACACAGCATTTCACACTGCGTCTATGACCTTGAGCAGGAAATTTATTTACTCTTAAGCTTCTTTCTGTGGGTTGCTGTGAGGCTCAAATGGGATAAAGTGAGCAAAAGTGCTATACACCGAAGTAGTATTAAGGTATTTTCTCAATTCTAAAATATTATTAAATGGTCTGGTGCACTATGAATTTTATGATAGTTTGGGGAAGATGCGGAGAGGAACAGTCCGTTAGACGTACACTTAAGAGATTTCTGATTTGGGAAACGAAAAATATGGAAAAGTCTGCTTTTAGAACTGAAGAACCAGGGTACTTTCTCTGTTATGTCCAAACACGTCCTTTTCTTGAATTTGAATGATTTCTCTCTCGCCCAGTGTTAGGTTTTACCAACCTCCAGGTTTTACCAACCTCCTTCCTCACAGCTGTCAGAATTTTCCACACTGGATTTCTTGACCCCATTTTCACGGACCGGCTGAGACTGAGGAGCTGCCCTGCTCGGACTGGCTTTCGCCCGCTCAGCTTAGCTTCTGTACTGTCATTGGCTGTTGCTCTTCCCGGACCCGCCCACAACGACCTCAACCCTGATTGGATGCCAGTGCCCTTTTATTATGGCAAAAGGTGAATCCCGAGGGTTAGAGGTAGGACGATTGGGGCGTTGTGTAGCTAATGCGCAGGCGTGCCTTCTTGAGAGGGGGATTGGCTGGCGACGGGCCGGGACGGGGCGGGACTCCAGCCTCGGCGCACGCTCTGTGGGCGGAGAGGGCGGGGTTGCCGGTGCCAGTTGGTCCGAGTGTCCAGGCCTGAGGTGTCCTCCCGATCTCTCCCCTCTGCCGGCGCCTCAAAAGGCAGGTGAGGGCCGTCGTGGGTCGCGGAGGGCCTGGCCTCGAGCGACTGGAGTTGCGGCCTCGGTACTGACGAGAACCTGGAGGGAGGGGCGGGATGTACGCGGTCCGGCGCACGGGGACCCGGGAAGAGCGTCGTACGGCCTGGGCGTTAGGTGCGCGGCCGAGGCCTGGCTCCCTGCAGAACCCCTGCGCAGCCTCTTTTCTCATCCTCTCGTTGTTGGGAGGAGAGGTTCCTTTGTGGAGGGCCGCCCGCGGTCCGTGGCGCGGACCTCCTGCCGCCTTCTCCCCGCGGATCCTGAGTCTAAGGCCTCTGTCCGCCCTGAAGTGGGACTGCGGGAGGGGCGTTCGGGTGTGTTGGGACCTGGCACGCCTGGACTAGCCCACGGCTTCTCGGCCGAGAACTCGGAGACGGGGGCGGGGGAGAGGACGCGGGGGCGGGGAGGGAGCCGAGTGAGCGGTGAAACCAGGGCTGGCGACATCTTTTCAGGCTCTGAAAGTAGCTCCCGGGTTAGTTTCTCAATGGGCATCTTTCAAGCGTCCTGCTGGACAAGTTTGGGGATTTAGGATTGTTGGAAAGGAGAAACAGGAGACGTTCCTGAAAGACAGGATTTTCGTTTGTATCGATTCCAGTACTATGACGTAATAATATTAAGGACAGATGGTGTGCTCTGTTCCCAACGCTGTACCTGAGAATCCAAAGCTCTGCCTGTATATTCCGTGCCTGTACTCATTCACTGATTAAACTCAGTATAGCTAACCACTCTGGGGATCTCGTTTCTGATCAAATATTTGGCCAAACGGTCACTTAATTTTGTGCAATTTAAAATTGGACTTAACCAGAACAAGTCAGAATTTGAAGGGACTTGAACAAGCCGTGTTGAAAGTCGTTGCAGCTTGCAGTGAATGAAATTTACCTTCAGTTTTTTAGATAGTAGAAATAGCAAAGAAATTTGACATCAAGGGTTGCAAAACGTTTTGCAAATTTAGATTAGGGTCATACTAAAGTGTCTTCCATTGCATAATGGAAAAAGCAGGGACTTTATAGTTAGATCTGAGTTTAGATTCTTGGTACAGACTTCGGCTGTGAACTCTAAGGCAAGATATGTAGCCTTTCTGAGATACAGGGTCCACGTTTGTAAAGTGCCACGTCCTGTTGATTTGATGAGCTAATATATGTAAAGAATTTAGTATATTAATGTACAGTGACGTTTAGTAGTTTTGCTAGTTTCATTAGTAAGTAGATGACGGATCATGAAAATCAGTTTTAGATGCAGAAAAGTTGAGAGGTTTAGGTTGGGTGGATATCGGAAAAGTCTCAAAATCTCAGGTCTCCGTTGTGAGCATAGTGTGGTGGAGTGGTGGAAAAACTAGACTGGGACATTGACTGTATGTAGTCTTGGCTCTGTCTGTGTAAGTATTACTGTGATCTTAGGTAGGCCATTATCATCTTGGCCTTGGCTTAGTTGTAAAAACGAGGCAAGTGGCCCAAGTAATTTTTAAAAATTCTTGTGGCCTGAAGTAGAGCTAAAAGGTAGAAAAGATAATAGCTAACATTATTGAATAACTACTGTGTATTGTTATATTTTATATATATATATATATATATATATATATAAACTCATAATGTTCTCACAACAAAACTATGAGGTACATGCTGTTATTAACCTCATTTTACAGATGAGGAAACTGAGGCTGAAATGTTAATCTTACCTAAGGTTCCAGAGCTTATAAATAGGAGAGCTAGCATTTGAATCCAGGTAACTTAATCACTGCTAAACTGCCTCTTATGAAGAGCATGTCATGGTACTGTTGGGCATACTAGAAAAGAAGGTAGAGGTGTACTTGGTAAGATGATAGCCTTTGGTCACAGTTGACTGTGAGGGCATGGGAAATGGGTCTGTACTAATGCTTGCCACATTTCTGGATCCTTGTTCTTTCCATACTTTTGCTCCTTGGACTTAAATTATCAAAATAACTCTAGATTCTCTTCCACTGACCAAGGCTAGATGAAGATAGGCACTAAAATTTACTGTGATTTTTGAGAAAAGTTTTATGAGATCTGACCTCGGCTTAGGTCAGAGTTGAGGAATCCCAGACAGTCATATCCATTGCGGAGAGCTAAGGCAGATTTTGGATAAGCTAAGGCAGATTTTGGATAAACAGATCAGCTTTAGCACCCCACATTTATTTCGGTGTTCCCACACTTGAGATACTTTGGTCTGGGTTCTCTTTTATTTATTTATTTATTTGTTTGTTTGTTTGTTTGTTTAATTTTATTTTATTTTATTTATTTTGCGGTACGCAGGCCTCTCACTGTTGTGGCCTTTCCCGTTGCGGAGCACAGGCTCCAGACGCGCAGGCTCAGCGGCCATGGCTCACGGGCCCAGCCGCTCCGCGGCATGTGGGCTCTTTCCCAGACCAGGGCACGAACTCGTGTCCCCTGAATCGGCAGGCGGACTCTCAACCACTGCACCACCAGGGAAGCCCCTGGGTTCTCTCTCTTTTAATGTCAGGTTTGGATTTATGTGTAGGAGCAGAAGGAGTTGAAAATGAACTCCTAAGAGCACATCTGACCCAGCATTGGATTGATATGATAGCAACTATAGATTGAGAAGAAGAATTTTATAGTTGAAAAATTCAATCTTGTGTCGAGTGCATATTATGATGTAGTACTGGGCTAATGTAGGCATTGCAAAGTTTGAGGATTGACCCTATTTTGAAGGAAGTAAAATCCATGGCTAAAATACTTTGACTTAAAGAGCTCAACAGACCTTTTGATCCCATATGTAAAATAAATCTGTTTAGGACTCTGGATGTCCTGACAGACTTAGAATATATACAGGAGTAGCGTTTTGAGACTGGTCTATTTGATCACATCACAATAAGAAAAAATTGCTACTTGTGTTTTTTTGTTGTTGTCATGCAGAGGCAGCCGGTGATACTCTGGTGTTGCACACGGCTGCCACATACAGTTGGGCAGGTTTTGCACTGTTCAGCCCTCAGGGCAATCTTACATGGGCTATGATGTGAGTAGTGCTGTCTTGGGTTATGTGGTATATCCTACAGCACTGTCCTTGCGCCCTGCTTTTGTGCTCTTGCTTCCACCCCAATCTGGACGTGTTTTTCTAAGAGTAATTTTTCTAAGAGTAATTTTTTATTGTTTGGGTTATATGTGGCCAAAATTTCAGAAACTGGCTTCTTTTTCCTTACCTACTACATTGGTCAGCCTGGAACACTTTGCATTTATGGAAGACTTCTGGGTTTAATTTTAGTATTAGACTAAAATACAGGCAAAAGAAGTATAACCCATCCCTATACTAGATCTGATTTCAAAGTTGAGTGCATTGATTTTGTGATTATCTGTTGCTTTGACTTGTGTATCATATCACTCTTCTCAGCTGTCATGAGAATTCTGTTTCAGGTGTATTCTTAAAAAGACTGGATATTAGAAATCTGGAGCATTTAATTTACAGGTTTCCCCCTACTATCTGAAAGTAGAGCATTCCTACCTTTTGTAAGCTGAAATGGCGTAAAGTGATGAAGCAATTATCTTAGGACATCTTGCTAACAGATGCACAAAATAAATAAAACACTCACAGACACAGGTCAAAGCTGTGGTGGCTTGAGGCTGAGCTGCTGAGTGTAGTTCTCAGGGAAGGAGCTTGGTGTCACTGCTCAGAGTGAGTGCTGCCTCTGTAACACCTTGCTGCAAAACAAACGCTGAATGCTATTTTTGTTTTTTGCCTTTTTTTCACGAAAGCGGAAATCCTCATCAGATTTCTTTTGTTTAGCAAAACAGGTACTAATATAGGTCTTTTATACAAGCGAAGTGGCATAAAGCAAACTTTTAAAAAATGGGGAATACTTCTCTCATGTAGCAGGGGAGATAGCCAAGTTGAAGTGTGCTGTTGCTGAGTATTCCCAAGATCACTTACTTTTGCTTTTGGCTGTTTCCTCTGTCATCCCTCCCAGACAAGTATCAATAGTTGAAGTGGTATGAAAGTGCTCTTGTCTCGGGGAAGGGCCAAATAAAGTTTTCACTGCTAGCACTCTTCCTCTTCAGTTATAAAGACACATTGATTGAATGGAGAAGAATAATTTTTGAAGTGTGGTCTTTGAATACTATTATACAAAGCATTTAATGACTTAAAGAATTTTTGAAAAAAAATTTCATAATCAGTCTATTTGGATTTATGTGTGTGTGTGTATAGATACATCTACACATATACACACAATTTATACAGTTGACCCTTGAACAACGAGGGTTAGGGGTACCGACCCTCTGCACGATTGAAAATCCACATGTAACTTTACAGTTGGCCTGCCATATATGCAATTCCGCATCTGCAGATTGAACCAACTGTAGGTCGTGTAGTTCTGTAGTAGTATTTATTGAAAAACATTTGAGTGTAAGTAAACCCGCATAGTTCAAACCCTTGTTCAAGAGTCATCTCTGTGTGTGTGTGTGTGTGTGTGTGCAACTATATCTATCTATCTAAAACTTTTTCTGAAGTACAAAGAACCTGAGAATTAAAACCAGTGAGGGAGAGTAGCGCTGATGCTGTATAAGTGGGAAGACTTGGGGTAGATGTATTAAGCATTATTTTTAGTGTTACTTCTTTAATAAAGCTATGTGTAAAGGAGGTTTAATATCTTTCTTTTTTAGACTGAGTGATATCTTACTTGAGAGGTAGTTTATACATGTGTACACTGAGCATTCTGTTGCCATGTTCATGCCAGCATCTGAAATGTCATGAGGGAATATACAATATACTGATCACTGTTTTGATTGTGATTCTAGTTCTGGTATATAGACATCCTTGTCCAGTAGGTTTGGGTTCTACTGTTCAGCATATGGAGGCATAACAATGCCTTGGGTATAGTAGGTGCTCAATAAATACTTGTTGAAAGAGTAACAACATTGACTAAGATCTAAGTTGCTTCACTGAGTAAATTAGATTGGTTAACAAATCTGTTTTCAGTAATAATCTGGTACATTATTTAATAAATTTTGAGCACATTGCATGTGAAATGAATGTTAGCAATAGAGCAGAACATGTTTCACAAGGATTTGGAAATTGCTCTAATATTTTGGAGCCTTTTTTGGACACAAGAAAATGTTAATATTTATTTACTCATTTACATCCTAATTAATCTATTTTAACTATAACCAGGAGGTGACAAGTACATATTTTTCATTTAACCCATATTAGTGTTTCGGATAACTAGTATTTTTCTTTTGAATTTTATGTTTAAAAAGTGTTAATTGGTATATATGAAAAAATGTTTTAATAATGAAGAATATTTTTAGAGAGATTTGTCTTCCTTGCTGCCATTATCCTTAATATAAGAGCTTTTTCAATTTGCTGTGTGTTCTTTATCCATACTAAAGATTTTTCACATAATTTACATCAGTGAATATACAATGGCATAAACATTCTTTCATGTTATTATAGTCATAATTATTTTTAGTAACCACTCCATTAGAAATGGCAACTATAATCAACCAGGCTCTGAATGGACAGTTTATATTGTTTCCAATTTACTGGGTTATAAATAAGGTTGAAGTAAAGATTTTTATGGATGTAATTTTTTTCCTCCTTAATTTTCCTTAGGCTAAATTTCCAAGAGTAAAAGTACTTTGTAAAAAATATTTAAATGTTTTTGTGAATCTTGTTTATTACTGTACTGCTTTCCAAAAATATTACATTTAAAATTTGTGTCCAATATTTTGTGTTAGTTTTTCCATAACTTTGCTAGCATTGATCATCTTCTTTTAGAAAAATATTTTACGAAATATACAGTGGTATTTTATTATGCATTTCTTTGACTACCAAGAAACTCAACATTTTCTCTTATTTACTTAATACTTCTCTTTGTAAACTGTAAATATTCTTTGCTTATTTCCCCACTGGGTATTTATTCTTATTAAAGCATGTGAGGGCCTCCCTGGTGGCGCAGTGGTTAAGAGTCCGCCTGCCGATGCAGGGGATACGGGTTCGTGCCCCGGTCTGGGAGGATCCCATATGCCGCGGAGCGGCTGGGCCCGTGAGCCGTGGCCGCTGGGCCTGCGCATCCGGAGCCTGTGCTCCGCAACGGGAGAGGCCACAACAGTGAGAGGCCCACATACCGCAAAAAGAAAAAAAAAAAATAAATAAAAAAAAAATAAAGCATGTGAAAGGGGTCCTACTGGGTCACTTAATTTTCTTTTGAAAAACAAGCTTGTATTTCATTACTCTATGTGTCTGTGTTTCTAACTTTTTCCTATTGCAGACCGTTCATCAAGAATTTTGTATCCAAGGCCCAAAAGTTTGTTACCGAAGATGATGAATGCTGACATGGATGGTATGTTCTTCGTTTTCCTTTTTGTATGTTCCTGGTTTTGTGGTGCATACATTGCTTTATTAAGCAATAGAAAGAGCAGAGAATCAATACTTAGAAGGCTTTGATCTTGGCCAGTGTACTTATTCATAATCCCATCTAGTTCTAGAAAAGATTTAAGGCAACTTCCATTCTTTAACTATGAGATGGCAAAACATTTTACCTTCACCTTGGTGTCCTCATCTGCCATGTGGGATATAACCTTTTATTTTACAGGGCTCTTGTATAAGTCAAGTAAGAATGAATATAAACCATTTTGCAGATCTTTTAAGTGCTATACTACACAAATGGTAGCTAATATTAAGAGTAAATCTGAACCTTTTCATTACAGCAGTTGATGCTGAAAATCAAGTGGAACTGGAGGAGAAAACACGACTTATTAATCAAGTGTTGGAACTCCAACACACCCTTGAAGGTTAGCTTGCGTTTTGTATTTTTCTTGACTAACATCCAGGTAATTGAAATTGTAATTGTAAGCAAATTGCTAAATTTGTTCGTTACTGTGCAGTTTTTAAAACTATAAATTTCAAAGTCTACTTCAATAGTTTTTTTTCCTCTCCTGCCTGTAGCTTTGGCTGGTGATTTCAAAGAACAGATACATTTCAATAAGGAAGTCAAATAGTGTTCTTATGCTTCCCTCTTTAAGGTCTAACATAATGAGCCCCATTTAAGTCCCTGCATTGTGTTACTAAGTCCACTTTAATAAAGCTTATATGAGAGTAAAATCAGTGTATTAGCCTCGGGGATTATAAGGGAACTGATCTGAGTTTTTTCATTTTCTAAATGTCTTGCATAAAATTAATTCCACCAGTGAAACATCTTTTGGTTTTCAACGAAATTAAGAGGTGGTGGTGGGGTTTTTTTGAAATCAGGTTGAGCAGATCATGTCATTCCAGTGGCTTCCCATCTCACAGTTAATGGAAGCCAGGTTCCTCTCTGTAAGTCTCTCACTTCCCTTTTACCTTTCAGTCCTGTCACATTCCCTGACTGGGACACTTCAACCTCCTTGCTGTTCTTTCAGCAAGCTTCTCCTCAGGGTCTTAGCAGTTGCTGTTCCCCTGTGCTTGAATCTTTTCCCTTAGTCATTTGCATATCTATGTGGCTCATTCCCTTACTTCCTTTAGGTCTCTAGCGAAATTTTCTTAATCAAAATAGCCATCCCTAACTATACTGTATCACAGGACAACTGCCCTTGGCTTCCTGTGACCCTTACCCTTCTTGCTTTTTCTCCTGACCCCCACCCATCCTAAGCCCCATTAGAATGTCAGATTGTTAAGGGCAGGGACCTTTTTTGTTACTGTTGCCTCTAGAACAGTGCCTGTCTCTTAGAAGGCACCCCAGTAACTTAGTTGCTGAATGACTGAGGTGTGGCATCTTCTTTTTTTAATCATGAAGACCTGCTCTTTTGAATTTCTTGCTAATGTAAAAATACAAAATGATCAATTGCTTGGAAACTGACTGCCTATATCCAGTATGTGAATTCAGTTATGTTCACTTACTACACTGTCTTAAATATTACTAGTAAAGACATTATGGTTTTATGATGATATGAACCAAAATTCACATTTTAAAAAGTGTTTTTTAAAATAACCATTTTAAGAGTTAACTACTTAACAAAAATGCTGTTTACAAAGAATAACATTTAGTCTAATGTGAAATCTCTTTTTAAGAATTTTGGCTATTGATTTGTACTCAGTTTACTTTCTTTACCTTAACTTCTAAAGTAGTCTGAGTTTAAAAACAGAAAATTTAAGGATTGTGGTATTTCTTTTAAGAATGAATCTTAATAAGCATTTTATAATACGGAGTCATTGCCATCATTTTATTGACAATGTGCTTTTTTATTTTCCATATAGATCTCTCTGCAAGAGTAGATGCAGTTAAGGAAGAAAATCTGAAGCTAAAATCAGAAAACCAAGTTCTTGGACAATATATAGAAAACCTCATGTCAGCTTCTAGTGTTTTTCAAACAACTGACACAAAAAGCAAAAGAAAATAAGGGATTGATATCCCTTATGTCTATGGAATTGCTGCTCTTTTTTTCTTTAAAACTTGGATAGATTCCAAAAGTTATAGTACTTTTGTTTGTGGCTTCACTGAGTATTTATGAAGATAATGTCAGATCTAAGCAAAATTAAGAGCGTAACAGAAGACTTCCATGAGTTTGTGTATTATGTTAGTCTATGAAAATGTGCAAAGGTATTGTAGAGACTTTATAATTAGAAATGCATATATTTATGAAACTTGAAAATGAATGTTATATCAAATTTGCTTTGATTTATAGGTTTAGCATTGTCTTTTATTATAGGCATAGTTAGAGATAGAAGAAAATAACCACCGTGTTGTGAAAAAGTGACCAAAATCACGTACTGAATGCACAGCTTTATATACCCTGTCCACCATCGTGTGCCTCTTCTCCATTTGCTTTCTTCCCATTTTCCTTCCCCTAAGGAAAAAATTGGTTTCACATTTGTAAAGAGTAATTTCAGTAGTTCATCATCTAAGAGAGTAGCCCGAAGTCTGTTGAAACTTAACCAAAATAAGATATTTTCTCAGTTTAGGGCTTATTTGTTATATTTAGTAATAAGATAGGATAGTTGGTTTCTGTTTAATCAATTGAAAACAGGGGCTATAAAGAAGATTTTTCTTTGAAACTGAATTATCGTATTGGGAAGATTTGTTATTAAAAACTTCCTTTGCACAAAATAATCCACTTGATACCTGAAAAGATGAGCTCTGGTTGTGTGTGTGTTTGAAATAGAAAATTTTGAGGAAATATAGAAATAGGGTAGGAGAAGTATTTAATACTTGGTAAGTACTTATAACCAACTCCAAATGTTTTTACTCCAGATTTGTGTTATCTCTGGCACAGATTAGATTTGGGGGGGGGGGATATATAAGAAAATGGATTAAGTTTGGCTAACCTTATGTAAACCACACCTAGAAGAGAATAAAACTTGGTCTCAGGTTTATTTGCAGTACCCAGATGATCAACTTTGCAAAGTCCCTTAAAAAGGTATTAGTATCAGAATCATGAATAAAATGGGAGAGTATTACATGTATACTAATTGATGCTTTCTCAGTATTTTATCTCACTACTTCTCCCAGAATTTTCTGTAAACCCAACTACTGGTTTGCAGAGTTTTAGTCATTTAACACTTTTTTTAAATTTAGTTTGTACATTCCATTTAGTAAAGAAATCTATCAGAAGTAATGTTAAAATATTAAATAGGAAAAGAGATCCACTAATATAGTTTATGGTTATTAAATTTAGGCTAATCCTGGAATAATCTTAATGTTTGTATTGGTGTTAAGATTTGATGACTTTAGCTGTATGAATATATAATAGTCATACTGCAAACATTTTGCATCCCTTTGTGACCTAATTTTTAAGCATTTAAAACTGTGTTGCCATTATGCTTTGCTGTTTAATAAAAAGCTGTTTCAAAAATTGCATGTGTTTTGATATTATTGTGTAAGTAACTGGGATATATACAGTGGTGCAGTGGTGTATCGGGGTTGTTCAAAGCCACAGGATAAGTAGCGTATCCTGTGTAAGTACCAGTTACTGGATGTTTAAGGGAATACTATTTTTTTTAAACTAATTTATTTGTATTATTTTTGGCTGCATTGGGTCTTTGTTGTTGCATGTGGGCTTTCTGTAGTCGCAGCGAGTGGGGGCTACTCTTCATTGCGGTGCGCAGGCTTATTGCGGTGGCTTCTCTTGTCGCAGAGCACCGGCTCTAGGCACGCAGGCTTCAGTAGTTGTGGCTCGCGGGCTCTAGAGCACAGGCTCTGTAGCTGTGGTGCATGGGCTTAGTTTCTCCGCGGCATATGGGATCTTGCAGGACCAGGGCTCGAACCCATGTCCCCTGCATTGGCAGGTGGATTCTCAACCACTGCGCCACCAGGGAAGTCCGGGAATACTATTATTAAAACAAATATAGGATATTATACCTTAATTTAACAAATAAAAGAATTCAAAGAAAAAGATCCAAGATTGCCAGGGGAAAGGTGGTTGTATTTTTTAGGTTAGGCTAAGCTCTTGTAACGAGATGCAGTGGTAAAAAAAACGCAGAAGTTTCTCTTCCAACTAATGGTTCTGAGGTGAGCATTGTAAACTAACAAACAGGCTTTGTGAGCTGGGGATTGCTCTGCCATTTTCAACCGTGGCTTCCAAGTCACACTAGTTATAATCACCATTCTGATTTGCAGAAAAATGCATGGGGTACACATGCAGGGTTTATGGGTTGGGCCTGCCTGGCAATGGCTCATGTCTTCTCGCATTCCCAAGGGCGTGGGGGTTTAGATGCAAGAGTGGCTGAGAAATGTCGCTGGCTGGAAGCCATATTCCAGCTACGACTTTATTGTGGACGCCGACAGGAGGAGGGTGGCAGCTTCAGCCACAGCCCTCTTCTCTTGCTATTAAGTATCTGCGCCCAGCCTTCTTCCCATACACACAACGTACTCAACCTCTCCTCATCCACTTACTGACTCAGCTCTAAATCCAGGGCCTCTGCCAAGGTCTGTCAGTTGTAGATGTGACTCTTAATAGTCTGACTGCCTCTAAACTGATGACAGATTATTTGCTCTGCCCATTTATAATGGTGTAGTGGGGATAGGGTACCTAAATAAAAACTCGAAATTTGGACAACGGAATAAAGGGAAACACATCAAAGCAGCTGTGGAATACTCCTGGGAGAGAGACCCTGTGAAGATCCTGTCTCTGATAGTGGATGAAGTTCCTTGATTAGACCCTGACTGTAATCTCTGGCAAGAGACTACCCTTACCCATTGCTCTCCATGGCTTCCCCCCACTGGAAGGAAAGTTATTCCTTGTCCATTCCCCCGCCCCCCACCCAGGACTCTGAAGTACTTGGGAGTGTTCCCCTCATGGGAGTTGTGAAAGCAGTCCGCTTCGCGCTGGTGTGAGTCTGCCGCCCATCGTTTGTAGGCCAAGCTCACGTTTCTTGGGCTGTACAATTCCCTCAAAAACAACCTTGTTGTCGATAGGCTTCAGTTCCATAGGCTAGGAATGACAAGCTCTTTTCTAGACCAAATTCCCAAAGTTTGCTTGCTTTCCTTCCTCACAGGACCCTGCCTCCTTTAATGGAGGCTACTTTGAAACCAACTGAAAATAAGACTGCACTGGGACTGCAACACCCAGGTATCACGGCAGGGTTGGGTCCCTTTGATTGCCTTGACACTTGGAAGAGAAGTCTTAACTGGCCTTCCCCTTCTACCTCCCACACCTCAAAGATAAAACCATTTTGAACTTTTTCTGCTATTCAGGGTACAGAAGCAATTAGTTTTTCTAATCTTGTGAGGTACCTAATACGTGTGATCCTTCTCTATTCCCTTCCATCTCTGCTTGGACACTGGTAAGCTCCTTCTTGCGATACCTTGCTAAAAGCATCAAGGAACAGCCAATTCATTTCACATTTTGGCTTATCCAACTGCTGTCCTACAGCTGTTAACTCAGGTGACAAAATGTTACCCGAAATACATGCCCCACCTGCTTGTCATATGAATGGTAAACCAGTGCTATATATTGTTTTCGTTATGGCAATATCTTCAGGACGTCATTTCTATATTAGAAATACAGGTGGTAAACAGTGTGCACAGGGACTGTGCCTAGCTTCTGATCAAGACTCTCTCCTTGACCAAACTTTAACCAGGTTCTTCTGAGCCCTCTTTGTCTAGGCCTCATCTTAGGCCCTGTCTTCAGCCTGCCTAGTCCAGTTTTAGTAAAAGTCCTGCTAAGTGAATCTGATCACCCTGCCTGCCTTCAGCAAGAATCCTGTTAAATCAGCATGGCAAGCACCCTTCTACCTTCGATGTCTCCTCTTAGGAATTTTCCATCCACCAACCCTCCCCGGACCCACTCTGCTCAACGACTATAAACCCCCAGCTGTCTTCACTGTATCTGGAGTTAAGCCCATTCTCTCTCCCCTATGGTGGTAGTCTTGGCCCTATTGCAATAGTCCTGAATAAAGTCTTCCTTATTGTTTTAACCGGTGTCAGGATACGTTTTTAATAGTGATACTTCCTAGCTCTAAATGCTGGTGGCATGATGACTGGCAGGGATCGCTCTTCCTCAGGGTGTCCCAGTAGAACTTCCCTCAATACTAACACTAGTATTCCATCCAAAATTTGTCCTCTTTATATTCACTTTGGACTTCACTTATAGCAAGTTAATACAGCTCACAATCCCTTATCTGGAACTCTTGGACTAGATATTTCAGAATTTGGAATTTTTCATTTCATAAAGTATTATGACTCATATACCAGTACAGCTTGGGGCGGCACTTGGAATCAAATACATTAACATTTTTTAGCGAAATATATGAATTTAATACTAAGTTACGTAAGTAAAGACTACAGATAGCCTGTCAGGGAGGTCAGGTTTGGCTGCCAAATGAGTTTTGATGTCAAACATGAAAAACTTCAGATGTACAGAGATTTTTGGAATTTGGAATTGTACGTGTAACGATAAAACAATTTGTGGAGAAATAACCAAAATCATCCAAGCATGCAGTTCCAACCAGTTTATGTCATATTTATATTCCTGATCAAGTCCTTTCTCCAAACGAGAAGTGAAAGGTGAATTATATATTCTAGAATTACTTTTGTGGTCCAAAACAAAGCAAAATTGATCTTAATTCTTTAGAATGCAGTCTTTCTTTACTTTCCCCAATAATTTTGTTTTTCCCTATCTTGAGTTAACACCCTCTAGTGGTTGTCATCAGATATTCAATGCTGATATAATCAAAATTGCCAGCAAAGACCAGATATTACTTAGTTGGTGAGACCACTTGTACATCATGAAAGAACAGAGAATGTGAAAGGTTAACTAAATGAAAGGTTAACAATTGGAAGAATGACTTAATTGCGTCTAGCTACTCCATCCTAAAAACAAGCTACAGTCTATTTCACTTAAATCATAGAGGTTAATGGTATTTGAAGATATTTACTATAACAAGGACTTTATGTTGGCTTTAGGACCTAATTTAACATATAATGGAAGGGGTATTGAGGAGTGATGACAGAAGCTAAAGTAATATATTGTAATCAATTGTATAATGTATTGGCCTTGTTTTAAATTTTCTATTATTATCTATAGATGGCTTATCAAATGTTTAGTCTAAGTAATTAAAACTTGAAATTACTCCAAAATTTTACAAAAGATGTAAAACGCTATTCATTTAAGAAACACAAAATATGTGGTCAGATACTATGTTAGGTGTTAAAAGATCATTTAAAAAAAATTATCCTGTTGCCCATTTTCTCTATTGCTTTTCCATGTATTTGGATCTCTACAACCTTCAAATGCATTCAAAAATACATTTTCGGTCTTCCCTGGTAGCGCAGCGGTTGAAAGTCCGCCTGCCTTTGCAGGGGACACAGGTTCGTGCCCCAGTCCAGGAAGATCCCACATGCCGCGGAGCGGCTGGGCCCGTGAGCCATGGCCGCTGAGCCTGTGTGTCCGGAGCCTGTGCTCCGCAACGGGAGAGGCCACAGCAGTGAGAGGCCCGTGTACCGCAAAACAAAAACAAACAAACAAAAATACATTTTCTCTCCCATCAACCTGCTTCATCTGACCTGTCAGATTAGGGATAATTTTATTTCCTTAACTACTCACAGCTGTCATACTACGGAAATGGGAGCTATAATTTGGAAAGAGATTATTAGAATTTATGTAGAAAATGCTACTATTATGTTTAAATAAATCTTTTACATGAGATTTAAGTAGTTATCCAATATTAACCATATGATAATTCATCTCTAAATCCTGCTGAAGTTAAAAACAGAACCACAATTGAAAAGAGAACAAAAAAGCTTCATAGGTACCTAGAGTGTAATATATTTATGTTTTAACTATTCTAAATAGTTTTCACTGAAAACTATTAGTTTTCTAAATTAGTATTCTAAATTTCCAAGGTACATTATATTCATTGCTAGTGGTTAATTTTAACACGTAAGCAGGTTCATCCTCTGTGTTTTGCAAATGTAGACTGACACTTTAAAAAGGCTCCTAGTTCTGGTAGTATGTATCTTCCTAGAGGAATGACCAATGGAAGCAAGGTTACCTTAAAAAAATGTTCAAGAAAAGGGAAGTTACTTTAGCCTGGTCAAGTTAAAAAGCCTCTAAAAAGGCCAACTGAAATAAAGGGCAAAATACATTTATTTTTCTCCTTTATTAGAGGAAAGGATGAAACTTAAATCGTTTTAAACAATAAAGTCACATTACGGTGGTAAAAGGAAAAAGCCATTTCGTTATTAAAGAAGACTCTATGCTTTGTCTACTGCATGGATCTAATACACAAATTTAAACCTATCAGGCGTGGTACATCCACAGAGGGTACATCCACAGGAAGGAGCAGTGAACTGGCAAAAACTGGTTGCTCAGATTTTACCACTACAAGCTCATGGAGTTTAACCAAATGTGAAAGTTAAAATTAATCTGCACCCAAGAAAGCAAAAAAACACTTTAATAATCTTTAGAAAAAAATGATCATATATAAGACACTTGTCGGCAAGAAGTTTTCCATAAAGTTAAGAAAGGATTTATCTCATGAAGTAGTAGTTTACTTTCAGAAACAATCTCATCTAGAATCATTCAATATGTCTAGTTCACTTGGACATTCCAAATACAAAGCAAGAAAGGGAGTCCTTGCAAGATGTGTTAAGTTTAGTCAGTTTTAAATAAATACAAATATGGTTAACTACATATTAAGATTGTCCACCACCAATTTATGGAAAGTTCAGAACACAGCAATGGAATAAAGCACTTATATTCATTTTCAGTTCAGTCCCTGAAATAAGGAGTGAATAGTGGTTATACTGGCTGTGTTTGGCTTCCTTTATGTCAGAGAAGCTAGAGGCTCCTTTTCCTTATACATAAGCTTTAAATCTACTACTGGGGAGGGGGATGTACAGGAGGCAGGCTTACCCAAGGATGGGATGTATATGTCCATGAAGGAATCCAAAATATTACCCAACTAGTATACAGTTCTCTAGATAGTTGGTATTAAAGTAGTTCCATGGTCTCAAAGATTTAGATGACCTTCCAAAGGGTCTGTCACCCAAACATGAAAAATTCTTAAGTATGTTAAATGGAATAACACAGCTCTACTATAATGTACTTCTGTGACTTTTGGTACCTACAGTTGTTCCTTGGTATCCATGGGGGGTTGGTTCCAGGACACGTGGCAGATACCAAAATCCACAGATGCTCAAGTCCCATAGTTGACCATCCTTATCTGCAGATTCTGCATCAGAGGATTCAACATACCGTGTAGTACTGTAGAATTAATTGAAAACAAAATCTGTGTATAAGTTGGACCCACGCAGTTCAAACCTCTGTTGTTCAAGGGTCAACTGTGTTTTAAAAAGAGGAGCAACAGTCTACCATAGAGGCAGCTTTGAAGCTAGATGAGACAACAGATTTGAATTCGTCAGAAAATAGATTTGACTTTGTCGGAAAAAAGATAAAAATACAAAGCATAATAATTGATATCTATTAGCCATTACAATCTCTTAATGATCAGATAAAAGAAAGACTCCCCAATAATAATTTACCTATTAAAGATGGTATCATTTAAAGAAGAAAAAATACTTAAATTTTATTTTCAAGAGCCATGTAGGCATAAGCAATCTTGTAAACAGAGTAAGCCATTCTGGCATAAAACAACTGTAACAACTTCAAAAAAATCTGTACACCATTTCGTTTTGATAAACCTCTTATCTCTGTATTCAAATATAAGTACGCTGCACTATTGACCAGTGATTCTATGAGTGACACACAGACATTTCAGTTTTGTTGATTGTCTGTCAACAAAGCACCTCTTTAAAGAACTCTATAATTTACGTGAACAATGAACCATAACTATAATTTGACACAAAGTAGGTAAATGTGGGTCACATACAACACTTTCAATTGTTGATAGAAACAAACACAGAAACTTTATTGCATTTAGCTCTGTACAACAGAACTCTTATTTATACTATGGAACTACCAGTTATACTACCAGTTATACTGTAGTATAGCCGGAAATTCCAATAACTGATTCTTCCAATAGCAGTGAAGTTGCTGCATATTATTTTGCTCTGTAGAAACCAAAACTTTCTCCAAACTATTAAAACTGTGTAACTTCTAATGCTATTAATCTCTTAAAATTTGACATGTAATGTGCCACTTTTCTTTTATTCTAAATTCAAAGACCAGGTTAACTTCAAAGTTTTTTTTTCTGAAAAATAAGATTAAAATAAATGTCTGAAAGAATATCATTGCTAGATAGTAGAAACAGGATGTGCAGATTGAGTCAAGTTCAGTTCTGGCACACCGACTTGAGAATGCCAACTCTCTCTCTTAGGAATTAAAAATACTTGAATACAGGTTACTCCTTTCGTACTCTTCTTTTGCGTACTGACTTTACTGGCCCATCTCCAGATCCTGTGCTCTCATCTGCTTCCCTCATCTAGGGAAAAAAATATGAAAACGTTTATTTTCATACAGTGGGCAACTAGTAGAGAGTAGTAAATAATGTATTTCTTATTCTCTAAAATACATGTTTCTAACAAAACATCTTTATGTTTATATATATCTTTATCTTTATGTTCCTTTACTTAATAACTGATCAAAAACGTGTATATAAATTGATGTGTTTCAATTTGTTCATCTTTTGCCATGATTACATTTTTAGAATAACTCTGTCAAATATGCATCTGACAAGGAATAATGCTAATAACTCAATTCATGATTTTATTTCATGATTTACAACTTAATCTAATGTCATGGTTAATTAAAGGTTACATGATAGTTTCATTGTGGGATATTAAGCATTAACTATACATCACAATGTTTCTGTAAGTAATGAATTGCTGAGCTGGTTTTACAGAGACTTTTTCAGAACTTCTGGTACCTAATACTTGGAGAAAAATTAACAGAGAGGAAAGGGAAACATTAAACTTATGGTTTGGGCTTTTTCTCTCCTTTAATTCTTATCCTTCCAGAATAATCATTTATATATAAATTAAAATTGTATAACAATAAAATAATGCAGGTATTATACAAAATAGTTATAATTATTTCTAAAGGTTATATTATATAAAAATTGATTTATTTTAGCTCACTGACAAACATACAAGAAGATTAAAAGACTGAAAAGATGGAATTTAGATACTTTTAAAGGTACACAAAATATTTTACAAAGCAAAATATAACTAGAATACACATTCAGTGAATGATTCCAAGTATTATTATTAAAAGAGTGACAGCGGGAAACAAGGACTGTTTAAAACTCTGTTCTGGAAGAAATTATCTTCACCCAGCTCCCTCTAAATAAAGATATTCATACTAGATAATGAGCCCCAAAACCCATTTAAAAAAAAACTCACTAGGCAGTTAAGACCAGTAACCAGGTATATGTACTGAATAAGCTTTAGAAAACAATTAAAACAATAACAACAGAAGTTTATCTGGGAGATTTCTTCAAATAAACAAAACAGCAAGTTTATCTCACCACATGCAACAGCCCAGGCATAACGGACCTTTACCCTACCTAACTCTAAGCTATGAGAGTGCTGGGGACCGCGACCAGCAGGTTGGGTTATGCAGCTCTTAGAGGGCTAGAGAAGCAGAGAAAACAGGCTTGGTGGGGTATATACTAGGTGAAAGAAGAAAGCTCGGGTTCTGAATTATACCTGGATGGTTTCTGATTCCATAACTGACTATAAAAAAAGGCACTGTGGAAAGTTCTATCATACATCAGGATGGAAAAGGGGGCAGACATATCAAGTTAATGAAAAACTAGTTTATTAAAGATTTGAGAAAAACACCATTACCAGGCATAGTACTCAACTACCCAATGAATGAAATCTTTCAAAATGTTACAGTTAAATAACTGTGACAGTGAGAATGTTTTCACAATGGCTAAAAGAAAATTGTCTTGTAATAAACAGAATTACTTTTTAAATATTCAGATGGTCTGCTTATTACACCTTTCAACAAAACACTTTAATGAAGTCATTTTTTACAGACGTAGCTCTCTCTTTATATTTTGTAAACCAAAGGCTTACTTTATACTGTTTCATTAGGCATTAAGAGGACATAAATTACATTATTTTCATGCTTTCCTTAAGGATACATTTTAAAGCAATATGTATGCTCTTAAGAAAGCTGGGAGAAATATGGCAAAAAATTCTTCAAAAACCAGATTGCTTTTATTAAATATTTTTTTATGGATTAACAGTCATACATAGAAACTAGTTTATTTTCTGTTAAAGAGTTGCTTACCTCATCCTCTGATCCAGACTTATTTGATTTATTACCTTCTTCTTGTCCTTCTATGGTTTCAATTTCTTCTTCACTCTTTTCCTCAGGTTCACCTTCCTCTTCTAGAATTTTTTATTAAACAGATTTTATTAAAGGCAAAAACTTGAATTAGAATTTTGCTACTTAAAGTATTAAATAAAAGTGGAGGGATGTATTTAAATTCCAATATTTAAAAGCAATTTCTTCCATTAGACATTTTAAAAAATTTAAATAGAAATATTTAGTTTACCACATTTTATAAATAAATCATCATATTTGAGGAAAGGGGCAGGTTTAAAGAATTTTAAAGCACTCAGTCTGTATGTAAAATGAAAACCAAAGAATGTGTGTGTATGTGTGTACACACATATATGAAAATATACGTGTGTGCATGTGTGTTTTGAGAGAGTATGTTTTTTAAATCAACTGTTTCATCAACTATTAAGTTAAAAACAGTGCTCAAGATATAATTTAGGTTATAAAGGGCTCATTCTGGAGCCTGGCTTGGGATGCCTGACAAATAGCAATAGTTTTATTGCTACCTCAATGTGCATAAGGAAGTCACACTGGAGAGGCACCAAAAAAAGCCTCAGCTGTCTTCAGTTCTAACATCTTCTGGAGTTTAGTAGAGGGTGGGAAGGGGACGTATGATTCAGCAATGCTTTCAAGAGATTAAACTATTTGTTCTACATGATAAATTATCTGATAAACAACAGCCCTTGGGAGACTTGGTGTGGATTTTGTTGCTGCAATCACCTGCTTTAAACCGATTACTATTCTACAGAAGCCATGGTCTGTACCTCCCATCTCATCCTTGGAGGGGAGAAAAATCTTTGCAAAAAGCTACGGCATATGGGATTCATAGTTGCTAGGTTCTGAAGCAACTGAACAATTTTTACACCTCTTTCTTCCTAGAAAACAAAAGTCATACGTTGGATGTCTGCTCAGGTACAACCCAGGCAAGGATATTACTCCTCTTCGCCAGTCACGCCTTCTTGGGGATTCAAATGGTATACATTTGACAATAAACAAGTGCAACAGCCAGTGTTTACCACTTAATCTTACTATTTTAAGTGAGCTTTGCCGAGCTTTGTCCCCATTATTAATCACCATCATCGTCTTACCTTTTTCAAGAATTTCACCATCACTTTGCTGTTTCTCCTCTTCCAAGTCTTCCAAGTGTACTGGTTTCTCCAGGGCTGCTTTCTCTTCCTCCTTCTCTTCTTGCTCTAGTGCTACCTTTGTTTGTGGTTTACATATGTCCAGTTGTTTGAACTCCGCATCTTCATATCTTTTCTGTCGCAGTTTAACACAAGCTATTTTTACTAAAAGCAAAGCACTATTTACAAAAAGACTTTTTTACAATAAGTGATATCATAGTGAACTATCAGTAAAAACTTACAGGCAATTTAGTTTATTACTTTTAAGAACCACATGCTCCAATATAGAACTCCTAAACACTAAGAGATTTTTTATTTTATTTATTTTTTTTTTTACTGTTGACGAAAATTCATTTTCTTTACCTTTACTTTTCTTGGCCAACAAAATGAAGTAATTAATGCTATTGGGAGCACTGCTGTCACAAGATAAATGAACCAAAGCCATGGGCGCTCTTCAGTAGCTGCCATCAACTGTTTGTATAAACTAGGCTAGAGAAGAAATAAGCATAAAAAGGCATATAGATTTTATAAACCTTCATTCAGAAATACAGCCTACAAAAACAAAAAACTTATTTCACCTAGGTGGTTTTATATTAAGGAATCATGAATTTGTAAGATAAAAAATATTTTATTTTCTCATTTTGTGCTTCGTAAAGTTTAAACAATTATTCACATGCATTGCTGTTTGACACTTTGTAGTAGAAGGTACATTATACTATATAGGTGAATATTGCTAACCTACCAGCAAGAATTAGGACAGTTTTCTCTTTTGGTAAGTTTCAGGATAGAACTACTCTTTATGGATGTGTTATCTGGTTCATTTAGAAGTACACAACTCTCTGATAACTCATCCTGTACTTTTAAAAAACTTACTAAAAAAAAAAAAATCAACCTGATAATCATTGTTTTCTTTTTCTTGTTTATTAACAAATTTTACACACAACCTTCAGGAAGGAAATTATTTCTCTTACTAAAATAAAATCTAAAATCAGCAAATGTTTTAGCTAAAAGAGTTTCCAAATGAGAATCCCTTTACCTTTACTTACTCTTCTGATGGTTTTTGCTAATATCCAAAGAGACCTAATGTGAGGTACACATTTTTCTTTACAGTAGTTGGTTTTAAATATAGATTCTCCAAGATGCATTGTGTTGAAATACTTAGCTTATTCTTTTCTAAGTAGTGTTAAGATTTGGGGAAAAAAAACTGGAACATAATAATATTAAATTTTAAAAGTTTCTATACTCCTCTAAGTGAAAAGTAGTTAAAGTGAATAAAGAATATTTAGATTACTGTTCCCATTTAGGCCTTAAACTGATAGGTGACAAAGATATTAAGTCTCATTTCTAGTAGTAGTAGTGGTCTCATTTCTATAACCATCAAAAGGCACTCAATCCCATTATGCTATCATAATTTAATAAATGAAATGAAGACTTACATATATATAATTCATTATTAATTTATAATGAAGCTGAATCATATTTGGTAAAGCTAAATACTCTGTCTACATAAATTTATTTAGATATGTTTCTTTAGCATTTAGTAATTATTGCACATTTATTTACCTTTTTAAAGGCCATTTGTACAACCTATAACCAGGACCACATCCTATTATTACCATATGGTAAATACTGTACCTCATTATCATTTTCTATCATTATTTTCACTCCCCAACCATCTGCAGCCCAGCGATCTGCTACTTCCTTTTCCGAACAAATAATAAAATTATCAAAGTAGATATCAGAGGTCATGGACCAAAGCTCTAAACCAAGAGCACGGAAGGAAGTCAGAAGAAATGGGTGACTGTCTTCAAAATAATCTGGATTAGGAATTTTTCGAGGACTCCAGATACCCTGTGAGAAAAAATAATTCAAAGACATTTTCAAATAAAATAATTATAAATGTTACTCAAGAAGTAGTTGGTGTTGAATGAAATTAGCAATACTAACTGGAAAAAAGAAAACTTTAACTGATAATTAATTCATTAGTAATTCACTAGAAATAAAATCTTGTTTCTTCTTATCCGGAACACGATGTTCCCCATGAAATATATCCTGTACATGATGTTCCCTATGAACAATGACTTTAAACTCTGCAAAAGGGGACTTCCCTGGTTGTCCAGTGGTTAAGACTCTGTGCTCCCAATACAGGGGCCCTGGGTTCGATCCCTGGCTGGGGAAGTAAGATCCCACATACCACAACTAAGCCCACACACTGCAACTACTGAGCCCGTGTGCTCTAGAGCCGGCCCGCTGCAACTAAAGAAGCCTGAGTGCCACAATGAAGACCCAGCGCAGCCAAAATAAGTAAAATAAATAAGTAAACTGCCAAAAAAAAAAAAAAGAGGCAGAGTGAAAATCCAATACAGAAACTTGAGTAATTAAATTTCACAACTGACACTGTATTAGACAAGTTGGGGTTTTTTTACATTTAGTAAAGATATTCAAGGCAAGATTCATTACAATTGTTCAAATCAGAGATCACTGTATGGCAAAAACGGAACCGCACCTTTCAACATATACTCGTGATAGGCATCAATAATCAACCATGGTTGAATCTCAGAACAATTTTTCAACACAGAAGTTCCATTAGATCTTGAGTGATTAAATTCAACCAAATCAAATAAATTGGACAATATGATCACTCACTGACTTATTCCACATCACATATGACTATTCTGTGCCAGGCACTATGCCAGATGCTAGGATACAGTGGTAATCAAGGCAGACATGGTCCCTGCATTATGGTGTTTAAAGTCTAATGAAGGAGATAGATGTTAAAAAAGTTACCAAAACAGACATTTTGTGATAAATACTCTAAAGAAAAACTACAGTGAGCAAACAGAATATATAACTGTATATATAAAATAAATGTTAGAAAATGTCAATGAATAATTAGATAAAACTAGAGGGTTAAATGGATAACATAAGGACTTCTACCCCCCAAACTAGGTATACTCAAAAAATATCTGATTCATATTAGGGAAAAAAATTCAATTTTAATAATACCAGAGAGTAAGGAGCACGTTAATTAAGCACAGACTTTAATTACTAAAATGTACAACCTGAGTCTTCTTGATCAGAAGTCACTTCTTATATTTAATTCTAAAATGAAATTTTATTCCAAAGTGATCATCAGTATAAGGAAAAATATAGTATAAAGTAACTTATCTTTAGTTCTTAATTTTATTCCCCCAGAAAATTAAATAAGGAATGTTTCACTTTTTAAACATAAATTAGTTGGAGTCTATGTTCTTTGACTTCTTAAGATAGCTAAGGCACACTATTATACAAATCAAATTTCCTGAAGTTAACATAACATTATCAATAACTAGATAAATAGCACAACATTTTAAAGTTTACTATGGGACTGGAACAAGTGGTTATTACCTGGTAGTTAGGGTTATCTATCATTGGAGGTCTCCATATTCCTTTGTATTTTGGGTTATCTATCATGGGAGGGCTCCACTCACCACACCCAATCCGACATGCTGGATTAGAAATCTGAGGTGCCTCCCATTCTCCATCCATGTCTTCATTCCTTAGGATATTAGAACAAAGCAAATGGAGGAACCTCAAGTCTCTCCTGTCAGTCATATAAACTAGTAACAAAAAAGTAAGTAAGAAACATATGAAATTGACATTTGAAGATGAAAAATGCTTACCAGTCAATGGGTTTTTCAGCATTAGGATCTGGAATAAATTTCGGTTCATTATCAAGCCAGCCATCAGGTTTAACAACAGTTGAATCTTCTATTTGGGCAGGTTCACTTTCATCCCTGTAAATACAGTATTTTACGCTAATTATTAATTATTCAAGCAGTTTAAAAATGCATGCTACAAAATTCATAAGGTACCAAAAGGCATTTCCTACCCTGTCTTTGTACCTACTACCTCCCCTCTCTCTCATCCACCTAAATCTTCTACTATACACTTGTTTATATATATTACTTGTTATGTTCTATACACACATGCACATATGTATGTGTGTGTGTATATGTATATATATATACACACATACATATATATATATATACATACTTTTTTTTACACAAATGATAGCATTCTATACAGAGTATGTTAGACCTTGCTTTTGTTCACTTAAAAACTCATTCATCAACAAACATATATGGGATGACTACTGCATGTCAAGACTGTTCTAGGAGCTCTGTTTTATATAAATATATATCTGCTTCATTCTTCTTAACAGTTGCATAGTTTTATGCTTTGTGAATAAATAATAATTTATTTAATCTATCTATTGTTGAGAATAGTGTTTTCAAAAACTTACTATGATGAATAATGCTATAATTAATATCCTGGAATATATTAGAAATTAATAAGAAATTAGTTGTCAGCTATATGAAGTAAAAATTTTTTCCAGTTTCTCATGCATTTTTTAATGTAGCTCATGGTGAGGACTTTTTTTTTTTTTTTTGCCATGTAAAACTCATTTATTTTCATGTAGTTGAAATTTATTAACATTTTCCTTTATGATTCTTCAATTTTATGTCATATTTGGAAAGGTCTTCCCTACTCCAATATTATTTTTTAAAAACTCTCCATATTTAATTCTAGTAATTTTTATATTTTCATTTAAAAATAACACTTAGGGCTTCTCTGGTGGCGCAGCAGTTGAGAGTCCGCCTGCCGATGCAGGGGACACGGGTTCGTGCCCCGGTCCGGGAAGATCCCAAATGCCGCGGAGCGGCTAGGCCCGTGGGCCGTGGCCGCTGAGCCTGAGCGTCCGGAGC
Organism: Mesoplodon densirostris; assembly: GCF_025265405.1. NCBI lineage: Eukaryota > Metazoa > Chordata > Mammalia > Artiodactyla > Ziphiidae > Mesoplodon > Mesoplodon densirostris. Next base: position 224,845,098 of record NC_082661.1, read on the forward strand.
CTGTGCTCTGCAACGGGGGAGGCCACAACAGTGAGAGGCCCGCATACCGCAAAAAAAATAAATAAATAAAATAAAATAAAAAAAAAAATAACACTTAGAAAGTAAATTCTGAAGTATATAAACATAGTCACAGTAAGTAGTGAATAGAATTACTAACATAATTTTTGTCTTTACAGAAAAGTAAAAATTTTAAATAAGAAGCTACATTATGATTTTCTAAACAAAACTTGAATAACAAACTGAAATAATCAACAATATATATGTAAAGACTGAGTAACAAACTGAAATAATCAAATCTATGTATGTAAAGACTTGTACTTGCCTGTTATCAATGTTATCTTAGGGTCTCTGAGGGCTCAGAGTAACCAGGGTTTAAAATTTAAGGGTGCATCTCTTTTAGCACTTTATAAAAAAAATTCTCACACATTTCACCTATCAGAATGAGGTTGGTATATATAGTTTCTCTCATTGTTTCTCTCATTGTACAGTTTCTCTCATGAAATTGTACAGTTTCTCTCATGTCCCAGCCCTACTCTTTATGGGCAAACAAATATGAAACAATGTTAGAAAGCCCACATGGAGGGATGTAGTCCTACCTTTTCTGATAGCATGAATTCATGGAAGTGATACACTAATAAGTGACTTATTAATTTTTTTTTAAATGTACTATTCTTCCTACCTTGCACAAGTTACTTCCTACCTTGCACAAGTTACTTCCCTATTATACTATTTCCCTTAAGGCAAAGACATTTTCACTGCTAACCAGTACCCCTATTTATCTAAAAGAGAGTCAACATGTTAACACTTCTGGTTTTCCAAGACCAACATTCTATGTTCTGAATAGGTGGTAAACCCCAATGTTTACAAACAACAAGAACTGGAAGAAATAGTAATAGATACTTTCCAAAATGAAGTACACAGAGAAAAACTGGTTTTAAAAAATGAATAGATTCTCAGTGACTTGTGTAACAAATGTAAAGCAGTCTAACACACATTTAAGGGCATTCCAAAAAAGAGATGGGGAGGCATACATAAATATTTAAGAAAATAATGGCCAAATGTTACCCAAATTTGATATAAACTATAAACCCACATTTCAAAAAACTCAAAGAATCCAAAGCAAGGCAAATATACACACACACACACAAATGACATCGAGGCACAACAAAAATCAAACTATTGAAAACCAGTAACAGTGAAAATAAATCTTAAAACCAAATAGAAAAAAATGACATATTATGTAAAGGAGAACAAGGATGAGAATAACAACTGACTTCTTATCAGAATCAGTGTGAGTCTCATGATAAGGAACGGCTGTTGCAAAATAACTATCAACCTATAACCCCACAGTGAAAAATCCTTCAAAAATGAAGGCAGGATAAAGAGATTTTCAGACAAATAATTTAAGAGAATGCAATGACAACAGGTATGTACTACAATGTATTCAGACAAGTTTATCAAGCAGAAGGAAAACAGTAACAGACAAGAATTTCTATCTACATAAAAGAAGAAGAGTACCAGAAATGGTAAATATGTGGGTAAATAAAAGAACTTTTTCCTCATAACTGTCTGATAAAAAGAGACTGATAGAAGAATAAATATGCAAGGCCTTCACAGTATATAAAGAAGGAAATGTATGATAATAGCATGAAGGATGTATGGGAAAAATATAAGACTCTCATATGATTTACTTAGACATGAAGTGGTATAACACTATTTGAGAGTAGACTGAAATAGGTTTAAGATGCATATTGCAAACCCTAGAGCAACCAGCAAAACAACAAACTACAGATGAAAAGCCAAAAAGCCAATAGAGAGGAAAAAATAGAAGACTCAAATAAAATATAACTCAATCTGAAAAAACCCAGGAAAAACATTTTATAAAAAGCCACAGAATATATGGGACAAAGAAAAAAACAAGTAGTGAGATGGTAGGTTTACACCCAACCATAGCAATAAGTGCATTAAATGTAGATGGTTTAAAACACTCAAATTAAAAGGCAAGACCCAAATGTAGTTGCCTACAAGAAAATCACCTGAAAAATAAAGGCATATACAGGTTACAGGTAAATAATGGAAAATACTATTCAATGGAAACATGATTTAAAAGAAAATTGGAGTGCTGATTTAATATCAGACCAAGTAGACTTCAAGACAGAGAGTATTATAAGAGTTTATAAAGAAGGACATTTTATAATAAAAAGGTCAGTTCCTCAAGAGGTCATGAAATACTGTGAACTGATCTAGTAACAGATCTTCAAAATACTTGAAGCAAAAACTAATAGAACTCAAAGGAGATAAAGACAAATCCACAATCACAGTTGAAGATTTTAGTTCTCTTCTCTCAGTAAGAGAACAGTCTGAAAACCATCAAGAATATAAAAGCTTTTGAACAATTCTATCAACCATCCTGATGTAACTGATATTTGTGAATGTTTTCTGACCACAATAGAATTAACTTGGGAGTTAAAATGAAAATTATATCTGGAAAATCCATAAATAATTGACAACAAAGCAACACATTTAAAAATACATGAATCAAAGAAGAAATCACTAGGGAAATTATAAAACAGTATGAACTGAATATATATTTGTGGAACTTAGTTAAAACAGTGCTTAGAGAAATTTTACAGCTGTTTCTATCGGAAATTATTTTCTACCTTAATAAGGTAGAAAAGAGAAGCAAATTAAGTCCAAAGTAAGAAGAGGAAGGAAATAATGAAATACAAAAAAGGCCAATGGAAGGGAAAAAACTAAAACAAAAGGTGGTCCTCCAAAAAGCTCAATAAAATTGATAAACCCTCAGCTAGACACATCAAGAAAAAACACTAATTGCCATATCAGAAAAGAAAGAGGGGACATCAGTACAGATCATTACAGACATTAAATGGATGATAAGAGATGCTGGAACAATTAGACACCCATATTTTTGAAAATTAATCTTGATTTATACCTCACACTACATACAACAATTAACTCAGAACAGAGTTTTAGTCAAAACTATTTGTCTAGAAAACAAAAAGAAAATCTTTGTCACATTTAGGCAAAGACATCTTATCTTAGTAAGATGCAAAAAGCATGAATCATCAAAGACAAATATTGACAAACCGGACTTCATAAAAATTTAAAACTTCTGCTCTCTGTTATGAAAATTAAGACAAGCCCCAGAGTGAAAGGAAATATTGCATACTGCATATCTATATTAATTGACTATTGCTGCATAACAAATTACCCCAAAACTTAGGGGCTTAAAGTAACAGTTATTACTGTGGTGTCTGTACTGCGAAATCTGGGTGCCACCTAACCGGGTCCTCGCCTCAGGGACTCTGGCACTGGCAATCTCAGACTGAGGTAGGCAGCTTCTGAAATGGTTTCCAATGATCCTGCCTCCTGGTATTCATGTCCATGTGAAGTCTCCTCTCCTTGAGTGTGGGTGGGACCTAATAACGTGCTATTAATGAACAGAAATTAGTAATGGTATGTTACTTCCAAGATTAAGTTATAAAATACTGTATATTAGTTTCCCTAGGCTGCTGTGACAAAACACCACAATTTGGGTGGCTTAAAGGGACAGAAATTTATTATCTCACAATTCTGGAAACTAGAAATTTGAAATCAAAGTTTTGGGCAGGACCATGCTCTCTCTGGAGGCTCCAGGACAGGATCTTTCCTTGTTTCTTCCTTGCTTCTGGTGGCCGCTGACGACCGTTGGCATTCCCTGGCTTGTAGATGCATCACTGCAATTTCTGCCTCAATCGTCACATCGTGTTCTCCCTGTGTGTCTGTGTCCAAATTTCCCTCTTCTTACAAGGACACCGGTAGTACTAGATTTAGGGCCCACCCTAATCCAGTATTACTTCATCTTAACTTGATTAGAGATGCAGAGGTCCTAATTCCAAATAAAGTCACAATTACAGGTTCTGGGTAGACATGGAATTTTGGAGGACAGTGTTAACCCAGTACAGACTGTAACCTCCATCTTCTTCGCACTCTCTTCTCCCCTCCCTTCCCCTCTCCCTTGCTTCCGTTGAAGACAGCTACCATGCTGTGAGATACTCTGTGGTGAGGCCTAGATTGCAAGGAACCAAGGGATGACTCTGGCCAACACCCAGCCAGGAACTGAGGCCCTCAGTCCAACAACAATTCAGTCCCTTGAGAGACTGAATCCTGCCAATGCCCACTTGAGTGAAACTGAAACTGGATCCGCTCCTCATTGAGCCTTTAGATGACTATAGCCCCAGCTGACATCTTAACTGCAGCTGAAAGGCCCAGGGCCAAAGGACCTACTAAGCTGCAGTCAGAATCCTGAATCACAAGAAACTGAGAGATAACAAATGTTGTCTTAAGCCACTAAATTTTGGGGTAATTTGTTATACAGAACTAGATAACTGACAAAACACCTGTATCCAGAATATAAAGAACTCTCATAACTGAATATAAAAAAATAACCCAAATAAAGCAGTGGAAAAAATTGAAAAGATACTTCTCCAAAGAAACTGATATGAATGGCAAGTAAATGAAAATTGGGGAAATTAAGGATTAGTCATTAGGGAAATGTAAATCAAAACTACAATTAGATACCACTACAAACCTTTTAGAATACCCAAAGAAAAACAGAAAAACAAAAACAGATAATACCAATAGGTCAAAAGGTACAAACTTCCAGTTATAAGATAAATAAGTCCTGGGGATGTAAGGTACAGCGTGGTGACTACAGTTCACCACACGATATCATATATTTGAAAGTTAAGAAGAGTGAATCTTAAAAGTTCTCAAAACAAGAAAAAAAGCTGTTAACTATGTGAAGTGATGGATGTTAACTAAACTTACTGTAGTGATCATTTTGCAATATATACATATATCAAATCATTATGTTGTACACATAAACTATTACAATATTATATGTCAATTATATCTCAGTTAAAAAAAACAGTTAATACCAAATGCTGTTAATGTATAACATCTGGAACTCTTACATAATGGTGGGAATGCAAAATGGTATAGCCCTTTGGAAAAGTTTGGCAGTTTCTTACAAATTTAAACATACACTTATTGTACAGTCAAACTCCTAGGTATTTATCGAAGAAAAAGGAAAAATTATGTCTATACAAAACCCTGACCACAAATGTTTGTAACAGCTCTATTCATAATTGCCCCAAACTGGAAACAACCAAAACTTCCATCAATATGTGAATGGATAAACAAATTATGATGCATCCCTACAATGGTACACTACTCAGCAATAAAACAAAACTAATTACTGATACAAGCAAAAAATACAGATAAATCTCAGAAAGCATCATTCTGAGTGAAAGAAATCAGAAACAAAAGTTATATACTGTATAATTCCATCTTATATGATATTCTGGAAAAGGCAAAGCTATAAGGGACAGAAATCACATCAGTAGTTTCCAGAGGTTAAAGGTGGAAGGAGGGAATTGATTACAAAAGGATATAAAGGCCTTTGGGGAATGATGGAAATATTCTACATCATGACTGCGGTAGCGGTTAGATCACTGTATATATTTTTCCAAATTCATAGAACTGTATATCTAAAATAAATGGATTTAACTGTATGAACATTATACTTCAATAAATCTGACAGAAAAAAAACATGCAATCAGAATCCAGCAAACATCCAAAGGACAATACTTGTTGACCAAGGAGATTGCAAGGTTAGTCAACATTAGAAAATCAATCAATATAATTCACCACACTAAGAAAATAAAGGAGAAAAACCACGTGGTCATCTCAATAGATGCACAAAAAGTGTTTTACAAAATATGACACCCAATCATGGGGAAAAAAAACTTAGTAAACTAAGAATAAAACTTTTTTTACTCATACTTAGTACATCTACCTTTATGTAGTCACCTCCCAACTGTACTAGGGTTGGTCTGTGTGACAAACAGAATACAGCTGAAGTGATGGCATGTCACTTTTGAGATTAGGTTATAAAAGGCACTGCAATTTCTGTGGTTGTGCTCTCTCCCTCTTGGATCACTCCCTCTAGGGGAGCCACCTGCCATGTCATGAGCACACCTAAGGAGAGGCCTAGGTGGCAGGGAACTGAAACTTCCTGACAAAGGCTACAAGAAGCCAGTGGGAAGTGGATCCTCCAGCTGCCCAAGTCAAGCTTTCAGACGCAGGCAGCTCTTACTGGCAGCTCGACTACAACCTCAGGAGAGTCTGAGCCAGAACCGGGGAGCTAGCCACTCCCAGATTCCTGCCTCTCAGGAACTGGGTGAGTTCATGTTTGTTGTCTTCAGTTTTTTGGTAATTTGTTACACAGCAATAGATAGCCAATAGGGTGGGTTAAATACATAAAGACAGACAATCTACTTAGCAAAACCATAATTAAGAGTTAACTGTCAGCAGGAAAAAAAAACGTTCTTAGGAATAAAGGTAACAAGATTTTAGGGAGAAATTACAAAACATACTTGAAGGACAAAGAATATCTCAGTTAAATGGAGAGATGTAAAAGTATCCCTCACCATCTGAATTCAAGCTATAGGTAATCTGGAACTGAATACATTTCTTTTAAGGAAAATATTCATAATCCTGTAGAATGGAAACCACACAAATACTCAGCTAGTGAACATTTTATGGGTAAGCAAACTGGTATGAGTAAATCCTATATAAGATGCTGAGAATATGGCTTTTTAAGCCAACTAATCGTTAACTGAAAACACCGCAACTATGTAAAGTACGCACACACATACATGATAAAGATCAAACTGGGAACTAAAATTAAAGTGTTGGTGTTTTAGATTCATGGAATTTTTTCCCCCACAGCATTGAAAACATACAAAATACAAATACTATATTGAAAAGGGCCACAAAATTAAAATATTAATTAAAATGAAAATTAAGATAATTAAGAGGCAGGGGAGTGCAAAATCCGTTTTAGAGAAGTATTTCACCCAAAATAGTCAAAATAAGTAGTACTGATGTTTAAAAGAATAAGCTTCATTGGTTGTAAACTTCACTTAAACACATGTTACTTCAGATAAACACACGTTACTTTATGCCAAAGAACGCTTTGCTACTGAATTCTTTGCTTACCAGTCTTCTGGTTTGACAGCAGAAGGATCAGGGATTTTTGCTCTTTCATCCCAATCATCAGGTTTTTTATCACTGGGATCTTCAATTTCTTTGGGAGGACTGATAGGAGGAACCACATCCTCTAGTAGGTTTCCTTTGTTTACAACTATCTGATCAATTAATACTTCAAATGTGTCATCTGGATTCATCACTAAAGACCAATTTAAACATATTACACTTATCATATTGACAGACATGACATGTTAAAGATAATCTTCTACCCTAAACTTCATGGGTAAAATTTTCTCTCAACCACAATAGAGGAATTACCGACGTATTAAATCAAAATACACTGAAATCACTAGATATAATGCTTTCTAAAACCAAAGATAAAATTTTAAGTAATAATAATAATTTAATAAAATGCTCCATTACTTCTAAAATAAAAAATATCCAATAGCTAACTCAGCTTAGGACTCACATGACCAGTCAGCTTCACTCTTTCATAGTTAAAGAATACAACCCAATCTTCACTATTTTAAAATAATTTTTTGAAACGACCTCAAACTTTAAAAGTTGCAAGTATGCTATAAAGAACCTTATTTTTTCTTGAATTACTTGAGAGTAAATTACTGACCTCATCCGTATCATCCCTGAATGTTTTAATGTATATTTCCTATAAACAAGGACATTCTCCTATATAACCCAAATCTAGGCACCAAAATCAGGAATTTAACATTGATACATTCTTATGATTTCCTAGAAATCTATAAAGCTCATTGGCATTTCAAATTTATTGATTCATACACCATAGTGAAAAATGTCTTAAGGATGATTGAAAATATTCAACGTCACACTTTAGTACGTTTGTTTTGAGGTAAATTCTAGCTCTTTAAAAGTCCCTAAGCCAAAAGTTTCATAAAGGACCCCCTTATCATTGTAATGACAAAATAAAAGCTCTTTCTCCCTTCTGTAAACATGGGGTGGGGAGTCACTGAGTATAATTTATATCTTTGGAAAGAATTGTAAATGAAAGTAGCTGCTTAACATTTGCTTTTAGTAAGTTAAGGAAGTAGGAGCTGTCAATAAATGTCAGGATGATCCTGACTTAACTAGATAAATGGGCTAACACTTTCTGTAAAAGCAATTCTGAAGTAATAACAATCTCCAAAGGTTTCAGTCACAACAATGTCAAATTATTTATATCAAAATCAAATATTGCAATTTATATACAAACTCAAATAATGTAAATGAACACTCAGTATTTTCTCCCTTCTCTTTTTTCTCCACCATTTCCTCTTCTATTACAGCTGAGATTATAAAACTATATTACTACACAAAAGAAAAAAGTCAAGATTGAAGCAGAACTGAAAATAAGATCTTAAATGCAAAAATGTGCTGGACCCTTTCTAATAAAAAAAAAGACATTTCTCAAGAAAAATCCCGAAAAGACTATTTTCTGAATAAATTTTGCATCTGAAATGTTTTAAAATTATAATAAATCAGAAAAGCACATGACAACTACACATATGTGAAAAGACATCTTTGCCCAAAATTTTTAGCCAAAAAACCTTTCCGTTTATAAAACTGTATTCAATGTTCTAAATGAATTTACAACAAAAGGCATTGGATTATAAAGTCTTTTAAGGGACCCTGTAAGGTTCTTAGAACAACTACAGGATAATGTTATAAAAATATAGTAGTATTACAGAAAGTTTTTTTAAAAAGAAAATAGCCACTTGATAATCCTAGCACAACAAAAGTTTTTGTGTATAGTAGTAAGAAAAGCAAATGTTTAAGAGTCAGACTTGAGTTTTAATTCCAGTCTTAACCAATTACTTTTGTTTCCTAGGGCAAGTTACTTAACCTAAATTAAGGCAAAATAGAGAGAAACACAGGATGGTTGTAAACAAAGTGTCTAGCATAGAGCATGGTACCTATCAGGTGATTAATAAAAATTAGTTTTTTCTAGTCTTTTTCTTTTTGTTTGCATAATATGTCTAGTGGCCATCAGGATGTGCCTCCAATTTGAATCTCGTTTTCTTTCCCAATTTTAATATTATAAATGTCTCTTCCTTGTTGCCAAATATTTTCATAGTTATCATTTTGTATTGTATAGAAAGAAAACCACTACTGTAACATTTGGGTTGCTTCCAATTTACAGTATATTTTTACACATAGGTCATTTTCTTTCTTCTGGATTATTTTCTTTGGATAAATTCCTGAAAGTGGAATTGTGGCCTTTGATTACACTACCAAAGTGCTTTTGACCAGGTTTATACAAAGTCTAATTAAAATTCATTTTTCCTAGTTATAATTTCTCATTATCTCTACATTTCTACAGTTTACTTTATGCTCCCCAAAATGTCTAGTACTATTCCAATTTCAGAAAAAGGTCTTTGATATCAATGCTGATATTAAAAATAAAATTGGTCCCTACGTTGGCAGACAAAATGAATGTTTCTGTAACTGCAGTTTTTGGAAAGAAAACTGAAATATCTTAGTCTTGGATGGAGTTGTCCTGTTAGGTTCTGACATGCTGTGATTTTTAAGTAATCATGGGCAGAACAAACCTCTATAACTGTATGTTCTTGGGAAGAGGAAAAACAATCCCATGTAGTGTTCCTCCTAGTCAACATATACGCAAACTCCTAGTTACAAAAGTAAAGCTAAGTATGTTAATAGATGGTTGCTCAATGCTTTCCCTTTCAAAGTTTTCCCACAACTACCACAAGGCAGGACCCAACAATGACAACTGCCTATAGAATAAAGTCTAATATTAAGGGCTTCCTCCTCTTTAACCTTTTTCTCCAGTTTTCTATTCTTTCAGCACCACTAATGTCAGGGTGCCTAAAATATCCCTTTCCTCTCCTATCTCCCACATTGTATCTACACTTCAAGACTAGGTCGAATATAACCGCCTTCACTAGGTTTTCTCCAAGTTTCCAAACTGAAAGTAATATTGTTTTTGAGCTCTTAAGTACCTCATACGACACTTTACTTTCTACCTGTGCTGTAAGTATGTGTCTTATTCTCCTAAAGAGATAAGCCCTTAACAGAAGGACCTGTGTTTCTCCCAAAGCACTTGCCATGAAAACATTGGTAGTCAACAAATATCTTTGAATTAATGAATGAATTAAAAGGACATACCAAGGGTATAAAGATGAGTCCTCCTGTCTGTAAAGAACTTTTTAAGGTCTACATCTGGACGTTTGGCATGCTTCTCTTCAAAAACTCCAGTTTGGGGATGTTTATGTCGGAAGATAAAATGAAGTTTATAATCTTCTCCACATTTATCTGGTCCAAACATAATGGTATAGGATGTTTTATCATAAAAGTTTTCCTTCAAAGAGAGACGAGTATTGGGATTAGTCCAGAATTAGAGTATTTAATGGATTTCTCTATTCTACCCCATTGGGTAGAGTTCACAAAAATGTATCAAATGCTAATTCACCAAAGAATTAGTTGACACAATTGACAATAAAGGATGTGGAAAACACAACAAATTTTATTTCAAAATAGTTTTTTAAGTGCACACACTAATTCCATCCTCAAGATGTAGGAGAGAAGCTGGAACCACTCTAGCAACATCATAATGTTTTAGTTACTCTATATAGATCTGTATTATTAATATTTTATTAAGAAAATTAAGCACAGAGAAAAGCATTCTGTGACTTAAGACTACAGTGCTTACTTAGCCATTACTACTATTCAGTAAGACACCAGAAAATGGCACCCCTTAGCACAATGTGAAGAAGAGATTCAGACTCAAAAACAGACACAGCAACATGCTCCCCGTTTTATTACTGGTCATTTCTCTTCATTTGGCATGGACACTGGTTAAGAGCATGGGATCTGGAGTTCAAATCCTACCGTTGCCTTTAAACCAGCTGTGTATGGCCCTGAGCAAATTTCTTAACCTCCCTGTGGTTCTATTTCATTACCTCTGATGAAGATAATAATAGTATGTACCTTATAAGGTTTCTCTGAGGATTAACTGAATTAATTAGATAACGTGCTTAGAAAAATAGTTGGTATTTGACTTTATTATTGCCATTGTACCTTCAGGTGATCATCACATCACAATACCTAAGTGTTTCACCATCTACTACAAATGGCTTCCCCTTTACCGGATCCTAATAACAGTAAATGAATCCTTTAATCTGTTTCATAGCCACGCATTCTGACAAATATCTCATTAATGTCTTTTTATCTTATTTTTGTTATATGCAGAAATCCTGACATAGCCTCCTGTAGGAGGATGCTATAAGAAATGTCTCCAAACCTCAAATGGTCCTAATGTAACCTGCTTCACTATGAAAACATTTTTAACTTAGTAAATTTTTGCAGACTGCCAATTCCTGAACTGGCCTGCCTTTTTAATTTGGTTCCTTGGCCATTTTGTTTTACTACTTTGCTCCATTATCTTACTTCTCCTGTGATTATTATTTTGTAAAGAAAATAACTGTAAGCTGATCTTTTAGTGACATTTATAAGCACCAGGTTATTTTTTATTTATAGACATAGCAAACTTTTTTATGTGGCTAATGATTACAAAACATGCCATCAAGTAACACAGCCGCGTATGAAACTTGAAGGCACACTGTAAAAGCTATATAAACTCACGGTGGATAAAAATTTTCAAAGTTATTTTCGATTTCAGTTGAAAATGAAAATTTCAGTTGTGTCAATTGCTCCTTAAAAATACTTATTAACTTTAATAAGGTTTTCTTAAACATTAAAATATCATACCAGATTCAAACCATCAGTGTCTGCTAGGAGTTTAATGTATGCACCTCCACAATCAATACCATCTTGAAAATTTACTTCATATCTAAATGAAGGGAAAAAGAATCATACTGCTGATAAATAAAAATTACTAACTGTTCTTCAAAATCTAATGTATTACTCTCAATTCATTTAAACACAAATATTTTACATTACCAGAAAGCTCATACAAAGCATATCCACAACCTATAGGGAACAAGCAGAAATGACTTTTCTGTGCACATCCTTAAAATATTAAAAATAGAATGACTATAATCAACTATACAAAAGCCAACCAATTTGTCGAAATAATTTTTTTCATCAAAACTGTTGAACTAAGAATAAAATACTTCGACTAAAACTTTTAACAGGAAACTTCAAATTAAAATAAGGTACATACTATACATAGTCTTTATAAACTAAAGACAAAGACTATGGGGGTCATGGCTACAGCATAAATTTCTAAGAAATTGCTAATGATCCTAGATATCCAGTCTGCTACTAATTTGTCTTTTAGTTCAGCTACACTGAAACCATGTTAAATAAGTTGTACATTTAATTAAATACCACCAGCAAAGAGATTTCATAATCTCAGTCAATAACCTGGAATATTTCAGATCTTAACAGCCAGGAGATAGGGGAAACACAGTGTAACAGCTAAAAGAGTGAACTGACATGGCAGTCTCTTCATAGATTTACAACACTCTAATTCTCAGCAAAAGTTCCGTTGTTGTTTTGTCTTGTTTAGGCAATGACAGTCTTACTGAACACTATTTAGAAGAGATTTTCAGTAAATTGATGAATTACATGTGACAAACCGGATATCAAACTGAAAAACAGTGAAAACCAAAAAAGTTATGATTTAGTTTAATGAATTAAAGCAAAAAGAGATAAAAACTAGAGGAGCAACAGGACACAGTGATCATTTTAATGAAGGACTATAGTTTAAAATGTTTCTGAAGAAAGTTTAGAGACAAAGTAAAAAAAAAAAAAAAAGCATACAAAACTTTGACAGTTTGAACCCAATTAGTATATGTATTTTGTATAGAAAAGAAATAGAGAAAATACAGTAAACTTTTAAGTGATCATCTCTGAGTTGCTGGAGATTATGGTGATTCCCCTCCCTACTTTCTACTCTGCTTTATTTCTCAAGATATCTGCAACAGTGGTTACAAGCAAGTACTTCTGAGTCAGGAAGACCTGAGATTTTTTTCTGGATTCTGGTAATACATAGGCTAAAGGCACGTTACTGAAGCTCTAGTCTCTATTTGCTCATCTGTAACGTGGGAATATTGCAGATACCTACACCTCAAAGGACTGTTACGATGATTAGAAGTTGTCATGCACAGTGATGAGCCAATAAATGCTCAAAAATGTTAGCTTCTGTTATGATCAGAAGAAAAGTTTTGTTTTGTTCTTTTTCATTTTTTAAATAGTTTGTTTCCTCAAAGCCTTATCAATACTTTTAAGCAGTAGCTGATAAACTTTTTTTTCATGAAACATGTCTTTGAAGAGTACAAAGTAAAAGGAATGCTGCATAATGTGAACTAAAGGTAAATATTTGCTACTCTAAGTAAAATAAAATAAAAAGAGATATAGTTTTAGTATAGGTGATCCAAGGAGAAAGCGTTCTGTGAAAAGAACTAGAGAGAACAATTGTGTAAATTGTCTCTATAAATGTTAAGACAGCTCTGCTGTCTTAGTATGCCTGGACTCGATCACTATGTCTATTTCATACGCTGCAAACTTCCAGATTTTTCAAATCATTAACTTGTGCCTAGTATAAATAGTTCACAATGGATTCGAGGATCAGTGAAATGTATGTCATAGAGCTTCACTGCTGCTAATCTTAAATCATAGGAAAAATGAGGACAAATGCAGAATATATGTTAACCCTATTTTCTTTAGAGTAGCATTTTCTAAACTGTCCCATGAAATAGTAATTATTGCTAGGGGGGTAAAAAACTTCTGTGGTCAATTATGTTTGGGAAACAAAATATTCAAGTTAAAAACAGGTTTTCATACAGAGAACTTCTCAAAGTCTTTAATGGGCAAATATGCTTCCTTATCTTTAAGGTTCAGATATTCTTAGTTTCTAAAACTTATATGACCACGTAATGCATATTAATATGTACACAATTTGGAAAAAGCAGCTTTAGAGTAAAGTTATGTCATAAATCTATAGTATTTATAGTAGTTAATATAAAATTTCTTTTTATTTATCTCATTTCATCAAAATTAAGAATAACAAATATTCACTATCCTTCTTTGAACTGTTTTCAAGCATATCAAACACTGCTATTCCATTCTTCTTGATTCTCCTTTTCTTTTTCAGAATAATAATTTCACAACTGCTTTAATAATTTTTTTAGACTTATTATCCTTGCTTCTAATCTTGCAAGCTATCTTTCACTTGCTTGCCTAGCAGTGATTTATACTTTCTGAAAATGCCAAATTTGATTCATTTTACTCTGGAGAAGTTAAACTTTATATTATTTTCCGTTACCCTTTCATTTAAGCCACAAAGGATTAAAATAGAAAATGATATTATGTTCATCTAACTTCAACAGAATAAGAAGATTACTTTCAAATTTTCAAGAAAAAAGAAACCCCAAACTCTGAATAATGACATATATCAAGCTCAAATATTAATCCCAGTAAGTACTTATAACAATATTTTTCATTTGTTTAAATGGTTGTATACTCTTTGACATTATTTGATATTTTACATTTATTGAAATAACAGTGCAACTAAGCCAAAGCATCACAGCTGAAAAATTAGCCCAATTATACCAAATGCCATATTGTTTTAAATTTCTAAAATACAAAATGGCATTTTAGTTACACCACATAGGAATATATTTAACATGTTAACAAAAAACTGAAGTGGTTCTGGAGTGTTAAGTTTACAGTTAATGGTATTTCCTTACACTGTAATTAACTTCGGACAGCCCAATCTTCTAAGGTAGAAAGTAACATTTCTGCATTTCCTTTTCTTTGTTTTTAATATGAATTTCATTGGTTTTGTAATTGTATTTGTACACATCTATTTTGGTTTTATACCAGTGTAGGTGAAACAAGCTTGAGGAATTTACACTTGATTTTACGACAGTTACACATGCAAACAACATGACAATAAAACTAGTTTATGTCATATAGCAGGGGAGGGAAGGGGTGACTGTCTGTGAGATCATGTGCCCTTTAAAAGGGCACTTTCTCTTTAAATGAATTTGCTGCCTTTGAATCTTATCACTGGTTTACCAGCAATATTTATGGTTCCATTCTGAATATACTGAGGTTAATATATCTTAATAGCAAGTCATTTTAAGTAAAGAGTTAAAATAAAAACGGTGATTTTAGTATGCACTATATAGTTTATGGTGGTGGAATGTTGCATATTACAGCATATATTATATACTTTTTCAACTAACCTGCTTTTCACTCGAAACCTCAGGGTGTCTGTGTGTATACATGCATTGTGTATTTAAGCAAATGAAATGGAAAAGGAAAATCTGGTTTTTTATGCCCATTTTATACCCATTATACCTATATTCAGAAGCCAAATTATATAAAACTAATATAAATGTCAGAAAAAGTATTAAAAACATAAAACTTACTGTACTATCAGAGGTTTATCAGCAAAGATGAAAGGTTTTGCTAATACAGCAGATATTGCATGATGCTTTGCTCTAGATTTCAACACCAGTCCTCGGTCACCAGGTACTCGATATTCTTTCAATTCTTCTATTTCCCATCTTCCTAAAATACAAACAAAGCAAGTTAAACTAAAACCAAAAACATTGACTTAAGAATTATTTATCAGAAATGGTGACCAATAAGATTCTTCCATGAAGGCTACTTGGGAAAAATAAAATCACATTTTAAATCAGAAAATAATATCTGTACCTGTAGGTATGTATGTTCTCTTTTTCTCTTAAAACTGTCGAAACTAATAAATAACAGACCCTACAGTACTTAATTAAAGCACCTCTAAAGCTGGCTTAGTTTGGATTTCTCTGAAAGACTGTAATCAATGAAATCACAAAATGTGGTTTGTCTCATACGGTCTATCAACATTGTATTTTTAAAATGAGGTATTTTTAAATTACACAGGAGACAAAATACATCCTTAACACAAAATGAGTTTGCCTCAGTCAATTTTTTTGAAATTTATGGTATCATCAGCTACTTTTCTTACTTTGCAGAAGTTACTGTAGAGATTTAAATTTTAATTTGAAAATTGTTATGCCCAGAGAACACAAACTAAAGTTAACACTTCCTAAGCTAAGCCAATCAGTTCTCAGAACTTTTGGCCAAGGAAGTCATACATACTAGATAAGCACTAGGTTGTAGCACAGCAAAGCTGAGTTAGGTCCTCTCTGGGCTGGAATTTCCCATGTTTAAGATCAGGAAGCTCCTGCAATTAGATCACAGGCAGCATATAATGCAAAGCTAGACGGGTTAGCTGCAGCCCCAAAGTTGTGGATTGGACTCTCCTCCTTTACTCTTTTTAAAACAGAAAATAACTAATTTATATTAATTTGTATAAAATGTTCTAGCTTTGAAAATTAGAGGTATCGCCTATTCCAAGAAAACTCAATTTAGCGAAAACTGGCTATTTTCCGGTATTGTGCCAACTTGAAATATTAATGGGCACTTTTGAATTACTAATGTACTTTATACACATTTTTTTCTTTCTAAAAAACAACAGTGCAAGAACCTGACAGTCTCATGAACCAGAGAGGGGTATATTTTGGTCTATCATTGTACACACAGTATTGGGTTTTTAAGAATTCATTTTTTAAAGTTTTCAAGTTTCTTTTCCTTTTTGTCCCCTAATTTGGCTATAGTATACTTTTCTAAAAAAAGTGAATTCATTTGGTTTTTCTTCTCTCACACTGATGAGCAACTGTATTATCATTACTAACCTGTGGCTTGACCTAATCACAAAGGTCTTCTTTTAAGAAGTAACAACTTTATCTTTAGGGGTTTTAGGATACTGATAGTAAAGGCTTTTTTAAACTATGTTGCCTTCTTTTGTAATTACATGCATACATTTATCTGCTATGAAAAGGTACTATCGAAAAGTACTACTTTAATTTTAGAAAACCTGCGACAAGGTGATTATTCTTCAAGGACAAGAGGTTTTTCCCAACTTCAAATCAACAATAACTTTTCATTAACCAATCATTTACTCAAATTCTATACAGTGCCAGGTAATATGAACTCTGATGTAACTATAATTTCAAAAAGAATTCACAAAATTTTATAAGATATCCTGAAAGTTGGTCACTTAAAGAACTGGTGATTTTTTAAACAGCTATACTTTTATTAATAACTTAATCTGAAAAATTTAAATAAGTCTCCTCCAAATGCAAACCCTGTTACCCAGCACTTGTTTCACACAGATTTGCTTACTCCTGAAAATACAGGAATTAGTTTTACTCAAGTGGCACTTGACGGAAGCTGTGATTAACGACTAGAAATACTAAATATTCCTGCAAAGAAACTGATATTGGTCTCAACTAACCACTATACAAACAACATTGCTAATATTTATATACAAAATGCCATTTTCAGGACCTGGAACTTTAAGAGATTCTGTATTTTTCAAAGTTGCTTTCAAGAAATTGAAAAAAGTCAACCAAACATACCAAATCTAATATGCTAAAGAATTATTTTCGTGGATAATTTTGTTTAATAAGACTATAGACCAAACTTAGGTGTTAAGAAGCCTGTTTTCTGCTTGCTTGAGTTCTAATTCTAAGCTGGGGTGGGGGGGAACTCATTTAAACACTAAGTCATTTTGTCCAGCAAGAAATAGAGACAAACTCACTCCTAAAATAGACCATATCCTAATTTTAGGAAAACTCCATCAACAGATACTTCTAAAACACAAACATAAAGCACATATCTACCCAATGCTGTTCTAAAAAAACTGTAAAGTAAGCTAAACATAGATGTTTTAAGTCAAGCATTCTGTTTGATGGCAGGTATTTCTGTGGGTATTATTTTAGGTAGTGTTCTATCTCTGCAGACTTGCTACTTCTTCGAGGGAAATTATTCTTTTCTCTAAATGGATTTAGA
Source organism: Mesoplodon densirostris (assembly GCF_025265405.1). Lineage (NCBI taxonomy): Eukaryota > Metazoa > Chordata > Mammalia > Artiodactyla > Ziphiidae > Mesoplodon > Mesoplodon densirostris. The sequence continues at coordinate 224,862,996 of NC_082661.1, forward strand.
TTGAATGCAGTATTGCTTGTTCTGGGCATATGGTAGAGTTCTTTTTGGAGTACATAAGCATATACGCTTATGGGGATGGAGAACACTACAAAGGAAGACATGCAGGCATGATCTTTATCTCATACTAAAACAGACACTATGAAACGGAAGTAGACAGCTGCCATCCTATACATGCTGTTAGTTGTTCTGTTGTTATTCTCATGTAACTCCTGTTGGAGTCTCAGTGTGAGGTCACATGCTTATGGGTCTGAGGTCCTCTGAGAGAGAGGAAATTCCCACTATATGTCACCTTGACTGAGGCTGATCCTGCTTTAGGATGTAACAACTGAGGAGGCTGGTTTTAGACTAAGAAGAGGAAGAAATTCTTCTGTCACACTCCAGGAGAGGCCTGTTGGGGAAGAAAAGGTGACCCTTGCATACAGGACTTTTCCTTCACAGTGAAGTGTGAAGATAACCTATCAGAGATGCGGTGATAATGGCTGTGGGCTTGGAGCCACATGTCCCACAGCTCTCATAAATGTCCTCTAGGAGGACCCTGCCAAAAGTTATAACTTGATCTAGGTGGCCCATGCTTGAGAGAAAACAGTAGAGAACAGCAGTAGCCTGGGAGATCCTGCAAGAGACTAACTGCAGGGGAGTGAAAATGTAACTGTTCAGAGTTAGAAAACTGGATGGTAGATTAAGTATGGATTACCTGGACTTCCAGAAATATTGGAAAGGAGACAAGACAAAAGACTCTATTTGTCTTTTGACAAGATTCTGTTGTGAAGCAGGATGGGGCCTCAGGTATATTTAATAAAAATATAATCTCAAAAGCTAGTGAACTCTGGGTCATACTGGTTATGTTGAATATTTAAATAAATATTTTACCATCATATATAGAAATCTCCGCATCTGTATCATCTTTTTTTGCTTTTGATAAGACCCACCTATAAATAAAGTTGAAAGAAATGTATATCATTAAAAATAAAACTAACAATTTATAGATACAATGCATATCAGAAATACAACAGAAGATTACCCAATAGTTGCTTTTCCTTCTAAGATAAATGAATACTTAGAGGCTAAATAAGGATGTCTACACATAATCCTGTAAAGCTAGAGTTAAATTAAATTTAGAATCTGCAATTTACTAGCTGTATGATGATAGCTAAGGTACACTAAGCCTCAGTTTCCTTAGTGGTAAAAGGCAGATAAAGATAGTTCTTACCCACCTACTTAGGACAGTGTTTGGTATACAATGATCAATAAATAATAACTTTTACTGGTTTTTTACCATTATTTAGGATAAAACATTAACTTGAATTTGTCATCTGAAATTATGTTATTAATATCTGTTCTAAGGAATGAAGAAATGTTGTAAGTTTTCACTTTACATTCATGATTCATTTGTATATTTTCCTTGTATAAATGATAACAATTCAAATTAAACACTTCTATCAATAATAAAAATGTGTTAAGGTATTGGTTTACACCGTGAAACAAAGTATGTTAACCCTTTTTTAAGGTACTGTGGTACAGGCAATTTTCATAGGCTAACAACCAATAACTTCAAAAAAGCTAATCAAATCAAGGAAAAAATTCTGAATGAATACTCACCCAGCCAACCTTCCACTATCAAAAGTTTCCGTAAAATATACTTCTCCTATAGGTTGAGGTGTCTTATATTTAATCTAGAAAATAGATTTTAAAAATCTAAAGTTATTCATCTTCACAAATATTTTAATTAAATAATCTCACTAAGAACCTAGTATGGAATGCACATATAGGTAATATAGATAGATGGTAGGTGACATGGTCTCTGGCCTCAAAACTTTGTATTCTACTGGTAAGAAAACACAGAAGAATATAAGAGATACACAACGGAAAAAAACTCTGTGTGCAAACAGAATACACTGACTCCTTCTAACACAGGAGGGATGGGAGGAAGTAATTAGCCAAGGCCTCATGATGCAGTGGACCTGGCTTTGAAAGGATTCTAACAGGTGACAATATTTGAGGATAAAAAATCACTAGAAGCAAAAGATGAAAAACATATAAGATGAAAAACTTAGTAAGCACATAGGTTAGTTTAAAATTAACTCTTAAATTTCACTGTTATGTGACTAGAGAATGATGACAACATTCTGAGAAATTAGAAACCCAGAGGAAAAATAAGATTCAAAAGAGAAAGGACTGCAAAGCAATTATCTCAAAGCATTGTTTCAAGTGCCATGTAAGTGTTAGCTGCTATGATGATAATAATGGGGGGGGTGTGTGATTTGATGGCTCTTTTAATCCTCATAATATTTCTATGCGGGAAGTACTTTATTGTTCCCATTTTATGTATGATGAAACTATGGGAGACAGGCAAAATAATTTGCGCACTGTCATACAGTTAGACACTTGCAGGACTTAAAAGATATGAGCCTAGGTTCTAAAGGTTATACAGTTACCCGCTACACTATACCAAATGCACCAATAAAATAATTTAAATTAAATTTATTGACAAATTGTCAAAAGATAATTTTTTTTTTTTTTTTTTTTTTTTTTTTTGCAGTACACGGGCCTCTCACTGTTGTGGCCTCTCCCGTTGCGGAGCACAGGCTCCGGACGCACAGGCTCAGCGGCCATGGCTCACGGGCCTAGCCGCTCTGCGACATGTGGGATCTTCCCGGACTGGGGCACGACCCGTGTCCCCTGCATCGGCAGGCGAACTCTCAACCACTACGCCACCAGGGAAGCCCACTGTGCCACCAGGGAAGCCCTCAAAAGATAATTTGAACTGATGATGAATAAATAAAATTTTGCTTACAGTAATAGATAAATCTTGGTCCTTTCTTAATCAGCCTTTATGATTTTACCTATATGACTAATTATGAGATTTCTTCTCTCAGCCTTACAAGAAAAGGATGCAGAAGTACTTTTACTATTTTCACTGTCCCTACCCTTCCCTAATAGTACATTTCCTGTCTAAGGAAGGAAAATCAGTAATTAAACAAAATCCCACACACTTACTAACAGGTCAATATTCTGCTACCCAAATTGCCAATCTCCCATGAAGTTTTCTGAATTAGAACTTACAACTTTACTGTTCTCTATATTTTTATGGATTGGCAAAAATGGGCAATGGTGTTACAAGAGGCTTCCTTCTGTTAGACGACCCTTTAAATCACCAGCAATTTATTTTGCACTTTATTTATACTTTACTTGTACTTTATCATATCTAGATTACTCATGCTATAAAATTAGAAGCATCAAAAATTGTTCCTCCCATTTCTTATCATCTTCTCAAATTATCATCAAATATAGTTGAGTGGTAGGTATCTGAAATTTCTTTGAAGTATTAACCTCCAAAACCCTCGTAGTAGCTGTATCTAAGTCAGCCATAAGCACTTTGATTACTACTTAGTTTCTGTGGATCACAGAACCAAGTTTTAAAAGAAATGTCCTCGTGGAGCTTAAAACTTAACAGGAGAAAGAATATTCACCTTAAGCAGCTAAACAACACTTGCATTTGCAAATAAAAAACTCTAAAAGGAAGTCTGTAACAACTATATATTATTCTCCTTGGCCCTTTAAACAGCGGCTAGCACAATATAATTGTTATTTCCTCACCAAAAATATTTCTGAAAAAATTTTCTGATTATCTCAATATTAGATATGAATATTCTCAATGTGAAAGCTCTTATGGATTGTCAAAGTGTACAAAAACCTCCAGACTCCTGTTTTCCAGACTCCTATCAGTCACTATCTCAAGACAGAAACACTGTGAGCCTTACTAAATGCCTACCTCATCATCACTCCCCTTTCTAATTCATCCTATTTAGCATTTTCTTTCCTCAGAGAAATAAAGAAACACTACTTTCTTTACTTCTAGGAGAAAATTATACTACCTTTTCTTTTATCTGAAAAGGGCGTGCAGTGTCAGAAATAAGACTAAAAACCTTTCCCTTAGCTAAAGTATTTAGTCCTCTTTAGCCAGTGATGAACTCCTAGTTTGATAGTAAAGATCTTCCCCATATTTATTTGGTAATAAAACTGTGTTAGGTGCCATGCACAAATTAAAAACACAGCAACAAATAGTTGGAAAAAGGCAATGTTTTTTCTATTTATATTGAAACTAAAGACTATTTGAATAGAAATGAATCTTAAGAAATTAGTCACCCCTATGTATCATGTAAAAGAATATTTTATTACTTTTTTAAAAGATTTTTTTGATGTGCACCTAATTTTTAAGTCTTTATTGAATTTGTTACAATATTGCTGCTGTTTTATGTTTTGGTTTTTTGGCCGCGAGGCATGTGGGATCTTAGCAGCTCCCCGCCAACCAGGGATGGAACCCGCACCCCCTGCATTGGAAGGCGAAGTCTTAACCACTGGACCACCAGGGAAGTCCCTAAAAGAATAAATTATAGCTTGTTTCTCAATAACCTTACCTCTGAGGAGAATTCATTTTCATTAGCATCAATCTCTTCTGAATTTTCATCAAAGTCTTCCGTCTCAACATTATCATCCGTAAATTCTGCATTAATTGAGATGAAAAGAAGACCCAAACATAGCCAAAAGCCTTGGAAATGCATATTGATTATCTGTGAAATTGACAGTAATCAGTAAAAACAAAACAAAGTTGTGAAAAATATGTGTAAGTATATTTACAAAGAAATAATTTCTCCTTAATACCTCTTTTTTCTCTTGTATGGCTTTTAAAACAAATCATTACCAAACTTACTTAAATTATGCTTTGAACAAGTGATAACACAAACTTCAAAATCTTACAGGAGTCTACAGCTGAAGGCCTGCTTCTAAAAGCAAAGAGCCAAAGGCACAAACCTAAAGATATAGATAACAGTGACCAATGAACTCATAATATGTGGACTCCTCTAAAAAAAAGAAATAAGGATCGTGATTCCTAAATGTTCGCTTGAGTTACTTTTTGATTATAATGTTGCTTAAGTGTATATAACCATACAATTGGAAATTTTATAATTATAAAAACAAAATATATTTATATGTAAACACCAAAAAAAGAAAAATAATTTTATCACAATTGAATGTGATAGTATTTTACTGAAATCAAATTACAGCTGGAAATTCAAACAAATATAGGATTTATTGCAACCAGGTTGAGTGCTATGAATAAAGTTCTTTTGCATTTATCATCCCCATAATACTATGATGAGTCAATTGTATAACCATTTCTCTATTCAAATACTGCAAAACCTCTGTTCCTTATAGCATTGAGATGAGTAGAAGCCAAATATTATTTGGCTGCCTCCTGGCAGAAATACATAAATTATATAATTACAGCCCCCTCTATTCCCATTAGCATGTTAAAAAAGAAAGTTTTATTTCTTGGTGCCAGTGGACTTTTAAACAAGTAAATATGAATACTGAAATAGTGTGGCAGTCTTGGTTATTAGGTGGTCAGTCATTTAGATGATCCAGAGTATAGTTATATTACCATCAACATGAAAAATTTTTTTAAAAAGTATATTCTTAGAACTCTTATATTCTGCAGAACATATCTACAGACCTATATGGGTCTGCCTAAGAAACACTGAATTTATGAGATAGCACTCTACACCCACCAGAATCGCTATAATCAAAGAGAGATAATAATAACAAGTTTTGGGAAGCTGTGGAGAAACTGGAATCCTCATACATTGCTGGCAGGAATACAAAATGAGCTTTGGAAAACAGTGTGGCAGTTTTTCAAAATGTTAAAAATAGAATTACCTTATGATTCAGCAATTCCACTCCTAAGTATCTACCCAAGAGAAATGAAACAGATGTTCAAACAAAAACTTGGAATGTAAATGTTTAAAAAAAATTGTTAATAATAGCCAAAAAAGTGTGAACAACCCAAATGTTCATCAACTGATGAATGGATAAACAAAATGTGGAATATTCATACACTGGAATATTATTTAGCAATAAAATAGAATGGAGTACTAATGTGTTACAAGACAGATGAATCTCAAAAACATTTTGCTGAGTGAAAGAAGTCAGTCATAAAAAGACCACATATTGTATGACCCCATTTAAATAGGCAAATCCATAAAACCGGAAAATAGATAAGTGATTGCCTAAGCAAAGGAAAGAAATGGGAAGAAAGGGTTAATGTGCACAGGGTTTCTTTTGAGGGTAATGAAAATATTCTAAAATGGGAATATGGTAATGGTTGCATAACTCTGTAAATGTGTTAAATATGTTAAAACCCACTGAACTACCCTCATTAAATAGGTCAACTTGTAGGCATGCAAATAATATATCAATTAAGCTGTTTTCAAAAAAGAAGCATCAGACTATAGAAAGCATTTTTCCATTTGGTTAGCTCAACTAACCCTTTTCAATGAGATCAAAACTCTACATGAATGTATGGGCCAGTTAGCTTTAATTTCTTCTAAAGGCCACTGGGTACAACTTTAAAGTTTACTTTGAAAATTGCAGGTTTAAAAAAATCAACACCATTCTACCATAATATGAACATTCTATATTAAAAGGTGTGTTAATACCACCATTTTTACAGACAAAGACAACACAAAAAATGATGCATACTAATCATAATTTGATTAGAAGAGTTTAATCTCTCTTGAGTCATAAAAAAGAGGTTAACTGGGATAGAAAGTAAATATAAAGGGATCACTTTGACTTAATAACAGTAAGGTAGGGGGTTTTAAAATTTTCACTAATTGGCACAGATATGAGTACATTTACACATTGCTTATTAAACTGTTAACAACCCTAAAAGCTTCATTGTTCTAAAAGTTTAAGAGCCTTCCATGACTTATATAACAAAGCAAAAGGTGTTTTTCTTGACTTGCTATCAATAACATTTGAGTAAAATAGAAATGCATAAAATAATAATAGCAGTAATAATGAACATTAATATCACTTTAGCCCCATATCTTCTCCTTCAAAATGAATGCACAGTTTAGTTTCTTAATAATTAAATTTGTTGAAAAAACATGTTCTAAGTGCTTTGTTTGAGCTCTGGTGGATTGGGCTGCCAGAGAAGAATTAAGGGGAAACCAAGCAGGCAGTGTCCTCTCTGGAACCCTACTCTTACTTCAGCCAATTTTATTTGTTTTCTTTCTTTCTTTATTATTATTATTTTTTGCTTTATATAATTTTTTATTTTTTTATTTTTAAAATTTTTATTTTATATTGGAGTACAGTTTATTAACAATGTTGTGTTAGTTTCAGGTGTACAGCAAAGTTATTCAGTTATACATATACATGTATCTATTCTTTTTAAAATTCTTTTCTCATTTAGGTTATTACAGAGTACTGAGCAGAGTTTCCTGTGTTATACAGTAGGTTCTTGTTGGTTATCTGTTTCAAATACAGTAGTGTATATTATTTGTTTTCTACATTAGGTTCTTCCTAACTTTCTTTCAGAAACAGTTGCCAAAGCTTCAGAAAAAAGTTTAGAAAACCCTTTATCTGGAAAGTTTGTTTCTTCTCTAAAGTTCTATGACTATAATCATTCATTTTCATAAAGGAACTAGCTACTTTAATCTTTGCAACCTAGGACATCAGGAGGATAGCCATTATTACTCCCAATTACAAACTGAAAGCAGGATTCAAAAACCTGATCAAATTCTCATGACTGGAAATGTGAGACAAGATGAGAATCCAAAACTTTACATCAATATACCATTCTACTTCTTATTTTAATCTTACCCCACTGATTATATGTTTATTGATAAAGCAATGGAAAGAAATTGCAAAAATCGTAACATAACACATTTCAAACCTCCTGGAAATTTCCAAAATTTAGATGATTATTAGTATTAAGCTATGAAGATATTCACCCAGAAATGGTCATATCAACCTTACTATACAAGTGGAATACTCAAAAATAAACTGTAAGTGGTCATTAACAATTCTGCAGACAATGCAGTTCTACAGGATAATAGTCTCCATTAAGAAAATGATATAGTCCAAGGTTGTTTTTGCTATTTATTCCTTTCTTAAAAAATCAGAAATACAGACCTAACAGTTTCTGCTTAATTCTGCAGTATTCTATCATTATTCAGTGATGCACCAACTGACAACTGAGAATTATATCATGAAGTTTGCAGTATTACTTGGAGGTCTACCATGCTATGGTGCCAACATGTCATCAAGCTCCAAACAAAACTGTGAGGTTTGTCACACATCATTTCTTAAGAAGAGAGGTAAGATACTGCTAGGCCTGCACTGGAGCTTTGAGAGGCCTGACAATGGGGTAATTTACAAAACATTGAAGTAACTAACTTGTGCAGTTTAACATTATTATTATTATTATTATTATTATTATTTTTTGCAGTACGCGGGCCTTTCACTGTTGTGGCCTCTCCCATTGCGGAGCACAGGCTCCGGACGCGCAGGCTCAGCAGCCATGGCTCATGGGCCAAGCCGCTCCACAGCATGTGGGATCTTCCCAGACCGGGGCACGAACCCGTGTCCCCTGCATCGGCAGGCGGACTCCCAACCACTGCACCACCAGGGAAGCCCAGTTTAACATTTTTTAATTGTGGTAGAATACACATAAAAGTTATCATTTAAACCAATTTTAACTGTTCAGTTCAGTAGTGTTAAGAACATTCACACTGCTGTACATCTTATCTCCACATCTCTTTTTCCATCTTACAACACTAGAATCCTATACCCCTTAAACAACAACTCCTCTATATCCCCTTCTCCCAAGCCCCAGGCAACCACCATTCTTTTGTTAAAAGAATTTTAACAAAATTTTTTACAAAAATTTTGTTTAAAATTGTTTCTAACAATTTTTGGTGGAATTTTTAGGTTTTCTACATATAAGATAATGTTGTCTGTGAACAGAGATAATTTTACTTCTTCCTTTTCAATTTGGATGTCTTCTTCTTGCCTAACTGCTCTGCCTAGGGCTTCCAGTACTATGTTGAATAGAAGTGACAAAAGCAGGCATCCTTGTCTTGTTCCAGATCTTAGAGGAAAAGCTTTCAGTCTTTCACCATTGAGTATGGTGTTAGCTGTTGATTTTTCAGATATGGCCTTTATTACATTGAGGTAGTTTCTTTCTATTCATATATTGTTGAGTGTTTATCATAAAAGGGTGTTGGAACTCATCGGATGCTGTTTATGCATCAGTTGAGATGATCATATGGTTTCTTTCCCCTCCATTGACAATGTGATGCATTACACCAATTGGTTTTCATAGGTTGAACCATTTTGCATTCCAGGAATAAATCCCACTTGGTCATGGTGTATAAATCTTTTTTTTTAAGCCTATAGTCATGTATTTCTTATTTTTTTTAATTTTTAAAAATTTTTTGGCCACACCACATGGCATGTGGGATCTTACTTCCCCAAGCAGGGATCAAACTCATGCCCCCTGCAGTAGGAGCGCAGAGTCTTAACCACTGGACTGTCAGGGAAGTCCCAATCTTTTAATGTGCTTTTGACTTTTGTTTGCTAAGACTTTGATAAGGATTTTTGCAACATTATTCATCAGGGATATTGGTTTGCAGTTTTCTTGTTGTTTCTTTGTCTGGTTTTGGTATCAGGGTAATACTGCCCTCATAGAATGAGTTTGAAAGGGTTCCCTTCGCTTCAGTGCTTTGGATGAGCTTGAGGAGAGTTGGTATTTTTCTTTCAGTGTTTGGTAGAACTCACCAGTTAAGCCATCTGCTCCTGGGCTTTTATTTGTTGAGAGGTTTTTGATTACTGAGTCAATTCCCTTACTAGTTACAGGTCTGTTCAGATTTCCTACAACATCATGATTTAGTCTGAATAGGTTGTATGTTTCTAGGAATTTGTCCATTTCATCTAGGTTATCCATTTTGTTGGCATATGATTATTTACAGCATTCCCTCATAAAATTTTTATATCTATAGAATCAGTTGTAATGTCCCCTCATTCATTTCTGATTTTAATTATTTGAGTCTTCTTTTTTAATTCAATCTAGTTAAAGGTTTATCAATTTTGTTGATCTTTTCAAAGAACCAACTCTTGGTTTCACTGACATTTTCGGTTGTTTACCTATTCTCTATTTCATTTATCTCTTATCTAATCTTTATTATTTCCTTCCTTCTTCTAGCTTTGGGTTTTTCTAGTTCCTTAAGTTATAAAGTTGGGTTGTTAATTTAAGATCTTTCTTTTTTACTGTAAGTGTTTACAGCCATAAATTTCCCTCTTAGCACTGCTTTCACTCTATACCATAAGTTTTGGTCTCTTGTGGGATTTTTTTTTCATTTATCTCAAGATATTTTCTAATTTCCTTTCTTTTTTGACCCATTTGGTTGTTTAAAAGTGTGTTTTTTAATTTCCACATATTTGTGGATTTTCCTGCTTTCCTTCTGCTACTGATTTCTAGTTTCATTACACTGTAACTGGAAAAGATACTTTGAATGATTTCAACTTTTAAAAATTTGTTAAGACTTGTTTTGTGGCCTAACATATGGTCTATCCTAGAGAATATTCCATGTGCACTTAAGAAAAATATGTATTTTCATCAACATTCATCAGGGATATTGGTCTGTAGTTTTCTTACAGTGTCTTTGTCTGGCTTTGGTATCAGGGTAATGCTGCCCTCATAGACTGAGTGTGTAAGTATTCCCTCCTCTTCAACTTGCTGGAAGAGTTTGAGGAAGACTGGCATTAATTTTTCTTTCTGCTATTGTTAGGTGAAGTGTTCTGTGTATGTGTATTAAGTCCAATTGCTTTATAGTGTTGTTCAAGTCTTCTAATTCCTATTGAGCTATATGGTTGTCCTAAGTTATACAGTTTTAGTGCAGCAAGAATTTGTTTATATGGTATAATACAGAACTTTTAGTGCTGACACCACCTCCTTGCCTCCTTACAAATGTATAAAAGATAGCAAGCCCATGGTTCTAAGTGTCCTGTGTATTCCTCACTCCATACAGGTTGCTGAAATCGCAAAATATCTGTGCCTTCATGAAGAAGAAAGGAGGCACTGGAGAAGCACATCCATTTGCATATATCTTTGATCTCCTGTATGTTCTCTGCACTGCCTCTGGGCTGGTTCAATAACAAATTGAAATATAAGTAACTTTGGCCAAGTATGAGATACTTGGGAGAGATTGCTGGCTGATCAACAAGCTATTTTCTCTTTTCTCAGGAGACATGACTATACTATATTTTTCTTGGAGTTAAGCATGACTCAGGTGAATGGCGTTAAATGAGACCTAGGAAAGCCAATGATGTAGTGCTAGTCTGAGTTTAAAGGCCTGGAAGCCAGGAGAGCCAACGCTAAAAGCTCTAGTCTGAAAGCCAGCAGGCTCAAGACCCAAGAGGAGCCAATGTTTCAGTTCGAATCCAAGGGCAGGAAAAAAACTGAAGTCCCAGCTCAGCCAGTCAGGCAGGAAGAGTTCCCTCTTCCTCACTGGAGTATCAGCTTTATTGTTCTATTCAGGCCTCCAACTGTTTGGATGAAGGCCACCCACCTAGGGGAGGGCAATCTGCTTTACTCAGCCTACCATTCAAATGTTAATCTCATCCAAAAACACCCTCACAGACACACCCAAGATAATGTTTGACCAAATATCTGGGCACCCTATGGTTCCATCTACTCCTCAGGACACCAGCAACCAGAAATTATGTTAGGCATCTGGGATTTTAAAATTTTCTATGTGAGCATTATCTTATCTAATATATACTGTTAACTAAAACTGAGTATTTTTTTTCTAAATCAGAAGGACTTAGAAACAATGAAAATATCTCAAGAAATACAGTAAAAAGTGGGGAAAGAACCATAACAGCAGAAATAATAGTTGAAAATACAACTTTCTGGTGATTTAGGCAAAGACCTACAAAGTGTTGCAAAGATTCTGGATCTGATCCTATAAAATTCAGAAAACTACTGAAGGTCTGAGATTAGTGAAGTGATCAGAGCTGAAATCCAGGATATGGAGATAGTATTTGGTCATAGTAATTATAGAAAGAATGAACTAACTCTGCACTGGGTTTTAAAAACATAGCTACACACTAAAGTTAAAATGGACTAAATAGCATCATTTTCAAAATAATGGTTATATAAACATTATAATGATACATTTATTTATTTAGGATTTATACTACCTCTACATAGTTCCAAAAGAACTGCTTGAGGAAACTTGCAGCAGAAAACAGACAAAAATATAAGCCCACCGAGAGCCAGAATTCTCACTTCTGTATTCACAGTGCTAGCCAAAGAGTGCTCATACATGATAGAGAAAGATACATATTCACAGAATGAATGAATGCATAAATGACAAGAAAAAAAGGTTATGGGTGGAGAGAAATAGATGTTACTAAGCAACAAACTAGAATGACTTTATTGTTGTACCAGCACTGCAACGATAAATTTGGCAAAAGGGTTTCCAGGCAATTAGGGGAAGGCCAGAAATAAAATGAAGGAGTTTTCACTGTCTATAAAAGTCTACAAGATCCTTGGAGGAAAAAATCCTTTTTTAGAATTTAACTCCTAGAAAAATTTATGGACTGAATCCTTATATAATAGATGTCTTTAACTATGGTTTTATGACAGAGAAATGGGTATGTCAATGCTTCCAACAATGGCCCTCTAAAGTTTTTTAGAACATTGTTAAAACTTAACATAGTTAAAGCTTTCCTATAGATAAGGAGATAATAATCTAGAAAGTTTGCAGTTTTATGTTCTAATTTAATATGCGGGAATTAAACATATTTTTCATTTTTACTCTACATCTATGAAGAAACATCTCATTGTGAGTTATTTCAGAATCTTGCTGTAGACATGCTGCATTTTAACAACTCAATTCATAATTTACTAGAAAAGACAGTAAACAAAAAAATTAGATGAAAAAATTTGGGGTTACCACATCAGAAAAATAAAACTGTACAAATTTTCACCAAAATTAAAGGGTATTCTTGGAATTATCTGGCTATGTAGGCTATGTAGCACATAGGAAGTTCACTTTGAAGGATCACAAATAAGGTGGAGAGGTAGGTAATAGTGGCATCTTAAAGAGGCAGCCTTCTTCCAAAGAAGTGCAAGACTCCATTCGAAATGCAGGTACTTATTCACAGAAGAAACGAGCATCCTTCAGAATAAGCTGCACCAGGGATTTATTAATTTTGTGGTGGCTAATGCTTCCAGAAATTCAAGACAGGTTAGCCAGTAGATAATAAAATTCATCATTCACAAATTCATTTGACAAATACCTATGGTTGTCAATTATGTGCCAGGCATGATGTTAGACACTGAATTTTCAGTAATTAGTAAACCACACATGGCCCCTGATCGCAAAGAGCTTATAGTCTGGGATGGAAAGCAGACATTAAACAAATAACCCAGGTATATCACGTAAACTGTAACAAGTGACAGACTAGTAAAGAAGTTTTAAGAGTTGGTAATTGGGGAACTGAATTTACACGGTAGGGGAAGGGGCAGAGAAAGCCTCCTTGAGAAAGTTACATTCAAAGTGAGGTGCAAAGGACTGATTCCCCTAGGCCAAGGGCAAAGGAAGCTGCACTTGAGAAAGGAACTGAAAAGGGAGGAATGGAACAAGGAGAACAGGAAGTGCTGTTTCAAGTATTTACTGTGTTTCAGACATGTTAATTCCAATCCTTACAGCTACTCTGTGATGAAGGTGTTAGTACCCCATTATACATAAGGAAAGCAAGGCTCAGGGAGGTAAGTAACTTACTCAAGGATATAGAATGCTAATAAACAACAAAGGCAAGACTCAAAGTTAGGTCTATTCAAACTCTACATTCCTTTCATTAAGGCTCTAAGGTTAGAAGGTTTAACAATTTAACTCACTAAATGGCAGTGAGGTTCTAGGCCTATAAAACACAAGGTTAAATATTTTGTTAGTATGTTCCATCTTGTAGACATCCATTCCAGTTTCTGTGGGCTTTATATTTTAAAAGCCATATTTTGATGTGTATCCAAATTATATTTTATGCACATATATCTAGTTAGCTGGTTAAATGGCCTTTAAAATCTTTCCAGCAAAGATTTTAAAGCAGCTTAAGGCTACATAAAAATATAAAAACTAACAACTTCATAGTATTACCTTATACTCCTATGAGACTTTAAAATTTTATAGTGTTCACACAAATTTCAGAGTATTTAAGAAGATACTTGCATTTCTTAGTTACAAAACTCAAGGATAAACAGTAAGGCTTACTATTTACTATAATTATCACATGCTAATAATGTAAGTGTTTCTAGGTATCACCTTTCCTTAACAAAAGCATCTAGAAAGAATGTATCCATGAACTGTTAGTACTTTTAACTTCCTATGGTAGCCACAACAATGACCCCCCAAAGATGTCCACACCCTATTCACTGGGTCCTGTGAGCGTGACCTCACATAGCAAAGGGGGCTTTTTAGATGGGATTAAGGTTGTTAATTAGCTGACCCTAAAATAGGGACAGTATTCTGTATTATGCAAGTGGGCCCAACATAATCACATGGGCCCTTAAAAGTGGAAGAGGAAGTCAGTGAAAGAGGGCAGAAGAGATTTGAAGAGTGAGAGGGACTCCGCCCACCACAGAGATCTTGAAGATGGAGGAAGTGGGGGGGGGGGCATGAGCCAAGGAATGTAGGTGGTCTCTAGAAGCTGAAAACAACTCTCAGCTGACAGTCAACAAGGAAACAGGAACCTCAGTCCTACAACCAAAAGGAATTGAATTCTGCAACCAACCTGAATGAGCAAGGAAGTGGAATCTCCCCAGAGCTTCTAGTAAGGAATGATGCCTTGCCAACACCTTGATGTTAGCTCGGTGAGAACTGTGTCAGACTGCTGACCTAGAGAACTGTGAGAAAATAAATTTGTGCTGCATTTAGCTGCTAAGTTTGGTATGGCAACAATGAAAAACGAATACTTTTATCCTTCTTGTACTTGGTTCTAGCTTCTTTGGAACAGTTCTACCAACCACGTCTCAGCTGGTAAAGGCAATGGCGTTTTTCGGTCCTATTGCCGACGGCTCTCTATCGACCCTGCTACGGCCTCCTCGAAGCCCTCTCCTCCCGTGGTCTCTATGATGCTATTCCTGATTCTTGATTCTCTTCATTTCCTCTGCCACCTTCACGGGCTCTTTCTCTAATCTCCTGTAAATGCTGCTGTTCCTTAGGGTTCTGTCCCCAGACTTTCTCCTTACGTTTCATATACTCTTGACTTCTACCTATAAAAGCTAGCTAAAAACTCCCAAATGTTATCTCCACAGCACAGAGGCCACTCTTTAGTTTCAAATCACTATCCATCTTCAAGGATGTACGAAAGCCTCTATTAATTTGAGGCTGGTCTTTCCTCCCAAACCTGTTCTCTATCTCCTCAATTCCCTTCTCCCATTAACTTCACCGCCAGTCAACCAAATCAGCCAGGTTGCTTTGCCACTATCTTAAGATTATTCTTTCTCATTGATATCCTGTATCATTGGTAACGAAGTGCATTTGGATATTTCTTGAATGTATCTTTCTATATCCATGCCACAGCCTTAATTTGGGAATCCATGGTTTCCGAAAAGGATCAGCAAACTTCCACTTTGCTTCTTCACTTCCAGCCTTCCCAATCAATCAATCTATCTGCCACCTTCTCCCCAGCATGAATTTTCTAAAAAAGAACAAGTCTTACTTTACTACCTATTTATAAAAATGTTCAATAGTCTGTAATTCTCAGTATAAATTCTGCCCTTTTAAGACTCATTTCTTACTCTTAACACTCACCTATTAACACATTCATGCTTTCTATATACTATTTCTTATAACTGAAATGCCTTTCTGCTATCTTCTGCTATTCAGTTTTTTTTTAACTTTACTGCAGTATAATTGCTTCACAATGGTGTATTAGTTTCTGCTTTATAACAAAGTGAATCAGTTATACATATACATCTGTTCCCATATCCCTTCCCTCTTGCGTCTCCCTCCCTCCCACCCTCCCTATCCCACCCCTCCAGGTGGTCACAAAGCACTGATCTCCCTGTGCTATGCGGCTGCTTCCCACTAGCTATCTACCTTACGTTTGGTAGTGTATATATGTCCATGCCACTCTCTCGCTTTGTCACAGCTTACCCTTCCCCCTCCCCATATCCTCAAGTCCATTCTCTAGTAGGTCTGTGTCTTTATTCCTGTCTTACCCCTAGGTTCTTCATGACATTTTTTTTCTTAAATTCCATATATATGTGTTAGCTTATGGTATTTGTCTTTCTCTTTCTGACTTACTTCACTCTGCATGACAGACTCTAGGTCCATCCACCTCATTACAAATAGCTCAATTTCGTTTCTTTTTATGGCTGAGTAATATTCCATTGTATATATGTGCCACATCTTCTTTACCCATTCATCCAATGATGGACACTTAGGTTGTTTCCATCTCCGGGCTACTGTAAATAGAGCTGCAGTGAACATTTTGGTACATGACTCTTTTTGAATTATAGTTTTCTCAGGGTATATGCCCAGTAGTGGGACTGCTGGGTCATCTGGTAGTTCTCTTTTTAGTTTTTTAAGGAACCTCCATACTGTTCTCCATAGTGGCTGTACCATTCACCTGCTATTCGGTTTTAATGGCTGACGGAGGACTCACCAACACCACTATGGCTCAAAAGTAGTGTTTGAAAAATCACTATTTAAAGTTTTTGTTGTCATGCAGGTTCAGGAGCTCAACTACAAAATAATATGATAGAAAGTACACTGAGCTTGGCACCATGGCACCAAGTTTATTGTTCTGTTATTAAAAACGGAAGGGCTTCAAACTGTTCTAAACCTTTTTTTTCATTTGTCAAGTTTAAGGGTTAACCTGGATGATCTAAAGTTCCATTAAAGTTAGCAATTCTAGCTTTGTACTTAAGAGCACTAAAACTTATTAGGTACTGAAAACAAGCAATAAGGTTAATTTATAGCACTGTTCAGCTTCTACAGATCCATTAACATGCATCATTCACACACAATAATTAACTTGATTAGATAAAGGCTATCTTCCAAGGACTTAGAGATAAGGTCTAAACCTGACTGGAAGATCAAACCAATGAGATATAAAGACAAAACTGTAAACTGAAAAGAAGTCAAACAATTACCAAAAGGAGGGCTACCTAGAGTGATTAAAAGACCTAGAGTGACGTAAAAATTTTAAAGCAAGCAAATTCAGAAGGCTAGATCAGGGTTTTGATGGCTTTTATGCATCAAAAATCTTCAGTATAAAATAACTCTCTTCTAATTAGAGTGGTCTTCCCATGGCCACTCGATTTACTTTCTCCCTTCTGAACTTTGTTGCCATTTGCTTTTTTTTTTTTAATTCTACAGTGATTTTTTAAAACATTTTTATTGGAGTATAATTGCTTTACAATGGTGCTAGTTTCTGCTTTATAACAAAGTGAATCAGTTATACATATACATATATCCCCATATCTCTTCCCTCTTGCGTCTCCCTCCCAATCCCACCCCTCTAGGTGGTCACAAAGCACCGAGCTGATCTCCCTGTGCTATGCGGCTGCTTCCCACTAGCTATCTACCTTACGTTTGGTAGTGTATATATGTCCATGCCACTCTCTCACTTTGTCACAGCTTACCCTTCCCCCTCCCCGTGTCCTCAGGTCCATTCTGTAGTAGGTCTGCATCTTTATTCCTGTCTTGCCCCTAGGTTCTTCATGACCATTTTTTTTTTTTTAGATTCCATCCTCTTTGTCTCTCAGGCAGATGCTATAAATAAAATCAGCTCAAGTATCTGATCATTGTAAACAGGCTTTCGGCGATGAGTCTCGAGTCCTCAGGGCTTCGTGGGATTCAACACAACCCTCTAGGTCCCTCCCTATCCGCGCGCACCGGGCCCCAGGCATCGCCTCGAGGGAGGGGCCGGGAGTCAAAGGACACACCCCCGTGAGGGTTAGGTCCCTTCGCCTTTACAGAGGCGGGGAGGGCGTAAGCTGAGCCTATTTTGGTTTGGTTCGCGTTTTTGTGAGAAGTAGCCGGCGGAGTGAGCAGCGCCGAGAGGCTACCGGGCCCCTTCTCCATCCCTCGGGAGCGCGCACCGGGGATCGAGCGTGGAACAGGGCTGAAATGGCAACCGCTGGAATAACGGACTCGGCTCCCTGGGTCCCCTTAACCGTCGGGGACAGGCCAGGCTGAGGGAGACACCTGGCCTTCCCGCGCCAGCCCCAGCGAGGCGGTGGACACAGCAGTTCCGGAGGACCCAACGGACGCGGAGGTGGCCTCAACGCCCGCCTCCCGGGCCGGCCTTCCCACTCCCGAGGCCAGGAGAGCCCGCCCAAAAACCTCGCTGGCTGCATCCCCATCCCCGAACTCAACACGCACCCCCTCACTGGACCCTACCGGTTCCTTCTAGCGGCTCGCCAAAGAAAGGGGTGCGGCCCAGGAATCTCCGCCTCGAGGGAAGAAGCCAGGACTCGGATTCCTCACCCCAGCCCGTGGGCAAAGGGACGCGGGAAAGTGGCTTACTGCCCACGCACCTGCCTTGCGGGCCCGTTTTCGGCAGTGGCAGCTCAGACGTCCGAGTCGCTGCCACTTGGTCCCCGCGTCTCCCTACAGCAATCCCGCCGGCGGCCGCCCAGCAGCGACTGCTAACTGCGCATGCGCATGCGGCCGTGGGCGGGGAGAAGGCGGCGGCCCGAGGCGAGTGCCGCGCGCACCTGCACCGAGGGGCTCAACGGCCGCAGAGGGGCGCCGCTGGGCGAGGAGGAGCAGTCGGGCGTACTCTCCCGACCACGCGCCGCGCCGCCGCAGCCGGCCAATCGTTCCGTGGATCCGGCTCCAGAGCTGGCCTGGAATTCCTCCTTATCCTTATCGTTATCCATCCGAAGACTTTTCCCTCCCGCAGAGCGCCTGCCCTCTGCAAACTGTGAGGTTCTGCTTCCTAATGCACATAATTAGGTCCTGAATTTTGAGTAAATCACATTTGAGCAGCGTCCAATTAGTACCCCAGGCCTTTCATAGAGTTCTAGATGTTCTGATGAGACGTCATTGTGGTGGGCAGGGAGGCTTACTATTTCGTGACAGTGTATGATATAGATATGTTAAATGTTAACGTAATAAATGTATTATATGGTTTCTTTTCGAAATGCTACTGGTAAGAATTGCTAATCTTCTACTGTGCTCAGTCAGTTCTAAGGGCTTTACATTCCTTACCTCATCGAACTGTCCCAACAACCCAGGTGAAGAAACTGAAGGTAATTACTTGCCTTTGACTAGCAAATGGTGGAAATAGAGTTCAAATCCAGGCTTCTCTCAGAGCCTGTCATTTTATTTAATTCACACTAAAAATAAAAATAACAGCATAAACGTAGTATTGAATCACGTTTCTTTGCCCCACAGGTGTTGGTCATGCAGCTCTTACTACTTATATTTGATAGTAAATCTTGACTTTGATTTTGGTATTATCACGCTTTCAATTTTATTGGTAAAATAAAATATTTGACTTGTGATACCTCCGTTAAAGAGCCTCAGTTTAAGGGAATTGATGGTGCTCCATGTATAAGATATGATGGTTGGCTAGATGTCAAGATCATTGAACATTTTTCACATTGCATCCGTGATAAGGCCACCATTTCTAGACTTTTGACGCTGTCATCTTCTGGAGCGTGTTTGGATAGCATTTAATTTATGGGTTAAAAAGGACAAAGTTATTTGAGGTACTTTGTAACAGTATTATCCTCTTAATTTCTTATGTTAGGCTTTCCAACTTCTGTTATTCAACATAATTCTGTGGCTCAAAACAAATACATTTGACTTGTTAGAAAAAAACTTCTGAAGGATTCACTCAAAGTTTGCAATGAGGAAGCTGAAAGCCAAAAATTTGGGAACAGAGAATCTAAGCTAAATGGGCCATTAACCTGACCCATTGATGTGAAGATTTGTCAAAACTCCAAGATTCTGATACATGCTTAATTCTTTGTTTGACTCTTTTTTTTTTTTTTTTTTTTTGCGGTACACGGGCCTCTCACTGTTGTGGCCTCTCCCGTTGCGGAGCGCAGGCTCCGGATGCGCAGGCTCAGCGGCCATGGCTCACGGGCCCAGCCGCTCCGCGGCATGTGGGATCTTCCCGGACCGGGGCACGAACCCGTGTCCTCTGCACCGGCAGGCGGACTCTCAACCACTGCGCCACCAGGGAAAACCTCAACCTTTATTTTTATTTGCTAAATTGGCAACCCTACAGACAGCAATAAACTAAAAACCTTGGCGCGTTTCAAAGTGGTAACGCACACGGTCCATTTGAGAAAGTTCAGGTGCTAAAACCAGCGCTCTAAATTGTTGATCACTTCTCCGTCATCTCATCCCTTTTCAGCTTCGCAAAACAAATACTTTAGGGAGCCTTCCAGTGTGGCTCAAAACTATAACGTAGGACACGAAAGAGGAGAGATTTGCTGGCTGTGTAAGAGGAGTTCCTTAAGTCAGACATTCACATTTCCCTGAAAACGATGGGGGAGAAAACGACGAAGTGTGGGGAAAGGTGGGCACAGAAGGGGCCCCTGAACCTCTGAGAGAAAAGGAGCCCGCAGACGCAAGAGAGGACCGGGCAGCCGCGCGCACAGCAACGGTTGGCGCGCGCGCCCGGTGGGGGTCACGGCCACCCGGTGGACCAGAGACGCCCGTTACAGTTTAACCGCCGGCGGACAAGGGCGTGGTGTGTGTGTGTGTGGGGGGGGGTGCCCTACATCTGAAAACTCCTAGTACGTCTCTCCCCTTCTCTCCGACCCGTCCTCCCCAGTCATCCCGGAGCCCCGAAGCCCAGGAGGCGAGAAGGAAGCGAGAGAAGCCAGCCGCCGCTTACTGGTGTGAGTCATCCTGGAGATGCAGAAGCAGGAGAAACTGAAGAGCAAGACGGCGACGAGCGCGATCAGCAAGTTCACATGCCTGGTCCTCATGGAGCTGACTCGACGGGCTGCAACCGACAGCGCGACGCGAAGAGCAGAGCGGTAGCGCCCACGCTGCCCGCCGAGGATGGACACGCACGGCGCCTGCGCCCCGCTCCCCGGCGTCGCGGGGCGGGGCGGGGCGGGGGACCCCCGGGGACCCCCAGGGACCGCCTCCCTCCCCCCTCCGGCGGGGGACCCCCTCCCTCCTCTCTCCCTCCCGGCCACCCTGCACACCTGCCCTCTGGGAGCTCGCTTCACCGAACTGCACCCTTTGCCTCCTACCCTACGGCTCGGCACTTCCGAGTCCTGAACCGCTTGCCAGGGCTGCTGGTTATTAAAAGAGAGAAACTATGGGAAAGCTCCCCACTGCCCGGCTCGAGGTGAGTGCTCAATCACTTTATTGTCCTGTAGTAGGAAGTGACATTTGTGCCAGACTCTGGGCTAAACAGTTTCATATATGATCTCATTAAATCCTCACAACATCTCAGTCTTTTTTTAAAGGTATAAAATGAAGATACCAATAACATCTACCTAATATGCTATGATTATCTTCATTTTATACTTAAAAAAAATGGAGCCACAGTAACATTGAGCAACTTACTGCAGGTTGCACAGCTGGACGTGTTTCCTGTACAAACCTTGTACATGGATAAGAAGTTCAGACAGAAAATATGTGTCTTTACTTGGAGTTTACTAGCCTTAAATAGTAGCTATCAGGTGCCCAAATGACTTAGGAGGCTTAGATGCTTGTGTGGAGAGTGACCAAGCCCAGACCTTCAGCTTAATCTCCTTACCTTTATTTTCTAATTTTTGTACCCCTCCCCCAGGAAGGAAGCAAGGAGTGAACTTTTGTGAAAGAAGAAAGTTGTAAATATAGAGAGCAGCAGCTCAAGGGAGATTGGCTGGGCTCTGCCAAGTTCAAGGTATCAATTTCTCAGACCTTTACCCACGACTGGGAAACACTAGGAGAACGTCAGTAGGGCAATACTTTCTGGGCAGCTTGAACATGGTTTGCTATCTGGGTTCTCCGCTCTGATCACTCTTCTTATTTGGGATTCCCTGGCAGTGTCTGGTAGCAAGCATTCTACTTCACAGCAGCACTGCGCCACTGGCTGGGTTAGTTTCTGGCCCCATGAGAGCAGAAAGATTTGACACATGCCAGCCTGAGGATGCAGGTATAATAAGCTGTGTTTTCTCATGAGTGAATGGCTAAGAGTTGTGGCCTTCAGTTAAGCAGGATTCAGCCAGATCCCAAAGGAGGAAGACACTTTATTCTCCTCCATCCCTTCAGCCTCTTGCCAGTGCTTCCCATTGGCTAAGCTCTACCGGAAGCCAGAAGAAAAGGAATTTCAGCTTGATGTACTAAATGCTAAATTATACGAACCTTCCTCCTGGCCATTTGAAGCAGGGTGGAGAAAGATGTAGAGTAGATCGAAGTGAGAGAAGGAAGATATCCAGCACAAAGGTATCTCCAAATCAGTATTTCATTGTTCTCTTTCTTGAACTCCAGTTTCTCATTTTCAGCTGCCTTCTCAGCACTTCTTGGATGTCCCACAAGAAGATGTTCAGACTTTCTCGTCAAGCTAGCTATCTTCCCAGAGTCCTTTGGCTTTTATCAATGGTGCCATAGTTCTTCTGATCAATTTACTTTTTTTCATTATATCCCATCATTGATAAATCTTTAGAGCCCTCCTCTGAAATGTCTCATTTTCCAGACTTCCGTTTCTATTGCTATCTACTACCCCAATACCCATAATCTTACAATGATACTCAAACTGGCCGCACTGTCTATAGTATCTGCCCTCTGCAGTCCACTCTTTACTCCAGTAGATTACCAAGTAATCTCCCCAGTTCATTAGTGTCAGCTGTTGCTCTTGTTTAAAAAGCTCCACTCTTCCTTGGTGGTAAAGTTCAGTCCCTCAGGCTGCTCTCTGGTTTCTCAAGATTATTTCCCATATTCCCTTATATGCCTCAAGGACCTGCCAGGCTCTTCTTTATTCTACCCTGAACATGTCACGTTCACTTTTCTCTTTCTGTGCCTTTTCTCTTGATGTTTACCCTCTGCCCAGGATGCCCAGCCTCCTCCCTGACCACTCAATTCTTTTCTACCTCTCAAGGTCTCACTCAAGTTTTATGTGTTTCATGAATCAAAACAGCAGACCACTTCTCTGAATTCCTTTAGCATCTCAGGTATCTACCTTTCATTTTGCTATATACCCTTATGTGCTTAGTGGTAGAGGTCCCCAAGATGAGCCTAAGTTACATCCACAGTTGAGAGAGAAATATGTTCAAAGCAGATTGAGTAATTTTTGATTGTCCTAAGAAATGTTAATTCCAGAATCTGTGTCAATGGTTAAGGAGGTTAATGGTCTAGAGAAGAGAGTTGTGCATGGATGCCTGGGGAAAAAAAGTCTCCCTACTTTGCCATGCCATGTAGACAAGCTCTGGGGAAAAATCAGCTGGCTGTGGGCAGAAGCTGGAGGCCTGTTTCCACAGGGATCATGGGAAACAGAGGAGGAAAAACTGCTTAAGAGCCTAACCACCCCCCCAAATAAACAATAAATTTATTGAAACAAGTCTGTACACATAAACCTTGTGCGTAAGGGTCAGTGCAATGAGAGCCAAACAAAATTTTGGTAGGCTTAGTTACGTTGATAATTTACAAGGCCAACTCTGTATATATAAAGAAAAACCTCAGTGTAAACAGGTCTAATTGAACAAATATATTTGCCCAGAAAAAAGTCCTGGTATGATTTTCCATACTGCTAAAGTGAAGGAAAGTAATTTAATGACCAAGAGTTTCTAACTGTTAAGTCTTTCCAAATTTGTCTCTAACTGCTTCTGAATATCACTAGATTTTCATTGGTATCAGAGGGAGAAAACCAGGAGGTCTAATGGAAGAACAGCTAGTGCTTTAGTTTATCCACATAGTTGATCTCTGTTGGAAAACCCAAGGAGGCCATGATGCTAAGCATAGAAGAATGATTAATTTATTCAAAACACCCAGGCTTTGTGTGACAAACTCCTTGGTCGTAGAAACACTTTGTAATTGCATCAAGAGCCTTAGATCCAGGGCTTCCCTGGTGGCACAGTGGTTGAGAGTCCGCCTGCTAATGCAGGGGACATGGGTTCGTGCCCCAGTCTGGGAAGATCCCACATGCCGAGCAGTGACTGGGCCCGTGAGCCATGGCCGCTGAGCCTGCACGTCCGGAGACTGTGCTCTGCAATGGGAGAGGCCACAACAGTGAGAGGCCGCATACCGCAAAAATATATATATATAATAATAATAATAAAGCTTGTGTTTTCTTATTAACTTTCTGTTTGGATGATCTGTCCATTGGTGTAAGTGAGGTGTTAAAGTCCCCCACTATTATTGTGTTACTGTCAATTTCCTCTTTTATAGCTGTTAGCAGTTGCCTTATGTATTAAGGTGCTCCTATGTTGGATGCATATGTTTATAATTGTTATATCTTCTTCTTGGATTGATCCCTTCATCACTATGTAGTGTCCTTCCTTGTCTCTTGTAGCATTCTTTATTTTAAAGTCTATTTTATCTGATATGAGAATCGCTACTCCAGCTTTCTTTTGATTTCCATTTGCATGGAATAGCTTTTTCCATCCCCTCACTTTCAGTCTGTATGTGTCCCTAGGCCTGAAGTGGGTCTCTTGGAGACAGCATATATATGGGTCTTGTTTCTTTGTCTATTCAGCCAGTCTGTGTCTTTTGGTTGGGGCATTTAATCCATTTACATTCAAGGTTATTATTGATACATATGTTCCTATTACCATTTTCTTAATTGTTTTGGGTTTGTTTTGTGGGTCTTTTTCTTCTCTTGTGTTTCCCGCTTAGAGAAGTTTCTTTAGCATTTGTTGTAAAGTTGGTTTGGTGGTGCTGAATTCCCTTAGCTTTTGCTTGTCTGAAAAGCTTTTGACTTCTCCATCGAATGAGATCCTGGCTGGGTAGAGTAATCTTGGTTGTAGGTTTATCTGTTTCATCACTTTAAGTATATCCTGCCACTCCCTTCTGGCCTACAGAGTTTCCGCTGCAAAATCAGCTGATAAACTTATAGGTATTCCTTTGTATGTTATTTTTTGTTTTTCCCTTCCTGATTTTAATATTTTTTCTTTGAATTTAATTTTTGTTAGTTTGATTAATATGTGTCTTGGTGTGTTTTTCCTAGGGTTTATCCTGTATGGTACTCTGTGCTTCCTGGACTTGGGTGACTATTTCCTTTCCCATTTTAGGGAAGTTTTCAACTATAATCTCTTCAAATATTTTCTCAGACCCTTTCTTTTTCTCTTCTTCTTCTGGGACCCCTATAATTTGAATGTTGGTGCGTTTAGTGTTGTCCCAGTGGTCTCTGAGATTGTCTTCAATTCTTTTCACTTTATTCTGCTCCTCCGCAGTTATTTCCACCATTTTGTCTTCCAGCTCACATTTGTTCTTCTGTCAGTTATTCTTCTGTTGATTCCTTCTAGTGTACTTTTTATTTCATTTATTGTGTTGTTCATCTCTTTCTTCTTTTGTTCTTCTAGATCTTTGTTAAACATTTCTTGTATTTTCTCAATCCATGCCTCCACTTTATTTCCAAGATTCTGGATCATCTTTACTATCGTTACTCTGAATACTTTTTCAGGTAGATTGCCTATTTTCTCTTCATTTATTTGGTCTTGTAGGTTTTAACCTTGCTTCTTCATCTGTGACATATTTTTTTGCCGTTTCATTTTTTTTTTTTTTTTTTTTTTTTTAATGAGTGGGATTGTGTTCCCATCTTACCAGTTGTTTGGCCTGAGGCTTCCAACACTGGGGTTTGTAAGCTATTGGGTAGAGCTGGGTTTTGGTGCTGAGATGAGGAACTCCGTGAGACCTCACTCTGATGAATATTCCCTGGGGTCTGAGGTTCTCTGTTAATCCAGTGGTTTGGACTCAGAGCTCCCACCACAGGAGCTTCGGCCTGACCCTGGGCTCGTGAACCAAGGTCCCGCAAGCCGCCGGTTCACTTTGGGGTTCCTCCCCTCTTCTTGGGCTTCAGAGTCTCCCACCAGCGGCCATCAGGCGCCCTAGTTGTGGGGAGATGCTAACTCCGTGTCTTTCCACACAGCCATCTTGACTCCGCCTCTCATCAGGAACCTTTTGAGTCCCAAAATCCCAGTGGTCGCCACGAGGTGGCAGTATTATATTTCATTCAAAGCCTCCAGTTTGCATGTATTGTGGTGTCAGAAACTTGTAAAATTATGTATGAATGTGTGAGAATAGTAGGGTCTCAGCAGAATCCTTGGGCCACTACCCATTACATATTTTTCGTAGCTTGCCAAATATTCCTGTAAGGTGTTGTGTCTCCTTTTTATTGACAGAGTCCTGGAGGGGGAGTAATTTATTGTTTACCATTTATAAAACACCTCTGGTGGCCCAAAGTTATTTTTAGAAATTTCACTGATTTCACTAAGCTCTAAATCTTTTTTATTTAGTCTACCATCTTCTTTATTTTCCAAGCATTGTTTTGCTTACCAATGTGTATGTGTCCTATTTTTTTATTAATTTTTATTGGAGTGTAATTGCTTTACAATGTTGTGTTCGTTTGTGCTGTACAGCAAAGTGAATCAGTTATACGTATACAGATATCCCTTCATATGTACACTTCTATGTATAAAATAGGTAACTAATGAGAACCTACTGTATAGCACAGGGAACTCTACTCAATGATCTGTGGTGACCTAAATGGGAAGGAAATCTAAAAAATAAGCTTTAAATCTTAACTAGATTGATTCAGCTAGTCATACATGCCATGACAGCTCTCAAATCTCCTGAGTTTCTCCTTCCAAGGTGGGGAATGATCATAATGTAATCAGTATAATGAATTAATTTTGATGGTGATCATGTCTAAGTCCGCTCTCACCAAATTGTAGCAGTGAGCTGGAGAGGTCAGATGTCCTTGGAGAAGGACCATAAATATATTACACATTCCTTCTCATGCAGAAGTAAACCGATCTCACTCTGAGAGCGAGATCAAGAAGATAGCATAGCTGAAAAGGGAACCCTCCCACACTGTTGGTGGAAATGTTAATTGGTGCAGCCACTATGCAAAATAGTCTGGAGGTTCCTTAAAAAACTAAAAATAGAACTACCATATGATCCAGCAATTCCACTCCTGGGCATATATCCAGAAAAGTCAGAAAAAAAAAGTTACATGCACCCCAATGTTCATAGCAGCACTATTTACAATAGCCAAGACATGGAAGTAACCTAATGTCCAAGGACAGATGAATGGATAAAGAACATGTGGCCCATATAGACAATGGAATATGACTTAGCCATAAAAAAGAATGAACTAATGCCATCTTCAGCAACATGGATGGACCTAGAGATGATCACACTAAGTGAAGTAAATCAGACAGAGAAAGGCAAATATCATATATCACTTATATGTGGAATCTAAAAAAAAAATACAAATCAACTTAGTTGCAAAACAGAAACAGACTCACAGACATAGAAGACACATTTATGTTTACCAAAGGGGAAAGGGGAGGGGGAATAAATTAGGAGTCTGGGATTAATAGATACATACCACTATATATAAAATAGATAAACAACAAGGATTTACTGTATAGCCCATGGAACCATATTGAATAATAACCTATAATGGAAAAGACTCTGAAGCTGTACACCTAAAATTAACATCATATTGTAAATCAACTATAGTTAAGTAAATTTAAAGAAAAGAAGAAGGAGGTAGCATAGTTGAATCTATCACAAAAGCAGCTTGTTTAGCTTGTTGAACGTTAGCTTGTTGAATGTCTTAGGCAGTTTCTACAGTGCTTGGCAGAACAGACACTAATTTAAGTCATGGTAACTACCTTGTTCAAATCATGATGGCTAACAGTTATTCCCGTGGGTCTTTTCTCCTGGGCCACAGAGGATTAATAGAAAGCATTAGTGGAGATTCTGCCCCCATTGTTTACTAATGAGAGGTGAGATTTCCTGTGTCCTTCCCCAATCTGACACTGCCTGATATTTACTCCAAAGGAAGGTCTGAGCAATCTTCAGGGCTCCCATTTTACGTGTCTAATTAAAAATCCATAAAGGGCAGACTTCTCTGTCTCTTAAAAGACATTTGGCTTTAAACTGGTAGTGACAAGGAACTTCATCACATCCACTGTAACTACAGATTCAGATAAAAGGAGGCACTGGGTAGTTCCTACTTTCTTATTTCTCCAGCTTCAGCTTCATCACGATTCTGGTGCTGCCTACCATAACATTTTCATTTGCTGCAAACTTCAATTTTCATACCTTAATATTGCCCTTCCATTCCCCTGATGATATTATAGTACATTTTGCATCATTGTTAGATAATCCCCCAGAGGTTTTCCACTGTCCTCTGCCGCTCAACATAAACTATATCATACAGTCTTGGACCTCCTAACAGGGGTCAGTTGATGATGTCTTTTTTTTTTTTTTTTTTTTTTGCTGAACGCGGGCCTCTCACTGTTGTGGCCTCTCCCGTTGCGGAGCACAGGCTCCGGATGCACAGGCTCAGTGGTCATGGCTCACGGGCCCAGCCGCTCCGCGGCATGTGGGATCCTCGTGGACCGGGGCACGAACCCGTGTCCCCTGCATCGGCAGGCGGACTCTCAACCACTGCGCCACCAGGGAAGCCCCAACTGATGATTTCTTGACACTCAAGTTAGTTGTCCTTTTCTACCACAGCCCTAATGATGAATTAAAATAACTTCCCTGTGCTAAATGCACCTTATTTCCCTATTTCAGCACCCTTATCCCTAAACTCATCCAGGCTGGGATAATTGGGACAGATCTGATAGATTAACTTAGGTGAGGCTGACACAGGAGCCTGAATAGTTTTCCCTGCTACCAGCTATTGTTAATGTGCCACCAAACCCTCTGTAGGGAATCTGTCAAAATTCTTGCTTCTTTACTCCCCCTCCCCCTTTGTTTTTTAAAAACAATCGTATAAATAGTTCTACCTGATTCAATGGTTATTTCCTTTGTTCTGGTTAATATCTTCACCCCAGCCCATTAGCTTAATTTTGCATGGCTTAAATTTTCTTTTCATTGGTAAACCCCATTACTAGTAGCTGTGAGAACAAATTTGCCTTGGCATTCTGTGTATTTCCTTGTCCTTCCATTAAAAAAATATTATATGGGGAATCCATACACGAGGGGTTCCCCCTAAGCACAGTGTCTAACTTAGTTTCAGGAAAGTGCAGCACAAATCATCATAAAAACAGTCAGGGTTGCCACTGTCCATAACATTTTTAATGCTTCTGCAGAAGTAATCCATTTCACTGTTAGTGAAAGGAGTATACAGTTTTCCTTCTCCGTATAAACTCGCTGCATTCCAGACTTCACACACTCCACAAGAGGGCTTGATATTTTATTTGGGTCCTCCATGGATCAAACCGCAAACACTGTAACAAATTGTTGATTAACAGTCATACCAAACAACTCTATCCATTAAGCAGTTTCTAAAATCAACAGTGCCTTTGTTGTTTAGTCTGAGAATCCAAGAAAAGCAGAGATTCCTCAGTACTACACAAAAATATAACCAAACTCCATTACACCATAGCCTCTTTCCTCCTTGTAGGTGTATCTGATAAGGCCTGGTAGAAGCACACAATTTAGTTCAGAGACCTAAGTAGGTCCCACTTTCTCCTTGAAGCCAGAATTCTAACCTTAGGATCTAACCACCATTTAGCCAGCCACAAAGGAGAAAGACAATAAAATGAGAAAGATAGGAGGCCAATCTTCCCTGAGGCACAGGACTGGTTTATTGTATCTGCTAGTTATATGCAAATGAATTCATGGAAGAGAGAAGAGGAAATCCATATGCACCTGACATTTTAATAGACAGTGATCCTGCTTCCAATAAATGCAGTTCAACCAACTTCTCAGGTTCTGACCAAACAGGTGAGCATTCTCCTCTCTTGGAGAAAAACATGGATAGAAGTGGGCCAACAGGCAGCATGGAGACCAGCAGAAGGGTTCCTCTCTGCACCACCGCCCCCAACTCTCAGTGTAGCACATTGAAAAGGTAAAAGGATTTTATAATTGTATTACAGAATTATCTCACTTTCTATTCTATGAAGGTTTTGTGTAATAATAGACACCTCAAATATAGGTTTGTTTCTAGTTCTTAATTTGCCAATTTGGCTGTGTACTTTGCCTTTCTGAATCTTTTTATGTACAATAAAAAATATTCATTGAGATGATCTTTAAGTTCCTTTCAAGATCCGAGTCTGTTTCATTATTATAGTATATGTCCAGGTTTCATTACCAAGTTAGTTGCTTCTATGGGGCAGGGATGATGGCTTATGCACCTTTCTCACATGTCTAGCGTTTTACAATTAGCACCTTTTAGAAAAACGTTGGGGGGCTTCCCTGGTGGCGCAGTGGTTGAGAGTCCGCCTGCCAATGCAGGGGACGCGGGTTCGTGCCCTGGTCCGGGAAGATCCCACATGCCGCGGAGCGGCTGGGCCCGTGAGCCATGGCTGCTGAGCCTGCGCGTCCGGAGCCTGTGCTCCGCAACGGGAGAGGCCACAACAGTGAGAGGCCCGCGTATCGCAAAAAAAATAAATAAATAAATAAATAATTAAAAAAAAAAAAAATAAAACGTTGGTTGAGGTGTGGAAAAGTGTGTACTGCTGCTTCAGTTTGTGCTAACAAGGGGTTGGAGGTGGTATATATATATATTTGCACAGAATGTCCCTGAAGGTACAAATAAGCAACTAATACTGGTTGCTTTCGAGAAAGGGGGCTGAGGGTCCAGGAGTTGTGCATGGGTGGGTGGAAGTTATTTTTCCATGTAAATTGTCCTTTGTACTTGTAGTTTACTCTCCCCTTGTTCTTTCTCCTCCAGGCATACTGCCCTTCCTGCTATTCCTCCACCTTATGAAGTATGTCTTTGCACTTGCATTTCTAGTGTCTGGAATACTCTTCCTCCAGATACTCTCACTCCTTTACTTCATTCCGAACACTGGTCAAATGTCACCTTAACACGGAGACTCCCGTCTACACTGTATGTAGAAATTCTCCCTCCCTTCCCTAATACCCCTTTAGTACCACTTGACATACTAAATATTTGCATTTATTTAATGCATGACTCCCTCTTAGAACACTGCCTGGTGCATCAACGGCCAATCAACAGATACTTGAGTTAATGAATGTACTGTTTGAGGTTGGATTTTTTTAAAAAGTCATGTGCATAAGTTACTTTTTCAAGAAAAAACCAGCTAAGGAATAAATGTTCCATGTACTATTAGATGTTTATCATTACAGGACAAAGTCTAAACTTCTTTACTCAACGTACAGGGCTCTCCGTATCTGCCACGTAGTAGCCATGGGCAAGTCATTCAACGTAAATTCTGTTTCCTCATCCGTAAAGTGGGACTGTTACTAGTTACTTCACAGAATTAAGATTAAATGCAGGTGAAAGCACTTTTGTAACCCTGGCGGTATGAAAGTTACACAAAGCACATCGCTTCTCCCGTGCTTGGAATCTAGGAGTAGTACACCGTTTCAGCTTGCGCAGAAGACCTGAAATTTAAGGCGAGAAAAATGTGCGGAGCCGCTCTGCCGAAGACCGATCTTTGGCGCGGGGCGTGCCTCAAGGTAGTGGTTGCCAGGGAAACCGTCGGGCGTCCCTAGAATCCGAGCACGCGCGGCGGGCCAGCCCAGCTCGACATCCTTTCAGAGATAGCGATTGGTGGAGCTCGGGCCAATCGGAGAGGGCGGCGGGGCGGGGCCGGGCAGTGTGCCGGGAAAGGCGTTCCCGCCGCTTCGCTCCCCGACTTCCGGGTCGCGGTGCTTGCAGGGAGCGTACCGCGAGTAGCGTCGTTTCCGTTGCCGGCAGTTTGCAGTCGGGGAAACCGAGGCAGCTCCAGCTCCTCCTAGTTCTTCCCGTTCCCGTGAGGTGGCTGCTGTTTCTTTTCCTCTCGCCCGGTGCAGCTTGGGTGCGGCTGCGCTGAAGGCGCGCGAGCCCCGCGGCGTCCTACGGAAAGTCCCGCGGGGCTGCCGGGCCGGCGGGGCTTTGTGCGAACGGTTCCCTCCCACTCGCGGGCAGGGCGCGAGCTGGGCTGTGCCAGGCTCCGGGAGGGGGGCTCGGCGGCGCAGCGGCTCCCCGAGGGCTGGGGAGCTCAGGCGCCTTGAGGCTGGCGTTCCCTCCGCTTGGCAGTTCGGCTTCTTTTGTCCTGATGAGCGCGGACCAGATGGAATCATTTTAAAATCACAGTTCAGCCAGTCTCTGTGCACTGATTCTGCACTGACCTGCGGGGATCTCGAATTTGACAGTCCCTCGGGAGATGATCTATCTGTGGGAATGTTTAAGGCAGGAAAGAGATGAGCATTTTTGTTTTTAAGTAACTCCTCCTGACTTACATTTCCCCGACCCCGCTTCATTTAGGAGCCGAAGATTTTTCTTATGGCATAAAGATTCAGTTTTATCGAGGGTGTAGTCTATTACTCTTCTTAGTATTTCTGCCGTTCACCTGTTGAATGGAAAATCAACAATTAGCCACGGTGTGATCTACTCCGTGTTCAGTTTGTGTACTTCATTTGTAAGCCATATGTAGTGTTTTTATCTGCTGCCATCACCTGACTGTGGGACAGCTGTAACTGGGATTATCCACAGGGGTTAAGAAGACATTCTTTATACAAACAATTCTGATATATGGTATATTTGATTTAATTGTTGCTTTAGGTGGGGTCCTTTTGTTCTTGAACTGTTGAGCCCTATTCTCAAAGAATAAGAAATTAAATAGTGAACTGAGAGCTTGAATCTAAGTAAGTAGTTTGATTTTTACAGTTAATTGTTTAAAATGATAAATTAACCGTTTGGCCAGTATCATTTAATTAATCTAAGTGGAATATATTACACCTGGCATTATTGTCTTAGATGCCTAAACACTACTACAAAATAGACACAATGGAACAACATTATATCTATTAATATAATTTGGGATTTGATGAGTTGGATAAACTTATTTTTTCTCTTTTTCTAAATCCAATTTAAGGTCGTTAAACCTGTCATATATTTCCTTCTCCAGGAAAAAATGTTTATTTCTTTGTGGGAGTTCTTCTATGGGCACTTCTTTCGATTTTGGATGAAATGGCTCTTACGACAGATGACTGGAAAATGTGAATTGCAGCGAATTTTTGATACCTATGTAGGTGCACAAAGGACACACAGGATAGGTAATGTTTTTCGAAAAATGATAATTAAAAACGAATAAACATTTAACTCTGAATGAATATTTTTCGCAGTACTGATAGTGACAATAGCGCTTGCGTATCACGATCAAGTCACTTAATCTCAGTTTCATGATCTTTGAAATCTCACTTTGAATCCTTCCAGCGCTAAAACTGATTCTATAGAAAAAGAAACTATTATTTAATTCTGCATCTGTGCAAAGAATTACCTTCTCTGGCTCCTG
Organism: Mesoplodon densirostris; assembly: GCF_025265405.1. Classification (NCBI taxonomy): domain Eukaryota; kingdom Metazoa; phylum Chordata; class Mammalia; order Artiodactyla; family Ziphiidae; genus Mesoplodon; species Mesoplodon densirostris. The sequence continues at coordinate 224,896,246 of NC_082661.1, forward strand.
AAATTCATCAGTTTTACCTTAGATTATGGTTGCAGCCTACTTTCTAGAGAAAAATCTCTATACTTCTATAAGCCTTTTGAAATTTTCACTTCAGTGAAGGAGATCCATTTTTATATTCAGCATCCTTCAATCTTTTAATCTCTTATGCAGTTCATGAAAGAATAATAACAGGTATCTAGTGATCCCTAGGAAAGATTATTAGACTAAAAATCTGCACTGTCCCATACTGTAGCCAATAGCCACATGTGGCTCTTGAACACTTGAAATATGATTAGCCTGAATTGAATGTGCAGAACTAGAAAATATACTCTGGATTTCAAAGGCTTTATATGAATGTAAAGGTATCTCATTAATAATTGTTTATATTCATTGTATGTTGAAATAATATTTTGGATCTATTGGGTTAACATATATTAACATTACTTTTATCTGTTTCTTTTACTCTAATATGGCTACTAGAAAATGTTAAGGTACATATGTGGTTCGCATTTGGGCTTGCATTATATTTCTATTGAACAGTGCTGCTCTAGTACCTTCTAAAATTGATCAGCTTTCAATACTTACTTGAAAATATGGCTTTAAATTAGAACACAGGAAGGTGAGAAATACGATGGAGGTCATTTCTCTTTGGCCAGAGTGAGGCAGACCAGGGATGGGCTGCAGTTCATGTTCACTGTGTCAGATGGAAAACCATGACTTAACCACAGCCTCTTTTGTGTTGAACAAGTGTGCTTCAACTAAGAAATCAACCCCTGTAAGATTTGAGGAGTGCGTGTTGGTAGCCAAGACAACAGGGGAAGAATGGCAGAGAAAGGAGAGAGTGAGCCTCAGGGCAGCTAGATGATTGAAGTTTAATTACTTCCCTAGATTTTTCACAACTTTGTAGCTGACTTAAATTATTGCCTGCTCTTTTGATTTGCTCTTTTGACTGCTCTGAGAAGAGCAAAGTACCTCTTGATAAGACCTCTTAGTAGTATTGATTGGTTTTTTATATTATGGCGGAAGAACACTTTAAGACTTTATTTTGCAGCAAGAACATTTTTCTTGAATTTTTCAAATTGCTGAGAAAAGGAGACTGTTTACTATTTGCCAGAAAAATTTGTAAATAGACCAGTAAAAAACGTTCTTGTGATTCTTGAAGCAGAAAGCAAGAACGAAAAAGCTGTTTTGCTTTTTGTCTGGTTAGAGAATGGTTGTCCAGATAATCTAAAGTCTTCCTTTTTGCCCCTTTGTTGTATGTCTTGTTTGCTAGCTCTTCAAATATAAATGCTTACTTCATAAGGCTAACACATGAAAAGGTAGTATAGAGTACTCTCACTGTATTCTTAAGATGAGTTTCTGGAACCCAAGCTATTCTGAGGCAGCCGTGGATGAATTTACAGCAGTTAGTAGACACTTGGGGGTCCGCACAGATGATTCTGGGGAAATTAGGTTGGTTTTACCTCTTTGGCTCTGGTATGTGTGTTGGGTTGAGAATTTTGGAATCATACTGTAAGGATAAAATTTTTAAATATTTGCTATGTTATTCATGTAGAAATTATATCTTCTGGAACTATTAAAGTAATTTATTACTGGCTTGATATTTATACTATTTGTTTGCATAATAATTCACAAACAGCATTTAAGTAATAATATTCTTTTCTTTTTTTCATTTTAGAAAACTCCTTGACATACTCCAAGAATAAGGTAGGATCATATCAAGGAGATTATTCTAGACAACTTAACTTGGAGATACTTTTTCTTTAAAAGAATGTCTCAATTTTAGAGTGAATTATTTTTAATGTCCTACTAGAAGAGTCTTTGCTGTAAAGAGTATTGAGTGAAATTTTCCCACCTTAGAAGAAATATTCTATTTTTTAAAACCTTTTTTTTTTCTGTGTGTGTATGTGTTTGTGTACACTACTCGTGCACAAAGAAGGTATTTGAATAATTTTTTTCTGTTCTGAGGTTTTGCTTGTTTATTTTACCTCAAAACTGGTTAGCTTTTGGGAAAGCAGGGTCTTAGGGGGAAAACTTTCTCATAGACTGTGTCCTTAGGATAGGTTTGGATAGTTATAGAAAATCCTGGGTCATGTACCTTTTGATCCAAAATAAGTCATACCTCATACTGTTTATTAGCTGCTGCTGTGTAACAAACTTATAAAATCTCAGGGCATAGGTTTATTATATAAATGCATTATAAATAAATGCATTATTTATTTCTTGCTCATGTGTCTGTGGGCCAACTGGAGAGGCTCTTCTTCAAGCTGGTGCCAAGTTCAAGTCTGTTGCAGTTGTCTCATTGTGGGACCTAGGTTGAAAAGGTACCTGGGAAATATTCTTCTCACAGTTGATCGTTGAACATCCAGCCACAGAGGCATATTTTAAGTTTTCTTGTGTCATGTCCATTAATATCCCTAAAGTAAGTTACTTGGCCAAGCCCAAGTCAAGGGGTGGAAAAATACATTATGCCCACCATGAGGCCATGTTAGGCATGTGGGTATATAATTCAATTACACAGGAGTGAAAAACAGGGACCAATAATTCGGTCTACCACATGCTTCCCTATAGTGCTTCGCAATTTTTTTTCTCTATATATAGATTATTTGGTGTGGCAAAGTTAAGAGTATGGAACATGTAGACCATTGTTTGAAATCCCATGGTAGATCACAGCCAGCATTAAACAACAACAACAACAAAAGGAATGGAATAGAAAATAATTAGAAAACAGCGGTCGTAGTAAGGTTAAATATGGTTTCATGAACATTTAATTTTAGTTATCTGTGTGTGCATCTATCTCTGTTTTAGATATCCGTATATATGTTTGTATTTGGTCATGATGTACAATGTGGATCGAGAATATAGGGTCAAAAATTGTTGATTTGCTACTGTCTAGTGATATTAATATGAGTTACTGCTTCATGCTGGAAAGAAAATGGACACTGCTGAATATTGCAAGCATATCTGTTAAGTTTTGGAGAGTGACCTATAAAATAGGTGCTTTACTGATTTAGTTATTCTTTTATTTATGAGTGGCCAATGTGGGAATAACTCATATACATGAATGAATACCGGGGAGGGGAGAAGAGTCTAGAGTCCTACCCCTTTGTTTAGAATCCTATAAAGTGATAAATATTCTTTTTTTTTTTAAATGAGACTGTAGGGATCTAGATAGTTAACAAGTTGCTCGTTCTAAAAATTTGCTTATACCTATCCACTCGTATAGTTCCATTAATTGAAACTTTGGATGCAATTTCACAAAGTAACAATATCATAAATTGTAGATGAACCTCTGGAGGGTTTCTGGAACTGGGAACTCACTTTCACGTCTATCTGTGTAACCATCATTACCAAAATTGATTGTAATGACACTTTTGGTCGTAAAATTTGCTTATGGGATTTTATATGTGGTAAAATTACCCCAAACTTAAGTGGGACTGCACACAAGATGATACTTTTTAAGAACTCTAGTGCCTTGGTCAAATCCTTGAGCGAAGATTTGAATGATTGCCATATGTTCAACATTCCACCAGGGTCTTTGGTATATATATATAAAAAAAAGACTGAAATCAAATGTAATTAAAAACAGGCATTTAGAGACAGAAGAGGTAAATGTGGACTGAAGTGTTTGGAGGCTTTAAGGTAGTGGTTACAAGTTAAAGAAAATAAAATGTTCATTATCTTTTATCTCATTTACTGGCAATTAAAGTTCACTTGAAAAGTAAACATTAAAATTGTATTCTTATGAATTTATTATTTAAAAATATAAATTGCTAATTGTGTTTCGGAGGGCATACTAAAAAGGAATAGTCAACAAATGGGTAGTTAAATACTTACGGAATTAAATCACAGGAGCTTTGCTTTCTTGTGGTTTTAAATCTAAGGTAAACTTGTCAATAAGCTAATGGAGGAAGTCTCATCAGTTTAAATATACAATTTATAGTGTGTATTGTGTCTCATTTGTATATTTCATTTACTTTGTAGGGTAAAATTGAATTCTGATTTTGTGATATTTCTATTAACCTGCTCTACTTTTATATTCCTATGAAAAAAATCTGAGTTCAGATTCTGATTGTATCACTGTCTAGTTGTTTGTGCAAGTTACTCATTTTCTCATTGTCAGAGGAGGTATTAATATCCACATGGTTGTTTCAGGATTAGAAATATTATTATAATGAAAGCAGCCTAAGAGAATACCCAGTACCTGATAGGTATCACTAATATTATGTTAGTGATGATGGGATTAAACCAACATACACTACAAAATTTTTAGAAGTTTAAAATATGCATGAAAACCTCTTAGTTATTTAAATACTTAACATTACCAATGATTGCTGTGAATAAAAGTGATTTTAATCTATTAAGGCCAGTTCCCTAAAGCAGTGATAGTGTGGTCCTATTGGGTTGTGAATTGTTCTGTAGTGGAAATTCTTTCCTTGATTGTTAAAAATTGAGTCTCATTTGCTTGTATTTTACATTAGGACCAACCACTTATCAATTATATATTAAGGATTACTAAAACTTTGGGATTTATAAATGAAAATGAAAACCTTTTTAGAACTTGAGGAGTCTAGTTCAGTATTCTGCTAAGAGGTCTGGCTGCTATTCAATGTATGGTACTGTTGCAGAGCTCCACTGTACTTATGCATATATGGGTATTTGAAAAATTTGAAATTTAGGGAAAGAACACTTTGTCAGTCTAATCATGTTTTTGATTGGCTGTTGTTTGGTTAGAGCTGCTGTCTTAGCTCTTAAACAGTAATGATAACATTCTAGCTATTGAATGATAAATTAGTTTTATAGCATCAGTTTACTTGTCTGCGCATTGATGGTATAGTAATGCACATTTGCATATCTTTTGGTCTCTAATTTTCCAAAATTAGACTTTAAGTACCTAACCTTTAAGTATATAACCACATAGGCACTGTGGTTCAAAAATGAAACATTCACACTCTGTGGTTACACTAACACAAATGTATATATAATTTCCCCAGATTTGCTTGCATGGTGAAACTCACTGTTGATGTTTGTTGGCTATAAATATAATTTGGCTAGTCATATAATTTGTAACTTACCATCAAGGTAGGTATAATAAAAAAAGACTAGATTACTTTTATGTTTATTGAATGTTATTTTGTAATAAAATCATATGCATAAGCATATATTATTTTCTTACAAAATATATGATAAGTGATTTGTATATGTTGCTTTCTTGTTGTTTATTATCACCTCCTTTTTCTTTAGCTCTAAGGTAAACATCATTGGGAAAAGGGTCTTTGTATACTTACGTAGTTTTAGGTTAAAAGAGAAAGTTTTAGAATTGCTGACCTAAGAAATTCTTTAAGTCCTGTATATTCCAGTATTGAATATACCTTCATGAGCTCCATGAGAACTTAGACGGATGTTGGGATACATGAGAACTTAGAAAATGTAATGGGTTATATTTCTCCTCCATCCAGCTGTTATTTTGTTTTTGATTAGGAACCAAAGATCTACCAAAAGTTTAGAGAATAAGACAGAGATTGACAGATGGATAAAAAAGCAAGACCCAACTAACTGAATGTTATTTCAAGAAGCATACTCGAAACGTAAAGTCACAAACGAATAGAAATTAAAAGCATATACCATGCAAACAATAAGCATAAAAAAGCTTTTGTGGCTTTCTTTTAGAAAATATAAACCTGGAGTGTTACTGGAGACTAAATCTTTTTTTTTTTTTGGTAATGATAAAACGGCTAATTTATCAAGAAAACATAACAGTATTAAATGTGTATACACTTATTAACAAAGCTGCCAAATACTTGAAGCCAAAATAGACACAGCTAGACGGAGAAATATATGAACCCACAATTGTAGCTGGAAACTTTACTGCATTCTCTCAATAAATGATAGTACAACAAGAAAATCGGAAGGCTCTATACAATTTGAACAATATGATTAACCATCTTGACCTAATTGACATTTATAGAGTGCTACACCCAACAAATGCAAAATACATATTCCCAAGTACATATGGAACAGTCATATATAAATATCATATACTGGGTCTTTTAAGTCTCAGTAAGTTTCAGAGGGCTGAATGCAAACAGTATGTTTTCTGTCTCCAACAGCATTAAGTTAGAAATAAGAGGACTACCCTGGTGGTGCAGTGGTTAAGAATCCGCCTGCCAATGCAGGGAACACAGGTTCGGTCTCTGGTCTGGGAAGATCTCACATGCCACGGAGCAGCTAAGCCCATGTGCCACAATTACTGAGCCTGCGCTCTGGAGCCCGTGAGCCACAACTACTGAGCCCACATGCCACAACTACTGGAGCTCACGTGCCACAACTACTGAATCCCACACGCCTAGAGTCTGTGCTCTGCAACAAGAGAAGCCACTGCAATGAGAAACCCACGCACCACAACGAAGAGTAACCCCACTTGCCGCAACTAGAGAAAGCCCGCACACAACAATGAAGACCCAACGCAGCCAAAAAAATAAAATAAATTAATTTTTTAAAAAACGAAATAAGAAAAATATAACATCTAGAAAATCCCCAAATATCTGGAAATTAAGAGTCTGAGTAACCCATGGATCACAGAAGTACTCACAAGGGAAATTTAAAAAGAGAATTGAAGTGAATGGTAATGAAAACGCAACATATCAGAATTTGTAGAGTACATGCAAAGCAGTTTTTAAAGGCCTGAAATCAACGAGCTACGCTCATACCTTAAGAAACTAGAAGAGAGAAAATTAAACCCAAAGTAAATAAAAGAAAGGATATAATGAAAATAAGAAAAAATTAACAAAATAGTAAACATAAAAATAGGAAATATCACCAAGCTCAAAAGTTGATTCTTTGAAAAAATTAGTAATATTAATAGCCCTCTAGGAGCACTGATCAAGAAAGAGAGAAAGCCCCAATTGCCCATATCAGGAATGATAGAGGGGGCATCACCACAGCCTGAAGTCACTAAAGTATAAGGAGGTTCTATGGACAACTTGATGCCAATGAAGTCTATAGCTTGGATGAAAGAGACAAAGTGCTTGAAAACACAGTTTAGCAAAACTAACACAAAGAAATAAAACAATTGAAATAGCCATATACCTAATAAATGGAATCTGTAATTTAAACATTTTGCACAAAAAAATCTTCCAATATTAGCTTCACTAGTGAACTCTTATCAAACATTTAAGAAGAAAAAAATAATACTCCTATTACATAAGCTCCTAGAAAATCGAGTAGAAAGAAACACATTTTATGAGGCCAGTATAATCCTGATATTAAAACCAGACAAGGACACTGTAATAAATGAAAATTACAAATCAATATCCTTCCTGAATATAGATACAAAAATTCTTCATTAGCAATTTGATCCCAGTAATATATAAAAAGAATAATATGTCATGACTACATTTTCAAAATCAGTGAATGTAACTTACCACATTAACAAAGTAAATTAGAAAAATAAGATCATTTGAGTAGATACTAAAAAACTGTTTTGGCAGAACTCAATACCCATTCATGGTCAAAAACACTCAACTAACTAGGAGTAAAAGGAACTTCCTCCTCCCATTAAAGGCCATCTATGAAAACCCTGCAGCTAGCATGATAGGTATACAACACTGAAATATTGAATGCTCTCCACACTCAGTTGGGAATAAGGTGAGGATGTTTACTCTCCTTTTATTCGGCATTGTGCTAAAGGTCCTAGGCAGTGTAGTAAGGGAAGGAAAAGAAATCTAAGACATAATGATTGAAAAGAAAGAAAGAAACTCTCTTTATTAACAGATGACATAGTTTGTGAGTAAAGAAAATCCTAAGAAATCTATAAAAATTACCAGCATTATTGATAAATGAATTTAGCAATGTTGTAGGACACAGTATGTCCCCGTATGTTAAGAGCAAACTTTTGGAAAACAAAAAAAGAACAGTTCCACTTACAGTAGCATCCAGAAACGTAAAATACTCAGGGATAAATATAACGAAAGCTATGCGAGATGTCTGCATTACAACTCCTTTTCCTGAGAAAACTTAAAATGGAAAGATATACTGTGTTCATCAATTGGAAGCGTCAGTATTCTTAAGATGCTGATCCCCAAACCGACCTATGGATTCAATGCAATTCCAATCAAAATCCCAGCAAGCTAATTTTGAAGGGAGTGGCAAGCTCATTTAAAGTTTATACAGAATTTTAAGGAAACTAGTGTAGCCCAGATAATCTTCTCAAAGAACAAACTTAGAAGATTTATACTGACTTAAAGACTTTCTAGGCAAATAGATAAATATAACAGACGAGAGAACAGAAATAGACCATACATAATTTTTAACAAGGATGCTAAAGCAATTTAGTGAGGACAGGGATGTATTGGAAAACCAATAACTTGTGCTGGAACAACTGGATATCCAAATCGGGGGAGGGGAGGCTCCTATCTCCCTCTACACGTGAAAATTAATTTGATATGGACTTTAGACCTATGTTTAAACCAAAACTTTAAGGCTTCTCAAAGAAAGCATAGGAGAATATACATCTTCTGCCATGGGTTAAGCAAAAATGTCTTTTAGAGAAGACACAGCGTTACCATTTAAGTAAAAAAAAAAGAAAAATTAGACTGCATCAAAATAAAATCTACTGGGCTTCCCTGGTGGCACAGTGGTTGAGAGTCCGCCTGCCAATGCAGGGGACACGGGTTCGTGCCCCGGTCCGGGAGGGTCCCACGTGCCGTGGAGCGGCTGGGCCCGTGAGCCATGGCCGCTGAGCCTGCACGTCCGGAGCCTGTCCTCCGCAACAGGAGAGGCCACGACAGTGAGAGGCCCGCGTACCACAAGAAAAAACAAAATAAAATCTACTTATCAGAGACACCTTTAAGAAATGAATTGGCAAGACAAAATATTTGCAGCACATATATCTGATTAGGGACTTATATCTCGCAAAGAACTTTTAGAACTCAGTAATAAAAAGACAATACAATTTTTAAAAGGACAAGAGCCTCAAATAGTCACTTCACAAAGAGAAAAAATATTATTCATAGTAGTCTAAAATTGGAAGCAATGCGAATACCCATCACCGAGAGAATGAGTGAGCAAATTGAGGTGTATTCATACAATGGAATACTACTCAACAATTGGAATGAACAAATTACTGATGAAAGCAAGAACGTGGATGAATTCTAGAAACGTTATGTTGAGCAAAAGAAGGCAGACACAGAAGAGTACATACTTTATGATTCCATTTATATGCACACCACAAAGTTATAGTGATAGAAAGCAGAACAGTGGGTGCTTGTTGGGGGAGGGATTGATTGGGAAGGGGCATGAGGGAACTTTCTGCAGTGATGAAAATGTTCCATATTTTGATAAGGATGTGGATTATTTGGGTATATGCATTTGTCAAAACTGGTCAAACTGAATATGTAACATCCATTCCTTTCATTGTATTTAAATTAACCTCAATTTAAAGAAAAGTAATGGAATAGCTGTACATGACTTTTACTGAAACAGTTGCCTTTCTTAAGGTTTTCATCTGTCAAATATCTCCATTCGATAATTATATGTCTGTTATCTCTTCTATACAGGATATGAAAAAATGAGTTAGATACAGTCTCTGTCCTCAGAGAATTTTCCACTTAATATATAAAAATAACTATACTATAGAAAGTGATAAGAGTCACAGAAAGGTTACAGGTACATTATTATGCAGATTCCAAGAGAGGAGGTTACTTCCACTTCAATAGAATCAGGGAAAGTTTCCTGGATCTGGTATGTGAGCTAGCTTAGCAATGGGAAGCGTTGATATGTCTAGAGATTGGGAAAAGGATCATTCCAGAAGAAAGGCCCAGGATATGCAGAAGCATAACTCCAAGTATGATTAGATTATTTTGTCTAGAGTATAAGGAATATCAGATGGAATTTTGATAGTAGCTTAAAGAGGAATAAGAGTTAAAGAAACCTTATAAGGGTAAAGAAGGCCTGAACTTGCTTATTTCTTGAGAGGAAGGATCCAGTGGGCATTTATAAGACATATTATTTAAGAAATCTGTTTTATAATGCATAGAAAAAAAGACTGGAAGGATATCTGCTAATCTGTTACCAGTGGCTATCTCTGGTGGTAGGATTGAGAAGATTATTTGACTCTTCTTTTTGCTCTTCTGCATTTAAAATTTAAATTTTTTTCCTTCTGCATTAAAATTTTTTTATGTAAAAAATTTTTTATATTTTTATTATGTAATTTTAGAATTTTATAAAAAGTATTTGCTTCATAAGTATACTATGGTGGGAGCTTATTTGCTAAGAACTCATTGGCTTAGAACCTCTTGATTCTCAGTTAAGGAAGACTCCATCTAATACATCATGCTGCTTTTCTTCTATTTTATGTATGTATGATTTTAGCCCTACTGAAAATTTGAAACAAATTGGGTTTCATTTGGTTTTGCATTTTAATACACGCATTATGAAGTTGACTAAATACCTCAAAACATACTGTCCTTTTTCAGCAGTAGGGGATTTTTCTCATTCAGCTTTGTTTCACACAAATAGGTCTTACAGAAAGCGACACTTGTTGTTCAGAATGAAGTGGACAGATGTGTCGTAGACATAATGAAGGAAAAGAATATTAACCCTGAGAAGGATGCCAGGTATGTGTTTCTACGGTGTTCTCATGTATCGTATGCTTACATCCTGTGAGGCTGGAGATCTCACACAGCTGTGAAACGTTAGAGCTGAAGGGTTTGTGGAGATCATCTAATTCAACCCTTTCACTTCACTAGATGAGGAAGTGAGGTCCAGAGAGGTGAGTGATGGAAGCAGAACTAAAACCTATATCTCTGGGTTCCCAGTGCAGTTTATCATCTGCCTTCTCTAAGGTAACTTACCATTACTTTCCCAAATTTAAATAATGACTCCTGTGTCCTTCTTGTCCTTCAAAATGCAGTTCCTCTGTCCTCCTCCAGGAAGGTCCTCTCATACATTTAACCCATTGTACTGTAGTCATTGATTTGCTCTTGTTCTTCTCCAAATAAATGCTGAGTTCCATAAGAGGACTTGACTTACTACATTTCTGTGTTCCCAGCACAAGTATATCGAGACAGTAAATACTTAGCAAGCTTTTCTTCATTTGGTATTTTCTTTGTAAATATTGAGGAAGGAGTAATTTATTTGGGCTGAAGCAGGGGAGGGTACAGGAGAGAACTGTGACGATAGGTCCACAGAAGAGGTAACGTTTGAGCTGGACCTTGTTGAATGGGTAGGGGAGGACATTCCGTGCAGAGGAAGGTGCCAACAAGACACAGAGTCCTTGAGTATCTGGGAATGACAGGGAGTCCTTTGTAGCGGGAGCGTTGAATAGGCACAGAGCAGAGGTTGGAGAAGTGAGTGGAGTGCAAGATCAGAGATACATTGCAAGGAGGCTCGCATGCCCCACTGAGAGATTTAGATGTTGTCCTCTGATTCTTTTTTTTTTTTTTAAGCAAACAAGCTACATTATCAGATATGTATTTTAGGAAGATGAAGGGTAAGTTTGAAGAAGTGGGAGGCTGGTAGGAGGAATAAAGATAGAACAGTCAGGAAACTGAGTCATTCAGGCAAGAGATGATGAAGCCATAAATACACCAGGGTAAATGGATATATATGATGAGGGCTTTGAGGGACATTTCAGAGCTAGAAAGGATAAGGGCTCAGGGACCTTTTGATGTATTGTTGATGGAGAGGAAGGTCAGAACTCGGAGCGTTCTAGCTTGGGGATCTAGTGCTTAGTGATTCCACTAATGGATTTAGAGTTGAGAAAGAGCATGCTTCTTCAGGGAAGATGAGCAGTTGTGTTTGGAGGCACGGGGAGAACGTGTCACGGCATTGTGTGTTGCTGTATCCTTGGAAAATTAGGTCTGCTCGTAGCGTCTCACAATAAAGATTTGGGAACACATGAGATTGCCCAGAGAAAACATGGAAAGAAGTTAACGAATCAAGGATTTACAAAGTTTGCAGTTTTGGAAGTTTGCCTTTCCTACCTGTCTTGCCCTCTTTATAGGCCCTGTTTTATCACATCTTGCATGATACTTTGTATAATGTTTTGTGTTTACAGAGGCTCTTGATGCTTATTGTATTAAACCAAAAGCTAGGGAATGCTTTCTAAATAGGCATATGAACCACAAGCTATGGAAGGCATTACTTTATTGCGATAAGAAGGTACGATTTTTAAAAAATAATAACTTTTATCATTTTCAGTTTTAAAATCTGTATGAAGGCATGCTTACTACAGATATCTGGTTATAAACAGCTCTATTTGGATGTAGAAAGTGTGAGAAAAAAACCATATGATTCTGATAACCTGCAACATGAAAAGCTGCTTCTCAAGGTAAGTTTTGGTGTTCTGTATTTGGAGTTACACTGGAAAATAAATCAGGCTTGAGCTAGTGAGGCCTGTGTGGAGAATCTGGAGGCTTACACAGCCATCTGATTTCTTTGCCTCTCAGAGAATTTTATTATATTGGTGAAAGGTTTTTAGTTAACTATTTTTATAATTTCCTGATAGGCATCAATGAAATAGATTCAAATTTTATTTTAATGCTTTTAATTCTGAAATAAATTATAAACTTATAAAGGGAGATCTTTTCAACTGAGAAATATGAGTCCACAAGCTTCAGATTTTTCCCCCTACTTTTTATATAAATCCTCATATAAATTAGGCATTGTTTCAGCTTACTCTTGAATTATGAACATAGATGTCCCTTTTCAGATTATTTTGTCAGATCTTTTGGGATTTATGAAATATGCCACATATTGCCACAATAGGTTTAAAAATTAAGAGAGTAAAGAAATTTACTTAGGACCTTCCTATTTCTTATTTCTGAAGTTAAAATGCATAAGGCCAGTGAGATGCTGAAATTCGAGAATATCAGGCCTGGAGTAAGCTTTCCAGATTATCTGATCTAGTACCTTTATTGTAGGGATGAGGTTAGTTCTAAGGCCTAGAGGAGATGAAGTCATTTGCTTTAGAAAGATCAATTCTGAAATAGAGCTGAATCAGCTGCCCATCCACTTCACCTATTCTAATTATATTTTTAAATGGTTATAGTTAGGGAAAATAGCACATGGCACCTGGTGTTAGGAGTTTGTTATAAACTAAAAGTGCTGTGGAAAGAAACAAACGTTGAGAGTATTCAAGTAACAGTAAGAGACAAGTTTAAAAACAATAAAACTTGTTTTCAGGAGGAGATAAATATACACTTCACCTAATTTTAAAATTAAAAATAAAACTTGATTTTGTCAGTGAGGATAATAAAACTACTCAAAGGACTGTTGCTGCGGATTGAATTTTTATGTTTCAAGTGTTAACATAGTGCCTGGCACTCACTAAGGCTTGACCTCTTTATAGCTTCCTCGTCATCATTATTCCCTTAACTTCAGACCCTCTCTACACAATACCTTCCCTTTAGAGAAGGGGTAAGACCCGAGTCCTAGCATTTGAGTCAAGGGAATTTTCATCTTGGTGATTCATCATGAAACTCATTCCGAGGTGAAGAGCCAGTTGCTGGCAGTGAATCACCCAGCCTCACACATGCTCAGCAGGGTAAGGGGCTAAGGAGATCTGTGTTTCTTTAAGTACAGTCCAAGAGGCACCTTCACTAAAGTTAACCAGTGTTTAATATTCAGAATCCAAGGTTCCACCTTTGCCTACGAAATCAGAATCTTCAGGGGTGGGACCCCGAAATTTGATATTTATGCATGCTGAATTTTGAGGTTTAGTGGTCTTACCTTGTCTCTCACCACATCACTGAGGCCTCATCCTTGGCATAATCAAACCCTTGCTGAGCTCATGGAGAGAGGCTAAGGTGAGCAGGTGCATGTGTGAGTAATGAGAGAAGGGACCAGATAAAACCCAGTCTAATGATTGGATTAGCTTCAGGGCCAGAGTGCTGACCCTGTCTTACAGTAAGGTCACAAAGTCTTCACATTTCATTCTAGGTAGCAGGATACTCCTTTCATTAGGAGTCCTTTACTCAGCAGTACCTGAAATGGTAGTGAAGTGGGGAAAAAAAAAAAAGTGCAAGTATTTCTGTTTTGCAAATTTTCACAAACTTTCTTACCAACTTTTGTAAGTCTCTTTTGTCTGATGACTTGTGGTGTTGAATTTAGAAAATGACTGATTACATTTTTTAAATCTTATTTTGCACTAATTGGTTTGTTGCTATCCAATATTTGATAGCTGTTCTTAAATCCTCAATCTTAAGGAATATATTTACTTACAACAAAGTCATATTCTTTTTCTTTTAAAACTATGAAAATTTGCAAAATAATGATGATATAGGTTTTAATACTATCAGTGTTATTTCTCCATGATCCCCTCCCTATCTCAGACTTATTTTCCTTCTGATTAAGGATAATCACCCGCCATTAGAATAGAGCCTACTTAAGTATATAGTGTTTGAGGCAAGGGCCAAGTGCCTGGCACTGTGTTCTTCTCAAGGAAGCAGTTTACTAATTCTGGTATATAAGTATTACTTAGTAAAGACATCTCATTGTTTTCGATTTCTGTGTATTTGTTACCTTTTCAAAGTCTACTGTTCTTTGTATGTCTTTTAAATTGGAATAAGTATGGCTACATTTTTTAGGCTAATTGAAAAGTTCTCTAAATATAGTCTTTGTTGAGCCTATGATTTGTCTACAAAAGTTGTTTAATTAAAAGCATTCGACTTAGCAGTATATCAGCTATGAGAAGAAAAATGTCTTGGTAAATTAAGAGCATCACTATTATTTGTAATATGGAAGCATGTTTGTACAGCTTTGGAATCTTCTAATGCCCACGAAAAAATTGAAGGCTAGAATCTCCAAGCAGTGGGCTGACATTGGTTTCCAGGGTGATGATCCCAAAACAGACTTCAGAGGCATGGGAATACTTGGATTAATCAATCTTGTGTAAGTGAAAATAAACTTTCTTTAATTCTCTAAATGAAATTACATGTAATCTCTAATCTTGTTAAATTTTAGTAAGAATCAATCTAGTTTTATACTATGTCTGAATTTTAATAACTGCTGTGCTAAAGGTATTTACTAATGCGCTGGCAACAATATGAATACATAAGCCATATACTGTGTGTGTGTGTGTGTGTGATTTCTTTACTTACCAATACTTGCCTCTTTCTTTCTCTTCCTGACCACCTTTCTGATACCTTTTAAGGAACTACGTGTACTCTTTTCTTACTCTCTTTATCCTCTTGCCTCTCTGACTTCATTTTAGGAGGTATAACCAGATAAGATAATAATAAAGCCTCTTCACACTTCTTTGCCATCTGTGACAAGTAATTTAAATCCCTGACTTTTCAGAGCCTATATGAACTGTCTCTTGTTTTTCTTCTTTAATATTTATGCTTGGGCACATGTATGAAATCTCAAAATATGTAACTAAAATCAGAATTGATAGCCAAAACTATTTTAGAAAGTAAACTGGAAGATTAATATGAATATGAATATGCAAATGAAGATAGTCTAGTATTTGGGTCTGTCCTTGAATTGTGATTTATAGACTATAAAATGCCTAGAATGGGAACGCTAACCATTAAGAAAGTTTGGATAATTGTTACTGTGAAAAATTAGTCCTGAAACTGAGCTAATTTATGTTAATATTCAGAAAAGGTATCTAGGTCAATATGGATAAGGCCGTTTGGGGGGAAAATAGAAGATAACAGTAGGGCTTCAATATCTACAATTTTTTCCAGTTACAAAAGTATTTCATTTTTTGTAATACCTAAATTGTATGAGCATGAAAGTTTTCCATGCATCTACTTTTCAAAGATAAAACACCGTTGTTTGAATAATAATAATAATTACAGAAAATGAGATTGCCAATTTTCCACTTTGATAAACAGAAACTTCCATATGGGGACTTTAATTAGAATAAATGCAGTTTGTTTTCACTTGGAAAAATTATGAAATATTTTAAAATTCATTATTGTTCAGAACACATGGATCTTTTGTTTTTAGCGTTTAAAGACCATCTTTTTTCTTGGTACTTGTAAACTACACAGATAATTGAAACTTAATTAGACACACACATTCTTCTGATGCTTCCTTTCTTAACTTTTGCTGAGTAACCTTTCTTTTGGTTCATTTCCTCAGAAATCAAGATTTTTCAGCATTTGCCAGAAGATAATTTAATTTAGCTTAAAATTTAAATAATTTAATAGAATTTGATTCAAGACTGTGGTAAGGAGTTCTGATAGACCTTTAAATGATTTGCAGATATTTTTACTCTATTTAGAGCTAGCATCTACTAATTTGAAAAATGACCAAGATTCAGATATATTAATTATTTGATTGCCATTGATGTACTAGAGGTGCTTGAAAACATAAAATTAGCTCTAATTTCTCTATAATTATGTTTGTTGTCCTGTGTATGGAGCTATAACTCTTTAGGATCAAAATAAAGATACAGTCAAGAAGCAGGCAAGCTGTTCAAATACCTTTATGTAATGAATTTTTAAAATTTCTTGGCCTTTGTCATCAAATCTCTTGAAATATTTTGTTGCTTTGAAGGACAGCTGGTAGTTTGATAGATAACGATGTTTTAGGTAAATGAATGCTCAGGCAGGTATAAAATAAAAAGGATATTTTACAGAAAATGAATTGGAGAGAGACTGGAAAAATTTGAATAAATGAGGAAATAGAAGCAGAAAGGTAAAATATACAAGCTAAGGCCAAAAATGTATGTAGGAAGGGAGAGGAGGTAGGAAGGAAGAAAGGAGAAGGAAGGAAGGAAAGAAGGAAAGTAAGTCAGTGCAGATTATTGTAAGGAATAGGTCTCATTATTACATAGATGCTTATTTTCCTTAGATACTGTTTACATAGGGGTTTCCTAGGTAAGTTCAGCAAGAAAATGAAAAGTTTCTCTGTGTTACAGGTTGAATATTTTAAAAGTAGCTTGATTATTGAAATACTAATATAATACTGAATTGTATTGAGTATCATGCAAAAAAAATGAAATATAAATAGTCTACTAAGGGCATTTTAGAGCCTGCCTCCAGATAAAGTAGAAAATTAGAACATGTAAAGAAAGCATTGCCCTAAAACAGGACTTTTTTCTGTTTGGGGATTTACAGATCCCTTTGAGAATCAAATGAAAGTTTTGTATATTCTCTCCCCAGAAAATGTACACACAGAAAATGTATGAATAATTTAAAGTGATTCATGGATCCCCCTTCGTTCATGAATGATCATTCATTCATGAACTTCTAAGTTAACAATTCCTGTTTAAATGGGTTGAAAATTAGAGCCAATGAAGAAAAATGGAAGTCTGTAGTATTAATTTACAGAAGGAAAAATAGAGGGACATTTGGTTAGAAATTTCTATGCTTTATGAAAATGTCAATGACTGTGCCTTCTAAAATTTAAATAAACCATGGAAATCCATTTTTTCTTCTACTTCTTATCCTTACATAAACATCCAGCCAGTCATCATATGTGTATGAGTATCAGTGCATTATGGGGTGATCCAAAGTTTGAACAGATTTGGTCCCTATCTTTAAGAACTCAAAGAGGTTGCATTAGTACAAGCCAACAGTATGTATGAACATACTGTTTATATATTTCTCTGTTGTACCTGCTAATACTTCTGTTTTGTGGCCAGTATTTTAGTTACACCACTGATCAAGGAGTGGTTTTTTTAGTGCAAAAGGAAGGCTATTGACTTTTTTCTGATTGCATTGACAGTGGCATTAAGCAATATAGACTCAAGTTGCAACAGAAGGAATGAGCTCAGGTGAAAGGAAGTGTCCTAACAGGTACACAATGACTACTTTATAGAAAATTTAGAACAAACAAATAATCAGAACTCTAGATTTTCTTTTAAAATAGATAAAAGTCTCTTGTTAGATCATTTATTTGTCAAAATACTTCAAAGTCTAGCAAAGGGCCCATGTCCTGTACTAGATAGGCCTGATAGCTCAGAATTAAGTTTTGATTCAGAAGCATCTCGGAGTCACTGAAGTGACTTGAGATGGAGATTGGGATGCTTTTGGCAGTAAGACTGTCACTTTGACAGTAGCTTTTAAAATTGCTTCTGGATATCTTCAATTTGAATGACATGTTGATTTCATTATTTTTCTTAAACTTTTTCAGGTATTTCAGTGAAAATTATACCAGTGAAGCTCATCAGATTCTTTCACGTTCAAATCATCCAAAGTTAGGGTAAGCTGGATATGTTAAAGAAACCATAAGCTCTTGAATTGAAAATATTTCCGGGTATTTTTAAAAATTAGATTATTCCAGTTAATAAGAACTTCATAAAGAGTATTGCATGATATATTATTTTATGGCCAAATGAGATCATAAACCAATTTTGTATGTAATTCAATATCTTTTTATCACAAGGTGTAGTTTATCTATAAAATGGAGATAAGGACCTTATAAAAATTTTCTGAGAGATAGATTTGAAAATAAGAATATAGGAAATGGCTTTGAAATGGGAATAAGAAAATGAGAAATAGCTTTGAAACTTGTGAAGTGAAATGAAAGTTGACATCATATTATTAGCTTTATCATTATTTTTATATTCGATGATACCTATCTTTGAAAAAGCATTATAACACTATTATATCATAAAAATAAATACCCTGATAATGGAGGAGAAAATATCAGATTACTCAGTATATTTTAGAAATCAATGAGGGTGTATGTAGTACTCTTTTTAATTTTTTTTTAATGATTTTGGTTTTAGATATTCATGTGGCCAGAGCTTTGTTTTCATATCTTAGATAATATCCAGAAAATCAACAGCCTCTAAAGAACAAAAATTAATACGTAGAAATTTTTGTAAAATCAATACAGTGTTAGAAATGGATCAAAGTTACTTTTTACTAATTCCTTGCATAATTTAAAATTTACTTTATGAGCTATTTTGGCTAGCTGGGATAACTGGTAATGTTTCTGACATAGGTATTCTTATGCAATAGTTGGAATCAATCTTACAGAGATGGCTTATAGCTTGCTGAAGAGTGAAGCTTTGAAGTTTCACCTCTACAACTTTGTTCCTGGTATACCAACAATGGAACACTTTCACCAGTTTTATTGTGAGTATTGAAATGAGTTAAAAGTAGAAATTTCTAAGAGAATTTTTTAATCCTTAGGAAAGTATTATATATAATACCTTTATCAAATATATAACTTATACTTGTCATTTTACTATTTAGGATCTTTCAAAAACAGGCAGATAATGGAAGATGGGTATCCAAGAGTATCTTGTACTTCAGTTTATATATTTGCTGATTTAAAAAATTCAGTGAGACAATTTTTGACATGTATGCAAATGTAGGATTTATACAGTTTTTCTGTAGACATTTGTTTTCCAGTCAACTATAAAATGAATTTTTCTTCTTGTATACTGGTTAATGAATGCTGTTGAGTCAAGGAGAGATCATTTGGTTGCTCTTGTAAGGAAATTTAAAGGAACCTTTCACACAGACACACACACACACACACACACACACACCCCTTTTATTTCAAGGCCAGGTTTTCTTGTGTTAGGTTGGGGGTATGTAATAAACTGTTCCTAAAGCAGTCATATCACCGCTGTTCCAGTAACTTTTATTGTGATGATAGTTGAATGCTGAAGGTTTAATTGAATGAACCCATCTTCTGAAGATATTGCTCAGAAGCAGAGAATTCAACTCTAGCTTGGCTTCATGCTCTATTTTTTCTTGATCTTTTTGTGTCTTTAGATAGGACATAGGAAACTAGCATATAGGAAACTACTTAGATAATAAGTGTCCAAATCATAACTTCTTCAACTCCATTCTTGAAGGAGTCATCCAGGTCTCTCTTTCCCACAACCTCCCCTGCGTTTACTTAATCCCGAATTCCAGGTTTGTCTACTTCTTAAATTTCTCTCGCATTTGTTACTTTT
The DNA here is from genome assembly GCF_025265405.1 of Mesoplodon densirostris. Classification (NCBI taxonomy): domain Eukaryota; kingdom Metazoa; phylum Chordata; class Mammalia; order Artiodactyla; family Ziphiidae; genus Mesoplodon; species Mesoplodon densirostris. The sequence goes on from NC_082661.1 coordinate 224,916,098, forward strand.
TCCTACCCCATTGTAACTGCACGACATCAGTCCTTTGTTACTATGTTACTGTAATAGCCTTTTCCCTAGTTTTTCAGTGATGACCCTCTTCCAACTCTCCACATTGAAGGTATAGTTATTTTAAATGAAAATCTAGTCATTTTCTTTCATCTTGTTGCTGAGGAACTGTTTTTTCCCCCCACCAGTCTTATTTGATTTCCTCTCCTAAATCTCTCATTGACTTTGAGCATAGTGCCTAAACTCCTGGGACTTTGCTAACTGCCTCCAGATATTTGTTTTCTGTATGAAATAGATGCTTGTGTAGTGCTGCCTGTTGAACATAAATATAAAAAGAAACAACCAAAAAACTCACTCCCCCCAATCAAGCATTTTACCATATTTAAATAAATACAGGAGAGTCACAGGTAGGAAAGCAGTACAAAATGACCTATGTGCAGTGTTGTTTTCCCCTGCAGAGGGGTAACTGGAGCATCTTTGGATACTGTTGCTTCCAGTGCCCTCGACACCAGCATCTTGTTTGGCTCCTGACCAGGAAGAGCATCAGAGTAATATGTGAGGTGGAAAAGTCGTTATAGGACCTTCTTAATTGCCTTGTTTCTATCAGTCATATCCATAGAGCTGTGGATCATCAGGAAAACAATGAAGCTTATGTTTTTCAAATTTCTTGAAACATTTAAAGCAAACACACACACACACACGTACGTACATCCGTCTTTTTTTTTTTTTTTTTTTTCTTTTTGCGGTATGTGGGCCTCTCACTGTTGTGGCCTCTCCCGTTGCGGAGCACAGGCTCCGGATGCGCAGGCCCAACGGCCATGGCTCACAGGCCCAGCCGCTCCGCGGCATATGGGATCCTCCCAGACCGGGGCACGAACCCGTATCCCCTGCATCGGCAGGCGGACTCTTAACCACTTGCGCCACCAGGGAGGCCCCGTACATCCGTCTTTTACGCAGAAGTTTCCCCCTCAAAATTGATTTTCATACCCTTTACCAATAAAGTTTCATATCTTAATTAAGGTTCTGCTTTTCTAGGAAGGGGTGTATTCTGACTAGAAAATAATGTGAAACCTTATCTTTTAAACATACCTACCTTTTTTGGTTGGGGGACTGAGCCCAATTCGTTCGTACGAATCAGTTCCAAGGTAGTAGTTTCTATCTAAAAGAAAGAACTATATAAAGAGATTAGGTTTCACATTTTTTCTTTCCCTGTGATCTGTGTCCATCTCCCCTTTCCCCCTTGTCTCTCCTGCTATTTTGCTGTTGTGGTTCTCCATGGGCAAGGCGGAAGCAGTGAGTGGTCATTTAGCTCCTTAGCTCTGCTGTCACCTTTTGTACATCTAATGTGTAATCACATAGTCACTGTCATCCTGGGGAGTCACTGACCATTGGTTTGGTGGTTCCAAAAACATAACTCCTCAAATTTACAACCAAAAAGTTATGACTAGTAACAGCTTCATTGAGGTATAGTTTATATACCATAAAATTCACCTATTTTAAGTGTACAATGCAATGAGTTTTAGTAAATTTACTGAGTTGTACAACCGTCACCATAATCCAGTTGTAGAACATTTTGTCACCCCCGTAAGATCCCTCATACCAGTTTACAGTTAATCCCTGTTCCTGTGGTTCTCCTGTTTTTAATCCCTGTGGGAAAACCTCAAGGGTCCCTGCAGCTTTGGTTAGGGGCAGTAGAAGCATACAGGAAATTGTAAGTTTAGAAATTTTTTATGGTGTTTCTCTTGAGTCTGGTGTTTTAAACTCCTAGAGTCAGAAGGGCAATAGGGGTGCTTTGTGGAAACAACTCTTTTCCATCACTTCATGGCAAGCTTTAGGAGTCTTATGCCATGTATGGCCCTGCCAGCATCCTAGAATTTTGGTATCTTGCAGTTTCCTTATGTCTCATTAAATCAACTTAGCCATTACAGACAGTCTCAGTTTTTTGAGTCAGTCTTTTTCTGACACCAGTTTACATTATAATGACCTCACTCTGAAGCAAGAAATTTCTAGTATTTTACTCTTGAGCACTTTGTTCTAGACTATATAGTCATTTGAATAGGTAATGAAAGTAATTTAAAGGAATGGTAAACAGCTAAAACCTGACAGCCAGAAATACTAAAATAAGTTGTATTCTATAAAATTTAGATGGATGTCTGACTTTTCATACTACCTAGAACATTAATCTCCAAAGTTTTTGATTGCACACCCCTATCAGGATACAGGGGTAGGGTGTTGGAGAACACAGACTCAGTTTATATATGGATGAGTAATTTCTGTAGATGTACTATTGTGCTAATGTATGCACAAAATAAATTTTGAATGAAAGAAAGATTTAAAATATTAGTTAAAAATAGTTACAGGATTACCATTCTCAGCTTGTCTTTTGGGAACAGGAAGCAGATGGTGTCTGTCTGCTCAAAGAGGCCTTATTCTTTGATTTTTTCACATATCCTGGTTCACAAAAATCTGTTTTATCATATATGAAGGGATTAATCTGAAATCTTTCTTCAGGGAACCTTCTTATGAAGTGCTGTTTCAATGTTGAAATGTCATGGTTCTTACCTGTTAATGTTTGCTTTATGACTAATGTTTTAAAATTGAATTTACGTTTATTTCACACTAGGCAATTATGATAGCCTAGCCACCCTTTTATGTAAAGTCACTGGCCTTATCCCCCCCATTTATCTGAAATAAGTCACTTCTATCCCTTCTTGAATAGCTTTTCAGAAGGGGACATGAGATTCTGGTGGAAACAAAGTCTAATTTACAACATAATAGAGACCACCTGCAAACTATGTGATTTGGGCAAGTCATTTAACTTCTCTGCGCTTCTATTTCCTCTACAGAAAAATGGGAATAACAGTACTGTATCATAGGATTGCTATGAGAGTGAGTGAGCACATGGCAAGGACTATAGAAGCATTTGTTAAATAATTAAATAGATACATTTGGTTGAATCCAAATAGGGTTTAGGAGCGGTTTTAAATTCGCATTTTTTTGTTGTTGTAAATATGTCTGTTTACACATTTATCTGAAATACTTTTAATATTTTGAGTGTTGGCTACTGTAATAAGGATATTGAAAAACAAAAATATTAAGCCTATTTCGAGTTCATGTATTCTTTTCTAAAAGGGAAGGTGCTGATATGATAGTTCATTGAAAAAAGCAGAAATAACTTAGATTTATAAATCAAGTAGAAAACAGCTTTTCTATACTTTATCCATTTTCTTGTACTTTCATTTTTCTGTTTCAGGGGTCTCTGGGAATAACCTTTATTTCCTATTCTCAAGGTATCTTTTGACAGTCTCTATTAAATTTGAGGCATTTTGTTGATTTTTTTAGAGACAGAGTATATGTACTCTAAATATCATATTGAAATTGATATTTATTTTGAACATACAAAAATATTTCTTATAAAGTTCCTCAGGTTTCTAGTAGTTTAAGATGGTTTCTGATCATTGAATCCTATTATGGATTAGGATATACTTTTCAAATGAGATGGTTGGATGTGATTTCACTATTGAGCACTGTATTTATGGTTTCTTTTTAACTGCAGGTTATCTTGTGTATGAATTTGACAAGTTTTGGTTTGAAGAAAAGCCAGAAAGTATTATGTATTTCAACGTGTACAGAGAGAAGTTTCATGAAAAGATTAAAGGACTCTTACTGGATTGTAATGTATCACTTACTTTAAAAATATGAATCATCCGTAGTATCTTCTATTTCTACCACATTTTGCACACACAACAGAATTTATATGTTGTAATAGAAATTATCTGATCAATTACACTCCTTATATATAATTTCCTACAAAAATGTTTCAGAAATTCTATTTAAGAAAGCTAGTAGACAATCAGTGTATGTTTACACTTGTTTATACACTGTCCTCCAAAGGTACCTTATCCTTCCAAAGATCCCCTCTGTAGAGTCATGTGAACTACAGTTTGGAACTTGGGACTTAACCCATTTAGTGTAAAAGTACAAATCAGGTATTTTTGTTAACTTGATTGATTAAAATGTGTAAAAATCAGTTTTCATGTTTATGTACTGTAGCTATCAAGTTAGTATCTTTTCAGAGCTCCTAAGATTTTTTGTTTTTTAGTCTGGAAATGATTGGTTTTTCATTTTCTTTGCCTTATTTTATTTGTAGGTTAATTAACAGAGAGATTAGTTCTTCATGGTTTTCTTTGTTTGCATTTCAGTCGCACGTCATACCATTGCCTCATAGGAGCAAAAGGAGCATATAGATAAGTCAGAGAAGACAAAGAATTATGGCCTTCTTTTCGGTTTCTCTGATTATGTCATGTAATAGGTAATGAGGGAATGACAGTATTAGTGATTAGCTTTTTTGTTTTTAAATACCACACTGAAATATCACAGTGGAATTTTAAAGCTTAAAGACATTTTCTCATCTTCAGTGTTTGCTTTTTATCAGTTAGAGAGAAGAACTTGTAGTTAGTGCTTGGTATGAGGGCCTTTCATGAAGCTTCTCTATGGGTGTATGTTTATGAAAAGAGGTGCATTTGCTAAGAAAATCTTGATTATACTCAAAGAACAGGTGCTATTTCAATAAAGCTGTCTTTGAGTTTTAACAAGAGGAAAACAAAGCTTTTAAACATCTCAGTTATACATAGTTGGTTTATTTTACTTACTGTTAAGTCTTGCTTCTCTTTGCTTTGACTCCACAGTGTTTCTAGATAATGATGTATGGACTTTGTGGGTATTCTTTGAGTTAACAGTCTGTGGGGTTCTAAAGTAGCCTAAGGATAATGACTGTGCTTTTTGTATAGCTTTATTCTCCGAAAATCTCAGGAGAGCAGCAAGTGCTGTCAAGGATTATATAGGGATGAGATTCTAACAGGAACGATTTCTTCTTTGTGTGTTTTAGACATCTGTACTCATAGCAAAACTAAAAGTTTAAAGATAGGTTCATCTGATTACCAAATTCTCACTAAATCCTACAGAAAGCAGCCTATTAAACACATAATTTAATCTAAAACATGAGGATATTTAGCACACCTTCAAAATGGTATATATCAAGTGTTTAAGGACTGGCTTTTATGTGATATAGCAAGACCTGAAACTTTCAAGTATTTGTTTATATCTATTGACAAACCTCTCTCTTTAAACTTGCCAAAGAGAAGAGTGGTTAAAAAAAATAAACAATTGGAAAATAACAGATGCATTGTTGTCTAGCACATACATTAAAAGTGCATGCATTAAAATTCTTCTCTCAACAAGATAAAACTTAAAAATTGGGCTCATTTTATTATAATAGTGGCGAAATGCTTTTCAGTATTATAGGAATTTTAAAACTGGTTTCTTATAGGAGACTTCTCATCCTTGGGAGTATCTTAACTTCTTTAAATGTTTTCTATGCTTTATCATCCAGCCAGAGTTCTGTGAGATAAGGATCAGGTATTAACCATTAAAGTTCATTTTATCAAGGTGTTTACCATTACATGGAAAGCAATTGTTAGTCTTTTAGTTTTAGAAAAGGTTTACCTTTATATTTTAATCTTTTAACAGATAAGGTCTTGAACTGATTTAAACCTTTGTCTGTATGCTTAATAAAAGAATGATTCAAGTATGGAAGAGGAAACTTTTCAAGTAATTAAGTTTTTCCCCTTCTAGGGAGTAAAACTTTTTAATAATGTTTTAAAAATGTTATTAGAAATTTTGTTCAATAATATATTATTTAAGTCCACCTCTGTTTGTATAATGTATTGTTCTGTTTTTGCTTAAAATAATCTGTAACCATTTCAGATACTTCTGTAGCAAATTGGTCTAAAAGCCACCAACAGATTCTGAGTTTTGATAGTTTGAAAGCCAAGCTAAGTGTCATCAGTTGTAAATTAGAATGTAACATGAGCCTTCTGACTTTCATGTGATAATGACATACATGAAAAGAAAAATATGATAATTGTGTCTGCCTTCCTACTTTTCCTTGCTTTCAACATATGTATGTTAGAATTTTAGGTAGTCTGAAAATCCATATTTAGAATCTTACCTGTTTCTATAATAATAAAATACCAAAGTAGTGATAGAATTGAAGTAGCAGGAAAATTGTTTGTTTTAGCATCAAAAAAGTGAATCAGTGCTGAAATGAATTTTTGTATGTGCCAGATTGAAGAGTGAACCAGTGATAAGAATAGTCTAAAAATATAATTACAATGGTTGCAGTTTAAATATGTTCTGAAAGACAATCTTTAAAGAATTGAGAGAAATCAGGGGATATCAGCGAACCTAGACCAACCCCTTTCTATGTATAAATATGGTGATATAGTTAGATATAAAAATCAGTGTCTTACTGGCACCATTTACAGTTTAGAAAACAGAATCTTTTTCTTAAAAATGCCCGTCCTGAGTTTTTTCTATTTTAAGAGCAACTTGGATTTGTATGTATTTTTCTATGTGAAATACATGTGCTCTTCATTTTTATTCCAGTGTTCATAATTGTTTATGTGCTGTTTCTCCCCTTTGCATTCAGTGAAATAGAACTTGGTCAAAGATTTGCTCTAAGGAGAGAAGCATTACGTGAGTGTGCAAGTGGAGTGCTCATTGCCAGAGCAAAAGAGATTACATGTTATCTTGGCATAGAAGAGAAGAAATTGGAGGGCAATAATGTTTATTATCCTTCTTGAATTAATGATTGGGGACCAGCAGCTATTTTCTCAGGATAAATGGTCCACCCAACTTCTGGGGAGGCTTAATTTCCATTTCATATTTATGACCTCTCCACAGAGTAATTTTTTTTTTAATGAAGATTAAGGGAATTGGTAAAAATCTGAGAAAAATCATGAGTGAGTTTTGTTTTTTTTTTTTTTTTTTTTTTTTCCTGGCTTCAGCTTTCAATAAGAAAAATGTTAAATGTAGTGCAGGTAAGACCCAACTACTGCATTACTGTTATAGGGCGAGTCTATGTTTTTGTTAAATAAAGTATTCAAAAAATATTTAAGCAGTAGCTTTCCCTGGGGGAAAGAGTGCTGGTTGGCAACTTAAAAAAATAGATTTTTGTCTACTTTGGATAAAGCAATTAACTTCTTATGTAAAAGCAATAGTTGAAATGCGATGTCATTTTGTTTGGAATGTTGTGAGCAAATAAAAAGATGTTGAAATTGTTATAAGCCTTTCTGTTAATACTTCTGCTCGCTTCCCATCTTCCTCATCCCTTATTTAAGTCATTTATATTCATGAAATAATACTTTTCTTATTTAATCCTGTAATCATGTTCCTATAGAGTAAATCAGAATATACAGAAATTTTTTTGTGTGTGTGACTTTAACTCATCCACTAATTACCTATTTAAGATGTTATTGGATAAGAATAATTGATTATGAGGCCAGAAAAGAAGCTACCATCCCCACCCCACCCCCGTTCTTAGAAAGGATAGGAATAATTCCTACTTTACTGCAATATGTTTTTCTTAGCTTCACAATGTATCATAGATCTATTTTTGTATTAATACATAGCTTCTGTATTTTTTTTACAGCTGCAAATCATTCCTCTATGTGTGTGTGTGTATGTGTGTGTGTGCGTGCTCACTAAAGTTAGTACTAATTATAGCTTTAAATGTATACATTAGAAAAGAAGTGCTTAAAAATTAAAGACAAAACAATCATCTCAAGGAGTTTGATGAAGAAGTACAAAACAAACCTAAAGAAAATAGAGAAGGAAATATTAAAGACAAGAGCTTAGATGCATAGAAAAGAACACATGCATACAATAGGATCAACAAAAACAAAATGTTTGAAAAGAACAATATTGATAAACCTTGGTGAGGCAAATAAACAATAAAAAAGCAAATAATAAATGCTGTCAAGAATGAAATATGAAACATCACTACAGATCCTACAGATATTGAAAAGAAAATATATTGAGTAACCTTGTCAAAATTATGAAAATTAGATGAAATATAACAATTTCTAGAAAAATACAACTTACCAAAACAAAACTATCCCAGAACAAATAGGGAAGCAAACAGTCCTAGAGCTATTAAATGGCTTCAGCAGCTAAGAAACTTTCCACTAAAAAACCTGCAGTTTTATATGGCTTTCATCAGTGAGTTAACACATTTAAAAATAAAATAATGTTAGTTTTCACAAACTCATCCAGATGAAAAAAAAAAAAAAAGAAAAAAGAAATAGGACGTGGACGCTTCAAGGGGACTAGACCGAGCGATGTTGAATCTTGGCCGAGCTGCTTCACACAGTGAGCCCCTATGTCCTTCTCTCCTGTGTTCTTTCTCTCCCCTGGGCCCCCTCACCTCCCACCCTGTTTCCCCTTTGCCAAACTGAGAAAGAACATTACCCAGCTTTGTCTGCTGGTGTTGCTGTCTGGGAGCTTTCCTGGTAGAAGGCCCACTCAGCATTGAGCCCTCTGTCAAAGTTAAGGCTTTATTATTTTAAAAGTAGCACCCTTGAATTTTTAGATGGTTGCCTCATTGAATATGGATCATTGTGACCTTTGTTTCTTCATTCAGACCTCTCATGTTTTTAAAGGAGCTTTTGAAAGAGCAACTGACGTTGCCTGTTTTGCGGAGAAAATACTAAGTGCGGTAGACTGAAGTGCCTTTGGAGAGGAGGGGGATCTTTCGGAGGATGAAGGGATCTGGCCTAGACCCGTGCTTTTGGACGTGATTTTTTTTTTTTTTGCGGTACGCGGGCCTCTCACTGTTGTGGCCTCTCCCGTTGCAGAGCACAGGCTCCGGACATGCAGGCTCAGCGGCCATGGCTCACGGGCCCAGCCGCTCTGTGGCACGTGGGATCTTCCCGGACCGGGGCACGAACCCGTGTCCCCTGCATTGGCAGGCGGACTCTCAACCACTGCGCCACCAGGGAAGCCCTGGATGTGATTTTTGTACATGCTTTTCTTGAGCTTATGACTGTCAGGGGAGGCCACCAGAAGTCATCTGTGATCCAGGCACCTGATGGGAGGTGCCAGCTGAGGGCTCTGTGCCTCTGGGGACCGCCGGGCCCTGGCATGGCCTATAAGGAAATGTTGCCAGTTTAAGGCCATGAACCCAAGAGGAAATTACATTTTAAGCAGAAAGAAAATCCTGTGGAAATATTTCATGTTAGGTAATGTTTGCGTCATGGAGGACATCATCTATCCTCCTTGTAATCTTTCTGTCCTTTGATCCTTTGGCTTCCGGTGTTCAAAATAGAATAAAGCGCACCGTCTCTGCTCTGTGTGACCTGAAGCAGATGCTTCTGTCAAGTTCTTCCTGATATCCTTTGAGTTACACTTGAATTCACAGCTCTGCCCTCCTTTTCTGCCCTATTTGTATTGAGCATTAAGGGGCAACGTGTCCTTTTATTTTTTACTAGAGATGTAAAACTGTAACCGGAGTATATTGAATGCGGGCCTCAAATTTAGTCACAGAGAATGGGCTTTGGCCCAACATTACCGTCTAGTGGGATACAATAGAATAGATATTAATTAGGTTGTAGGATGCAGCTGAACAGGTATAACTGGAGATTTTTGTGTCAGGTCTGCTCTGTGACAAATACAAGTGGCTATTAAGACTAAAGAAAGAAGCAGAAGAGAAAGAAGAAAATTTAAAAACACATCTCACGTTTGGAAAGTCACTAGCCTTTGGTGAGGGTGGAGCAATTGATCATGCTTAATAACCCCCTCATTTTCTTTCATTTTATTCTCTCTTTGTTGCCACCGTGAATGGCATTTAGAACTAGAGAAACAAAAACCAGAAGCCAGATTTAAAACGGGTAACAGATTGGCTCTCATGAAAATTTACACACTACTGTAGAACACGTGACCTCCAAAGGTAGAAGACAAATCCAAAAGAAGCCGGAAGGACCAGTAAACATTTCAGAGAATATTCAACGTCCCTACTATGAGAGAAATTCAAATTGAAATGAAATATCATCTTTCATCTATCAGATTAGTATACATCGAAAGATGGTTAACTTCGAATGTCGGTGAATGCCTATGGCTGTTGTTGGGAGTGTGAACAAAGTGAATTATTTTGAAAGCCCATTAGGTGGGGTGCGCTACAGTGTTAACGGGTGTATGCGTTGATCCCATAATTTTACTCCTTCAATTCTGTCCCAGAGAAATATTCTTACATATGACCCAAATCTCCTTACAGTGATATTCAGTGCCACAAGGCTTATAATTAGAAGAGTCTAGCATAGCGAAAGTCCATCACCTGAGGGGATTGGTGTGTGGTTAAAAAAAACATGGAACATTCCCTTTCTACGGCAAACTGTGCTGCCATTAAAATAAATGAGGTGGATCTATCTATACTGACATGGAATGATCTCTCTGACACTTAGGTGAGAAAATGAAATCAGAGAATACTTTTAGTTTGATCTATTTTTTTTAATGTGTGTATGTAATAGATAATCAACCAAGACCTACCGTATAGCACAAGGAATTCTGCTCAATATTCTGTAAGAACTTAAGTGGGAAAAGAGTTTGAAAGAGAAAAAACACCTATGTGTGTATGTACATAGATGTGTATATAAATTTGTGGAACCAATGAGCTTCAATCTCTCAATAATATTACCATGAGGGACATAGGAGTTTGTTAATAAAGGAAGACTTTCTAGATAATTTTCTAATGTTCGATATGGGTATTCTTTTTGGATTGTTGCATCTGTGTATTTCTTGTGTGTAAAAAGTAAACAAAAATAATTAGATATAATTATGTGGTGTTCTTGTGGATATACTGACGTTGATTGGAGACTTCACTACTGTGGGGTGTAGAAAGTATAAATTTAGCGTAGTAGCAAGGCTAAACCCAGTGACCTCTTTCTACCAAGTGTCATTTTTCAAGAAATCCCAGCACATTGGGTAAACATTTTGCTGGAGAAATGAGTGGATCTGTAATCTTCCAGATAGTCCGAATCTTTTCCTGGCTTCATTGCTGCTCGAGTCAGTGCTGTTTGCTCGGGGCTCTGGAGTGGGCTGGGATGGACGAGATGGCAGCAGGGTTGGGGGAGTGATGAGGGCCACCTTGGGGACTCCAACCATCACGTCTCTTCCCAGCAAACACCCCTGAACCTGGTCAAGCCACCGAGGAGACAATTTGCTCTAAAATTGTCCTTTCCCCTTCCCATTTAGAAAGAAAGTGGAATTCCAAAGGAGACTCTGGAAACTCCATGTCAACTTGTGTGTATTATTAAAGCTACTCCATCTTACATTTCATTTTCAAAGGTGTTTCATATGTTGCTGAAGTCTTTTAGGAAGTCAGTATGCCTGGGTTAACTTCACAGATTCCCTTATTGCATGCTGCATTCACAAATTCCCTTATTGCATGCTGCATCTTCTTCTTTATGAGAGCAGCTCTTGAAGAAATAACCCAGGGCCTAACCCCAAAATATTTTGTGCTTTTATTTTTTTCATGGACTCTCTCAAAGGTCTTCTCAGCTTATATGAGCATCTCTTTGATTGATTTCTCCTAGAAGGACCCAGTGAATTCAAATGTTACTCCCTTATTTTTTTCCTTGTTCTGACATACAGTTCTTTCTCACAGTGAGAAGAGATATTGTGTTGCATTACACTGGAAATAGCTGATATTTCAATACAAATTACAGAGGAATATTTTCCAAATATGTGATGCTAAACCCTCCTTTTTGGCTTTTGATGAAATGTCATATTGATCATGTATCATTTCATACCAAGATTTCGTTCACTTCCAAAACTTCAAATGTCAACACTGTCCTCTATTTCTCACTCTTAGGTCTAAATTTGGGACAGGAGTTGTTGGAGGGATTGAAATATTGCACGTGGTTCATAGATTTTGACAGTATGACAAAGGATGCTGTAAATTATGTACCAAAACCAGCAAGTGGGAAAAATAAATAAACTGTAAAACCTCATACATTTTAGGTTCCTTGGCCCTTAGAATACCAATAAGTGAAGATAAATTTCTACGGAGAAACAAGCAGTAACTGATTATAAACATTCTTATATGCTTGTTTATTATCCTGTAGGAAACTGAAGAGGTTTGAAGCAGAGGAAAACATGATCACACTGAAGTTTTAGAAAGATCGTGTAAGCAGCAGCTTAAAAGAGTACCTGGAGGGTGTTAGGGGGTTGCCTAGGGGCAGACAAAGTGGCTACAATCCAGCAATCTTTGTTGTAATCAAATCTTTGTTCTTTTCAAACACTTGCGGCAAACATTTATACACACACAGGAGAGCGTGGCATCATGCACAGGCAAAATTGACCATTTCTTTCTTGTTTGCCAGTGGATGGAAGAGTAACTATATCCCACTCAGACTAACCGATAGCCAAAGGGCTATTCTGAATGACTGCCTTCCTATTGTTAAAAAACAAACCCAATTAAGGAAAGTTGCCTTGGAGTTGCCAGAGTCAGGGACTATAAATCTACATATAATCTTCCATCAGAGCATAAACTTATGAGTCTCATTTTGGGTCACACTTTGGGGCATACGCTAGGGTTGGACCATCAGATATTACGCAGAGGTGTCAAGAAGAGACAAACTGCTTGATCCACCAAAGGTTGAGGCATGCTTTGTTCTCTTAAGTAAAATGCAATTGATCTCCTGTTATGTGGCAGGTAGTTGAGATTGCTACTTTTGTTTAAGGACAACCTATTTTCGTTTTTTGAGTACAGTCTGCAGTGAAGAGGATAGAACAAATATTAACAGATGAGTCTAATAAAAGCCTCTTGGACATACAGACAAATACAAGGCTGGACTAAGACAGTATAATTGGGAATAGACAGAAGAACAGAGATTAAGAGGCGCTCAGAGGAAATAATGGATTGGTCTCAGTAACTGGAGGTGGGACAACAGGAGGAATCAAGGGTGACTCACATTTCTGGCTTCAGGTACTGGATGGATATTGGTATCGTTAATCAAGTTAAGAAATAAAGTGAAACAGGTTATGGGGACAAAATCATTCCGTTTTTGAAGTGTGTGACAGTGTCTGAAACACCGTAGGTGGTGGTTAGTCATGAAATAAGGGAATTCACTAGACGGTAGATTATCTCCAACCTAGTCCTCAGGATGTGGCATCTGTCTAGCTGATACTTTCCCCTTGAGGTATTCTAAGAACAGCTACAGGATTTACGTCTGCAGAGTCTTGGCCTCTCTGTGAGGGTGAGGGGAAGTAGTTGTGAATCCAGGAAGCCCAAATAATCCACAGCTTGGCCCTCAGCCGTCAACTCTGAGCCGATGTGCAGACCCGTCTCCCGGCAGCCAGTCCTATTACCAAAGCCCACAGGGAGAGCATCCCTGGCCCTGCCTTTCCTCCTCACTCTGTGTCTATAAATTCCTTTGTCTGGCTGCCTAAGATTTCTTTTTAAAGGATTAGACTGTCACGAATATGTTATACAAAAGGCACAGGGCCCTAAACATTAAGTAAAAGTTATTTTAAAACAGAAAACTGTGAAATGTTGTACTCACCACATCAGTTGCTGTTCTTTTCCGGTTAGAAGCTGATGCTGTAACAAAAGAGCCGTCTTACAGGACGAGTCATGAAGATTACACAGAGGAGCCCTTAACCGGATGTACAGGAGAATGAGCAATCGTCCAGGACACCCCATGAGTTTCACGGTTAGATTCATGAACTCAGTAGCTGAGTTGAGGTTCTCTCTACAAAGCTTCCATCGGAGACCAGGTCAAGGTCACTCTACCAGGACTGGGAAGCTGCTCTATCTCTGGGGACAGGAAAGGGAGGAGAAGCCTAGCCAGCCCCACCCCCACCCCCCAACTAGTGACTATGACAAGAACATACGGGGAGCTGCCCTCTGCCTGGCCGCCAAGGTTCCCAGCCTGCACCCTTGGTGGGGGATGAAGACACTGGTGGCAGTGGACCTTCTCATTGTCCGTGGCTCCCTTGGTGGCACTTGCACAAAGCTTATCCCCCTTCTACCCGGAACCAGACTTGAAGTAATGCAGGATGGATGATGTGGCTAGATCTGTGGTTTCTCTGGAGCACTCACTTCCCTAGCATCCAGGCTCCAAATGGTTTCCCCCTTTTCCCCCAGCAGTAGCTTTCTCTTTTGAGTTTTCATATATGAAAGCTCCACTGAGACCAATGCCCAGTGCTCTGGAGCTAGAAGCTCACTGGGATGCCAGATCAAGTCTATTAGGATATAGACATTGAGCCCATCCTCTGGGATGGTGTAATGATTATTAGCATCACAGAACTAGATGGGAAGTGGCCATTCAGAGAAGATGGTCAATCACAATACACTGAAATCAAAGAGAATAATCCATGAGGATACTAAGAAGACATACACACAACCCTTAAAAACTAGACAGGAAGTTTAATGCTCTTTGAAATGCCCTGTCTGCCTCAGGAGGCTGACGAGGAAGGCACTGACAAGACGGTCTCAGAGACTGAGCTGGAAAGAATCAACTCAAAGGCTCAGGGCTCCTCCATAGGTAGCCTTTAGAAGCAAACGGACTAGAACCTGCTGTTATATAGTATATTGACACTGTGATAGAAACACTATGAGGTGCTTGAACAAATAAGGACAGTATTACAACAGAGTGTCAATAGGAACATATACTTTCAGGGTGATGCACTGTTCAGTTATAATCCCGTTCTCAGTGATAATGGAAAATTCTGGCTCCTCTCATTTATCTAGGGCTGCACATTTAAATACATGTTCATTCCCCTCCCAAACCCATTTTTAATTCTGGAGGTGAGAGAGAGTATCAGACTCTGTAGAGTTATTTCTTGAGGCATCTTTTATTTTTTAATTTATTAATTTATTTTTTTATGATTTTAACTGAAATGATTTTGTTTCATCATTTGAAATATTGAGGCATCTTTAAGTGATAGACAGAATAATGGAATAATGTATAACCATCTAAGAGTCGAATCAAATGAATGACTACTCAAATACATACCAACTGGTGTTACAGTATACTAATCAGGGTTAAACAGAGGTATTTTCACCCTTTTATCACTTATGTAGGATAAGTTAAATAATTAGATGACTGACAATGATTCTCTTCCTTATTTTACATTCATATGCACATCACTATGTAGTGTATTTCTGTATTTCTTTTCTTTTCTTTTTTTTTTTTTGACTATGCTGTAGGCTTTCGGGATCTTAGTTCCCTGACGAGGGATTGAACCTGGGCCCCCAGCAGTGAGAGTGCTGAATCCTAACCACTTGACTTCCCGGGGAATTCCCCATACTGTATTTCTTTCCTCAAAATATTTGCCTACAAAAATTTGTTACCTAAGTCAAAATGGTTGCCTAACATAATTTCCCCTGCAAAATTGTCAAAAGAATAATGTTATCACCTTAGACAGGAACTCAAGCACTGAGGTAAAAGCCACATCTGAGTATCGGATGTATTTTATTTGTTCACATTTATCCTACTTGAGGTTAACACTACTTCATTGGACAGTTTAAAAAATCATTCTGTAAACAAAATAAAAAACAGCAGCAACAGCTAAAATAAAGACACAATGGATACTAAAATAAAGGAATGCATTGGAAGGAATATTCTGCATAAGCAAAGAAAATGTGACCATGATTATGAATTCAACAGTAAGAGAAAAAAACTTCAACATCTGTAAAAGACAAAACTATAATAGGAATAAAAAAGAAGCAATAATACAAAGTGCAGGTGCGATAGTTTTCATTTCCAAGTCCATTCAGGAAATAGAGCATACTATTCTTTTATATAAAGTGACAAGTTCCGCTTTAAACATTCAGTTACGTTATCTTGCAGGTTGTTTTTTCAATTTACATTATCTCTACTTTACATGGAGTTAACTGGAAAGATGGTCATATGTGATACATGGTATAATTTCTTGAAACTATGGAGAGTATGGAAATGGTAAAGTTTATTGTTTTACTTTTTCTTCATTTGCAATGAGTAACAAGAAGCTGAAAATCTAGTATGAGAAGCATCAGTATTTTTACTCCCCCCCCAAAAAAAAATCCTGAGCCCTCTTATCATTTTTGTTGCCACTTTCAGATTCTCTGTAACAAAAGACTGTTCATTTCCCCTGAATTCTGGCCAGCTGACTTAAATCATCAGTTTTTTAAATGCAAAATTGGCCTGGTATCTGTCCAAATTGATCAGATAGAGGTGTTATTCTGGCATCACATAAAAATCACTTACACTTTCATAATTGCTTAGAACCTCAAAAGGGAACATCTGTTAAACATGATTTTTGAATAGAGGACTTTTATGAAATATATTTCAAATCTTAAAAAATAGTTTTAATGCTCCCTAAAAGTGGTATAGGATTTACCCCAGCTGACAGTGCCTATTCCATTTAAGAACATTCTGTGTTTGTGGCATTCAACTTTCCTTAACAGCTCTAATTTTATTTAAAAAGCCCCAATACATGTCTGCTGTCTTATTTAGTGTTAAACAGCACTATGTATACAGCTCAACAGCAAGATTAAGAAGTTATAAATACACACATATCACGGACAGAGTCATCTTTCTTTTGCAATTCATTGAATAAAACTGTATTCTGGTAAATCCCCCTCCCCCTGACAAGAGAGTGTACTGTGCCTACATCGAGGTGTTTAAGTATTTCTCCAACAGCTTTCATTGTATCATATTATGAAAACACTAGGCTTTAAGCCGGGTACTAATAAATATTTAATTTAAAAGGAAGAAAGAAACCCCAACACAGAACATAAAAAAGACCCTCCCCCCGCCCCCATTCTGCGTGTCCCTACAGAAGGCGCGGGATTCACCCGGACATGGCCGAGATCTCGTAGTCACTGGCCGAGGTGAGGGGCTTGCCCATCATCCGGATGTTTTTTGCACTGGTGATTCTGGCCATCATGCACACGGGCTTGTCAAAGTACTTCACCAGGGCAGGCTCCGTCAGGAGGGAGGCCAGGAACTGCTCGAAGGTGATGGCCCAGTCCCGGTCCAGGCTGGTGCTCCGGGGCAGCGCCGCTGTGCCCTGGCCGCTGCGCACCAGGACCGTGTCCTCGCCGATGTCCTCGCACTGCAGCTTGTCCTCCTCGTGGGAGCCGGCACTCAGCACCGAGTATGAGGACATGGAGCTGTCGTCCTTGGTCTCGTCGTCGGAGATGAGCATGGACGAGCAGGCCCCGTGGTCCCGCGGCGAGGAGTCCTCTAGCTTGATGTCCTCCATCTGTCCCCCCAGGGAGTGCTCCTCGCCATCCCCCGCCAAGCTGCCCGGGAGGGGCTCCACGGGGTCCGGCGCGTAAGGCCGGCCCGGCCCTTTGTTGGGGAAGAGCACGCCGCCGGGGAGGCCCTGGTTGCCGGAGGGCCCGCCACCGCCGCTCCCGCCCTCCTTGGCGGGCTGGGTAGTGAAGAGCTTGCCCACTTCCCCGATCTCCAGCAGGAGGCTGGTCACCGCCGCCGTGGCGTGGTACAGCTCCTGCTCGTTGGGGTCTTCGCTGAACATGTTATACATCGTCTTACACAGCTCGATAAACTGCCCCTGCAAAGGGATGGAGGGAAAACGCAAGTATGTGGCCACCTCATGAGGAGCACGGAGGCAGGACCCAAGTGGACTGCAAAGCCATCTGATATCAGGACTCCTACAAGATCCCGGAAGAGTCCTACCGTAGGGTGGATGGATGTGTAGTTTAAAGTCTCTTTAAATGCTTCCTTTTTTTAAACTGGGAAACCTTCTAACATCCATGAAAGTAGAAAGAATGAAATAACACACCTTTATAATGGTACCTATCATTCTAGAGTCAAGAAGGACCACGGGGGCTTCCCTGGTGGTGGCGCAGTGGTTGAGAGTCCGCCTGCGGATGCAGGGGACACGGGTTCGTGCCCCGGTCCGGGAAGATCCCACATGCCACGGAGTGGCTGGGCCCGTGAGCCATGGCCGCTGAGCCTGCGCGTCTGGGGCCTGTGCTCCGCAACGGGAGAGGCCACAACAGTGAGAAGCCCGTACAGCAAAAAAAAAATAAAATAAAGAAGAAGGACCATGTTATACAAATGTTTCACTAACTGTTTTATCCTTTCTTGCAGTATCTTAAGTAAATCGCAGACCTCACCTCATCTCATATCTACACACTACAGCAGGCAGCCCAATGTTTCCAAGGTCAGGTCAGCTCCAATCCCCTCTCCCATGACACATCTGCTGGTGTCCACGGACACAAGTCATGCCTCCCATCCCCACCAGGATGATTTATCTGTTCTTCTGTTAGAAAACAGCATTTGCATCCTGTATTTTAATTATTTATATTGTTTTATTGCCCTCATTACATTTCAGCTGTTTAAGGAAAAAAATATGTCAGACACCTTTATAGCTGAGCACAGTGGTTTGAAAACAGCATGAGCTTGTCTTCTGAGTATCTGAGGGTATTTTTAAAGATTGGGATGAGAATGCCTGTATTCTCAAATTTGAATATTTCGTGGTTCACATATTCTCTGAGGAGGCCATTTTCTCACAACAGAGCATACTTTTAATGCACAAAAGCATGCACAAAATAGATCCAAACAGGTACTAATTAAGCGCCTTGAGGCGCTTAATTTATCTATGACTAGGAAACAGAGCTTCAAGGTTTGAAATGCATGAACTACACTGTTCGGTACTCACCTGATTCAATTTGGGTAAATCCTTTGCAGTCTTTGATTTGGATTTATTTTCTGGAGTCCAGAGTCTCAGATAATTACGATTTTCTTGAGAATTTGCCCTCTTCCCTAAAACCCAAATGCCAAGAAATAAGTGTTCAAAGGTCAAGAAGCAACTGTTGAACCAGCAGTAAGGGAAACACAGAGAAGAGAAAGTCTGTACCTCTGTCGGGCTTTAGACTCACTGTAACAAAGCCATCGTCTGCACTGTGTTTGCTTCTGCTGTCCAATCCAACCACTACCAAGAAAGATTCAGAAGAAAAAAAGGAGAATGTTACATGATAAACCCATAGGTTTAACAGGTGTAGTAGAAAACAGAGAAACCTCTAGGTAGAGTTGCCTAACAACAGCAAAACAAAACAAAAACAAAACCCCAGCCCATAGATAATTAGGTAAACAACAAAACATTTTTTAAAGTGTGAGTTCCCACATATCACATGGGACATACTCACGCTAAGCAAATTATTTTTTGTCCACCTCAAATTCAAATTTTACTGGGTGTCTCATATTTGATCTGACAACTGAGTGTTGCCTGCCAGATCAGTAAACAAAGGATGTTGCAGCCACCAAGCCAGCAGCACTGCAGCTGCCCCCAACTGTGCCACCTCCACCCCGAGGGGATTCAGGATGGAGAAAAATAGGATGCTGGCCCTAGATAGCTAAGGTGCATATCAAAGGAATGATTTCAGTAAGCCCAGACTCTTGTATCTTCCCATACACAGAAAAGCACTAAATTCATTAACTTGAGATATCTGGTTTCTTTAATTAACACTAATCTTTTGATGTTCCCACTACCTTTTTTTTTTTTTTTTTTTTTGCGAAAAAAATCTTATATATCCTGGCTCTCCTCTTTATTTCTTCAGAGCAGTCCCTCTGAGCTATGCGAGAGGCTGCCTCCTGGGCTTAAGTCCTCAGTATGTCTGCCGAATAAAACGTAATTCTCAACTTTTAGGTAGAGCTTTTTTTTTTTTTTTTTTTTTTACAATCAAAAAACTCTATCTCTAGGTGAAAGATTCCCCAAGAATCCTTTTTCACAAGCAGGGCTCGGTGTATAAATAGGAATTAAAGGAATGATTTCATGTGGTGTTCAGTACTTAAAAAATGGTGGTGCTGGCCCCAGTGAATGTTGATTTCCCTCCTCTGTTACATTATCATCTTAACTTTGTATACATGAGATTGATCTTCTGTCAGGCTCTGCAGAAGATCAAGAACTCACTTTTTAAAAAGAAACTGACATCTATGTTGATAAAAGAAAACAAATGCCATGTGCTACTAAATTCCTTCAGATTCATGATCTGGCATTTTTTGACTTTCAAGAAAACAACTTATAATCGTTTTCTTCTTTCTTCTTAAAACAGGACATCCCAGGGCTTCAAAAGGGAGAGGTGTACAATCCCCCCAGTTTCCCATTCAGTTTGTCAGCTGTAAGAATGCATCCCAAGCACTTCCTCAGCCATACAAAAGGAGGCTGGTTTGCCGCATCTGTAACCTTTACATATTTAGTGCCAAATTAAACTCTCAGCAGCTTTTAAGACAGACTGAAGACAATGTACTACATATGCCGTGGAGAAAGTCCTCTCCTCTTAATGTTGAACTAGCTTTAGGGGACAAGTAGATAGTCCAAAATGTTATGGTAAGCCCCATGCAATGGATATTATACAGCCAATTAAAAACCATGTTTTCAGAGAATGTAAATGACATCGTAATAGGCTCACTGGATTTTAAGTGAAAAAAGGATAAAAAACCGTACAGGCAGAAGAGGTGGAGATGGCATGTGCCAGAACACACTTGTTCTATTTTTAAATTGTTCATAAAACAACTCTTCAGCCAAACGAACAAACAAACTGTATCGGCAGTTTGATCGCAGTTTTATATATATATTATGGATATTATTACAATTATATGGATAAAAAAGGAAAAGAAATACTTCAAGATATTATTATTGATAGTTTTCTTTATATCATGCAGTTTTAAGATATCATTAGCTTATTTTATATATTTTGACCCATATTAAAAAATTTTTGATACAAAGCAATAGTACTTTTGGAGTTAGAAAAAACATTTTTTAAAAAGCATCTTTTGAGGCTATTAAATGCTAGTGGCATGTAACCATTCCTGAAGCATTTCTGAAACAAGTGACTCCTTTTCTGAGATGAGTGCCCACTAAGAAAGATGTGGCTAACATTTTGCAGCCAAAATATGATTGCTAAGGATTTGAAGAATATTGTCAGATGTGCTAAGGCACTATGCTGAGAGGCTTACTACATTAACTCACTAAGTCCTTACTATATCCAATGTGACAGCTCTCATCTCCACTTTCCACACAAGGACCCTGGTGCTCCCAGATGCCCGAAGCTGCCTGAGCTCATCTAGACAAACAGAGCTAGCATCCTGTCCCAAACTCCTGCCCTTAACACGTATCACCAATAAGAAGACTGGCTCTCGCTCCTCTCCACTCAATCACTTAGGCGCTCACAGTTTAAAAGCAGGTCTAAGCTGTGCTTATTTGGGGACTGTAAGATTTAAGAGGCAAAAGGACCCAGGAGCAACCCATGCTGGCTTTCAACCTTGGGTGAAGTCAGGAGGCTGCCTGCCCTATGGATGAAGTATCAATAGAATGGAGATAATGCATAGCAGCAGCAAGCCCAGATGCTGCTTAGATCCACACATGGCACAACAGGACAGGTTCATATGTAAATCTGGAGATATTTCTAATGAGCCGGCTCCTGTCTGTGTAGATCTAACAACCGCACAGAGCAGGGGTCAGCAAACTTTCTCTGTAAAGGGCCAGATGGCAAATATCTGAGGCAATTCTACCACTGTAGTGTGAGAGCAGCCATAGGCAATATATAACTGAATGAGCTTGGCTGTGTTCCTGGTTGTGTTCCAATAAAACTTTATTTATAGGCAGTAATGTTTACATTTTATATTATTTTAATTCTTTGATATAAATTTTATATTATCACAGGTACAAATAGGTGGTGGGCTGGGTTTGGTCCAAAGTTTGCTGACGTCTGTTACAGAGCAGCGTATCTGATATCAATGCTAGTCCAGATTCTGGAGAGCAGCGTAACAACAGAATGACGTTCTTAACGAACGTTTCTCCCTATCAAGGAGAGGGCAGCAAAGTATATGCTCTCCAGGTAACGCTTTTTCTAAGCCAGCAGGACACAATGTACATGGTCCTTTCGGTGGGCTGAAGTTCCCACTCCCCAGTAGCTGGTTAAGTTCAAAAATTTAAAAAGAAAGTAGCACATTAGGCACTTGTATTCATTATACTTCTTTGATTGCCTAGCTTTGGAGGCAACTTTTCCCAATAACGGAGGGCTCTGTAGAAAAGAAACAGAGAGGCCCTGACGAGGAAAGTCACTTACCATGTGTGCATTCTGGGGTGATATCTTCAAAGAAGTATTGAGTTGCTTCAAAAGCAGAATCTGGCTCGTCTTGATCAGAGGATGGCTCTGGAGAGGGAGGAGAGATGATTCTCATATGGGCAGGGCCAGGACTCAATGAAAGTGTGCTTTAATTGCTGAAGAAATGACACGGGGCCCATGAGAAGCTGAAGTTATGAAGGTGGGGGGGTCCCATCACTGGTGCGGGCCTTGAATGCCCACCTCCTCAAAACCCTTATGGGGGAGGGGTTCTCTGCAGTTCTAACTCCACCTTCCTTTAAAACAACCCCACACTGACGTGTCCCTTTACATTTGCCTTTTTTGGAGACTCTTCCTAAATTCTGTGGAATGATGGTTTAAGGAACCAAATTTTGGGAAATGGTACACTATAATGATAATTCCCAAATCTATAGTTTTACCCTATCTCTGTCCTTGGAGCTAATCCCCCTCCCTTCCTCCCTCCCTTCCTTTCTCTCTCTCTCTCTTTCTCTTTCCCTCCACAACTCCCTCCCTTTCTTTTTTAGTATTTGCTAGATATTTCCAGCTGGAGGCCCTCCCTGTTTAAAACTGAACTCACAACTTCACCATCTTTCCCACTGTTTCTGTCGGTGGTAACACTGCTCCCCCTCGACTCAGAATCCCATGAGTTACCAAGTGTTATTTGTTCTCTTGCAGAAGCCTGCTCTTTTCTATTACTGCAACTCACACTTCAGACAGGTGAATGACCATTGAATTAAGCACCTGCTGATTCAGGAACTCATGTAAAACGTATCGTTCAGTTTGTTCTTAGTGACCAATGAGTGATTTTGTACATCAAAAAAAAAAGGCAAACAGGTCTCGCCAAAAAAGACTTCAAGCCAGGCCAGAGTCACAGGTACATGTGCTACTCTGTGTGTCTTGCTTACCAGGCAAGACGTGCATTTTGTACAGCAGTTTGAGCTTCTCTGTGAGGTCCCCATGGCACGCGGCACCTAGAAGTCACATGAGTAAAAATGTGAAATGCAACATGTGTGCTACAATCCCCCCGCCCAACCCCAGGCTCAGCATCCCCCTGAAGCACCTACTTTTACAAATTGAAACCCAGGTATCGTGTGGCAGAAAGTTTGGCCAGGACGTATTTGGGTTGAAAGCTCTGGAGCCAGGATACCTGGTTTCAAATGCTTTGTACTTACTATGTGCCCTTGGGAGAGTGAAACTTTCTGTACCTCAGTTTCCCCTCTATGAGGCAGGATGACAAATTAGGAGATAGTACCAGTGGTCTTGATATCAGGGCCCATGAAATGTGAGAACTAAAGGTGTTAACACTTAGAATAGCGGCTGGCACACATTTAACCAGTGTTATTGATAAGAAAAGTCAGGTGAGTGGGCCTCAACACCCTAAATACTTGCTAGAGTTCAGAAATAATCTCAATACATGTTTAAGAGTGCTTCAAATTACTCATTTTAGAAATCTTTTTTAGTCGCTTTTGGGGTCTCTTAAATATTTCTTCAGTTCAATTTAGCCTAACCTAGCTGCCATTATATTACCATTGCTTCAACCCAAAGAATCCTGTTACATTTTCCCTTACAGTCCATACATATTTCAGGAATCAGAAAATCCTTTGTAAATGCGTGTTCTCAGAGTGCCTAGTTGAAGGTTAATCAGATTCGCGAAAAGGGGAATCACAGGATCTGGACTGGTTGGCAGGGGCACCAGGGGTTATCTCGTCCCACCTCCCACTTAACGCAGGGGCCTCCTCCCACACCCACATCCACGTAAAAGAGACATCTGAACATCCTCAGGGACGGGAAGCTCATCACAACCAGAGGCATCTCATCTCACTGGGGAATTCTAGAAACACTGAAAGGGCTCCTGTCATTTTTACTTTAGTCAGGACCCTTAACCTGCAGGTTCAAGTGCATAAATTCCATGAACCACAAACAATGTAAAATGTGGCCACGTGCCAATGTCACTTTTGGGGAAGATTTCCACAGTCCTTATCAGATCTCAAAGAGATCACAACTCATAAAAAGGTTTAGAACTATTCCTTCTCCTTCCTCTTTAAAGTAAAAATAAAATAGGTCTATTACGTCTTCATTACAACAATCCTTCAGATCTTAAGGACAGCTGTCCTGTTCCCCTCCAGCCTATCTTTTCAAAGGCAAATTTATGTCCCTCAGGCTATACCTCTCTACATTTTTTCAACTTTCTTATACGACATGGTTGGTACACTCTTCCCTATTCTTACCCACATCCACCTTATATGTTAACGTGTCCATCAATAACCCTCTGGACAGAGAGTTCCAGAAGCTTCTAGTCCACTGCAGAGAATAGTGGAACTGTTCTTGACTCTTAGCCTAAGTCTGCATTCAACTCTTTATACTCTTCACTCTGGAGTTTCTTATTGACCACATAGTTAACTAAACCCCCAAATGCTTACACACTGACCAATACTAACCATGAAAATAATGACAGACATTTATGAACCATTCACTTTGTGTTAAATCCTATGTTAACTACTTTCCATATG
The DNA here is from genome assembly GCF_025265405.1 of Mesoplodon densirostris. Taxonomy (NCBI): domain Eukaryota; kingdom Metazoa; phylum Chordata; class Mammalia; order Artiodactyla; family Ziphiidae; genus Mesoplodon; species Mesoplodon densirostris. The sequence goes on from NC_082661.1 coordinate 224,940,545, forward strand.
CATTTCACTTTCTTCTCACAATAATTCTACGAGATGGTCGCAATTATTATCCCAACTTTACAGGTGAGAAAAGTCGGACTTATTGATATTAAGTAATGTTCAAGGTCATAAGCTAGCAAGTGGCAGGCCCAGGATTTGAACTCAGATTTGTCTGACCCTAGATTGCATGGTTGAAACCACTATACTATATATGCAGACATACAGTTTTTTTACAATCACTTCTTAAAATTTAAGATTTCTGATTTATCTCTATCAGTTTGTTTTTGCCAATCATTTCCTCCTCTGATTTCTTTAAATCTTGTTTTTGTCCTCCAACACAATGGTTGTCTCTCTTCGTTTTGTGTAGCCAACACATTTGGTTGTGGTAGCTTCTCTACCTTTATAGTTTAAATCCCTGACTGAGTCAGGTAGAGGGGAATAAGCAGTAATTGTAGTGACAACAATAACTAACACTGTTTGAGCCAGGCACTGTTGTAGGAACTTTGCTTGAATTATTTCTTTTAGTCCTGACAATAACTATTTTGCAAATGAGGGAACAATCACAGAGGTTAAATACCAAGCCCAGCATACGAGAGAACTCTCCATTGACCGTCATGCTTTGGGTGCAGGGTTCAGACAGGCATTGAATCACCAACATCCATATCCCTCCAACTTTCCACTTATAATGAGTTATCTGTCCAGCGACCAGCTGCCTCATGACATCTATGGCATGTTTAGAAATGCTGCCTTCCAGCAATACCACTGGAAAAGGAGGTCCAGCTAATTTGTGGCTTGCGATTGTAATCCCTCATCTCTAATTCCATAGAGATGGTCTGTTCACTAATTTCTAGACGGATCTTTCTGGAGATGAACATTGAAATTATTGATCCATCTCTTCCAGAATTCATTCTTTAGTTTCTTAAGACTTGAACAGAATTTCTCTTTTCTAGTGTACTTGTCTGTCTCCACAGCTGTAATCAACCCGCATGACTGACTACAGCTCTTGAGACTCCTCCCGGCAAACCGGGTGGAGTTGACTTTGCTCAGAGAACTCAACTGCATTTTTAAGAAGCCTAAGTACTCTTCTCCAATGTTTTCACTATCTTGGACTGCAAACCTCTCTTTCCTTTTCGGAAGATGTTGAAGAGTATTTACCTTGTTGGGGTTTGACTAGGCTTAAGTAAATTAAATATTTATATTTATTCCTATCACTTTCTACACGTATCTGGTATTTTTGTTATGAACATCTTTGCCAGAAGCAGATTCGCATTACAACTAATTGGCCGTAAGGCCATTTTGCCATAAAAGATAAAAATAACTGGTCGATGGTTACATTACACTAGAAAATAAGATATCAAGTTTTGAAAATCCTTCAGCGAGCTAATCTAAGCCAGGCTGTGTTAAAATTTTCACCATTTTCAAGAAATTTATACCCATCAGGAATCACATTACGATTTCCTTTTGTGGGGATAGGAGGAGCTTGATTCTTCGTTTGCCTCCAACGTCTAATACTGCATGATAAACTTGGTAAAGACGGCCTGAGAGGACAATCTGTTGTATCCAAATTAGCTAAAGAATCAATCATTAATGTTCTCGAAGGCTGTTGTGAATGAGTAGCTGCTTCTTTTATATTTGCCATAGCTTGGTGAACTTTTGGTTTCGACGAGTGGGAGGCATGACTGCGCTCGGCGAAGGATTTTTATAAAAACTGATTTGTTATCTTTTTCTACTGTCGTAACTGTCAACCAATTATTTTTATCTCATGGCAAAATGGCCTTGTGGCCAATTAGCTTTGCAGCAAAACTGGCTGCAGCAAAGATGTTTACGGCAAAAATTCCTAGAACCCTTTCTACATGCAGAACCCGTCTCTTTTTTTCTCCTCCTTATTTTTGTCCAAAGGTAATTTTAAAAAATCTCCCTTTTGAGAGACACCAAGGTGATAATAATAGTTACTTTGGGGCAGAAAAGATTAGGAGAGGGTCAAAAGGGTCTTTAGCTTTGTCTGGATTGTTTTACTTTATTTACTTTATTTTATTTTGTTCACTTTTTTGAAAAGCAGAATGTATTTATGTTACTTTTGTAATTAAAAATTAATGCCTCCTTCTTCCCTAAAAAAAAAAAAAAAAAAAATCCTATTTGCTGTCCTTAGCACAGAGTAATGAGAACAGCCCTCATCTGAATCCTGGACCCAGTACGTACTAACTGTGCTTTTCAGTTCAATAACAGACATATATTGACTTGCTAAAAATGAATGTTCCAGCAAGTTGCTTAACTTTTCTAAGCCTCCGTCTCTTTAACTGACCGTGGGGGTATTAATAGTAACCAGACAGGTAATAAAGCATAATATTGATAGTAACTGCACAAACGCTGCTTCCAGGGTGCCTGAGTTCAAACTCCAACTTTGTAGTTGTGTGCTTTAGGTAAATTAAATACACATAAAGCATGAGGGCAGTGCCTGGCTGAGCAAATGCTATATAAATGCTAGTTATCAATACTATTATTACCCTCAAAGGTCTGTTGTTTGGATTAAGTAATAAAGTACAAGTTCTAAAGCATCACAACAGAGCCTGCACTTAAAAAAGGCTAGTTTCCTCCATGTACCCCCTTTGAATGATATGTCTGAGTTCTTTATACAAATAGTTTTTACTTATCTAAGAGGACCTTATCTACATCCCTTTGCTTTTTTTTTTTTTGTGTGTGTGTTACGCGGGCCTCTCACTGTTGTGGCCTCTCTCGTTGCGGAGCACAGGCTCCGGACGCGCAGGCTCAGCGGCCATGGTTCACGGGCTCAGCCGCTCCGCGGCATGTGGGATCTTCCCAGACCAGGGCACGAACCCGTGTTCCCTGCATCGGCAGGTGGACTCTCAACCACTGCACCACCAAGGAAGCCCCCCTTTGCTTTTTTAACAACCATTAGCTTTCCCTGGCCTTTGAGCCTTCCAGTCATTATTCTTAATGATTTAGGGTACTTTTTGGAATCATCATTGGCTCTGTATCTGACTCCTTCATCTTTCGTGGGCACAGGTCATTTTCAAGTGCATGGACCAAGGTCACAGAGTAGCACAATTAGAATTTTAAAAAGTCTTCCTTCTTATCTCATTCAGGCAGCCTGACATAATGCCTGCTATATCCACAACCTCGTATTGGGCGGGCCAAGCTTGACCACCACGTAGCTTTTCTGCTCAAATATTAATGGGACAAGAGTCCAGTGGAATATAAGACAGGAAACAGGTCAGACAGTGAGGCTGACAGGCAGAAACTTGTGCTGCTTGTGAGGTGAGGGTGTGCATTCTCAGGATGGACACCCTTCCTTCCCACAAAATGGAGAGAAAAGACTTCCATTTAGACTGCAGGGCTGTTGCATTTTTTTTTTCAGCTCTTTATTGAAAACATGAAATGTTTTATAAAATTTTATGAAACATATGTACTGTAAATATATTTTTTGACAAAGAAAAGCAATCCATCCAAACATTTCTTCCCTTGTAAAGTTATCGTGATTTGTGGTTTCAGTGTTTAAGTTGGCATGCTTGCAAACTCTCTGATAATGTATTTTAACTAGTGCTGAGGACTATCGAATGTAGAAGGTAATGATTTAATCATATAATATATCCATTAACTAAAAACGAATTTTACAGTCAGCTTGCAAACCTTAAAATGTGCTTCTCTGTCCTGTAAACCTTGTCTCCTGAAGCGAGCGGGGCTGTGGTCCTGAGAACGGCACAGAGAACCACGAGGACCACAGTGCTTACGGACCTGTTCCCCCCTCCCCCTGCCCCAACTCATGCAATAACATCACATCCTTACTCAGTCCAGAGACAAACTCTCGGAAGTTGATCAGAGAATCTCCATTTTCATCTAATAACTGGAATAAGCGCGAGGCGAGCACGTCAGAGTGAGTTCCACAGGCCCAGGGAAAGAGCAGAGCAAACATGCCCTTGAACAGCTCAAAGTCGATGCGGTACTGCTCGAGATACGGCAGGCTGGGGTCGTGCCGGTCCAGGGCATTGCTGCTCCCACCCCAGTAGCAGCTGGTGAGGTGTTCCGCCTGAAAAATCAAAGAACAGGAGGACTACTGGGGACTGCATCTCACAGCAAATACCAAGAAGAAAGGCCTTCCCTCAAATTTGGAAAAAGGCTTTAGGTCACCCGTGTGCATCTCCTGTGGGGTAGGGGGGCAGTGGGCTGGTCCCAGGGCCCCTCGGCTTCTCTTCTACATATATCTCCACTTGACCCCGCTCCCCACAAACTCCACGGCAACCATCTCTGCGTTTACATCTGGCATGAAAAACCCGGTTCAATTACTGGCGTAGGTGAAAAAAGAAAGAAAACCCTCCCCCTCCCCATTTTCTTCTCCCCCCTGCCCATCCCCACACTCAAAAGCATTTTAAGAAGTAACTCCCATAAAGACAAACTTTTTTTTTTGTTAATTTAAAAGAAATACATAGAATGTTAAACTGAAAAAAGGATCTGTAATTCAGGCAATCTGATCACCTTGTGTCCTCAGTGAGGATGGTACAGCCCAGAGGGTAAGTAGCTTCCACAGGGTCATCTAACCAGTTAGTCAAAGCAGAATCATCATGCGATTTTGGGTCTCCAAACTCCTAGTTTAGTGTCCTGTAAACCCCCTGCTTCCTGGTCATCAAAATCACATTAATATCATCCTAGTCATCCAGTAGTCAGGCTACAAGTGTGCGGTCCTCCTGTTTCACGTATCTGAAAATAGCTCCAGGAAAATTATGAGTAGGAACCGCTAGGGTGAGGAGAACAGAGATCCAACAAAAGGCTTCTTGTTTCTGTCCTTGGAAGGAAGGCTGCCTCTTTATTCATGAGGTCATATTGATTCTGGTAGAAATATACACCCATTCTAGGAAGACCGCAAAGGAAAAACATCTAATAGAAAGGCCAGCAAGAACACCCCAGCTCCCCTGTATGTAGACATTTACAGTTAGCACTGAATGGTAGCCTGGGGAGATGGTGGGGGGGCATCCAGAGGGAGACTTTATTTTTTACTTTATTCTCTGTTGTACTATTTCATTATAAGCATGTATAAATATTGCAATAGCAAAAGGCACTTACAAAACAGATCTCCCCCTCCCCCTGCCTAGGGGTTCTGAGAAGGGAGAGTCAGTGGTGAGTGCGTAGTACTTCAGTGTCGTTCTCACTTAGAACGGAGCAAAGAGGACCAATGTCCTTGTCCTCAGTGTTTGCTGGGCATTGTAGTTAATAACCCCAAAGAGAGCGGAGTGAGAGTAGGCAGGAGAGGAGGAAGGAGAGGTTTCTGCAGGGCAGCCTCGGGAGAATAAAGGAAGTGTGTCAGGTCCACCAGGCTTCGGGGCTGCACTGGAGATGTGGGTGGAGATGGGGGCGGGGCTTGGGCGGAGTGGTGATGGTGGTGACGTCAGGGAGAGGAGGGTCCGATGGACTGCACGGGTGAGCTGTGCTCTGAAGGGATGCCCAGCAGCCGTCTGGGTGTGACGGTGTTGGTGATACATCCCCAGGAAGGGTCCTTTTTACCGGAGCTTCGTCAGGGGATGAAGGTTACCCAAAGCACGTCCTCCTAACTAAAGCGCTCACGTTCCTCTGGAACCAGGCCTAAATGTGGTGCAGGCACTTTCACCGTGCTCACAACCTTCAGGAAACGACAAGCCATGCAGGCCATGCAGACCATGACCCTCTTCTTTGATGAGACCCTCTACTCCATCATTTGAGCCCTAGGGACCCGAGATTGAAAAAGGACTAATTTAGAAAGAGTTCAAGAGAAACTAAGGCATAGGGGCCCTGAACCACATTTTCCATCAAATCTGCTTCAGGGTGGCGGCCTTTCACCTTTTTCTACCAAGTTTTAGCCCAAAGCCCAAGTTTTGGGAGACAAGTGTCTCTCTCCTTTGTATCCGAAGGAAACCCCCCAGAAATGGGCTTTTTAAAGGACTAAGAGTCTGGCAGCGTGTCTGACACAGTAATGCCTCAATAAACGTTCGTTCAGATGAATTAAAGCCAATGAAAGCCTTCACAAGACTCAAGAAAGAGTCGGTAACTGAAGTCTTTGTCTTGGGTTCCATAGTACCCGAGAGTCCTTCCCATCCCTGACACCAGCCAAGGGTCTTGGGTTCTCTCTTGGGGCGCTCAGCAGACTTGGGGAACTCGTGTTTGTCAACACACCCTTAGGGCAGGGTTTTGGAGTGTAAAGAAAGCTTTTTTCAGGCAATATCCTCGGCGTACAAATGACACACCTGGTACCTGGAGGTGCATAGACCAGAGAGTGCAGGGGTGCCCAGGTAAGAGGACAAGGGCACCCCTGCCTCTGTGTCTTCAGTGATCTCCGGATCTTGGACTTCTGCACAACCAGCCCTGGTCTTCCTTTTCCCGGTGTGCCCCAGAGTCAGCCTCCTCTTTCTCATGTCATAGCGCTTCCCATTATCTGTGCATGGTCTTGCCGCCTCCAGCTGCTACTCCCGCTTCCGTTTAGTTACCCCAAATCCTGGTCCTACCGGCACCACCCTGTGAAGCAGATTTCTTCTAGTCCTCAGTATCCTTTGAAAATCTGATCTCAACTGGATCACTGTATCTTCTTGTTTTGATCCAAGTTGGATCACTGTAGTTTTTGCTTAACGAAACAAAGAGGGACTTCCTCCTTACGGAAAACCAACGTACGCAGAGCAATTAGCCACCGCGCTTTACGTGTCTGAATAAAACACGAATGAGATGGCACAGGCTAGACACTTCGCCGTCAAGTGCTGAATGCAGCCTGGTGGGGACGCAGTTGTCCACTCTGTTGGTCATGCTGCTGGGCTGCACAAAGCCATCAACCTCTCTCTGCCTGCCCCAGAAGCACGCAGAGATTATACTAGATGGAAAACTGATCACTAATTCACCTACGTATTCAACACACATGTTTGGAAAACCTAGTGGGGAGAGACACCAAACTAGGCACCAGTGAGACAAAAGGAAATAAAACGGTGGTGCCTCCAGCAGCTAACAGGCAAGCGGGAACATTTGCAAAAATATTCCCAGCTCTCACATTCTCTGATCCTAAGATCTATTAGTGTCCAACTCAGATCTTTACGTTTGTCCCTTTATGTTCGTTCCTGTAATATCTTTGCAGTCCTCAACCGTCTTCCCTAGTTCTGAGAGTAAAAGCCTCTGTACACAAGAAGCTAGCCAATTAAAGATTGTGATAAAATTGGTACCCACATAAAAGGCATATTTTAAAACTTTTTTCTTGGCAATTGCTGCATTTTTACAATGTTGGTAATGACAGTTACAACAAAAGTATTTTTTCTGGAAGAAAAACCATTCTATACTGTTTTATTTACTGACATAATATTTTCTCATTGAGGATCAAGATTGGTATGGGCTGACTTAGAAAGGAAAATTGCAGAAATGTAACAACTAAGCTTTTCCTTAGACATTTGAGCAGCTTTATTCTTATTCTAGCTACATATCTCTTTTGAAGAGTGCTTTAATATAGATTAATATAGGAAATTGCAATTTACAAGAGTCTCAGGAAGAATTTAAACTTGATTGCCATCATTCCAATGAGAATTATAAAGTAACGCCCTATTTTCTTAAGACCAAGGAAACAGCTAAAATATTATACGGAGTGGAAGAAAGCTAAAACATCCATTTAAATGAGTTATATCTTTATTTTTCATATTAAGTACTCTATTTTTACACTCTCAGCTCTAGCTTCCTATTTATGCATGTTGACACTCATGCTAACCCTTCACAATCTAACAGAAAAATCTAGAACTAACTGAATTATTAAAGTGAACTCCTTTTTCCCCTGAATGTACATGAATTTTCTTTGAAACTCACTTTGAAAAGAGCATAAAGTTCTTCTAGCTCATCAATGGTAAAGGAAGTTTCTGTCACAATGGTTCGTACCTATAAGAAGAATAAACACAATGAATTTCACAAACTCAAAAATGTCATAATGGGAAACTTCTTGATTTTCTTGTTTTAAATCATCTTCAGTCTGTCAAGCAGGAATTTGAGTTGGTAGGAGTGTAAGGAAGGCTGGAGAAAGAAGGTCACATGCCATTTCTCAAAGGACTCACCACGTTCCGTTTTGTAGTATCCTCCAGTGTCTGGATCACCTTCAGTCTCTGTTTGAATCTCATCTGCTCAATCAAATCCGCCCGGATAGTTCCAAATTTCTGGAAAAAAACAACATTGGTATTTCGAGAAATCTGCTAAAGCACTCGATATCATGTCTGCAGGACTGCTGGAGATAAATCCTGATACCAGTGGGAAATTTCTTGCCAAATGACAGGCCTCCTAGACTATACCTTTATTTACTATATGGCCTTTGTTTATTTTGAGGCCATTAAACAACCATAAATAAATAACAGAAAATTCTCATGCTTCTTAACAGTTGAACCAAATTTCAAAGCCACGTGAGTCTTCCTCAAATCAACAGTTCATGGGGAAGGAGAGGGTTAAATAAGGCTACAAGGGTCCTTTGTGGTTGAAATAATGCTTTAAAGGAAGAACTTTCTTGGCAGGAAGAAAGGAAGTATATAAGGCTAACTATTAAACTGGGAGGTTGTAGGAAATGTTGGAGTGAGGCTTCCTGTCCTGATCTCTAGTTCATTAGCATTTGTCTCCCATTGGCAGACACTGAGGGCTAGCAACCTTTTTTTTTTTTTTTTTTTGCAGTATGCGGGCCTCTCATTGCTGTGGCCTCTCCTGTTGCGGAGCACAGGCTCCGGACGCGCAGGCTCAGCGGCCATGGCTCACGGGCCCAGCTGCTCCGCGGCATGTGGGATCCTCCCGGACCGGGGGCACGAACCCGTGTCCCCTGTATCGGCAGGCGGACTCCCAACCACTGCGCCACCAGGGAAGCCCAGAAATAATGTACTTGAAGAAAAACTCCCCTCAGTTTCCAGGGGCTCTTGGGTGCCTTGCAAATCAATTGGTGGTTTTCAGACTCTCCATGAACCAGCCTCTCCTGGACCAATTGATCTCCTGTCCATATGTATATCTATAAGTCCATCACCATCCTATCCAGACAAGCCCCCTTGGCTCTGGCTTTAATGCTGAGAGCTCTTATTTGGCTCCTGACTCTCCCACTTCCTCACTGTGTGCCTTGGGAAAACTAGCTCTACTTCTCTCAAGTTAAATTCTCACCTTAAAATGTGTTAACATGTACCTGGTGGGGCTGGGAAGCTCCCAGCACCTGTCCCACACGAGGTGGGTTCTCCTTGAGTGAGAGCTGTTTTCATCACCCTTAAGGAGCTGACACTTTATTCTGAACTTTTAAAACTGTCTGTTAGGGCTTCCCTGGTGGCGCAGTGGTTGAGAGTCCGCCTGCCGATGCAGGGGACATGGGTTCATGCCCCGGTCCAGAAAGATCCCACATGCTGCGGAGCGGCTGGGCCCGTGGGCCATGGCCGCTGAGCCTGCGCGTCCGGAGCCTGTGCTCTGCAAGGGGAGAGGCCACAACAGTGAGAGGCCCGCATACTGCAGAACAAACAAACAAACAAACAAAACCTGTCCTTCTGCACAAACTCCTCCTTGTGTTTTATCAGCCACCTCCTTTCCCCGCTTAACATTTCACAGACGCCCTGGGCAAGTCGTCTTGAACATGAAGAAACTGTGGTGGTCGTGTGTCTGCTGAAAGGTCTTTTATTTAAAGTGCCCCGTGCCTTCCAGAAAGCTCATCTCAGTCTATGGGTGAACCTGAAGGCCGGGACTTTGTCTTCTACGTCTATGTATCTAACAAAACTGCACACGGGGCGCACACAGAAGAAAACTGTCTCTCAGACCGTCCTTACCATTCCTTCCAGGAGGGGCTCGGTAGAACTTCACAATGAGCAAAGCGTTTATGAATCAAGTTACCATCTCTACACATCAGGAGAAAGCTGATCAACTGGCATCAACCTAGGGAATCTCAAGGCTGAATGTGCTTTCCGTATTTTCCCTACTTTTCTATTTTCCTGACTAATTATCCTGAAGCACAGAAAGCAATGAGTCACCTGCTTCAGAACACCAGTGTTGTGCCGTATAACCAGGTTATAATGGGTCTCTCTGTATAGTGGCCCCATTCTGTATCTAGGGCAGTGATTCTCAACCCTCACCAGGCTCTAGAATCACCTGGGAACTTTAAAAAAAAAAATTTATTCTTAGGCCTCATACCAGAGATACAAAGTTTACTGGTCTAGAATGGAGCCTAGGAATGTATATATATATATATAATTTTTTTTTTTTTTTTTGTGGTATGCGGGCCTCTCACTGTTGTGGCGTCTCCCTTTGCGGAGTACAGGCTCCGGATGCGCAGGCTCAGCGGCCATGGCTCACGGTCCCAGCCGCTCTGCGGCATGTGGGATCTTCCCGGACCGGGGCACGAACCCGCGTCTCCTGCATCGGCAGGCGGACTCTCAACCACTGCGCCACCAGGGAAGCCCTGGAATGTATATTTTTAAAAGCTTGGCTTAAAAAAATTTTTTTAAGTGGTTTTAATGCACAGGCAGAATTGAGGACCATCAATTTAATAGGTGGAAAAAAAAAAAAAGAAAGGCAAGTGTTTGTGGTGTTTTCTTTAGGATGGCCTAGAAGGCATTGGGAAGGCAATGGAAGCTTATGAGCAGGGCAGTGACACCAAGCAGAGAAGAGAAAACAAAAAACCAATCATCATGTATTGAAAGGCCAGGTAATGTAGGCATTGCTATAAATAAACGGGGTTGTCTTCCCAGGCAGAGGAAGGAAACTGCTGCTGTGTCCTGTGATAGGATATTTGGCAGCCTAAGCGTCACCATTAGGGACCAGGCAGACAGGATGGAAATGGAGACCAGCCCTGGTCTTGTCTCCATTCTCCTCTCTTTCCCATTAAAAATGGGCCAAGTGCTGATCTCAACAAGACCTTAGCTTATCTGCTGTCAAGAACAAAGCTGAGTTTCCACATACCAAGCTTTATCACTTTGGTCTAGAATTCTCTTTAAAATAAAGGTTTCAGGGGATGCCTTTAGGAAAACAGCCCACAGCTATAATAATAGCTATTGTCTTCAGTCACATGGGCTCTTTTTCTGGAAAAATTTCTGACAGAGGACTATCCAAAAGTCCTGGGGCAATGATTTTTTAAAGAATGCATTATGATAATAACCAGTTTTGGAAAGAGTGAAGTGATAGCCATCCGTAGTCTCTACTAGTGGAAATATAAATTGGGACAATTTTTAAAGAAATTGGACAGTGTGTGCCAGGAGCTTGGAAATAATTCATACTTTTTGATCTACTACTGTAAATCTATTCCTAAGAATGGACTCTAAGAAGAAAAAATTCAGAGATGTATTATTTATGCAGTAGTTTATCATATAATATATAATATCATACATATTATATAATATGTAAATACATAATAATACCATACAAATTTGCCATATGGTACTGAAAACTTGGAAGCAACCAAACTAAATGTCTAACAAAAAGGGATCAGCTAAATAACTTTTGACACCTCATTAAAGCAGACTATTAAGAATCTGCAAAAACCTGCAAACAATATATTAAATATCAGAAAATGCTCATGATCTATTTTAAGTAAAAAATGGAATGAATGGTGCAAAACACTTTTTAGTATAAACTTATTTTTTAAGTGTAAGTTGTAAAAAATAAAAACATATTTGGAGACTTCCCTGGTGCAGCAGTGGTTAAGAATCCACCTGCCAATGCAGAGGACATGGGTTCGAGCTCTGGTCCAGGAAGATCCCACATGCCACGGAGCAACTAAGTCCATGTACCACAACTACTGAGGCTGTATGCCACAACTACTGAAGCCCACGTGCCTAGAGCCCATGCTCCGGAACAAGAGAAGACATCGCAATGAGAAGCCTGCGCACCGCAATGAAGAGTAGCCCCCGCTCGCCACAACTAGAGAAAGGCTGCGTGCAGCAACGAAGACCCAACGCAGCCAAAAATAAATAATTAATTAAAATAAATGTTTTTAAAAACTGAAAAAAAAAACCCCATACTTGAGGGAAATATAGTGAGATGCTCACAGGATATAGTCTTTTCTTTCATATTTTTCTAGTTTTTACATTTTTTTTTACAATAAACCTGCATTACTTTTATGATTCTAAAACATACCAAAAATGTTTTGTTTTCAATATATATGGAGTGTCAATGAAAATTTTCTGAAATAATAAGTTACCAGTCTTTCTCCCATTTTGAGTTAAGGACACACATTTCTGAAAAGATGTCTGGATCCATGCCGATTTTTTTAAAAGCACCAAATTTGGGGTTCTCTTTAGGAGAGATTTTCCTCACCATTTCTCCCATATCCAGGCTGTTGCTAATTGAAATGCTGACAATCGCCAGTCATATGATCCCAAAACATCAGGAGAGGGCCTAGTGTGCTGAGCGGAACATTCATGCTATTTCTTAATGATCAGGAAATGAACAAACCATGAGATGTTATGGGCACTGAGTCCTGGGGGGCGCCACAAACCCCAAGTGCTATGGGGTACACAGGACCGTGGTTCCTTCACCTCTAGATGCTCGTTAGTTCTTTTATGGGATTCAGGACCACATCTGGGGTCATCATGGACCAGGAGGCACCCTCCCACGCCCAGGCCAAGCAAGTTTAGAGGAATCCTAGGACTCTGGTTCTTCTCTAGGATGGTATAGAGTATTCTATGTGTCTTGGACCTAAGAGGATTGGCTTGTGTACTTCCCAGAAGACCTAAGAACTTGGCATGAGCATGGAGAGTGAGCTGATTTGTGCAGGTCAACTTCCCCATGCTTGCTTTCAACAGTCCCTCCTCAACCCACCCAGAGTTGAATAGGAGCTGCTACTTGATCAGGCTTCAGGGTGGGCAAAGCCAAGAACCGGAGGGCCTGAGCTGGTCATGCCAATTGCTCTGTGGTATTAGATCCATTCAGTGTCCATCTCTGGAGCTCGAAGCTGTCGGCTGGCAGGAAGCTGCTTGCTTCGGCAACTAGTTCCCAGAAGGCGGAGGGAAGCAGGGACACCCCTGGGTTAGCAATGGAAGGTGTGGCACACGTCCAGCCGAGCCCCTCGGAGCACTCAGAGTGCTGTGATGCTCAGGCAGGGAACGTGACCTACCTCATAGGAAGTTCTGATGAGTCTGAAGATGTCGACCTCAGGATAGGGCTCCACATCATCACTGAGCAGGGAGTGGAGATGAGGGATGGGGGGCAGTGTGCTGTCCTTATTGGTCACACTGTCCAAATACCTGGAAGAAGAAATGAATCTGGAGTCACTGGGAGGCGAATCCCTTTACACCTGTCTACCCATTGTCTGCAAACTCTGCATATCAAAACAAAAGACTAAAATTTCCTTAAGAGCAGAATAAAATTGCCTTCACTTCTTTTTTTTTTAATTGTATTATTTTTTAATTGAAGTAGAGTTGATTGCCTTCACTTCTAAAGACAAAGCATATGAAAAGAAATGCTCAGCCACAGAGAAAAGTCGGCATTATGATTACCATCAGGCCAATTAAGACTCGTGGAACCAAGCAAAAAGATACATGGTAAGTACAGGGAAGAGGACTTCTCTGGCGGTCCAGTGGTTAAGGCTCTGTGCTTCCAATGCAGGGGGCCTGGGTTCGATCCCTGGTGGGGGAACTAAGATCCCGCATGCTGCGTGGCACGGCAAAAAAAAAAGAAGTACAGGGAAGAAAACCCAAAGGTAGTTTTCAAAGTGAGAAATACCTTCCCAAAACGGTCATGGCCTCCCCATCGTCCTTGCAGTTCAAAAGTTTGTCCACATTTGCGTCCAGCACAGCCAGGGCCAACTGGAATATCACTTTGATTCCTTCATAGAAGAAACAGTCGACAACCACAACTGCACTCTCAAAGGGCATCACGCTGAGAAACAGTGTGAGGAACCAGGACAGGGAGATGGTAGAAATCACACCTAGGTCCTGCATGCAGTCATACAGCTGTGGGACATAGTCCCGGGCAAGTTCCTCGAAGACACCCTGGTCCACCAGGGCACCTGCAGTGGAGGTGGACGCAAAAGGCCATGGGTCAACCAACTGCACCTTCTCACTAATGAACCCAACCCAATGGCTTGACGAAAATAATTCAGTTCACAACTGCTGCTGAGACAGAACTCTAATTACTATGTTACTAGACCAAGGTGTCAGCACAGCCAAGTCACCAGATGAGTTCTGGCTACAGCTTCTCTTTCTGGGGTCTTCCTCTCCTGATTCTTTACCATAAAAGAGCAATAACATGAGAACTCTGAAGGCTGTTGAAAAGGTCAATTTACAAAATTCTCCTGGCACACAATTACTTTTTTTGTTGGCAACGTGATGTTTGGTTAGGCATGAAATGTATATCTAAGTAGCCTCACTTCTTGACAAACTCTTAAAAAAAAAAAAAATCTCTCTTCTGGATGCATGGTCCCCACATAGGAATCATTTCTCTAAACAATTGTTTTTTCAATTTAAAAGCATTCCAGCTGTAGACATTTCTGGAGAGTATTTCCAATGAGTCAAATGAGTGTGCAAAAGTTTAGAAATGAAAACAGAACACAAGAGGGGAGCATAAAGCATACCTTTTGCTACACTGGCAATGAAAAGCTTATCCTGCTAAAATGAATGTCTAACACCGGAGGGGATTATAAGGAGAAATGCCAATAATTTGTTTAAATGCTCATCACCGTTGTTTGCTTTGCAATGAAGCCAGTTCTGAAAAATACCTTAGAAACTGAGCTCTGGATACATTTTTATATGCTATTCTGCCCACTCCTTTTTTGAATACTTCTGCTTTCCATAGATTCCATGCTTTTCATGAAAGAATTGTTAAACCTTTTTGGGTTGATGATCTGTGTGCTTGGTGTAGCTCTCACATGGCACAGACTGACACCCACACTGAGTGTTTTCTAAAACAGTGAGACACGTGTATTCTCTCCATGGGGAGAAGCTCCATGGTGCTCCTTTGTGTATAATCTATATTGATTCAAGCCCTCTCATTCGCATCTTAGAAAGCTGCAGTAGTCTGAAATTCTTTTGACCAATGGTGACTGGAAATGGGGTTCCAGCTGGTTTTCCGGTTCTAGAAACATTTTCCTGATGAGATAAGGGTTAAAATGTTAACTGCATCCTCACATACCAACCACCCTGGTGTTGTAGTAATCAGGAAGCATGCGTTCACACAAAGCCACCAGCAGCCAGAAAGCTTCCTCCTCTTTGGCATAAAGCAGCAGCACTGATGTGACAATGTTCATGGCCTAAAGGGATGAAAGAAGATGTCATCAAACACATTTTCCATTTTAACATACAAGCAATTTTGTTAACCTGAAAAATGACTGAGTTAGTCCCACAGGGGCCAGCGTACTTTTTCCTTAAAAAAACAGATAATAAATTTTTAAAGTCTTTGCAAGTACACACACATATTCTTCCAAGTTTTGTCTTCTTTCCAACTCTTTAAAAATGTAAAAGCCCTTAGTCCTTGGGCCTGTTAACTGTTAAGAGCCTCCATGAGCACCAATATTCACCCCCCCATGCACGCAAACCCTCATTCAAAAAAACTTTGTCCAAAGGCTATTTGACAATGCTTTTAACCTGTTAAAAGTCTAGGTGTTTTCAATCCTTAATTCAGTGAGGTAACTATTTCCTTTTTAATCTTCCATAATTGTGTCTAAACCAAGTAAACATGGCTTGGGGCTCTCCTCAGGGAACAATGAAACCTTTCAAAGTTGGAGTCCTCGCCCATTATTTCCATCTGGATAAGGATGGTAGTGATAAGTAACAGGGATTTTATTCTAAAGTAACCTACTTTATTAAAAGATATTATCAGATAGCTCACAACCACTCAAGGCTTAACTACTTTAATGTCCTCTGAATTAAAAAGAGGAAGATCAAAAGATAAATATGAACTCTATTATATTAGAAGGGAACTCACTCCTGTACTTCTTTTGATCTTCTAGAAACCAGTAAGTGTTCATCAGGCTTCAACAATATAAATGTCAAAAAAGGAATTTTTGGAGACTTCCCTGGTGGCGCAGTGGTTATGAATCCACCTGCCAATGCGGGGGACGTGGGTTTGAGCCCTGGTCCAGGAAGATCCCACATGCCGTGGGGCAACTAAGCCTATGCGCCACAACTACTGAGCCTGTGCTCTAGAGCCGGTGAGCCACAACTACTGAGCCTGTGCACAGCAATGATAGACCCAACTCAGCCAAAGATAAATTAATTAATTTTTTAAAAAAAGGAATTTTGGTCTAATAGGCTCTTTCTTGTAAGCCTTACTCAATAGCTTCCCAAGTGAAATCATTAGTAAAATTCTACTTGAGAATTAACCTGCCTAGCCCACGATCATGGTCATGGTTAGTTCCTTAGTCATTCAGTCAAGGTAAGTTCTTTTGAAGGTCTACTTGGTAACAGGCTCTGGACTAAATATTGGGGAAGGGGGGACACAGTGGTGACAAGTCTCACAGGGCATAAATGCTGGGTTCAGAGAGATAGAATAAAGACGTAAAGGTTGATTAATCAATTTGGATGTATATTTAAATTAAGTGCTATCAAAAAGATAAAATGTGGTACAGGGAGACCTGTGCTCTGTGTGTGTGTATGTGTGTGTAGAGGTGTAAAGGAATTAAGCCTGCTTTATCTTTTAGCTAGATGGTCAGGGAAGGTCTCTCTGAGTATGTATGTGGCCTTTAAATCTAAGGACATTATCTTGGAGCTTCCCAAATTGTGGTATCTGGACCTAGTATAAGAGATAATTGTAGTGGGTATATGGGCAACATTTTTTTATACTGAATTAAGCATTTATTTTAAAGTGCCTTAAAATATAACCATAGCATATAAAAGTTACATTCTCAAGGAAGTTAGTTGCTTAGGAGATGCACAGCAGGAGCACGGTGGAACCTAGAATCCAGGCCTGGTGCCCAGGCATGCTCAGGAACAGCTAGTGACCAGCTAGGTTACTAGACGGTGGTGGATCCAGAAAGGGCACTCTTGTCCCCTGGCTGAGAACCTCAGTGCGGGGGTTCTCAGCTCAGGGAGACTTCACTCTCTGAGAGACATTTATCAATGTCTACAGACATTTTAGTTGTCACAATTGGGGAGTTCTACTGGCGTTTAGTGGGTAGATGCTATTAAACATGTTAGTCAACAGGATTGTTATTAAACATCCTACAAAGCACAGGACCGTCCCACACAAACAATTATTCAGTCCACAATGTCAATAGTACCAAGGTCGAGAGACCCTGGTGCAGTAATAGTTCTCTTAACCGTAACACCTTTCTCATTACTTACTGGCTAATAAAACATTTTTTTAAAAGTCTCACCCCTCTGTGACATTCACCTGGCAATACCCTATGTTAGGATTTCGAAAAGCATACGCCGTTAAGACTCTCCTCAGAGCAGCGATGCCCATTTCGTTCTGGAAAGCTGGGTGCTCTGGGAGGGAGCGGTGCAGGTCCCTCTCAATCTCCTCCGTGGCGAGGTTGTACTTCCCCATGGACTTCTCCACGAGGTCTTCATAGTACCCGGGATGCGTGGCCTTCTCGTTGATAGCACCTGGGAAATACCCAACAGACGCAACATCAGAAAGTGGAAGCCCCGCCCTTGGTCTGTAACCACAGCTGACTGACCCAGATTCTTCACCTTCCTTCCTCTCAAAGGACACTTGCGAGATAATTGTGAAATCCCATGAGGATGTGTCTGTTACAGTCACGGCCAGATTGTAAATTCACTTCTGTCCTCCTTCCCTCTTCTCACTCCCTAGTAAGCGGCTGTTTAAAACCTCCTTACAGGGGCTTCCCTGGTGGCGCAGTGGTTGAGAATCAGCCTGCCAATGCAGGGGACATGGGTTTGAGCCCTGGTCCAGGGAGATCCCACATGCCGCAGAGCAACTAAGCCCGTGCGCCACAACTACTGAAGCCTGCCTGCCTAGAGCCCATGCTCCACAACAAGAGAAGCCACCACAATAAGAAGCCCACGCACTGCAACAAAGAGTAGCCCCTGCTCGCCGCAACTAGAGAAAAGCCCGCATGCAGCAACGAAGACCCAACACAGTCAAAAATAAATTAAAAAAAAACCAACCTCCCTATACTATATGATATCACTTATATGTG
This sequence comes from Mesoplodon densirostris, assembly GCF_025265405.1. NCBI lineage: Eukaryota > Metazoa > Chordata > Mammalia > Artiodactyla > Ziphiidae > Mesoplodon > Mesoplodon densirostris. The sequence continues at coordinate 224,958,567 of NC_082661.1, forward strand.
GAATCTAAAAAATAATACAAATGAATGTATATGCAATACAGAAACAGACTCACAGACGGAGAAAACAAACTTATGGTTACCAAAGGGGAGACGGAATGGGGGAGGGACAAATTAAGAGGATGGGATTAACAGATTCAAACTACTGTACATAAAATAAATAAGCAACAAGGATTTACTGTATAGTACAGGGAACTATATTCAATACCTTGTAATAACCTTAATGAAAAAAAATCAGAAAAAAGAAAACTGAATCTCTATGCTGTATACCTGAAACTAACACAATCAACTATACTTCAATAAAAAAAATAATAATGATGAATTAAAAAAAAAAACCTCCCTAAGATAGAGGTTTCCAACCTAAAAACTGTGTTCCAAGGAACTTCCACAGACAATCCTGAGGGGCTGCTCAGAGAAAAAAAGGGAGGCGGGCAGAGAAAGCTGAACTGAGGCCTCCCCCGCCTCTGCCCTCCCTCAACCAAGCAGCTTTGCTTGTATTTTATTGGGGTTTTCCTTAGGATTCCACTTGAAAAAGGAGGGTCTGCTTCTCAAAATAAGTTTGAAAACTGTTTGCTAAAGCATAAGCTTTGAAGGGCTCACAAACAGCCATACTGAAGGGTAGGAGGAGGTATTAGGATACATTGCAGGGGGCAGGGAGGGTATTCCCGGTAGTGATGAGCCGCTGCTATGGAGGGCAGTTCCTCAGTGCTGGGGATGATGATGGAGAGGTGGGTGAGAATCACTTCTTTGAGATCTTTGCATTTTATGATTCTCAAAGGCAGAAAAACTCCGGATGCAAACATATGAATCTCAATCTAGTTAAATATAATTTACCTAAGTACAAAGTATATATACATACACACATATACATATATATAAATATATACAGATAAAAATACACATACATATATGTACATATTATATGATGAATAGATAGTTAAATATATATATATATATATATATGTATATATATATACACTATACACACACACACGTATTTAATGACAGGGTAAACTGATTTGTGTTTCACTGATTAGAAATTAGACCCCTGGGCCGACCCAGCCCTTGCCACAGGTGGTCACCCAGAGAGCCGGCCTCATCACTCACCCTTGTCCTGGAAAGGCAGTCTGGTTGACGGTAACTTAACACTGGCTTTGGCTCTCTTCTCAAGGGAGGTTTGCAAGGATTTCTTGCCATCTGGCCTGCACCTCCCTTCAGTGGGTACAGAGAGCCAGGCCCTGGTACAGTGGTCCTAAGAGTTATGGGAAGCAGGGCAGGACTCGGGCGGGGCTCCGCTGCGGGGGGCTGGGCTCTCCCCGTGGGTGGGCTGGCCTCCATGTGAACCCCACGCCCTGTGCACTGGGTGGAAGTATGGGCTCAGTTCTCTACCCAACAGAGATGGTGTGTAGACCACATCACCCTTTGGCCTCACATAGCCCATCACAGTTAAAGAAAACGCTGGGTCTAACTCTGAATGTGTCTCTATAACAAGGCTGTGGACTGTCGTATGCTCTTTCCCCGGCGGCTAATGTGTTTCATTTTCATCTAAAATGTGGCTGTAAATAACTTCCAATTTGAATAAGATGAAAATGGAATTTTTTGTTTACTCTGTCAGCGATCTGAATCAGGTTGTCAAGGTGACTTGTTCGCCACACACAAGGAAGACAGCAGACTGGATGGTAATGATCTTTTTTTTTTTTTTTTGCGGTACGCGGGCCTCTCACTGTTGTGGCCTCTCCCGTTGCGGAGCACAGGCTCCGGACGCGCAGGCTCAGCGGCCATGGCTCACGAGCCCAGCTGCTCCGCGGCACGTGGGATCTTCCCGGACCAGGGCACGAACCCGTGTCCCCTGCATCGGCAGGCGGACTCTCAACCACTGCGCCACCAGGGAAGCCCGGTAAGTATCTTCTTGGGCTGGATTGGTAACTAGAAATGATTTGAGTCACATTTGGGTTTCTAAACGAGGAGCTATGGCTGCTCTACGTAAAGCAAATGAAAAACAAGACGTGTGAATGAGGATCGAACAAACTAGTTTTACATGAAACAGATAAAACCAATGATTTTTCAGGATTCTACCCCCCTACTTCTGAGATATAATATATCTCATTATAGGCAATTGCCATTTATATCCACTTTTAGAAAGAGCTACAGGTGTTCTCTTTTTCAAAGGTTTTCTTATAAGTCTGGTAACTATGCTTTTAATTTTAATGTCATTTTTAAAATAAAAGGTTTTGATAATAGTACTTGTGTCAGACCACCTCACGTTCAAATAAAATTTTTCACATGGGCCTATTTAAGACGATTACATTTCAAGCTTCTAACCAGGTAAAGTAACTGATTTATATATTAAAGACTGGTGACCCCCAAAGGAATGCTCTGATGTTTGTGACAGAATAGATCCCTGGCATACACTGGATGCTTAGTCTGGGAGGAAGGACGTGCTTAGCCCGAAGGACCTCTGGCTTCTGTAGCAGGGCTCAAAGGTTTAACCTGACAGTGTTGTATCTGGGCATGAGCCTGGCAGTGGGCCCGTGAGGATGGACACAGCTTTCCCATGGGTCCAGGACACATCCCCTTCTGTCCTTCCCGGCATCTCCAGCTTGGAGTATATGATCCAGGAAGGCTTTCGTTCCCAGGGCTGATTCTGGCCTCTCTTCCTGGTCTCCAGGAATAACCAGCAAATTCAAGAGGTGGCAAAAATCAAGGAGAAGCTTCTTCAATTCCTTCATTTCTACCCTCTCCCCCAACCCAGTGAAGACTCTGACAGAGTGCCACACTTAAACATCCTTGGGCTTCCCTGGTGGCGCAGTGGTTGAGAGTCCGCCTGCTGATGCAGGGGACGTGGGTTCGTGCCCTGATCCGGGAAGATCCCACATGCCGCGGAGCAGCTGGGCCCGGGAGCCATGGCTGCTGAGCCTGCGCGTCCGGAGCCTGTGCAGTGAGAGGCCCGCATACCGCAAAAAAAAAAAAAAAAAAATCCTCAGTGAAGCTGACACAGCTGGGAAAGGAGAAAAAGGACTCCAAAAATCACAAAGAATTATACTCTTTTTCTTCAGTCTCCATTTTATCCTAAATAGAGTTAGTGAAGGAACAGAAGAGGTTATGAGGACTCGAGGGATGGTGTCTTCCACATCTGGTCTGTTGAATATGTGTCCTGTATTTTTTTTTTTTTTGCGGTATGTGGGCCTCTCACTGTTGTGGCCTCTCCAGTTGCGGAGCACAGGCTCCGGATGCGCAGGCTCAGCGGCCATGGCTCACGGGCCCAGCCGCTCCGCGGCATGTGGGATCTTCCTGGACCGGGGCACGAACCTGTGTCCCCTGCATCGGCAGGTGGACTCCCAACCACTGTGCCACCAGGGAAGCCCTGTGTCCTGTATTTTTACTGAGGGAATTCAACATTCTGGCAAGGAACTGCGATCTAGCACTGAATCAGGGGGTTACATATTTGAAAGAGCCCTGATGCACGATGGAAGGTGGAAGGCCAGCTCCGGGGTCCCCAGTGCTCCCACCCTGAGCCCGGCCATACCTGAGAGCAGCAGCCAGAGCTCCCCGCGCATGCTCTCGGGTACGCCCTTCAGCACCAGGTCCCGTGTCTTTTCCGTGCGGTACATGCAAATCCCTTGCCCGTACTCAGCAAAGTGAATCTTCCAGGCTTGCTCTTTCAAAAACTCTTTGGCCTGAAAGGGATAATGAAGCATCACTACATCCCAAAGTACTTCGACAATGGTTAGGACAAGTTCGATGGAAGGTCAGAACACTTTCCCTGGTGAATGGAGCAGTTAAGTTCTGGACAGAATTCATGAGAACAAAGAACTCAGATTTTCTCGAGTCCTTCCCAGATATGACACATGTATGCCCGTGGATCTGCCATGAAATTTTCTGTCCTAGAGTCAGAATTGTACTTACCTGAGATGAGTCAGCAGAATGCAAATGATATTTATGGCTTTATGTCTATACTTCCAAGTGAAACAGTGGATGTTTTTTAAATGTGGCCTGAGACATTACGTACTTATTTGTTGGCTGACTTACACAATAGTTAAAAACAAGACCAAAAAAGGTCAGCTGTACCCTCTATAACTCATCTCCTTCCACGATGAAGCCACTCTGAAACCCAATGACATATAACCATGTCATTATATGTTATATTTATGTGTAATTTGTGTTTCTTCAACAAAATATCCTTTACTTGTAGGAAAATATCTATTGACATGTTGATGAGTTTACTTTTATTTTAAAAGATTTTTTAAACGCTATTGTTCTAATATAGAAAGTTCCGGGCAAGAGGAGGCGGCACCCACCAATTTCGGGTTGAACTCCTCGGGAGACCGCCGCCGATACATGGTCATCAGGGTCTGTGTGGCCGTGGGGACGCTGTTGCCATTGAGGTTAAACTGGCGCTCACCGTCAGCATCGGAGCTCATGCTTCTCTGGGGACTGGAGGAAACAAGGCTGCTGGGCCGAGAATACACCTGCCGATGCAGAGAGCAACAAGATGCTGGAACCATTTTGGCTACAGAATCTACTTCTTTAGCGTCCTCTGGACAGACACCAATAGCTACGTTATGGTCCCTAAGAGGTTTCTTGTGACGTGACAAAACAGGAGAAAGGCAGCAAGCCAGCACTTTGATGGGGATTTGATGGGGTCATGGGCCACAGAGCTTCAATGCCCAAAATAGGTTTCCTCTGTATTTTAGATGCATTTTTACAACAAACTGGTTGGCCACGTGTCTCTCTGATTAGTATGCATGCAAAGCATGATGTGGTTGAATCAGCTGCTAATGGGATCACCTCCCTTACCTCCTCTCTAGCTTCTGGTGCCTCAGAAATGCCTACAGAAGCTTGGAGCAGGAAGATGGGCAGGGACGTTACTCATGAGCTCACCATTTTTGCCATGTATTTTAGCTGCTAGTAAGTTGCTCTATCACTTGAGCTAATTACATATTTTTCAGGGCTCCAGTTCTTTGGATGTCTAGGGCTTAATTCAATAAGGATACAATTCATATTTTATCATCCTAAAATCATCATAATGATGTTGTATTTCAGTTTTTAGTGACCTCTGTACCATTCCCAACAAGGTCACCTATATAGACCAGAGTCACTTGCTATGTAACCAGGACAAATTACTTAATAATGCTTTCAACAGTGAAAGAAGAGGGTTAGACCAGATGATCTCTAAGGTTCTGTCTGGCCCTATGATCCCAAACATAAACTCCATGAGATTTAAATGAGATACTTCTCTGGACATCAGAGTAGGTGGTTCATCTTAGCACAGCTGCAAAGCTTCAAGATCAAGCTAACAGACAGGGAGGTGAACACCCCCGGGGAAGAGTAATAAGATGAACCAAAACACCTGCAGGTGCCTTCCACAGACCTCATCATCTGAACTGTTGTAGCTTCCTGCAAACTCTTTGTCCGAGTATATTTTGGAGGTCGTCTGTTGCAGGAAATCAGAGATCCTCTGCACTAGAAAGTCTCTATCTCTCAAATTGGCAAACAGGAAGGTCATCCTGTTCTTGGTGCTGATGGATAAAGGACTGGGGAGCACGCTGGAGCTGTCTGCCTTTTCTACAATCGTCACCTGAAAAGAAACAGTACAGCAAGAGTATTATTTTCCAGGGATTATCCGACAGCAGCCTCTGAGCAGCACTGGAGAGAACACAACACTCTTAAATCTCTGTAGAAACCTCCTCTATTTTATTGAGGCAAGTTGAGATTCTTTAGCCCTGCTCCAATAAAATAAAACAGCTCATAACAAATCAAACTGGAACTGGAATCATCTTGCTGGTCTTTCTAAATTAGTAGTTATAAATCGAGAGGGATTTTTGCCCCCCAGGAGACATTTGGCAACATCTAGAGGCACTTCTAGTAGTCACAAGTGGAGGGTACCACTGGCATCTCATAGGTAGAGGAAGGGATGCTGCTAAACATCCTGCAGTGCACAGGACCCAGGACAGCCTGCCCCCAACAAAGCCCGGCCCAAGATGCCAATAGTGCCAAGGTTGAGAAACCTCGTTGTAAAGGAATTCTTTGATTTTCATTAAAATTTAATAGAACCATAAGAGGGAGGACTCCTAGCTGTTGCTTCATCTGTAAGAGACAGAAACAACCAATGACACTGGGCCCTTTACCAGCTTCATGTGGGGATGGCTTTCAAAACACCACCAATCCATCAAGCGTCTCATTTAGACTCCAGGGCTTTGCATCCCTCACTTCTTACCACTTCAAACAGACATGACGTAAACAGCTTAACTGCAACCCTATCTGCATTGGCTGACTCCGTGTGTGTGTGTGTGTGTGTGTGTGTGTGTGTGTGTGCACGCGCGCATGCATAGCATGTGCGGTGAAGTAAGTCTACCACGTCAGGAGAAAAGTAGGAAAGAGGGGCATGTGTTTTAGCTTTGAAATGACGACATATATTTGGTGGCTTATAATAGAATTTTCATCAACTGGAGACTAGGAGAAATGCATTACAACCTTTTTCTTTAGCACATTAGGAAGAAAACCTCAAGGCCAGCCCTAGATAAATGGTTTATTTGCAGCTGCTCTGACTCTGTAGAGTTGAGTTTCTTTCCCTCCTTCATTTCCACATGTAACCAGTCTAGACAGGTTCAACTTCAACCTCTTCATCAGCATTTTCATGTGAAATACATTTCCTCCCAAGCAGAACTTTAAAAACTTTTCTCCCCTTCAAGGCGAAGGAACTTCTTGGAATTGCCTAAAAAGTTGCATGGTCCCAAGTGCAAACAGATATTACTGGGGTCCATAAAGGGAAAAACTGCAGGACCTGTCTTCTGTTCTCAGACTTCATAAATATGTACAAGTTAGATATATATTTACACTTTTTAAAAGGAATCTCCGAGATACCTGGAGTTGCACATAAAAGTGTTTTTTTCCCTCAATGCAAAAGAAGCTAGAGAAATTGGGGGGAAAAACCCAACTTCTTTATCATGAAAAGGATTTTCCCATGACACTTCAGACATGCTTATTTTAAAAGACTGATAAAAACTTCCTTTTCTCTCAGTAGATTTTTTGATTCTTTTAGTCACCAGGCATCTGAGATTCAATGACAGATGTCAAGAGAATGAAAGGTTCAAGTTCTCTGCCTCAAACACAGACATCACGTGCATCGTGATGAAGTCAAAGTGGAAAGTCCTGTATCTAGCAGGATCATGAATACAGAGGCAGCAAGAAAGCTCCCTCAGAAAACCTAGGAAGGTTCCCACAGGTTACAACCTATTTTTCACTGGCAAATGAGTTCTAGTAGAATTCTACCCCATAAGCTTTGTGCCACCAGGAACGGACAACAGCTATATCTGAATATTCTACAGAGTAATGAGACACATTTTCGTTACCAACTTGGGTTACAAAATAGATCAAATTTAATCAAATCTTGGTGTGTCGTACGGAACACTTACAAGGTAATTTATCATTGAAAGAGAAGAGAGACTTTATCTGGAATCTCTAATGAGGACCCTGATCACTTTATCCTCCTGCTTGCTGCCTCAGTAATTTCTATAAAATCGACAGCAATATGATTCTGTGTAAACATTTAACATGTATCCGATTTGGTCTACCTTAAGTCTGTATGTAGAATATATATTAACAATCTCCAGTCAATATTTCTACTTATTTATAAAAAGTTAAACAAAACAACAATTCCTAGTCTACACAATCCTAAACGTAGCCGTTCCACGGAGGGTCCTGCTCATCAATCAGCTTAAGTCAGTTCGCAGAGACCCCACCTCTACTCACACAGACCTGGATGGAGGGTGGGAGCCTCGTCCTAGTGTTTTTCTGTCATTATCATACCTAGAGGTAGTAAAAATTACATTAAGTCCTTTGCTTCTTCCATTAGTCGAGGTTCGGGATTTACCATGAACCTACCTCCGCGATGCATCAGGTTACAGGACAGGGCACTGCCGTCTCACTGAGCATTTCTGTAAAGCTGCACCCTCCAACCACAGCACGCTTTAGTTTTAAATGCTGCCTCTACCATCGTCCCCCTTCTGACTTACCCTGAAATACGACTGGATGATCTTTGCCCTACCGCCTGCTGGGGAAAACTAGCAAGCAGAAGATGGGCTGAGGACATTAACCACTATTCTCTCAATGCCCCCGAACTCTCACCATCCTATTATAAATCACACTAAAATGTACACAGAGCGCCTGGACCAAACCGGGAGGTGGGGAACAGGAGAGAAGACGTCTGGACAGCAGCTCCCAGCCCCTCTCTGCTCCTGAGTTCTCTCTGGATAAACAGAGTGATGACTCACTCAGATTCATAAATGACACATTCACGGTACATTCTTAATCCCAGGATGGGTTTCCCTAGCCAGTTCAGGTCACTCTGCTTTACTATGTTCAGGTAGTACTTGATGAAGAAAATTTTTAGTAGCAGCCTTGTTACTACATATGGTGATAGATGTTAACTGGACTTATTGTGGTGATCATTCTATAATATATACAAATATCAAATCACTACTTTGTTCACCTGAAACTAGTATGTTATGTCAATTACACCACACACACACACACACACACACACACACACACACACACACACACACAGAGTTTAGTAACTCCCTAAGACAAAGTTTGCTGGAAAAAGTCATGAAATGCCTTTCAGAGCCAATTGTAAGTCCTGATGAAGTATCCATCTCAGAATTCACTCCCAACAATTCCTGGCCTCCAAATGTGTTATAATACCAGTTAGTTCACCCTATAAGAAGGAGAACTAGATTTTTCAATTGCTTAACATTTTGCATTCTTTTTGATCCACCAATTAAACTTCTAGGAATTTATCAATTAAGGAAAATTATACATATGATTGGGAGAAAACTAAAAACAATGCAAAGGTCCAAGCACAGGTAACCTAAAAAGAAGAAATAAATTATACATATCCATTAATGGAATAATATGCAGTCACTAAAAGTTACATTGTAAAAGAATATTTTATGATATGGGGAAAAGTTTAGTGTACACCCACTGTTAAGGGAATTAAGAAAAAAATAAAAATTCTTTATGTTTTATATCTAAATAATATAAATGACATATACACAGCAATGCATATAAAGCCTGAAAAGCTGTACAGCAGAATGTTAACGTGGTCGTCTTTGAAGGGTGGGACTAGGACTGAATTTTGTTTCCTTTTTATTTGTATTTTTACTAATTTTCTGTGATAATGATGCAATATTTTTGAAACAAGAAAAAAAAAACAAGAAAATTTGCTTACATAAATGATTTTTTTTAACAAAGAGAAAAGAAGGAAACTTGAATCCTTTACTATAGAGAATCTTTTTTTTTTTTTTTTTTTTTTTGCGGTATGCGGGCCTCTCACTGTTGTGGCCTCTCCTGTTGCGGAGCACAGGCTCCGGACGCACAGGCCCAGCGGCCATGGCTCACAGGCCCAGCCGCTCCGCGGCATGTGGGATCTTCCCGGACCGGGGCACGAACCCGTGTCCCCTGCATCGGCAGGCAGACTCTCAACCACTGTGCCACCAGGGAAGCCCCTAGAGAATCTTAATAAAGGGTCACTCTTGATTAAATAGCCAAAGCTTCTAACCGCCTTAATTTCTAGAAAAGGTCTAGAGTAAGTTGAAAGTTACCAGGTCAGAGACGGCGGGTCTGCCAGCCCTTGACATCCTAACTTTGAGTTGCTTCTCAACCCCAAACAGCAAGGCTTCCATACGAGTACCAGAATAATCTATCACTGTGAGGACACGACAGAACCCACCTCCACCCCAGATACAATAATGTTTCTTAGTCTTCACTGTCTATGGGCATCAGCCTGGAACTCTATTAAAATACAGACTCCAAAACTTGCAGCGATCCAGAAGATCTGGGGTGGGCTCAGGAATCTGCCACTGTGACCAGCGGTCCCAGTGGTTCTAATGCAAGGAATCGACAAACCGGACAGATCTGAACGCTTGGCTTTCTGATTCACAACCTAGATTGTCTCCTCTGAAGACCAAGCTGCTCAGGCTGTGAGTCAGGTGTAGTAACTACATTTTCTAGCTTCTGTATTTGATGTTTTCACATCTTGGGGCCTTTTTGACCCAGAGTTAGCCAACCCCTGGAGATAGTAAAGGACTCACCTGTGAGCAGGCCTTTTATAGGCAAACCAACCAATCCAAGCCCGTACCCCAGTGACCTCCTATATCTGCTCTCACACTCAGGGCCACATTCACCTGCCCTCATCACCCCAGGGCCAGATACCAGACACCTAGGGATAGGCCCTCTGCCCTGGAGCCTGCCAAAATTATTCAGTTTGCCAATCCTAAGCCTGCTTACCCTACCTCATCTGTTTCTTCCCATGGAAACCACAATAAAGGCTCTTGCCCATGCTTTCCCCAGCCTCTCTGCCGGCTGGCTCACCCTGGTGCTTCCCTGCGTGGTCCCCACGGCATGGCGTGCCCCCTCTAGTGGAATCTGTGAGTATAGCAAGCAATCTTTTCAATGACAGTCATCTGCTCTGTTGACCTCACCTTACCGGAACAAGAATGAAATCTACATTTTAAAATATCAGCTGTCTCTGGAAGAAAATATCTCGCAGTTCCCATGGTCACTTAGAGCAATGACAACAAATAAAAGAGTGGCAGGGCTTCCCTGGTGGCTCAGTGGTTGAGAGTCCGCCTGCCGATGCAGGGGACGCGGGTTCATGCCCGGGTCCGGGAGGATCCCACAAGCCGCGGAGCGGCTGGGCCCATGAGCCATGGCCGCTGAGCCTGCGCGTCCAGAGCCTGTGCTCCTCAACGGGAGAGGCCACAACAGTGAGAGGCCCGTGTACCGCAAAATAAATAAATAAATTAAAAAAGAGTGGCAGATTCCACCAAAGAATTATGAACACTCACCTGTGGTTAAAAGCCAACTTACGGCTGGTAAAAGATACACAGAAAATTATTACCAGTAAAACTCTTAAAATACCCTAAAAGTTCCATTTTCACCTGCCACTTACCTCTCGGAGTGGGATAATGAGGCTGCACAGGTTTTCCTCCTTGCTGGTAAAGCAGATGTAGTTTGTGGACACAAACATCTGCCCCAAAATGTGCATTTTGTTGAATGGAGTCCAGAGGGTGCAGTCTGTGTGGCCATCTAATTTTTCATCTTTGGGCAGCCGGAAAAGTGCACGGTATCTCTCACTCTTTGCCCTGGCATCCAGATCGCTGGAAAGCAACAAAAATAACTCACCCCACACAAAATAAAAGTTTCAGTACCTCTAAATGATGCGGCAATGGAGGTTCCCCAGCCCATCTTTCTCCTCCTCCATCTTGTGAGACTTATTCCTACCTTCTTGGCTTTCTACTGACGTTAACTCCAAACTATGACCCCAAAGCATAATGAAATTATTTTAATATATTTAGGTCCCTTGTGTAGCCATTTTGCAATCAGTATCTGTGAATGTCAAAGGATCTTAGGAAAACAAGGCCTGGACAGGAAATAATTTTCTTTCTAAAAGAATACAGTAATTTCTTAAGAGATGATTACATTTATCCATGACTCATCCAGAGCCACTCTTGGGGCCTTATCTTTTAAGAACGACCTAATGCAAATACACGCAAGCCACATGAATCTGCTGACTGGCACTGTCCGCATTGAGTAGACAATAAAACTGCCCAAAACACAAGAACGACCCACCTCCAGGACAACCAGAGTATCTAACCTCATCTGGGTCCTCAGGAAACTATGATCTTTTCCCTAATGAGTTCCTTTCTCCTGTTCATCATGGCAGTTATTTAAACCTCTTTGCTCAAGCTTGTATGCTCCTTCAGCCCCCTGACGATCCAGTTTCTGGCTTCACAGGGCAGAGATAGGCACTCCAATTCCCCCCCTCCTGTCTCCAAAACCAACTCCATCCTCATGTCATCCTACTTCCTTTCCCTGTTTCAAAGGGAGATGTATCAGCATACATAAGCATCCTTTTCCATGTCCTATGAGATGTCACTTTTTATTCATTTTCTTCTAGCTTTATCTCCATGCTCCCTGCTGTCCCTGCACTTACCCCTCACCAACAAATTCTTCCCATCTGCCTACTTCATACCATCCTCTGGTCAAATCTTTTTCATTCTAAAATGAGCAAGCCCCCTCCTTTACCATTGAATTTCTTGAAAAAGCAGTCCGTACTGTCCTAATGTCCTTGCCTTGCCTTGCCTTGCCTTTCACATGCTATTCAACCCACTGCAGTAACCCATCCTCTTGTTACTCTATCAAAACATGTCTCAAACCACCAAAGGCATTTTAATTGCCGTGACTTCTTGTCAGGTACTAGCTGTATGGCAATGATTACCAATTCCAGTTTGATGTCCTGCAGGCAACTCAACTCAACACGATCAAAACTGAGCCCTCATATCCCTTGGACATGCTCTTCCTTCCCTCATCCCCACCTCAGTTAGAGGTAATTCCATGCATACCATCACACTTTAGAGCATCAGCTTTTCCCTCGCCTTCTCTCTAGCCCAGATCCAGACTTCCAGGCCTCTCTGCAGCCTCGCTTCATCTCATGCCCAGCCACCTTTCACACGTGTGATGGACTAACTTCCTTCTGTGCTTTTCCCTTGTGCTTCTCCCATCATGTTATTCCCTCTGCCTGAAATATCCATCCTACTGACTCTGAATGAGTAATGTCTACCATGTCTTGAGAGCCCAGCTCCAAGCAGCTCCACTGAGAGGTCTTTCCTACACACTCTGCCCCTCTCCCCATGTGTGTGCTCATGGCGCTCTGCTCATAGGAACAGAAGAGGTCCCATCCCATTGCACTGGAGCTGGTCGTGTCTGCCTCGCTTAATGAACTGGGAGTGCCTTAGGTAGTCTTTTTCAGTTTTGCATCTATACCTGGAAAACTGTTCTGAACCCCTTGAAGTTGTTAAGAAAAGGATAACTTTCATAAAGGAACAGATATGTTTCTTGCTTCTAAAGTCTGTAAAAGACTCTAAGTCTCTGACACCTACCGTTTTAGAGCAGACACTTTTTTAGGAGATTTCTTTTTCAGTTTAGGCAGGGATCGATCTTGTTCAAACCCCTCGTTGTCTAAGAGTTGCCTCATGGCGATGTTGGCGAGCTGCTCCATTAGCTTGAAGGTCTCATTGATGTTGAGGAATACGGAGAAGAAATGTTCGCTGGACCTTGTGCTCACTTTGATCACGTCAGGCAGAAGCAGCGTGGCGTTCTTCTCGAGCTGAGTGATGTCCACCCACCGGATAACCAGCTTGGCTGAGCACAGGGAACAAGGCTGGGTTAACACACAGCTACTCAAAATCCTTTCAAGATACTGGAAACTAACAACCCTGCCCCCCAATTTCACTGACCTCCTTTGAGTTTACGTGCCCATGTTTATCATTGTTCTGTTTGTTAGTTTTAACAGACAAACCTGGACCACAAAAATTCTGAGTTACAATTAGTACGGATTTAAGTCCATGTCTACTAAATGAATTATACCTTTGGTGAATCTTTCCTACTTCATAACTAATTTCGTTACAACCGTGGAGCCAAAAATGATTGAATTCAATTGTTAAGTCATCACAAAATAGTGCTGGCTCAGTTACAACTACAGATTTATTACTGTTGATGTTTGGATGTGGTTTATGCATTCAGGGCAGGCAAACCTCAGTAGACTTTCAAACGCTTCCCTCTGAAATTCTAGAGAACTCACCTTCCCTTCCCATCAGAAAAGAATAAAAGCAAAGGTGGTTAATACTGAGGTACATCCAACCCTGTCGGGGAACCTTCCCCTTCCAGTAGCTGCAAGAGTAATAGTTGACGAGTTTCTCCTCCTCCGGCATTCCGAACAGCCGGTGGAACTTCACAATGGCTTCCTTGAACTTCTCTGTGTCATCATCTTCCTTCACATCATTGATTTTGTTATACTCTGCAATGATGCCCTAAGAAGCGATAAAGCACAAAACACACAACTGGTATCACTATGACTAGAGCTGCTTTTTCCCGTATCTTGTACATAATTGGAAAGGAACAAAACATTTCTAAGGCTAGAGTTTAAAAAAATTGAATTATTTTCAAAGCCAACTCCCCAATTCTAAGCCAATTAAGAAGCAGCATTTATGTACTAAAAGATTTCCAAAGAGCAATATAAATTTTAATATCTGTTTATTGGTACTAATCATTTTTTTAAGTTCACTTAGAATGAAAAGATTTTGCTAGTTCTACTACTTTTCCTAGCTTATCATGATAGATTTATCCCAAAGGTCAACCAACGTCTGCCTTTCTCAAAAACTCAATGAGGGACTTCCCCGGTGGTCCAGGGGTTAAGAATCCGCCTTCCAGGGCTTCCCTGCTGGCACAGTGGTTAAGAATCCGCCTGCCAATGCAGGGGACATGGGTTTGAGCCCTGGTCCGGGAAGATCCCACATGTTGCGGAGCAGCTAAGCCTGTGTGCTACAACTACTGAGCCAGTGCTCTAGAGCCTGCGAGCCACAACTGCTGAAGCCCGCGCACCTAGAGCCTGTGCTCCACAACAAGAGAAGCCACTGCAATGAGAAGCCCGTGCACCGCAACGAAGAGTAGCCCCCGCTCACCGCAAGTAGAGAAAGCCCGCGCGCAGCAATGAAGAGCCAATGCAGCCAAGAATAAATAAATTAAATAAATAAAAAATTTAAAAAAGTTTAAAAGGGTATATGTTGTCTTTCCAAATTAGCATGTATCTTAAGGGGCCATATCTTAGTCTTTATTGTGTCCTGCAGAGTCACAGATTTCTAAAAGTCTAAAATTGTTTGAGTTAGCAAAACTAACTTGGAAAACTAAGTACCAAGTTGCTGACTCCTGTTCTTCTGTCATATGGGAGAACTGAATGGCTGGCATCGGTAGTAGCAATGTACTTCCCTGAGAGTATCTAAGGTAAGGTTGTTTCCTCTAATTACTTTTGGTGCTACTCCACTGAGAGAATAGAGATGTTGGCTTTGATGGAGGCCAGGGGAGATCCATTTTAGACATCGGCTGCTTTGAGGGTGAGCAGGCTTTGGTAGCGTGCTATCCTATGGAACTGTAGACAGCCAGGAGGCAGCATGAGGGCACTGGACCTCTGTGTAGGAGGAGAAGAAGCCACTTCAGAGAGAAGAGGAATGGAAATACCTTTCCCAGTTGGCACACACATCTACAGCCTATGTGACATTTCAAAGTTATCAGTGCCTTCAGATGGGGAGCCAAAAATATGTAAGAATGAAAAGAAGAAATAAATAAATGAATAGATGAAAGGGACTGAATGAGAACCACTAATAAGAAGTAGCAGTTGGGGGGCTTCCCTGCTGGCACTGTGGTTAAGAATCCGCCTGCTAATGCAGGGGACACAGGTTCAAGTCCTGGTCCGGGAAGATCCCACATGCTGCGGACCAACTAAGCCCGTGCACCACGACTACTGAGCCTGTGCTCTGAAGCCCGCGTGTCACAACTACTGAGCCCATGAGCCACAACTATTGAAGCCCACACGCCTAGAGCCCATGCTCTGCAACAAGAGAAGCCACCACAGTGAGAAGCCCATGCACCCCAAGAAAGAGTAGCCCCTGCTCGCCACAACTAGGGAAAGCCTGCGCACAGCAACGAAGACCCAATGCAGCCAAAAATAATAAATTAATTAATTTTTAAAAATATAATGAATGTTTCAGTATTTTATCTTACTTAGAAAAGGAGGCAATTGATAGGGGCTCTAGCCAAATCTGGGAGAGGGTGAGTACCAAAATAAGCCCAGCAATGAAACAGAAGCTACTGAAAAACACAGGAAGCCACAAGTCCATATCAATAATAAACAGATAAAAAGGTAAATAGAGGGAGGGCTCTTGCTTAGAGTGGAAGTGCCAGCTAGTAAATGTGAGGGAACACTGGAGTTGGAAAACCGTCATTTTGTAAACCATCACAACAAAGATTGGTTCAACAAAAAAAATCGCTGATGGATGCTAAAGCAAGGGAGAAATGTAGATAAAGAGCAGGATATTTGTGGAACCTTAAAGTGTCCTCCTACAGAAAATTGCAAGGGTAAAAGTGGTAACTCTACAGGGGAGAAATTGGCTAGCACTTTGCTGGGTTTATATCACCAATGGGTGGTGGACGGGTGTCACGTGCCTCCAGAAAAGACACTCAGGAAAGGACACAGGATCACTTACGAAGTGTCTCATCCAGGAATGCATAATCTGAAGCAAAATCTTTTGTCAGGGGCACCTGATAAAACCCCAAATGAAAAATGTCCTATTAAAAAAACAACCATACACTTAGAAACAGTAATGTCATAAAAGACAAAGAAAGGTAATTGAATGATCCAGACTGAAGGAGACAAAAAACTAATCCAATAGCTTCCTAGACTGGATCTTGCACTGGAATGGAAAAAAATGCTATACACGACATTATTGGGTCATTTAACAAAATTGGAATATGTGCCAACTATTATAGTATTCATATTAAATTTACTGCAGGCGATAACTGTTGCTAACACTGTGTTGTTATTTAATAGAAGAGCTCTGTTCTTAGAAATACACACTGAAGCATCTGGGGGAAATTCCTCTAAAATAGAGTAATGGAGCCTACAAATAATAAAGTAAATGGGATAAATTGTTAACAACAGGGAAACATGGGTAAAGGGTCTACAGGTGTGTTTTATACAATTTTTATTTTTGCAACTTTTCTGTAAGTTTGAAACTCTTTCCAGTGAAAAGGTTTTTTTTAAAAAAAAAGTTTCCATATTAATAAACCACTACCTGTATTTTTCCTCTCACAAATGTGTTGATATCGTTCTCATTTTCAAAGATGGAGAGTGTCTGCAGCAGATTCTGCTCAAGCCATTCCCAGTGTTCGGTGATTTCTTTTCTGGACCCACCTGTACGAAGGTAAAATGATAATAATAGATGTCAGCAAGTAAAAGATACTTTAAAAACCAGGCTCACTTCATCCATATGCAGTGCCATGAAAGGAGAACACTGTTCCCACCAGCTCTGCCTTCAAACGCTTTCTCTCCTTCAGAAGGGACACACAGAAGATGCTGAAGGATGTGGAAACCCAAAGAGTAAGTACTGTGTTATGGTCACGGCTGATCAGGTGAGTACAGAAACTTTTTGGACAGGCTTTCAGAGTAGAAGGCAGCAACGTTTCTCCTGTTCACTTTCTGGATTTAGCCCTATCCCCTTTTCTCCCCCGAGGACCTGCACTTTTCAGGGTAACGCAGATCTTGTAGGCTACTAGGTTACAGCTGTTAAGTTGCAACAATATGAGGGCTCTGGTATGTCACAGGAGAGCTGATGTAACCACCTCCTATAATGGGCAAAAAATGATCCTCACTCCCTTCAATTATGAATGAGATGTGAAAATGCACTATCGCTAGGGAATAGCAGCCCGGCTCTCACCAGCACAGTTGCCCTGAATTGTAATGGGATGAGGTCATCCTCATACCCTCCATCCAAATCAGAGAGCAGAAGCATAAGTCACCTCGCCTGGCAACGTCTAAACTGAAACAACCTCAGCCTCGTAGCACAGATAACCTGGCACCCTGCTCTCTACTCACAAATGCAGGGCATAACAGGGATGCCAACACAACGTGTTTGTCAAGACTGTAATAAACTGCCTTCCTTTAAAAACAATTTATTTTTCTTGCTCTGGAATCATTAATGATCCTGCAGAAGAACAGTGTGTTAGAAATCATCCATATCATATACATAAATTCAGAATTAAAGAATGATTCACCCCTTCAGATGTTTCCTTAGATTTCCAAGTTATCTTTTTTTTTTTTTTTTCGGTACGTGAGCCTCTCACTGTCGTGGCCTCTCCCGTTGCGGAGCACAGGCTCTGGACACGCAGGCTCAGCGGCCATGGCTCACGGGCCCAGCCACTCCGCGGCATGTGGGATCCTCCCGGACCGGGGCACGAACCCGCGTCCCCTGCATCGGCAGGTGGACTCTCAACCACTGCGCCACAGGGAAGCCCCCAAGTTATCTTTTAATTGATTTCTTTAAAATGGCTTCTCTCTGTTCTTCGTCACCAGCAATTCAAATTATCTCAGAATCTCACTCTTGTGCCTGACTGGGAAAGGTCGAAGATACAAATGTGTCCACAATTATACTCAGACCTGTGAGGAACAGAACTAAAATCTCTTGCAGAATAAGAAGCAGGCTTGAGGGGTTTCAGATCCGCTGATCGAGGAAAGGCAAAACCAAACCAAACCAAACCAAACCAATCCAAACCAAACCCACGTTCATTTTCTTTTACTTTAAGCCTAAGCACCAAAAACTGCCTACATGGAATGCTTCTGTAGAGCATGAAGAGCAAATTTCTGAGAGGAGAGGCAGCCCCACGGAAACACGAAAGAAGAGATTGTCTGGAGCTCTTCACAGGCACTTTCCATGGCTCACTCTTTCAGGGCCATAGTCAACCACGTGGAAAAGCAATCAATGACTCAGTACTACGTTGTCATGGCAAGAGGTAAAACTCAGGATACCTGGGTTCCCCTCCCTCTCAGCCACCAGCCAGTGGGGTGCCTTTAGACAGTTTGCTTCATATCTCTCTCTGTCTCAAACTCTTTACATGTAACATGGAGACAGATAAAAATACCCAACCCCTTACTCATATCAGAGCAATATTGTAAAAAGTCACATGGAATAATGCCTATAGATACACTTTGGAAAGTAGAAAACACTGTTCAGATGCAAAGTACAATGCCCATTTGGAATATTTAGGGAATGAGTCAGCCAGAGAGCTTTAAACATTTTAGACTTTAAAATTTTAAACAGGGATTGGAAAATTTTCTAAAGCATATTGCACCCTTCCTTGTCTGTAAACAGGTCACTCCCATCACCAGCTGTGACTGGCTGTGATACAGAGCCCAGTCCAGAGTGAATGCCAGCCACGTGCCCTCCAACCGCCATCCCATCTGTACCTACTGGCAACAGTCAGATGTTCACACCTCAGGACAGAGGCACTTCCGGCCACCCACGGGACTGCAGGACTTCTGCAGACCCACTGGGCACAATTCCCAGCCTCTGATTTTGCTCCTCCTCCGCCCCTGCCTATGTTGATCGCAGATGTGCCTTCCAGAGGCTGGTTTGCACACATCCCTTGGCTCAGCCGGGGCCGTCTGGCTGTTGACTGGTATCCCACCATGTGCTGCCCTTTACCAGGTGATCACACCAGGTACTTGACCTTACAGTCCCTGTTATACTGGTGGTGGAATCTAACCACAAGTCAACCTCACTGTTCCTTGGTTATCCTGGACAGAAAAGCCCATCGGCTACAAGACCCAGGGCAGACCAGGTGTGCCTTCACCTTTGCACACACTGCCTTCAGTTTTTTGTGTGCTTATTCATACAGGCCCACCCCCCCATCACCCCCAACACACACACACACACACACACACACACACACACACACACACACAAACACAGAGCCATGGTGGAAATGGTGTATGCGTACATGCACTCATTCAACAAACATTCACTCATACCTCCGATTTTCATGGTTATTACATGAAGGTCTATATGGCTGATCCCCGTCTTCAAGTAGCCATCTCAGCACACTTGTATCGAAGTTCAGGTTTACTACTCACATTGTTTCCCCCTCCCCAATTGCCTTCTCTGTTGCCCCAAGACCTCCTCCTCTTCACCTGCCCCACTGTCCGTCATTTCCACAACCTCCACCTGCCACCACCTAACATGACTACCAGCTCTTTTCTCTACTTCTCATTGCCTGGGATGTAAATCCCCACATTTCTGTCGGTAATTACCACCACTTCCCCCTCCCCCCACTGCTGCTGTTGTGCTGCTTCTCTGCTATCCTCCATCTCCTGTTGCTTCTCCCACACTTGTCACTGTCCCATGAAAAGGCTGGCCGTTTGGAGTCATCACCAGCTGCTTACAGCTCCCATGTATAGGAGAGGCGCTGGGATGTCAAAGCTCAGTATCTTTAGGTTTTCAACTGTTTCAGATTGCTGGGTGCTTTGGGACCACTCCTATGCTATCAAAGAGGTTTCAGAGGTTTCTTCTGGTTATATCCAGATCTAAGATTCCAAAGTTACAGAAGACTGGGGTGTAGATAAGGAAGAACTTTGCATACCATTATAAGGAACCATTAACACCATAACTGAGGAAAGAAGACACAAATGCCATCAGCCAATGGTAGTTTCAAGAATTAACTATGGATTCCGATCTATACCCAACAGATACTTTCCAGGGAGAGAAATGTAAATGTACGTTTTACATTTATATTTACTGTGCAAATGCACCATAGTCTCTGAACACTTTCCTAAATGCACAAAAAATGAGGACAGGTGTTCAAAGCTCCAGACTCTGGAGACGGGAAGCATGAGGATACCTACAAGGCAGGGCTGGATTCCCTCCCCCAGCACACAAGACACATTCTGAAGATGCCAATCTAGTAAAAATTATCTCTGAAAGCAGGTGTCCACTTCTCGTCCCAGAACAAACAAAAAGTCCACGGTACCTCTCAGAGATCACAGAGCAAACGTCCTGCTAACAGTTCAAGAGCCACTGACCCTTTGGCCGGACCACCCTTTAGGAACCAGCGAAACTCCAAAAGAAACATGTTGGGATCCTCAATGGTCCTTATAAATGGCTCTTTCATTTCTCAAGAAAATAAGCACAAGTGCTGCCATATTTAAGAGCCTGGAATTTTCCTTTTGTTACTGTGTAAAGTGAGATAACACGAAGCTCTTTTGCCACGACTCTGAAATGGGGGCTGGTCTATTTACCCAACAGTTTGAGCAAAATGTGGTAGGCGCTCAGAAGAGAAAGGAAGGACTTGGCAGTCAACTCTCTGGAAAGGCTGCATTTACAGAGATACAGCAGGAAAAACAAGCTGACGCGACTGTGCAATCAGCTGAAACAACAAAGAAAGCTGTGTTGGGTATGAGACGCCTTCAGGAAATCCAAGGTAAAGCTTTCTGCTGTGGGAAAAACCAGATCAACACTTGAGGGGCTTAAGGGTATTTAGAAATTAATTTTGGAAAAATGAGAATCTTTATCATTTGCAGTGTTGCGTTTTGTTTTGTTTTCAGAATACCAGCCACAGGCCCTGTGCGTATACCTGGGCAAAACTTAAAGACTATCCAAGTTGATGGAAAATACTAAGTCAGCCTAGTCTAATTTCTCATCTGGTTTGAGATGTACCTTAAAGTACATGAAGTCCACTTGAAATAAAAAGAAAGAAGCATTAAGACGGACCCACAAAATTGATTCTATTGTATCTGGCCCCTGAGGATTAAGAACAAAGGCTTACAGCCCCACTGATAGCTATTCAGTCGATATTTTTTTTTGTGATGCATGATTAATAATAATACATTTGGCCCTGGGACTGCAGCACTGACTTAAAAATCTGAATTCCAGAATATCTAAGATGGTAAATTCCTACCGATCAAGAGTGTGTGTATGCACACAGGTAGGTATATATTTGAGTGTACAAGCAAAAATAATAACCTCTTGTGACACAGCAGAAAACAAAACAAATCAAAACAAACCCACTAAACCTTCCAGAGATTAAAATGCAACCAATCCAGTATTTTCAGATACTGGAACAGGCTGCTTGGATCCCAGAGCTATCCAGTCCTCAAATAAATAGCACTTGAAGCTACTTAAATAAAGGGAACCATCTATTTTATGGCCTTAGCCACATACAACCTTAGCCCCAAAGATGATAATTTTGAAATTTAAATACTAAATAAAGTCAAGGGCAATACCCAATACACTGGAGTGACACCTGCTGTCCCTGTAGGATTTACAAACCCACCATTGTACTCTCTACACCCAGAAAAAGGACAGACTTGTATCTGGAGAGGGCAAGAGATACAACATCCCCAAATGTGGTGATTTGAACAGTTTTAGAAACAAAAGGGAGATTCATGTTTTAAAAATCCACATCCAACTAAAGCTAAAATTTTAAACAGGTTAAATAGTGATAATGAAATGTTTTCTATTACTCATTCGTGCTTAACCAAGGCCCAGCGCCATGCTTTCACTATAGACACGCAAGCTCACAGCAATCCTACAAGTAGGAAACTCATGTTTCTATGAAATCAAATGCAGAGTTTTCTGCCTCCATAACCTACACTCTTAATTGCTGCACAGTGGCCCCTCCTGACATATTTTAGACGTGTGGTAAGTATGCATAGAGGTTAGATCCTCTGCGGTAATAAGGGGCCTGATTATCAGGGAGACCATATTACCTAATGGCTCAGACCACAGATTTTGATGTCAAAAAAGTACACCTGGGTTCAAATCCTACCGTGCCACATACTACCTTTGTGAGCACAGAGAAGTTACTTAACCTCTCTGTGCTCCAGATTCCTCATCTGTAACACGCAGGTAACAACACTTACCACAGCAGTTTGTGCTAGAGATTAAGGAAGATAATACACATAAAGTCCTTAGCACAGGTCTGGAACATACAAAGCACTAAATAAACAGTTACTTTGCTATTATCATCATAAGCAACAGGACACAAAGATCTCCTCTTGAAATGTGATGCAGAAGACACTTCTAACTTCTGAGGTCAGAGCACTAAGAAACCAATTGCTGAACTGTTGCCAGATGACCATATGTTCAGCACAAATCTCTCTGGCCCTGACACTATTATATTTTGATTGAAAAGCGTAGATATGATTGAAGTAAAGCAGGCCTTTACTTGAACAATCCTTGTGTAACTATTATAAGCTTCTTACATAACTCTGCTTATAATCTCTTAAAGGTCATAACAGGATGCTCATAGCTTTATAATCACTTTGAGAAAAGAGAGGCCCAGGTAACTCATCCAAACTTGGCAGTAAGAATTAGTGGTTGATGTCGTTATTTTGTTTACTTTACTTAAATGCCAAGGTCCTCTCCTACCCTGATGGACAGAATGTAAATGGCTATCTTTCTGGAGGGCAATCAGGCTAATGACACTAAAAGGCTCACACACATGCATATTCTTTGACTCAGCATATCTACTTCTATAAATTTATCCTAAGGTGATAATTAAAGTAATGTGGAAATATTTTGTTCAGAGGATATTCACTAAGGTTTTTTTCAAAATGCAGTTAACATTAGGGGAAAAAACCCTTAGATTTCCAAAAAATAGCACATAAGTTAGATTAATTACATTATAAACACAGTAAAATATTATCTACCTATTAAAATTGACATTATAGACATATATTTCTTGACATAGAAAGTCTATACATATATGTGTATATACAGACACATATATATATGTGTACAGACATATATCTGTATAGACACACACACATATATATAAAGTCTGGAAGGTGAAGATTTATAATGTGGTATTATTGTTTTTTAATATTTTATTTTCTTTGCTTATCTACATTTTCTAATTTCCTGCAATAAACATGATTGCTTAAAGAAAAAAAGCACTTTTTTTTTTTTATGCTGCTGTGTTCCCAAGGATACAAGAACAGTTCTTGAGGTACCCAGACCAAGAAAGAATGAAAAAACACTGACCAACCTCTACATTAGGTATATCTCATGTGGAAGGCAACTAAATCACCCACCATTTCGCTATCTAGTGTAGAGAAACAGCAGAAGCAGAACCAACTAGCAACCTTTCATTAAACTCATGGTCTTACCAGCTGCCAACTAAAAGAATGTTTAATGTTTAACTAGCAACCTTTCATTAAACTCATGGTCTTACCAGCTGCCAACTAAAAGAATGTTTAATCATAAAAGCCAGCACGGTGCCGCTTAAAAAGGACTGGGCTGGGCGTGGGGAGGCCTGAGAACTTGATCTCAGCCCTGCACTAACTGGCTATAACTAGCAATGTGAACTTGGGCACTTCGCTTTGCCCCTGTACCCTATCACAATCTGAGTGTTGGACAAGGTGGTGGCTAATCTATCTTTCAGTTCTGAAAATGAATGCCTATCTAGGCCCAGATTAGGTTCTAAGATGGTGAAGAAAAGGGAAATTAATCAATGGGCAGGGGAATCGAGGTACCATTCAGGGCTGTGTTATCAGTGAGTTGTCCATCAAGCACACACCCTCCACCCCACTGCCTTTATCAGTCCTGTTGGAAGGTCAGATGTATCCAGAGGGAACTGTCAACATTTCCTTCTATCTTTCCAACTGTAACTCTTCTGTCCCAGAGCCCTTTATGTCCTTGGAACTACCTGCATTTCTATGTGCCCATATTCTCATGAGGCTATATAACCCTTCTTATTGTTTGAACCTTCCAGTTCTTCTAATGGGGAGAGCCAAATGGGTTGCTGTCTACTTAAGTACCTTGAAGCTCAAGGGGTGCAAAGGACTGGGCTCTCTCCTGCCTCTGGGGTACCAATGCCAGCTGGTTTTCACCAGCTGTTGGGGGAACGCCTGCAGCTGTCTAGTGCCCTCGTGAGAGCACAGCTGTGAAATAGTCAATTACTGGTGGGAGGGAGGCAGAATTATCAGAGTATAAGCAGCTCAGCAAAGCCAACTGGACCAATTCCTATGGTACTACTTCCTTTATGTTCTTAGAAATGGCAGGGAATTCCCTGGCAGTCCAGTGGTTTCCAGACTCAGTGCTTTCGTTGCCGTGGGTTCGATCCCTGGTCGGGGAACTAAGATCCCGCAGGCTGTGTGGCCTGGCCAAAAATAAATAAGTTAAATTAAATTAAAAATTAAAAAAAAATAAAAGAAAGAAATGGCACAACTGATACTTTACCGCACAAACCACTGAAGAAAATGCAAGTCCGTAGGCTGGAATTGATGGCACAATGGAATATCCACCAAAGAGACCGATGGCTTCATTTTGGGTAGCAGTGCAAAGAAAGAGTCATTACTTAGGCAGGGATTGGGCTCCCCTTCCCAATTAAAGGTCTCAGTGCCAAAGAAACATAAAAATCAATTTCTTCAAACCAATCTGGATACAGATGATAGAAGATAATAAAAAGAAGTATCTGAAAATAATGTTTCACCAAAGAACTCTTGTTTTTTGTTCCCCTCTTCTTTCTGTATGGTTCCTACTGTTAAGGGCTGGGTGATTACTATATTGGGAGTAAGTTAGACTAGGTCCAAAACTAGGTTCTGCCTGGCTTCATGTGGCTCAAGTCTAAGGCAATCATACGACTAGGACTTACCACTCAGACTACTGTTCTCATACAGAAAGTGGCCTAGGTGAAGACATTGATGGTAGATGTGCCCTTAGTTCAATTTACACAAAGCAAAGATTCACAAGGCCCATGGCATAAAACAAAGGTTTTGCAAAGCTATGGATTCTACAGGGCAGTGAGTTGGACATCCAATTTTCTGCTGGAGCTTCTCTTACAGCAACGGTTCATGAAACTAGAGCAAATTACAAAGCCCTTGCCATACTGTCCCACCAAATCCCAACTTTGTAGTTTACAAAAAAACAACATTTAGAATTACACACCGAAAGGTCAGCCTATCAAAGAATCCTTTTTAAGGTAGCAGCTTGTGCTCTTAAAATCTTCTCATGAAAGGGAGCCAGGCACTTGGGTTTCAGAGAGACACTGATAAGAAGGAACAATTAGTGGGTGAATGGGACTTTCACAATGGTTGTCACTTCCGTGGTGTCTTCTACAAGGAAAGCCTGGAGCTGTCTCTACGTGTAATCAATATATATACAAAAGCTAAAACCGCTCTGGGTTTATTATAATGAGATCATGCACTTGTGGTAGACATCACTTACTGGGAAAACAAAAGTACATGTCTTTGAGGTATAAATTATGACATCAGCAATTACTGCCCAGTGTTCCTTAGCCTTGGCTTGGCAGATAACTCAGGAATAACTCGGCTTTGTAACTCTGGGCTCTTCCCCACAGGAGCTTTCACAGGAGCCTCTGCCTGGCTCTTGTAGAGCTTCTGCCAACTACAAATTGGTACTTGCCACTGGCACTTGCCATCTACCTCTACAAGTATTAAATCCTGTGCTACCGAAGCTGCTGACTTTCAACACCCTATGAAAGGAGTTCAGGGTGGAGACCAGAAAGTAGGCACTCTGTGCTCTGGGAAAAACTGGCAGAACAGGTCTTCAGATAGATATTTTCAGGAGCTGATTTTATGAGCCCAATTCTTGCAGCTCCTCAAATCTAGAAAACCACTAAAATCCTTCATGGTGACGTCTGCTCCTGGTGACTAGCAGAAACCTTCTGCAAAAAAATATGTGTTGATTGTATGTACTCCCCCTTCACAAAAATCACATCTTTACTGACCTTCCCCCCTGCCTCTTTGGAGCATTTTCTCAGAGCTATCTGAAATGCTGTCTCCCGGGCTAGAGTCCTCATTTTGCCCCCAATAAAACTTAACTCGCAACACTCACGTTGCGTACTTTTTAAAGTCGACAGTAGAATGGCAAAGCCCCAGAAACAGAGTGAAGAGTAGTGACGTCAGGTAACAGGGGAGCAAAAAAGGATGGGCTGAGGGGGTGGAAAAAAAAAGAGTCACAGGTCGAAACCAGCTTGTCACAGCCCCATACACGTGCATTGACCTGGGTAGGCCAAGAGACCCGAGGGCTCTGAGGGCCTCCAGGCTGCACAGGTTCTCAAAAGCCTCCAG
Organism: Mesoplodon densirostris; assembly: GCF_025265405.1. Taxonomy (NCBI): domain Eukaryota; kingdom Metazoa; phylum Chordata; class Mammalia; order Artiodactyla; family Ziphiidae; genus Mesoplodon; species Mesoplodon densirostris. The sequence goes on from NC_082661.1 coordinate 224,985,046, forward strand.
GCACAAGTGATGAAAGAGCTGGAAGGTGAGTGAAAGTGTCAAACCCTCATTAAGTCCAGGGGCGTTGGTGGTTCTGCCTGATTTCTAATCTCCTTTCTCTTTCTTCACTTGCTGGCTCCCCTGTCTATTTTAACACCATTCTACATTGTTCGCCAACTAAAGGTGACATTTTCCCAACCAACTTCCACAGGGCACCTCCCCTTCTACAGTAGCTATTGGGTGTTTCCCTTTGTGTTGAATGAACCGCACAGAAGGCTGGAACTCTATCTTATATGGGGTTACACTGATAAGTCTGTCTTCCTCAGGGTCCCAGCCTCTCTCTTCCTTTATCCTTTATTCCCTTCACTCCTGGGTGGTTTTCTCCCTGCCCACTCCAGATGCCATTCCTTCATTCAGTGGAATGCATAAATGCTGATTCATTTCATTGTTTCTCATGGAGCTATTTGCATCTGAACCAGAATAACTTTAAAGGGATACAACTACAATGTTAGAATTTCGGTGCTACTAAATCCTTGAGGGTGCATTGCTAGGGCACCAGAGCCTTCCAGCAGCCTAAAATCACACCCACATAATTCCCCCTACCCTTGTAGAAGGCCGGCCAAGATTCCTGTCTTTAGTTGGAAGCCTCACCATCCAATGGCACTGTATGGTACTTGTTCACACTGGGCTAGAACTGAGTATTTCCTTGTATTCTCAAAAGCAGGGGCCAGATCTAATTATCTTTATATCTTTAGATCCCAGCACAACACTTCCTACCAAGCAGAGATCAATTTAAAAACTGAATAAAGTCAGCTGAAAGAGCTCCCAATGGCCAAAGCTGGAATAATTTGAGCAACAAAATAAAGTTGTATTGGATTGTAACCCAAAGTACAAAGTAAATATTCATGAGTCCACAGTGATAAAAATAATTGAATAAGTTAAAACTCCCCACTCTGTAAATGTGGGCTGTGCACGGTGACTTCCTTCCAAGGAGGACAGTGTGGGAAGGGGAAGGAAAGAGTAACTTGACAGTGGAGAAAGCTGAAAAGCACTACTCCAGCCAGGTGATCAAAAACATCATCAGTCGTCAATCATCTGGACAGTATGTGGCCTTGCTTGACATAACCTGATGAAAACAGCACTTTATCTCTGTGATTTTCCTCATAAAAATACATCAGGGCTTCCCTGGTGGCGCAGTGGTTGGGAGTCCGCCTGCCGATGCAGGGGACACGGGTTCGTGCCCCGATCCCGGAAGATCCCACATGCCGCGGAGCGGCTGGGCCCGCGAGCCATGGCCGCGGAGCCTGTGTGTCCGGAGCCTGTGCTCCGCAGCGGGAGAGGCCACAGCAGTGAGAGGCCCGCGTACAGCAAAAAAAAAAAAAAAAAAAAAAAAAAAAAAAAAAAAAAAAAAAAAAAATACATCACCGCAGCCTAATCATGAGAAAAACATCAGACAAATTCCAACAGAGGGACATTCTACAATATACCTGACCGTTATCCTTCAGAAGTGGCAGAGTCATCAAAAACAAGGAAAGTCTGAGTAACTTCTACAGCCAAGAGGAGATTAAAGAGATACATCAACTAGATATAAAATGGTACACTGACTGGGATCCTGGAACAGAAAAAGGACATCAGGTAAAAACTAAGGAAATCTAAATAAATTAAGGACTCTAGTAACCATGTATTCATATTGGTTCATCCATTGGAAAAAATGTTCCGTCCTAAGGTGTTAATCATAGGGGAAACTATGTATGTGGAGGGTATTTGGCTGCTTTCCAAACTATCTGCTCAACTTTCCTGTACATCTAAAACTGTTCTAAAGAATAAAATCTATTAATTAAAAAAAAATCAAGTGGAGGCGAAAAAATGAAAAGAAAAAAGGTAACTGTTCAGTGCCCTTGCTCTTCCTATGGTTATTTGAAAAGCCACATGCAAACAAATAACTAAAAAACTCTTAGCCACTTTGGACTGGTGGTTCTTGTGAGAGATCCAAGAACAGCATGACTGTTTACCACCATCCCAGCACATTATTACAGGTTATCATCAGGAGAAATAAACAATCCCTACTCAGTAGGAAGGACTGCACTGGGATAAGTAAGTATTACTTAGTCCACCCAGGACTCCATCATTTTCCCAGCTTCCCTGAAGACAGGCTGGGACCATGTGACTAGTTCTAGCCAATGGGGTGTGAGTGGAAGTGGTGGCAGTTCTGGGTCAAGCAAGTGAAACACAGGTGTGCCTCCACCTCCCGCACGTTCCTCGTAAGTTGACCTTGGAGCCTTTGTGTTCTAGAGGGTGTTACTGCAGATGGAGACGGCCACAGGACCCAAACAAGACTTCACCAGAGGTAGAAAGAAACCTTTATGATGTTAAGCACTGAGGTTTAGGGTTCATCTGTCGAAATGGCTAGGGTCACTTACCCTAAAATACGAAGCGATTGCATCTCACAATTAAATGTTCCTTCCCTTCTGACAGAAAGTTGTTAATCATAACTTTTTTCCATATTTCCAAACACTGTACTTACCACAGGCGATGGTCCAATAGACCAAAGAATCTGGAGTCTGGTACAGGATGCGGTAAGGAGAAACCCGGGCACTGGAGTCCAACACAACATCAAGGGTGCCCACCAGGAGGCCTGAGGGCAGAAAAGGGGAAGAAATGAGTAAGGGTTTCCTCTAAATCCCCAGAGGCAGCAGCGTGGACACTCCCCTTCCGGGGGACCTGCCAACAAGCCCTCTCCCACCGCATCCCACCTGGACAAAACTTTCCTCTCAGACGTGATGATGGTGACTCTACGTTACTTGCTCCACCCACCTCCAAGAGACACTGCACAAGCTAAAAGAGCACTGGTTTCAGAAGCAAAACCAGCAAAGCTCCTAGCTCAGTCCCTGGCACGCGGTAGTATTAAATAAAAAAAATAAGGTATTAAGCACTGATATCCTGGGGTCTCTGCTTTACCTACATTACACCCAATGTGTATTATTTTCTCCCCTTTAGCATCCTAGAAACAAATCCTTAATTTGAGTAACTTGACAAAGCCACAGGTACCAGTGACGTACATCTGAGTCCGTGTACCAGGCTGCCCCATGTACTATTCTCGTGTGCCTCACTTTTCTTTTGTATTGAGAAGGTACAGTTCAGCTCAGCAAACAATAACTGCCTACTATGTTCAAGGCAAACCCTGTGGGCACAAAGTTGAATAAGACAGAGTCCCTAAGGCATTTATCATCCAGTAGGGGAGAGGGCCAAGCAGTATTTTAGGGCTGCATTTAGAAATGAACGGGGCTGTGAAACAAGCATTTCGCCATCACAACGGCAGAGTCCTTTGCCATTTGTCACGTCAATCGTTATAAGCAGAGATGCTTGAAGCCTGGTCTACACTCAGCTCTGCAAAGATGTAGTAATTAGGCTGAGGATCAGGAATGGTACTGTGGTAGCACGAAGTTGAGTTCTTCAGGTTGGCAACCTCAGTGATCTTGCCAGGTCCTGGGGGAAACTCACTCACATCATCCAAGTCGAGGCAAGCTGGAACATTCAACAAACGATCTTAGCAATTTATGGGTGAGAAATACAAATGTCCAGTGTACTGATGCTCACTTAAGAAGAGGCAGTGCCTTCTCTTGCCAGGAGTGCAAATTCTCTTATAACCACCTTTCAGCCAACATCCCCCCTCCAGGAAGGTGTGCCTCCTTTATCTGCACCAAGCTGGGATTAGACACCAAACATTTTCTATACTATTCTAAAATTACACGGATACACACACACACACACAAATTCTACAAAGTCAAATAAACAGGATTCCTTGCTTGGCAGGATGAATCTAAAAGATTTCCATAAAGTAAATGCCCATAATTCCTCTAAAGTCAGATGCAACCCAGCATAGAGCAGGGTTTGGACTCAGAAGGACCAGTTAGGAACTGTGGCTAGTTGAATAATCTTAGGACATTTTTTTCCAATGTCTTGGTGTTCACAAAATGGAAAATGAGATGATGTAAAATGGAAATGATATGATGATTACAAGATTTTTTGTTGTTGCTGATTTGTTTTGTTTTGGCCATGCCGTGCTCCATGTGGGATCTTAGTTCCCTGACCAGGGATCCAACCCATGCCCGCCCCTGAAGTGGAAGCACAGAGGCAACTACTGGACCACTAGGGAAGTCCCACAAGATTGTTCTTAAAGACTGAATACAATAAGGTTTGGGGGCAAGAGGCTGGTTGGAAGGAGGGGTTAGGCAACCTCTCTAGAACATGCCAAGACCCTCCCTTCTTTTTTTTTTTTTTTTTTTTTTTTGCTGTACGCGGGCCTCTCACTGTTGTGGCCTCCCCCACTGCGGAGCACAGGCTCCGGATGCACAGGCCCAGCGGCCATGGCTCACGGGCCCAGCCTCTCCGCGGCATGTGGGATCTTCCCAGACCGGGGCACGAACCCGTATCCCCTGCATCGGCAGGCGGACTCTCAACCACTGCGCCACCAGGGAAGCCCGACCCTCCCTTCTTTAATTTTACTTTTACTTAGGTTGCATGGTTACTAAGGATGGCTTTGGTATGGAACTGATGGTAGCTGAGGCCGGGAAGGGGGAGGTAAAGGCCCCTGCCTCCCTTGCTCTGCCACAGCTCCGTCCTGGCTGTGACTCTGTTATGACCAGGTCTGGGGCACGTGGACAGGCCATTTAACTTCTCGTGGATTTCATTTCCTCATTTGTAAAGTGGTTGTAATAGCACTTGCCTTCCCGAACCTGGGGTTAAGCAAGAAGCCTAGGGCAGGTTAACATGGGGCAGCCCTACAGTTGTCCTTTTGGTCTTTGTCCAAGGCCAGGAATCCACTTAGGTTCACGGCAGACCACAGCGACCATTAACTGACCTGCATACTCCAGGAAAAACAAACTTTCGCTAAAGGGTAAATAAATTCATTTGTTTGCTCTGGCCTGTATGAAATACATCAAAAAATCAAATATTTAGAGTCTTCAGAGTTTTCCAAGGAGTCGTCTTCCATATAATACCACACACGTGTGCATTTTTGTTTTGTATATGGTGATTCGGATTTACCGGAAGGACCTCTAATTACTCTTCAATTATCTGCAGATGGTAGAGTGTATTAATAGGGAAAGCAGAAGAGTGCTAGCTAAACTGGATTGCCTTCTGTGTTAACTAGAAACACAAAGACATGTGAAATACAAATCCATCCCTCATAACAACCGAATGTTGGTAATACTTCCCTCTTCTTTTTTTTTTTTTTTGCCGTATGTGGGCCCCTCACTGTTGTGGCTTCTCCCGTTGCGGAGCACAGGCTCCGGACGCGCAGGCTCAGCGGCTGTGGCTCTCAGGCCCAGCCACTCTGCGGCATGTGGGATCTTCCCGGACTGGGGCACAAACCCGTGTCCCCTGCATCGGCAGGCAGACTCTCAACCACTGTGCCACCAGGAAAGCCCCACTTCCCTCTTTTTGAATCAAAATACTGGAAGTCTCACATACGTTGTTTCTAGGGCACCAAACTTCAGCCCGGGGTTAAGGAGTCACAGTCAAGGATTAGCCTCTGTGGTTTAATGAGCCTCTAAAAGAGTGTCAGGGTAGATATAGATTCTTCCAAGGGCGAGCGCAGATCACTGGGCAGGGCAACCGACGAGAGGCAGTCCGGGTTCTGGAGTTCTTTAGTCCTGGCTCTGCCAACTCCCAGACCCAACCTCTCCGAGCCTCAGTTTCCCCATCTTTCACATCTCACTAGACTTCTGTAGTCTGTAACACCAAGGAGGGAAGACCTCTGAAACGGTCCAACCCTATCTGCCCATCTTGACCACCACAAATGTCCCCAACTACAATCCATCTCCACCATCCATTATCCTCATTAACAAAACCTCCAGTAAAGAAGTACCTTCTTTATTCAGAGGTAAAGAAAACTGAGTGGCTTCAAGGAGAGTCCCCTGGAGTGAGGGCTTCTGATTACATGCTAGCTCAGCAACCCTGAGCGCATGTCCATGAAGATTTAGATGAACACTAACAGGCTCGTCCATATTTACCACAGGCTCCATGCTGAAATATTTGAAAGTAAATTATAGACAGTATACTACTGGGATACTCACATTAGGTGCATATACAATTAGAAACATTTTGTAAAAGTCCTTTGAAAACTTAAGGCCCTGGATATCCCAACAGAAAGTAATGTCGTGAATTGAGACTCAAAGTTGGTCAACTCAATAAATACATTCTTCCATTCACTTTGTAGCACTGACCAGGATTTTCTCTCCACCTGGAATGTTGTGCTTGTCCGTCAAAGACCACTTCCCACCAGCTCAAACGGCAAACTCCTAATTATCTCACAACACCTCTTTCTAACCCTGATCTCCCTCTGAGTTCTGCTTCTGTAATACCCACTGCATTTATTTAAAATTACATGTACATTTTGCCTTGTTCCGTTTCTTCTCCTCTTTCCAGACTGGGAGCTCCATGATGGCAAGGTCTGACTGATTGCTTTGGACCCCTAGACCCCGCACTTTGCTTGGAGCACAGTGAGCCCTGAACACCCGTCTGATGAAAGGACAAGTTAGGTATTTTTAGAAAACCTAAATAATAAGTTATTACTGTGCTGCTGTCTAATCTCTATTGAGACAAGGAGCCGAGACTCTGGAAAAGAGAAAATACTCCTCCTATACCCTCTGTCTACACTGAATACTAGAAGATGGGAAATCTGAAATCTAGCCTAGAGAATCCCCGCCACCGCCACCCCCCAAAAAAGCAGCAATCAGGATTTTCTTAGAAGTCTTATTACTGACTCATCCCTCTGAAGCGGCTGTCAAAATACTGAACTTTTCATCATTTCCCGCACAAAGCACTGTTTTAGCAGCTGTTCTAGTCAGCTATTTCTGGTGTTAAACAATCTTTGATAGCCTGAGATAACTCAGTCAAATTATGGTCCTCAAAATAACTCTTCTCTGCACCTACCTATTACATTAGCTCAGAGGCATCTTGTAACATTAAACTGCTATTTTCAAGGAGATTCAGAAAACACTCTGCAGAACTGGTACATTTAGGCCTCCCACCAGCTGTGGGCACTAAAGGGTATGTGATGCAGACAGAGTCATTTCCACTCCTGGGTGGCCCCTCACCCCTCTGGGGGCAGGGATGTATCAGAAGAGTGTGGGACACATAGGGATGTGCCCATGGCAATGATCAGTCCATCTACTGATGATCCTGATAATTTAATGTTAAAGTGGACAAGATCCTAAAGCTTACTTGGTCTCCCTCAGCTTTGTAGCCAGTCAGAGATAGAGCCCTACAAAGACCTTGCTGGAGCGGTCTGGGGAGTGGGCTGTCTCCTGATACGGAAGCTACAGTAGTGCCCACTAGGGAATTCCCTGGCAGTCCAGTGATTAGGACTTGGTGCTTTCACTGTGGTGGCCTGGGTTCAATGCCTGGTCGGGGAACTAAGATCCCACAAGCCACGCAGCGCAGCTAATGCGTACTGAACACCACTGTTTAATGAAATATTTCAGAACCACAGAAAAGTATTGAAAGTTACAAAACACATATCCCACCACTCCGACTTTAACACTTGGCCTTATCTGCTTCAGATCTGTTTTGTTTTTTTAGAAGAAAATATAACATACACGGTAAAGGTCCCCCCTGTGCTCCCCTCAATTCTATTTCCCTCTCCATTCACCACCCTCCAGTTTTTTATTCTTCCCATCCAGGTCCTTATACTTTGACCCCCCTATGTATGTACATGAATATAGATTTAACACTGATGTATATTTTTAAATTTACATTAATGATAAAGAGTAGATATTGTTCTGCAATCCTTTTTACCCAATGTTTGTAAAATTTGCCCAGGCTATACTTGCAAATCTGATTCATTCATTTTAAATATTGTGTAATAGTCCGCTGTTTAAATATACTGTAACTTATCCATTTTCCTAAGGAAGGGTGTTTGGGTTTATCTTCTTTTTTTTTTTTTCTTTGCTATAATAGGCACTGCAATCATTCTCTGTACATGATCCTTAAGCATGCAAGCACTTTCTTTAGAATAGAATTGTTGGGTGATAGGGTGTGTGTTGAGACTTTATTCGTCATTACAAAACTCCTTTCCAAAGTGATTGTGCCAATTTACACCCGTAGCAGGAAAGTGAGAGAATATCCGTTTCTCCATAATATCTCCAACACTTCGTATTATCAGTTTTTTTTCCCACCCATCTCAAGGATGAGAAGCACTATCTATTTGTTGTTGAAATTTGCATTTTTCTGACGATTAATGAGTTTGGGTATCTCTTCCTGTTTATTGGCCATGCCAGTTCCGTATTCTGAGTTATTTGCCTTTCCTACTATGCTGACATTTGCTGAAACTTCCAGATCAGAAATTCAGTTTACTCTTTAGAGGCTTTCACTCAGATATACACTGGATTTCGATTCACTTCAGCAAAGACACACTGATATTTCTGAAGCCAGAGGGGCAGTACACTTGGATCTACTTCTTTATATATGTTCTGTATAAAGGCAAGACCTTGGGATCAGCATTTGCAAGCCTCTCTGCCTCTCTCCCATGTAAGGTTTGTGCAGGTCACAGGCTCCCACCGTGTCCTTCTTTGTCATTGGTGCCCTGCCTGTATGTCTTAGGACTTATGTGAGCTACATGATAATAGGCAGAAAGCACTTAAACAAGAACATCCAGAAGCAGTTGCTAATGGGTATACATACAAAATCCATCCACATCATAATTTTTACACTTCTCTGAATAAATCTTTTTTGTTTGCTTGTCTGTTTTTAAAGCCTTCAAGCCTTCACCCAAGTTATTTTACTTGATCTGGAATGTCCTCTTTCTTTTTCTTTCTGGAAAACGTCCATTTCCCTCAATATCCAGGTCAAAGGTCACAAGGCATTTTTTTGGTTTGTTTTTTTAAAAAGAGTCTGTGCTTTTTAAAAAATTTATTTTATTTATTTATTTATTTATTTATTATTTTTGGCTGCATTGGGTCTTTGTTGCTGGGCGAGGGCTTTCTCTAGTTGAGGCGAGCAGGGGCTACTCTTCCTGGCGGTGCACGGGCTTCTCACTGCGGTGGCTTCTCTTGTTGCAGAGCACGGGCTCTAGGGGCGCGGGCTTCAGTAGTTGTGGCACGTGGGCTCAGTAGTTGTGGCTCTCGGGCTGTAGAGCACGGGCTCAGTAGTTGTGGGGCATGGGCTCTAGCTGCTCCGTGGCATGTGCGATCTTCCCGGACCAGGGTTCGAACCTGTGTCCCCTGCATTGGCAGGCAGATTCTTAACCACTGCACCACCGGGGAAGCTGCAGGCATTTGTTTTGCTTTCTTCCCACACTCTCCCCATCCTCTCAACCCCCTAAATCTCCAGGCAACTAACTGTCCCCTTGTCTGTGATCTGCCAACCATCTTGCACTTCATATTACTAAGGCGATTATCACATTGTTTCCTACTGGAAAAAAAACTAGTTTCTCCCCACCAGGCTGTGAGCTCCTTGAGGCAGGCACAGCCTTATCTACCTTGGAATTCCCAAAGCCTGGAATAATGTCCCGCACATCATGCTGAATATTTATAAAATGGGCCCCAAAGTTTTCAACCTGATGGACATTGGGAGAAACCAAGAATTATTTTCAGAGCTTATTCATCTCTGCCCCACAGAACCCAATATAACAACTTCTAGCAAACTGGCCATAAATAATTAAACTTGTCTAAGAATTGGACAACGAAAGGAGACCAAGATTTGAGAAAAAGGCTAGAAAATCCCATCTCAGAGAGTGGAAGGTAATGCAGATCAAACTCATATCTGAAACTGAAATTTACCATGGGAAATTAACTCCTCTAATTTCTGGAAGCAATCTGTCACTTTTTAATGAATATTGAGATTGCTATGGAATGAAGTTGGATCCCAAACTAGAGCTATTTAGGGGAAGCATAAGTCTTTCTATTCTCCTACTTTTGGAAACTAGTCCAGAGATGAGCAGTTGTTGCCAAAAAAAACACAAGAAAACACAAAGATGTAATCAATTTAAACTCTCGCATCCCCCCACAGATCAGTAAACACTGTTTGCACACCATACTGCGCCAGGGGACCGGGGGAAGGATCAGGAAACTGCATATGTGCACAGCTGCGAAGGGGAAGGCTGGCATTGCCAGGTGAGGGTCAGCTCCCTACCTAAACCCGCACCTGAGCTTGTAATGTCACCAATGTGAAGGCCCACCTGGGCTACTGCAGGCCAGTCACAGCTGTGTGCAGAGAAATCCGGGCGATGGCTGGTCGCCGCCCGAAGAGGTAAGGGACAGAGGAGGTTTGGGGGGCGCGGTAGCTGCAGCTCAAGATGGGAGCAACGTGTTTTCTCAGTGTCATAACGTCAAAGAGTCTAATAGCCTTTCTCAAGCATGGGTATTACTGGCTAAAAGGGAGAGACCAATCCCAACACTGGAATTCTACTTTCAGCTTAGAACAGTCTGGGAGTGTTTTTGTTTTCATAAGTATTGCTTCTTTTCCGACCCCTCTCGCATATTTAGGTAAAAATGGTTTCTCAACACAGTTCAAACCATGATTATTGGTTGAAAAAGACCACACACAACTCTTCCCTCTCACCTTCACAGCTGCCTCTCAGGACCCTAGTCCAGCCAGATGTATCTCACATCATGGTTGCCATGAAATAGGACAAGTTACTAGAGGGCAGGGGGTGCGTCTACACACACACACACACACACACACACAACTTGTTTCTGTTTGTGGAAAGATGGATTAATGAGAATTCTGCTAGTGTAGGAAATACATTGCTGATTCTGTCAATTAGGATAGTTCTTCAACTCTCTGTGGTTAAGAATCAGTTTGTTTTTAGTTTCCAGTGTGTGGCTCACTGAGACATCTGTAAAATACAGTGCCTAGGAAATACTAAAATAGAGCTAGAGAATATGAAAAGAGACAAAGAAAACACAAGCCTCCAATTTTTCATCATTTAATTCAACAGACCAATGGCTCTAGCTTTCTAAATGTTTAATCTCAATTTCTCTTCTTTAGCTCAAGGCAGTTGAAACAAACAGGTTGCAAACCAGCACTTTAAATTAGCACCTAATTAGGGAAGAGGTGGCTGGAGGGCAGCAATAGTCATGGGACTGTGTTTACTGGAATCACGTATAGTTTTAAAGAGTACATTCAACTCTATGATATAACTTTTTATTCGGGAAATGAAAAAAATTATTGCTCTGCCACTGCAAGCTAAAATAAAATCCCACGAAGTCATTTCTCAATTGAAAGCAAGAATACATGAATAGGGAAAGGCATGAGGTTTTCGCTGTATATTTATTTCGAGGGGCCTAGGTTTAAAAGTGTGGTGAAGAATCAGCCTGAAACGAACATGATATTGTACATCAGTTACATTTCAATTTTTGAAAATAATAAAAATAAGTAAGTGTGGAGAATCTGAACTAGCCTATTAGGTGATCCCTGAAGAGACCCTTGACTCATTTCTTACCGATAGGGGAGCAGGCTCGAGGGGGTTAGAATGACAAGGTCCGAGGGGCAGGGCACCCCCCTCTGTAGTATATCAAACTAATTCTGGATCACAGGGTCTCTGAATTTCATGCTTACATAAGTACCCAGAAAGTTAGGGCTCAAAATATACGTTCATATTTTCCATCACAAAAGATAAAGCACAGGCTAGTTTATAACTAAACAGACTGGGCAGAAAACTGAAATCGGAAGAGCATTTCTCCTGCAGAGCCTTTGTCAAGCAGCCAATTAGTTCTGTGCTGCTCAAATCTTCCAAGCACCCTTGAAGGCCAAGTCTTCCAGGAGCTGCTCCATTTCACCCTGCAGGCCAGTCTCTTAAAGTCACATGCACCTTCTTCTCCTGCAGAAAGGGAGGGCAGGTGGAATTGATTTTTCCTTCTCTTCTGTGTCTGAGAAGGAACCATTAAAATATCTCTTTAATACCTTACTTTACACCCCAGTTAAGACCGGCTACATAATTTTTGGGGCCCTGTGCAGAATGAAAATGCATGTTCCCTTGCTTAAAAATTCTTAGGAATTCCTAGGCAGCCACAGTAGAACATTAAACCAAGCCTGGGGCCCTTCTAAATGCAGGTCCCTGTGCACCAGCATGGGCCACATACCCAGGGGCCAGCCCTGACCCGGGCAGTGCCCCGGTGATTTCATCTCCACAGGCAAGCTGTTGTTCTCAGACTTTTTTCAGGGATTCAAGTCTGCTCTGATACAGACTTCACAGCAACGAAGACCCAACGCAGCCAAAAATAAATAAATTTTTTTTAAAAATTAAAAATTAAAAAAAAATAAAATTACATCTAAGAAATGACCTAGAATGTCTATATATATTATAGTTCATCTATCAATGATATTTAGACATTTAAACTCATGTTCTCGAATAATTATTTAATGAGATGGCAAAACATATCTAGTATGTTATGTGGAAAAAAAACCCAAAAAACTCTAATTTTTGTTCTATATGATCCCACTCTGTCAAATTACGAGTATATTATTATCTATGCTATGAATTATAACATTATTATTAAAGATTACAAAAATGAACATATTTGGTGGGTAATACAATTTTACTTTCTTTTGTGTTGTTCTGTTTCCAAAAGTTTCTTGAACGTACATTCAATACTTATATGATGTAAAAAAAATTTTTGTTCTTTTCTCAATTACTTCCAACCTTCTACTTTGGGCTTTCTTTACTCAACAAGAGATCAAGTAAGCCATCAAGTAAACAGATGGTTACTGTGTTTACATTAAAGCTGCTCTTGGCAACCACAGGTTAGTAATCTTGTTGCTAGGATGCAACATGTCAGTTAGGGGTCAATATTTAAATGAATGGCATCCTTAAAACACTCTCAGATGGAGAGGGGTCTGGCCTTTGTCTTTCAGAACTTTTTTTTAAAGTTCATTTTTTTCCCTTTGGTATATAAGGCACAGCAATACAACAAATTGATACATATTAATACACACAGGGCTTAACTCAGTTGTAGTGACTGGGTGTTTTTAATAACTAGCTTATCTTTAAGTCAGGAAGTTTACAGTCCCCAAATAAAAACCATAAAAGTTAAATGAAGGAAATTAGTTACTCAACTTTCATCACTGAGTATTCATTATATTTTAAAACTGCATCTTCATTATATTTTAAGTACCCACAGTGTTGCCTTTAGCTACACATAAGTAAGGCAAATAAAGAGGCAATATGTGTTTATACCTACATTGGAAATGTCTGGAAGGATGTACATCAAACTGTTAATAATGGTTCCCTTTGGAGAATGACATCCGTATGGGGAGATGCCCCATAGGGAAGAAATTAGGAACTCTTTTAACTGTTAGAACTATATTTTCAAAAGTAATTGTTACGCTGTTAGAACTATACTTTATAAAACTTTGTATTCATAATTATTTACAAGATGCATATATTATAATAAAGCAATAACAAAAGAACTACTAAAGGAATACAAAATATCATAATGAAGAGCCTGCCAGTAAGATTTCATAAAGGATGAGACTCTGTAACCAGTCAGCTCCTGCTATTTTCTGTCATGGGCACCAGCCATCCTAAGAACTGCTCACCCTTAGCGTGCATGCATGGGGTCACACTGTATAAAATAAGGCTGCATTTCACCCGGGACTATGATCAGGGCAAACACACAGGGGCCTAAGTGGAAGATGAGGCTGGCCCATCACACCCTCTCAAGGGAATCTGAGCTGAGACAGAGGAGGAGGAAAGCCAAGTAGCTACAGAAGCGGAAGCTGAAAGGATTCCATGAGAAGGGAAGGCAGCAAACAAGCCAGATGACACAGAGGCAGAAACACTGAGCTAAAGAACAGATACACAGCAGAGGCTGAGGAAGCCTGGCGTCTTCAGGAGAAGAGAGCAGAAATGCAGAGCGCAGAGGAGTGGGCCATGATTGGGAGCCAAGGGGAAGGCGGGAGCCGCTTCTTACAGCTGTCACAGGCTCTCTGTCAGCTCTCCAGGCCCGGTTCCAGGTCGCATGTATCCTGGCAAGGAAACCTAGGTACCCGAGGTAACTTGAGTCTCTGGTCCTTGTAACCAAAAGTGTCCAACTAAAACCCTAACTACCCCCCGGCTCCATCTTAGATGGACTCTGAATCAATGTTCCCTTCTGTACGATGGCAAGGCAAGTGTTACATAACAAAGCGCCAAGGCATTAACAGCAATTTAATAATACGCTTTCCAGACTTGCATCCAAATATTCCAGAACAGATAAAAATAGCGGCTACAGAACTGTAATGAAAACAATCAGGCTATTTACAGGGGAGAGGTACAGTAGCAGCCTGGCTTGATCACTGGGTGTTTTGTCTTGACTTTACCACTTTGAGGGCATCCAACTGCACTGGCATGCGCTCTTCAGAATCCTGGTTCTAGCTTAGCCTTAAGTCACCTGGACAAGCCTAAGGGCTATTTCACAGAGACGTTTCAGTTTGTGATGAATCAAGTGAAAACAATCTTCACCTAAGGTCCAGATAAAGCTTTAAAGAGAAAACTAAGCTGGGAGGATCTGAAAATAAAACGAACACCATGGCACCAACAAGTGGGAGAAACCAAACCAGGAAATCTGCCAAAGATGGTTTGACTTTGCAAAGCCAGGCGTGCGGTAGCAAGTAATGCCCTTATTTCGTCAAGTTGTGTATTATGACCTGATGTGTTTTTCAATATACGTTAATGACCTGCAAATGTAGATGAGTCCCTTATGGAATATATTAAACCCAATTAAGATTTCTTAAGAAATAGTTCGGGGATGGCCTGGAAAGTCCTTGTAAACTACTCTGAAAAATATCAATAGTGGATGGCAAAAAAAAAAAGGATCACTGGCAAAAATAAAAGCAGTATACCGGGGCGGGGGGGGGGCGGGCATTTTTTTGCAAAGTGACTTCTAAGTCATTACCAAGAAATTGTTCTTTTTTCATGCTATAAACCAGACAGAATAGACATAAAGAGCAGTATGACAACCAACTATACAATACAAGCAATGTCACTGACTCACATATCTTCAAGCAGAGACTGATGAAGAAAGATGAAAGGTAGGGAGAATTATCTTTTATATTATCAATGTTTTATCAATGAATGGGGAAACCGAAAGTAGCGAAGGTCGTGCTTTCTTTCACCCTGAATTACATCTTCTATACCTAGCTTTTTAATCTCTAAGCAAAACTGACACAGGCACACATACATGTACATGCATACATACATATACAGACATATAGTATGCACACATATATATATGCATACACACATATTATACTATGCTCCATTAAAGCTTGCTCATTTAAAATGAGTTTAGAATAGGGGAGGCTCTTTAAAAAAAAAGCCCTCAAATTTTGATTTCTATCTTCAGATTTAATGAACACGATATGCAACAAAAGAATAGGATTACATCAAAATCAGTATTTTAAAACTTTTTAAAAAGATAATCACAGGCAGGAACTCCTTTTATGCCAATGTTTCTCAACCAATACAGTTTTTGAAAACACATAACAGTTCCACACTATCTCCCTCAGATTATTTTATGCGACCCTAAACATCCTGACTCTGTAGAGAGTCACCATATGTTCCCTGAATCCAGAAGATACAGACAGAAGATTTTTGCCCCAACTTTTCTTTCTGTCACCTGTAATGGTTGGGGCTGGGGAGGGAGAGAGAAGAGGGAGAAATAGAGGGAGGAAAAGTCTAAGTTTTAAATATTTTCCAGTTGTAAACGAACAATATTTAAGATACTTCTTCAAACTGCACAGGCTTCCTGTTCGACAGCTATTACCTAGATGATTCTAGAATGTCAGTGATTCTTCCCTGATGGCTAATTCACCAGCCCTTATCCTTTTAGACATGACTCCCCTTTTCCTGTTGTGACAACATCTCATTTACGGCTCTGAAACTAATTTCCCAGCTACAACCAGGGACTCAGGGACGTCAAGGAAGATACTGGATACAAGGTGCTGAGTGAGGCAAAGGCCCAGCTGAGAACTGGGCAGTGTTAGGCATCCCAGCACAGCACTTCCAGCTTCAGAACTTCTTCTTTGCTGGTCGAGGGCCAGGGCCTCTGAAATCTAGAATACAGATCAGGAAAACGGATTCTTTCCACGGCTCTGTCAAAGCGTGAAGATTATAAGATTGGGAGAGGGCCTCCCTGGTGGCGCAAGTGGTTGAGAGTCCGCCTGCCGATGCAGGGGATACGGGTTCGTGCCCCGGTCTGGGAGGATCCCATATGCCGCGGAGCGGCTGGGCCCGTGAGCCATGGCCGCTGGGCCTGCGCGTCCGGAGCCTGTGCTCCGCAACGGGGGAGGCCACAACAGTGAGAGGCCCGCGTACCGCAAAAAAAAAAAAAGATTGGGAGAGGTGTGTGCTTCACGCACTCGGGGTTTCCACCAGTGCGACTAGTGCATTCTCTGAGACAGAGACAGCAAAGCAGGGCTCTGGGTCCCCTAGTGCCCAGCCCTTAATTCTCTGTCTATCAGGACAGGGCTTCCCAGTGGTGCCCCGGAAGATGTGGACACACGGGGCAACACACAGACCCCCCAGCCCTTTAGGGCAGCTGGGTGGGCACTTACCCATGTGCCCTGCAAATACTGCCAATTCCTAAGTGTGCTATGATGTGAAAATAGGTGGAAAGCTCTGGATAGACTAGACAAAGCACAAAAACCTTTCAGCACGTTACAAAATTTCGATATGTTTAATTTTGTTACATACTGACATCATTCAAGTTGATAATATGTAGTTTTCCAAGAGTTTGTCTAAAAAGTTATGCTAAACATGATTTAAGTGCAATGTACATATGTTTCTCTTTTTTTTTAATAGGAAAAGAATACATCTAGCCAGGTACATTGGGAGGTGACTCATGTGAGATTTTTGCCTGCTCTTTGATTCTCTTTGGGCTCATTCTTGGAAGATGTTTATTAGGACGGAAAAATCCACACCTTGGAAAAGTTCTAGGATCTCCAATCCTTAGTCCTCACTCTTCTGAATGGACTCTGAGGAAAAGTGAGTCAGGGCCCCCACGTAACCAATGCCCAGGCTCTCAGGCCTCTTGGCCCTCCACAGTAGGCCCAACGAATAAACAACCACAATGGCTGAACACTTTAACAATTAGCAAGCCAAATGATTAGGAAATTACCAACATGCCTATTTCAAATAATTTCCAAAAAGATCATCAGGGAAACCCCTAAAAAAAACTAACTTCGTTTAAATTTGGGACAGTGCCAGCTATACAAGGGAAACATTTAGAGGGCAGTGGTCTATCTCCTTGATGGGAATGGGCACGTTTCTAACATAGCAGGGCCCACCCAGGGTTGTGTAAAGTAATCAGAGGTGGAGAATTCAAGTTCTGGCTTCCCTAACTCATGAGTTGTGTGACTTCAGACAGGTC
Source organism: Mesoplodon densirostris (assembly GCF_025265405.1). Lineage (NCBI taxonomy): Eukaryota > Metazoa > Chordata > Mammalia > Artiodactyla > Ziphiidae > Mesoplodon > Mesoplodon densirostris. The sequence goes on from NC_082661.1 coordinate 225,002,379, forward strand.
ACTTGGCCTCTCTGAGCCACAGTTTCCTTCCACTAAGTCAAGAATCATTTATCTTCTCTGCTCATCTCCCAGGGTTGTTGGGTAGATCAGATGACATACTGTTCAAGGAAGTGCTACATAAACCGTGGAGTATCTTGTCCATGTAATGTATGCAGGATTTTTTAAAATAATGCTTAATTTGACAGCATGAAAAGAACTTTAGGTCATAACACTTCCATCTTACATTACAAAGGAGACTGAGGGGTAGGTGAAAAAGTGCTTGTCATGGTTACGTTTTGAATCTTAGTTAAGTGGTCACCATGGTTATTAGTCTCTAGAAGAGGTGAAGGAACAAATACAGCCTCATTCCTGGAGGCCAGGTTTTCATCTTTGTCATTACAAAATGTACACTGAGCTCCCGTGGCTCTCTTTGCTGGGCACTGGAAACACAATCTATCTCTGCTGTCTTTGGGGAGACAAGGATCCAACTGGGAAGACAGAAGCAGCACATACAAACAGCAACCATAACAATGCTCATTTGGGACTTCCCTGGTGGCGCAGTGGTTAAGAATCCACCTGCCAATGCGGGGGACACAGGTTCGAGCCCTGGTCCGGGAAGATCCCACACGCCATGGAGCAACTAAGCCCATGCACCACAACTACTGAGCCTGTGCTCTAGAGCTTGTGAGCCACAACTACTGAAGCCCACGTGCCTAAAGCCCATGCTCCGCAACAAGAGAAGCCACCGCAGTGAGAAGCCTGTGCACTGCAACGAAACAGTAGCCCCCTCTCGCTGCAACTAGAGAAAGCCCGCGCGCAGCAACGAAGACTCAACGCAGCCACAAATGAATAAATTAAAAAAAAAACCTCACAGAAATAAAATGCTCATTTGCTTGGTTAGTTCAAGGGTATGTAGAATAGATGCTCCAGGGAGATTAACCAGGGCTAGGATGCTCATGCAAGAGAGTGTTTCGAACAGTGTCCTGGTGTTGGGCTTGGTAGAAGATAGCACTTAAAAGTACCAAGAACCTGGATGGAATCTCAGTTTGACGGCATCCTAGGGTCATGACCTTGCAGCAAGGTGTATAATTTGAAAAAAAAAAATCATAATTTCTTCACCCATGCAATGAAGATGATAGTATCTTCCTGACAGGGCTGTGGTGGGGATTCAAGCAGATAAGGCGTATGGAACATTTACAGTGCCTGGCACTCGGGAATTTTTCAGTCACAGTCCTGACTGCAGCTGCCCAAGTGTGGCAAGGTGACCCAGCACAGTGGGAAGGCACATGGCATGTTTGGCGCATGACTGAGGGTGTGGAATAGAGATCAGACTGTAGTTGGGCTTTATCCTACTAGTGAAGGTTTTGGGGCTGGGGAGTCACACGTGTTGTGTAGAAATCCCTCTGATGGCAGCATGCAGTCATCAGGGAAGGGGGAACAGAAGGTAGAAAACCAGTTAGGAAACTGTATGAGGAGGAGGAGATTAATTGAGCCCCTTCTTTTATACTAGGAACTGTCCTTACACAGAATCACCTCTTTAATCCTTGCAAAAAAAAAACCCAGATGAAATCCCCATTTCACAGATGAGGAAATGGAGGCTCCGAGACATTAAGTGAGTGAAGTCAGGATCTGTTAACTGAGCAGGAGAGTCCACTAAGCTGCTTCCCACACACAGGGTGACAAGGGCCTTGGACTTGCAAGTGCAGCAAGGGAGACCGAGTACCGCTGTGCTCCTTGGGTGGTAACATTGTCCACCCCAGGGAAGGTGGCAAAATCTCTGCTGTTTTTATTTCTATTAGGGAGAAGCCTTCTTCATCCACCTTCTCCTGGAGGGGACTAATCTTTGAAGAACTGGTTTCCAAGGTGGTCCCAAAGCTTCTACCAATACTGGCAAGTTCAGGCCTCACAGTTTGGTATTTTCTGTTTATTCTCCAGAATGGAATGATGGACCCTTGTGACTGAGACCAGAGACCAGCTCCTGTGTGGACACCCAGAGGGAAGCCACTGTGGCCCAGACAACACACACAGCTCCTTTCCTAGTTCCTAGAAGGTGATTTCTCTCTGAGATAAATGCCCTCGCTAGGGCTCAGCCAGCCTTCGAAGGAAGTTTCTAGAATTACCCTGGCACCTAACTGGCAACAGATAACTAGGCCCAAAGGGTGGAGAAAACCCTAGAGATCCTAAGGGTCTGGGGAACAGAATTTATGTTTCCACTAGAAGCCTTGTTTATACTCTGGTTGAAGAAATGGAATGAAATGTACTATATATGCCAAGCATATGTGTATTTTTCCAATTGACCTTAAAACAACCAAACAAAACCAATAATGGTGTTGACCATATGTCAGCTGCTAACCTAACCACTTTACATAGAGCACTTTCTAATTAATCCTCACAACATCCTATGACATGTATGCAACTCTTATCCCTATTTGATGGATGAGAACACGGGCTCACAGCCACTTGGGTGGCAGCCCCAGGCAGTGGGTCTAGGGCGGTAGGACTCCAAAGCCTGTGCTCATTTTACTGCATCAGCTTCTAGAATAATTTCTTTAAGGGGGTTGAGGATGCTCAGAGGGAAGTAGTACAAATAAAAAGAGTAATAATAAGGACTTCTAGCTTCCAGAAACTTCCACTTTATTTCAATGTCCTTATGTACTTTAGATCCCAGAGCATCCTTTCTGTTTTTTTTTAACTGACAATCTATAAAAATTACAGTATTCTCCTTAACCCCCACTTGTGTAGTTGTTAGCAATTTCCATAAATAAAGATGTTTCACAGGATGAAACACTGACAACAGACATCACCTTGGAAACTGTAAGACAGCTGGGGTGCTGATTAGCCTGTTTTTGACCCTGACTTGGCCCCCAAGCCTGTGAGCCTGCAGCGGTCCAAATGAACTCCTTCATCTCCTCTCTTTCTCCAGCTACCTAAACCCCGGAGTGCAGGAACATAAAACCCTGGCACTTGGCTATAGGCTCTGTTTTGTGGCAAAGAGTATTTGAGGAACCACCATCTTCCTGCTGGTCCTATTAATAACAAGATCATTCTGACCCAGTGCCTAGAATTATTCCCCAGTGGCTGAATACCAGTCTTGGTAGCCTGCCCCCAACATGCCAATTCCCTGAGCACACAATCTCCCTACTTGCTAACATCTGCTCATCTCTGCCCTGGTCTTAGCCGGTTGCCTTTTACCGAGACTTTCTCAGACAACGCACCTAGCCTCAGTGGGTCTAAATTCCTACTCCAGTCTCCCAGGGCTGGACTGTCCCATCTCCAACCCAGGATTTATTCCTCCCCTGTCCTGGATCTCCACAAGACCTACAGCCTATTTTTTCAAACAATGGAAGTAATAACTGATGCTCAATTCATAGAAGCAGGGGACCTTTGGGGGATGAAAAAAGATTTACTCAGGCCAACCTTCAACAATCAGAATAGCTCCCAGGGACATTCCCTGGTGGCGCAGTGGTTGAGAATCCGCCTGCCAATGCAGGGGACACGGGTTTGAGCCCTGGTCCGGGAAGATCCTACGTGCCGCGGAGCAACTAAGCCCGTGCACCACAACTACTGAGCCCGAGCTCTAGAGCCCGCGAGCCACAACTACTGAAGCCCGTGCACCTAGAGCCTGTGCTCCGCAAAAAGAGAAACCACTTCAATGAGAGAAGCCACCTTAATGAGAAGCCCACGCACCGTAACAAGGAATAGCTCCCACTCACTGCAACTAGAGAAAGCCCTCACGCAGCAAAGAAGACACAATGCAACCAAAATAAATAAATAAATTTATTTAAAAAAAAAAAGAATAGCTCCCAATGACATAAAAATCAAGGACAAGAACATAATATCACATGGGTGTATGAATCAATTATTGTTTGTCAAAGCGACCACCACAGGTGTCAGGGCTAAAAAAGGTATTTGGTCACTTGAGACGTTCCATTGATCACTGATCATTTTACAACTCCACTCATTCATTTCCCATAAATGGAAAAAGAAAACAACTCCCCGCCCCCAAATCTCAGAGACAGAGGAGGAGCAGGGGCAATGTTAATGGCACCCAAATGTGGTCCTTGAAATCCTTTCCATTAACCTTTCCATCTGGTTCTACAAACAGGTGAATCACGGTCACAATAAAGCCAAGACCATAAATATCTTTATTCAGTCTGAACTGAGGTCAGAGACCTAAATATGTCCCAAACAGACGATTCATTTACCATTCAATCATTCATTCATCCAGACACATTTACATAGTGACTTAACACATGACTGGTATTGGGCTGGGTCATGGCAATGCTATGTTGATCTTAATAAACCTTTGGTTTAGTGGAGAATAACCAGTCTGGCAACTAATATATGACAGATAACGCTATGATTCTGGCCTAATTCTAATTCTTTAGAGTGGTACCATTCTATACTTTCTTTTCACTTTTCGACTGTTATTAAAACAATTAAACCCTTATTTTCTGCTAAATGCTGGAATTGTTTGTTTGTTGTCATTTTACTTTGAAAAGGCTCCGATCACCATTTCGTCTGAACTGTCAGCATCACCTTCCCAGCCCACCCCCTCCCGACGTGAGCCTCCGATTCTCCCCACTTCCTTCCTTCTCAGATGATTAGATTCTGCCAGTGAATTCTCCTCCCTGGTCACTGAATTATGGATAATGACTCTTTGGGGTTCTCTCTCATTCCCTCTCTTTCCCCTTTGACCCCCGCCCCTTGCCTCCCTCTTCTTTATTTCTTTCGACCTCCTTTGGGAGGGGGGTGAGCTTTTTATTTTTCTTAGACTATCAAATTACACTGTGTGATGGAAATCATGGTACCTACGCATTAGAGTTCTTTCAAATGACAAAGGCCTTACTGTGTCTCAGTGGTTATGGCGTCCTGAATTACAAACTCTAATAACGCCTAGTAATTAGCCCTTCTATGCCATGTACTCGCAGCTTCCCTTCTCAAGACCCTGGGTGGCTGGCATAAAGAAAAAGATGTCCATATACTACAACTTGATCATTACAACCTTCTTTAAAGGGTTTACTATAAGAAGCCATCACCAACAGAGCCAGGCTCAAACTAACTGATTCACATCGTTACTCCCCAGTCTTTGACAGCTTCCTTCCAATCTAGACAGGCTCTTAGAATGACTGAAATCCGAAAATATTAATGCATGGGCTCCATACAAATGTCAAGTTTAATGATCAAAGTGCTACTTTTTAAACTATACAAGTAGCATTACTTTCTGGAAAAAAAGTTAATTAAAAAAATCACAAAAGTAACAAGTGATGGAATATTTGTGAAATGGCCTGATTGCCGTCAACAGGCATGACTAAGAAGGTCATTGCACAGTTTCCAGGGTCAGCTGGCCATTTCTGCTCTATCTTTCCCTCTTACTACCCTCTCAAAAAATGCTCAAGAAAAAGAAACAGGATATAAGTTGAAAGAGTTGGTCTGCTACTAGTTTGATAGGCAACTGAAAATACCCTTGTCCAGCTTTAGGTCCCCCAAAACTATGCCACAGACAAGAATGACACAGGATGAGCCATAGTGAGCATCGAGGTCAAGGGGCTATGATGTAACCCAGGGCAGCAACCTAATCAGCACCAGTGACTCAACATCTTTGAAAGGTTCTTCCAAAATTCCCTTTGAATCTGGGAGTGGGAAGCCTTTCTAACTATGCCTCACAATTCAGAAACCACATAATATATATATATATATGTGTGTGTGTGTGTGTATGTATATATATATATATATATATATATATATATATATATATGTATTCTTCTGCATAAAACCCCCAAACCTCTACATGGCAAAAGCCCTATACGTTAAGTCAAAAGACAAACTAGGGGGAAAAAAAGATGCAACTCAGGTCACGGACAAAGGGCTCACGTCCTTAAAAGTAGTTCCTAAATGTTGGTAAGAAAAAGAGCAGCCACTCAATAAAAAATGGGCAAAGAACAATAAAAGACAGTTTACAGAAGAGAAAATAGAAATAGCTTGTAAATAGATGAAAAACTGTTCAACATCACTTACTAGAGACATGCAAATTAAAAATACACCGAGACACCATTTTCACTTATCAGAATGGCAAGAATCCAAAGTTTGATAACACATTCTCTTGAACAAGATGGGGAAAACAGGCATTCCTCACACGTTGCTTGGAAGAGTGAAATTTGGTAAAACCTCAAGGGAGGGTGATTTGGCAAGATTTATCAAAATTCCAAATGCATAGACCCAATGGCCCTGTAATTTCACTTCTTGGTGCTTGTCCTACAGATGTTTCACTTGGCTAAATGACATGGACAAGATTATTTATTGCAGCATTAGTTTTACAGTAAATGTTTGAAAACAGTATAAATGTATATTAATAGGGAAGCGGTTAAATAAATGATGACATTGATGGAATAATAGGCGGCCGTACAAAAGAAAAAATAAAGAATGGTGACATTCTCTGTCCTGCTACACAAAGATACATGTTCGCTGAAAGAGTCTGGTGGTGCAGGAAACCTTTCTGTACAAAGGGTTGGGGGAAGGCTGGGATAAAGCTAGATTTGGTATTTGCTTGAATGTGCAAAAAGGATCTGGGGAAGATACACAAAAAATGAATACAGTGGTTACCAAGAGTAATGGGACCGATACATTTTCCACTGTAGACCTTTTAATATCTTTGGATTTTTCAACAATTATTTTTTCATTTTCTAAAAATTGAAGTATAGTAGATTTATAATAATATCTTCAGGGAGTTCCCTGGTGGTCTAGTGGCTAAGGCTCTGTGCTCTCAATGCAGGGGGCCCAGGTTTGATCCCTGGTCAGAGAACTAGATCCCACATGCCGCAACTAAGAGTTGCTATTAAAAAAAAGTTCCTGCATGCCACAACTAAAAGGTCCTGCATGCTGCAACTAAAGATCTCGTATGTCGCAACGAAGATCTTGTGTGCCGCAACTAAGAGCCGGCACAGCCAAATAAATAAATAAATAATTTTTTAAAAATCTCTGGATTTTTGAACCATATGAATATATTATTACTCAAAATTTATTTAAATTTTAGAGTGTCTTTGTGACTGTGTCAAAGGCAGTTTTTGCTCAGCGCATTAATAAATCGATAACCTCAAGAATTAGGGGAGGCATGAGGGATGGTAAGGGTCAGCAACTACAGCCTCTTCTCGAAAGTTTCCCAAATGTCAATTATGGACCTTAAAGGTAGAAACATTCTCACAAACCCCTCAGTACTACCTTTCCTTAAAATGGTGTGACTTAAACACCGACTCACATAAAACCAAGTATAAACTTCTCATGCTCGAAACTCATTCACAATTATAAAACCAAATATGTTTACAAATCAAATACAGCAAAATTATGAAACCAATAGAAGTCTGAAATAACCACAGTAACTTATTGTGAAAGACTGGGTTGTTTTGTTGACACTAACTTGTTGCTTGGAGCAGGAATATTGCACAGGCTGAGTGGAAGTCAACATACTTAGTTACCTTTTGTTACGCAATGCAGTGACTCTACAGCCATTTTCCTCTATTCAGATTCAGGATACCTTTGTGTAGAGTGCTGTGAAATCTTCTGACCTTATTTTGGCCCAATGCATCTTGTGTTGTTCAAGCTGCTTCGGCCACTTTCTCAATGGCTCAAAAACAACTGATATGGGGCTTCTCTGGTGGCGCAGTGGTTGAGAGTCCACCTGCTGATTCAGGGGACATGGGTTCGTGCCCCAGTCCGGGAAGATCCCAGATGCCGTGGAGCGGCTGGGCCCGTGAGCCATGGCCGCTGGGCCTGCACATCCAGAGCCTGTGCTCTGCAACGGGAGAGGCCACAACAGTGAGAGGCCCGCGTACCGAAAAAAAAAAAAAAAAAAAAAAAAAAAAACCAAAAAAACCCCAACTGATATGGAGTCATCACAGTCGTAAATCCAAGTGCTAACTTGATCACTAACACATGTCAGTCAAAAGGTGGTCCTTCCGATAACCCAGAATAACTTGTATTGACTTTTATTCACACTATTAATTATTAACATAATAAAAATGAAAACATCAAATTTTAAAATTCTGGAGAGAGCTCAGACTGAGAGTGTACAGACCTCCAGCAGTTCACAGCTGCAAAATTAGCTACAAAACTAGCTGCAAAACACCACTGTAATTAGTTAATACATTTGAGGGGTGGTGCCTCTAGTCTCGGCCCCAGTTGAAGACTCTTTGCCTTGGACTTGCTGTTCAAGCCTCTGACGAGTCAGATTCTTTGGCTCCCGAGTCTGCCTTCACCAACGATCCCTTCTTTGTGTTGCTGCCCACAGCTGTGAAGCAGCCCGGCCCCATTCCTGTGCCCACTTGCAGACTCTCAAACCTGAGCCCGGGGCAGTCTCAAACCACCCATATACTGGGATGAGAGCGTAGACCATCCATGATGGTATATTCTCCATTTAGCACAAATAACAATTCTCCATGGAGGGCACACACATATCAATCTTCATTTCAAAGCTTCTCTCATTAGGTCTTAACAAAACCCAAAAAACTAATTCCAGTATTAAACATCTGTGCAGATTCTTGCTGAATCCAGTTTCCCAGGCAAAGGGATGATGTCATACATTTTTGCATCTTCAGTGCCTAACTCATGGTAAGTGCCTAATACCTGTTCAACAGATAAATGAGGGAGGGAGTGAATGGATGAATAAATGAATAAAATGAGTGATGAATTAGCCAGAAAGTAAAAATAGGGAAAAGGAAAAAAAGAAAAAAGCTCGTGCAACTACAGCATGCTCCTAGAACATCAGCTGGCCTCTTTTTTACATCTCTAACGCCCTTTTTGATTACACAGAAGCAGTAGTACCCTTTTCTAACTAAAATCTTTCTCCATATATGATGTTCTTTAAAAACCAGAGTCTACCGGAAAAATGTAGTAGAGTTTTCTTGGCCATTTATTTTTAAAGCAATTGCAAGTTCAGTGTAGGAAGTCATTCTAACAGTTGGCCTGTCGCCAAGGTTAAAGCTAAAACAAGTAGACTCTATAGGACTGAAGTTAATACAGACTGTAATATGGTAATCACTTTCCACTCAATGTGTCTAGTGATTATAAAGGTCGCTGGCTACATACCTCAGGCACATTCTTTTGATACCACGTTCAAGGTCAGCCAGGAACTTGGCTAGAACCCAATATAAGGGGGAAAGGAAACAATTCTCTCAAGTTCAAGCAGTTTCTGAGTTACGTGAAGAATTTTTGTATTTGTTTTTACTTTAAATGGTAAGAAGTAACAATGCTCCTAAAGCTTTCAATTAATTTAAGTCAGCGGTGGTAGAAAAGATGGAAATCTACTTCCTTTGATGAGAATGTAGGCATATGTAAGGCAAATAAACAGCAGCATTTAGTGCCATTCTGGGGTCCTGGGATCACTGCTCTGTTCCCATCTGTATCCTTAATTCTTTCTTTCTTTTTTTTTTTGGCTGCACCACGTGGCATGTGGGATCTTTGTTCCCCGACCACGACCAGGGAATCAAACCCGTGCCCCCTGCAGCGGAAGCACCTGGAGTCTTAACCACTGGACCACCAGGGAAGTCCCTCTGTATCCTTAATTCTTATTCTTCCTCCTCTTTGGGTGGTCCCTATGTCACACAGTCCTTATTCACCATAGCTATGGAATTGCCATTAACTGGTTACCCTCTCTCTCAGTTGAAATTTCAGTTTTCATGTGACTACACAGCAACACCACCTCACTGGACTTCAGAATGTGAAGCTCTCATAAGAGTAAGGATGGTAAAGATGGATATTAACTAATGTGTTTTTCCTAATATGTTAGAGATATGCATGGTCTGAACAAATCCCTACAGTTTTTTGGGTTTTTTTTTTTTTTTTTTTTGCGGTACGTGGGCCTCTCACTGCTGTGGCCTCTCCCGTTGCGGAGCACAGGCTCCGGACGTGCAGGCTCAGCAGCCATGGCTCACGGACCCAGCCGCTCCGCGGCATGTGGGATCTTCCCGGACCGGGGCACGAACCCACGTCTTCTGCATCGGCAGGCGGACTCTCAACCACTGTGCCACCAGGGAAGCCCAAATCCCTATAGTTTTAACGAGAGGATTCTGATGGTGTGAAGATAAGATTGCATTCAGATTCACCCCCAAAGTTCAGCTTGTCCATCACAACAGCCAAGAGCCCAATATGGCACCAGGGAAATGATAATTTCAGTTCCACTTAACAGGCTGTTCTCTCCTTCCTCTTGGTTTTCAAAATAGAAATAATGATGCAACAGGGTTTTCTCCCTTGCTATGTTCCTTAGTGAAAATCCCCTTTGAGCAATTATTTCATTTGGATCTGAGCAGGCACTCTGTTTTGGAGGGATATCAAGACGGACTCATCCAGACATTTTGTTGTGGCCTGTCTGGGGCTAAAAATTTGGGTATTAGTGAGTGGCAGGGATTATGTCTTCCCCCACATGGACTCCTAGTTAGGTAGCCAAAACCTCCACCCACTTGGTCCTTCCCATAACTTCACAGAGCTTTACGCTTGAGGTTCACCTTCAGTCCAGGATATGACTGGTAAGCCTGCAAGGGTCATCATCAGACCACTCCAGTGATTAACGTCTCTCCTACAGTCTGGTGTGTGCAAGCTGTGGCCACTCTGAGACCAAGATCACCTAGTCAGGAAAAAGCCCTTCCCTCTAACTGCTGGAACCAGAGGAAATCAGATGTCAGCTACCCTGGCAAAGAATGGATCTGATGGCACTGAGATAGCAACAAGAAACAGGACAGGCATCTGCTTGTACCCCAAGGCCACCGAAACAATGCTAAGCATCTGAGTGCCACAAGCCCGCCAGCCCAACATGGAGAACAGTGCAGACAGCCCTTCCTACTGCTGGAACAACAACCGTCCACCCTGCATAAGTTCTGAGCTGCTATTCTAAGCAATCAGTCAGGCGTTACTTGTCTATCCTCAATGAATTCAACTTAAATGATACCAACACCTGCCCTGTATCCAAAGAGGGTAAGACCATGGGGCCACTTAAACTAGCTTTTTTTTTTTTTTTTTTTTTTGCGGTATACAGCCCTCTCACTGTTGTGGCCTCTCCCGTCTTGGAGCACAGGCTCTGGATGCGCAGGCTCAGCGGCCATGGCTCACGGGCCCAGCGGCTCCACGGCACGTGGGATCCTCCCGGACCGGGGCACGAACCCGTGTCCCCTGCATCGGCAGGCGGACTCCCAACCACTGCGTCACCAGGGAAGCCCTAGACTAGCTTTTGAGGGGGAAATGCAACGGGGAAAGGGAAGTTGGCTGCAGAGTGCTGAAGCAGGTGGACTCAAGGCAGGCTACCCTGGGCTCACACACCACCAGCTCAAGCACTTACTGGCTGCGTGTGTGACCTTAGGCTCAGAACCCTCCTCTGCAAAATGAGGATAATAATAAGTGCTACTTATTGGCATCACTGTGGTGGTCAAATGAGAGTGCCAGACTCTCAGTACGCGCTCAACTGGTGTTACGTATTATTATTAAGGAAGGTCACTAACTATTATGAGGAATCTCACTGCCAAAATCCAGAAATTTTCTTCTTTGAAACCACTGAAAAGACTGATTCACAAAAGAGTAAATGGTTTGCAAGCTGGTGCCTGTCTTGTGGAAGGAACACCTGGTCTAAAACCCTATGCGATCCCGTAGTAAAACTAAACTAAACATCTGTAGAGCGCTTCAGTGCTCTCAAGATGCCTCGCTGATCTTGGCGAAAATCCTGAATAGGTATTATTTTCCTCGCCTTATACCTACATGTAAACATGAAGTTAGTAGAGTTGGGACTTGAAGCCAGGCCAGCTTATTCCAAATTCTCCTCTCTTCCCACTACACTGTGAAGTGAAACTGTTCCTTAACTGGTGCATTGGACCTCAAGGCTGAATCCAGTAAGAAGCAAGAGTACTTTGAGTTTCCACCTCTTCCAGCTAATAGAAACCATCACCCAATACGAATGGAGCCAAATGCCATAGGTTGAAACTCCCCACTCTCACTCCTTATAACGATCACCATGACATATTGAGCTCTTGCTAGGTTCCGATGGCTGTTCTCAACACTTTCCATCTATAAATATAGACAACTCCAATATATAGGCACTATTTTCATCCTCACCTTACAGATGAGAAGTGTGAGGTAGGGAAACACCATTTGCCCCAAACCACACCAGCTTGGAAGTGACAAGTGGGTTTCAAACTCAAATACGGGGCTATTCTAGATCTCTGAGCTGTTCGTGCATTGCATAAAGGTACCTGGATAGGGCTTCCCTGGTGGCGCAGTGGTTGGGAGTCCTCCTGCCGATGCAGGGGACACAGGTTCGTGCCCCGGTCCGGGAAGATCCCACATGCCGCGGAGCGGCTGGGCCCGTGACCCATGGCCGCTGAGCCTGCGCATCCGGAGCCTGTGCTCGGCAACGGGAGAGGCCACAACGGTGAGGGGCCCGCGTACCACACACACACACACACACACACACAAAAGTACCTGGATAAGAGAGGTGGGTGGGGCTGAAATGTAGCCCCAGATCTGCCCTGGGGGCTGTCTTCGCAGTGGCACAGCTTAGAAGGGATGCATTTTTCTCAGTGCACTGTGCCCTGTGTAGGACCTGCTCAGGTCCAAAGCCACGCTCTTAACCACAAGTCTACACTCTTAAACACTTGACTGCTGTCCCAAGAGGTAGTACCAGCTGAAAATATAAACTCAAGAGTATTGATAAATGTATGAATAATATATAATACGTAATGGGTTAAACGGGAATGGGATTTAGAGGGATGGGGTAAATTATACCTTAATCTTCTCTGGCTGACTTCCCTGTCAGACACCTGTCATAGATCCTGTTTGTAAAGAAAACCAAACATTAACAGTACCTTTGTTCAGTTGCAAATATGTTTAAATGTGCAACTACATTCTGCCTTAATAGCTAGACATTAATGTAAGGTGTCTCAAACACAAGAAGACTTTGAGGAAACCAGGACACCTTTCCCAGTTAGGACATTGGTATCATTTATTCACCCATGTTCTCCTAGTCCGAAACAAACACTGCTCAGTTCTCATCTCACTGAGTGCTTATTTGATTAGCTGAAATGAAATCTGGTCTTGGTCATGTAAAATCAGCCACACACACCATTACCAGTTAAAACTGGTTTCAACATAGAACTCAAGTCTTTCCAGAATTGTTTATACCACAGGACACAGGACACAACACTCCACCAAGCCCCAGAATCCCGTTCCTGTTACCAGAAAACCACTTCTCTGTAGAAAGTGTGATTATTTAACTCCGTAGCACTTTGGAGCTAATTTCAAACATGCTGAATGAATATCAGGGAATGAACATCCCTACTGATACAATTCAACTGACAGTATATATTTATAAATTATAACAATATGCATCATGGTGACACCATACAGTACAATTGCAATGTAAATATTGGCCTGTGACTAGGTTTTTCGATAGGGCATGGACTCCCCAATTTGCCCTGGTCCTCACCACTCCCTATTGTCCCCCTGAGATTGGGGCCAAGTGCCAGTTTCCATTTATCACATGGTACTTTAAAAAAACTACAATCATTGTTCATAGGAATGAAATGTATCTCTATAAACATAAACTACATCTGCATCAAAGCTGGAAAGAAATAAAGATAGGGCCTCCCTGGTGGCGCAGTGGTTAAGAGTCCGCCTGCCGATGCAGGGGATACGGGTTCGTGCCCCGGTCTGGGAGGATCCCATATGCCGCGGAGCGGCTGGGCCCGTGAGCCATGGCCGCTGGGCCTGCGCATCCGGAGCCTGTGCTCCGCAACGGGAGAGGCCACAACAGTGAGAGGCCCACATACCGCAAAAAAAGAAAAAAAAAAAAAAAAAAAGAAAGAAAGATAGACTGAAAGGGCTAGGAGTTTCATAATATTTGGGAAAAGATAGTTCTTTGTGCAATGAAGAATATTCCTAAATGTTTAATGTTTTAAAAAATTGCCCTTTACAATACAGACAGTAGCCCTCTTCCCTCCTTCCTCAATCCCTTCCAAAAGAATTATTTGAGTTTTAAATGCCAGGAGTTATTAAATATCCGAGTACTAATCCTCCTTTATTTAGCTGGTGTCAGGACCAGACTTGCCCAGGAAAATAAGAAAAAGTTTCCAAAGAAATGTCTTTCCGAGAGAGGTGTTCTAGATCCTTCAGGGGTTGTTAGGGATTGTAGATCTGATACTTCTTAATGCCTAGGTCTTTGTTTTCCCTCTTCATTTCAGCACAAAACCCTACGACCTTAAACTAAGCAACATCAAATTCTTTTTACCTCAATTTGCACTCATTTCCATAAAGCCAGATTCCTCTGATTGTACCTGGGCAAAAGGCCCCCCAAGAACAGTTAGGCAGGCTTTCTCTGTTTCCTACTTGGACTATCCTGTAATGAAATCGTAACAAGGTACATGGAATCCAAAGGTACGTGAAATCTCAAAGTACTTGGAACTACCTACGCTTATTTTTAACCCTGTGATTGATATAAAATAAGGTATTAAACTACTTCCAAAGAAATAAGAAATAGTCAGTTTCACCTAGATTTAAAAAACTAAGGACCTGACAATTTACCATCCCAGACAGTTATTGTAACAAAACATTTTTCTTTTCCTTTCTCTTCTCTTTTTTTCCTTTTCTCTTTCTTCCTCCATCCCTCCTTCCCTCCCTCTCTCCTTTCTTCTTCTCATTCTTTCTTTCCTTCTTTCAGTGAACATCTGCTCCTTGTGGGCGATGTCGTTTTATTTACACACCAGTTTTACTTGGTACATGCTACCACTAAGCCGATAGCTGCCCAGTAGACTTTTGATACTGTCATTGGGTTGTTCCCGGTTTTGCTGGGTAGACGGATGATATTCTGACAAGAGAGGACTTCATGTGGAAACACGGAATCCTAATACTGACCCTTAAACCTGACACTTCTGGCTTTCAAAGGACTTTCAGCATCTCATCTGGCCCTTATGATAAATGTGTGAGGTGGGTAGGGGGAACCATGTCCATTTTCAGTTGAAAACCAGTCTCAAAGAAGTTAAAAACCATGGCATTGCTGGGTCTCCTTCCATTCCAGAAAGTCCTTTAAGATAACAACCACCAGAAATGTTTAAACTCCTTCACCCAAAATATAATTTATAATAAAATATAGAATTTCTTTTTATCCAACTCTATCTGCCATACATGATCTTCAAAAGGAATAGATACCCTCTTTGACATTTACGTTCTATTTGAAGGACACTTCCAAGGCCCTTTCACAGATGATTGTCCCCATTTACAAAGCTTTTTGAAAATACTCTCTCCCATTCTGTGTAGGAATTATGGATCCTGTAAGACAAAGATCTAGTTGGTGAGTAAGAGCAAGGAAAAAATGAATTCATCTAAGGATTTGATAAAATCCCTGTGTTCATCTAAACTTTAAAAAACATGGGTTACAAGCACACAGAAACAGAAATCTGCAAGTGGCTGTTAAAAGCACACATGCTAAAGTTTAGTACAGCTGTAACATCCAATTGCATTCAGTCCCTGTGACAAACTGAAATGCCCACAGAAAATATCAAAGAAAGAGGTGCCCTCTGCTAGCCAAAGTTTTTATTGGCACTAAGAAAGGAGAGACAGATCCTAATTCATCACAGATATTTCTATCAAGGGTACAACACAAGCTATTGAAGTTATGAAAAAGTCATGGGGTACTCCCCGAAATTGGAATCATATGGACAAGAACAGCAGGGCTCTGAAAAGAACAGCCCATAAATGTATGAATCTTTTCAAAAGCAAAACCACGTGGTGCTTTTATGACGACTCCATGGAATTTGCCATGAGGATGGGAGTTGTTAGAAGAGAGGAACACTAACTTTTATCAAGGAAACAATGAGGGGGGAGGGGACAGTGGGCGCATAAACAGGTGAGAGCAGATAAATGGGTGAAAGTCAGAAGGCATATGGCACCCTCTTCCTAAAGCTCATAGGTTACACCCAAGCAGGGCCCTATTTGAGAGACCAGAGATGGTTCTTTTGCAAAATAGGGAATAGGAAGGAAGAGGAGTTTGCAGTTCCTAGCTTGAGGGTCAATATCCTGACGATCATTTAAGAAGTGGAGTGGAGTGCACGATCTGTAATGATTAGCCATAGCATCCTATCAGAACTGCTGAAATGGATTTGATTTGATTGATTGATTTTTATTGAGGTGTAGGTGATGTACAGTATTATATGTTTTAGGTGTACAACATAATGATTCATGAATTTTAAAGGTTATATTTCATTTACAGTTATTATAAAATATTGGCTATGTTCTCTGTGTTGTACAATATATCCTTATATCTTATTTACTTTATACATAGTCGTTTGTACCTCTTAATTCCCTACCCCTATCTCGTCCTTCCCTCTCCCCACTGCTAACCGCTAGGTTGTTCTCTTTATCTGTAAGTTTCTTTTTTGTTATATTCACTAGTTTGTTTTATTTTTTAGATTCTACATTTAAGTGATATCATACAGTGTTTGTCTTTCTCTGTCTGACTTATTTCACTTAGCATAATACCTTCCAAATCTATCCATGTTGTTACAAGTGGCAAAATTTCATTGTTTTTTATGGCTGAGTAGTATTCCATTGTATATATAAATCCCATCTTCTTTATACATTCATCAGTTTGCAGACACTTAGGTTGTGTCCACATCTTGTAAATTATATGATAGCTGAATTTTATAGCGCAAAGGGGAAATGCCTACTCACTGTTCTGTATTTGGACCCAATTATTCTCTCCATTCACCTGTAGGGAAGGAGAATTAACAAGGGAGAACCAGGGGATTTAGCTGTCAGAGTTGTATGCTCTACATTACAGAGCATCCCAGGGAGGGCTCCCTGATGGAATCATTTGCAAGGAAGGGAGGAGCTCGGGCAACATCAGTCCTTACACTAAGGCAAGACCCTCCCCTGGCTTATCTAGACCCTGCTCCTTCTCTTCTTCCCCCCTCTAAACACACACACACACACACACACACACACACACACACACACACACACTTCCAGGGTCTTCCCCACAATGAGAAACTATAGTTGAAGGGCCACGTATATGGGTATCAGGACAAGAGTAAGAAAGAACCACTAACACAACATTGTAAATCAACTATACTCAAATAAAAATTTAAAAAAAGAAAGAAAGAAGCACTAACATTTTTATCATTGTATTCAGGCAGTGATACATTTCTATTGCTTAAACACTATATAGCAAACTGAACATCTTTAACTGGTCAGAAGGCTAACAAAATTACCTGACTTTTACAAGTTATAATAATCCTGCTGCAAGCAATAGCAATGGATTCCTGAAAAATCACTTTGGTAGAAAATTCAGAGTTGAGAAAGGTAAGACTTTAGAGTATTGGCTCTTCATTTTTTTTATTCATAATCCACTTTAAGGAGCCAATGAAAGTGGTGGAGCCTCAGCTCCAGAAAAATACACCTTCCTAATGAATTCCCATAAATCCTGTATATAATTTCAGGTCATTCAAAGACCTGAAATCCCCTTTCTTCTACTGTATCTTTAAAAGAAAAAAAATAGTTTGGGGAGCCAAACTATTACAACAATCCTATAAAAAAACTCAATATTTTTATATCCACAAAGAAAAAAGAAGCAGATTAATTCAAAAAAATCTTTATGACATTTGACACAGATTACATTAATAAAAATCCATAGTGTATGTCAAATATACATTTTTCCTCCTTTGGTAGCCGTAATCTTTTTGAGATTGACCTCCCACACAGTAAACATGGATATTGGTTTTCTTTGTGCAAAAGCCACACAAACAGGCCTTTTCCTTCCCTGGTCCTCCATCCAAAGGTTCAATGCTCTCTCAGTTGTATAACTGGGAATGGCTCTATATCATGGTCCCAAAGACAGCTTAACTAGAAGGATGGATATGGGGAAAGTTTGAAGACCTTTTTTAGGAAAATCCAGAGAGAGTTTTCAGGCTTCCTCCCTGGCATACAGTCAGTGAGCTGTAACCACGACAGCCACCAGCCAGTGACACCACACCTACCTCTGCCTCTTACCTTCACTTCCACGCTCAAGGTTGCATTTCTAAGACGGACTGACTTTGCCTCGGTTTCTTTTGGCTTTCCAAAGGGTGCATTCCAATTTCATCTTCCTCTCTCCTTTTGCTTTTTTTTTCTTTCTTTCTTTCTTTTTTTTTTTTTTTTTTTTTTTGCGGTACATGGGCCTCTCACTGTTGTGGCCTCTCCCGTTGCGGAGCACAGGCTCCGGATGCGCAGGCTCAGCGGCCATGGCTCACGGGCCCAGCCGCTCTGCGGCATGTGGGATCTTCCTGGACCAGGGCACGAACCCCTGTCCCCTTCGTTGGCAAGCAGACACTCAACCACTGCGCCACGAGGGAAGCCCTCTCCTTTTTCTTTGTTTCCCTTTTTATCCTTTTTTCTTTCCAAATGCAGGCAAACCTAAGTATAAATCCAATCTCTGTCTGTTACTAGCAGGGTCTCCTCAAGTAAGAAACTAAACTTTTCCAGCAGGCAGTTTCCTCATCTATAACAGAGGAAAGAATAACTAACTTACAGGGTTGTTATGAAAATCAGATTAGTGATGTGTGAAAAGTTCTCCGCAGAATGCCTGAACCACAGAAGAATTTCAGCAAATGTCAGCTCCTCTGCCTTTATACTCTATGTTAATTGTAAAAATAATAGAAAATACATACAATCAAGCATTAATAATATGACCACAACGACTTTGAAAATTAGCCTTTAGACCACGTAGATTTGAAAATTATTACAAAGATGCTTTTAGAAATAATGTACTTTACATTATTCATTATAGTAATAGATATGCAAATATTATAAAATGCCAATGGAGTAAACAAAAGATTAATGACTTCTCTTCTTTAAAAGCTTTAATTAAAGAGTCCAAATGTAAATCTGTTAAGGCCTGTTTACTTTTATTAGAGATTGCTTTGGTTCCTAGGTTAACACAAAGATTTAAAAAATTCATGTGTACTACTGAAATGTAAAGAGTTTCCTTACTAAGAAATATTAAAGGCAAGGAATCTAGAAAAAATGAAATGAGAAAAACAAGAGTTCACCTTTTCTGTTTAGAGGGTAAAACAGATCCAATCCTTCATGTTCTACTTGACCTTCCCTCTAGCAAATACTTGCCCAGCAAGCCTAGAACAATGGAGCTGGAGGTGGGCATGCATTTCACAGACCTCACCTCAGGGGCTGGATAGTTATTCACCTCACTTTGTGCTCCTTGGGCTCAAACAGAAGGTAGAACACTTGATTCACCCCAATGAAAGTTTCCAATCCAAATCTCCCCTGGAGAGTTAGGAGGACATTAATGGATCTCTTGATTGGATCCCACAGCCAAGGAACCCTGGTTCCCTGAAAGCAAGTGTAAATAACCAACAGCACCCTGTGAAACGCCATCTGGAGCAAACCAGAAGCCAGAGGCAATTGCAGAATGACTTGAAAAATGATTGGCTGTCCTCTGAACACATCCCCTGACAGGAAAGGGAAACAAAGCAAAGGGGAAAGTGGGTCAATGATTTCTTTATAAGTTCTCTGGTTTACCTAACTACTAAGTGACGACATTTCTAAATTAAAAATTCCTGAATGACTAACCAGGCAGCTTTACATACAAAAATATATAGAAATATAAGGAAAAGGTGGCCCCTCCCCTTCCTCCCCCCCCATCCTCTCCCTGGTGGCCCCAGTTTGCCACAGAGTCACTGACGCCAGGAGAGAGGAAGGGAGGATCGGAGAGCGGGAGAGAGAGGTCTGTGTTTCCTGTCAGAGCTTTCAAAATGTGCATCCCGAGGAAGGAAGGGAAGGAGGGAGGAGGGTATGCAGGTAGAATGATTTAAAGTTGCTGATCAATCTCCAAAATATACAAGCAGTTCACGCAGCTCAATATCAAAAAAAAAAAAAAAAACAACCCAATCCAGAAGTAGACAGAGGATCTAAATAGACATTTCTCCAAAGAAGATATACAGATTGCCAACAAACACATGAAAGGAGACTCAACATTACTAATCATTAGAGAAATGCAAATCAAAACCACAATGAGGGGCTTCCCTGGTGGCGCAGTGGTTGAGAGTCCGCCTGCGAATGCAGGGCACACGGGTTCGTGCCCCGGTCCGGGAAGATCCCACATGCCGCGGAGCGGCTGGGCCCGTGAGCCATGGCCACTGAGCCTGCGCGTCCGGAGCCTGTGCTCCGCAACGGGAGAGGCCACAACAGTGAGAGGCCCGCGTACCGGCAAAAAAAGAAAGAAGGAAAAAAAAACCACAATGACACTTCCGGGTAAGATGGCGGAAGACTAAGACGCAGAGATCACCTTCCTCCCCACAGATACACCAGAAATACAGCTACACGTGGAACAACTCCTACAGAACACCTACTGAACGCTGGCAGAAGACCCCAGACCTCCCAAAAGGCAAGAAACTCCCCACATATCTGGGTAGGGCAAAGCTGAGAGATTCCCGCACAGAGGAGCGGTGCTGAGCGGCACTCACCAGCCCGAGAGGCTTGTCTGCTCCCCCGCCGGGGCGGGCGGCGCTGGAGCTGAGGCTCGGGCTTCGGTCAGAGCGCAGGGAGAGGACTGGGGCTGGCGGCGAGAACTCAGCCTGAAGGGGGCTAATGTGCCACAGCTAGCCGGGAGGGAGTCCAGGAAAACTCTGGAGCTGCCGAAGAGGCAGGAGACTTTTTCTTCCCTCTTGGTTTCCTGGTGCGCGAGGAGAGGGGATTAAGAGCGCCGCGTAAAGGAGCTCCAGAGACGGGCGCGAGTCGCGGCTGAAAGCGCGGATCCCAGAGACAGGCGTGGGACGCTGGGGCTGCTGCTGCCGCCGCCAAGAAGCCTGTGTGCAAGCGCAGGTCACTGTCCACACCGCCCTTCCGGGAGCCTGTGCAGCCTGCCACTGCCGGGGTCCCGGGATCCAGGGGCGGCTTCCCTGAGAGAACGCACGGCGCGCCTCGGGCTGGTGCAACGTCACGCCGACCTCTGCCGCTGCAGGCTCGCCCCGCACTCCGTGCCCCTCCCTCCCGCCGGGCCTGAGTGAGCCAGAGCCCCGGAAGAGGCTGCTCCTTTAACCCTGTCCTGTCTGAGCGAAGAACAGACGCCCTCCGGCGACCTACACGCAGAGGCGGGGCCAAATCCAAAGCTGAGACCCAGGAGCTGTGAGAACAAAGAAGAGAAAGGGAAACCTCTCCCAGCAGCCTCAGAAGCAGCGGATTAAAGCTCCACAATCAACTTCATGTACCCTGCATCTGTGGAATACATGAATAGACAACAAATCATCCCAAATTGAGGAGCCAGGAGTCAGTGCTGTGCCTCTGAGGTGGGAGAGCCAACTTCAGGACACTGGTCCACAAGAGACCTCCCAGCTCCACATAATATCAAACGGCGAAAATCTTCCAGAGATCTCCATCTCAACACCAGCACCCAGCTTCACTCAACGACCAGCAAGCTACAGTGCTGGACACCCTATGCCAAACAACTAGCAAGACAGGAACACAACGCCACCCATTAGCAGACAGGTGGCCTAAAATCATAAAAAGTCCACAGACACCCCAAAACACACCACCAGACGTGGACCTGCCCACCAGAAATACAAGATCCAGCCTCATCCACCAGAACACAGGCAGTAGTCCCCTCCACCAAGAAGCCTACACAACCCACTAAACCAACCTTAGCCACTGGGGACAGACACCAAAAACAACGGGAACTACGAACCTGCAGCCTGCAAAAAGGAGACCCCAAACACAGTAACATAAGCAAAATGAGAAGACAGAAAAACACACAGCAGGAGAAGGAGCAAGATAAAAACCCACCAGACCTAACAAATGAAGAGGTAATAGGCAGTCTACCTGAAAAAGAATTCAGAATAATGATGGTAAAGATGATCCAAAATCTTGGAAATAGAATAGACAAAATGCAAGAAACAGTTAACAAGGACCTAGAAGAACTAAAGATGAATCAAGCATCGATTAAAAACACAATAAATGAAATAAAAAATACTCTAGATGGGATCAATAGCAGAATAACTGAGGCAGAAGAACGGATAAGTGACCTGGAAGATAAAATAGTGGAAATAACTGCTGCAGAGCAAAATAAAGAAAAAAGAATGAAAAGAACAGAGGACAGTCTCAGAGACCTCTGGGACAACATTAAACGCACCAACATTCGAATTATAGGGGTTCCAGAAGAAGAAGAGAAAAAGAAAGGGACTGAGAAAATATTTGAAGAGATTATAGTTGAAAACTTCCATAATATGGGAAAGGAAATAGTTAATCAAGTCCAGGAGGCACAGAGAGTCCCATACAGAATAAATCCAAGGAGAAATACACCAAGACACATATTAATCAAACTGTCAAAAATTAAACACAAAGAAATCATATTAAAAGCAGCAAGGCAAAAACAACAAATAACACACAAGGGAATCCCCATCAGGATAACAGCTGATCTCTCAGCAGAAACTCTACAAGCCAGAAGGGAGTGGCAGGACATACTTAAAGTGATGAAGGAGAAAAACCTGCAACCAAGATTACTCTACCCAGCAAGGATCTCATTCAGATTTGATGGAGAAATTAAAACATTTACAGACAAGCAAAAGCTGAGAGAGTTCAGCACCACCAAACCAGCTTTACAACAAATGCTAAAGGAACTTCTCTAGGCAAGAAACACAACAGAAGGAAAAGAACTACAATAACGAACCCAAAACAATTAAGAAAATGGGAATAGGAACATACATATCAATAATTACCTTAAATGTAAGTGGACTAAATGCTCCCACCAAAAGACACAGACTGGCTGAATGGATACAAAAACAAGACCCATATATATGCTGTCTACAAGAGACCCACTTCAGACCTAGAGACACATACAGACTGAAAGTAAGGGGATGGAAAAAGATATTCCATGCAAATCGAAACCAAAAGAAAGCTGGAGTAGCAATTCTCATATCAGACAAAATAGACTTTAAAATAAAGACTACTAGAAGAGACAAAGAAGGACACTACATAATGATCAAGGGATCGATCCAAGAAGAAGATATAACAATTGTAAATATTTATGCACCAAACATAGGAGCACCCCAATACATAAGGGAAATATTGACAGCCATAAAAGGAGAAATCGACAGTAACACAATCATAGTAGGGGACTTTAACACCCCACTTTCACCAATGGACAGGTCATCCAAAATGAAAATAAATAAGGAAACACAAGCTTTAAATGATACATTAAACAAGATGGACTTAATTGATATTTATAGGACATTCCATCCAAAAACAACAGAATACACATTTTCCTCAAGTGCTCATGGAACATTCTCCAGGATAGATCATATCTTGGGTCACAAATCAAGCCTTGGTAAATTTAAGAAAATTGAAATTGTATCAAGTATCTTTTCCGACCACAATGCTATGAGACTAGATATCAATTACAGGAAAAGAGCTGTAAAACATACAAACACATGGAGGCTAAACAATACACTACTTAATAACGAAGTGATCACTGAAGAAATCAAAGAGGAAATTAAAAAATACCTAGAAACAAATGACAATGGAGACACGATGACCCAAAACCTATGGGATGCAGCAAAAGCAGTTCTAAGAGGGAAGTTTATGGCAATACAATCCCACCTTAAGAAACAGGAAACATCTCGAATAAACAACCTAACCTTGCACCTAAAGCAATTAGAGAAAGAAGAACAAAAACATCCCAAAGTTAGCAGAAGGAAAGAAATCATAAAAATCAGATCAGAAATAAATGAAAAAGAAATGAAGGAAACGATAGCAAAGATCAATAAAACTAAAAGCTGGTTCTTTGAGAAGATAAACAAAATTGATAAACCATTAGCCAGACTCATCAAGAAAAAAAGGGAGAAGACTCAAATCAATAGAATTAGAAATGAAAAAGGAGAAGTAACAACTGACACTGCAGAAATACAAAAGATCATGAGAGATTACTATAAGCAACTCTATGCCAATAAAATGGACAACCTGGAAGAAATGGACAAATTCTTAGAAATGCACAACCTGCCAAGACTGAATCAGGAAGAAATAGAAAATATGAACAGACCAATCACAAGCACTGAAATTGAAACTGTGATAAAAAATCTTCCGACAAACAAAAGCCCAGGACCAGATGGCTTCACAGGCGAATTCTATCAAGCATTTAGAGAAGAGCTAACACCTATCCTTCTGAAACTCTTCCAAAATATAGCAGAGGGAGGAACACTCCCAAACTCATTCTATGAGGCCACCATCACACTGATACCAAAACCAGACAAGGATGTCACAAAGAAAGAAAACTACAGGCCAATATCACTGATGAACATAGATGCAAAAATCCTCAACAAAATACTAGCAAACAGAATCCAACAGCACATTAAAAGGATCATACACCATGATCAAGTGGGGTTTATTCCAGGAATGCAAGGATTCTTCAATATACGCAAATCAATCAACGTGATACACCATATTAACAAACTGAAGGAGAAAAACCATATGATCATCTCAATAGATGCAGAGAAAGCTTTTGACAAAATTCAACACCCATTTATGATAAAAACCCTGCAGAAAGTAGGCATAGAGGGAACTTTCCTCAACATAATAAAGGCCATATATGACAAACCCACAGCCAGCATCGTCCTCAATGGTGAAAAACTGAAACCATTTCCACTAAGATCAGGAACAAGACAAGGTTGCCCACTCTCACCACTCTTATTCAACATAGTTTTGGAAGTTTTAGCCACAGCAATCAGAGAAGAAAAGGAAATAAAAGAATCCAAATTGGAAAAGAAGAAGTAAAGCTGTCACTGTTTGCAGATGACATGATACTATACATAGAGATTCCTAAAGATGCTACCAGGAAACTACTAGAGGTAACCAATGAATTTGGTAAAGTTGCAGGATACAAAATTAATGCACAGAAATCTCTGGCATTCCTATATACTAATGATGAAAAATCTGAAAGTGAAATCAAGGAAACACTCCCATTTACCATTGCAACAAAAAGAATAAAATATCTAGGAATAAACCTACCTAAGGAGACAAAAGACCTGTATGCAGAAAATTATAAGACACTGATGAAAGAAATTAAAGATGATACAAATAGATGGAGAGATGTACCATGTTCTTGGATTGGAAGAATCAACATTGTGAAAATGACTCTACTACCCAAAGCAATCTACAGATTCAATGCAATCCCTATCAAACTACCAATGGCATTTTTCACAGAACTAGACCAAAAAATTTCACAATTTGTATGGAAACACAAAAGACCCCGAATAGCCAAAGCAATCTTGAGAACGAAAAATGGAGCTGGAGGAATCAGGCTCCCTGACTTCAGACTATACTACAAAGCTACAGTAATCAAGACAGTATGGTACTGGCACAAAAACAGAAATATAGATCAATGGAACAGGATAGAAAGCCCAGAGATAAACCCACGGACATATGGTCACCTTATCTTTGATAAAGGAGGCAGGAATGTACAGTGGAGAAAGGACAGTCTCTTCAATAAGTGGTGCTGGGAAAACTGGACAGGGACATGTAAAAGTATGAGATTAGATCACTCCCTAACACCATACACAAAAATAAGCTCAAAATGGATTAAAGACCTAAATGTAAGGCCAGACACTATCAAACTCCTAGAGGAAAACATAGGCAGAACACTCTATGACATAAATCACAGCAAGATCTTTTTTGACCCACCTCCTAGAGAAATGGAAATAAAGACAAAAATAAACACATGGGACCTAATGAAACTTCAAAGCTTTTGCACAGCAAAGGAAACCATAAACAAGACGAAAAGACAACTCTCAGAATGGGAGAAAATATTTGCAAATGAAGCAACTGACAAAGGATTAATCTCCAAAATTTATAAGCAGCTCATGCAGCTCAATAGCAAAAAAACAAACAACCCAATCCAAAAATGGGCAGAAGACCTAAATAGACATTTCTCCACAGAAGATATACAGACTGCCAACAAACACATGAAAGGATGCTCAACATCTTTACTCATTAGAGAAATGCAAATCAAAACTACAATGAGATATCATCTCACACCAGTCAGAATGGCCATCATCAAAAAATCTAGAAACAATAAATGCTGGAGAGGGTGTGGAAAAAAGGGAACACTCTTGCACTGCTGGTGGGAATGTGAATTGGTACAGCCACTATGGAGAACGGTATGGAGGTTCCTTAAAAAACTACAAAGAGAACTACCATATGACCCAGCAATCCCACTACTGGGCATATACCCTGAGAAAACCATAATTCAAAAAGAGACATGTACCAAAATGTTCATAGCAGCCCTATTTACAATAGCCCGGAGATGGAAACAACCTAAGTGTCCATCATCGGATGAATGGGTAAAGAAGATGTGGCACATATATACAATGGAATATTATTCAGCCATAAAAAGAAATGAAACTGAGCTATTTGTAATGAGGTGGATGGACCTAGAGTCTGTCATACAGAGTGAAGTAAGTCAGAAAGAGAAAGACAAATACTGTATGCTGACACATATATATGGAATTTAAGAAAAAAAAATGTCATGAAGAACATAGGGGTAAGACAGGAATAAAGACACAGACCTACTAGAGCATGGACTTGAGGATATGGGGAGGGGGAAGGGTAAGCTGTGACAAAGTGAAAGAGCGGCATGGACATATATACACTACCAAACGTAAGGTAGATAGCTAGTGGGAAGCAGCCGCATAGCACAGGGAGATCAGCTCGGTTCTTTGTGACCGCCTGGAGGGGTGGGATAGGGAGGGTGGGAGGGAGACGCAAAAGGGAGGGGATATGGGAACATATGTATATGTATAACTGATTAAATTTGTAAAATAAAATAAAAAAAATCTAAAAAAAAAAAAAAACACAATGAGGTATCACCTCACACCCATCGGAAAGGTCATCATCAAAAAATCTACAAACAATAAATGCTGGAGAGGGTGTGGAGAAAAGGGAACCCTCTGGCACTGTTGGTAGGAATGTAAATTAATACAGCCACTATGGAGAACCGTATGGAGGTTCCTTTAAAAACTAAAAATAGAACTACCATGGCCCAGCAATCCCACTACTGGGCATATACCCTGAGAAAACCATAACTCAAAAAGAGTCACATACCACTATGTTCATTGCAGCACTATTTACAATAGCCAGGACATGGAAGCAACCTAAGTGTCCAGTGACCGATGAATGGATAAAGAAGATGTGGTACATATATACAATGGAATATTACTCAGCCATAAAAAAACGTAATTGAGTGACTTGTAGTGAGGTGGATGGACCTAGATTCTGTCATACAGAGTGAAGTAAGTCAGAGAGAGAAAAACAAATACCGTACGCTAACACATATATATGGAATCTAAAAAAAAAAAAAAAAAAAAAAGGTTCTGAAAAACCTAGGGGCAGGACAGGAATAAAGGCACAGACCTACCAGAGAATGAACTTGAGGACACAGGAGGGGGAAGGGTAAGCTGGGATGAAGTGAGAGTGTGGCATGGACATATATACACTACCAAATGTAAAATAGTTAGCTCGTGGGAAGCAGCCACATAGCACAGGGAGATCAGCTGGGTACTTTGTGACCACTTAGAGGGGTGGGAGAGGGAGGGTGGGAGGGAGACACAAGAGGGAGGGGTTATGGGGATATATGTATGCATAGAGCTGATTCACTTTGTTATAATGCAGGAACTAACACACCATTGTAAAGCAATTATACTCCAATAAAGATGTTTAAAAATAAATAAATAAAAAATAAAGTTGCTGATCAAAAATTCCCTTCACCAAAAAGCCTGAATATTCAGTTAACTTTTTTTAAGCCGCCTAAACCTCAGACAGATAACCATTTGGTATATCAGCACCTTTTAAAAATGCAATGTCTCTGTAAACTGTAAGACTTGAGTTGCTCATACACCGTGTTTATGACTCAGAGCCAATGGCCTCCTAACACCTAATAGAGATCATCAGCCATCAGAGAACAATGATGGGCCATCATCTATGAAGGGCTCCTTGTGTTTCCTGTATTTTACATAACTTATCTCACAGAATCCTCACTCCTGGTGCTGAAACGTGATTAAACCATATTATATAAGGAAATCAAGCTCAGAAAGGAAGAGACACTTCCTAAATCACATCTCTTGGTAACAGATGGGGCTGGGATTTGAATCAGGTTCTGATTCCGGTTGTATATTTACTAAGGGAAGGGCTGAAAAAGACTAGAGCCCTGTGGGGGGTAGAGAACACAAAAGAAGTAGTGAGAAGAGCAACCTTGGTGGCTTCCCAATTTGCCTGTGGCATTTGGTGCACTCAGGGCGCCAGGAAGCATGCCTGGGCTTAGCCTGAGACCCAGACTGGAGGTGGTACCCACCACAGCCGTCAGCATTACAATCTGCGCAGTTCCAAGTGACAAATTCCTGATTTGGACACAACTACAAAACAGGTTTTTGTGTGCAGGCCTGGGAACCATCCCACAATTTAAAACCCGATCTCTTCATAAAGTGGTTCCCCTCACCTAGAGATTGTCATACTGAGTGAAGCAAGTCAGACAGGATACGATATCACTTACCTGTGGAATCTTAAAAAAATGTTACAAATGAACTTATTTACAAAACAGAAATAGACTTACAGATGTAGAAAACAATCTTACGGTTACCAGAGGAGAAAGGGAGGGAGGGATAAATTGGGAGATTGGGATTGACATATACACACCACTATATATAAAATAGATAGCTAATAAGGACCTACTGTATACCACAGGGGACTCCACCTCAATATTCTGTAATGGCCTATATGGGAAAAGAATCTTAAAAAGAGTGGAAATATGTATACGTATAACTGCTTCACTGTGCTGTATAGCAGAAAGTAATACAACATTGTAAATCAACTATACTCCAATAAAAAAATAAATAAACAATAAAGTGTGTCCCCTCTGCGTGTGATGATGGTAAAGCAGAAAACATACGCCATGTCCCTAGAACAGGAAGTCAGCCTCAACTCCTCAACTTTCTGAAAAGGAGGCTTAGAGTAAATTTTCTCTTCCCTACTTTTGGAGATCAGTTTCTCTTCCCTACTTTTGGAGATCAGTCAGAACCGGAAGATGTCAAGAGCCATCTCAAATCCTACACAAATTACATGTATTCATTCTTACAGCTTTTTTTGTAGAATAATGTAAAGTCTCAAGACAAATTGGAATGGGTGACTAAATCATTCTGTGGACAAAATCCTCTTGAGGGTGATAATAACAAGCAGAGGGGGAGGAATTCATGGAACAAGCAAGCAACATCTGCTTTTGTCTAACCATACTTCTCGCTAGCAGCACTTGCTTATTAAGTAAGTATGTGAGCCAACCCCATAAAGAACTATAGATCACTGCTCATGACAACACACAGTTATAACATAAGGTTCCACTAGGAACTAACACACATTGTACTGGCTTTTATACATAATTAATCTACAAAGAAAAATGCTAACTGCTAAGTGCAACTAAGAGCAACTTCATTAATACTTGGAAATTAGGGACTTCCCTGGTGGCACAGTGGTTAATAATCTGCCTGCCAATGCAGGGAACACGGGTTCGAGCCCTGGTCCGGGAAGATCCCACATGCCGCGGAGCAACTAAGCCCGTGTGCCACAACTACTGAGCCCGTGTGCCACAACTACTGAAGCCTGCGCGCCTAGAGCCCATGCTCTGCAATAAGAGAAGCCACCGCAATGAGAAGTCCGTGCACCGCAACGAACAGTAGCCCACGCTCGCCACAACCAGACAAAGCTCGTGCTCAGCAACAAAGACCCAACGCAGCCAAAAATAAATTAATTAAGTAACAAAAAACTTCTAGCTAATGGAGGCTTAAAAATGTAAACATTAAAATAAAACAAAAACAAAATCCCAAAACCCATATGCTACCAAAAGGCAAGGAAGGAAGGCAAATAAAAAGAACATAGAGCCAATAGAAAAAAATAGAAAGCACTTAATAAGATAGTAAATTTAAACACAAGTCACATGTACATTGACTAAATAATCCAATTAGAAGGTGAAGATTTTCAGACTGGATTAAGAAAAAAAATCAGCCATCTACTACTTATAAAAGACATCTAATATAAGGATACAGGGACTTCCCTGGTGGTCCAGTGGTTAATACTCCGTGCTTCCAACGCAGGGGGCCTGGGTTCAATCCCTGGTTGGGGAACTAAGATCCCACATGCCCTGCAGCACAGCCAAAAATGAATTAAAAAATATATATATATATACACACACACACACACATATATAGATAGACAGATAGATAGATGGATACAGAAAGGTTGAGAGTAATATGAAAAAGATAACCATATAAACATTAGCCAAATAAATCTGCTGCAACTATAATGATGAAGCAAAGAGCAATTCTGGAGATACAAACATTTCATGATAAAATGTTCAATTCACCAGAAATATATTACAATGATAAATGTATATATTCCTAATGATACAGCCTTAAAACATATAAAACAAAAATTGGAAGTATTACAAGGACAAATAGTCAAAATCACAATTATGGTGGAAGAATTGAACACAAGCAGCAAAGTTAACCACTGAACATAAATAAAGCATTTATCCAGCAACTGCAAGGCACATTATTCTTCTCAAGCACAACATGTAACATTTACAAAAATTGACCATCAACAGGGAATAAAACAAATCTTACTAAATTTCAAAGCACTGAAATCATATAAATATGGTTATGGTTTCTAACTGCAGTAAAATAAATACCAAAATTTTTGAAAATTAAGAACTATATATCTAAATAACTCAAGATAACATGAAAAAAAAGATCAGAATGGAAAAAAAACTATTTTGAGTGAAATAACCACCAAAACACTATATATCAAAACTTAGCAGTGAAGTGCAGGTTAATAAGCCATGCTTAGAGGGAAAAATTATCTAGAATAAATATACTAGAAAATAAGGGTGAATATCAACAAACTAATATCATTTTCAAAAGCTAGAAAAATACCAATGTATACTCAAAGAAAACAGAAAGAAGGAAATAATAAATGGTAGATATTAATGAAGTAGAAAATAAATGTAAACAGAAAAGGTCAACAGGTCTAGAAGCTGATTCTTTACAAAACTGATAAATTCCTAGAAAGACCGATTAAGAAAGAGAAGGCACAAATAACCAATGTCAGGAATAAAAAAGGGGGCTATCACTGTACATCCTACAGACATTAAAAATATGAGAATATCATTAACAAATTTATGCCAATATATTTGAAGATCTAGGATGAAAAAGATAAATCCTAGAAATAAACAACTTATAAAACTGACAGTAAAAGAAAAATTTTAAACATTTGAATAGCTGTCATACCATTCAACAAACCCACAAAGAACAGTTGAAGGCCAGATAACTTCACCTGTGAGTTTTGCCAATGTGTCAAGGTGAAACAATACTGTTATCACATGAAGTCTTCCAGAAAACAGAACAAAGAGTGAGCACTCCACAACTTATTTTTAAGGCCAGTATAATCTTGATACCAAAATTTGACAAGGGTATTGTGAAAAACAAAAATTATAGGAAAATTCTTCTAATTTATCAGGGTGCAAAAATCCTAAATAAAAGATTAGCAAGTGATATTAAATAAACACATTAAAAAACCCCAATAACATGTCACAGCCAAGTTGGATTATTTTATATACACAAGTTTGATTTAACACCTGAAAATCAGTTGATATGTCACCACACTAACAGAATAAAAGAGAAAAAATCATATGATTACTTTAATAGATACAGAAAAGCATTTGAAAAAATTCAGGAGCCATATATAATTAAAAACTTTTATCAAACTAGAGATAAGAATTCCCTTTAAATGAAAAAAAATTATCTACATGGTGCAGCCATTGTGGAGAACAGTATGGAGATTCCTTAAAAAACTAAAAATAGAGTTACCATATGATCCAGTGGACTATATGGTCCACTCCTGGGCATATATCTGGAGAAAACTATAATTTGAAAAGATACATGCACCTCAATGTTCATTGCAGCACTATTTACAATAGCCAAGACATGGGAGCAACCTAAATGTCCATCAACAGATGAATGAATGAAGAAGATGTGGTACATATATACAATGGAGTATTACTCAGCTACAAAAAGAATGAAATAATACCATTCACAGCAACATGGATGGACCTAGAGATTATCATACCAAGTTAAATAAGTCAGACAGAGAAAGACAAATATCATATGATATCACTTACATGTGGAATCCAAAAAAGTGACACAAATGAACTTATTTACAAAACTGAAATAGACTCACAGAAATAGACTCACAATAGAAAACAAACTTATGGCTACCAAAGGGGAAAGGAGGGCAGGGATAACTTAGGAGTTTGGAGTTAACATATAAACACTACTAAATATAAAATAGATAACTAACAAGGACCTACTGTATAGTACAGGGAACTATACTCAATATCCTGTAATAATCTATAAGGGAAAAGAATATATATATATATATATATATATATATATATATATATATAGCTGAATTACTTTGCTGTACACCTGAAACTAACACAACATTGTAAACCAACTATACTTCAATTTAAAAAAATCTACAAAAATCACCATAGTTGATGAACAAATGATAAATGTTGAAAGTCTTTCGAGACCTCAAAAGGGAAAAGGATACGTACAATCAGCACTTCTATTCAACACTGTACAATCTGCCTGTGCAAAATGACAAAGAAAAAACTTTTTAAGCATAAAGATTAGAAAAAAACAAATTTTTCAGATGATATGATTGTGTATGTAAAAAATACATAAGAATCTACAGAAAATTACTAGAATTCATTTCATAAGTTAGCTAGGCTCTGGATACAAAGTCAATTTTTAAACAATTATATTTCTATCGGTTAGCAAAAAAAGAATTAGAAAATAAAATTTTAAAAAGGAAACAATACACAGCAGAGTAAAAAAAAATACCTAGGAATAAATCTAATACAAGATGTGAAAGACGTTTACAGACAAAACTATGAAACATCATTGAAAGAAATTTTGAAAGCTCTAAATAAATAGAGGCATATACCATGTTCATGGACCAGAAGATTCAATATTATAAAGATATTAATTTTGCCCAAATTTATTAATAAACGCAATGTGATCTCAATCAAAATCCCAACAGTTTAAGTCTTTGTTGTTGCTGTTGTTTTGTTTTGGTGGAACTTAATAAGCTGATTCTAAAATGTTGCATAAATGATAAGAAACTCTTAAAGAACAAAATAAGAGGACTTGATCTAATGAATATAAACTCCTATTATAAAACTACAGTGTGGTATTGGTGCAAAAATATTCTCATAGACGAAAGGAATAGACTAGAGAGCCCAAACACATATTGGGACACTTGAATTATGAACAAGGTAGCCCCAGAGAGCAGTGGGAACAGAACGGACTTACCAGTAAATTACACTGGGATAACTGGATGTCCATAAATTATTTTAATTTAAAACTTTAACCCCATCTCACACAATATGCAAAAATTAATTCCCAGTGAATTGTAAATATAAATTTGGGGGTTAAAACTGAGAAGTTCCTAGAAAAAAATATAGAAGACTATGTTTATAACCTCAGAGTAGGAAAAGACTTATTGAACAGAACACAATGAAAC
The DNA here is from genome assembly GCF_025265405.1 of Mesoplodon densirostris. Taxonomy (NCBI): domain Eukaryota; kingdom Metazoa; phylum Chordata; class Mammalia; order Artiodactyla; family Ziphiidae; genus Mesoplodon; species Mesoplodon densirostris. The sequence goes on from NC_082661.1 coordinate 225,035,988, forward strand.
ACTAACTATAAAGGAAAACGGAATCTGTAAAGGACTTGGTTATTAAAATTAAGAACCTCTTTTCATCCTTAAGAGAGTGAATAGGTAAGCAACAGAATGAAGATTGTCCACACGTACGACCAACAGTGAGCTCATATCCAGAATATATTTTTAAATACCTACAAATCAGTAAGAAAAAGACACACAACCCAATGACAAAGGGGACAGGACACTTGAACAACCATGTCACAAAATATTGCAAACGGCCAATAAACATGAAAAAGTGCTCAACCTCATCAGTAAGGAAAAAGCAAATTAACTTCACAACGTGATATTGCTGCAAAACCACCAGAAACGCAAAAATTACAAAGACTGACAATGTTGGCAAGGATAAGGAGCAAGGGAAATTCCCATATGCTGTGGGTGGGAGTATGTTGGTACAACTACTTTGGAAACCAGTTTGGTATTATCTACTACAGTTGATGATACACATAACCTATGAGCTAGCAATTCCTCTCCTGGGTACAGACCAAACAGAAATGCCTGCCCACAGGCACCAAGACACACAAACAAGAATGATGACGGCCACCTTATCCATAGACCCCAAATGGACCATCCAAGGTCCTCCAACAGAACAGTGGATAAATGCGGATAAATGATTGTGCTATACTGATATAATAGTTTTCCGCACAGCATAGGGAAATGAAAAAACTACAGCCACAAGCAACAACATTCATAAATATCACAAAGCAAAGAATCCAGACACATGTGAATACATACTCCATTATTCCATTCATTCCTTGCTCAACAAGACAGGCGAAACCAAAATATTGTGTTTAGAGATAGGCGCTTTGTCGGAAAAACTGTAAAGAAAAGTGAGGAAATGTTTACCAAAAAACATCAGGACAGGTTTTCTGTTTTTTACCTTTGGGCGAGGGTGAGTAGTGATTGGGAGAGGGTCACAAGAGGGGATTCTAGGGCACTGGCGGTGTTCCAATTTTTATCCTTGTGTTGGTTACAAGGTGTTGGTTACAAGGTGTTACCTGTGATAAGTCACTGCACTCTGCATCTCTATTATGTGCACTTTTTTGGATGTGTATGAAATCTCAGTTAAAGGGGGTTAATAAATAAATCAAATGCATCTACAATTAAAAAAAAACTTCATTGTGTCAATACCCATGTATATTGCCTGGAATCAAAAAGAGAATAGCTTGAAAAGCGGCGGGGGGGGGGGGGGGGGCAAGTATCCTCATTGTGGCCCATTATTTTTTACAGCTTTTGTGCTAACATCTTACCAAGCACTGTGAACCACTGAGCACTCCTGACCAGTTCACAATGAGTGGGTTTCCCACTCATCCATAATCCATTCGATGAGTGGACGATGGTGCACTGGTCCAGATAATGCACATTATATAAAGTCCTGAGATCTTCCAGAAGATCTCCAATAACAGATACCCAACACTTGCTCTTCCCTCCTCTCCTCACAGGCCAATCTTTTTCTTTCTTCAGTTCTCAGCTCCAGGGTCACTTCTACAGGGAATCCTTCCTTGCACCTACCCCTACCCGGAATGGGGTAACGTCTCCTTTTGACGTTAGTGATGGTCATTCTCAGTTTGTCCCCACCTCCCAGATCCACCCCTGGGAGGCTGATCCCTAGGCACTAGATCACCAGGACAGTCCATCCAGCCAGGTTCTACTGGGTTCCACAGAGGAGAGGCAACGGCAGTAGCTGGGAGGTGAGGAGAAAAGAGAAGTCGGACATGTCCTCCCCACCCTCTTTTGCTGTGGTCTGTGTTCCTAGGGGTGGCCGCTTCTCTGGAGGCCCAAACTCTTGCAGCAGCATCATTCCTGCCACCTAGAACAGCTCTCCACTGCTGTGCCTTTCACTGGTCCTGGGAAACCTGCCTTCATCTAAGTTGTCTTTTCACTAAATTCTCTTCACTTGAACTAGGTTGGATTCTGTTTTCTGCCGGGACCCTGCGGAATGGAGATTTTATATTAATTTATAGGATAATTTTATCAGCATCTGTCTTCTCCTGCTAGGCTGTGAGCTTCATGATACTGGCACTTTAGAAGTTACCAACCAATATTTTAAATGATATAGTGAGTTAATGAATGCATGAATGAGCCCACATTAGAATTAGAGTATACTGTACATTGTACAAGGATTTCTAAAATGCCCCTCATACATTTGATGTGGCAATCTGAGCAAACATTTTTCCTATGTTGGTTGAAAATAGCCTTTGTTGGCAGGAATATTTTTACTCATTTCAATGATTTCAATTATTCTAGCGATAAGTGCAATAGCTATGATTTCTCAATTAAGAAGCTAAGTTTATCTGAAATGAGTCATCGATGATGAGATTCCAAGTGGACTGCAGTTAATTACAGCTCTAAGAGTCAGTAGGAATGCAATAAAAAAGTTAACTAGAAAAAGAAGGCTCTGCATATCTTATTTTTTAAAACCTATTGCAAATGACTCTAGAAAACAAATACTTAATAGTTGACAGTGTGGGAAGGGTTATCTCCAGGCAGGAAATGTTCTTGTTAATACAATAAAGTATCTACTCTACATTGTTGCTTTAGACTTAAAGGACAATCTGGGCCATATACCAATATTAGATATGCAAGTTTCATATTAATGTACATAGTTAGACAACTTCTACAAAATGAACTGGAAAATACTGGTTCTAGGCCACTAATCAGAATTTCTGGAACACAATCTGGAGCTCTGCAGATTCCCTTCTTTTATGGTAGAAAAAGTGCAGAAAAATCAGATTATCTAGAGGCGACCTGATGTGCAAGCAAACTAGTAGATGCTCTACAGTGTGACACTTGAATTTCACTCTTGAGAAAACTAGTTCATAAATTAGAATCACAACTAAATACACACTATATCAAGAAGTTTGAGTTCATAGCAGGGCATTTTGAAAGCAACAATTTACCTAGCATGCAAGCTCCTGGTGAGGGATATATTCTGAACTCTGCAGAGGTCAAGGTTCATCTGTTTTCTACAATATCTTTCCTGGTTAAACCTCTCCTGTTTCTTCTACTAACTTTTTCGTTCTAAAAAGCATCCCAGTTCTGTTCATTCTAACCAAGAGGGAGAGGGGAAGGTCCAATTTCTCTAGTATGGTATGAATTCAAGATTATCTGTCATCTCCCACCATGCAAACTAGTTACTTAATAAAAGAAGACCTTTCTAATATGGCACTACTTGGGACAGGCACCTGATTTTATCATGTGGAATGATATGGCATGGTTTTAGTAATAGTTACAATATTAACAATACCTTGTGAGGGGGTTTGGGGAAGAGACTGAGTTAAAATGATTAAAATGCAGTTATACTTCTGATTCTTTTTATAACCAGACAACTTGCTTTGTTATGCCTAATTAGATACAACAAAATTCCTTTTCCTTCCTTTTTCCTTTTCTCTTCAGGCGTAACTAACATAGGAAATGACCACACCAGCTCCTTACTGATTGCTTCCCTGGAAACAAAAGAGCATTTTCTACCTGATCCTGCCATTACCAAAAGAGAATCAAGTAAAAATTAACCGCCCTTCCCCTCTCTTGTCCATATAGAAAGCAATATTTTTTAAAAGGGGGAGAGGGGAAGTACCGCATTCAATTCCTAAGGACTGATGCTCCCCCCCTCCCCAGACTCCCTCATCTCCATTATCATAAACATCACCCACTTATGGGGCGCCCGGTACACGAAGGGCCCCATCGCCTGACAGGGTGAGAAAAGAAGCATCTCTTTCAGTCTGAAAATTACGACTCCTGATGCTTTCCACGCAGAAAAGCGGGGCGGGTCGCCCAGCCCCAAGGGACAGGGCGGCGTCTCTCGGGTGCCCGCAGCCCAGGGCGGCGGGCGGCGCCGCAGCTCCCGGCCCCCCTCCCGCAGGGACCGGCCGCGGATCCTTACCCGCCAGTCCGCCGCCGCCGCCTCCATCGCCCGCATGCCCCTTCCTCCGCTGCAGGATGAAGTAGGGGTTGGCCCTCTCCGTGATCCACAGCGCGTTGGCCAGCAGCACCTCTTCGGGGTTCACCCACATGTTCCCGGGCGCCGCGGGCGCACGCACAATGGGGCGGCAGGTCGGGTCCCGCGCGCACCGGCGCGCACTCCCGGGCACACGCGCGCCCACCCGTCCGCTCGCCAGCCCGCCAGCTAGGTGCGGCGGCGGAGAGCGAATTCACCAGGGGGCGGCCCGCGGCGCCCGGGTCACAACAAAGCCCCCGCGGGCGGCCGGGGAGGATGGCGAGGACGCGGGCACCGCGAGCAGCATCCTCTCCCTGGCGCCGCCGCCTTCCGCGAGCCCGCGGCCGCAGACGCCCAGGCTCTTCGCTCCGCAGCCCGGCCGGGGCCCACGGTGGCGGGAGGAGGAGAAGGAAGGGGAGCGGGAGAAGGAGGAAGTGGTGTGGCTCAGTCCCGGGATCCGGCTCGGCGCCCGGCCGGGCTGCGGGCGCCGCCAGCTGATTCGGCCCCGCGGGTCGGGCAGAGCTGGGCTGGGACGAGGCTGCTCCCACAGCGCCCACCCAGGGTCCGAGCCGCCTCCGTCTCTAGCAGCTCAGAGCCCTCGAGGTCACCGCGCGTTAACACTTCGCGTCGGGGCCGCTCGCACCCTCGGCGAAGCCCAGCTCCCAGCTGGAAGGACGATCCGGACACTGCGAATGAATGACGACAGCGCGGCTCACTAGGAGCGAGCCCGAGTGACACCAGCTTCCACGGACGCGAGTCCTCCCCGGGCCCTGCGCGCCGAGCCGGGCCGCAGCGGCTGGCTTTGGGGGAACCTACTGGGGACCGGGTGGTGAGCACTCGGCCCCACGCCCATCCCAGCAGGGAGGACCTCGGTGGGTGGGTGTGAGTGTGTGTGTGTGCGCGCGCGCGCGCGCGCTCTGTGTGTGTTTATGGTTGACGCTCGGTAGGCTAGCGCCACCCCTCTTCCCAAGAAATGTGTTTCAAGGTTCCAGACTTGGAGCTAGAGACCCGGGTCGGAAGTGGACGCAGCCAATGGTTGTCGATGTTTTTGTTTCCTGCATCCCTGGGGCAAGTCATGCGCCAAACGTGTCACCGCCTGTAACCCCGCCCCCTCTGCATTCCATGGTAATTAAAATGGCCCAGCTAAGTGCATTACATCACTTCTTTCCTTGACCTGTAGGGCATGAGCAATAGCGAAGTTGGAAGCAGCCCAAAAGCTTAGAGCAACTAATTCATACCACAGCTGTCCCTATATGAGGCGTTTGGCTCTTCGAGGACAGGACATGGCAGAATTCAAGGATTTATCCACACTTAATAGATGGATTTAAAATTTTTTAAAAGAATGATTGAAATGAGAGACACACAACCCAGGCCATCCTTATCTCTAGACAGTTTTGCTTTCCCCCGGTATTTCGAGTCTCTTTGTGGTGATCACAGCCCATCCACCTACGTATCTGATGACCTTTTCCTCACTTCTTTTTTACACCCAGGAGATCTTCAGATAGCTGAGCAAAAAGAGTGTCCTCTTCCCAGATGATGGGAACTTACTAAGCTCTGCTTTGTTGCGGAAGCTGTACAATCCTAGGGACTTCTCCCTTTCCCAGTGAGCAAAGCATTCAAATGAGACTTTCTTGTGGGGACTTCAAATTTTTTACTTATGTAGCTCGCACTTGGATTGCTGAATTCCATCAAATGGCCGAGGGAGCCCATCCCAGCCATTTTAATGAGGCTGCCTCTGTACCTGTTGGTGTCCTACAGGGTGGGCTCTGGAGAAATGGAAGTCTCCCTTCACATTATTACACTGAGTGATCTTCTGCCTCTTTAGGAAACATTTTACATCTCTAGGCATTTGTGGAAATGTCATATTTTTAACACAGACTCAAAAATATCATTTGGCACCTCTGGTCAAGGTACCGTGCCTTCAGTCATGAAAACCTATTGCAAATTAAAAAAAATAAACAATAAGATTGCAAATCATACATATGTAAAATTATTAATTTTACATTTATATAATATTAATATTTTGAAGTGCTTCCATAGACATCCTTTTATTTTATATGATTAGCATTTTTTAAAACTCCACTAAGTGCCTTCATACTGTCTTTTGGAGTGTCCTTATCATACTGCTCAAAGCTGTGGCTAGACATCTCTACCTTAGCCCTAAAATGTGATCTTAACTTAGCACTTTTTATTTGTTGGTGCTAAAATGGTACTTACTTATATAATTCATGCGTTCATTCACTCATTCATTCAAAGTGTAATTACTGAATGTCTACTCAACTCTAGGCCCTGAGGATAACAAGTGAACATAACATACCAAAATCTCTGCCTTCATGAAGATTAAAATGTAAAATTAATAATAAAAAAAAACTTACAAAAATTTGCTTTGAGAACAAGATTGGACACCAAGAGGAAAGAAGAAAAAATTTTAAGTCCTTAGCTATTTTCTTGGGGGGGGGGGTTTGGGGGGTTTTGGGGATGATTTAGAGCACATTCTGTCCAGGAAATCAGGACTTCCATTATGATAATGAATTGTGATAACCTATGGTAAAAGAACACTGCAAAGAACCAAAGATTACAAGCAGTTTATGGCAGTTTGCTGGTCCCATACTGTTAACAGCTCACTTATTAAAATGCAGCTTTGTTTAAAAAAAAAAAGACAATCAAATATGCCCAAACTAGAAATAACAGATAAAGAACCTAATTAATCCAACCAGTTCCTCAGTAAGATAGGTGAGTGCTTTTAGCTTTCAATTCATTCTCATTAGTTTTAAGCCCAAGGATTGTCTCAAACCACTTAAAGAGGCATTCGACAGATGCCTCGATAAGATAGCAGTAAGTGACTTCACAGTCTTTATGTCAGCTGAGATCTCCTACTGCCCCCCAACCCCATGGAAAAATTCTACTCCAATAGGGTTCTGATGGGCCACTTTGGAGCAATCAGTGGGTTTACTACTTAGTGGGCAGATCTGATTGAAGCAAAATTGCGAGGGTAGTAAATTTGTCTTTGGCAACTCTCATCCCCATTCCTACATGTTTCCATCTTTCCTGCTCTATCACCTTCACAGTGGTGTATGTTCCTCCGTATCCTCACCCCTTTCCCAGTAAGTCCTCTACTTTGTCTTCTAGGGACTTGCCTACCCTTGGAAATACCATGGAGTCTTAGGGATTTTATTTCTGCCCGCACTCACCTCCCAACTGCAGTGCCCACAGCTTCATGGCCCAGTTCTCCCAGAAGTAAGAGCATGAAGGCTGCAGCACACTAGTCCTACTAACCCTTCCATTGCCCAGCAGCATCAGGAGTGGTCAGGCCAGTAGAAAATTCAGTTCTCGTTTCAGCAGAGAGAATTCACTCAGCAGATTAATAAAATGCTGAAGAAGTCAACTCCTTCCCTTGCCTTCTAGATGCTGAAGGTAACATGTCAACGAGGACTTTTTTTTTTTTAATGCCCAGACCTTCCCTGTCCAACCTGGAAGGGCAATATTTCTAGGAGGGTATTTGGGATTTCTAGTATCCAGTGAGGTAGAAGGAGAAGGGTAACCAGTTGAGATAGGGAAGACTAACATTAACGTTGTTTCAAAGCTGCAAGCCTTTGCAGTAGCTCTGATATCTGATATAGAGACCTCCACAATGGATCTGAGTTGCGACTCCAACTGGAAAAACTAGATCAACCAGTCACCCCAACCATCTAGTCTGCAAGTAATGGAGTTAATTGATGGTACAGAAGCCGCAGTTTTGTTCTATCAGCTGTAAGTGGCTGAACGGATCTGCAGCCAGGACCATCCTTAAATAGAGCAGGATTTGAGGGGAAAGATTCTGCAGACTAGCTTTGATATGTACTAGTTCCACCTTGCCTCCCTTCAGTGGATCACTCCACCTTTGAATTCTGAGATGCCCTGGAAATCAAAACTGAGTAAAACATTATTTCTCTTCATGTTAGAGAAACTGTGGCCAGATGACCTCTGTCAAATGCATCTCTGTTCCTGGAATCAAAGAAGAAACGAAGATAACAACTTCTCCAGGGGAGAAAGATGAAGCAAGGTATTAGCAGAGGTTTGTTTTCTGATTAACTGTCATTGAAAATGGCACCTTGTAATGACTGGGAAAGAGTGACAGGTAAAGAACTTAGACCACACGAAAGGGTGAGTAGACACTTTGCCTACTTCACGCTCATCCACTGCAAGTTCCCTGAGGCCAAGACTGTGAGATCATTCTTATATCCCCAGGCCTAGCACCCGGGCCTCTGTAAATGCCCAAAAAGGAAACACTTACAAGACTCCTGAGTTTCTAAACTTCAGAAAAGTTTAGAGATTTAGAAAGGAAAGGACTTTTAAGAGACGCTGAGCACAGTTATGCTGAGCTCCTCATTTTGTATACCACGAAACTGAAGCTCAGAAAAGGGAGGGGACTTGACTTGGAAGTTGGTCTTATTGTTTAGGAAACTATTACGACCCCAAACTTAACTGCAATATTTCCTTCTTTCTGTACACATTAGTTGTCACATTTTTTCTCAAGAATTAAAATAATTTCTATTTATATAATGTTTTCATGGCCATTATCTATCACTGTGGTCTGGGTGTTGGGATCCACTGATGGGCTAGAACTGAGTCACATGCTTACCCTGGGAAGGTGGTGACAGAGGGGAGGGGTCAGAAGGTGTGGGATAGTCCCCAAAAGGATATCAGAGAACTGTTACCAGAATAAGATGACTGGGCTGTGGGCAAGCCTCCACAAGAGATCTAATGGAAAACCTACTTTTGACAATCTCTTTCTTTTCCTTGTTTCTTTTCTTTCTTTCTTTTTTTTTTTTTTTACAATTTGTTTTTTAATGACTATATTTCTTGGTTGTAATTTTATATTACATAGATATAACATATTTTGTTTTGTTTAATGCTAAGAAACCTAGTGGTTTGACACTTTTGATAATTAAAGTCAGGGGTCATTTAATTTACCTTAAAAAAAAAAAGAGAGAGAGGTTATTGTAAGGCTTAAATAGACTAAATTAGGACCAGAGCCCTTCAGGAAGTTCTGGGACCAGTTTGTGTCTCTGCCTCTGTCTCTCTCACTCTCTCTGAATCTCTGCTTCTCTCTATATGTTTGTTCTAACATCTTTTCTCCACCAACCAACCTCTTCTCCTTACCCATAGTTTCTGTTCCCTCACAACTCATAACTCATGAGATCCTCTCTGGATTTATCTTTCTGTTATTGCTTTCAAGCTATAGCTCCCACCATTAACTAAATAGTTTATCTAGGTATTTCATAGCTATAACTCAGGAGAGAGAAATTGATGGGCTCACCTTACCTTTTCATCCAATGACCAGGTTGTTGCCCAGCTTATGACTGGCTGCCATTTGGTCAAATGACCAAAACATGGCAGTTATGTATGTATGCATATTTTGTGCAACTGATACTTCACAAATTCTCACTTAAAGATCATTTTTATTATAAAATGAGTCAGTCTGAGAGCTGACTTGGCCTTCAAATACTCTACTAGCTGGGAAATGTCTGAAGTCTCCCCTCTTTTACATAAACCAAGCAGCCATATCAAAGAAGGCAAACACTCTTTAATGTGGTATATAGTTGTGGACCCTGATGATTGTAAGGTAGCCTCAAATAGCCTCCTCATTCCTTTTAGGGATGAAGTTCTTTTTTCCCCCACACACTCATGCTGTTCTTTTGCCAGTGACTCATTTGTCCATTTTATCTCTCATGAAACACACACACACACACACACACACACAAAACCCACTATGAATACTATATCTTAAATCACCACAGGTACTAGTACCAAACATGTAAATATAGATAAAAAGCAGATTGGGACATTGATATCAAGGTAACAGTAGTGTTTTTTTAAACTGTGCACATGTCTATAAACCTAATAAATAGGTTTTTTCTATTTTTAAAATAGAAGAATACAAACTTTTTTCCTTCTAGGGTAAGAATTAATATTTTTATTGACCTTTTTGAAATAAAATTTTATTTGCATCTGTATGTTTTTATGAATGAAAATTTTATTCAGATTTTCTATTTCAAGACTTCCTAAAATGTTGGGGAGTAAAAATGTTGAGCTTTAGAATGGGATCAAAATTAAGTTGTTATCAACTTAAAATAGATTTTTATATATATAAGTTGTTATATGTAAGCCTCATGGTAACCACAAAGCAAAACCTGTAGTAAATACACAAAAGATAAAGAGAAAGGAATATAAGCATACCACTAAAGAAAGTCATCAAATTACAAAGGAAGAGAGAAAGAGAAGAAAGGAACAGTGAGGAATGAAACAAAAGCAGGAAGAAAGCAATTCCCAAAATAGCAATAAGCACATGCCCTATCGATAATTACTTTAAATGTAAATGGACTAAATGCTCTAATCTAAGACATGGAGTGGCTGAATGGATTTAAAAAACCCCGAAAAACCAAAACCCACATATATGCTGCCTAAAAGAGACACACTTTTAGATAAAAGATTGAAAGAGAAGGTATGGAAAAAGATATTCCATTTAAATGGAAATCAAAAGAAAGCTGGAGTAGCTATACTAATATCAGACAAAATAGACTTTAAAACAAAGACTATAGTAAGAGAAAAAGAAATGTGTTACATATTGATAAAGGGGTCAATCCAACAAGAAGATATAACATTTGTAAATAGTTAGGCACTAAATTTAGGGGTACCAAAATATATGGAGCAGGGACTTACCCGGTGGGCCAGTGGGTAAGACTCCAAGCTCCCAATGCATTGGATCCCTGGTCAGGGAACTAGATTCCACATGCATGCTGCAACTAAGAGTTTGCATGCCACAACTAAGACACCTGCATGCTGCAACTGAGTCCACATGCTGCAACTAAAGATCCTGCCCGCTGCAATGAAGATCCTGTGTGCTGCAAGTAAGACCCAGTGCAACGAAAATAAATAAATTTAAAAAGAAAAAGAAAAACAAAACAAAACAAAATATATACAGCAAATATTTACAGACCTAAAAGAAGAAATACATAGCAATACAATAATAGTTCAGGACTCTTAATACCCCACTTCCATCAATGGATAGATCATCCAGACAGAAAGTCAATAAGGAAAATTTGGATACAAACTGCATGTTACACCATATTTATGGGACATTCTATCTCACAGCAGCAGAATATACATTCTTTTCAAGTGTACAAGGAACATTCTCCAGGATAGATTATCTATTCGGCTACAAAACAAGTCTTACTTAAATTTAAGAAGATTGAAATCATATCAAGCATCTTTTCCAACCACAGTGGTATGAAACTAGAAAACTGGAAAATTTGCAAATATGTGGAGATTAAATAATATGCTACTGAGCAACCAATGGGTCAAAGAAGAAATCAAAGAGAGAAATTTTTAAAATACCTTAAGACAAAAGAAAATGGTAGTGTAACATATCAAAATTTATGGGATACAGCAAAAGCAGTCCCAAGAGGGAAGTTAATGGTAATAAATGCCCACCTCAAGAAATAAGAAAAGTCTCAAATAAACAACCTAATTTTACATCTCAAGGGCATTATGCTAAGTGAAATAAGTGAGACAGAGAAATACCATATGATCTCTCTTATATGTGGAATTTAGAAAACAAAAAACAAAACCCAAGCTCATAAATACAGAGAACAAATTGGTGGCAGCAAGAGGTGAGGGTTAGCAGGTGGGAGAAATGGGTGAACTGTGAGGTGTTTTTTTCAGTTTAAATAAATTAAATTTTAAACATTTAAAAAACAACCTGAGGGGAAAATTGCAGTTTCCTTTTCAGAATAATACAACTCAGCTCTCTTTCTATTATACAGACAACATTCTCATTGGAGAAATACTATAGTCTGTCTTGAATTTCAAATCTTCAAACTTTTTTTTTTTTTTTTTTTTTTTGCGGTACGCGGGCCTCTCACTGCTGTGGCTTCTCCCGTTGCGGAGCACAGGCTCCGGACGCGCAGGCTCAGTGGCCATGGCTCACGGGTCCAGCCGCTCCGTGGCATGTGGGATCTTCCCAGACCGGGGCACGAACCCATGTCCCCTGCATCGGCAGGCGGACTCTCAACCACTGCGCCACCAGGGAAGCCCTCTTCAAACATTTTTATATGTGTATGACTAAATGATTTATAAGAAAGAATATGTAGGCCCCAGTACTAACACAAAAGAACAACTTACTACCAAACCCCTCTAAGTGATCAATTATATTTAAACCCTTTACCTTTTAATTTCCAGCTTCTCAGATCTTTCAAACAAGATTACGGATCATAAAATTTATATGATCTGAATAGTCGAAAGTCTTTGCAAAAACTTTAGGTATAAAACATGAAATGAGAAAATGAACTTATTCACTGCAGTAAAGGAGAAATAACAGAGTCCCGATCACTTAATTCCCAAAGGATAAGCATGAGAATTGGCTGTCGAGCTATCTTTATCAGAATTGAGGAAAAGGCGAAAAATGCCTCGCTATTTATTGGTCCCAAGGTTCTTAGCGCTCTCCTTAAGCATTTATCACTGAGGTTTCTTTTACAGGATGTACTGCCCTTCTATGATGTCTTTTATTTCTTCTGTAAAATACAGACCTAAATAGGCATTTTCATCATAAAATTGTACTGGTGAGAATTTTGCTTTTTTTTTTTTTTTTTTTTTTTGTCACTTACAATCCTCTTATAGGCTGTGAAATGCAATCTTCCATAAAAAGAAATGTGTTAAATCACACTGATTTCTATTCCAATGAAAATTACACTTTGCTTTTAATGGGAATGACTCAGTCAATCAAATTGAAAGCTGAGACATTCTGTCCCCGAACGGAAGTTTTAAAAACGTAATTTCTTCTTTCTTCCCTGACACAGAGCCACCCCTCCCTCACCTAAAGAACACTGAGGTGGAAGGCACATACTGAAAAAAAAAAAGAATACCTATCAAATGCATCTTTCTCTACAAACTGTGGCCTTGGGTTTTAGCACAAAATCTAAATTTAAAATGTAATTCAGATGTGTCAATAGAAAATCACAGAATTCTAAATAAAGTTAGCTGGTTGGTGGTTAGATGAAACAGTGCTGCATTAGAGATTAGATCTGATCAAATCATCTCTATGTGACTATCTTTATGGCTACACTGGGACCTCCTGAAGCTGGTGCCACATCATATATAAGCTTTACCAGAATGTGGAACAAGTAACCATCTATATTATAAGATGTGTGTGTATGTGTGTTTAAGAGGGGGTCACGTGAACTAGTTTACAAATTTAAACATCTCCAGTTAATATTCCTTCTGATGTTTAATTTTTAATCACACAAGTAAATCATGTTGATTATAGAAAAGTTAGAAAACACACAGAAGCAAAAATTTTAAAAGTTGAAATCTACAGTGTATAGTGTAATTTTCTTTCCAAACAGACATGAGTTGAGACTACACATAGAGTTTTGTAACTTGCTTTTGTTGCATGACAATACGGTGAGCACATCCTCAGATTATTTTATTTTATTTTAAAAATATTTATTTATTTAACTGGCTGTGCCAGGTCTTAGTTGCAGCACTCAGGATCTTGGCTGAGGTATGCGGGATCTAGTTCCCTGACCAGGGATCGAAACCAAGGCTCCTGCATTAGGAGCGCAGAGTCTTAACCACTGGACCACCAGGAAAGTCTCATCCCCAGATTATTTTATTTTTTTAATTTTTAAATTTAAAAAAATTTTATTTTATAAATTCATTTATTTATTTATTTTGGGCTGAGTTGGGTCTTTGTTGCCACACGCGGTGAGCATGTTGCGGTGAGCGGGGGCGACCCTTCGCTGTGGTGCGTGGGCTTCTCACTGCGGTGGCTTCTCTTGTTGCGGAGCACGGGCTCTAGGCACACAGGCTTTAGTAGTTGTGGCACGCGGGCTTCAGTAGCTGTGGCTCACGGGCTCTAGAGCACAGGCTCAGTAGTTGTGGTACACGGACTTAGTTGCTCCGCGGCATGTGGGATCTTCCAGGACCAGGGCTCGAACCCATGTCTCCTGCATTAGCAGGCGGACTCTTAATCACTGCACCACCAGGGAAGCCCCCCCAGATTATTTTAAACAAACATTTATATCATTAATTTTATTGACTGCATATTATTTATGCAGTCATAAATGGACCTTCATTTATTTAACTTGTTGGACCTTAATTATTTGCTTCTTTAAAATGTTATAAGTGAATGTGTGATGAACATGTTTGGCTATGTATCTTTGCATATTTGTCCAATTATTTTCTTAATATAGACTCTTAAAAGTGGAATTTCTGGGCCATCTAGAATGCATCATTTGTTTTTAACATCTTTATTGGAGTATAATTGCTTTACAATGGTATGTTAGTTTCTGCTTTATGACAAAGTGAATCAGTTTTACATATACATATGTTCCCATAACTCTTCCCTCTTGCATCTCCCTCCCCCACACCCTCCCTATCCCACCCCTCTAGGTGGTCACAAAGCACCGAGCTGATCTCCCTGTGCTATGCGGCTGCTTCCCACTAACTATCTTTTTTTTTTTTTTTTTTTTTTTGCGGTACGCAGGCCTCTCACTGTTGTGGCCTCTCTCGTTGCGGAGCACAGGCTCCGGACGCGCAGGCTCAGCGGCCATGGCTCACAGGCCCAGCCGCTCCGCGGCATGTGGGATCTTCCTGGACCGGGGCACGAACCCGTGTCCCCTGCATCGGCAAGCGGACTCTCAACCACTGCGCCACCAGGGAAGCCCAGGCCATACATTTTATTTCACTAAATCCTCACAGTGATCCCGTGGGGTAGGAACTCAATGTACTATTAATGAACTCCATGTTACGGATGAGGAAACCAAGTCACAAAAAGGTAAAGTAACTTGAGTGGAGTCAGACACTAGGAAGTGGTAGAGTCGGAATTCAAAACCAGGAAGCCTAAATCTAGCCTGCACTCTTCATTATAACGTACGTTTTTCCTATAAATATTGTCTATTATCACCACTATTCTATATTATAGTTGTCTCAATATTTTCTCAATAATTTTTTTTTTTTTTTTTTTTTTTTTTTTTTTTTTTTGCTGTACGCGGGCCTCTCACTGTTGTGGCCTCTCCCGTTGCGGAGCACAGGCTCTGGACGCGCAGGCTCCGCGGCCATGGCTCATGGGCCCAGCCGCTCCGCGGCATGTGGGATCTTCCTGGACCGGGGCACGAACCCATGTCCCCTGCATCGGCAGGCGGACTCTCAACCACTGCGCCACCAGGGAAGCCCTCAATAAATTTTTTTAAGTGATGGAATTATTCTCAGATCATCTTTGGTGTATGAGGGGCTTATAAGTGCTTTGCATGCAGATGCGCAAGGCTCTGAATGAGATTGTACAAAAAAGATGACATGACAGTGAAGACGGAAACATGGTGGGGCTACCCTCTCCAAGGTGTTTTCGGCGGGGAAAATTTTTTTTTCACATCTTCTTTCCTTTAATTGAAAAAAAATTTAGAAAATGGCAGTTAATATAGGGCACAAACAAATCAACAGTGGAAAACATAGACAAGAGAAAACTAAAAATGCGTTTGGCTTCTTAAATTGGTTAAAAGCACAAAACACAACAGGCAGAAAGTCTCTTTTAAACAAATTAAAAAGCTGTGGTTTTTTTCCACAATTTTCCCCAAGTCAGGTATATTCATACCCCCAAAAATGGTATGTAAAGGAAAACTGTCATATACAAGAAGTTGTATTCTGAATTAAGGGAAACAGCTGTTGAAATGAGAATTAACACAGTCATGTCAGCAACAGGTTAAAAGTTTAAAAAATTCAGTCTTCAGATGCCAGCAGGGAACTGTTGAATAGCTAAAAACCTTGTGCAGGTGCTGGTCTCCAGTTCTTCCCTTCATTTTTCATTCATATTTCCATCAAGAAACTTAGACTTTTTACTGGTCTTTTTCCCTCTATCATTTTAAAGTGATGAGATTTGTGTATCTCAGTGGTTCTCAAATTTTAGTGTGTCCAAACCACCTGGAGGGCTTGTTGAAAGACACTGGTCCCAGAATTTCTGATTGAGGCCTGAGAATTTGAATTTTCAACCAGTCCCCAGGTGACGTTGATGCTGTTGCTCTAGGGACCACAGTTCCAGGAACCACTGGTATAGATCTAAGAAGGACACTGCAGCTGGAGGCTATCTCTCTTATGGATTTATTTAAAGGTACCTGCAGGATCTGGGTATCGTGCCTTCAGCCCTGGATTAACTTATCCCTTTTCATCAGACTCTGATTTATGAAATGATCTAAACTCACCTCTCAGTTGTACACTGGGCCCCAAATTACCTTTGCGATCCTGTATTTGTGTGTTAGACTCTACTTATAACCTACACATTAATCCACTAATTGTTGGTGAACACTTATTAGATGCCTGGTGCTGTGGAAGATGCTGGAATTGCATATTGAAGAAAACCAAACACCACTGGTACCACAAGAAGCTTACAACAGGTAGGAATCAAATACTATTCAAAAGATAAATGTAAAATTCAACCATGTAAGTGCTAAGAAGGAAAAGGCCATGGGCTCTGTGATATTAAAGTTGGAGGTCTGACTTAGATACAATGCTTAATTTTGATTCTCTTTCTCTTCTATTACTAGGTGGAAACTAAGGAGAATCTGAAAAGTTGAGTCAACTCAATTTCTCCAGAGGCAAGGTGGAAGAGGAAAAGAGTCCCACGGCCATGTGTAATAACAGAGAGAAGACCAACTTGCTCAGCAGATCAGTTGACTTCTGGTGACCTAGCCTTCTAGGATTATTCCCTATCTCAAGTTCCGGAATCAGTTAGTCATATGGCATCTAGACACATGGAGGTTGTTTAGGAAAGACCTTTGATAATGACATAATGGTGAGATGTAGCCAACTAAATGCCCCCTGCTCCCTCTAAAAGTTGGAAGAATGGCTATATTGGGCAATTTCTTTTTTTTTCAATTTTTAATTTTTAAAATTTGTTTCAAAGTTAAACCCAAGACACATTGACTTCATAGGAAGTCCACTGAGAAATGTTTTTCTAGGCTGAACACCTGTTTCCCCTCAGTCTCCCTCAACAGAGCATGTGCATGTTAATTACTTTCATTTTCCAATCACTGCTGTCCCACCACTACACCAAGATCACTTAAACTGTGTGTGTTGTATTCTGAATGTTCTTAGTTATACCCTAATTTCACTAACTGCAAAAGATTTTCTGGGATAAACTCCCACTTGAATTCTTTTGCTACTATATTTATAAAATAAAAATAAAGTATCTAAAATTGCAAATGTCTTTTGAATCAGAATCTTATTTACAAGAATTTACCTCACACATATACTTGTATATGTGACAAAGATGAATGTACATTTTATTGTGGTATCATTTCTATTGACGCACAAAGACTGAAAAAACCTAAATGACCTTTCAACAGAAGACAGGTTATATAATTTGTACTTTATCCTTATAAATCATGGAAATCAAAGTTTTAAAAATATGAGGTCCCTCTACATACACATCTACTATGAAATGAGTTTTAAGTTAATAAGTAAAAAAAAAAGCAAGATTCAGAACAGTATATGTGGGGACTTCCCTGGCAGCGCAGTGATTAAGAATCTGCCTGCCAATGCAGGGGACACAGGTTCGAGCCCTGATCCAGGAAGATCTCACATGCCACGGAGCAACTAAGCCCTCGTGCCACAACTACTGAGCCTGCGCTCTAGAGCCTGTGAGCCACAACTACTGAGCCTGTGTGCCACAATTACTGAGCCCATGTGCCTAGAGCCCATGCTCTGCAACAAGAGAAGGCACCACAATGAGAAGCCCGTGCACCGCAACAAAGACCCAATGCAGCCAAAAATAAATAAATAAATAAATAAATTAATTTTTAAAAAAGAACAGTGTATGTGGGATGTTCTCATTCATATTAAAAGAGAGATTAATCTATATCTATCCATCGATCTGTCTATATTCTAATATATTAATAGCACTATTTTCCTCTAGGAAAGGAAGATGGCAGGGTGAGTATCTGGGACAAGAGAAAGAGTTTAAACTTCCTCAAATCCCATGCGTACTATATGAACATTTCATTATGCCCATGTGTGTTCCTTATACAACTAATAAGAAAGTTTTTTGGTTTTGTTTGTTTGGTTAAGGAAAAAGAGCCTGTGTATACTCCTGGTATACTCCAGCATGCACTGGGCTCTCTGAATTTCACAAAGCAGAGGTTAAGTTATATGTATAGTAACCTGGTGTATTAGTCTGCTCAGGCCGCCATAACAAAATGCCACAGAATGGGTGGCTTAAACAGCAGACATTATCTTCTCACAGTTCTGGAGTCTAGAAATGTAAGATCAGGGTGCCGGCAGGGTTGGTTTCTGTTGAGGCCAACCTCCTTGGCTTTCAGGCAGCTGCCTTCTTGGTGTGTCCTCACATGGCCTTTCCACTGTACACATGAGGAGGGGGGAGGCAAGGAGAGAAATATAGATACCTTTTGTGTCTGGCCCCCTTATAAAGACATCAGTCTTATTAAATTAGGGTCCTACCATTATGTCTTCATTTTATCATAACTACCTCGTTTAAGGCCCTGTCTCCAAATACAGTCACTTTGGTGGTTAGGAATTCAACATATGAATGGCGGGGTGGGGGGCACCATTCAGTCCATAACACCGGCTAAGTGAATTTCAGAGTACAGACATACTTCCAAATCAGCCTGGCCTTTCTTACATCCAAGAGCCTTTGGTTTGTGTTCTTTTTAGCACCAATAGAAGCACGCAAGGAGGTAAGAACCAGAGCAAAAGATTGTTGGGGAAGAAGTTGTCTTTAACTCTGGAGCTGATATTGCTTGTGGCTTTCATGTTCTATCACAACCACACCCTGATTCTTGCCATTCTAGGGCTCAAAACCAACAACTGGGGACAGTTGTTGATTACAAACTACCCCTGATTTCACTGCATCCAGAATATGCAAGATTTGGATTAGCAGATACAAACTATTATATATAGGATAGATAAGCAACAAGGTCCTACTATGTAGCACAGGGGACTATATTCAATATACTGTGATAAACCATAATGGAAAAGAATATGAAAAAGAATATATATATGCATAACTGAATCACTTTGCTGTACAGCAGAAATTAACACAACATTGTAAATCAACTATACTTCAGTAAAATTTTTTTAAAAAGAAAAAAATGAATATGCAAGACTATCTACAACAAAGTAATTGATGAAATAAAGCAGTTTCCTGAAAGAGTTCATTGCCTCAATTTTGGAATGAGCTTCCTTTTCTCCACTTTGGATCTTAATGGGATGAAGTCAGTTGCTAAGCATAAAGTTTGAAAGTAATGGTTGAGGCCTTCACCATCTTCCATGTGAATATCCTTGGTTTTATCAGTGCATTCTAGCCTGTGAACCATAACACATTAGAAGTCATCTTGTCTCATATGATAATTTACAAATTCTCTGGGGGAGAAAACTTGATTGTCTAAGTGGGCCATGTTTTTTGCTTCCAGTGCTTTTCAAAGCATGGGAAGGACACCCCGCTTGCACAAGAAATACATGGAGGTGAAGGATGAGGGTAAAGAGAGGTCAAAGGGGGAGTCAGAGATCCATGGCAATGCAGATGGGTGCAATTGGCCCTGCTTGCCATCCTGAAGTGTTCTGCCACAGCTTTCCAAATCAAGTCTCAGCCTGGTCTACAAGCACATGCATCTCCCTCTCAGCCCTACCCCCGACATTCCTGCCTCATACTCTATGCTTTGGCAATACGGACCTGACTGGTTGTTGACATCCACCCCCTTCACACTGACTCCAGATTCTCTACCTCTACTCAAGCTGTATCCCCAACCTGAAATTTCCTTTCTACATGTCTTTGCTTTGATAATTCTATCTCATCTTTCAACATTCAGCACATGAGTCATCATCACCTCCGGGAAGCCTCTTTTAGGTCCACAGGCGAAGTACCTCTCTTCCAAGCTTCCTCAGCTCTGATCACTTACTCTCTCTCCCCTCTCCCCTCTCCCCTCTTTCCTCTTCTCTCTCCTCTCTTTGTCATAACTTACTTTTGTAAGTTCTAACCAGCTGGCATAGTGCCTGCACACAGTAGGTATTTTTAAAAAACACATTTTGAATTGAACTGTTCAAATTTAATTTATCTAACAAATCTGATACTTGTTTCCAGGGATCAGAAATTTTTCCTAGTTAAACTGGTGATTGGAGAAGACTAGACTTGGGACTAGAGGTGAACACACGACATCGTTACTCACTAGGAGTTCAGAACACAAAGGTGCCTGCCTACTTACCTGGAAGTAACACTGGAGAAACACTTCAAACATGGGCAGTAAGAGAGCAGTTGGAAAGCCAAGAGCTCTTTAATCTAGGATCTGGGTAAATGCTCACTCATTCATTCATTCATTACAGCCTCACCTTAAGACAGGCCTGGTACTACCTGCCCAAAATAATACAAAGACTCTGCTCTCCTGGAATTCACCATCTTGTTTGGCTGATCGATGTGTAAACAAATACAGCTGATCCTTCTCAAGCATTTAAAGTGTACTGTTTTGGGACTTCCCTGGTGGCGCAGTGGTTAAGAATCTGCCTGCCAATGCAAGGGACACGGGTTCCAGCTCTGGTCCGGGAAGATCCCACATGCCACGGAGCAACAAAGCCAGTGAGCCACAACTACTGAGCCCACGTGCCACAACTACTGAAGCCTGTGCGTCTAGAGCCTGTGCTCTGCAACAAGAGAAGCCACCTCCATGAGAAACCCGTGCACCTCAATGAAGAGTAGCCCCCGCTCGCCACAACTAGAGAAAGCCCACGCACAGCAAAAGACCCAACGTGGCCAAAAATAAATAAATAAATATTTTAAAATACTTTTAAAAAAATAAAGTTTACCGTTTTGGCGGAAAGCACATGAAAAGCAGTGATTCATCTTTCTGCCCATGCACAAATATCAGAGCAAATTAACTCTTAGCTAGTGAGTAACCAACAACCCAACATCTCAGCCTATATTGGCTTTAATCTTCTTTATTATTCTTTTCTCCAAATTGAGATTGCAATAGCTCTTTTTTGTATGTTGTCTTAATTTTACTTATTTATTTTTTAAATTCAAATTTTTATTGAAGGATAGTTGGTTTACAATGTTGTGTTAGTTTCAGGTGTACAGCAAAGTGATTCAGATATATATATTCCTTTTCAGATTCTTTTCCATTATAGGTTATTACAAAATATTGAGTATAGTTCCCTGTGCTATACAGTAGGTCTTTGTTGGTTGCAATAGCTCTTAATATGTCCCTGAGGTTAGTAAATTACAATTTTCACTATACTGCATATTGTAAGGAAAATATGTTCTGTCAAAATTTTTGAGAATTTAGACATTTGCGAAGGAGATTTGGAACATCTTTCTGTAATTACTGTGCACTGTGATAAGTACATATTTAATATCTTAGGCTATTCCTAGGGAAGGGGGAGACAGGTTTTGTGAGGAAAATAACAAATAAAGCAATGATCCCATTTTCAGCACGAAAAGCATTTCCTCTGTTCTGTCCAAAAAGATCAGACTCCTAACAAGACTCAGTAATGCAAAGATTGGCTCCTAAAGAGGAGAATTTTCCCCCAGAGTGTGATTTAGGGCTAGCTCTATAATCTAGGGCACACCTTCTTTCAAGGGATGCGTTCTTGACTGCAGAGAATAAAAAATGTAACCGAACCCGACTTTTCTAGCAGGCTCTGGTCCCTGGAAAAGCTCCATGGTGCAGCTGGAGAAAAAAAAAAAAAAAAGAAATAGGCCAGTTGGCAGCCAGGACTAAGGTTGGTGAGATTAAGGGAAAGGAATCTGAACCAAGTCTCTAAATGGTTCTTCAGGCCAAGGGCTGACCAGTGGTCTTCAGTGGCATGCTGTACTTTAAGCAAAGCATCTATGAGAATATTATATTTAAATAAAGCACAGATAAGAAGAGCAGTGCTCTGCACCCTACAAAAAATGCCACTTGACTTAGTATACCACAGGAGCATAATGAAAATCCTTTGTTTTGAATGGTTTCAACTAGGCAATCTGTGAGTGCAGAGCAAGTTGAATGTTGACCTTGAGTTGCGCACATTTGGAAAATCTTCTGTAAGTTTGTGGAAGTTAGATTTCTTTCTCTTGAAAAATGTAATTTTGTGTATGACCGTATGCGTAACATTTTTAGTGTTTAAGAACTGACATACCTGTATAGTTTGTTAAAGAGTAAGAAAGGAAGTACCAACTTTGGTAAGTTCTAGTCTTTTTTTTCTGCTTCTTTTTTGTTTTATTCACTCGTTTGTTGTATTTTTTTAGATTCCATATATAAGTGATATCACACAGTATTTGTCATTCTCTGTCTGACTTATTTTAATTCTACTCTTAATAATTAAATCAGTCATTGCTGTTTTCCCTTTAGAACATCCTGTGACCTTGAACAGTACTGAATTCAGTCTAATATGGTCTCCTGGCTAAAAAATTATCTGTCAATTATCATCGCTTTCAACAGAATCTAAAGGTTAGACTGATCAAATGAAATGTAGTCTGAATAATCAGGTTCCATTAATAACTCAAATGGTGAATATGGTTTTCTTTTGAAAATTAATACTTTATAAAATAAAATTTTATTCCTAAAACTGAGCAGAGTCAACTTCATGCCTTTTAATGATGCTTAAAATGTACATTGTAGCAAAACCCATATTTATCCTGAAAATATGTCAACAACTTATGAAGGGATATTTGCAGTGAATGAAATTATCTTTTTCAAACAATTTTTGAGTTTACATGTGGATCGGCTATTTTGACTGATAAACTCATTCTTTTTTTTCATTTATTTATTTATTTTTATTTTTGGCTGTGTTGGATCTTCGTTGCTACATGTGGGCTTTTCTCTAGTTGCGGTGAGTGGGGGCTACTCTTTGTTGCGGTGCGCAGGCTTCTCATTGCAGTGGCTTCTCTTGTTCCGGAGCACAGGCTCCAGGCGCGAGGGCTTCAGTAGTTGTGGCACGTGGGCTCAGTAGTTGTGGCTCACGGGCCCTAGAGTGCAGGCTCAGTAGTTGTGGCGCATGGGTTTAGCTGCTCTGCGGAAGATATGTGGGATCTTCTTGCACCAGGGCTTGAACCCGTGTCCCCTGCATTAGCAGGTGGATTCTTAACCACTGTGCCACCAGGGAAGCCCAATAAACTCATTCTTGTTAATCTAACAACAAATAGATTCAAATAAATATCTGGGGGCTTCCCTGGTAGCGCAGTGGTTGAGAGTCCGCCTGCCGCTGCAGGGGACACGGGTTCGTGCCCCGGTCCGGGAAGATCCCACATGCCGCGGAGCGGCTGGGCCCGTGAGCCATGGCCGCTGAGCCTGCGCGTCCAGAGCCTGTGCTCCGCAATGGGAGAGGCCACAACAGTGAGAGGCCTGCGTACCGATAAATAAATAAATAAATAAATAAATAAATGTCTGGCCTAATTGATATTTTTGATTGAGTTGACTTATTGCTTAAAGCAATTAATCAAACTGACTTCTTTTGCTATTTAGTAGTCACAACTACTATATTTAAGATTTGATTTGCAGTCTAGATAAGCCAAGAAGCCCAGAGTGATCACCTCGTGATTTTAAAGGTGACTCCATCACAGGGAAAAAAATCAGAGGACAAAGTTGGAAGATTGTCCTGTATAATATCTAGAGTACAAGATTTCTTAAGTAGAAAAATCTGGACGTGCACTATTATATTGCTAAAGACATATTGGGTGGTTGCTAACTTCCTTCAAAACTGAAACTTGCGTGTTCATACTTACAGCATGAATGAATGTTGTTCATTGCACAATGAAATGTGCCGTTTGCCTCACATAAGTGGACTGTGAGCATGTGATTAATCTCAGCATCCTCTTTGACACGAGGCAGGTGATACATCATGACTAACGAGGGATCCGTTCCTTCTGGTAGTTTTAATACAACAGGGCAAGATGAAAATAGGGAAGTAAAAGAGGAAGCCAAATACACAATATATTTTTTAAAAATTGTGCCTTCTGTTTTACAGACTGTACTTTTGGTCTCATATGTAAGCATGAGAAAGGAAGTATGAGGTGGAATTTGAATCAGCTTCTCTTTTCAATGTTGGTCATTACCTTAAGGTTTCTGTGCCTTGGTCCATCCCTCAGCAAGAAGGAGGGAGATGTGAGACAGGAGTGTGACTGGCATTTCCTGAGTTTTGTTCTGTGCCAGCCCTGGTTCTGGGTACTTTACCTATGACATCACTGACTCAGAGAGGCACGACCAGTAGTGTTAAGGGAGGACCCTGGGAGCAGGGTCCCTGATTGGAGTCTTAGTTCAGCCATTCACTCCTGTGACTTTGGGCAAGTTATCCACTATTCCTAACAACTCACACTCATTGAGCTTTTCCCCTCTACTAGACACTGTATCAAGTGTTTCTCTTATTTATTTATTTGGATCCTCACAACATCCTTATCATAAGGTTGTATTGTCATTATTTTGAAGACATTCAAGGTAAAGAGAAGTTAAGGGAGGGAGACTGGTGTAAAGATTAAAATCATCTGGTTCTAGAGCAACACTGCTCATGTTCACATCCCAGCTAGACCACTTATTAGTTGTGTCAGTTTAGGCAAATTATTTAACCTCTCTGGAGACACATAGAGCATACTTTGAACAGTGCTGGGCACATAGGAAAAGCTTAGTGAATGTCAGCTATTATTGTAGTTCGGTGAAATGGCAGGTATCCCTGTTTGCAAAATATATTTACTGCTTGGTTTTGAGTATCCAAGAGATGGAACAGACATCTTGTCTTTAGGACTGTGATTTGAGGCCAGTCACTGTACAGCACACACAGGTATGTGTATGAGGGTATTCAGGGCTGTGCATCCTCTCTCTGGTCTGTCTCTTTTCCGCGAAGAAATCTTTTGGTTCCTCTTTTGGGTTGGGGTGGGGGTGAGTGCGAAGGGGAGGGTACCATGCCTTTGTGATGTCTCTGAAGAGCAAACCAGGGCTGCAGTAAGGAGTGTCATTGAGTGTGTGGTTGGTCGTGCCCAAGTCCAAGGCCACCAGCACTGTGACAACAAGAGTGTCTGCAACGTGTAACATACCCAGTGGAAAGAAACCTCATTAACTCAGAATTTTGTTTAGGGTACTCTTTATTTGTGATCAAAACTTTGAAGCCCAATGGTAGGGACCATAAAATAAATAAAGACATCTCTATCTTATAATACTTAGAGGATCCTTTAACTCAAGATTTGTGAACATGGCAAAAAGATTAGTTTAAAAAGATGGAAACTCTCACTCTTGTAACAACAAATTCATGAAGTATTTATTGATCACAATAAAGTGATGAAGAGGGTTTGTGGTTAAGCTAATTTTCAATGCTAGTTCTTAAATTATAAAAAGTTACCTTTAATTATCAAACTAATGAAGTCTCATAAGAAAAGACAGTCAATATAAGGGCAGTTATCTTTTTTTTTTAGTAGAACATAAAGAAATTCATTCATGCTTCTCCTTATGAATTGTTACTCTTCCTAAGACTCTTTAATTCTGAAGGAGCTGTCAGCTATGATGACTGTGGATGAAGAGACTTCTTCCAGGACCAGCTCAGGTCCCCTGCCACTTTGACAAATCTGAAGAGTGAGGTCCTTGGCTTGGCAACCCCTAAAGCCAATGAGCTGCTAGAGACCCACGATCAGGAATGCACTTCCCCATTTCTGTTTGACGTTGCTACTTTTTTCTTTTCCTCAGCCCACCTCTTCTCTGGGTCTGACCCTCAGCCTATTATGACTTAGGTTTGGCCCGAGAACATAGAAGAATCTTCAGATGGAGACAATAATCTTGGAAACAAAATGGCAACATCATTTGAGTGGTTTCCATGGATCTTCTTTGGAGATAGTTGATTGAGCATCTCCTAAGCCACCTGAATGATTCAAAATGCAGAGTTCAGTATTTCTTATCTGACTAGGGTTAGGTCTTTATCGAGATCACCATGGCACTCTGTTTTGAAGCACGAAAAGGGCTTGTTTAAGGCCAGCTAATAAAGAGAAGGCACGTCCCCAGGTTTGGCACATAGACTGGTATCTGCTCCTTTCTAAGGGCAACACTTTCTGTTTCCAAAGTGAAAATAGATAAACAAATTTTATTTATTTATTTTATAAATTTATTTATTTATTTTATCTTTGGTTGCATTGGGTCTTTGTTGCTGTGCACGGGCTTTCTCAAGTTGTGGCGAGCAGGGGTTACTCTTCCTTGTGGTGCAGCCTTTTCAATATGGTGGCTTCTCTTGTTGTGGAGCATGGGATCTAGGGCACGTAGTCTTCAGTAGTTGTGGCGCACGGGCTTAGTTGCTCTGTGGCATATGGCATCTTCCTGGACCAGGGCTCGAACCCGTGTCCCCTGTATTGGCAGGCGGATTCTTAACCATTGCACCACCAAGGAAGTCCTTTTCTGTCAAGTGTCAGACTATCAATCATCCAGACGTGCACAGGCCAGAACACCGAGCGTAGACAAGCCTCTCTTCTCTCTGCCACCTAATGACACAAATGTGACACGGCAGCCACATCTGCAACGTCTCTAGGGGCAGAACAAATTTTAAATGACCTGATAAGGATAATCAAATAGAGTATTGAAAAGTTAAAGCATGACTGTTCCCCAGAGAGTTAAATTCTAATACTTAAGATTACCTTCACTGTATTTTCTAATGTTAAAGATTACTTTAAAGGATCCTATAAATATAAAAATAGTAAAATAAATTATGTAAAATAGGGTGAGATTATTCCCTAAAGGTCAGAAAAAATATAAATAAAGGATTAAACTAAATGGCTTCTGGACACTCTTGGCAATGACTAGTTCGTTTCTAGTAGATGGGTGCCCGGGAAGGGATGGAGCGTAAAGGAGGGTCTAGAACTGCCTCTTCCCCATCTCATCTCAGCGTTCCCGCTTCCCACCCTCTCTCCCCTACTCCTCCTGCAACAGACAGGATGGGTTTGCGGAGCATCACCTTAGCTGGAGACCCAGGGTGAGACGGGAGAGGGACCCTCCTGCTCTGTGTGAACAGCAGCTGCAGAGGAGACATCCCTGGTGCCCCTTCTCCTCCCACCAGGCTGGTGGAGACTCAAGAGAGATGATAGGTGGGGAGTGGCCCTTCCCTCCCTGGGATGAGGCTGTGGTCTGTGTGCAGCTGGGGATGAGGGAGTAGGGAGAGGGGGGAGGGGGACCGCGGCCCTTTCCCCACCCTTCTCTGTGCACTGCAGGGGCCTCAACCAGCAGGTTGGTAGGACCTGGAAAAAGCTTACCTCTGTTGCTGCCTCAGGCATTCGCAGATGCTCCATTAATAGCTCTGGGACCTTTGCCCATCCACTCTCAGAAAAGACGAGATTATGTGTGTCAAAGTGCAAAAAGAAGTCTAAGCGCATTTACAACATTCCTCTCACCTCCCCTCTATCCTCCTGAAGATTCTTTGCTTGTTCCTTGGCTACCAGGCTTTGGGAATACTGAGTGGAGGTGCCACACTGAAGGAATCAAGGTAGAGGATAGAGCCCTGCCCCTAGGGGAGAGCACAAGAAAGAAAATCTAGGAAGGAGGAGGGGGTTGGGAGGAAATAAACAAGTCAAACGTGAGAGGATATTTGTCTTTCTCTGTCTGATTTACAGATTATATTCCATGAAAAGTTATTACAGAATAATGGCTCTATTTCCCTGTGCTGTACAATATATCCTTGTTGCTTACCTATTTTATATACAGTAGTTTGTGTTTCTTAATCCCATGTCCCTATGTTGTCCCTCCCCTCACTGGTAACCACTATTTATTTTCTATATCTGTGCTTCTATTTCTATTCTGCATATACATGTGTTTGTATTTTTTTGGATTCCACGTATGTTTTACAATCTTTCTCTAAGGAGGCTATTTCTCCACACTGCAGTGAATTAGGACATTGCCTTAAATGAAAGGAGGAAATAAATTACAGGATGAGTACATGGGATCATGGGTGCATATGGATGACAATTTTCTTCAGCAGTGATGCTTGGAATAGTAATTCTATGCACTTAGCACTTAGTTCTTAGTACACTTCAGATGGAGTTTGGGAAAGACGGTAGACAATGCCCATCTTCTATCCAGAGATTTGCAACGCACATGAACTTTTTTCTTTTTTTAAAATATTTATTTATTTTGGCTTTAAAGGGTCTTAGTTGCGGCACGTTGGATCTTCGTTGTGGCATGTGGGATCTTTAGTTGAGGCATGCTGGCTCTTAGTTGCGGCCTGTGGACACTTAGTTGCGGCAGGCATGCAGGATCTAGTTCCCTGACCAGGGATCGAACCTGGGCCCCCTGCATTGGGAGCACAGAGTCTTACCCACTGGAACACAAGGGAAGTCCCACACACAAACCTTTTATAATTCTGCAGTAACCACAGGTATTCAACTCAACCAGAAATCCCATTGAACTCACTTTGGGAAACAGTCTGATCCAGGAGGGACTAGACTGGTTTGTGTTGACATTGAATATATTTGAGTGAATTGAAAACCAGAATCTGTAACCACAGTCAGAAAAAAAAAAAATCTCTGCAGGACTAAATTGCTTTACTTAGAAGATTTGCTGGATGATACTCTGCTTTTCCTTTTAATAGCTCTTTGAGTTTTTATCTGAGTTTTATTGTGATTACTTTAAGAGCCTGCTAGGTACGTTGAAAGGTTTCTTTCCCAGCCTCTGGGCTCTCCTGCTGGTTAGATGCCTCTTCCTCTAACTCAGCAGCCCCAGGGGGATTTTCCCATTTTTCAAGTTGCCCGTTCCTTCTTTCTTGCTTTCTTTACCCAGAGTTTGTTTTGAACGGGTTCTTGCTCCTTCTTTCTTACGTGTTACTGAAACCATGCAACCCAGATTGGGACTTGAACCCACTGTATTTTTTGGTGTTGTTGAATTTTTTTTTTTAAACTTTATATTTTAGGACTTTTAAATTTTTTAAATTTTTTTTATTTTTGGCTGTGTTGGGTCTTTGTTTCTGTGCGAGGGCTTTCTCTAGTTGCGAAAAGTGAGGGCCACTCTTCATTGCGGTGTGCGGGCCTCTCACTGTCGCGGCCTCTCTTGAGGAGCACAGGCTCCAGATGTGCAGGCTCAATAGTTGTGGCTCACGGGCCCAGATGCTCCGCGGCATGTGGGATCTTCCCAGACCAGGGCTCGAACCCGTGTCCCCTGCATTGGCAGGCAGATTCTCAACCACTGCACCACCAGGGAAGCCCTGTTGTTGAATTTTTGAATTTTATTTTATTTTTTTTATACAGCAAGTTCTTATTAGTTATCCGTTTTACACATATTATGTGTATACATGTCAATCCCAATCTCCCAATTCATCTCACCACCACACCCACCCCTGCCGCTTTCCCCCCTTGGTGTCCATACATTTGTTCTCTACATCTGTGTCTCTATTGGATCCACTGTCTTTTAATTGTGATCACACACCTGGTTTCAGGACTTAATGAACCTCAGGTTCATTACGTCTTGTCACAGAAAGAATTCAATGAGAGACAAAGTAAGAAGTGGATTTATTTAGAGAGAAACACACTCCACAGACAGAGTGTGGGCCATCTCAGAAGACGAGAGGCCCCGAAACATGGGTGGTTAGTTTTTACAGGCAGGGTAATTTCATAAGCTAACGAGTGGGAAGATTATTCCAACTCTATTGGGGAAGGCGTGGGGATTTCCAGGAACAGGGCCACTGCCCACTTTTTTTTGGCCTTTTATGGTCAGCCTCAGAACTGTCATGGCACTGGTAGGTGTGTCATTTCGCATATGCTAATGTATTACAATGAGTGTCTAATGAGGCTCAAGGTCTATGGAAGTTGAATCTTCCGCCATCTTGGACCTAGCTGGTTCTAACCAGTTTTTGTCATAGGCGGTCTTTCTTTTAAATGTTGTGCCCCGCCCCCTTCCCTCCTGTTTCATTATCTCGGCCTCAGGCCAATTCCAATCTACTGTGGCACTCTGCTCTGGCTTCTGGTGCCCAGCTTGGGCAGTGCCACCATCTTCTTTAAGTTTATGGAGGGAATTTGAGATTCACCGAGGTCTCTGAGCTGTGGAAGGAAGGAAGTGGTAACAGAAGGAACTAAAGCTATCTCGGAGAAACACTGCTGAACATCCAGATAGGTCCACTGGGTCTGTGGATTACAGTTTGGGTCAACTTGAGGGCACTGGAGCCACCCTATCTTCTGAAATACACTCTGTACCCTTGTAGAATGAAAGACTGAAAGCTGCCAGGGAGTCTCAGAGCTGGAAGGCTGCAGGGAGCAGTCAGATCCCTGACTTAGAACCCAATTCACTTTCACCACAGGGCAAGACATGTATTCAGAGGTGTTTTTCCCAGTTCCTCTTATTCTCTCTTTTAAAAAAAAATTAATCCCTTCCTTCCGCTTAATATCTATTTATGTTTTCCTCACAAGACCACTGAATAAAATTATAGGCTTAAAGAGAGGAAATCAAAGCTTTGGAAACTCTGTGGCTGGGTTGCAACAAAGACTCTCCTTGATCAAACTCTAGTCAGGCTCCTCTGAGACAGCTTCTCGACTAAACCCCAAACTTGGTCTATAAAAATGCAGACTCCCCCCCAAACCCACACCCCACCCTGCCCCCTGGCCCACACACACTATGAGACTTGAACAGACACTGGCTTAGTTTCCAACAGCTCAAGGCCACATCCCGAGGGTAACTCCAGCTCCCCCTTAAAATTCCTGCTTGAAAAAGCTCAGTGTTGCCAGGAGAACTTACTGTCTGTTCCAGCCCAAACTGGGAATAGGCAGGTAGGCTGCTGAGGCCTCCCACTGAGCAGTTACTTTAGAAAGCTTGCAATTATAAATGCTTTCTCTGCCCCTTTGAGACACAAATCTTCTACCACCCAGAACTGACTTTTCAAGGACCTGAGGGCTGTCTCTTTGAGATGCAAACATTCAAGGAGATAAGGTCACTGTCTACTCCCAGGCTCCTGGGTATCTTTCCTAACTGATATCAGGCCTCCTGGAGAAGTTTGTTCCTCCTGTGCACCAATAGACAGCCCCAGATGGCCTAGTCACGTGGACCAACCCCCTTCCCAGCCCCCAGTGCATTTCCTGAGCACACCCCAGTCTGGAAAGGTCTCCAGCCTTTTGTTTCAGCCAAGTTGAAGTCAGTTCACACTGGATTCTTTTCCCTATTGCAATAGTTACTATTGAATAAAATCTACCCTTACTGCTCTAACTAGATTCCAGCTTTGTTTATCCTTGACAGTCAGGGTGTTGTTGGCATTCAGCTTCTCCTGACCTCCATGTGCCCTTGACTTGTTATCATTCCTCCCAGGTTTTCATCTTTCTTTTTCACTGAATATTGGAAGAGCAATGGTCAGATTCTCCTGGCAGAGGGTAAATCTGGTTAAGAGGATAAATCTGAAGCATAATAGAGGGTGTGTGATAGACCTTGGCTAGATTATAATCATTAGCATATTATCTGATTTTTTTCTGAATGATTGACTCAAATGTTGGGTAAGACAATAAAAATTCATTTTCTCTTTGCTGTTTCTTTTCTCCTTTCCTCAACCTTTTCTGTTCTTCCTGCTTATCCTTTTTGTAACAGGGTGTAACCAAAATATTACACTGGAGGTCTTAAATTATATTTGATGTATGAAAAGAAATGCATTTTCCCGACATATCTCTGTTATCTAAAAAACTGCATTTATGTTTTGGTGACACAACCAAGCCAAAGATCAGGAGAAGGAAGGATTTACTACTTGCAGCAGGTAAGAAGAACCCCAGGGATATTATCCGAATCAGTGTCTATCTGAATAGCAAAATTCGGGAAGTTTTAAGCTAAGGGTACATGCATATTAATGAAAGGGCTTGTCAGTTGACAGAGTCCAGGCATTCGTTGACTGAAGTTATGAGGGACAGAAAAGGTCAATGTCAGGCTTCCCTGGTGGTGCAGTGATTAAGAATCTGCCTGCTAATGCAGGGGACGAGGGTTCGAGCCCTGCTCTGGGAAGATCCCACATGCTGTGGAGCAACTAAGCCCGTGCACCACAACTACTGAGCCTGCGCTCTAGAGCCCACGAGCCACAACTACTGAGCCCACGTGCTACATCTACTGAAGCCTGCATGCTCTAGAGCCTGTGCTCGGCAACAAGAGAAGCCACTGCAATGAGAAGCCCGTGCACCGCAACAAAGAGTAGCCCCCGCTCACCGCAACGAGAGAAAGCCCACGCACAGCAAGGAAGACCCAACACAGCCAAAAATAACAAATTAAAATAAATAAATTTTTTAAAAAAAGGAAATGTCAATGTCATCATCCCTTAGGTTCCAGCTGTCCTGGTGGTTGAGCACTTCAGGCTAATCTTTACCATTGAAACAGAACTGGGAGTCTTTACAACTGATATATTATCTTTACTATTGTTACTTGTCTTGCCTGATAACAGTCCTTTGTTTCTGCATTCTTTTGTTCCCTTAAGATCGTTAATTACTGAGACCTTTTCAAGGGCAAGCCTTGTGCCCAGGCTGAGATCACAAAATGGCTTAGGCCAAAAATGCCTTCTCTTCTGTCAAGAAAGCCATGCCTGGTTCTCTTTCTCCAAGGACCCCCTACCCTATCTGCTTACATCTCTACTTAACTAGAGTGAACCTTCTGAGCTCTAACCGTCCCCTTTCCATGCCAGTTCAGGAGAATTGAAGGAAGGCCCAGGGTAGGATATTCCAAGGTCACTGCTCCACTCGAGCGTCAGTGTGACAGCTGATATTGTCAATTGAGGCCAGAAGTGACTTAGTGAGAACCAGAATGTGGTGGGATGACTTGACTGGATGTATTGCCAGCCCTAGTGTGGCCCCTTGCAGAAGGGAAACCCCAGAGTTATCACCGAGAAGCTGGAGGGGTTGGGTGAGTATCCTGTCACCCATCTGCAATTCAGTTCAGTGACTGTGGATCTCCCAGATTTCCCTGTCTATACCAACATGCCCAAGCACCACTGTGGTTGTCAAGGATAAGCTATCAGGGACTTCCCTGGTGGCGCAGTGGTTAAGAATTCGCCTGCCAGTGCAGGGGACACGGGTTCGAGCCCTGGTCCAGGAAGATCCCACATGCCGTGGAGCAACTAAGCCCGTGAGCCACAGCTACTGAGTCCACGTGCCAGAACTACTGAAGCCCGCACGCCTAGAGCCCGTGCTCCACAACAAGAGAAGCCATCACAATGAGAAGCCCACGCACTGCAAGGAAGAGTAGCCCCCCCAGCCGCAACTAGAGAAAGCCCACGCGCATCAGTGAAGACCCAACGCAGCCCAAAAACAAATAAATAAATTTAAAAAAAAAGTGACTATAAAAAAAAAAAAAGGATAAGCTACAAGATGGGCATCTCCACCAACCAGAACAGCAAAACAGCGACTGAGGAGTGTAACACCAATGACAAAATCCAAACTTCCATGTGGGACAACATTCTTCAACCACAAACCCTAAGTACCTCCAGGAAATACTGTAGGACATTTTAAAAAGTGTATAGTAAACACTGGGTAAGTGTTAACCATGTTACAGGCACTGTGTTAAACACTCTATAAACATTATCTCATTTAATTCTCTCAAGATCCTGTGTGGGTAGGTTCTGTTACTACCCTTATTTATAAAGAAGACGGACCTGGGAGAAGGTAAGTAATTTACCCAAGTGGCAGAGCAAGGACTTGAACCCATGGTGTGACCCCCTCCCCACCTCTCTGATTTTATACCCTCACCACCTGGGCCCCCTCTCTCTCTCTTTTTCAGAGCCCAGGTGGTCTCTTGGTCACCCCACTGAACTTCTGGCTCTTGCTCATAAAGCCAAGTACACTCTCTTCTACAAGTACACTCTCTTCTAGCCAAGTACACTCTCTTCTAAGACCTGAGTACATGCTGGTCCCTCAGCCTAGACTCATCTTCCCTCAGATAACACGTGGATTTCTCCCTCCCTTCACCCAGGTCTCAGTTCAAATATCAACTTTTCAATAAGATCTTCTTTAATTCTCCTATCTATAATGGCATCCCCAACACTTGCCAATTTTTATCTCCCATACCCTGCCTTATGGTTCCTTTTAGAGATTTTTTTTTTTTTTTTTTTTTTTTTTTTTTTGTGGTACGCGGGCTTCTCACTGTTGTGGCCTCTCCTGTTGCGGAGCACAGGCTCCGGACGTGCAGGCTCAGCGGCTATGGCTCACGGGCCCAGCTGCTCCGCGGCATGTGGGATCTTCCTGGACTGGGGCACAAACCCATGTCCCCTGCATCGGCAGGCGGACTCTCAACCACTGCGCCACCAGGGAAGCCCTTAGAGATAATTTTTTTAGCCAGGACTTCTGCCCCCAACTCCACCCTGTGACTGGCAACTTAATATCTCCACTTGGCTGTCAGTCAGCTTCCTCAAACTCCCTGAAGTTCTACCCCAAAGGGAGCTCAGTTCCATCAGATCCTGCCTTCCCCCAATCTGCTGTTCCTGCAATCTTCCTCATTTCAGTTAATGGCAACCCTATTCTTCTGATCCCTCGAAGAAAAACCTTAGAGTCACTTTTCATGTCTTTCCTTTTCTCACACTTCCTACCCAAACTGTCAGCAAATCATACTCTCTACCTGCAACAGGTATCCTGGCTTCAACCACTTCTCACAGCCTCGACCCCTGCCTCCTGTCCTACTCACCTTTGCTTCTCACCTGAATTATTGCAAGAATCTCCTAACTGATCTCCCTGCTTCTGGCCCAAGTCTCTTTGTTCCCCACAGAGCAGCCAAAGTGATCCTCTTAAAATAGTAGTCAGATCACATCACTCGTCTGCTCAAAACCCACCAATAGGCTTCTATCTCATTTCGTAAGAGCCAGAGCCCTCCCAGTGGGCCAGTATCTCTGCACTCTCTGTGCTTCCTTACCTTTCTGACCTCCTAGATAACTGGAATAAATAACTGCAATATCTGTTGGAAGAATGAATGAATTCACAGCAAGATCTGCTCGATCATCTGTTTGTTATCTGTCTTTCCCCACCTGAATGTAAACACCATGAATGTAGAGACTTGCACGTAGTAGGTGCCCAATACATATTGATAAGATGAATGAATGTCTAGCTGAACTCAGACTATCTGACTATGAAGCCATCCACTTACTCCACTGTACACCACATCGTAAAACAGCTGGACTTTGGGGCTCTCTGGTTTTATGATACACTCCGAACCTTCCCCTCATCATCATTTTTCACTTCTCCCCAGCAATTTGACACTATATTACCTTGCTTTCCTCTCTTAAAAGAGATTTCATGGTGTTAAATTTTCCTCCTATGCTAATGGTTACCAAACTCAGAATTTCAGATTCCAGACCTGAATTTTCAAACAGCTGCTGTGATGAAACCTGGTCCTTGAAAACAAAGTAAAAAAGCTCTTGTCACGTGCCAGCACACAGTGTGCAGCCAATCAAGGTTAGCTCCCGTTCCTTTCTTGGGACACAGAAAAGGCGCACATCGGTTCCGCTTTACGCTGGGGTGCAGATGCGGGAGGCGGGGGACCAGGAGTGGGGTGGCTCTTCGGCCGGCAAAACGTCTCCATTTTATTTTATGCCTGCCCTGTAGGCTTCGCCTCATTTGCATCAACCTGCAGAATGTGGAAGTGAAAAATCTGTCTCTGGCCGCCCTGCCCCCGCTTAGGCACTCCTACTTCCTTCCTCTTCGCTGTAGGATTTGGTGCTCCTCTTCCCTGGACAGGAAGCACACACACGTCTTTGGGGCATGTTCTTGAGTGTTTCAGCAGAAGCAGACTTCCAGCCACCTCCTGCTAGCTCCGTGATGCAAGTCACATCACTTTTTTCCTTTTGGTAAAAATCAGTTCCTCATCTGTAGAATGGGTACACTATTCGCTCTATGTTGTGAGGTTCAAATTATATAATAGGATGCAGTAGTACTTTAAAGATATTAGGCATATACACTTTTTATTTGTATTAAAATGAAAGTATTATATGAGAAAACAGAAAAGTGGTTGCCAGGGGTTGGGAGGGGGGGAAATAGGGAGAAGTTGGTAAAAGGGTACAAACCTTCAGCTATCAGGTGAATAAGGTCTCAGACTGTCATATAAAGCATGGTGACTATAGTTGATAAAACTGTATTGTATAATTGAAATTTGCTAAGGAGGCAGAACTTAAGTGCTCTCACCAAAGGGGAAAAAGAAAAGAAAAGAAAAGAAAAAAGACAAATATGTGAGGTGATAGATATGTTAGTTAACTAGATGGAGGTATTCTTTCATAACGTATGTATATATCAAATCACCATAATATACACTTGGACTATCTTACAATTTTATATGTCAGTTATACCTCAATAAAGCTGAAAATTAAAACATAATAAAATAAGAAAGTGTAGCCCTTATAGTCTATGAAATTCTTCTGTAGTGTGTAAACTAGTCTTACCTCAGAAACACAAGTACAGGGCACAGTTGTTAAGAATCCACCTGCCAATGCAGGGGACACGGGTTCGAGCCCTGGTCCGGGCAGATCCCACATGCTGCAGAGCAACTAAACCCGTGAGCCACAACTACCGAGCCCCCGTGCCACAACTACTGAAGCCTGCGTGCCTAGAGCTCGTGCTCTGCAAGAAAGAGAAGCCACCGCAATGAGAAGCCCGTGCACCACAATGAAGAGTAGCCCCCGCTTGCTGCAACTAGAGAAAGCCCACGCGCAACAAAGACACAATGCAGCCAAAAATAAATAAATAAAAATTTTAAAAAAAGAAAGAAAGAAACTATGAGATTAAAAAAAAAAGGGGGCTTCCCTGGTGACGCAGTGGTTGAGAGTCTGCCTGCCAATGCAGAGGACAGGGGTTCGTGCCCTGGTCCGGGAAGATCCCATGTGCCGCGGAGCGGCTGAGCCCGTGAGCCATGGCCGCTGAGCCTACACGTCCGGAGCTTGTGCTCCGCAATGGGAGAGGCCACAACAGTGAGAGGCCCATGTACTGCAAGAAAAAAAAAAAAAAAAAAAAAAAAAGAAACACAAGTATATGCCTCTTGGAGTAAAAAGTTGCATTGCTTTCTCCACCTTGAGCCCTCCAAAGAGCATTTACTGTAATTTGAGACTTTTCCCCCAAATATTTCTAGGACCTTTATAGAGAAAGAGGAAAGAGTAGAATTTTTTCCAATTTGAGGCCTGTTCTGAATTTTCTTCTCTCAGCTCAATCTTGCTTCCATTAATTTTTTAAAGTTTTGTGGTTGTTACCAGTAAGACATAATAACATATTTTTAAAAGATTTAATTTAAAGAAAAAAAATAACATGTATTAGTTTCCTATGGCTGCTGTAACAAATCATCACAAACTTGGTGCCTTAACATGTCACACATTTAGTGTGATAGTCCTGATAGTTCTGGAGGCCAGAAGTTCAATATCAGTTTCTCTGGGCTAAAGTGAAGGTACTACAGGGCTGTGCTCCCTCTGGAGTCTCTAGGGGAGAGAATGTTTCCTTGCCTTTTGCAGCTTTTGGTGGCTGCTGGCATTTCTTGGTCCATGGCCTCTTCCTCGTTCTTCAAAGCCAGCAATTTAACATCTTCAAATCTTGCTTTTGTCATCATCACATCTCCTACTTTCTCTTCTCTGTCAAATCTTCCTCTGCCTCCCTCTCAGAAGGACACTTGTGATTGCATTTACAGCCCACCTGAATGTTCCAGGATAATCTCTCCATCACAAGATATTTAATTTTAGCACATCTACAAAACCCCCTTCCTCTATAAGATAATATTCACAGGATACAGGGATTATGACCTGGATTATCTTTGGGGTCATTATTCAGCCTACCACAGAAAGGATGCCTTTTTTTTTTTTTTTTAAGTCCAGAACTCTTAAATCAACTAGAAAATCTTCTAAATCAACTATACTTCAATTTTTAAAAAAAGTTCAAAAAATTCTGTGCTAAATAGTAATAATAATAGTAACACTTATATAGTGCATTCTATGTGCTGGACATGTTTTAAGTGTGTGTGTGTAACCATTTGTTTCTCACCTTAAAGATTTTTGACTCAGTTCTTTTTTTTTTTGGCTGCGTTGGGTCTTTGTTGCTGCATGCAGGCTTTTCTCTAGTTGCAGCGAGCGGGGGTTACTAACAAAGCCCGTGCGCCACAACTACTGAGCCTGTGCTCTAGAGTCCAAGAGCCACAACTACTGAAACCTGTGTACCTAGGCCCACGCTCTGCAACAAGAGAAGCCACCGCAATGAAAAGCCCATGCACCGCAACAGAGTAGCCCCAGCTCGTCACAGTGCAAGAGACCCTTTGGCCCACCTACATCACCCACTTCAATTTTCTACTAGTAAAAGAATTTAGTTATTCCAGTAATAGCAGTGAAATATTATTAGAGCAACTGAGAGGGAAAGGAGAGGTGGAAGGATTGTCTGTCCATTTGTGTTTACAATAGATGTAGAATTATTTAAATTTGAAACGCCCTGTCTACCTATCTAAAAGTATATTTACAGGGAAATTATAAGCTAAAAAAAAAAAAAGTTGATGCAACTGTTTAACAAACCTCAGTTAATAAGATAACCAACAATAAACTATGTGGATAGCAATGAAGCTAAACTAATGGGACTTGGTAGCTACATGAACAAAAAAGTGTCATAATAGAAAATACAGCCATCTCAGAATAACACTGATGATAAGACGTGCTTCCTGAAAGCCTCAGGAATTCCAATCCACACTTATGGGGGTGCATGGGCAAGAGGAAATTTGATACGTTAACAAGTATTACGTAGCAAGCAGTCTACTGAATTACAGTCCTCACTACACTGTAGACTATGCTAATTTTCACTACAAACACTGATTTTATGAATACTTGGAGGCTTACTGTAACTAGGAAGTCTTGATAATAATGATGATAAAAAGTCACATTTTTGAGCCCTTACTATGTGGCAAGCACTGTGCTAAATACCACAGTGCATTAATAGGAATTATGAATCTGAAGCACAGCGAGGTTAAGTAACTTCCTTCAAGTTACACAGCTGAAAAATAGTGGAACTGGTAAAGGAATGCAGGCAGCCCTTATGGATAAAAATGAAAGGCTATGGAACAATTTGGAACAATCTTTGAGAATTGTTGTTTTAGACATTTAGACCACTGCTTCTTCCAGAGTTGATATTAAAACCATAAGCACTTTTTCTGACCTCTACTCAGGCGACTTTAGAATTGGATTATAATTACTCATTTACTCATAGATTTCCTCCATTAAATTATCAGCTCCTGGAGATCAGAGAACTCATCTTGTTCTTTTAGTTTTCTAAGGCCCTTGCAAAAGGTCTCGCACAGAGTAATGGCTCAATACGTGTCACATTCTTCCTTTAATTGTTTCACATAGTAGAGCTGACGCCTATGTTTTACTTCTCTGCTGATCACAACATTTTATTTTAGTAAATATGTATTCAACCCTCTAGCCATGTGTCACCCTCAGGCATGGTGATAGAGTGCTGGTAAACTTACACACAATGCCTGCCCTCAACGAGTTTGCATCTAGTGGGGGAGACAGACATTGAAGGAGCCATTAATATGATACAGCGATAAGAAAAGTAGGAATGCCATCTAAGCATACAGTAAAGGGGCGGATTCTAAAGAAAGGTCAGAGGGACTTGTGGGGAAGTGTTCATGGTTGAACGCTGGAAGCTGAGTGGTGGTGAAGTCAGATGGAAGAGGGATGGAGTGGTGGAGAGGTTAGAGAGAGTGTCCTAGGTGGGAGACAGTGTGTTGAAGGTGCACACATAAGAAGCACAAAACTAATACAGCTTCATCAAGTTCTTCAGCTTCAGCACAAGAGGGAGAAAGGCCACGGAGAGGCTGGGGGATTAGGGAAGGGCCAGCTTTGAGAGGGACATGTGTTAAGAGTAGGACTTTATCCCAAGGCACTAGGAAAGCACTGGGGGGTATTAAACAAGGTTAGCGTCTTGATAGGATTTACATCCAAAATGATTTCACTTGCTGCCGTGCAGAGAATGGCTTGCAAGAAGCAAAATGGAAGGCAGGGAGACCAGTTAGAAGTTATCGCAGAGGTCCAGGTGGTCCAGGTGATGGAGCATGGTGATGGCAAGGTTGGAGAGGAGCTTCAGAAGCAAATGCCTAGGCAACTGAGAAGGTCAACCAAGCTCCTAATTAAAGTATTAGAGCAAGACTTTCTCGAACTGCCTCATTATTCTTACCTTCTGTGATCTTTGAGAGAAAAGAGTATTGACTTAGTATTCTCCTGATTCTCAACTTCATCCTTAAGGTCAAGGGAGCAGCAGCATCTCCACAATGAAGATGAACTGTCAGCTGTGGGTTGGGGGGTGACTGAGGGCTGAACATGGCAGTTTTCAACCAGAGCTGTGCATTCAAATCACCTGTAGAGCCCAGGGTCCCATCCTAGGTCTACTGACTCACATTCTCTAGAGGTTTTCGGGTTTTTTTTTTAATGAAGTATAGTTGACTCACAATATTATATTCGTTTCAGAGGTGCTTTAGATACCCTTTGATTCAGAATTTTGTATCTAGGGTGGGAAGTACTGAGGGTCTGAACAGGGCTTTTCAGAGTGTACTGATGTGGGAATTAACAAGAAAGTATAATTTCCAGGACTCGGCAACCAACTGGATGCGACACACAGAAAAGGGAGGCTCCATCGATAAAGATATTTGCAATTGTCCTGCAGACCCATTACAACCTGGGCAGTGCTTTTTTTTTTTTTTTTTGGATAGCAAAGTATTGTGGGCAGTGCTTTTATGAGGACTGGATAAAGCCACCCCTCTGGGCACCAGGCTGGCTTGCAGCCCCCATAAGACAAGTGCTCCTGTCCAGTCAACAGTCATATGTGGCAGTCCTGATTTCCCACCTGGAGACTGGAGACCTAGGTGGCATAGGAGGTGGGCTGGTGAGCAAAGAGGCTGGGAGGTTCAGTTTGGGTCATGGTGTGTCTGAGTGGTAGTAGAATATCCACCTACCTGCAGGTATAGCTGGTAAGTGAAAATGGGGGCTACTGCTTATTTAAGACCAAAGATGAAGCTGAGAGCTATTAGCATAGTGCAAAGGCCAGAGGCCAGACATTGATATTGGCAAAGGGAAGATTGTAGATAGAAACAGGGTTCCCCACTCTTGCACTGCTGGTGGGAATGTGAATTGGTACAGCCACTATGGAGAACAGTATGGAGGTTCCTTAAAAAACTAAAAATAGAACTACCATATGACCCAGCAATCCCACTACTGGGCATATACCCTGAGAAAACCATAATTCAAAAAGAGTCATGTACCAAAATGTTCATTGCAGCTCTATTTACAGTAGCCCGGAGCTGGAAACAACCTAAGTGTCCATCATCGGATGAATGGATAAAGAAGATGTGGCACATATATACAATGGAATATTACTCAGCCATAAAAAGAAACGAAACTGAGCTATTTGTAATGAGGTGGATAGACCTAGAGTCTGTCATACAGAGTGAAGTAAGTCAGAAAGAGAAAGACAAATACCGTATGCTAACACATATATATGGAATTTAAAAAAAAATGTCATGAAGAACCTAGAGGTAAAACGGGAATAAAGACACAGACCTACTTGAGAATGGACTTGAGGATATGGGGAGGGGGAAGGGTAAGCTGTGACAAAACGAAAGAGAGGCATGGACATATATACACTACCAAATGTAAGGTAGATAGCTAGTGGGAAGCAGCCGCCTAGCACAGGGAGATCAGCTCGGTGCTTTGTGACCGCCTGGAGGGGTGGGATGGGGAGGGTTGGAGGGAGGGAGATGCATGAGGGAAGGGATGTGGGAACAGATGTATATGTATGACTGATTCACTTTGTTATAAAGCAGAAACTAATAAAAAAAAAAAAGAAAAAGAAACAGCGTTCCCTATTACTTAAGTGTAACTGGTGGCAGCTAAATGCACTGGGAATAAACAATCACTTAGGTAGTAACCAATAATAGAACAGAATTTCCTCCCCC
This sequence comes from Mesoplodon densirostris, assembly GCF_025265405.1. Lineage (NCBI taxonomy): Eukaryota > Metazoa > Chordata > Mammalia > Artiodactyla > Ziphiidae > Mesoplodon > Mesoplodon densirostris. Next base: position 225,077,817 of record NC_082661.1, read on the forward strand.
AAACTTAAAAGTTAATTTCCTGAAACTTAGCCTAAAAATGATATAGAAAGAAATTCTATGGCTGTGTAATTTAAAGGCCTTAGGGGAAAAATAGGATAGAGGAGCTGACCTTGTAGGAAATTACAAATGTCACGTTTTCTGAACTCAAACAATGGAGGGCACACTTACTAAATAGTCCACTGCTGATATTAAACGTGGCCTAAATTAAAGGGCACAGGACAATTAATTGCCTGTAGAACCTCCTGCTTGCTAGACATTTTTCAGGATTTCTCCCCCATTTCATGGAGATGGTCATAAATTCATTTTGCATTGCAGATACCATTTATTTGCATTTTAAGATATATTTGCTTTTTCCCTTTGTTTAGTTTCCTGCTCAAGTGTCCAGTCCTTGCAGATTGGGAGTTGTTTTCCCCTGCTTCCTGGAATAACTCGGATGTTTGTGAAGGAACATTTGCATAACTGAGGAGGTTCTTTCTCAAACTCCTCTACTTAGTCGCAAGGTCATGAACACTTCATCAGAAGAGCATTGCAACCGGGCTCTGTTCAGTTCCCCTTAGAGGTTTCAGTTCTTTTCCTCTGCAGATAGCAGCTAATAACAATCAATACTTGTTGACCAGTTCCCTGTGCCAGGCTTGGTGTTTTATATACATTGTGCTATGTACCCTTAACAATAACATTGTAAGGTGGCTAGTGTTATTATTATTTTTAATTTGTTGAAGTATAGTAGAGTTGATTTACAACGTTGTGTGAATTTCTGCTGCACAGGAAAGTGGCTCTTCTCACATTCGAACCCAACCTATTGTTCAAGGCACAGCTGGGTGCTGACTCTTCTAAGAAAGCGGCCTCAGCGGCCCCGGGCCAGGGGCTTCCCCCCTCCTTTCTCTACACTCCTGTGGGACTTGGGGTCTCTCCCACATCACACACCCTCGTAACTTGTCTTAGACCCATCACCTCAGGTGGTGAGCCTCGTCCTTGAGAAGACTTGAGTGAACAGGTTCCTTGCACTGTGTTCTCCATGGGCAGGTCCGGGCCAGTGCTGGGCCCAAAACTGGTTCTTGGAAATGACTTGTTGACTTGGGAGGGTGCCTTTCCTCTCCCGTCATACCTCCGTGCCTCGGTTATGAGGAGCCATTTGGAGGTAGGACACCAGGCTAGCTCAGCAGACCTTGTAGAAGCTTTCAATTAGGTCCCTCCATGGCGATTTTCTTCTGTTTTGTTTTTTTGGTGGTGTTTTTGGTTTGTTTTCTTTTTCTTATTTTACCCTCTGTTATGTTTCTTTTTAAATATTTTCTTTATTTTTTCTTCTGCTATTTTTCTTATGAGATTTAATGCTATATTAAATTAAAAAAACGTAGATTATCATAATTGTTGGATTTTGTTAAGAATTTCACCTTTATCTTACAAAGCCTCCTACATTTTTTTTTCCTATTTTAATGGGGTTTTTTTGCCCTAAATTGAACATGAATGATGTTTTTCTAAACCTCATAATCAGAAGGGGAACGTTTGGAACAGGGCAAGATGGGTAATTAGTCAACGTTTTACAGAGAAACAGAACTAACAGGATATGTTTTTATATAGCTATATCTATATATGAGAGAGGGAGAGATTGATTTTGAGGAATTAGCTTCCACAGTTCTGGAGGCTTGGAAAGACCAAAATCTGCAGAGGAGGCTGGCCGGTTGGAATCTCAGGGAAGGGTTGCAGTCCAAGTTCAAAGGCAGTCTGCTAGCAGAATTCCTTCTTGCTCTGGGGAGATCAGTCTTTGTTCTATTAAGGCCTTCAAAAGATTGGATGAGGCCCACTGACACAGATAATCTGCTTTATTCAGACTCCATGGATTTAAATGTTAATCTCGCCAAACAAAAAAACACCCTCACAGGAATATCCAGAATAACGTTTGACCAAATATCTGGGCACCATGGCCCAACCAAATTGACACATAAAATTAACCATCACAATGGGAGAAAGAGAGGAGAGGTATGACGTTTCCTTTCAAACAGGGAGCTTCACCCACCCCCTGCTGGATTGAGTAACAAATTGAGGCTTTAGTGAACAGGCTTCTTAGAAATATTTTCTTATGAGAATAGAAAACAAATAAACTGAGCTCTCTAAATGGGAGAAGGTCAAAAGGAAGAGATGGCATTCAGATCCAGGCTGCTGATTTTTACAGGGAGATGAACAGATGGGAAGACTTCCTGGTGAGAACATAAGGCACCTCTCTTTGGGGAGCTGGAGACAGCTTGTGTAGGAGCCTCAGAGCCTCAGCCTGACTGGAGGCTCTTTCCAGATGCCAGTGACCCCAGACCCAGCTAGTGGCCTCTTCTGCAGCCTGCATCTGCCCCCAGCCGTCCCCTTAGAGAAGCAGGCTTGGGCCGAGAGTACCTCACGCCCCGCAGAGCTCCAGCTATCTCACCCCTGACACTGAGAGGCAGTCCTGATCTTCCCTCCTCCGCCCGAGCAGATCCTCCTCTCACGCATCGCTGCTAGTGGTTTTAATAAATACTTGGACTTGGTTGTGTGCATCAAACAGTATAGCTCTAACGTAGTTGTAGTTCAAAATCAGGTATCCCTTAATTGTTGAAAATGATGTCTTCTAGGGGGGAAAGTGTTGGGGAGGTGGGGTGGGGTGGGATGAATTTGGAGAGTGGGATTGACATACATACACTAATATGTATAAAATAGATAACTAGTAAGAACCTGCTGTCTAAAAAAATAAAAAAAATAAAATGCAAAAAAAAAAATCTTCTAACTATGCTGTCTATAAAGTAAATAACATTTTTTTCTGGTTTACTTCCATCACAAACACTTAGAGGTGTTCCTGAGAGAATAAACCCATCTGATTAGTAAAGAAAAACTAAGGCCTGTGAAATTCTTTGGAAAAGAATGCAATGTGACAACTATAAATTCCTTGGTTGAGAACAGGTAAGAATTTAAAAACTGATATTTTCTATAAAACTATGTAAAAATAGTTCAACACTAAAATTTAACAAGTATTCCTCTCTGCTCCTTTCACAGTGCTGGTATTTTCCTTTGGTTCATGAGCCTCTTGTGTCCATCTATGTCTCTGACTGCAATTTGTCAGTTCTTTTAACTCTTTTTTTCCCCCATATAACCATCAATGATTTTATTTTATTTTTTTGGAGGAGGGGTTGCCTCACTTGAGGGTTCTTAGTTCCCAGACCAGGGATCAAACCTGTGTCCCTGCAGTGGAAGCACAGAGGCCTAACCACTGGACAGCCAGGGAATTCCCACAATTCCTTTAACTCTTATTTTTCTATATTCTTCCACCAAAATTTTTCCATAGTCCCCCCAGTTTGACCATTCATTCTTTCCTTTTCTTACCCTACTCTTTTCAGGCGATCTTATTCATTCTCATACATTTTCTGCACCCAGACTCACATTTTGAATTGAATTCCAGCTTAAAATTTCCAAGTGCCTATCAGACATCTGCATCTGAATGTCCCACAGTTGGCCCTGACACAACATGCCTAAATTTGAGCTTGTTATCTGACCTGTCAATCTGTTCCTTCTACTGTATTATTGACTTCAGTTAAGAATATTACCATCCAGGGGCTTCCCTGGTGGTGCAGTGGTTGAGAATATGCCTGCTAATGCAGGAGACACGGGTTCGAGCCCTGGTCTGGGAGGATCCCACATGCCGTGGAGCGGCTGGGCCCGTGAGCCACAACTCCTGCGCCTGCGTGTCTGGAGCCTGTGCTCCACAACAAGAAAGGCCGTGATAGTGAGAGGCCCATGCACCACGATGAAGAGTGGCCCCCACTTGCCACAGCTAGAGAAAGCCCTCGCACAGAAACAAAGACCCAACACAGCAAAAATAAATTAATAAACTCCTACGCCCAACATCTTCTTTAAAAAAAAAAAAAAAAGAATATTCCCATCCATGCTAGACTTCAAGCTGGAAAGTCTGGACTTATGTTTACTCATCACTACCCTTTGCCCTCCTCCTAACCCCCTCCCTAGAGTCTAATTGTTACGAAAGTCTACCATTTCTAAATTTGCAATGTCTTTTGAATTCCTTCCTTCTTGTTTTCTTTTTTTCCTTTTCTATCCGTCTTTTCTATCACTTTTTCCCTATTTAAAAAAAATCATCTCAGACAGTATCATGTTATTGGTTCTAGTCTTTAACCAACTGCTTTCATTTTTTTTTTTTTTCATTGCTGCATGGGCTTTCTCTAGTTGCGGTGAGCGGGGGCTACTCTTCGTTGTGGTGCGCGGGCTTCTCATTGCAGTGGCTTCTCTTGTTGTGGAGCATGAGCTCTAGGCACGCGGGCTTCAGTCGCTGTGGCATGTGGGCTCAGTAGTTGTGGCACGAGGGCTTAGTTGCTCCGTGGCATGTGGGATCTTCCCGGACCAGGGCTCGAACCCGTGTCCCCTGCATTGGCAGGTGGATTCTTAACCACTGCACCACCTGGGAAGTCCAAACCAACTGCTTTCTAAAATACACAGCTGAACTTGCTACTTCCTTTAACATTTTTTTTTTTTTAATGGCTTTCCATGGCCATGAGGGGACTGTGTAGATTGGCAAGAGATTCCATAGTCATTGCACTCTGGCTAGTCCTTTGCAGTTTTATCTCCTATACTACCTATTACGCAACCCACAGTCTGACCGTTTGCCTATTTGGCATTTTCCCAAAGTTCTTTATATAGTCTTATCTCTATGTCTTTGTTCATGCTGCTCCCTCTACCTGTAATATACAGAAAACCTGTAAGTGCTGTAAGGAATAAGGAAACAGGAGTGATCGCCATTGTCTGGTATCATCAGCAGAACATTTCCTTGAAGAGATGGATCTGCATTGGGGGATAATGTGGCATTTAATGTTGGATATTCATGGTGGGGAGAGATATAGAAGATACTACATATCAGAGGGCGTTTGAAAATCTATTCTTTACCATTCTATTTTGGATCTTTTAACTTTGGGCCAACTCCTTTATCTCACAGAACCTCAGTTTCACCAACTAAAACAGGGGAACAGAGAGCACCATTTCAGCGAAGAATAATAATACCCCTCTAGAATAGATACTGTGTTAGGCTCTCTGAAGGTTGATACTAAATGGAAAACAACAGAGCACAAAATCGAAGAAGACCCTTGTCCCTACCACTGAGGAGATTTGTTATCCAAATCAGCGTTAGAAGCAGGCAGAATTGGTGCTGAGCACACCGACGGCTACAAGGGGCAGCAAGGTGCCCGATGAGAAAGGGGGAACCTAGTGAGTCATTTATGCTAATTCATCCCCTGGGTATATCTCCCATCTTCTTGACAGTAACTAGTACTTTTGGAAAGTGGCAGAGTCAGCATTTCCCTGGGCAGGGATGGTTCCCACAGAGACTCCCTGCTGGTGATGAGCCACAGGCGACATGATGATGGGGTGCTTGGCAAATATCCAGCGAATGATGAGCACAGCTTCTGTTGAACACGCAGTACCCTTTAGACATCTGGAAGTGATGGAATGGGCTATAGGGTCAATGAGATGTTTCCGCACATGCGCTCATCTCCCTAACGCTTACCTGGTAATTTGGTCATAATGAAATGTGTGCTTGAATTGTCATGAAAGAATTTGCTTACATGGTTCAGAGCGTTATTCTACTGCCAGGGGTATCTCATCAGCCTGGGTTTTTTGGTTTACAGGACTTAGTATTTTTGATTGGGGAAAGAGAGGGAATTGGAATCAGCTCTGGCTAAGTGCATGTAAAGAACTGTTTTCAGAACATCAGTGAACTGAGGCTCATGGGCATGGCTTCTGGTGCTCATGGGCACCAGGAGAAGAAAATTTAGAAGAAAACCATACAAATAATGGAAATCTTACATCTGCTGGGATTGTCTCAGTTTTCACTAGAACTCAAGCTGGCACTTCCTCTACTGCTCACCACTGGCTCTGGTAGCTCATCCTCTGCCATCAGGCTGCTTTCTGAAAGTACCAGATACAGGATGTTCTTGATTAAAGAGTGACTAAATGTTTATGACTATCGCTTAATGACAGTTTCATAGTGAAACACAAAACTGCATTAGAGTGAGCTGATCGTGGAGCAATGGTGGAAGCAAGACCTTGGTGTAGCGGGTCAGAAGGAATGAGAAAGCAATCAGGATCAGAGCAGGGGGATGAGAATTTGGAGGAGAGTATTGGCTCTATTCTGAGAGTTTCTTTGTCCTGCTAGTCGCATGACTTGTGCCAGACAGAAGGGATGACGAGTGGAAATTCGAAGAATGGTTTTCACACACAGGTGGCCAGATGGCGTTGGGAACCCAGGACAAATCTCCTCTAGGATCAGGATGACACAGGGTGGCAGAGGAAGGCATGGTCCCCACTTCAGTAGTACTGTTTTAAAGCACATCTTTGCAGGCTCAGCGTGACTTTTATGGCCAACCCCAGTGGTAGAGGAGAGGCATCCCCATTTGACTTTGCCAGCAAAATTGTGGAAGACAGCCAGAGTAGAAGAAAAGAAAGCACGGATGTCCAGGAGTGGCATAAAGTATTTGTTTGGGGGGTTCTCCCTCTGCCGCAGGAAGGCTTGAGGGAGGGCAGCAGGAAGCCCCACCCAGGTGGAAGGGGGTGAACCAGATAAATGTGTTAAATCACCAAAATAAAGCGTCCCAGATACCTATCAACTTATGCCCCGTCTCAAGCCATGACATCACTAAAGAGACTGTTTACTGTTCTTTTCCGAATTTAATTTGGAGGCTTGGACATTTCAATGACACTCTTGTTAGATATCAACAAAGCTTCCACATGCCTCTGTAAACTTGCTCTGACAGTGAAGATGTGTCTTGTTTATCTCCTGGATGTTCTTCCAAAGATGAAGTTATTAAGAGATGAACTTCATATTTTTAGGGTTCCACTATATATACTCGGTCTTATTAGGAAAGATGTTTTCACACCTTGAATCAGCTAGATGTATGTTGTCTATGTATCTCCTATTGTGTGAACTTCTCAAGGATCACTTTCCACAGTTCCTAAGCATCCTTTCCTGCTATTACTAATAATGGTACATTTTTGTGATGCTCTTGACCTAACTTGCAAGCACATTGACCTAACTCCTTAATGGATTCCCTTCTCACAAGGAGGTATGGGCCGCCTTCTGTCAGTGAAGGAACTAAGACTTGAATATCGTCTTCAGGGACCAGCTGTTGATAATGAGACAGGTGTTGTCCAAACCCAAGTCTCCTGCTGGGCATTAAACCTGTATTCTCTCTTCTCTGCAGAGGGAATATGGTACTTACCAGTGAATGTTATTCATGAGTCATTTCTAAAATGTCATTTTATCCAGAACTTATCAACCAAGTTGAGCTAGAAAAAGGGATAGACTTCCCTCTCTTTGACATAATTGAGAAAACAGACCCACATGCAGCCAGCAGGAAGAAAAAAACACATTAGGTTTTAATGTTGGTGTATATTTCTCAGATAGAAATTTGCTGATACACTCTTGGCCATGTGAGGTACAGCTCTTTCTTAGTGCCCTGGTACCCATGTAGAGTACATGGCAGAGGGCTGGCTCTCTCTTTCCATGAACTAGCTGTCTTCTTTGCTGTCTGCCTTCCTCATCTGAAGGCATGGTGCAAGGAAGTCCAGCTTCCCTGTTGCTAAAACAACAGCACTCCTAAAGCTGTGAAACCTACCAGCCGTCACTCGTAAAACACCACAAGGCAGAGTGGGCATGGCCCAACCCTCCCCTTAGGTCACCCCGAAAAGTCTGCCTTTTCTGATTTCTCTTCCCCTTCAACACCATTTTGGTGTTCACTTGAACTTGACGGTGCTCCTTTGAAAATACTAGAGGCAGCCCCATGATTTCATTTGCCCCATTCAGACACTTAACAACTACCTTTTCTCTTGTTGGATGACAGATTTTGCATATTCCTCCAGGCATCTATTGTCTTAAAAAAACCCACTTGACTTCCATGTCATCTTAAGGTGAAAAGCTCCTAGGATTGGTGTGGGTAAAAGATCTTGAAACCATGGCGCCTGGTTACCGATGATATGTGGACATCGGCAAGCTAACTTCTCCCTTTGCTATTTTTGGAGCAAAGACTCACTGGGCCAACCACAGGCACAGGGCAGAGCAGAATTTCCTACCAGTTGGGTGGTTACCAAGAATAATTCAAAACACTTGCCAAGCAAGGCCAGGCGCCATCTTCCTACACACTTCATTTCAGTATTAGCTGTTTCAGTTTCTAACACACTAAAGCAGGGGCAACGTATGGAAAGTGCACACTTGTTTACCAGTTAGAGCACTTTTTGTTTTTCTGACCGTGGTTGGCTCAGTTCCCCTAATTGGGTTCCGTTTGTGCAGACCATGCTTCGCAGTGAGCGGGAGGCCCTGGCCTTGCAGGGCCCCCCACATGGCTCTGGCTGCATGGCGGGACCTGGCCTTGTCTTCACCCCGAAGCTGCCACCCACTTGTTAAAAGGCGTGGTCCCCTCACAGGAAGCTAGTGCTATGGAGAGCCACATTTAGATGTAGGAAGCAGGGGTCCCAGGACCCTTTTAACACTTGCCTTATATTAATAATGTCTTTACATTTGCATCTGAAATATATTTTAAAAAGCACTTTTGAGTTGTGAAACCTGTTTGATCTCCATAGAATCCTGTTAACAGCAAGGATTATTATTTCCAGAGTCCACAAATGGAGAAACGTGGTTGGCTGAATCTGCAGACGTGGAAGCAGCAGACACAGAGGTCAGACTGTACTTATAATTTATTCTCTTCACTCTTCACTGTCTATCTCCCCTCTGCTTAAATCTAAATTCCACAGTGTGGGGATCTTAATTTTCTTCTCTGCTGTGTCCCCAAAGCCTAGACTAGTGCCTGGCACTCAATAAATATTTGTTGAATGAATGAACTGAGCCCCTTCAGGTCCAGGCTTCCTTTTTAGACTCCACTTTGTAGTTCGGGAAAATTTTCATGCAGGAACAGAGATGCAGAGAAAAGCAGTGATGCTCTTAACTGTGACTATTGGTTCTCCCAAAGGGAATTAGGTTTAATTTCTTCATAGGGCTAAGAAATGAGATGTGATTAGTAAATGGAACATTGGTCAATGACGGACGTGTGGCCATCATTTCCTCCTCCTCATTCTTTCTTCCATGGAGTCAGTCCCACAGCTGCCTGGTTTTCACTCTGTCTTCTCTAGTCTTTGCAGGCTGAGCAGGCCGGGTAATGAGAGCCTGGGGTTGCCTGGTGATTTGGATTGAGTTGTGTCTAATTAGAACAGAATCAGCAGCCCTTACCCTTTATCCCCCAAAGAATGAGGAGATGCTGGGAAGCAACAATTGCATTCCCCAAGCAGTTCAGAAAGTTTAAGGCTGCTATTTTTTTCCAGGCCTTGCAGATAATAGGAAGTGGTTATGGGAAGTGAAGTTACTCTGGCTGACCTCACCTTTTTGGTTTAAGTTTGTTCTCACTTGTCTTATTCACTTAATGCTCAATGGCTTTGAATTAAGCATGATTCTTTAGCTAAGCCCTTACCATTTTAATGGGAGGGGAGCCTGTTACAAAAGCTTTACTTCATGATTGAACTAAGTTCACACACAAACACATCCAGAGGATGATGGAAAAACAAAAAACAAACCAAAAAGCAGATCTCTACTTTTCTCCTGTGGCAGCTTTAGTCTACACAGAGTCCACTTCAGAAGGAAGTAAAGAATAATTCACTTTTGTTTCCCTATTTCTCTCCTCCCTGTCTACCCTCAAAGTCTCACTTCTGCTTCTTCCTCTCTGGCCTGGATGGCCATTCTTTTTTTTTTTTTCAATTCATCTGGTTTTCCCTTGGAAGTAGTGTCCAGTTGTTATCAAACCAAATTGGTTTGCCCAACGTGCAACGAACCAAAATGCTGAGACGCTGAGATTTGCAGCAGAGAAAGGGTTTATTCACAAGGCTGCCAAGAGAGGAGATGGTGGAACAAGTCTCAGATCCACCTCCCCGAAGGCAAGGGGCTTGAGATATTTATGGAATAAAGAAGCAGGGTGGTCTTAAGCATGGGGAAAGGTAGGGGGAAATTGAGGCAATTGGTGTGCTATGCAGGCGTATCTGAATTATGTGCTTCTTTGTGGGATGGATGTTCATAAATGGGGGTGCTTAGCATGATCTGAGGGTGGAGTTTTGGACCCTCCGACATCAAAAGGTCATTCGTTGGACACCTGAGCAGGTCCAGTTTTATGGTCAGTGGTCCCAACCAGTGTTAACCAGCTCCAGCTCACTAGACACAGCTGACTCCAAGATCCTGGAAAACAACCTGGGCAAACATCTTATTGTTTAGGCTATGAGAAGCTTGGAGGGTATGCAATTTGCAACAAAATAATGAAAGCGGGTTTGCTCATTGAAGGCAGACTACAAGCAGAGGGGTTTTTTTTTTTTTAATATAAATTTATTTATTTATTTTTGGCTGAGTTTCGTCTTTGTTGCTGTGCGCGGGCTTCTCATTGGGTCGGCTTCTCTTGTTGTGGAGCACGGGCTCTAGGCATGCAAGTGAGCTTCAGTAGCTGTGGCTCTCGTGGGCTCTAGAGCGCAGGCTCAGTAGTTGTGGCACTCGGGCTTAGGTGCTCCGTGGCATGTGAGATCTTCCCGGACCAGGGCTCGAGCCCGTGTCCCCTGCATTGGCAGGCAGATTCTTTTTTTTTTTTTTGCGGTGTGCGGGCCTCTCACTGTTGTGGCCTCTCCTGTTGTGGAGCACAGGCACCGGATGCGCAGGCTCAGTGGCCATAGATCATGGGCCTAGCTGCTCCGCGGCATGTGGGATCTTCCCGGACCGGGGCACGAACCTGTGTCCCCTGCATCGGCAGGCGGACTCTCAACGACTGCGCCACCAGGGAAGCCCTATGCTTAAGTTTCTAAGAAACTGCCAAACTCTTCTCCAGAGTGGATGTATCATTTTATATTCCCACTAACAATGTATGAGCGGTTCAGTTTCTCTACATCCTCACCAGCATTTGTTGTTATCACTGTTTAAAAAATTTTAGTTCTGATATGTTCTAATAGGTTTTTAAGAAGGCCCTGTTTTGGGCTTCCGTGGTGGCGCAGTGGTTGAGAGTCTGCCTGCCGATGCAGGGTACACAGGTTCGTGCCCCGGTCCGAGAGGATCCCGCATGCCGCGGAGTGGCTGGGCCCATGAGCCATGGCTGCTGAGCCTGCGCGTCCGGAGCCTGTGCTCCACAACGGGAGAGGCCCCCCTCCCCCCTAAAAAAGAGTATGCTGTTTTGATTTTAATTTGTGTTTCCTTAATGATTAATGATGTTGAACATCTTTTCATGTGCTTATTTGCCATCTATGTACTTTCTTCAGCAAAATATCTCTTCATGCCTTTTGCCCATGTTTAATTGGAATGTTTGTTTCTTTATTGTTGAGTCTTGAGAGTTGTTTATCTATACTAATCCTTTTTTGGATACATGGTTTGCAAGTATTTTCTCCTACTCTGCAGCTTGTCTTTTCATCTTTTTATAGGGTCTTCTATAAAACAAAAGTTTTTAATTTTGATGAAGTCCAATTTATCAATTTTTTTCTCTTATGGATCATGGTTTTGGTATAAGGTTTATAATTCTTTCCCTTGTTACCCTCTGAGACTCTGATTAAACACATGCAACATTCTTTATGTCTCTTACTTTACTTCTTTATCAGCAATCTTTTTGTCACACCATCCTTTGTTGTGGATAGTTATTTAAATTTTTCCAGTTCATATATCTGTCTAAACTGGTGTTAAAAGTATTTGTTGAATTTCAAATTTTGGTTATGTTATTTCTTTTGTTTTTAAGTAAGTAAATAAATTAGTTAATTTGGCCGTGTTTTGTCTTAGTTGAGGCACACGGACTCTCTAGTTGTGGCACGTGGGCTCAAGAGCGCAGGCTCCTTAGTTGTGGTGTGTGGGCTTAGTTGCCCTGTGGCATGTGGTATCTTAGTTCCCCAACCAGGGGTTGAACCCACGTCCCCTGCATTGGAAGGCAGATTCTTAACCACTGGACCACCAGGGAAACCATAATTTTGGTTATTTTATTTCTTATTTCTAAAAGTTACATTTGATTCTTTTGAAAATCTGTCTTATACTTTAACTATAAAACCATAAATCTGTTTATAGTTTCTCTTTCTCTTCAGAGACTATTTTTTAAACAAAAACTTAAACATAATTATTTAATATATAATTACATTATATACTAGATTATATAATTCCAAGATTTGAAGCCTTTGCAATTCTGTTCCTGTAGTCTATAGTTTCCACTGGATATCACTTACGGCATTTATTTTCATTATGCATCTGGTTATCTTTGACTTAATCTTGGATTTGAAAAATTTATTGGATAAATTATCAGAGGCCTAACAGGAAATTGGCTTTTCTCAGAAAGGATTTACATTTGATTCTGCCAGACACCTGAAGGTACTACCAGTTTAAGACAACTCCAAACCAAATTCAAGACTTGAAATTTACGGGAAGATAAAGCAGACACAGCAGAGTTTAACCAGGAGGCAGGCAACTCTGTGCCAGGACTGGTCTCTGTGGGGTATAGCCCTTTGCAACCTAGATGATTACAGGGTGAATCTCCTATTAGACTTCTTATTTTATGTGGCCTTTGGGGGCTTTGACTTCTCTCTTCCTCTCTCCAGAAGGTCACCAAAATGAAAATCCAATATTTTTATGGTGAATAACTACTCCCAGATCGAAAGAAGCTTCTGTCTTTATTTGTACCTCTGGGATCCTGATTTCCCTTCACTGCAGGCCTGGTAATACCTTACTATCTTGTCAGTCCTTTGATTCTTTTAAGATGTATGATATACATATAATCTATATTTATTTATATTTTATCCCATTTTATTTATTTATTTATATGGCTGTGCTGCACGGCTTTCGGGATCTTAGCTCCCTGACCAGGGATTGAACCTGGGCCCTCAGCAGTGAAAGCACGGAGTCCTAACACTGGACCACCAGCGAATTCCTAACTTTTTTTTTTTTTTTTTTTTTTTTTTGTGGTACGCGGGCCTCTCCCTGTTGTGGCCTCTCTCATTGCAGAGCACAGGCTCCGGACGCACAGGCTCAGCGGCCATGGCTCACGGGCCCAGCCGCTCCGCGGCATGTGGAATCTTCCCAGACCGGGGCACGAACCTGTGTCCCCTGCATCGGCAGGTGGACTCTCAACCACTGCGCCACCAGGGAAGCCCGCGAATTCCCTACTTTATCCCATTTTAAAAACTTAAAAATAAGTTTTTACCAGGAGCATTGGTCTGAATAACTTAACTCAGCATTTCAGAAAAGGGGATGGGTTTTATTAAGAGAGTATATGTCATAGAATTTACACACTGTGGGCAAAGATACTCTCTTTTATTATTTGTCTCTCTGGCTTCACTTCCTCTGAGGCCAGCAGGAATGGGTTTTTATCTCATCAGAAGTAGTAAATTCTGAAATCCAAGTGCTGTTTTTCTGAGACTGTGTGTGTGGTGTAGGATAAATGAATAATTAATAGATATTGTCATTCTATCATTACTTGTGTCCTTGAGATTTGAAACTCTCATTATAGAATAAAAAATATGAATACAGATGTAACAGAGAAGTGGTTAAAATCTTTGTAATACAAAACTTGGAATGGAAGTGTCGATATAAACTCAGGAGGCTTTTTTTTCTTTTTCTTTTAAAAATTGTGTATAACTCTGAAGAGGCATAGAAACAATAACCAAGCCAGTAGCAATGAGGATTATTAGTGTCCAATGACATATTATTTCTTGGAGCTGTGACAAATTCCATGTTTGGGGCAGGAAATGTACAAGATGATTCTGGAACATTCTGTTATACCAGAGAGTGGGGAAGTTCTCGAAGACTAGTAATATCATCAAAGAAGGACTTAGAAGTCAACTCAAAGAGACTCCTATTGGCCAAAGATAGGACAACTTGAGCTTCTCACAGCAAAGTCTAAGCTAAAGGAGTATCTTCATTGGTGTAGAGGATACTTAGCAGCTTAGCAGAGCCCTACACAGGGCATGGCTTTCCCTGGCATCGCTTATACAATAGATTTCTCTCTCTTTGGGACCTTGCTTTGTTAGGGGGACGCTGAGTTGAGTCTGGAGCTGAGTTTTCCAAGTTCCCGGTTTAATAATAATACCATGCCTCACCTGAATTAATACTTCATCTCCTCTTCATCAACACTGGCATCCTGGGAGATATTTCTCTAGAAAATATGCCCCTCTGGTGACCTGTCTCAAATATGACAAAATGTTTGCTTTATGTCATCTAATCTCTTATTCTTTTCCATTATTTTCTCCCATATTTTGCAGCTAACATTGAAGTGCTTTGCTTACATTATATTCCCCCAATCTCCCAAATAGCCTGATATATAATACTCAAATATTACTAATTCTAATTCCTGGGTAAAATGTTTATTTTTTTTTTCTTTTTGGATGAAAAGAGTAAAACAGGTAGCTGGGAGCTGGACAGCTGGCAGGTACCTTGTCGATCCTTCAGTCATTTATTGCACAAATACATATAGAAGACATATTCTGAGCCAGGTCCTGTGCTGGGCACTGAGATACATGGAGAATAAAAACATGAACCTTAATCTTAAGGAATGTGCCATCTAGAGAGGAAAATCAATACCAATCTAACAATCACATAAGTGAATTATTAATGCTGAACACTGTTTAGTGCTATGTTTAGCACACTCGATTGACCTGTCTTTAGACCTATGAAGGCAAAGTACAAGGTGCAATGTAAGCATTTAACAGGGCTACCTGACCTAGGAGTGAGAGAAGCTTCCTCCTAGGGAAAGCGGCTGAGCTGAGATCCAAAGGATGAATGGATGTGAACTAGAAGAAGAGGGGGGGGTGGAGTGGGGCTGGAGCCGCTGGCGTGAGTGGAGAGAGGTATGAGATAATTCTGGAGGTGTCAGGGGCCAGATCATGTAGGACTTAGGAAGTCATGTTAAGGATTATGTACTGTACTTGGACTTAACAGAAATGGGAGGACACTAAAGGATTTTAAGTGTGTGTGTGTGTGTGTGTGTGTGTGTGTGTAGGGGCTGCTCTTGCAACTATGTTTAAGGTAAAGAATTAAATGCATGAGCTATCTTGTGAAATGCTATATAGAATAAGATTATTTGTGGCCAATCAGTGAACAGATGCTACTCTAAGAACATTCCTTCCACATGACTTTTCAGGAACACAGGTCTGGCTGGGGAGAAGGCATTTCTGTTTTTTTTTTTTTTTTTTTTAAGGTATACTTTTTAAAATTAATTAATTAATTAATTAATTTTTGGCTGCGTTGGGTCTTCGTTGCTGCACGTGGGCTTTCCCTAGTTGCGGCGAGCGGGGGCTACTGTTCGTTGTGGTGCATGGGCTTCTCATTGCAGTGGCTTCTCTTGTTGCAGATCACGGGCTCTAGGCACGCCGGCTTCAGTAGTTGTGGCTCACGGGCTCTAGAGTGCAGGCTCAGTAGTTGTGGAACACGGGCTTTATTGCTCCGTGGCACGTGGGATATTCCTGGACCAGGGCTCGAACCCATGTCTCCTGCATTGGCAGGAGGATTCTTAACCACTGTGCCACCAGGGAAGTCCAAGACATTTCTAGTTTTGTCATTTCTAACCTGCTTTTCAACGGGGGACATATGGTTTCAGTAATACATAGGCCTAAGGGTTCTGTTTTCTGGTTTAGTCCAATACACGTTCTTCCTTCTCTGAAACACTCACTACCTCAACCATGTTGGTTGGTGGTATCTAGTCCTCCATTCCGACTGTACAAGTGTTACCGGAGAAGATTTCTGAATAGTTATTCTTTCTCAAAGTTACCCTGCAAACTGTTCCAAGTGGAATCCACACACCTCTATTCTCCATCCCCAGGTCTCCTTTTCCATTCGATGGTCAACAGAGCCCCCTACTGGGAGAAACAGCTCAACGACACAAATGCCAACACAAAGGGCAAGTGTCTCTAACGTTTGTTGCATTTGTGTGTGTGGTTTACTATCCAGCGTTAAATGTAATTACTGTGACCAGCTAAGAAAACTACTCATTACACTTGTAATCACTCTGACATATAATTACAAGTGATTAGCTTCCCATTCCGTGCATTTTCCAATGACTATGGATTGAAGAGTCATTGTAACAATTAATACAAATCACAGATTTATAGTCTGGAAAAATCTGGAATTGATGTTGAGAAATAATTTGGTCCAGTCTCCTGCTTCAAGAACATCTAACCTCTTCAGGATACTGAGTTCTCTGTTCTATTCCAAAAATTTCCAGAGAAGGACACACCACAATAGCATCAAAAACCAATTTCTGTGTTTCTAGCAATCCACTGGGTTTTGATAAAAATATAAAAATATTTGATAAAAATATCTCTTTTAAAATAAACTTATTTTAGAATAGTTTTAGACTTACAGAAAAGTTATACAGATAGTTCCTGTTTTCCCTCACCTAGTTTTCCCTGTTAAGATCTGACATCACCCTGGTACATTTGTCACAATTAAGAGTCAACACCAGTATATTACTATGGACTAAACTCCAGCCTGTTTTCGGATTTCACTAGTTTTTCTCTAATGCCCTTTTTTGTCCCAGGATCCCATCTTGGATACTACATTACATTTCATTGTCTTGTCTTCTTAGGCGTCTCTGATCTCTGAGAGTTTTTGTGATTTACTTTTTGATGATCTTGACAGTTTTGATAGTATCGGTCATTGATTCGGAAGAAAGGTTTTGGGAGGAAGATCACAATGGTAAAGTAACACTTTTATTACACTTTTATTTACACTTTTAAAAGTAACACTTTTATTACAGGGACACACTAGCAACATGACATCACTGTTGAGGCTGCTTTTGATCTCCTGGCTGAGGTAGTGTGAGATTTCTCCACTGAAAAACAAAGACACTTTGCTGTTGTCGTTTTAAATTTAAAACTCTTCCTTCTTATTTTACAGAGCTAGAGAAACTTGTCAGCTTTCCCTTCAGAAGAGAACAGCTTTTAGGAGCCAGAAAGACTTGGGTATGTGAGCAGTCTGCCACTTACTACCTGTGTGATCGTGTTGGACACGTTACTTCCTAAGCTTCACTATTAGAATTTGTAAAATAGGCATAATGACAGCACTTTCCTCACTTGCTGGGTGATGGTGAGGGCCAGATGACATGATGCAAGAAAATCACTCACTGAAGACCTGGCTCACAAACATGCAACTCACTCTGAAACTCAAGTCCTCGCTGTGATTACTGATGTTAATATGATAGCAGCGATCATATTAACATTATGTATTTCTTTAAAGTCACTGTGGAGTTTGTTTTTCATTGTCAGTAGCGGCAATTTCTCAGCATGCAATGCTTTGCATTAGCAATGCCGGCCTGGACTTGGGGCCTTTGGGCTCATAGGCTGTGCTCTGTGGGAACAGCGCCCCCTGGTGGTGAGACGTGTTACTCCTCCTTTGGGCCTTTCCCTATGGTGACGCCCTTACAGACCAGTCATGAGTTGACTGTTCCCTGAGTGCCCCCTGGGCCCTGAGGATACATTGCTGAGCCAACAACAGATACAGAGTGGCTGTGGCCTTGCTAGTCAGGTGAAAATTGTTCTGGTACAGAGAAAGAGGAGATGCAGGCAGGGTTAGATCATACTGGGCCCTGCAGGTAAAGTATGTGGATAGCCTTGATTACTCCTCCCCTCTGCAAGTCACGTAGTCCCAAGTGATAAAACATGTTCTGGATGAAATTTAGTCTCCTCCAAATCCATCATCCTAAGATCAAAGCAGCTCAACTGAGTAATGATTTCACCTGTTCTCCTCTTCCCACTTTATTTTTGGAGCCTCTGCTGCTGGGCCCCGAAACAACTAGGATGGTGGTTTCCAAACTTTAGGGCTCATTGGAATCACCCAGAGGGCCCTTTGCACACACATTTTGTATGCTTTTCCTGCTACTTCCTATCTTGTCAATCTTTCTGTCTGACTTTGGACTCTGCTCACTGTGGCTTGAGTCCTCATGTGTTTTGAGATTTTTTATTATGAGTTCATATTCCTTTGGAACTTGGTTTGTAAGGATTTATTTGCAGCCTGGGTTTAAGAGTATTCCTCCAGGGAGGACATGAGTTTGATTCTACCAAACATTTAGGGCAACTATCAGTCTGGGCCCAATTTATTTTATTTTAATTTTATTATCATTATTATTTTTAAATTGAAGTATAGTTGATTTACAATATTGTGTTAGTTTCAGGTGTACGCATAGTGATTCCGTATTTTTGCAGATTATATTCCACTATAGGTTATTACAAGATAATGGATATAATTCCCTGTGCTATACAATACACCCTTGTTGCTTATCTATTTTACATATAGTAGTTTGTATCTAGTATCTATTTTATGTATAAGAGTTTGTAGTAGTAGTTTGCTTGTTAATCCCATACTCCTAATTTGTCCCTCCTTGCCTTCCCTTCCCCCTCTGGTAACCAAGAGTTTGTTTTCTACATTTTTGAGTCTGTTTCTGTTTGGTATATACATTTATTTATATATATATATATATCCAGAAAAAATGAAAACACTAATTTGAAAAGATACATGTATTGCAATGTTCATAGCAGCACTATTTACAATAGCCAAGACATGGAAACAACTCAAGTGTCTATCAACAGATAAATGGATAAAGAAAATGTGATATATATATATATGCATACATATATATATATATATAATGGAATATTACTCAGCCATAAAAAAGAATGAAATAATGCCATTTGCAGCAATGTGGACAGACCTAGAGAATATTATGCTTAGTGAAAGAAGTCAGACAGAAGACAAGTATCACTTATATTTGTAATCTAAAAAATAATATAAATGAATTATATACAAAACAGAAACAGTCTGGGCCCACTGTAAATCTGTGCCTTAGGTATTCAGATCACACGGGTGGCTGGATTCTGGTCCAGAGTGCCTGAGAAGGGTTATCCGTGGTTAGGGCATCTGGGAGGAGAAGTGGGGTGGGGGGAAGGGTACTTTAGCGTTTCCCTCTTCATCTAGAACCAAGGCCACCACTGATAAGCATCTGTCCCTGCTCCTTCCAGCAGACGTGTGCTTTCCAGCTTATCCACTGAGGTTTTCCTAGTTTATTCGCAACTGTGGGTGCTGCTTTGGGGCTGGGGGTCTCTGATTCTGACCCTGGACTTTGTCCCTGTTCCCTGCAGAAGCACAAACCCTTCCTGTGGCCTAATTTTGTATAGCCCTTGAGCCAAGGACAGTTTTTACATTTTAAAAGCGTTGTTAAAAACAACGACAACAATGAAAGAAAGTGACAGAAATCATATAAGGCTCACAAAGCGTAAAATATTTACCTGGCCCTTTACAGAAAAAAATTTGTGGATCCGTAGACCTTCAAGGATCAGCATATACACCCAGGGAAAACTCCGTGAATGGTTTTCATTTTCCCCTCTGGGTAGGTAGTACTTTCTTATCGCTTCTGGCTTCCAAGAAATTTTCTTACTTTCCCACCAATTTAGCTACTTATCTTCAAGAAGATGTTAAAATATTTTGTCCAATGTTTTTAAGTGTTCTATAGTTTGGGGGTTTTCTCTGGACATCTGGTTCCCCATAATATATGAAAAAGAAGTCCATCCCTATACCTTCCATCAAGTAAATCTCAGTGCCATAGCAGGGGCTAGAAGATGGGCCGGCTGTTGACAGTGAGTCCGTTTTGGAAAGCACAGCATCATAACTAATTTTATTTTGCAGGAATGAGCACAGAGACGAATAACTCACATTGGGATCTTAAGGCAAGGAGCTTTCTCGCACGGCTAAAATTAGACAGAGTTCACTGGGACCCACCTTGTGGATGGTGTGTATGTGTTCACACGTGTCCCTGCTTGGAGACCGTGGTCGCATCCATCCTATTTCTGTTTCCAGATTAGAATTGTTCCTGGTCAGGGAGTGTTTCCTGACTATACAACAATCTTCCCATCAATCTAATAAAATCCAACTTTCAGCTTTTCTAGCTTTCCATTCCGGAGATTTTTGAGCTGCATGGAGATGCTTCCATTTATGGAAACAGTGCAGTGCAGCCCCAGGATCTCTGGCAAGGGGGTCGGGAAACCCAAGTTCCAGCCCTAACTCTGGCCCTGAATAATGTCCTCCCTTTTCTCCTCCTCCTCGTTTCAAATAAAGAGAATAAAAGAGAGAGAAAAAGAAAGTGATACGAGGCAAATGGACCACTTCTAACTTTATCTTTTGGGAGGCACTGTGTGTTATTAGATGGACAGGGGTTTTGCTGGTGTAACATCAGGTCCATACCCGATCTTATTCCCAGGTCTAACTCTACTGTGTTCTTACATTCTGTAATTAACTTCCCTGTGCTCCTATTTATTCATAGATATTGAAGTTATTCCAAGCTCTGAATTATTATTATTTTTCCTCGAGATTTGAGACCCTTGGCTCTCATTAGATCTACAATACCAACGACAGCTGTGTTGTGTATACAGCTCTCATAGCAACCAAGGGCTATGCCCGCCAATGTAAACTGGCTCTGGTTTCTCCCCTGACTATTTAGTAAATGATCCTTAAGAACAAAGAAGGCAGGAACTTTAGAAGGAGGCACAGAGAGGGAGCCTAGCTTTGGGGGGGGACGCGTCATGACTATGATCAGACTTTCTGGATGTTCCCATGGGGACAGGGCGGGAGCGTCTTCCACAACAGAAAGGTCTGAGGGCTTTGGGGAGTTTAATTGTTACCTTCTAGGGTGCCAGCAAATACAGGTTCCCCCCAGTTGGAGACTTTGGTGGCATCCTACCTGGGCCATGCCTCGATGAAGGGAGATCTAAGCACGGTAAGCAGAGGGCTCCCTTGGTCTTTGATGGCACAGCCAAAAGCTCACTGTCCCTTATCCTTACAGCCAAGAACAAAGAGTCACCGTGAGATCTGAGGGAGACCCTACCCATGAGTGGGATGAAATAACGTGCCAGCTAATTTCTGTTGTCGGATCACATTTTTCTAAAACATCTCACAAATAATGAAACCTCTCTCAGTCACTGAATTTCTCATCAGTTGGTACCCTCACTCTTCTGTGTATAATAATTATCACAGAGCAAGAATAACCCACATCTTCCCCCATCAGCCCCGTTTCCCCAATCTGGTACAATGTATCACTCAACCGAGGCAAGGAGATGAGCCGGATACTGACATTGGTTTAGAAGGGATTATGAGATTTACAAAAGAACATTTTTGTTCTTTTTGAAGAGTGGTTTAGCTCCTATTACCCCAAACATAGGCATTAATAGTCTAAGAATTGGGTGCTCAAGCTGGCCCAGCTGGCTTATTACATACAAAGTGCTGGGCAGTTTTACATTTTCCATTCTCAAAAGGACGGGTATGCTGCATGGCTTCTCAAAAGCCCAGGAAGTGGAGTGTCTAGGAGGGCAGGGCCTCCACTCCTGAATGGATGGTAAAGAAGCAACGTGGTCGGCCTGTTCCCTGCCGCACATGTGACTCTGAGGGGCCCTGGTGACCTGTCTCCCAGGACATCTCCGCTCCAGGGGAAGCAGGCACCAGGCTGGCAGTGCAGGGTGTGCACGCAGACTTTTTCCTGTAAAAGTTGGAGCAGGGACAATGGTCTGAAGTGGGAAACAAGGTCCAGCAGCTTTATTCTAGCTTGAAAACTTCCATGTTCCATGCAAGTGGTCTTGTCCAGTGTAGTGTTGAAAAATATGAGAGAGAGAGGATTCTGTCATCACTCAGCTTCAGGAAAAGTGGTGACTTAGTGAAGACCTGCTTGGAAGTTTTTTTTTTTTTTTTTTTCGGTACGCAGGCCTCTCACCGTTGTGGCCTCTCCCATTGCGGAGCACAGGCTCCGGACGTGCAGGCTCAGCGGCCATGGCTCACGGGCCTAGCCACTTCGCGGCATGTGGGATCTTCCCAGACCGGGGCACGAACCCGTGTCCCCTGCATCGGCAGGTGGACTCTCAACCACTGCGCCACCAGGGAAGCCCTGCTTGGAAGTTTTTTAATAGCTGGTATGTATTGTACAAAGCCTTATTCTAGCTGAGTTGACCTTGGGACTCTGCAGCTGAAGTTTCTAACATATCCTGGAATGTGTCCCACTGAACACATTTCCCAGTTTGGGAGTCCCTGGTCTGCAGGAAGGACTGTGGAGGAAGGAGTCAAGAGGGATGGTTTCTAGATCCTGGTAATAGCTTCCTACCCCAGATGGCAGCTTCACTGGTGACAACAGTTGTCTGGGCAGATAAAAGTTGAGATCAGAGAAGCATAAACAAAATTTAAAGGCCTCGCAATGTGGCACAATCATTATCGTTACCCACGATCCCCTTAGAGTAACTTCCATCCTAGGAATTAAGCGTGGACTGGCCTGGGGGCCAAGCCCATGTGATGCTTTGCAGCCATCCGCATTCCTCACCTGGGCAGGAAGAAGCTCTGGGAGGCCAGGGCACTCAACATGGCTTGGCTTTTGCCAGCAGATAGTGTGCCATCCACAGGCCCTGGAGGGGTGCCCGGCTAGGGGGAAGGCTTCAGTCATAGGCCAAAGTGCACTTGGCATGTCCCACCCTGCCTGCTCCTCCAGGGGATGTGCTAGCCCCTTGGATGGGCGAGACCCAGAGGCTCTAAGCCGCACCAGGACCTACCAGTTTGAAGTGGGTGATAATAATGAATAGGGGCACCTCTCCCCTTTTTCATCTTCCTTTCCTACCTTCCCAGGTTGGCATTTCCCATCTTTTTAATTTTTGTAGCATTTTCTTGCTAATGCGAAGGCATTGCTATTTAAAATCCTTTAGAGGTGGACAAGTAAATATAAAGAAGGACCTGGCTGCTCCAGCCCATCTGGTGGGCTCCATGGTGTAACCCTCCTTAGGGTGACCTGCCCACGATGGCTCAGATCAAGGGCTCAGTTCCTACCCAAGAGCACTTCAAGTGAATTCAGCAGCCATTCTTCTGCTGAGTTGCTCAAAATCTTTTAATTACTTCACTTAGGGGGACAGACCTAAGCAGAGGTATTGGTACCTGGCATTTGACTTACCTGAGAGAAATAAAGAAGTTATTAAAAATCTCTTGCTCGAGCTTCCCGGGTGGTGCAGTGGTTGAGAGTCCACCTGCCGATGCAGGGAACACGGGTTCGTGCCCCGGTCCGGCAGGATCCCACATGCCGCGGAGTGCCTGGGCCCGTGAGCCATGGCCGCTGAGCCTGCGCGGCCGGAGCCTGTGCTCCGCAACGGGAGGGGCCACAACAGTGAGAGGCCTGCGTACTGCAAAAAAAAAAAAAAAAAAAAAGAAATCTCTCGTTCTTTTAACATAATCATGATTTGACGATAAATACCGATTTTATTTTTTAGCTGTACCGTGTAGCATGCAAGATCTTATTTCACTGACCAGGGATCGAACTCATACCCCCTGCAGTGGAAGCGCAGAGTCTTAACCCCTGGACCACCAAGGAAGTCCCTAAATATCAATGTTTTATAATCCACAGTGCCACCTCTAGAACTCCAGATGAGGCAAGACAGTTAGCAAATATGGATGACACAAACACATACATCTGCTTCCAATTTATTAAAAAACAAAACCAAACGAAATTCTGCAATGAAATTTCCTGGAATTCACAATCCTTTCCAAATCTTCATAGTTGCATTTTTTTTGAACCAGTACATAAGAATACGATTGCACTTATTTACACGATAGTCTTCTATATAACAAAAATAGCCATGTTGTAAGATTGAATGTTTCCAATTATTATCCTTAATATTTCATCACTAGCCCACGTGAGACAAACGGCTTATGCTTTCCAAGCACACAGAGAAGACAATAAAGCAAGA
Organism: Mesoplodon densirostris; assembly: GCF_025265405.1. Lineage (NCBI taxonomy): Eukaryota > Metazoa > Chordata > Mammalia > Artiodactyla > Ziphiidae > Mesoplodon > Mesoplodon densirostris. Next base: position 225,101,568 of record NC_082661.1, read on the forward strand.
TAAAAGTCGTGTCTCCTAATAGAAGACAAATCCCTTTAAAGACAGTTTTTTAAAACTTCCGTGTATTTCAAGAGATATATAAAGTGCTTTAGAAGGAGTAAGGTAGGTGCCTGAGGTGGGGAAGAGGGAAAGAGAAAGAGATTTATACAGAAAACAAAACAAAAACTAATAACTACACTGCCTTAACTAATCATTTAAATATGCCTGTGACTTGGTATAGAAGATGATGTTTGGGTAAAACAGCTACATAATTCACTACTAAATTTTTTTAGCAATTAAGAGCTAACCAAAGTCCAAATAAAAAGTTACTCATGCAAATGCCATGAGGAATAACTTTGATGATTTTGAGTCATGTGGCAAAAAAATCAAGGAAGCTCAGTCATTATCTGAATATGGAGAGGATGGGTCAGGGATCATTATGCGTGGGAGATGCAGACTGGCCAGAAAGACCTCGAGGGGATGCTAAGTAAAATTCTACCGGTGACATCATTCGTTTTACAACGAAAGCACATAATTTGTGTTCAGGAGGGGAAAAATAAATCCACTGGATTTTTTTTTTTTGTTGCTAGTAGGGAGGGACTAGACATTGATTTATGATGCCATGTCTGGACTATTTCTGAATGGTAGATTCTTTCTTTGTAGGAGACATTTTTTTCCCAGTGGAAATAATAATGTGCTCTATACAAAGAGGTTTAAATAAGTTTTTTTTTTTTTCACATTAGTGAGCTGGCAATTGCTGGTCATGATCTGCAGTCCACAAAATCAGTGTCACATATATACTGCTTGGGAGGCTCCCCTGGAAACTAGAATAATCCTACTCCCAGCTCATGAACATTTTAAAGAACACCACCCATTATTTTTTCAGGAAATGAATGGAATGTAACTTTTCACAAGTACAAAATTACTTCATTTTCTAAATATAAGGGACATCCCACTATAAAAATAACAACCCTCCCTTCCCTCCCCCAACCCTACATCTCTTTCTAATTATAAAATGGTACAACCATTTCAGATTACTAATGTGAAAGCAGGAAGTAAATATATTATTATGTACATGTACAAAACATGTGAGTATTTCACACCATTTACATTCATATGAAAGAAGTCTGTTTATTGATCTTCCTTTGCAATATGACAAGAAAAAAGTTGAGATAACGTTACAAAACAATTAGGCCCTTGCCTTATAACTCTGCACAAACATTCCAGCCAGAGGCATCTTCTTTGCAAACAGAGCAACCAATACTCTTTCAACATTCTGCAGAAGAAAGGGGCTGCTGACAGATCTTCCATGGGATCCTCCTCCAACTTTTCAGAGTTTGTGACATTCCTTCCTCTTTTGACAAATGTGGACCAAATTCGCAACTACTGAGGAAACTGTACAATGAAAGGCAAATCACTACTAGTTGCTGAGGAAATGGTGACCCTAGTCAAATTAGCTGGCTGAAAGAATAAAGGCGAGAATTCCAGCAGAGGGCACCCTGCCCCTTTGCAATAACATCCCACTTAACACTAAGTACCATAGACGCCAACACAAACACAGACTGAAATATCCTTTTGTTAATAGTCCTTCTTCCATTGCTCCACTATCTATTACTACAGGAAATAGTTTGGTATTTTCTTCAAAAGAGCAGGATATGCTGTAATTAATGAGCTCTTATACATGAGAATTCTTTGGCTATTTAAAATCTTCACATTCTCAAAGAGAACAATATTCTGAGTTCAATAAAGCGCTCGACTTGTCTGAAACTTTTGAGGGGAATAGGGGACTAAGCACTAGACTTTCAAGATGGTGCGGTACTAAGGCCATGATACATTTTTTTAGATTTCTGGATTTAGTAAGGTCAATCACAAGCCTGCAAGAGAAAACCCCATTTCACAGTTTCATTCGACCAAGCAAACTACCTTCACTTTTATTTATGAGCACATTGTGAGAAAATTAAACTCGTCACTGGAAGAAACATGTGTCCATTTGGATGGTGGTCGGTCTTTGGTTTATACAGTACACATGGTCCCCACATGTTTCCTGCTTCTCCAAGCCCTTCACTTCAGTAAGGATGACAAGACCACAGACATTCTGTCAAGCAATGACTTTAGGTAACTCAGGTTGAGCTACCTTCTCCACAGATTTTTCTCCCTCACTCTGTTCAGACCGGCAGAACCTCTGAAGAGATGTATATTCTTGCCTTATCATTATCCTCAACAAATATTTATCAGGTGGCCAGAGAGAGAATAGCTCAGTAGTAAGTACAAATGTTAACAGTAGCACAAGGATGAGAAGGACTTTGATCACGGAGGTTCCTGAAGAAGCCACTTGATCATGAAGCATGCAAGGCAGGTGGGCTTGATAATTAAGGGTCTACATCCAGGATCTGGAATCACTGCTTGAGTTTTGGGATGATTAATTTAGTGCCATTGAAAGGCTCAAAGGGGAGAGCATGGCTACTGATCTATGGGTCTTTATAAATTATTGTTCCTGTTACAAAGGGCCTGAAGTTGTGAGACGGGGAGGGGAGCAGGCAAAAGGAAGAGGTAAGTGATGAGAAACTCACAACTGCTTCTCAGAGTTAATTTATTTTTCAGGTAATCTCAACCTTCTTTGCAATCAGGAGTGTTTAACTCATGAGCGTTAAACTCCTTAAGACGTACACATTCCCCCAAAGAGGTCATCTCTAAAGCTAGGGGATGCTCGTGGATTCGGGAAGAGCATCCATGTTCATACCCTGCCATCCTCTTTTCTGACTTCCTGCGGGTAAGTATCCCCACCACCTTTTAATTGCCATCATCAAATGTACTTTTCAGTCCCGGCCATGCAAATAGCACAGAGGAGGGACTTCTGTGTGACTGCAGGGCACAAGAATCTGTGTGTCTGTCACTTTAGGGGAATGTTTTTTTTTTTTTTGGCCTCTTTTTCAGTCTTAAGGAAGAAGTGGCCTCTCAGATCACTTACAAAGAGCAAACTCTCGTGCCAAGAAGCTAAGAAGCAGGAGTGGACATCGGATACGGTACAGCCCACATGTTTTTCCAAGAAATCCTAACCCTGTGGTGGGGAGGGCCTGTGGTGAACTAAGAAGGCCACAAATGCTAGAGGTGGAAGATAAGAGATTAGACAGCATTCTGGAATTGTTACCTTGCCATTATTTACCTCAGAGACTTTTCTGGCAAGGAACCCTTTAAAAAAAAAAAGGCAATAGCTAGAGGTGATTTGTGATAAAATTAGTGATATGAGAAGTGAAAATGAGGCAAACCTCATTACAGAGGAAGTTAATTTGCCTTTATAGTCAACTGGTTTTCCTCATCAGAAGCGAAAAGATAGATGCTGCCACACATTAAAAATTGCCAACAGGAAAAATGGTAATCACAATAGTGACAACCCTATAGATCCAGAGCCGCTAAGGTTTTTTTTTTTGTCCTGAAAGATGGGAAAAGGATGTGTGTGTGGGTGTGTGTACAAAGAAAGAGACAGACAGAGAGATCCAGAGATAGAGACACACCCAGACAAAAAAAGGACAAGAAATCTCAGCGGGAGTCTATTAAAAGAACGCTACCAGAAATGGACTCAGGGGCTCTATCTAGTATCACGGGGTGGGGCGGGCTGGGTCCTCCCTTCCTCTGAGGCTGTGACTCTGTCTCAGGTTTTCTGAAAGGGTTTTGATTGAATGAGGTTTCTTTGTTTTTGGTCAAGCTGATGCATTCAATGGACAACTAAATGCCATTTATTTTTTATGCTCTGCAAGAATTTTCATCTAAGTGTGATGAACATGATGGGAGTAAAAAAATCCCAAGATAGGCTATCTGTCATCATTTTTGGTTCTGAAAGGATGGCAGCTTCAGGGATATCAGAGCACTAACTGCACTAACTACTGGGTACCATGGTTTGATATGACCAAATCCAGACCCAGGAACATACAGGATGTTTCCATCAGAATGAGGAAAATGCTCGAAAGAAAACAAACAAAACCTCTTTGGACAAAGATTTGATGCCATGGTCATGATCATTACTAAGTGATGTCAGAAAAGGTAGGTGCCTTTGCTACTTCTAACTTTCTACCTTCTCCAAACTCTCCACCACTCCTTGCCTAGATGATGGAGTTGACATTTTAGGGGTGACCAAACCCTAGAGACGAAATCAATATTCCTATGCTCTATTCATGATCAGGGCTCAGTTCTTCCCAAAGGGACTGGCCACACAGGACGTAGCAATTCCTAGGCGGGACTCTAAATTTTTCTGAGGGAATGGAGATGCTCCTTTTCTTGCCCACAGCCTTGGGGTCTAAGGGGAATGCTTACTTCCAAGTTGAGATCTGGCTTCTGAGTTGCAGGTGGTCATAATTCACCAACTTGGCACCAGACGGTCACAAGCCCCAAAGACTTCATCTCTATTGAGAAGGCTACACAAAGTCTTGTATTTGGAGTCAATATGTACCTTCCCATTTTTTCCTCCCAAATCCAGGCATTTTAGCTATAGTGGTGGGACTATGGGGCCCTGGGACCAGGAAAAGACCTTCTGCCAATCAGGAAGAAGGCAGACCAGGGGTTGAGGTAAAGTTGGATGACTAGAGTCTGGATTTCTCTTTGGATCCTGAGTGCCACACATCAGTCCAAGGGTGGAAGTGAAGGATAAAATTTTGTCTCAGCACCAAATCAACATGCTTTGTGTGACTTTTTAAAAAAACAACTGGTCAAGGAAGCAACAGAAAATGGTCATGGACGTCAGTGGTGTGGTTAGAAAGATGCAGCAAAAATTTCAAAAAGGATGGTCCGCATATTTACTCATTATAAAACAAATGGATCTCTGGGCCTCTCAATAGGTGGACTGGGTGGAGTCCAGGTCTTTTTGGAGGTAATTAGGTTTTAACCTTTTTACTCTGTGAGGGTCAGGGAAGCTTGTGAGAATGTTGGAGAAGCTCTAGCCCTGCGCTGTCCAAGGTGGCCACGAGCCACGGGATGCGGCTGACAGCTGGAGAAATGGCCAGTCTGAATGGAGAGGTGTGTGAGTGTAAGGCATACACTGCCCTTAGAAGATTTAGTACGGAAAAAGAACGTCAAGTATTTCATGAATACTTTTTACACTAATTATGTGTCAAAACAATAATATTGGCTTAAAAAGGATATTATTAAAATTACTTTTACCTGTTTCCTTTGCTTTTTTAAAATGTGGCCAGTAGAAAATGGAAAATTACATGTGGGACGTGTACTATATTTCTGTTGAATGGTGCTGGTCTAGACACTAAAGAAAAATACACATCAAGTCTGCATACACCTCTAGAAGGTTCCCACACCTTTTGATACTCTTTGAGCTACCGGGGCCCCAGGTCAGAGTTTCTTCTTCTTTGGGGAGGAGGTGAAGGAGGCTGTGGAGGAAGGATTGTTTCCATTTTTTTTTTTGAACACGTCCCATGCCAGTTAACTTTTTTTTGTTGTTGTTTGTTTAAAACTACCAAAGCCATAAGAAAATTCTTCAGAAACAAACCTTCGGTAAAGGAGAAACTTCTAGGCTCAGCGAGTTTGCAGCAGAACCTCCTTGGGGTCAGGTCCACAGGCCTCAGATTGGCCGGCTGGGCCCCTCATCCCCTATGCAGCATCTTATAGGGGCTGCTGGGTCACAGCGCACATAAGCAACCAATTCCTGATCTACCTGGTCGCTGGCAGGAAGAGAGAACACCCATCAATCCAAAAGGCATTTTCTTTCTGGGCATGGAATACAATTTATATTTCCTTTGCTGTTGAATTGTCCTTCTAACTCCCCTTGACTTAATACCAAAATTTGTTTTGGGCAAAGCCAACTGAAGGAGAGGTCGGTGGTACAGGCCTTCGCTGACCAGGAAAAAGAAATACCTGGAGACGAAGAATTCCACACTGAGAACGAGGATTTGAAAGTATCCAGAGACTGCAAACTCTGTGACTAAGTGTGGTTTTTGTTTTTATTTTTTTTTGGCTGAGTTGGGTCTTCGTTGCTGCGCCCGGGCTTTTCTCTAGTTGCGGTGAGCAGGGGCTACTCTTCGTTGTGGAGCATGGGCTTCTCACTGCGGTGGCTTCTCTTGTTGCGGAGCATGGGCTCTAGGTGCGCGGGCTTCAGTAGTTGTGGCACACGGGCTTCGGTAGTTGTGGCTCGCGGGCTCTAGAGCACAGGCTCAGTAGTTGTGGTGCACGGGCTTAGTTGCTCCGCGGCATGTGGGATCTTCCTGGACCAGGGCTCGAACCCGTGTCCCCTGCATTGGCAGGTGGATTCTTAACCACTGAGCCACCAGGGAAGCCCTAAGTGTGGTTTTTAAAACAAGGCAAAGCAAAACAACTCCTACTTGCGCTTAAAATTCAGTCATTTAGATAGTCTCAGTCACGCAAGAGTGCCAAATCTCAAAAGCTGTTATACGTTACATGTCAAGTAACTGTGCCTCCCCAAGGTAGAAAGTCTGCTATACGTCATAGCTCTCTGTCAAAAATGGACCCCCGGCAAAATGCTCATTAGCGGTCCTAAGACCAGAAAGAGGCTTGGGCATCATCTCGTTAATCTCATTCACTTACAGATGGAGAAGCTGAGGCCCAGCAAGCACGCTGCTCATCCACGCCTCCTGACTCCTGATTTGGCACTGCCTTCATGTCTCCCTGCCTGGAGACCCTGGATTTCATTACTGCAAGTGTTGGACTCCTAGAGAGATGTGACATTTGTGAAGGTGGTGATCATTTTCCTTGCCTTGCTGCTTACTTAGAAAGCGTCAAATAGGAAATTGTTCAAGGTGGTGAAAAAAGAGCAGCCAGGGGTCTCCCTTGACACATACACCGTGTTCCAGCAGGCAGCAAGCTCTTACAGCAGGACGAAACTCTGTTTTTGCATGAGTATGCATGTAGCGAGACAGAAGGGCCTCATCACATACATAAATAACTCAGCGAGAGAAGTTTTCTCTGCCAGGTAACCCACGCAGCAGCCTGGCCTTTCGCAGATGTCGAGGTGATCCATCTAATGGTCCAGAGAAGCTATTCACACTGCCTTAGTCATCCCTGCACCTGGGTAGTCTCAGTGTATTACAAAATTGCCCACCGAAAAAAATAGCACACCTCTGTCAAAAAAAGAATAAAAACAAACAGTTTAAAAACACTGGTGGGTTTTTAGAATCTACTTTGATACCTCGTTTCCTTTCCCTCCTTGTCTCTCTCAGTCAGGAGAAACTTGACATCAACAATTCCCATGCTGTACTTTTTAGATCAAATGGTTTATCAGATCACACCTCCCCCCTGACTTGGTATCTAGACGCACTCAGGGGAGCCCTGGGAAGCAATTGCTTAAGGATTTACCTAAATCCTCCCTCAAGGTCTGGCGAGGTTGAACAGAAGCATATTGGAATTAAGGTAAGACCTAGATGCTACTGCAGCCCTCACTTGTGTTGGATCCAAAGATGACTGGATCTTTTCTAAAGCTTCCATCTCCTGCAGAACCCATTTGTGGAGGTAACAAAAGACTGCTGTAGCCTTGGGGAAACAGACATTTTGCTTTCAGGAAGAGTATATGGTATCTCGTTTGAAAACTAGGCTTGCAGTCCCAGGGATGGACAAGCCCTACAGCCACAGAGAATGGCGCTAATGCCCTAGTGGGAACTTGTGAGTTCAGAATTTCAGCCAAAGACTGTTAAGAATCAGACGGATTGAAGTGCCTCTCTAGAGCTTCCTTCTAAAGTCACGTGGGTCCTTAACAGAGCCTGGCAAGTGGAAGCCAGTGTGCGTAGCTGAAAAAAATGAGCAGTGGCTTCAGCAGATTCAGAGCTTGGTGTTGGGGTCTCTGGCAGCTGGCATTTCCAAGATCCACTTAAAAGAATTTAGATTCTAAACGAAAGGTGGCCTTAGACTGTTTCAAGGTGCTGAGGCACTTCCTAAAGCCATGCACACTTCATGCTGAGAGGTCAAGGCCATTAATCTCAGAGATGGAATACAAACTGGTCATAGCAGGAACTGATGCTTCTAAACAGAACTCTGTACAAAAGCTGGAGTGAATCAAAGGAAAGACAAAAGAGTGAACATAAACTACACATAGTCCTTAAAAAGAAAGCGCCAAAGAAATCAACAACATTCCCCAAATAGGAAAACAAGAAACTGAAATGAAACTAAGAAGCCCTAAAAGTGTCTTTTCAGTCTGTTTGAGGAACTTCGGAAGTGTGTGCCTACAAGGACATGGGAGAGAAAATCAGCTTTCAACTTCAAAGGTGCCAAGGCCATGAGCTGTTGTAGAGACGGAGAAACTGCATCCTGATGAACGTGACTTTGGATATTGCTTTTCGGTACCATTCTTGTGTGGAGTGCCCTGGAGTCGCCAAGGTGTTCTGGAGGTGCATGTGCCTGGTCCAGTCTTGGGGCACTCCTTCCTTCCTTCCCCTTGGTTCCTATGATCCCCTTTTTCTATATTCGCCATTTCAAGATTTCACCTCTTCGCAGTCTTGGTCGGTGGAAAGTTCTACATCAGACAGTCCAACCTCCATTGCCATGATCAGCGAGATGTCAGAATCACTGCTTATAGCTGGCTCCTGCTCACCTGATGGGGGGAAACAAAGTTCACAGTGAACACTGAGCTATGTCTTCAGAGGATGATTATTTCAATACAATTGCCTTTAATAACATTTCATTGAAGCCCAAGAGAAGGTATTAGGCTACTTCATTAAAAAAAAGAAAAAAAGTCTAGTTAGAGACTTTTCTTACACTACATCCCCAAATAAATTCTAAATGGGTCAAGAAGTTAAATGTAAACAAAAGAAACTAATGAAGCCAGAGGAAAATATATCTTATAAGTATATATCTAAGTAGGAAGAAAATATATCTAACATCTCTAAGTAAGGCAAGAAGTGCTACATGGAAAAGCAATTGAGCAATTCACAGCTGAAAAGATTGATAAATGTGTATAAAATTCTAAAACTATTAAAAACATGAAAAATAAGATCAAAGGTATATGTCACACTGGGCATATCTGCAAAAATTTCACAGAGGATTGTATTCATTTTTTTGTTTTTGTTTTTTTTTAACCTTATTTATTTTTTTATACAGGAGGTTCTTATTAGTTATCCATTTTATACATATTAGTGTATATATGTCGATCCCAATATCCCAATTCATCACACCACCATTCTCCCCCATGCCACTTTCCCCCCTTGGTGTCCATACATTTGTTCTCTACATCTGTGTCTCAGTTTCTGCCCTGCAAACCAGTTCATCTGTACCATTTTTCTAGCTCCATATATATGCGTTAATATACGATATTTGTTTTTCTCTTTCTGACTTACTTCACTCTGCATGATAGTCTCTAGATCCGTCCATGTCTCTACAAATGACCCAATTTCGTTCCTTTTTATGGCTGAGTAATATTCCACTATATATATGTACCACATCTTCTTCATCCATTCGTCTATCAATGGGCATTTAGGTTGCTTCCATGACCTGGCTATTGTAAATAGTGCTGCAGTGAACATTGGGGTGCATGTGTCTTTTTGAATTATGGTTTTCTCTGGGTATATGACCAGTAGTGGTATTGCTGGGTCATATGGTAATTCTATTTTTAGTTTTTTAAGGAACCTCCATACTGTTCTCCATAGTGGCTGTATCAATTTACATTCCCACCAACAGTGCAAGAGGGTTCCCTTTTCTCCACACCCTCTCCAGCATTTTTTTGTTTGTAGATTTTCAGATGATGCCCATTCTAACTGGTATGAGGTGATACCTCACTGTAGTTTTGATTTGCATTCCTCTAATAATTAGTGATGTTGAGCAGCTTTTCATGTGCCTCTTGGCCATCTGTATGTCTTCTTTGGAGAAATGTCTGTTTAGGTCTTCTGCCCATTTTTGTATTGGGTTGTTTGTTTTTTTAATATTGAGCTGCATGAGCTGTTTATATATTTTGGAGATTAATCCTTTGTCCGTTGATTTATTTGCAAATATTTTCTCCCATTTTGAGGGTTATCTTTTTGTCTTGTTTATGGTTTCCTTTGCTGTGCAAAAGCTTTGAAGTTTCATTAGGTCCCATTTGTTTATTTTTGGTTTTATTTCCATTTCTCTAGGAGGTGGGTCAAAAAAGATCTCACTGTGATTTATGTCAAAGAGTGTTCTTCCTAAGTTTTCCTCTAAGAGTTTTATAGTGTCCGGTCTTACATTTAGGTCTCTAATCCATTTTGAGTTCATTTTTGTGTACGGTGTTAGGGAGTGTTCTAATTTCATTCTTTTACATGTAGCTGTCCAGTTTCACCAGCACCACTTATTGAAGAGACTGTCTTTTCTCCATTGTATATCCTTGCCCCCTTTGTCATAGGTGAGTTGACCATTGGTGTGTGGGTTTATCTCTGGGCTTTCTATCTTGTTCCATTTATCTATATTCCTGTTTTTGTGCCAGTACCATATTGTCTTGATTACTGTAGCTTTGTAATATAGTCTGAAGTCAGGGAGTCTGATTCCTCCAGCTCCTTTTTTTCCCCTCAAGACTGCTTTGGCTATTCGGGGTCTTTTGTGTTTCCATACAAATTTTAAGATTTTTTGTTCTAGTTCCATAAAAAATGCCTTTGGTAATTTGATAGGGATTGCATTGAATCTGTAGATTGCTTTGGGTAGTGTAGTCTTTTTCATAATATTGATTCTTCCAATCCAAGAACATGGTATATCTCTCCATCTGTTGATATCATCTTTAATTTCTTTCATCAGTGTCATAGTTTTCTGCATACAGGTCTTTTGTCTCCCTCAGTAGGTTTATTGCTAGGTATTTTATTCTTTTTGTTGCAATGGTAAATGGGAGTGTCTCCTTAATTTCTCTTTCAGATTTTTCATCATTCGTGTATAGGAATGCAAGAGATTTCTGTGCATTAATTTTGTATCCTGCAACTTGACCAAATTCATTGATTAGCTCTAGTAGTTTTCTGGTGGCATCTTTAGGATTCTCTATGTATAGTATCATGTCATCTGCAAACAGTGACAGCTTTACTTCTTCTTTTCCAATTTGTATTCCTTTTGTTTCTTTTTCTTCTCTGATTGCCGTGGCTAGGACTTCCAAAACTATGTTGAATAATAGTGATGAGAGTGGATATCCTTGTCTTGTTCCTGATCTTAGAGGAAATGCTTTCAGTTTTTCACCATTGAGAATGATGTTGGCTGTGGGTTTGTCATATATGGCCATTATTATGCTGAGGTAGGCTCCCTCTATGCCCACTTTCTGGAGTGGTTTTATCATAAATGGGTGTTTAATTTTGTCAAAAGCTTTCTCTCCATCTATTGAGATGATCATATGGTTTTTCTTCTTCAATTTGTTAATATGGTGTATCACATTGATTGATTTGCATATATTGAAGAATCCTTGCATCCCTGGGATAAATCCCACTTGATCATGGTGTATGATCCTTTCAGTGTGTTGCTGGATTCTGTTTGCTACTATTTTGTTGAGGAGTTTTGCATCTATATTCATCAGGGATATTGGTCTGTAATTTTCTTTTTTTGTAGTATCTTTGTCTGGTTTTGGTATCAGGGTGAAGGTGGCCTTATAGAATGAGTTTGGGTGTGTTCCTTCCTCTGCAATTTTTTGGAAGAGTTTGAGAAAGATGGGTGTTAGCTCTTCTCTAAATGTTTGATAGAATTCACCTGTGAAGCCATCTGGTCCTGGACTTTTGTTTGCTGGAAGATTTTTTTTTTTTTTTTTTCCTTTTTGCGGTATGCGGGCCTCTCACTGTTGTGGTCTCTCCCGTTGCGGAGCACAGGCTCCGGATGCGCAGGCCCAGCGGCCATGGCTCACGGGCCCAGCTGCTCCGCGGCATATGGGATCCTCCCAGACTGGGGCACGAACCCGCATCCCCTGCATCGGCAGGCGGACTCTCAACCACTGCGCCACCAGGGAGGCCCTGCTGGAAGATTTTTAATCACAGTTTCAATTTCATTACTTGTGATTGGTCTGTTCCTACTTTCTATTTCTTCTTGGTTCAGTCTTGGAAGGTTATACCTTTCTAAGAGTTTGTCCATTTCTTCCAGGTTGTCCATTTTATTGGCATAGAGTTGCTTGTAGCAGTCTCTTAGGATGCTTTGTATTTCTGTGGAGTCTGTTGTAACTTCTCCTTTTTCATTTCTAGTTTTAATGATTTGAATCCTCTCCCTCTTTTTCTTGATGAGTCTGGCTAATGGTTTATCAATTTTGTTTATCTTCTCAAAGAACCAGCTTTTATTTTTATTGATCTTTGCTATTGTTTTCTTTGTTTCTATTTCATTTATTTCTGCTCTGATCTTTATGATTTCTTTCCTTCTACTAACTTTGGGTTTTGTTTGTTCTTCTTTCTCTAGTTCTTTTAGGTGTAAGGTTAGATTGTTTGAGATGTTTGTTGTTTCTTGAAGTAGGACTGTATTGCTATAAACTTCCCTCTTAGAACTGCTTCTGCTGCTTCCCATAGGTTTTGGATCATTATGTTTTCATTGTCATTTGTCTCTAGGTATTTTTTGATTTCCTCTTTGATTTCTTCAGTGATCTGTTGGTTATTTAGTAAAGTATTGCTTAGCCTCCATGTGTTTGTGTTTTTTATGTTTTTTTCCCTGTAATTGATTTCTAATCTCATAGCATTGTGGTCAGAAAAGATGCTTGATATGATTTCAATTTTTTAAAATTTACTGAGGCTTGATGTGTGACCCAAGATGTGATCTATCCTAGAGAATGTTCCATGAGCACTTGAGAAGAAAGTGTAATCTGCTGTTTTTGGATGGAATGTCTTATAAATATCAATTAAATGTCTCTGCTCTATTGTGTCATTTAAAGCTTGTGTTTCCTTATTAATTTTCTGTTTGGATGATCTGTCCATTGGTGTAAATGAAGTGTTAAAATCCCCCACTATTATTGTGTTACTGTCAATTTCCTATTTTATAGCTATTAGCAGTTGCCTTATGTATTGAAGTGCTCCTATGTTGGGTGCATATGTATTTATAATCGTTATATCTTCTTGGATTGATCCCTTGATCGTTATGTAGTGTCCTTCCTTGTCTCTTGTAACATTCTTTATTTTAAAGTTTATTTCATCTGATATAAGTATTGCTACTCCAGCTTCCTTTTGATTTCCATTTGCATGGAATATCTTTTTCCATCCCCTCATTTTCAGTCTGTATGTGTCCCTAGGTCTGAAGTGGATCTCTTGTAGACAGCATATATATGGGTCTTGTTTTTGTATCATCCATTCAGCAAGCCTGTGTCTTTTGGTTGGAGCATTTAATCCATTCACGTTTAAGGTAATTATTGATATGTATGTTCCTATGACCATTTTCTTACTTGTTTTGGGTTTGTTTTTGTAGGTCTTTTCTTTTCTTGTGTTTCCCACTTAGATTAGTTCCTTTAGCATTTGTTGTAGAGCTGATTTGGTGGTGCTTAATTCTCTTAGCTTTTGCTTGTCTGTAAAGCTTTTGATTTCTCTATTGAATCTGAATGAGATCCTTGCTGGGTAGAGTAATCTTGGTTGTAGTTTCTTCCCTTTCATCACTTTAAATATGTCATGCCACTGCCTTCTGGCTTGTAGAGTTTCTCCTGAGAAATCAGCTGTTGACCTTATGGGAGTTCCCTTGTATGTTATTTTTCGTTTTTCCCTTGGTGCTTTCAATTATTTTTCTTTGTCTTTAATTTTTGCCTATTTGATTACTATGTGTCTTGGTGTGTTTCTCCTTGGGTTTATCCTGTATGGGACTCTCTGTGCTTCCTGGATTTAGGTGGCTATTTCCTTTCCCATGTTAGGGAAGTTTTTGACTATACTCTCTTCAAATATTTTCTTGGGTCCTTTCTCTCTCTCTTCTCCTTCTGGGACCCCTATAATGCAGATGCTGTTGCATTTAATGTTGTCCCAGAGGTCTCTTAGGCTGTCTTCATTTCTTTTCATTCTTTTTTCTTTATTCTGTTCGGCAGCAGTGAATTCCACCATTCTGTCTTCCGGGTCACTTATCCGTTCTTCTGCCTCAGTTATTCTGCTATTGATTCCTTCTAGTATATTTTTCATTTCAGTTATTGGATTGTTCATCTCTGTTTGTTTGTTCTTTAATTCTTCTAGGTCTTTGTTAAACATTTCTTGCATCTTCTCGATCTTTGCCTCCATTCTTTTTCCGAGGTCCTGGATCATCCTCACTAGCATTATTCTGAATTCTTTTTCTGGAAGGTTGCCTATCTCCACTTCATTTAGTTGTTTTTCTGGGGTTTTATCTTGTTCCTTCATCTGGTACACAGTCCTCTGCCCTTTCATCTTGTCTCTCTTTCTGTGAATGTGGTTTTTGTTCCACAGGCTACAGGACTGTAGTTCTTGTTGCTTCTGCTGTCTGCCTTCTGGTGGATGAGGCTATCTAAGAGGCTTGTTGCAAGTTTCTTGATGGGAGGGACTGGTGGTGGGTAGAGCTGACTGTTGCTCTGGTAGGCAGAGCTCAGTAAAACTTTAATCTGCTTGTCTGCTGATGGGTGGGGCTTGGTTCCCTCCCTGTTGGTTGTTTGGCCTGAGGCGACCCCACACTGGAGCCTGCCTGGGCTCTTTGGTGGGGCTAGTGGCGGACTCTGGGAGGGCTCATGCCAAGGAGTACTTCCCAGAACTTCTGCTGCCAGTGTCCTCTCCTCACGGTGAGACACAACCACCCCCCGCCTCTTCAGGAGACCCTCCAACACTAGCAGTTGGTTCAGTCTCCTATGGGGTCACTGCTCCTTCCCCTGGGTCCTGATGCGCACATTACTTTGTGTGTGCCCTCCAAGAGTGGAGTCTCTGTTTCTCCAGTCCTGTCAAAGTCCTGTAGTCAAATCCCGCTAACCTTCAAAGTCTGATTCTTTAGGAATTCCACCTCCCATTGTCAGACCCCCTGGTTGGGAAGCCTGACGTGGGGCTCAGAGCCTTCACTCCAGTGGGTGGACTTCTGTGGTATAAGTGTTTTCCAGTTTGTGAGTCACCACCCAGCAGTTATGGGATTTGATTTTATTGTGATTACGCCCCTCCTACCATCACATTGTAGCTTCTCTTTTGTCTTTGGATGTGGGGTATCTTTTTGGGTACATTCCAGTGTCTTCCTGTCGATGATTGTTCAGCAGTTAGTTGTGATTCCAGTGCTCTTGCAAGAGGGAGTGAGAGCACATCCTCCTACTCCGTCATCTTGAACCAATCTTTGAGGACTGTATTCTTAACAGAGAGCTTTTTTTTCCTTTCTTTTTTTTTTTTTGCCGTACGCGGGCCTCTCACTGTTGTGGCCTCTCCCATTGCGGAGCATAGGCTCCGGACACGCAGGCTCAGCGGCCATGGCTCACAGGCCCAGCCGCTCCGCGGCATGTGGGATCCTCCCGGACTGGGGCATGAACCTGTGTCCCCTGCATTGCAGGCAGACTCTCAACCACTGTGCCATCAGGGAAGCCCAACAGAGAGCTTTTGAATAAATAAGAAAAACTAAGAGTCCAACAGAAAAATAGGTAAAAGTTACTGTTATACAGTTCACAAAAAATGTAATATAAATGGCCTATAAATATCAGGTGAAAAGAAGCTACTCCTTTTTTTTAATGAAATCTTCACTCTTTAAAAAAGAGTGTATTACAGTTAAGGGTACATTGAGGTAGGTATTTTGATCAACTGCACTCAGAACTGTGAAATTTTCACTCAGTACTTTCATTTCCAGAATGCATTATAGAGAAATTATCAGAGATGCAAAACTATTCATTTAAGCATTATTTATAGCAGCAAAACATTGCAAGAAGTCCAACAATAAAAAATATCTCAGTAAACTATATTTCTTCTAAAGGACAATCTTCTGGTTATAATCACTAAAGTGATATTTCCAGAGAGTTTGTAGTGCAGTGAAATTGACAGAGAAAGTTAAGTAGAAGCAAGAAAACCAAAAATGTTAATAAGAGTTGTTTCAAGTTTTAGGGTTTATAATTCTTTTCTTTATAAAAAATTTAGTTTTACTCCTAACCATTCTTCAATGAACAGATATCATTCATTCACTCAAGACATAATTATTGAGTGCCTACTATGTGCTAAGGCTTATGCTAACTGTAGGGATATGGGTGAGAGCGAGGCAGTTCCAGACCTCAAGGAGCTTACTGTCCACTAGACAGGTAGACCATTTACTTGTCAATTCCCACCCAACAGGATAAGCACTTTGCTGGAAGATGTACCGGTATTATAGGAGCAGGTAATGGGGCTACATAACCATTTAGTGAATCAAAGAAGGCTTTCCATAGGCTGCGATATCTAAACTGAGTCCTATAGGATAACTTGTATTTTAGCCAGATGAATGAGAAGGATGAATCTTTTAAGCACTAGCAATAGCATGCACAGATGGCTGTAGGTGATAGGGAGCCTTGTGCAGATGGACATCAGACTGTATTTAAATATGACTGGGATGCAGAGGCAAGCTAGGGAGTACGAACAGGGGAGGCTGGGGAGCTCAGCTGCCTATAGGGCAGCTTCAAAACCAGAACATCTTGCATGTTCCATTACCCTGCAGAAGAAATACGCAATTAAAAGACCAACAAAACATCTAAGTGCTAAAGAATGTGGCTGGTTATAATACACTTTTGCTCTCATAATCATTGATATAATTTATTTCATGTTGAAGTGCAGTTAAGAAAAATATATGAGTTTCATGAAGGGTAGTGAATTCTTCAGATGTTTAAAAGGAGACAAACAGAGAACTAACAACAAGTTATGGTCTTAGAGTCACTTTTAGAGAAATGAGGTATTTCACAGGGATATACTTAAAGACTGAGATCTAAAATGTTTCCCAGACCCAAAAGTGCATGAGATTTGTAGAAATGTAGACAGATCAATGGGTAGAATAAAACTTTGGAAGCAGATCTTGGAAGATAGAAGTACAGTATTTAGTCTTTGAAAATGGTGACATTCAACAAAAATTCAATAAAACTAGTCATTTAGACAAAGGTGAAACTGGATTCCTGCCTCATACTGTATACATTCTAGGCTGGCTAAATATCTATATCTATATCTATATCTGTATCCACATCCATATCTATAGCTGTACCTATACCTGTATGTATAGCCCATCTTTATTTTGTGTGTGTGTACTTCCTCCCCATTTATCCTCCTCTCCAGAGCCATCTGGTACCTTCCATCCCTGACCTTTGGGGAATTCTTTGATGCAAACTAGGATGGTCCTCCCCTTCCTACTTCACACTTGTTTTCTCTGCAGGGCTGTGGCTTGCTGTTGTGTAGGCTGCACTCAGCACCACCTGGAGGAAGATTTCACCCTGGAGGCTGAGTGAACAGTGGACACTGAATTTCAGCAGGATACAACCTGCACAGCCAGAGAAATGACCTCGCTCTGATTTTTAGGTCCACTAGGTCAATGACCCCTTATTTTTTTCCCAGTTGCCCAAATTTTGCCTTTGTCTCTTTTTACATTTTCCCTGTCCATGTTGGTCTATGCCTTACAAAAATCCCTTTGCTATAGTTTTTGTGGGGTTTTAGGAGTGGCTGGAAGTAATTTCATGTGTTCAATCCACTCTTTTTACTCAGTGCTCTCTGTAAGCATCACTTTTACAATGAGAAAATTATATACTGAAAATTATATTTATGAGAACTGGGATCCTATCCTACTTTAGGAGACTGTATTCTAGTCTCGGCTATAAGTAACTACACATGTTACTTTGTATAAGTCACTTTCTCCTTTAGGACTAGAGTTTAAATGTCTATAAAATGAGAGTTTGTTCTAGATATCTTAGAGTCCTTTCCAGTTGTTACAGTTTATTCATGTATATGCTGATGCCAGTCTAGCACAGTGCCTCATACATGGCAGGTGCTCAATAAATAATTATTTAATAGAATTACCAGTGAGAAAGAGTTGTCTTTCTTTTGTCATAACCCTTCAACATGTTGCTTTCTATTAAAAAATTTTTTTCCTTAATCAAAAAGAAGGTTTGCTAGTGTATATTTAGTACAAGTATGTACTAAATGGGAGAAATCACTACTCTGAGGTGTAAAGAAAGCTGAAATATTCTTATTCCTGGAGATAAAAAATGAGGGTCAAAGATATGGAAGCAACCTAAGTGTCCATTGACAGCTGAATGGATAAAGAAGATGTGGTATATATACATATATATGTACAATGGAATACTACTCAGCTATAAAAAAGAATGAAATTTTGCCACTTGCAGCAACATGGATGGATTGGTAGGGTGTTATGCTAAGTGAAATAAGTCAGACAGAGAAAGACAAATACTGTATGATATCACTTATATGTGGAATCTAAAAAATACAAAAAAGTAGTGAATACAACAAAATAGGAAGCAGACTCAGAGATAGAACAAACTAGTGGTTACCAGTGGGGGGAGGGGGAGGGTCATGATTGGGGGGAGTGGGAGGCACAAACTACTGGGAGTAAGACAGGCTACAAGGATGTATTGTACGACACAAGGGAATATGGCCAATATTTTGTAATACCTGTAAATGGAGTGTAACCTTTAAAAATTATATTAAAAATTTTAAAAATGAGAGCTGTACTGTAGAGATATAGTCTCTCCCTTCCCTTCCCCTTTCACCTGCCCCTCTTTCTCCTTCTCCTTCTTGTTCTTTTGGGCAATAGTCCATGAACCAATTTAGTTCACAAGAAGCCAAAAATGACAGCTCACAAGTAAACTGTAAGTCAATCAAAGAGATCACCATGGAGTGATCTTATAGCTTTCATATGGAGCTAGTACAAAAGGAAGCACAGATGAGAGTTGACTTGTGTAGAGATAGCTTACTGTACCTGCAGCTTTTCACCTACACTCCTATCTTCTCAGCCACCAGCCTCAGCAGATTTCAAGGATTCATTCTCAGCGTGGTGTTTTCTAAATCAGAATGTGTGAATTGAAAGAGAAAAGGGCTGTGGGGACTGCTATAACTATCGGCTGTTGAATTCATGATGCTATTTTGGAAATTGTCCTGCACTGCTCTAGGCAAAGATGAATTCAAACCAATAAAAATAGAGATTTGCCAAAAATGGTGCAATTTTCATGATGTGACATTGCATCAACCACAATATCTAATCATTTTCCATGCCAAAACTTAAAAAAATGATCTGAAGACATCTGAAATTATTCTTTAGTCTGTCCTGTGTTTTTAATTGAACTTGGTTTGCTCCATAATTTTTAAAAGCAGGGTTTTATCCTTTAATCAAGGCAGATGTTTTACTTCGAGGCCAAAATAATACAAATAAAAATGTTGACACTAAAACATTTAGAAGGTTCTCTGTAGGTGGTACTAACCGAGGAGTGTAAAGTAACAATTAACAATATAAATGTTCACTGAATTTTATCTTCTTCCCTGCAAAAGCTAATATAAAATGAATGCAAAAATAACATTTGCCTTTACTGAATTCTCACAATAACCCTTTGATGTGGGTATTATTATTCCTATTCACAAACAAAAAAGAAGCCTTAGTCCCTTTGACACAGTAGTATAATACCTACTTGACACACTTTCCTCTCTTGGTTTTATGCATTGTAAGGACATTGAGAGAATTTAAACAGGGAGTAATATGATCTGCTTAATATTTTAAAAGAGCACTCTTGCTGTTAAGTGAAGAATAGATTGGTAGGTCAAGGGTGGAGATAATCCAGAAGAAAGCACTGCAGCGAAAGAGATGAAACATGGTGGTGGCTTGTTGTAATAGGAATGGAGGTAAGAGGACAAATTGAAGTAATAGTTTATCTTATTTTTTACTACTTTGTTATTTTTATACAACTTTAAAGGTTACTTTCCATTTACAGTTATTACAAAATAATGGCTATATTCCCTGTGTTGTGCAATACATCCTTGAGCCTATCTTATACCCAACAGTTTGTGCCTCAGTCCCCCACCCCTAAATTGCCCCTTACTCCATCCCCACTGGTAAGCACTAGTTTGTTCTCTATGAGTCTGCTTCTTTTATGTTTTACTCACTTCAGCATAGAGAAGGTATTTTGGTGGATTTCAAGACTGATCCCAAGTCATCTAATGCTCCATCTTGAATCTCTTTATCACAGTGTTAAAGAGCACCTGATTAGATGGTGAGCAGAAAACACTGTTTTAAATGGAGCTTTGTGACCAATTTTGTTGATCCATAACTACTGCTTTCACATATTTCCACATTTAATTCTAAGTAAAATCCATCAGTAGGCTAACTGTGGTTAACCAAAAAATTCTTGGCAGCGGGATTTGTTTTTATTAATTCTATTTAGTCCACAAGGGATTAATATCTTTGGTTTATTCCTTTCCTCTTTAATACATAAAGTGTTACCTGAAGAGTCACAGGTTTCCCTTTGTGAAATGGACATTGCAGTTGTAGTTCTGCTGGGGGTTTGATATAACTGTCTATAACGGTGGGGCTGGATGACTTAAAGTTCCTTCCAACCTGAGATCTGGTCTGTCCCGTCTTGGGCACATCGGGCCTATCTTACTTCGCTGGCTCAGGGCCACCCATTGTCAACATTCCCATTTCAGAATCCCACCGCACTCCTTCAGAAGTAGGAGGCACTCAGTAAATGTTTGTAGCAGTGAAATTTAATTGAAGTCCCTCTGTGGACACATAGGGTGTCAAGTTTTATATTTTATTAACTAATAACAGTATTAGTGCTTATTGTTAGTATATGCCAGGGACTATGCTAAGTACTTTAAATAGATTGAATATTCACAATTAACCTATGACATAGGAAGAATTATTATTTCTATTTTCAGGTGATAAAACTAAGGCTCAGAAAGGTACATGGCAGTAAGAGTTGGATCCACAATTTACACCAAGGCCTGTCTGACACCAGCGTCCACAAACTTGACCATATCTATACTTCAGAGTTGAGACTCTTAGCCTGAGGATTAGTGTGGACTTCTGGGGGAGTCCAGGTACTCAAAATTACATACACACTTCTGTGGTTATGTGCATTTATGCATTTTTCTGGTGAGAGGGTTTGCTTTTACCAGATTCTTACAAAAACCACAAAAGGCTGAGAAGCATTCACTTAAGAGGTTTTCCATCCTGGGTAAGTTGAAGAACACATTGCTGCCTGCAACAAGAGTGGCTTGGCTTTTTATAAAAAAATGCATCTTTTGGTTTACATTTCACTGACCATGTGTTTTACTAACTTGACAGGACACTTTTCATATGAAGTCACCGCTTTCCTAGTTAATAGTTTCTATATGATGACTATTCACAGCTAAAGCAGAAAATTATCCACCCCAGAATGAGGTTTGATATTTACTCTACTGCCTGACTTATGAAAGGAGGCATAGAGCCGTAGCAGGCTGGAATAAGTCCTGTTCTGTTAGGAATTAACAAACATTGCCCTTAGAGTAAGTGTTCTCTGTGTCGAGAGAAAATAAGGGGGTGATGAATATAATCCCCCAGGTGTCCTGATTCTCCAGTAGGCTTGATATTCACATGCTCGGAACTGTTCTACATCACATAAAAGCTTATTTTTCCCCATGTACTTGAAAAATAAGTTTTCAAGGAAAAACAGCATCCTTCTGTCCGTTGCTACTGATGCTTATCTTTTTGAAAATAGGACATTTCCGATCACCCTGTATTATATAAAAGCACCATAGGGGAGACATACAGCCAGACTGGCTGCCTTACAGTATTGCTGTCTTTTCAGAATTAAGGTTTCTTAGGGTTGGAGCTTATATGCTCCCTGTCATAATCTAAGCGGGAAAGTGAGTTTGATTTCAAACGCAGAGTGTTTCCAATAAGGGAATGTATTCCTTTCACATGTGTTCCTTGCTTTTCTCTCTTTTGCTTAACAAGAATTTCTGGGGAGATAAACTTCCAGTTTCGTTTAAATTTTCCCTCTTATGAGTGGCTTCTGCTGTGAGAATGGTAGGCCTTTGTGTCACTTTCTTCAGAGGCTGTGCAATAATGTTAATCATAATAGCTGGAGTGTAGGACTGCTTCCTATGTTCCAGGCATTGTTCTAAGCAATTACATGTTATGTATGTCATCCTTACAAGGATGCTCTGGAGTAGGTGGATGATTACCCCAATGACTGCTTCCCATTTTGCAGGTGAAGTCAACTTGGCCACGGTCAAAAACACAGAAAAAGGCAGAAATGGAATCCTAACCCAACAGCCAGTGCTGTTGACAGCTATGCTATTCTGCAATGGCACAGCTGCTAGATTTCTTTTTGGCTGCTAGGTTGTTCCTAAAGACAATGCTTGGTCACCTTAGAGGACCAAGCATTCCAGGCTTAAAATATAAATTCATCCACTTGGCCAAGTGACTCCTAGAATTGTTCAGATATAACTGGCACTTTTGCCTTTTTAAATGCTTGCTCCATAATTATAGACAGGGTGAGCTCAAATCAGGAAAATTCTTTTTCACCTGGGGACATTTAAAGCATTGTTCTTATTCTGACTTGGTAAAGGAGAACTCCCTGGAAATTCGGATATTAAATAAGATCATAAGCTAGGATTTCACTCTCTGCTTTTATCTCTTCATCATTGGTTTTCTTTCCCTGTGACACTTCACCCAGCAGGAGAAAGATTTTCTCCAATTGCTCAAACTCCTTATGATTTCATTAACAATTCATTCATTGAGTAATTCCTTACTAAGAGCAAAAAGAAGGGATAATGTGATTTTTTGCATTAGTTCTACATTAGTTTTTGCAGGAAAGAAGGCAAAATCTAGTGAACATTTATGTTGTTAATAGCTATTTTACAATTCCTAATTAGTACTACCCATATAAAACCGTAAGCATTAAGCATAGTATCTGGTATATGGAAGGCTCTTGATAAATGTGAATATGATTGGAATGAAAAAAGAATAAAAAAGGGAATGCTACCAGATGGATTTAGAGAGATAGGCAGATACCATGCAGATATCCATTTCTGCAATTGCATAAAATTATCTACAGACTTCATTTATTCATTCATCAACTTATTTACCACTTATTTATTCAATAGGAATTTATTGAACGTTTATTAGGTACACAGCACCATTGATGACCTTTGGAGGAAAAAAAAGATGAACTAAACACAGTCTCTGCTTTTAAATTGAATTTGATCTAGTAAAAGAAATCAGACTTGTGTCTACATAAGTTTAATAAAGGATGATATATGCTAAAAGAGAGGTATAAATGCAAATGAAACAGAAAGGTGAGTTAAATTTCACCTCCAACTGGGTAACCCAGAGGGTTCATGAAGTCGGTTACATGTAAACCAGCAGTGAGATCTGATTAGCACTGGAAGTATGGAGATGAGGGGAGATGGCATTTCTTTCAGGAGAACCAACTTGACTAGTTATCATCAGAGCACATTACAAGGCAGGTGGATGGTTTGACTTGGCTGTAGCTTAGGATATGGAGAACCACAGCAAAGTGCCAGATCTCGTCTGTAGGTATTGTGCCCCCTTTCTGCCCTCTGTGCTCTCTTGTTTCATAGGGAGCTAGAAGGCTGGGAACTGCATTTCCCAGACTCCTTTGCCAACAGGCTTTCTCCTAGGTCCTGCAGAGGAGGTTGGAAGGTGGGAGGAAGAGGGAAGCTCTTATGCTCTGGTTCAGGCAGGTCCCTGCGGGGTCCAGAAGTGTTGACAGTGCTTTCAGTAGAATCAGGAGAGGAGGATCCTGATCACCTACTCAGTGCTGGAGGTCCCCCCAGGAGAAGCAAGACAGCTCCGGCAACATCAGAATAGTGGAAGCATGCTCAGGAGCTCTGGGTAACAACCTCTTGCTCCTCCAGTCTTCCAAACTGGTTTTTTAAGTCAACTTTATTGAATCATAGTTTTTTTTTTTTGTTGTTGTTGTTGTTGTTGTACGCGGGCCTCTCACTGTTGTGGCCTCTCCCGTTGCAGAGCACAGGCTCCGGACGCGCAGGCTCAGCGGCCATGGCTCACGGGCCCAGCCGCTTCGCGGCATGTGGGATCTTCCCAGACCGGGGCATGAACCCGTGTCCCCTGCATCGGCAGGTGGACTCTCAACCACTGCGCCACCAGGGAAGCCCTGAATCATAGTTTTGATGAGCTTTGAGGGATGTAATACATGGATGTACTCTTGCAACCACCTTTACTATCCTGATGGTGTTTATTTGAAATGTTAAACATTTCTATTTCCCTCCAAAACTTTCTCATGTCCTTTTATAGTCATTTCCTCCCCCTGTCCCTGGACCCAGCTAACACCTGATCTGCTTTTCTTTTTATAACTCTTTATCAGTGTTTTTCAACATTGGTATAATTGATATTTGGGGTTGAAGAATTCTTCCTCGTAGGGGGGATGTCCTGGGAATTGCAGGATGATTTGTAGTATTCTTGGTCTCTATCCATTGAATGCCAATAGTGCTACCCCCTCCCCAGCTATGACAATCAGAAAGTCTCCAGACGTTGCCAAATGCCCCCCGGAGAGGCAAAATCATCCCCAGTGGAGAATTATGGCTCTAGATTAAGATGAATTTTCTATAATTTTACACACATGCAGTTTTACAGTATGTACTCTTTTGTGTCTGGTTTCGTTCACTCAGTATACTCATTGTGAAATCTATCCATGATGTTGCCTATATCAATAGTTCACTCCTTTTTATTGCTGAACAGTATCCACCATGTGTATATATCACATTTTGCTTATCCATTCATAAACTGATGAACATTTGAGTTATTTCCAGTGATTGACTAATGTAAATAAAGCTGCTATGAACATTTGTGTGCAAGTCTTTTTGAGGGCATACATTTTAATTTCTCTTGGGTAAATACCTAGAAGTGCACTGCTGGGTCCATATGGTGGGTATATGTAACTATATAAGAAACAGTCAATTTTTTTTTCTTTTTGGTGGCAAAAAACCACAGCACATTAAATTCACCCTCAAAACAACTTCCAAGTATACAGTACAATATTGTTGACCACATGCACATTGTTGTGCCACAGATGCCCAGGACACCACCATCCTGCATGATTCCTGCAAGATAAGGGTCCAACTTCTTTCTTTTGCACATGGATTTCCAGTTTTCCCAACACCATTTGTCGAGAAGACTACCTTTCCCCATTGTGTGGTCTTGGCACCCTTGTCACAGAGCATTTGACCATATATGTGATGGTTTATTTCTGGGCTCGCTATTCTGTTTCATTGGTCTATGTGTCTTTGTGCCATTTCTACCCTGTTTTGATTATGGTAGCTTTGTAATATATTTTGAAATCAGGAAGTGTGAGATCTCTAACTTTGTTCTTCTTTCTCAGGATTGTTTTGGCTATTCAGGGTCTTCTGAGATTCCATATGAATTTTAGGATTTTTTCTTTTTTTTTACTTCTGCAAAAAATGCCATTGGGATTTTGATAGGGATTGCATTGAATCTATAGATTGCTCTGGGTAGTAGGAACATTTAACAATATTAAGTCTTCCAATCCACAAATAGGGGATGGCTTTCTATTTATTTGTGTCTTTTAAATTTCTTTCAGCAATGTTTTGTCATTTTTAGTGTACAAGTCTTCTGTCTCCTCAGTTAAGTTTACTCCTAAATACTTTATTCTTTTTGATGTTATTGTAAATGAGATTGTTTTCTTAATCTCCTTTTTAGGTTGTTCATTGTTAGTCTTTGGAAAATCAACTGGTCTTTGTGTGTTCTGTCAAATGCTTTTTCTGCATCAATTGAGATGATATTGTTATTTTCATCCTTTGTTCTACTAAAGTGGTGTATCACATGCTGAGGTCTATGACCCGTTCTGAGTTAATTTTATTTTTTATTATTCTTATTACTTTTAAAATTTATTTATTTTTTATTTATTTTTGGCTGCATTGAGTCTTCGTTGCTGGGTGTGGGCTTTCTCTAGTTGCGGCGAGTGGGGGTTACACTTCCTTGTGGTGTGCGGGCTTCTCACTGTGGTGGCTTCTCTTGTTGCAGAGCACGGGCTCTAGGCATGCAGGATTCAGTAGTTGTGCCATTTGGGCTCAGTGGTTGTGGCTCATGGGCTCTGGAGCACAGACTCAGTAATTGTGGCACATGGGCTTAGTTGCTCCGCGGCATGTGGGATCTTCCCAGACCAGGGATTGAATCCGTGTCCCCTGCCCTGGCAGGCGGATTCTTAACCACTGTGCCACCAGGGAAGTTCCTCGAGTTAATTTTATGTATGGTGCAAAATAAAGGCTGGTGTTTATTTTCTCCTGATATTTTTGTAATCAATTTCTTGCATTACATTCCCCTATTTTGAAATATTTAGAGAGATTTCCACTTTCCTGACTGGTCTCACTGTCAGGCATTGGGTTGGAGAGGTAGGCTGTACTAAAATTGAAGAGTGATTTGAATGCCAGGCTGAAGTGTCATGACCTTAACGTAACTGGATTATATTATGTTTGTGCATAAAAAGTACTTGCTTAAATAAACTGGTGAAACCTCAGTTTCCTTATCAGTAAAATAGTGATAATAATATTTTTGTAGCTGTAACGAGACCTGGTGTGTGTGTATGTACACACATCCACACAGTGCTTCACTTCACAGTGCGTTTGACACATGGTGTGCCAGGTAACAGGCAGCTATTATTGTATTTAGTACATTTACTGAGAACTGCTTTATTTCTATCCCATTAAGCCTCTTGACTTCCTTCTTTGTCTATCAAGGTCCTGATGGACAAAAGGTGTCCTTTCTTTCCCTGGCCACTACCTCACTGTTTCTGTAATGTTCTATTTCTTCAGTGTGATTCAATGTATGTTGATGCATCAACATTTCATAAAGAGCTCATTTGCCATGTGACAGCCTTATCCCTCCTGCCGGTACAAGTGTCGCCCTGTTACAGGATAGTCCAACATAAGAGCAAGAAGAAACTAGAGAACAGGCTCTGATGGAAACCCAAGGTCTAGTTTAAAGTTCAAGCTGCAGAACATAGCAAAGTAGGGGATCCTTTACATCACTCTGGAAGGGGCTGGGGAGGGGAGGACAGACACAGGAACACAGTTTCTTACACATATGTTTTTAAAAAGAAAGAAGCATTTTAAACAGTGAAACTGCTGAAATACGAGTCCTCAAGAAGAGCTTAAGCAAATTATAAGGTA
Source organism: Mesoplodon densirostris (assembly GCF_025265405.1). Classification (NCBI taxonomy): domain Eukaryota; kingdom Metazoa; phylum Chordata; class Mammalia; order Artiodactyla; family Ziphiidae; genus Mesoplodon; species Mesoplodon densirostris. Next base: position 225,128,495 of record NC_082661.1, read on the forward strand.
AATAAACAGCTTAGCACTGAACTAGAGACACAACACTGCCATGAGCACACTGGAGTCCTGTATGCAGGCATCAGTTTACATCAACCTGTTCTACTACCACAATCGATACAAGGTTTTTAACGTAGTTATGGTTTCTGACCATTCTGACCACCTACTTCCCCATAAAACACATGGAGAAGCCTGTTTAAAAAACGTCGACTGCAAGTCATTTGTTTAGAAGAACCCCAGACTGCTTCCAACTCCTCCAATAAATACTGCATAATTCACTTCTGGCTGGTTTGAGAACAGGTCACCACCTGGTGTTTTGGGGCGGGAGGGGGTGGGTTCAAAGTGGTGGCACTAATAAGCCCTCGAGAACTGCCAGACACACTCTTAGCTAAAGAAAAGAGACCTGATGTTTTGACCCAGAGCATGAGTAGGTATCGCAACAATAACTTACCGTGATTCACCTAGATGGATGTGTTTATATGCCTTCCTGGAAAACCTAATGGATTCTATCTGCAGCTTATAATAGCAAAAGCTGTGGGCCAGTCATGCATGCTATCTAATCATAACCTAACCCATTCGTCTGGCTCACAGGATGCAATTTCTAGTTCTTTGTGTTTAGAACAAAACTCAGAATTTTAATCAATACTTGGCCATGCAATGGGAATCCCTTGGCATGAGTTTAGGGTGAGAATAAAGGAGATACAAATGAGGTAAGCTGTTCAACAAGGGACATAAAAGGGCAGAGGGAATAAGGGGGGACATTAAGCTGGCTGGGCATTGATATGGCAGGGGGGCAACGAAGGTGGGAGGTGTGGGTGGGTACCAGTGCTGGTAGAAAATGGTAGGTTTGGATCGGAAATACTTTAACACACTTTTTCGCAGCTCTTATTATTTTATCACCACCACCATCATCATCCATTATGTTTGCTTTTAGTTTATAATGTCAGTCCCATCTTTGACTGTGTCTTACCGCAGGCTGCCTGAATCTCAGAAAAGGCTAAGTCGCTCTCTCAGGGTCTCCTGAAAGCCAGGAAGTGGCCGACCTGGGACTTGAACACAGCTCTCCCATTCCTGCTCTGGTGGTTTTTATGGTGCTCCACGAAGCCCTAGGGCTCTGCAGTGGGGTGAATCGGGGAGGCTGAGCAGCGGTGGATGATGAGGGTGATGATGCTGACGTTGACGACAGTCACTGGAACAAGGACAGTGGAAGCAGGTCTTCCCAAACCCATCTACCCCCCACCACTCCCCCAGCATTCAGTGTAGCAATATTCAAAGGCAGATGACTAATGAATAGTGCAAAGAATCTTTACTGAAATCATTGGTTAAACCCTCTCATTCACTTCATTAATCTGATCTTCATTTCCTTTGCTCCTGGGATCTCTATTTTCTGGAAAGCCAAAACAAAACAAAACAAAACAAAAATCTGGTAGCTATACTTAACTTCACCGAATGTATCTTCTTAAGGTGATCCAACGAGTGAGGGGGAAGTACCTGAACCTCACTAGATTCTGTGCTGGGCACTTTTCACTTATTTGCTCAAAAACCCAAAGAGTTTAAACGTACATCTTCACTGCATCTGAAATGTACACCCATATTGAATTGTACACACAAAGGGGTTTGGCTACTAAAAACCCAAATGAAAAAGAAGGGTGTGGCCAAGTTCAGCCCTCCCCACGATGGCAGTTTGCATCCTAACTCGGTCTCTAGTAAGTGGGGTAGGGGCTCTGGGTGACCCTCCTCCTGGCCCCTGAGGGTTTCTTCCCATTGTGGAGGGGTGCAGCCACAGGTTGGTGGGTACTGTTGCCCACCACAATCCCCCCTTTCTCTGAAGAGCACCTGTAATCCAGAATATTCCTCATCCCTGATTAACAGCACTGCCTTACATCATTATTTAAGTAAATATCCACTCATGGATGATTTTCTCTCACCTAGAGCAGATTGTTAGCTCTAAGAGGGCAGGGACTTGTTTTGCATAGATACTACCAAACCTCCATCCTCCACGCTATGCAAATAAAAGAAATATAATGGTTATCACCTAAATGTATTGAATAAACGAATGGGAAGGTCTGAAGAAATCATGTTTTCTTAAAAATAATTTCATTTTTATTTTATTTATATTTATTTATTTAGGCTGCACAGCTTGTGGGATCTTAGTTCCCCAACCAAGGATCAAACCCACACCCTTGGCAGTGAAAGCGCAGCGTCCTAACCCGGGAATTCCCTCATGTTGGTTTTTTAAAGGCTAAAAACATTGGGGAGGGAGATTCCTACTCTTCTGATTTCAATGCTGCGTGAAATACGTTCCACTAAGGCATCAGGTGAGCCCATAGAATAGGCTAAGGAAAACAAGATCTAGACCTCACAGCAAGTAAACCAAGTGATTCATTCGTTTATATGGGCCAGGAATCTTATTCATCGCTCCCCAACTCTTCCACCTTAAGTCGGTATTTTCTGGTTTCTTATTTCTCTTTAATGGCTTCGAATTATACTCAGCACCTCCCTGAGAAGAAAGGCCCCCTGTGTAGATTTCTGTCTCCGTGGCTGGCATAGGTAGGGGCGTGGCCAAGCCGGCTGTTTTGCCAGCAACTTGTTAACCTTGAAAATGAGAGCTGAAAAGGTACCATTTATAGTTGGACGATTGTGACTGGGTAAACGTATTTACCATAAACACAGAATCAGGAAAATGACTGAAAACCCAGCAGTGCTCTAGTATGACGGATGAAAAAGCTAAGACAGGGGTATTTCATCCTAATATTCTTTTTTTTTTTTTTGCGGTACGCGGGCCTCTCACTTTTGCGGCCTCTCCCGTTGTGGAGCACAGGCTCCGGACGCGCAGGCTCAGCGGCCATGGCTCACGGGCCCAGCCGCTCCGTGGCATGTGGGATCTTCCCGGACCGGGGCACGAACCCACGTCCCCGGCATCGGCAGGCGGACTCTCAACCACTGCGCCACCAGGGAAGCCCTCTAATATTCTTAAATATGTGTTCAAAGGCCAAATGCCCTGAACAAGCTTGTCGGGAGTTTCTGGAATTTAACACGGGGGTTGAGGTCTTAGTATTTCCCCACACCAGCCTGCCAGGGATCATTCCTTCCTCTCTTTTGTAAACTAATGAAAGCTATACAAATCCCTTATGCAGACAAAGCCTTTAGCAGATCTGGCAAATGAGACCTATTTTCTATAAAAGAGCACTTGGCAAAGTAACTTCTACTTTGTACACATCTGTTTTACATCTGTTAGAATCGAAATTTCTTCAGAAGAGGGGCAATTTTATCCTAGCTCAAAATAAACATTAATAAATATTACACTAAATTGCTAACATCATTGGCAAATGGTTTCGTTTAATTAATAAAACAGACTTTGACATGAACCTCTGGTGAGGTCTTCTAGATAGTTTACAAGTATTTTACAATGTCTCTTCCCCCTTGTTATTCTTAGTAAGTTTTGCACAATAGAAAGTCATTTCAACATGTGGCCCATGTAGATTCTGAATTTTGAATTTTTTAAAAAGAATCATGCTGCTGCTTTTTGGAATGATTATTGATGTTTATAATATATCTCCCCCCACTTTTTTTTTTTTTTACTCCATGGTTGGTTTACATATTTGTCTGGGACAGAGCTCCTGCCTAACTCCCTTTGATTGCCACAGGCTGCGTTTATCATTTTGCTAATGTTTCCCAGTAGCACACGACCAATGAACATTTTGAACTTGTATTTTTAAAGACTCTGCAGCCACAAGAATAGCCCACATCCCAAATAGGAGGTGCTCTATTGCTGGAAAGATCTTACCATGTTCATTTTTTTTCCTGCTTGCAAATATTTTATATCACTTTGCCAGAAGAATAGCTGCCTGAGACTACTTCTAAAGTCTCCTGTAATGTGGAGTGCTTTATCAATAAAGTTGACATTTTACAATTGTAAAGTAAATAAACAGCTCAGCGCTAAACTAGAGACACAACACTGCCATGAGCACATGGAGTCCTGTATGCAGGCATCAGTTTACATCAACCTGTTCTACTACCAAAATCGATTTAAGGTTTTTTAACATAGTTATTGTTTCTGACCATTCTGACCACCTACTTCCCCATAAAACACATGGTACAGAGTGGTTTAAAAATTCATAAATCCCCAAATCTCATATAACACACTCATCTGATGCTGAGCTAAGTCTCCATGGATACCAAGGGAGCATCTTCTATTCCAGGGACGTCCCAGGGAGAGCAGACTTCCACCCCTGGGATCTGCAAGCCTGGCAAAAAGCGGAGAGGGTCCTTTGCTGATCTTGTTCCTTAACCCACTAAGTCCCAGGCTGCCTTTGGTTTCCTCCACTCCCCCTAAGAAAAAATCTCTGGAGAGGGACCAGGGGATGTGAACAGAGTGAGAGCCGGTTGGGATTTCTGAGACTCTTTGAACATTTTCCCCTCAAAACATCGTTGACTGTAATTCCAGTATCGGGGTGGACACATCTTTCCTTTTTACAGCTGCATTTTTAGGGACAGCGTTTCTCTAGGAGGAAGGATGCATATGTAGTCACTGAGAGAAGCCTGGAGGTGGAAGATGAGCAGATCGTAAGTACAGACATGCATCGCCGTAACGGCAAAGTCCCACCGATATGTCTCGGAGGATAAAAACTCTAAGAAATTAGCTATATACATTATGAGGATTAAGTCACGGTTCCATATATTCCATAACTGTCATTGTTCATCAAGACAGAAAAATAAAAGCAAAGAAAGATAGAGTTCCTACCATTATTACCTCCTTCCTTCCAAGTGTTAAGCTCCCTAAATATATTTTCGACACTGTATCTTTGGTGGAAATTAATGCGGCTCAGCAGCTACCAAGTAATTAGAACAATTTTGCAGATTTTAGCTGCCAAGAACCCAAAGGAACTGTAAAATGTAACCTTGTTGCCTTATTCTTTTCCATTTAGCAGTAATTTTATGACACTAATGACCTCTTTCTTCAGTAAAATTAGATATCTGAGAAAACCAATTGTGATTCTTTTCAGATTCATCGTTTGCTCTATTGGATCAAGGACTTGCTTTAGTATCTCATATTGTTAAAGCATTTTCTCTACAGAAAACAATTCCTTTTACCAGCAGGCGATTCTTATGCTCACAATGTAAATGAATGCCCCCATCACAGCCTGTAGGTCACACATCAGGTACACAATGTTTCATGAGCAAAGGAGCAATTATTATAACAACAAAAAGACAATGGCCTCTGCCACCTATAGCAATGTTGGCTGCTAGGATTAAACCTCCATCAAGACCACAAACAAGGCAGGACTGAAAAAAAAATGTACTTGTATTTTCTACGGAGTTTCTTTTAGCCTTGGGATCCATGTGACAGGGGCCAGTGATCATCTTTATCACAGGCAGGGATAGACAGCATGGGACCTATGAAGAAGGATCCAACCGAGGACCAATCACACAAAACCGCACTATTATGTTCAGCTGGGAAATTCACAAAGCTGAATCAACAAGAAAGAGGTGAGGTTAGTTGGGCTGAAGAGAATGTTCCAACTCCAGCGCCCCTGAATGAAATTAGTGTCAGGGTAGATACAGACCACATTTCAATGGATTGTAGGGATACGACAACACCTCAGATGTGTGAGTCGTCCAAGTTCTGATCTGCTTGGGCGGGCATTCTGGGATAGAGGCACATGTTTTCAAACTCTGGTTTTAGAAAGAATCGCGTAGGAAGCCTGGTGAGAATGACAGTTGTCAGCTCACCCCTGGAAATTGTCATTTAGCAGATCCGGGGTGGGGCCTGGGGTCTGCATGGTAATTATTATAGCCCAGGTAGGGGATCAGGCCACACTTGAGAAGCTTCAGTGTGTGGGAAGGAGCCTGGGCTTTGTAGAGGGACAAGAGCTCTCACGCCAGCCTGCCATCTACTCCACGTAAGACTTTTGATGAGGTTCCCGGAGCGCTCTCCACTTCAGTTTCCTGTATGTAAAGGAGCGATAGTAATTGTAAAGGTTATAAACTATGTAACGGGAGTACTCTGCTGGATCCTTGGCACACGGTACATGCTTAATAGTGTCTGAGTTCTCTCTGCCTCTTCCTCTGCCCCACAGATAATGACAAAGAACGTTTTTCCAATGCTTTTAATGAACCACAGGCTTTTCTAAGGCATTTTCATTACATCTCATCCCATGAGGTAGGTGATTTTTTTTTTTTTTTTTTTTTTTTTTTTTTTTTTTTGTGGTACGCGGGCCTCTCACTGTTGTGGCCTCTCCCGTTGCGGAGCACAGGCTCCGGACGCGCAGGCTCAGCGGCCGTGGCTCACGGGCCCAGCTGCTCCGCGGCATGTGGGATCTTCCTGGACCGGGGCACGAACCCGTGTCCCCTATATCGGCAGGCGGACTCTCAACCTCTGCGCCACCAGGGAAGCCCCCAGTGAGAGTTTTAACTGTGTACGTGGTTGCTTAAGAGACACACACAGTTGCCCTGCGCGTGACTTTACCAATAGGTATTATTTTAATGAGACCTAATAGGACAGTTCAAAACAGTGATTGTCCCTGAGAAATCACTGCATATGAAGGAAGTGTTTTTGCCCTGAGACTGTCCCTAAATTTGGGGTTGTAGAGCTGTGGTGACTGCAGAGCACATGCCTTGTCTTGGGGCTGCCCCAACTCAGGTCCAGCCAATTGCCGCCATCAGAGAATGAGGCCCAGAATTGCTGTTGCTTCCAACGTTTTCAAGTTGGAAATTCAGATCTGTATGGAAAACTTTGCCATATTTAAATGCTGGCTACTCAGTGAACATTATCAGAAGTTCTCAGGGCTAAACCCAGCCCATCTGCAGGCAAAAGGAGTCATGTGTGACATCGCTTTGCCCTCTCTGCCTGGAAAAATTTCCGGGAATCCCTGGAGATCTATTTCCTAGTGGATTGAGATGATGAGCGAAGGCCCTGAGGATTGGTGGTGGCGGTGTGTATGTGGGCATGCATGCATACCGTGTGAGCGCATGTGCACGTATGTGTGTAAATGTATGTGTGCGTATGAGCGCGCAGGGAACCTGGCTTGACTCTCACCCTGGCATCCTGGTGCGTGCTCCACAGAAAGCCTCTGGAGTGAGGGGGAATAACAGTTGCCCACCATCCTGGCATTCGGACTTATCCAGACCTGACTGATCACCACACCTGTGTCCTGGATGGAGCTGGCCAGGAGAGTCCAGCTCAACCACTTAACCACAATATATTTTCGTTTCTTCAGAAGTTTCCCTGCAAATTTTTCCCCCAAATGGAGGAAGTGTAGTAACGACCACCCCTGCTGAAGCCGATGAGTTAGCTACTTCTGTAGTTTAAAAGATCTCCTACTGGACTTTCTTGGCAGGGGGTGTGAGACACATGTGCTGAAAACTTGGAGGCTTATATCAGAGGATACTTCCAATATATTTTTTAAATTTAATTTTATTTACTTTTTTATACAGCAGGTTCTTATTAGTTATCCATTTTATACATATTAGTGTATATGTGTCAATCCCAATCTATACTCGTGCGTCTCTTCATGATCGAATGAATCTTTTGCCTTTTACTTCGAATATTTTTGCTCTGAGTCGTTCCCTGAGGTTTGACTTATGAACACAAGAAGAACATCAAGATCTGGCAAATCTGAAATTACTAGTTTATCCACAGGTCATTCGTCTGTTGGTCTGTATGCTCAAAGCACTCTCTAAGATTAGTGGGAGGGCTGCTGTCTGTTGAATATAACCAATACAGAGCCATGCATAGAAACACATAATTATGCCTTTCTAGGAACTGACACTAATCGGTTGTTGATTGATTGACGGGCTGCCTAGTGATTATGCTGATAACTTGAGAGGTTTCTCTGTAAATGGTATTATAAGGACAGTCATTATTTTATCTGAGATCATGGTAATAAAGATTGCCGTTTATAACTCAGTAGCCCTCAAGTGATCAATTAGTGGAAAAGATAAATAACTAAAAGTGAGCATGCAGTTCTGGCTCAGGAAGTAAAGTAATTCTGGTAATTGAAGAAGAGTAAGGTCATGTTAGCTTTCATCTCCACGGGCAAATGATTAAGGATACAACCTAGAGCTATCGGGCCTTGGAATCCATCTGAGAAAGGTTTATAGATATTTTTATCAAGACACTTCCATGGAGCTAATAGGTACTTGTGATGTGTCCATCCAATGTGTGTTCTCATGCAGAGATGTGTGCAAGGTGGGGAGAGAGGTAACATTTATGAATGACTGAGTGCCGGGCTCTAAGTCAGTCTACACATCGATTCATTTCATGCTTGCGACAAACCTGCGAGGTCGATTTTATTTGGACAATTTTTTTTTTGGCCACGCCGTGCAGCACACCGTATCTTAGTTCCCCAAACCAGCAGAAGTGGAATCTTAACCACTGGACCACCAGGGAAGTCCCTGGACAATTTTAAAGTTGAGGAAATTGAGGCCCAGGGATGTTATTCACTGACCACAGCTACGTCAGTGGCCAGCCAGGATTTGAGCCCAGATCTGCCTGATGCCAAAGACAACTGTTTTCTCCAAGTCTAGACTTCCTCTTAGGAGGGTCATCTTCACTCATCATGGGTTAATATAAAGTAGGAAGAGGAGTGCTGATGGTGTAAAACAAAAAATGAAGAGCTTCATTTGAGCTGCACTGGCTTCTGGGCACTTGGTTTGATGACATTCCCAGGGCATTTGCAGAAATGGATGTAGAGTCAGGCAGTAGAACCTTTCCCCATCATATTTCCCTTTGCTGTAATTTCTGTCACTTCGTCTCTCTATGCTGCTTTTAATCCCTCATTTGGGCTGTGTAGTCCATTTCAATAATGATAAATAATAAATCATCAACCCATTTCTACAAGGCATTAGTCTCCCTCCTTCCTTGTGATGGGGGACCAGTTGAGCATTTGTGCTCCTGTCACAAGGGGCAAGGGTCACAGTGTTGTCCCAGGGGAAGTGGCTATAGGCAGGCCCGTCTGCTGGTGCCTTGGTCCAGCTTGAATGTCCTGGGGAGAATATATACCTATTCTTTTCATTAGCAGCCCAAACACAGACACATATTGGAACACAGTCTCTTCTACTTCGAACTACTGCTATTCTTGGTTTCCTTTAACATTCAACCTATTCACATTCATTTATTCTACTAATGTTACTGAGTCCAACTGTAGCCATAACTTGTGCTGTGCTTCAGAACATGAAAGTGAAAAGCCACAGTCCAAACCCTTTAAGGACCTACAAGTTTAGTGGGGTGACAGATGCTTTCTCAGGAAATAATAAGAGAGAGAACTGTTTGAAAGGAGATAATTCTAGAAGGATCACCAGTTCTGCTCAGAGTAGCAGAGAAGGCATCTCAGAGAATACCACAGATGAAATGTGCCTGAAGGATGTGAAAGACTTGGCAGAAGAAGAGAGAAGAGGTGGGGGCTGTGACTGGAGACACTAGTGCTTTAGAAATGCTTCCCTACAAAGCTTGCCAGCTGGGCGTGGTGAAAAATCATGGAGAGATATGCAGAGGCCAAATGCTTAATGATTTGTTGAGATTAGCCAGCTTGAGATTTTAACCCATAGGGGATAAAAATGTTTTCAGCAAAACAGCAACAGGACTTCTACAGATGATTATCTAGGCAGCAGGATGAGGACAGACTGGAGGATGGTAAGACTAGAAACAGGGAGAGTGAAATGGCAGCCATGGCAAAAACCAAGGTCAGGGCTTCCCTGGTGGCGCAGTCGTTGAGAATCTGCCTGCCAATGCAGGGGACACGGGTTCGAGCCCTGGTCTGGGAAGATCCCACATGCCGCGGAGCAACTGGGCCCATGAGCCACAACTACTGAGCCTGCGCGTCTGGAGCCTGTGCTCTGCAACAAGAGAGGCCGCAAGAGTGAGAGGCCCGCGCACCGTGATGAAGAGTGGCCCCCGCTCACCGCAACTAGAGAAAGCCTCACACAGAAACGAAGACCCAACACAGCCAAAAAAAAAAAAAAAAAAAAAAAAAAAACCCAAGGTCAGAGGTGCTAAGGTCTTGTACTATAGCCATGCAGAGGGAAATGGCACATGGAGAAAGATTTAAAAGGCAGAATGAACATGGGTTGGTGATTATTTGACTATGAAAGGCAACAGAGTGAAAAGAATAGAGATAACCCAAGTTTGTTAGCTTGAACACTGGAGAATGACTTCACGATAAAAACTGAAGTCACTAATTTATAAAATAAATCTATGAACTGATATATTGAAAATATAACACAAATGTAGCATGCAAAAAGGAAATGCTCTTACAAGTTTGGTACCAAGCATTTTCTGAAGCCAGGTATGCCATGCGAGGTCATAATTCTTCACCATAGTAAAAAGACATTTTGGGCGAGGGATGTTAATGCAAAGTGTGTGTTAAATAAGTAGATTAATTCTTCAATGGCATGTCAATGGACTCTTTTGGTTTCTCCTTATTTTTAAACTTAATTTTTAAATCCAATTACTTTTTTTCCATTTTTTTTTTTTTTTTTTTTTTTTCCGGTATGCGGGCCTCTCACTGCTGTGGCCTCCCCCGTTGCGGAGCACAGGCTCCGGACGCGCAGGCTCCGGACGCGCAGGCTCAGCGGCCATGGCTCACGGGCCCAGCCGCTCCGCGGCATATGGGATCCTCCCAGACTGGGGCACAAACCCGTATCCCCTGCATCGGCAGGCGGACTCTCAACCACTTGCGCCACCAGGGAGGCCCCTTTTTTTCCATTTTTTATTTCACAGCAAGAACATAGTTTAACAACAAATGTTATTGTATCTTTCAGTACGGGAATTTTCACTGTGCTCTATTTTTAAATTTCCAAGAGCTCTTTCTCATTCTCAGAAAATCGCTATCATCTGTTTCTTTTCCATGGATGCAATATTATCACATGTCTCCATCAGAATACAAATGGTAGTTTATAGAATTCTGTGATCTGAATTATCTTGTTTCCTTGGAGTTTATTTTTATCTGTCATGTTCTTTCTCTCTCTTAGATCTTGTGGCTTCTTGCAGTTCTCTAGCCATCTTTGCCCTCCAGTCATATTTGCAATGAGACATCATGATTAAGCGTGCATGCCTAAGTTGGCTTGCGAACTAGGGAAGGGACCTCAGTAAAGGGCCTGAGGCAACTACAGGTGGCTCAGGATGGGGGAGCTCAACGCTCTTTACATAGTCTTTCACCTGATCTTTTGAGCACCACCGCATGCTACAGCCTTCCTACGCATCTGGTGCCCTATACTCTGAGCTAGCTTCTCACTGGCTCCAAACTAAGAAGGCACTCAGATTTCAGGCTTCCCCACTTCACTAAATGAACTTCCACTCATTTGTCTTCCAAAATTGGTTGACATATTGTCTGCTGTAACCTTTTCTCTATTCTTAGTGTCCATGTAGGTTTATACATTTCATGGACCCTTTGTGGCGTAGCAGAGATACACCTGTGGGTTCAGTCTGCCATGTAGAGCCAGAAATCTTGAGCTGATTCTAGATGATTCGTTTACCAAGAAGACCAGTCCTGATGCCCTTGATTTAAAAATCATTCTCATATGGGCATGCTTTGATTCCATTTCTGACTCTGTACTATTAACTTGGAACCAGTGAGCTTTTCCGGCATTTCTGTATAGGGAACCAGTTGAAACTCGTGGTGGAATACCGGAAAGACAATTGGGCTGGGGCAGGAACTTGATTTGGCCCCTCTGCTTCAGTTTTCCTTTTGGGATAGATGTTACTGTTTGTTTCTACTGTGCAGGAATGTTAGGAAGACAGAACAAGATATTATGGGTGAAGTACGCTTTGAGATCTTAGGAAGAATGATCAGTCAATGAATTTAAGGTATTTCTTTCTGCCAGAAGAGAGCAAGCCTCAAATCTTTGAAAGATGACATTAAGATTTCTTATTCCTCTTTCCGGGTAAGATGGCGGAAGAGTAAGACGCGGAGATCACCTTCCTCCCCACAGATACACCAGAAATACAGCTACACGTGCAACAACTCCTACAGAACACCTACTGAACGCTGGCAGAAGACCCCAGACCTCCCAAAAGGCAAGAAACTCCCCACATACTCCCCACATACCTGGGCAGAGAGATTCCCGCACAGAGGAGCGGTGCCGAGCGGCACTCACCAGCCCGAGAGGCTTGTCTGCTCCCCCGCCGGGGCGGGCGGCGCTGGAGCTGAGGCTCGGGCTTTGGTCAGAGCGCAGCGAGAGGACTGGGGCTGGCGGCGAGAACTCAGCCTGAAGGGGGCTAATGTGCCACAGCTAGCCGGGAGGGAGTCCGGGAAAACTCTGGAGCTGCCGAAGAGGCAGGAGACTTTTTCTTCCCTCTTGGTTTCCTGCTGCGCGAGGAGAGGGGATTAAGAGCGCCGCGTAAAGGAGCTCCAGAGACGGGCGCGAGTCGCGGCTGAAAGCGCGGAGCCCAGAGACGGGCGTGGGACGCTGGGGCTGCTGCTGCCGCCGCCAAGAAGCCTGTGTGCGAGCGCAGGACACTGTCCACACCGCCCTTCCGGGAGCCTGTGCAGCCTGCCACTGCCGGGGTCCCGGGATCCAGGGGCGGCTTCCCTGGGGGAACGCACGGCGCGCCTCGGGCTGGTGAAACGTCACGCCGACCTCTGCCGCTGCAGGCTCGCCCCGCACTCCGTGCCCCTCCCTCCCGCCCGGCCTGAGTGAGCCAGAGTCCCCGAAGAGGCTGCTCCTTTAACCCTGTCCTGTCTGAGCGAAGAACAGACGCCCTCCGGCGACCTACACGCAGAGGCGGGGCCAAATCCAAAGCTGAGACCCAGGAGCTGTGAGAACAAAGAAGAGAAAGGGAAACCTCTCCCAGCAGCCTCAGAAGCAGCGGATTAAAGCTCCACAATCAACTTGATGTACCCTGCATCTGTGGAATACATGAATAGACAACAAATCATCCCAAATTGAGGAGCCAGGAGTCAGTGCTGTGCCTCTGAGGTGGGAGAGCCAACTTCAGGACACTGGTCCACAAGAGACCTCCCAGCTCCACATAATATCAAACGGCGAAAATCTTCCAGAGATCTCCATCTCAACACCAGCACCCAGCTTCACTCAACGACCAGCAAGCTACAGTGCTGGACACCCTATGCCAAACAACTAGCAAGACAGGAACACAACACCACCCATTAGCAGAGAGGCTGCCTCAATTCATAAAAAGTCCGCAAACACCCCAAAACACACCACCAGACGTGGACCTGCCCACCAGAAAGACAAGATCCAGCCTCATCCACCAGAACACAGGCAGTAGTCCCCTCCACCAAGAAGCCTACACAACCCACTAAACCAACCTTAGCCACTGGGGACAGACACCAAAAACAACGGGAACTACGAACCTGCAGCCTGCAAAGAGGAGACCCCAAACACAGTAACATAAGCAAAATGAGAAGACAGAAAAACACACAGCAGGAGAAGGAGCAAGATAAAAACCCACCAGACCTAACAAATGAAGAGGTAATAGGCAGTCTATCTGAAAAAGAATTCAGAATAATGATGGTAAAGATGATCCAAAATCTTGGAAATAGAATAGACAAAATGCAAGAAACAGTTAACAAGGACCTAGAAGAACTAAAGACGAATCAAGCATCGATTAAAAACACAATAAATGAAATAAAAAATACTCTAGATGGGATCAATAGCAGAATAACTGAGGCAGAAGAACGGATAAGTGAGGTGGAAGATAAAATAGTGGAAATAACTGCTGTACAGCAAAATAAAGAAAAAAGAATGAAAAGAACAGAGGACAGTCTCAGAGACCTCTGGGACAACATTAAACGCACCAACATTCGAATTATAGGGGTTCCAGAAGAAGAAGAGAAAAAGAAAGGGACTGAGAAAATATTTGAAGAGATTATAGTTGAAAACTTCCCTAATATGGGAAAGGAAATAGTTAATCAAGTCCAGGAGGCACAGAGAGTCCCATACAGAATAAATCCAAGGAGAAATACACCAAGACACATATTAATCAAACTGTCAAAAATTAAACACAAAGAAATCATATTAAAAGCAGCAAGGCAAAAACAACAAATAACACACAAGGGAATCCCAATCAGGTTAACAGCTGATCTCTCAGCAGAAACTCTACAAGCCAGAAGGGAGTGGCAGGACATACTTAAAGTGATGAAGGAGAAAAACCTGCAACCCAGATTACTCTACCCAGCAAGGATCTCATTCAGATTTGATGGAGAAATTAAAACGTTTACAGACAAGCAAAAGCTGAGAGAGTTCAGCACCACCAAACCAGCTTTACAACAAATGCTAAAGGAACTTCTCTAGGCAAGAAACACAACAGAAGGAAAAGAACCACAATAACGAACCCAAAACAATTAAGAAAATGGGAATAGGAACATACATATCAATAATTACCTTAAATGTAAATGGACTAAATGCTCCCACCAAAAGACACAGACTGGCTGAATGGATACAAAAACAAGACCCATATATATGCTGTCTACAAGAGACCCACTTCAGACCTAGAGATACATACAGACTGAAAGTAAGGGGATGGAAAAAGATATTCCATGCAAATGGAAACCAAAAGAAAGCTGGAGTAGCAATTCTCATATCAGACAAAATAGACTTTAAAGTAAAGACTACTAGAAGAGACAAAGAAGGACACTACATAATGATCAAGGGATCAATCCAAGAAGAAGATATAACAATTGTAAATATTTATGCACCAAACATAGGAGCACCTCAATACATAAGGGAAATATTAACAGCCATAAAAGGAGAAATCGACAGTAACACAATCATAGTAGGGGACTTTAACACCCCACTTTCACCAATGGACAGGTCATCCAAAATGAAAATAAATAAGGAAACACAAGCTTTAAATGATACATTAAACAAGATGGACTTAATTGATATTTATAGGACATTCCATCCAAAAACAACAGAATACACATTTTTCTCAAGTGCTCATGGAACATTCTCCAGGATAGATCATATCTTGGGTCACAAATCAAGCCTTGGTAAATTTAAGAAAATTGAAATTGTATCAAGTATCTTTTCTGACCACAATGCTATGAGACTAGATATCAATTACAGGAAAAGAGCTGTAAAACATACAAACACATGGAGGCTAAACAATACACTACTTAATAACGAAGTGATCACTGAAGAAATCAAAGAGGAAATTAAAAAATACCTAGAAACAAATGACAATGGAGACACGACGACCCAAAACCTATGGGATGCAGCAAAAGCAGTTCTAAGAGGGAAGTTTATGGCAATACAATCCCACCTTAAGAAACAGGAAATATCTCGAATAAACAACCTAACCTTGCACCTAAAGCAATTAGAGAAAGAAGAACAAAAACATCCCAAAGTTAGCAGAAGGAAAGAAATCATAAAAATCAGATCAGAAATAAATGAAAAAGAAATGAAGGAAACGATAGCAAAGATCAATAAAACTAAAAGCTGGTTCTTTGAGAAGATAAACAAAATTGATAAACCATTAGCCAGACTCATCAAGAAAAAAAGGGAGAAGACTCAAATCAATAGAATTAGAAATGAAAAAGGAGAAGTAACAACTGACACTGCAGAAATACAAAAGATCATGAGAGATTACTATAAGCAACTCTATGCCAATAAAATGGACAACCTGGAAGAAATGGACAAATTCTTAGAAATGCACAACCTGCCAAGACTGAATCAGGAAGAAATAGAAAATATGAATAGACCAATCACAAGCACTGAAATTGAAACTGTGATTAAAAATCTTCCAACAAACAAAAGCCCAGGACCAGATGGCTTCACAGGCGAATTCTATCAAGTATTTAGAGAAGAGCTAACACCTATCCTTTTGAAACTCTTCCAAAATATAGCAGAGGGAGGAACACTCCCAAACTCATTCTACGAGGCCACCATCACCTTGATACCAAAACCAGACAAGGATGTCACAAAGAAAGAAAACTACAGGCCAATATCACTGATGAACATAGATGCAAAAATCCTCAACAAAATACTAGCAAACAGAATCCAACAGCACATTAAAAGGATCATACACCATGATCAAGTGGGGTTTATTCCAGGAATGCAAGGATTCTTCAATATACGCAAATCAATCAATGTGATACACCATATTAACAAGTTGAAGGAGAAAAACCATATGATCATCTCAATAGATGCAGAGAAAGCTTTTGACAAAATTCAACACCCATTTATGATAAAAACCCTGCAGAAAGTAGGCATAGAGGGAACTTTCCTCAACATAATAAAGGCCATATATGACAAACCCACAGCCAGCATCGTCCTCAATGGTGAAAAACTGAAACCATTTCCACTAAGATCAGGAACAAGACAAGGTTGCCCACTCTCACCACTCTTATTCAACATAGTTTTGGAAGTTTTAGCCACAGCAATCAGAGAAGAAAAGGAAATAAAAGGAATCCAAATGGGAAAAGAAGAAGTAAAGCTGTCACTGTTTGCAGATGACATGATACTATACATAGAGAATCCTAAAGATGCTACCAGAAAACTACTAGAGCTAATCAATGAATTTGGTAAAGTTGCAGGATACAAAATTAATGCACAGAAATCTCTGGCATTCCTATATACTAATGATGAAAAATATGAAAGTGAAATCAAGGAAACACTCCCATTTACCATTGCAACAAAAAGAATAAAATATCTAGGAATAAACCTACCTAAGGAGACAAAAGACCTGTATGCAGAAAATTATAAGACACTGATGAAAGAAATTAAAGATGATACAAATAGATGGAGAGATGTACCATGTTCTTGGATTGGAAGAATCAACATTGTGAAAATGACTCTACTACCCAAAGCAATCTACAGATTCAATGCAATACCTATCAAACTACCACTGGCATTTTTCACAGAACTAGAACAAAAAATTTCACAATTTGTATGGAAACGCAAAAGACCCCGAATAGCCAAAGCAATCTTGAGAACGAAAAATGGAGCTGGAGGAATCAGGCTCCCTGACTTCAGACTATACTACAAAGCTACAGTAATCAAGACAGTATGGTACTGGCACAAAAACAGAAAGATAGATCAATGGAACAGGATAGAAAGCCCAGAGATAAACCCACGGACATATGGTCACCTTATCTTTGATAAAGGAGGCAGGAATGTACAGTGGAGAAAGGACAGTCTCTTCAATAAGTGGTGCTGGGAAAACTGGACAGGGACATGTCAAAGTATGAGATTAGATCACTCCCTAACACCATACACAAAAATTAGCTCAAAATGGATTAAAGACC
The DNA here is from genome assembly GCF_025265405.1 of Mesoplodon densirostris. Classification (NCBI taxonomy): domain Eukaryota; kingdom Metazoa; phylum Chordata; class Mammalia; order Artiodactyla; family Ziphiidae; genus Mesoplodon; species Mesoplodon densirostris. The sequence continues at coordinate 225,145,690 of NC_082661.1, forward strand.
TAAATGTAAGGCCAGACACTATCAAACTCCTAGAGGAAAACATAGGCAGAACACTCTATGACATAAATCACAGCAAGATCCTTTTTGACCCACCTCCTAGAGAAATGGAAATAAAGACAAAAATAAACACATGGGACCTAATGAAAATTCAAAGCTTTTGCACAGCAAAGGAAACCATAAACAAGACCAAAAGACAACCCTCAGAATGGGAGAAAATATTTGCAAATGAAGCAACTGACAAAGGATTAATCTCCAAAATTTATAAGCAGCTCATGCAGCTCAATAGCAAAAAAACAAACAACCCAATCCAAAAATGGGCAGAAGACCTAAATAGACATTTCTCCACAGAAGATATACAGACAGCCAACAAACACATGAAAGGATGCTCAACATCTTTACTCATTAGAGAAATGCAAATCAAAACTACAATGAGATATCATCTCACACCAGTCAGAATGGCCATCATCAAAAAATCTAGAAACAATAAATGCTGGAGAGGGTGTGGAAAAAAGGGAACACTCTTGCACTGCTGGTGGGAATGTGAATTGGTACAGCCACTATGGAGAACAGTATGGAGGTTCCTTAAAAAACTACAAATAGAACTACCATATGACCCAGCAATCCCACTACTGGGCATATACCCTGAGAAAACCATAATTCAAAAAGAGACATGTACCAAAATGTTCATAGCAGCCCTATTTACAATAGCCCGGAGGTGGAAACAACCTAAGTGTCCATCATCGGATGAATGGATAAAGAAGATGTGGCACATATATACAATGGAATATTACTCAGCCATAAAAAGAAATGAAATTGAGCTATTTGTAATGAGGTGGATGGACCTAGAGTCTGTCATACAGAGTGAAGTAAGTCAGAAAGAGAAAGACAAATACTGTATGCTGACACATATATATGGAATTTAAGAAAAAAATGTCATCAAGAACATAGGGGTAAGACAGGAATAAAGACACAGACCTACTAGAGCATGGACTTGAGGATATGGGGAGGGGGAAGGGTAAGCTGTGACAAAGTGAAAGAGCGGCATGGACATATATACACTACCAAATGTAAGGTAGATAGCTAGTGGGAAGCAGCCGCATAGCACAGGGAGATCAGCCCGGTTCTTTGTGACCGCCTGGAGGGGTGGGATAGGGAGGGTGGGAGGGAGACGCAAAAGGGAGGGGATATGGGAACATATGTATATGTATAACTGATTAAATTTGTAAAATAAAAAAAATAAAAAAAAAAATAAAAGATTTCTTATTCCTGCTGCTTTAATGATGGATGGACATGAATTATTAAATGTTCTTTGCACAACACGTTTCTGCATCATAATTTCAGAGTCGTTAAGAAAGAGAGACATTCACTTTTTAGTGTTCAACTTGTTAAACCGTTCAACTAAATCCTTCATAAAGCATCTGGAGCCTAAATATTTTAGGGACGTGTAAAACAGAGCTAAGTTCTAAAATATTTAGATGAACTGGAGCTATTCTTAGATGATTACTAATCTCCTTTAAAACGATAGGACAGATACATGAATGGGTTCACATACAGTGTAGGCTACCCTGGAAATGGAGTCCAGTGAGAGGGGTTTTCGTCCTGAATTTCAGAGCAACAACTCTGTGGTACTTGTGCCTCAATACCCTCAACTGTAAAATGGAGATAATGTCTATTCCAAATGATGTCTTTTTAAAAAAAATACTAATTCCCTGAGAAGAGAAAATGAGACAACAAATGTGGTATTTACTGTAAAAAAAAAAAAGCATTATAAACATGCAGAAAAAAATCCTATGTGTAGATTTGGGACTAAATATCAAACTGTGTATTCACATCCTTATGAATACATAAACAGAGACACATAAGCACCTACACCACTATCTACTGAAGAAATACAATGTTTTTTTTCTAAGTATTGCTTGCCAATTGTCTAGGTTCAATATTAAAACAGAATAAAAGAGAGTTGCTCTGCATAATATTTTGGTTTACATGACACATTTCTTCCTTGATGGCATCAATAATAACCATTATTGTTAAAATCAACATTAAAGGCTGTATGTGTGTGTGTGTGTGTGTGTGTATTTGGATTTCAGATGTATTTTACTTTGTGTCATTTGAAAAATACTGGTCAGGACTCGCTAGATTCATTCAACGACCCACAGTTTGAAAAACAACTGATCTAGGGCATGTTATTTTACCTTTGGAATCTATTTCCTTATCTATAACATGCGGATGACAATCTCATGAGGTTATTAATATGGTCAAATAAGACACTCTATGTAGAGTACATATACAGTGCTGAGCACAAAGTTTGCACTCAATGAATGGTAACTGTTATTAATACTGTTTTTAAGAACAAAGAAAATGAATAGGTCTGAGTCTGGGCATAGCCAGCATCTAGGCAGCCCAGGTAAGTACTGCTTAAGAGCCTTCTGCGAGCAGGAGGCTGATAGTCTGAGTACAGGTTCCACTGCACATGGGAATCCTAGGAGGATTCCGGGCTAGAGTTGTGCTGTTCTTCCAGCCAGCTACACCCTCTTGTCTTCTTTCCCGTTCATTTTAGTTGAAGATGTACATAAAATCTGATCCGTAAGGTAAGAGACTGGGCAGACGCTGCAGTCTCATAGTGACCCTCTAGAGTCTCAGAGGACACGGCAGTGGGGAGAGAGCCGAGGACACAGCTCCTTGCTAGGGTGGCTTCGTGGTGCTGGAAGGAGGGGGGTATCAGGAAGGGCTTTAAGTGAGGATGCAAGGTCTTAAGTGAGCCTTTCCTGGTGAGATGTGGAAGGACACCAAGAGAGGGAGTCTAATTACGGAACTGGAAAGGATCTTAGAAATCAACTGCTGGTACAAGTGTCTCATTCGATAACTGATGAAATGAAAGTACAGAGAGGGTGAGTGACTTGCCCAAGGTCACACAGCTAACTGGAGGCCAAATCACACCTAAGGCACCACTTTTTGTTTCTGGCTAGTGGTGTTTCTAGTATACCATCTTACCTCACGTAGCTCCAGTGATGCTCTGATAGTTACACCTTTTTAAAAAAAATTCTGAACCACTGAATTTCATTTCTGAAATATTTTGACTTATGGAAAGCTGACTCTGAATTTTCAGAGCCAATTCTTATGTCAGCCAAAGGACATTTTCAGCTGTTCCCTGCTATCTTAATCTCCGAATGATGGACCTTCCCCTGCCTCCTCACCCCACGTGCTTTAGGATGGATGCTGTTCCAAACTGAAAAAGGGCTGACCTGCCAGTTATGTGTCTTGCCATCAGCTGCCACCTCCCTGCTGAGATCCATGCTCAGGGTGTCAATATGTGGTAAAATGCAGGTCTGCTCAACAGCCCTTTCCCTAGCCCACTTTTGGAATGCTTACCAAAAGCGAGACAGCATTGGGAAGAATCAATCAAACTGGAGATGGTGCTATCAGTGCGTAACTCCAGACATCTGAGACAATCTCCCACAATGGATGGATTTTGTCTGCTTGGCTGGGCCACTTCATTTCAGGAGGACAAGTTTCTTCTGAGTGGATGGCGTGGTGTCATGCCCAGGCTGAATGCTCCCAGTGGCAATATATCTGTGGTCTAAATGGATGAGCTGTCTCACAGGCAGTCTGTGCATCTGCAGATCCTCAACACTCCCTTGTCAAAGGCACCAGACACACAGGACAGGAAGACCCTGGGAGTCTGGCCCCGAGTGAGCTTTCTGAGATTGGTGAGTGCTTTTAATTGAGGAGGAATGTTATCACAAAAAAAAACTCCAGTGGCTTGTGGATTGACTGGTTGCCATCTGGGACAGTTGATGATGAAGGCAAGTGCTTATCTCAAAGATCTTTGCTCTTCAGAACAGCTGTTCCTCTCCTGAAGCCATCACCGAGCTGGTGGGCTGGAAGGCTCAGAAACAAGGCGGGTATGTAGGGACCTGGCACATTACGAGCTATGGAGCAGTATCACCATCTGCAAATGCTTCATTTTGTATGGAAGTAATTCACCGTGGCTGAAATATTTCCTGAAGGACGAACGACAGTGGGATCTAAAATCTTAACTAGTTGGCTGATTCTCTTGTCTGCCACAATGGAAGAGGCTCACAAATCAAAGCAATAATCTTTCCAGGGCTAATGTGAATCTTATGGGCATCAAGGGAGTTCATTCTTGTTGCTAGTTCCAGCCAGCATATTTATCCAAAGGGGAGCTACTTTGCCAGTTCAGGCTTTGACGCAAGTCAAAAAAGCAGATGTGGCTACTCACTCTTGTCCTTTCTTATATACACTGGAATGCTTTTTGTGGAGGTGTTTATTTCTGGATGCACCGGTATATTTTGCAGTCACATGAAAACCTGGGGATTGCTGCTTTGCAAATGTAAAGGAACATTTGGAACAGAAATGGGATGTTCATGCCAACCCTCCCTTTTTCTCTCAGTTGCTTTGACCCAGAGGTTCAAACTCAGGTTCCCTGGAAAAGCCCCAAATACACACACACACTCTCTCTCCTGTTCATATTCAGCTTGTGACTGGAGCAAGCCTAGTGGCATTTCAAACCTTTGAATATAGATATGCTGAATGCTCCCTCAATGGCTCCCTAACTAATAAACACAGAACTTAAAAAAAAGAAAAGAACGGATGTCATTTCTGGCCTAATTTTAAGAGACTGTGTTTTTAGGAATGAGGACTCGCCAGGGATGTTCCTATTGAGTTCCTCAAAGAAGAGAAAGCGGGTCACTCCAGAAACTGCTATACACAAGTCTCTGAATGAACTCTTTGGAAGTTTTTTCCGTAATTAGTGTCTAGTCTGTGTCCCTGGAGAGATCCTGGTGACCGCAGTGATAGCAGTGAATGACTTTTTGCTGAAAATGACTTTTCCTTTTCTTTTTGGCTGGGCTGCAGTTTCAGCTGTGCTTTAACAATTACTTTTGTCTCATGAGTGCATTTTGAAGAGTGCGAGCATATATATATATATATATATATATATATATATTTTTTTTTTTTTCCAAATAGGCTGACTTGTCTCTAGGGTCTCTAAAAAGGGACCATAGTTTAGTTGCCATATCAGCTAGGAAGGTGTCCTCTGGTGAAGTCCATCAAGACATTCATGAACGAATTCTTTTGCATTCATGGGACTCTTCCTGCCTCAGTTTCTACTGAAGAGCTATGGGCAGCAAAGAAGTATGAGATGGCCTCTCCCATCTCCCCCCAACCCTGTGCCCGCCACCCCACTGCTGGGTAGAGCGGATGTGAAGGGTACCTGTTCTATGATTCTGGACCCCATCACCCAGTTAATGACAATAACAAGGGGAGAGAGGGAGAGGAAGGTGGGGAAATTGGAAAGGAGCTTGTCTGTGGAGAGAGAATTGTCACGCTGAATCCCATTCCTCTAGAAGAAGGAGTGGGGAAGGGCTATCTCCCAGACCCAAGCCCAGTGAGGGCTTCCTGCAAGGGAAACCCCTCTCCCTCCATCATCAAGGCGATTCTGAACTACGCCTCCTGTAGGTGGGACTCAGAGAGAGCAGACTCAGGCCTTAGAAAGGCTAAAGCAGGCTGTGGACTCAGGTCTCCTGCCTGCCTGGAGTCTGAAGGGAGGAGGCCGATGGCCTGTGTGGGGTCAGAGGCTGGAAACGGCTGCTGGACCGGAGACGGGTGTCACGGCAGGTGATGTGTGAGGGTCCCAGGGGTGGCCACGTGGGGAGCGAGCAGGACTGGGCTGAACTTGGGCCCTATCCAAAAAGACCTCCTGCAACAGTGAGGGCACCTCGGCAGATAGCGTGAAGGCTGCAGGAGGCCTCGTGAGTAAGCAGGGGAGGCCCATCTGTCCTGAGCCATGGGGATTACAAGAGAGAAGGGCTCTGAAGACCAAAAAAAAAAATCCTTTTGTCGGAGTTTGGAACCTAAAGGGACTCTTGGAACTGTCCGTTACCTAAGAGTGAGCAGAAAATCCCTGCTGGAATTGTCATCCCCAGGCAGGGGGCTGTTACACCCACTCCAGACCGTTCAGCCAGAGCAGCAAAAAGCAAAATGCATTTTACACACATCACAAATCATGTTGGCTCAACACATTAAGTACACGATACTCCCCGAAAGGTTCAGAGTGGATAGGAAGTTTCCCAGAGGAAACCTACACCACGTTTCAATTCAACTGGCCGAGTTTGAGCCCATTAGCCTACATAACAATTCATGGGTACTGCTTCCTTCTGTGACGTCTGAAGACCGGGTCTCCTGGCCAAACACATTATGCCATGTGCTCCTCAGAACGTATTGGGGCAGATCTGGAAGGCCTTGACTCCGCCCATCTCCTCCCTTTCTAGCTTCTAGCTCCCTCCACCCTCGACCCCATGGGCTGACTGCTGGTTCCTTCCAGTCTGAGGTGGAAGGAGCAGCAAGGGGGTAACAATCTAGACGCAGCACTAGAGGACTTGTGTGGTGACTCAATAAAGGAAACGGATGGTGGGGTCAGTGACTTTCCTTGGAAAACAAAGGGAAGGTTTCAGACCCTCTTGAGGAGGTGTGGAGTGGCGTGGGATGTTTTAGGCAAGTAGTGATAGAGTCTTCTCCTTTTGTGTCTTTCTCTAGCTCCTGTCTGGAGTTTCCAAACACGCCGGGCTGTTTGTTCAGCTGTGTTTTCCTTTGGTCCTAAGAAACTTCTTTCCCTGCTGAAGCCAATCCAACCAGCTGCAGCCTGGGCTTGGGGAGTCAGAAGGCAGAGTATGGTTTTGGTGCAATTGGGTGGGCAGATGAAGTTGGGTGAGTGACATCAGGGCATGCATACAAATGACCCCTTGCACCAATGTGGAGGAGAAACACTGTGCTTTGGGGCTGCCGTGTGAGGTTATAAAAGCTGAAATGTCAGAAACGTTAAAGATATGCATACAAGAACGTCTTTCTCCCAAATGTCAGACTGCCTACCAGTTTGCATTTCCTTTCCTTTGTAAACGTTTTTCTTTTTTTCTTTTCTTGGGAGCTGAAGATGAGCCTTTAATGCCAGATTTTTCCATCTTTACTCTAAGGGCAATCTGTTCTATGCTATTTCCCCTTGAGTGCTGAAATGACTTTTACGTGCATTTGATCGACTATACAGCAAGACTGCTTGCCAGGAAAGGAAGAATGGAGGTAGGGATGAGAATGCAAGCTGAAACTAAACACATTTTTGGCCTTTCAGAGATTTAGGAAAGTGGAGGAAAAGAGGAAAAAAATGAAATGAGAACTGTGTACGTTTTCTCCCCTTTCTCATCTTCTGAGCATAGCTATGCATGGCGTCGTAGAGCCAGCTAGCTGCTCCTTCGAATTCCAGCTCGACCTGTCACTAGCTTATGACCTCAGGTCAGTTACTTTAATCTCTCAGTGCTGTTGTTTCTGCATCAGGAAAATGAAGTTAAAAATAACATTTAGGGCTTCCCTGGTGGTGCAGTTGTTGAGAGTCTGCCTGCCGATGCAGGGGACACGGGTTCGTGCTCTGGTCTGGGAAGATCCCACATGCCGCAGAGCGGCTAGGCCCGTGAGCCATGGCCGCTGAGCCTGCACGTCCGGAGCCTGTGCTCTGCAAGGGGAGAGGCCACAACAGTGAGAGGCCCGCCTACCGCAAAAAAACAAAAACAAAAACAAAAAAAACCTACAAATAGAACTATCATACGACCCAGCAATCCCACTACTGGGCATATACCCTGAGGAAACCATAATTCAAAAAGAGTCATGTACCACAATGTGCACTGCAGCTCTATTTACAATAGCCAGGACGTGGAAGCAACTTAAGTGTCCATTGACAGATGAATGGATAAAGAAGTGGCACATATATACAATGGAATATTACTCAGCCATAAAAAGAAACAAAATTGAGTTTTTTGTAGTGAGGTGGATGGACCTAGAGACTGTCATACAGAGTGAAGTCAGAAAGAGAAAAACAAATACCTTATGCTAACACATATATATGGAATCTAAAAAAAAAAAAAAAAAGGTTCTGAAGAACCCAGGGGCAGGACAGGAATAAAGACACAGACGTAGAGAACGGACTTGAGGACATGGGGAGGGGGAAAGGTAAGCTGGGACGAAATGAGAGAGTGGCATGGACATATATACATGACCAAATGTAAAATAGATAGCTAGTGGGAAGCAGCCGCATAGCACAGGGAGATCAGCTGGGTGCTTTGTGACCACCTAGAGGGGTGGGATAAGGAGGGTGGGAGAGAGACACAAGAGGGAGGAGATATGGGGATATATGTATACATATAGCTGATTCATTTTGTTATAAAGCAGAAACTATCACACCATTGTAAAGCAATTATACACCAATAAAAATGTTAAAAAAAAAAAGATGATCAGCAAATACACCAAAATGTTAAGAGTGATTATTTCTGGGTAGTGGAGTACTGAGCGATTTTTGCATTCTTTTTTTATTCTCTTCTTCATTTTTCAGTCTTTCAATGACGAGGACTGTTATGTTTCTTCATCAGAAAAATGCGTCTTTAACTTCCAGCGCGAATGATTTTCTGAACTGCATAAACATCACGAATACGTAAAAAAGAGGCCAACTTACAAGGGAACATGCCACCATGCTTTCATCTGCCCTGCTCCATTTCCAAATTTTCTATAGTGAAGAGGTTACTTCCATCAAGGGAAAAAACACACCTCCTTTAAAATCTGAAATATTCATCTACCCTTTTAACCTTAAACCTAAGTTAATTTGCATGCTGATTTTCTTAGAACTCCTTTTATCTCTGCTGTATTAGACGGTAGAGTAAATACTTTAGGTTTGAGCTTCAACCGTATGCTAACATAGCTATTTTAATATTTTTATAACTATCCTCAACCAGAACAGCATTTAGTTTGAGTCTATGCAGGAGATGCGGAAGAAACCCTAAAGATATTTTAATACGTCACTATGTGTAGGGGTTTAGGTTGTACTGCAAGGATGCCCATCTAAAGGGGTTCCACTTGCATCTGAGTCCTGCAGCAACAGGTCAGGGGGAGAACCCTCCTGCATGCTGTCCAGACCAGCTCAGACAGTCACCTGCACACTCGGGAGGGCTCAAGCCTGTGTACACACACACACACACACACACACACACACGAACATGAGTGAGTGGGTTGTGCCCTATCCAGTCGGCAGTGGTTCTTCTCACCTGCCTTCCACTTTCAGAGGCCAGCACCACCACCTGGTCTAGTTTTTGGGTACCATGGGGGGTGTGCAGTGCTGTGGCATCAGCGTGTGTAGGTGGGTGACACACACAGCTAGCACTGTTGTCTGCCCTGCTGGCTCTGGAGTCAGCTGGGCTTCTTAAGGCCCGTCAGATACGATTGTTTAGCCTAGCAACGTTCTATGCATTTAATTTTTCTTTCTTCTTGAGGAAAAGGGCCCTTTTTCTAATTCCCACGAGGCAACAGCCTTTTGGAATATGGCCCTGGCATGTGGCGCAGCAAAACTTACTGTTGGTGGTGAAGATGATTTCTCCCTCCTGCGGGGTGGGATCTGTATCCTGGACCACCTGCAAGGCTCCCACGGTCCGGACAGCAGGGTCCAAAGTGACTGAGCTTTCATTTACGGTTGTGTCGCTTGCGCCGGTGATCTGGTTGGTTGACGGACCTCCCAGAGATCCCTCGAAGTCAGTGGGCAAGTCGTCCATGCAGTCGGCATTGGGCTGACAGGAGCAGAAAAGGACCTATCTTAATGTATATCATCAAGTTAGAGATGAGATGTCTACAGCCTAAATATTTTGTCCTGATGGAAAACTGAGTTCTTTACTGTTTTCTTCCTGAACCACTTTATTTAAAGACAGTCCACATATTGTTCCTGTAATTAACATGAAAACATCTTCCAAAAGTTTCTTTCCAAAGGTTCCGTTTAGATCTACAGACAAGGTTTTAATTCCAGGAGTAGCACTAGCCATACATTAATATAATTACATAGGGAGAATAATATGATACTTATTTATAATGATAGTTCTTCCTTATCTATAGTGTTTACTTCCTGTATAGGACGTAGCTGACAGCCTGATAATTAGCCCCAAAGACCCATGTGTTGTTTACCAATAGACTGATGGCACGAGAGGGGAGACAGAATCTGACTCGTGAATCGTGCATCAGAGATACACACGTATACATAAACCAACGCACACACAGACACAAGAGCACAGGGTGAGGTGCTGTTAAACACAAGCCAAAAAACCAGCTGCAGAGCAAAGCCCTATTTACATAACATTCAATGGATTGTACATTTGTCAAATCTTCTAAGTTAAAATCTTAGAATCATAAAACTAGGGTGAGACCATCTACTTTAATTACCCGCTCACTCCAGGACTCTCCCTCCCTATATTCCTCACAGCTCCACTTGAAAAACAGAGAGACCGGGGTCTCTGGCTCGCAAGGCAGCCTGTGTCGGCCAGCTTCTCTTAGCGGGCAGCGGGGCCGTTGTACTCTTTGGTCTCAGTTCTGCTGGCTGAAGTGGTGTTGAATACATTGATATCTCTTCCACAAACAGCTGTTAAAAAATGATTTTCAGTTGCTCCGCCTCTGACCAAACTAATAAAAATTATTTTTTAAAGGTGGTGGAGGAGAGATACGGTCTTGAGAAGCCCTGAGAATGGCTGTTCATCACACGTTTTGCTCCACGCTGGAGAGTGACATTGCCTTGAGCGACGACAATGACACGGTTTTGCACCCCGTCCAAGGATGCTGATCAGGGTGGGCAGGCTTGGGTGAGGAGAACCCTAGGCTGACACTGTTTGAATGAACACCACAATGACTAGATTGTGTGCAAAGTTCATTGACAGAGAAAATCTACCACTCACGGGCTCATGGGGAGCACAAAGCAAGAAATCCAAACTGCTGGACTCTTGTCCTGGATTTCCACTCTCAAACCAAGTCTCCCAAGCCCCACACCTGTGTTTCCAACAGTCAGCTGGAAATCTCCATCATCCCACAAAAACCTCAGATTCAGCTCATTCCTTTTCCCCCATATTCTCTGTGTTCTGCTCTCCACCTCTATTGGCAGTGGGCCAATTCCTTGCAATTCGAGTTATTGAAAGTCAACTCATTGAATGACTGATCCTCCAAGTTTACTGACTGAGATTATTGGACGTGAGCGGGTATGTTCTGAACGTTTCTTACCCCATTACCAGTTCCCAATCTCCCTCTAGTTTCTTCCCTGGTATACTTCATTCTCCACTTTTTTCACCAGAGCACTCTTTTTTTTCTTTTAAAGCACAGGTATGATTCTTTTTCTTTTTTTCCTCCTAAAGAATGAATTACAAGCTCCTTAGTATAGCAAAACAGGCACTGTACAGTCTGGCCCAAGCCTTCTTTTCTGGTCCTACCTTCAGCCTTTGGAAACACACAGAATAAACCATATATTCCCCATTTCAGCACCTTAGCACATGCTGCTCTTCCACTCGGGATGACAGTTGCCCAAATTATCATCCCCTTCCCCTCTCCCATCCCAAGGTCTCAAACTAACCCTGGTGAACTCCTAATCATCCCTCAATTCCCAGGCCCAATGTCTCCTTTCTAAGCAGTGCTCCCTCCCAGGTCGTCATCTTTGATACTGTAACTCTTTTCACACTTCTCCCACTGTTACAGTCATTTGTTACTGTGTTAGTCTCACTCTACTAGTCCACAAGCTTTTTTTTTTTTTTTAATTCCAGTTTTACTGAGATATAATTGGCATGACATATTGTATTAATTTAATTTCTACAACATGATGATTTGATACGTGTGTATGTTGCAAAACCATCACCACAATAAGTTTAGTTAACATCCATCACCTCACATGGTTACAAAACTTTTATTCTTGTGATGAGAACTTTTAAGATCTACTCTCTTAGCAACTTTCAAATATACAATACAGTATTGTGTATTGTATTAGAGTCACCATGCAGTGCATACATCCCCGGGACTTACTTGTTTTGTAACTGGAAGTTTGTACCTTCTGACCCCCTCACCCATTTCACCCTCCCCACCTCCTGCCCCTGGCAAACCACAAATCTCTTCTCTGTTTCTATTCCACGTAGATTCCACATACAAGTGAGACACAAGGTTTTTAAAGTGAAGCAACTACACTATATTGACCTTGAGTTCCAAGCCCTCACATAGTGCCTGAAAATTATTAAGTGCTCAGTAAATGTTGATTTGGAAATTTTATCTAAGTCTCAGTTTACTGCTCTGAAAACTTGGGAATGTTAGTATCTGCCCAGATCCGAGACCAGTGAAGGGAAGATTTGAGAAAATACTTAAAAAAATTCAATTTCTGGGGCTTCCCTGGTGGCGCAGTGGTTGAGAGTCCGCCTGCCGATGCAGGGGACGCGGGCTCGTGCCCTGGTTTGGGAGGATCCCACATGCCGCGGAGCGGCTGGGCCCGTGAGCCATGGCTGCTGCGCCTGCACGTCCGGAGCCTGTGCTCCACAACGGGAGAGGCTACAGCAGTGAGAGGCCCGCGTACCGCAAAAAAAAAAAAAAAAAAAAAAAAGAAAAAAGAAAAAAATTCAATGTCTGGGCAAAGGTAAAGTACACCTTTGAAGGGTAGCAGAGTATGCCACTGCCCAAATTTGCTATGTTGGCATAAAAATTGTTTTTAGCTGAAACAATTGAGAACTAGGTAAAGAAATGCTCTCTGCCTTCCCCCATTTGCCTAAAAGCAAGACATAAATTTGTAAGGGGGTCCCCCTCTCTGTACCAGAAAGAGAAGAACATTCTATCACCAGCGACTGGGAGTTGACACCAACATGGAACATACAACACACCTAACTGACATGCCCTATCTGCCACTGGTTTCCCCCATATATTTACCTCCCCACAATTTGCTGTCCTAGAAACTTAAAGTCCTTTCCCTTGGTCCTGTCACTTCTCTAAAAATGTATCGCTCTTTTTTGAAGATGCTACAGAAGCTGAAGTTCTAGCCACCCCTCCGAGCCACTCATCGCCAAGTGCTCCTATGTGCACACACGATGCGTGTGTTCCTAAACTTCTGTTTGATTTTCTCTTGTGAATCTGTCTTTTACAAGTCTAATTTACAGGGCCCAGCTGGAGAACCGAGGAGGGTAGAAGAAAAAATAACTTCTTTCCCTCCACTATACTATGTAAAGACACAGATCCAAATTGTGTGCCGGTATCAGGGAGGAAAAGAGTTCCAAGTGAGGATCCTGTGCTGGCTGTTCTTTCAGCCATAAGCATCTGAATGTGACCACAGATGCAAGAACAATTGAGATATTTTTCACAGTGTTGACTTTGCTTGCTGATCATGTTCCTGTTTTCTCTCTTTTCTCTCTTTATAACATTATTTTATTAGTTTTGATGCAGGGTGTTCGCTTTTACTTTGTGAGCTAGCAGGAAGAGTGTTATGTCTCTAACAGAGGTTGAGTAGAGGAAAAGAGAAAGAGCGAATTAGCTCAGTGAGACTTGTTAATGAGAGCACGAATGAATAATTTGGCTTAGATACAATATTTAACAGACCCACCTTACAGAACTTCACAGTTGATATGCACTCGAAATGGTTCATCAAATAGAATAATATTTTGAAGAGAAACCCAATTTATATACCTCTAAGAGAAATCACAGTCATAATGTTTAGTAAGAGATGTCAAATACCATCTGTAAGTGAACAGCATACAGGTTTTCAAATTCAGGTTAGCAGGGAGAACTCAAATAAACCAGATGCGAAATAGTTAGGGACGAGTGAATATACCAGCTGCACGGGATTTTCTATTCGTTTACAATCATCTTATTTATACCAGGATAATAGTGATAGGAGATGGTGTGTGCTGGGATAAAAAAGGCCCGGGTTATATGGTACCTTACAGGAGGACTCAGTGATGTGATCTGTCATCCTGCAAAGACACCCCCTAGACCTGACTGGAGAGAAAGGAGCATGAAGCACTTGAATGTAGATAAGGGGACTGAAAACACTCTGACAGTAAAGGACCTGCCCCTGTCAGGTTCAGTCTTTTATTTCTCTTGGCAAAACATAATGGGAGAAGGTACCACTGTAACAGGAATTTCACCATCCATGAGCCGTGCTCCCATTCTTTAGTTCATTTTAGACAAATTCACTTACAAAATGAAAATGTCCCCAGCTCTTAGCTTTCCACTTATATTTACTTGCCGTACAGCACAGGCAGGCACAAGGCTACTCAGTTCACAACCACAAAACAGAGACTAAAATCAGACACCTGTAAGAACCAGTTAGAGCCAGAAATGTGGAACATGCAAACAGCGAGTTTAATTTTCTAAGTCCCTAGTATCTGATAGAGATGTTGGGTTTTTACTCATGTTTCATGTTCACTGTCAGGGATTTTCACCTTGAATGTATTATGCCTTCACAACTCTGGTCTGAAAATTTAATGCATTGCCTTTCAAAATCTAGCTCAAAGCTATAGTCACACAAATTGATTTGTGTTTGGTGTATCGACTGTTTAAAAAAAAAAAAAATCAGCATACAGCCGGCAGGGAGGCAGGGTAGAAAACTCAGCCAATCCATGACCTTGTGATGCTTCAGGTGTGTCCCCTCAAACAGAGTCACTCTGACCTTCCTGGGATAATTAGCGCTTTGGCATTAAAGGAAGCCTTTGATATCTGATCTGATCTTTCTTATTCAGTGACATCTTGGGACTTTTAAAATTCTGTTTATTCTCTGCCATTAGTGGTAAGGAATGACAAGAGGAGGAGACAGCAAAGCGCAGGGGGAAGGGGGAGACCGGTCTCTGTATGCTGTTTGTCTAGCTTCTTTTAGACAGCGCCGAGGTTGTTCTCACATCTCTGCGCAGCCCTCGGGTCTGGTGGCCTGGCTTGCTTCCTGCCCTCACCACAGCAGATGGTGTCTCAGCAGCCAGTGGCCTTCACTCGATATGGTCCCTGGAAAGTCTTTCCCTGGAGCATCAAGCCAGCCAGCTGGGGGGATTCCCTTTGCACAGGGGGAATGACTAACTTTGATAAAACATATAACTGAGGGCGCCAGCTTGAGGGTAGCACTGGAATTCAGTGGTTCTGGCTCTGGCTTCCTCCTCACTCAAGCTCGCCACGGAGATCTGAGCTCAGCAGAGGCCCCTGAGCCAGGTTCCCAGTGGCTGGCCTCCCCTCCCATCGTTGGGAAGAGCTTGTTTCCTCTGGAAGCTAGGACATGGGGGGGGGGCAACCTCAGAAAGTGTGGCGTGCGGGTCTGCTTGACGACAGCGCAGGTAAATGACACAGAATGTCATCAGTGTACAACTGGCCCAAGAGGCCTCTGTGGGTGTCCCACCTGCTCTCACCCACTGCAGCCCAGAAGAGGAGCCTATGAGCTGCTCAGGCAGCATCTCAACTCACAGACAAATACAATGGACATGCTGAGAGGGTCACGATGTTCTCAGATTGAGAAAAAGTGAGAGGAGAAATAGATCCAGACATGGGAGTGCTCTTAGGGCCTCATCAGGTGACGCCACTGCCATGGGATTGAGGGGACCCAGAAAATCCAGGGATGCTGTTTTCTCCCGGCTTCGTGGGAAAGGCAGAAAGACAGACATGACGATGCTGTAGGCTGTGCTGTGCTTACCGGGATCCCTAGGGCTTTAAGAATGTTCATCTTGCACATGGGACAGGTGCGATGGTCTAGGAGCCAGGGGTCAACACAGGACTTGTGGAAAAGATGCCTGCAATGAGAACCATACATCTTAGCGCGGCGGTAACTGCGGAGAGCACCTAGTCCACTCCAGCCCAGAGACCTGTCCAAGGTCACGCACTGCTCAGTGGCAGAGCCAAGACTCGGACCTCCATCTCCGAACACCTGGGCCAGTAATGCTTCCTGTCACACCCTGCGGTGATACAGTCATCATCTGTCTGGCTCCCAGGAGGGTCCTCTATGATTTGCAGCTGAGTCGTCCAAGTTTCAGAAAATGCAGAGAATGTAGAAACAGAGAAATTTCTCTCTTTCTAGACAGGAAGAATCTTGAATGGAAAGAAGGCAAGTGGGGAAATTTGCACAGACCTTGCAGGATAACCTGAGAGTTGCTACTTTTAAATCAATCCCAAATTTCTTTTCCTACAGTCAGAAGAAAACTGCAAAATAAAGCCTCATTTCTGTAGATATTTGGGGTCTCACACAAAAGGGCAGGAGAGCTCCTGCAAGCATTTCACAGCACAAGTGATGTTTTAAGTTGATGTGGCTGGTGGCTGTCACGTCAGAAGCCAGAGTGACAGGTACCGAAAGCTTTACTGTTTGTACAGCTGATGCGCTCAACTCCATCGCCAGCCTCATGTGCCAGCCCTCTGGAGCCTTCCTCTGAGTGACAGGATGAGGGGGGCATTTAGTAGGTGTGGGGGTGGGGAGTCCTGACTGAACTTCCTCTCAACGTGGCTCACAAGGGCCCACTCAGAGATATCAGGGGCTGCTCGAATCAGAAGCTTGTCTTCTCACGCACACGGCTCCAGACCATGGGCAGAAGCAGTCAGAATTTCCCGCCTGGGGCAAGAAGAGAGAGAACCATCTGTCGAGTATGAGGGCATCCTTAGGACACGCCATCCATGCTGCACGCTTCCTAGAACCCTTGCACTCTCTTCCCTCACTCTCATCTTTTATTGTGCTAAGAGTTCTACCAGTTGTCTTTGCCTTAGAAGGCTTGAGGTTCCAATGCGTACAAAGGACCCCTCAAATCAGAGAAGAGGTCAAGAAGTGCCACTTCTGAAACTGACATGGAGAAGAACCCATGTCCCAAGGAGAGCATGAGCTGTGTACAGGACGTGATCGGACTGGGGGTTAGGAGAGGGAGAGGAGCAACCTGGACGTGTCGTGTGTTTCCAGGTCTTTATCTAGAACGCCCTACAGATTTACCGCTTACAAGTAAGTATATCACATCCATTCATTCCTTTAGCCGTGCCTCCACGTGAAGGAATATCTGCCAAGAACTGTGCTGCTCCCTGGGAATCAGCACGATAGTGATTTGTCTCCTTCTCTTTGGGAGTATAATCGGAGAGGCAGACACTAATAAAACAGAAATAAACTGCTTGACGACAACAGCGCTAAGTACACATTAGCAGAACATGGACTTGGTAGGGGGCTTGTAACTGGGCGATGCATCCTAGTTTGGGCGCGTAGAGAAAGTTTCCCTGACGAGGTGCCGAAGCTCAGACCCCGGAGGGCTACACAGACTTCGTCCACAGGAAGGGGAGGAGAGGATGTCTTCTAGGCAGAATGACTGGCATGTACAAAAGCCCTGACCTGGCCACAGGAAGAAGGCCAGTCCCAGTGCAGCAGCAGGAGGGAGGGGCTGATGCTGGGTCAAGGGTCCCCCTGCACCCCTACCCCAAAGCAATAATCGGCCTCTCTGTGTTCAGGCTCTACGTTCAGAAAACAAGTGCCTAATCTAAATTTTCTCACTCACTGGTGTTCCTTCTGGGGAAAAGAAAGTCAGACATTCTGGTCCCTTTGACCTTTCCTGGGAGGCAGACTCTGTTGTGTTTCCTGCACATGTACTGGAAGTCAGAAAGACAGCAGGGCCAATCATTAGCTGTTTTAGCCTAAATAAGTCACTTAACATTCCCACGTCTCCTCTGCCTCATGTGTGAGATGAAGATACATCTATTCCTGCAGAGGAGGCTTCCCTGAGTCTCCCATGCACAGAAGCTGGTACTTACTCTTATACCCTGAGTGACTTCTCTGTCTGCACTGGTCATTCTTACATCTCCTCTGGGATGGTTAGTTTCATGTGGCAACTTGGCTAGACTATAGTACCAGTTATTCAATCAAACACTAATTTAGGGTAGTCTGCAGATGGGATTCATATCTACAGTCTGTTGACTTTAAATAAAGGAGATTATTCTGAATAATCTGGGTGGGCCTGATCCAATCAGTTGAAGAGCCTTAACAGCAAATCGGGTTCCCCTGAGGAAGAAAAAACCCCGCCTCAAGAGGGCAGCATCAGCCCCTGCTCAGCGTTTCCAGCCTGTCGACCTGCCCTACAGATTTCAGGCTTGCCAGCCCCTATCATCACATAAGCTAATTCCTTAAGAATATATAGTGGGATACAGTGGCTGTCTGGAGAACTCTGACTGGTACATCCTCCAACGAGAATATAAGCTCTATGAGAGCAAAATCTTCATTTACCTAATTCACTGTTAGATCCCCGGCAACTAGACTAGATCTTGGCACACACAGGATGCTCCAGAAATATGTGCTACATAAATGGATATTTCTCAAAAGGCCTGGCACTCCTCACTGCCTGCACATGGCCATCACGTCCCACGGACTCATTCTTCCTAAATCTCTTCTACCTTCATTGCCTATTTTCTCTTTGCCACGCCGCTCCCTCATTCACGATCTCATAACTCTTTTTCTGTCTTGTTGTGCTAACATCTAAACTGCCCTCCACGTCACCAGTCTTTCCCTGTTCTTTTCATCCCACTCATCTTTGCCAGATTTATCTTCCCCCAGAAAAGTGCTAGTTACGTCACCCCCTTGTTCCATTCTGTTTTTCACGAGGAGCTGGGCACCAAGATGAATAAGACAAGGTCCTTTCCTTCAAGGCAGAATCACAGCGCTTCAGTGGTTCCCTGGGAACTACAACTGAAAAGGCCATTGAAGAGCCACCCTTCTGGATCCATCGTTTTCTGGCTGTGGGATCCTAGGCAAGGATTAGCTCTCCAAGACTTCATTCCTCATCTGTGAAATTTAGTCTTATAGATATGGAGCTTGCCAGTGATTGAGTCTGTGTGTATGTGTGTGTGTGTGTGTGTGTGTGTGTGTGCGTGTGTGTATGAGAGAGAGGGGATAAATAATGTCCATGAAGCTGAAACTATAAGTCCTGATCATCCTTAACTGTAAGCTATCATTCATCTTATTAATACCACTATTCTATCTTGTTTTTAGATATTAGGTTATCACTCTGATTTCTACTCTAAACTTTCTAATGCTGAAAGCAAGTAACTGTAAATTAAAAAAAAAAAAACCAAAGGGAGAACTAAGGACAACAAAAACAGTGCTAAAATGATACCCAGGGGGATCATGTTGGCTCTTAACTAACATTCAATGATTCCTAATACCATATTTCTTGTGTTGACCAAATAGGAAGACTACTTCCTTATAATTGGGATTGCAAACAATTTTTTCCCTCCCATATGGAAAGAAAAATAAAAGTCACTAGACTATAAATAAATAAAGGAACAGGGAAAGAATCTGGAGTTTAGTGAAATGCACCAACAGTTCAACAAACATCTCTAGGGCAAAGTCTATTTCACTCGTTCTATTTGTACGATTTGCAGCAGGGCACTGTCCCCTTCCCATGTTTTAACAAAGGCTGCATGAGAAAGTACATACAGAGGAACGACGGGATGAGACAGTCTATCTCCTAACGATCCTGACAAGCTGGAAATACAACCGAGGGTTGACCAAAACTCTTCTCCTTTCTTATTCACCAAAGGGAAGCATACCTTTTACAAAGAGTTCTTCAAACCCCCGACAAAGATGATGCCAACAACTGCATCATAATGCTGAGATGATTATGAATAATATAATAATTTCCCATTTGGGGGGCAGGAATGACAAACCCCTGCTAAACTTGTTTCTACATCTTTGGATTCTTATTTATTTACTTATTTTTAAATTAAAAATTTTTTTATTGAAGTATAGTTGATTTACAACATTGTGTTAGTTTCAGGTGTACAGCAAAGTGAATCATTTACACACATATATATATATATATATATATATATATATATATATATATATATATATATACACATATATCCATTCTCTTTTTAGACTCTTTTTCCCACATAGGTCATTACAGAGTATTGAGTAGAGTTCCCTGTGCTATACAGTAGGTCCTTATTAGTTATCTATTTTATATATAGTGGTGTGCATATGTCAATCCCACTCTCCCAATTTATCCCTTTCCTCCTTCCCCGCTGGTAAACATAAATTTGTTTTCTACATCTGTGACTCTACTTCTGTTTTGTAACTAAGTTCATTGGTGGGCTTCCCTGGTGGTGCAGTGGTTGAGAGTCCGCCTGCCGATGCAGGGGACACGGGTTCGTGTCCTGGTCCGGGAAGATCCCACGTGCCGCGGAGCAGCTGGGCCCGTGAGCCATGGCCGCTGAGCCTGCACGTCCGGAGCCTGTGCTCCGCAATGGGAGAGGCCACAGCAGTGAGAGGCCCGCGTACCGCAAAAAAAAAAGTTCACTGGTTGGTACCTATTTTTTAGATTTCACATATAAGCGATATCATTCTTGCTTTCTATTGTCCTTTCACCTATATGTGTGACTCCCCCCTTAATTAAATGACAGGTTTTCCCCACTGGGAGGCAGAAGGGGACTGTTCTGGCCTTTCTATCTCATTTACTTTTGCAGGCTTTCTTAGACCCTGCTACCCTCCCACGGAGATTAGGATCCTGGGGCTTTCCTTTTGGCACCAATGCAAGCTGTTTCATTCCCCTTGATGAAATAGTGCTCAAAGAACGTGAGTCACTCAGGGACCAAAGAATCCCATTCTCCTAGGCAACATGTTTAGGTAAGATCTATCCAGTGCTTCTATGGGGAGTCAAAATGTTTCTTCAGAGCTTCTGAATCTTATTTGCAAAGTTGTCAATGATTTAAGAGTCAGTGTTTAATTAATAAACAGAATTTAATTAATAAACAATATCTACTGGTTATCAAATGCCTGCTATGTACCAAGCACGTTACATACATTATTCATTCACGACAGCCCTATAAGGTAGAAATTATTATTCCCATTTTATGGAGGAGGAAGCTGAAGCTGGTTAAAGTAAATTAAATTATCCAAAGAGCTAGTAAACTGCAGACCTGGGACTCAAACCCAGTCCTACTGTCAGTGTTTGTACCCAAATCTACACTCCACGTCCTTCCTTCCCACACTGAACTGTCATGAGCAAGACAGGGGGAGTTGTGGTAACTTTGTTTGTTTGTTTGTTTATTTATTTATTTATGGCTGCGTTGGGTCTTTGTTGTGGCTCACAGGCTCTAGAGCGCAGGCTCAGTAGTTGTGGCACATGGGCTTAGTTGCTCTGTGGCATGTGGGATCTTCCTGGACCAGGGCTCGAACCCGTGTCCCCTGCATTGGCAGGCAGAGTCTCAACCACTGCGCCACCAGGGAAGCACCCCAATGTATTTTTGTGCTCCAGCTTCAAGGGGGCAGTGCCTTAGTTACAGAGGTTGGGAATTGAGCAAAACCAGAGGAAAAGTCACCTGCCTTAAGTGTGTTCATTTGGCTACAGAAGGAAAAGCTGTCAAATATTGGCCTCATCAGGCCTACCTTAGCCATCAGTCTGCTTGCTTTATTTGGGAAGATGGTAACACTGGCCTCGAAATGCTTTGTCCTCCCCCACTCTCCACTGCCCAATAAATCTGGTAAATGTTAGTTGGCAGCTCCATTACCTTTGCACAAATTTTCCAATCTCTATCATGAAGTATCACAGAAAGAAATACCCACTTTTCTTCAAGGCTCTTCCCAACCTGGTCTGGTTTCTCTTTCCTGCCTTAGCTTTCTAAAATACAAAGATGATATCACTCCCCACATGTGAAATGCTTCAGCTGCTTCCCACTGCCTACAACACAAAGTCACAGCACACAAAGAAGGCTCACCCAATCTGGTCCTTGTCACATCTTCTGCTCCACCCCCATGTTTACTTCACATTCTCACCATAACTCTGGAGTATCCTTCTCAATTAAAAAAAATTTTTTTTGGTGCAGCAAATCTTGCTCATAATTCAAGTCACAGCTCAGAGGTCCCCCCTCTTCCCTGAACATCCCACCTCTTTTCTCCAAACTGCCAAGGAGAGTCGGTTTCTTTTCTTTTTCTTCCTATTTTGTTTTCTCACATATGTTGCAGCAGCTGAGTATGGGCTCTGCTTTCTGGGTTTGAAGACCCCTCCTTAGTTTTGTGATCTTTGGCAAGTAATTTAAGTTACCTGTGGCTCGGTTTTCCCTTCTATGTTTCATGACAATGTCCTTCAACTGACAACCCTCTGAAGTAATAGTCTGTGATAACCCAACAGAGGGTTTTTATCACAGGTAAAGGACAAAGGACACAAAGAAGAACAAATGGAGCCCAAAGTTAGTAGAAGGAGAGAAATAACAAGGTTAGAGCAGAAACAAATGAAATAGATGCTAAAAAGACAACAGAGAAGATCAATGAAACTAAGAGCTGGTTCTTTGAAAAGATAAACTAAATTTACAAGTCCTTAGCGAGACTCACGAAGAAAAAAAGAGAGAGGACCCAAATAAATGAAATCAGAAATGCAAGAGGAGATGTTATCATTGATAACCACAGAAGTACAAATGACTATAAGAGACTATTATAAACAATTATATGCCAACAAGTTGGACAACCTAGAAGAAATGGATAAATTTCTAGAAACGTACAATCTACCAAGACTAAGTCATGATGAAATAGAAAATCTGAACAGACCAATTACTAGTAAGGAGATTGAATCAGTAATCAAAAACCTTCAACAAGTAAAAGTTCAGGACCAGATACCTTCACTGGTGCATTCTACCAAACATTCAAAGAAGAACTAACACCAATTCTTCTCAAATTCTTCCAAAAGATAAAAGCGGAGGGAACTCTTCCAAACTCATTTTATAAGGCCAGCATTACCCTGATACCCAAACTAGACAAGGACCTCACAAGAAAATAAAATACTGGCCAGTATCCCTGATAAACATACGTGCAAAAATCCTCAACAAAATATTAGCAAAGTGAATTCAACAATACATTATAGAGATCACATATTATGATCAAGTGGGATTTATTCCAGGGATGCAAGTATGGCTCAACATCTACAATTACACCATATTAACAAAATGAAGGATAAAAGTCAAATAATCGTCTCAATAGATGCAGAAAAAGCATTTGACAAAATTCAACATTTATGATAAAAACTCTCAGTAAAGCAGGTATGGGGGGAAAGTATCTCAACATAATGAAGGCCAGATATGACAAACTCACAGCTAATATCATATTCAATGGTGAAAAGCTGAAAGGATGTCCACTTTAGCCACTTTTATTCAACATAGTATTGGAAGTACTAACCAGAGCACTTAGACAAGAAAAAGAAATAAAAGGCCTCCAAATTGGAAAGGAAGAAGTAAAACTGTCACTATTTGCAGATGACATATTATATATAGAAAACCCTAAAGGCTCCTTCAAAAAACTGTTAGAATACATGAATTCAGTAAAGTTGCAGGATACAAAATCAATACTCAAAAATCTGTTGCATTTCTATACATGAATAACAAACTATTAGAGAAATTAAGAAAACGATCCCATTTACAATTGCATTAAAGAGAATAAAATACCTAGGAACAAATTTAACCAAGGAGGTGAAAGACTGCATATTGAAAACTATAAGACATTACTGAAAGAAACTGAAGAAGACACAAATAAATGGAGAGATAGTCCATGCTCATGGATTAGAAGAATCAGTATTATTCAAATATTCATACTACCCAGAGCAATTTACAGATTCAATGCAATCCCTATCAAAATTCCAATGGCATTTTTCAAAGAAATGGAGCAAATAATCCTAAAATTTGTATGAAACCACCAACCCTCCCCTCCCAAACGCCAAAGAAACCTTGAGAAAGAAGAACAAAGCTGGAGGCATCACATGCCCTGATTTCAAATTATATTACAAAGCTATAGTAATTAGAACAGTATGGATAAAGAAATTGTGGTATATATACACAATGAAATATTATTCAGCCATAAAAAAGGGTGAAATCTTGCCATTTGTGACAACATGAATGGATCTTGAGGATATTATGTTAAGTGGATAAGTCAGACAGGGAAAGACAAATACCATATGATTTCTCTTATATGTGAAATCTAAAAATGAAGAAACAAACATACACAAGCTCATAGATACAGAGAACAGGTTGGTGGTTGCCAGAGGTGTGGGATGAGGAGTGGGAGAAATGGGTGAAGGGGGTACAAAGGTAAAAAGAAAAAGAAAGCAAAGAAAAAAAGAAAGAAAGGGACAAAGGTTTGTTACTGCTTAGCTAATGTCATTCCAATGAATTGATAACCATTGATTGTTGATCTTATGTCCAGACAACTTAAAAATTATTTTGTTTGTTCTAATACATTTTCAATAATAGACAATTATACTGTTGGTAAAAAATATTTCTTGCTAATTTTTTTGCCCAAACTCATTTCAAGACTTCAGATAAATGTGGCAAAACACTTGTAAAAATATTTCCTAACTAAAATCGGAAAAATGGAAATTAAAGAAGATCACTCTTGTTCATAATTGGAATTTATTTTTAAATTCGATCATTGCTCATGTTGGCAATGGTGTAAACAGTCTTATATACTTTTGGTGGGATTGTAAATTGATCTGGTTAGGCAATATGGCAGAGTGGAATCAATTTTGAAATGCACAACTCTTTTGATCCAGTTAAAAAAAAAGATTTCACTTTAGATTTATGTCTTCAAAGTGAGAATAAATTTAGGTTGTTAAGAAAAAAACTACAAAAAAATTACCTGGAAAATAAGAAGCTAAAGTGTCATTATTTAATTAACAGCAATTTAGCTCCTATTCCTTGCAAGTGAGTTTTCTATGGTAGAGGTTACTCTGGAAGCACTTTCCTTAATTTTTATGGACTCTAAATTATGAAAGAATTCTGCTTTCTTCTGGGGGCCTAATGAGGACATTATGGGGTTGGTGAGCCCATGCTCTGCCCAGACTGTCTGGTAGACATCACACCGGGCCATTCCTTCCATGCAAATCTCATTTCGAGAATATCGATTTATGGATCTGGGCACAGGCATTACTTGGTTAGAATGACCAAAATGGCATTGGTGATGACACTTACAGAATGTCAACAGAGCCCAGACAGTGTCATGAATATTGCTTAGGGGAAATGTACTTCATTCCTACCCAGAGGAAGGAAATCTAAAGTGCCCTCATTGATTTTCTTAAGTAGGATTTCACTCCACCCTTGCTCCTAAAATCAGGTCAATTCAATGAGAACTTTGAAAAACACATGGACCTGAGCCAGACTTTCCCTCATTCTTTGTGATCATGAACTTCTCACCATCAAGTTACTTCCTTCCATGGTGTCTCATCTTCCTATGTCTCCTATACAGAAAGTCCTTGCAGGGGTGGCCACGCAGTGGTCATGCAATGTTGGGAGGTCAGTTAAGCAGACACCAGCCTCTCCCTACCAGAAACTCTGCCCAACCAGCCCAGTGCCTCTCTGTAGGGCTGACTCTGCTATTGGGTTTGGTCTGAAATGTTTGGACCAATTTTGAGAAGCTGCATTTATCCCCAATGCTCCCTATTTACGTTATGTAAACATCATTTTTAAAAAAAGGAGAAAGAGGAAAAGGAAAGGGAAAAAAAGAGCTGTCACACAGAACCAGTTGTAACCATATCATGGCTGTCGTTATAAATACAATTGCTTTGTTTTGGCAAGCTAATCTGCTATGCTAGCAGTTTTACCTGATGAAGGGGAAAATAAAAGAATGCAATAAAGTAAATTATGGCTCACTTTAGTAGTACAGACACTGCCCTTCTGTGAAAAAGGCTGGTCTGTTTTCAGGCCTAGGATAACAAGATTGGAATCATTGTGGAGAAAGCAAATCCCTTAAAGCTGGGCTAGAGTTGATCTGGATTGCTTGGGGGTTCTTGGACGTTGGCTTAGAGTGAGATAGGGGTTTCTGAGGCAGACTTTTAGCCAAAACTAGAGCCCCAGAGAGTTGAGCGTATGGCAGAGCACCCTCATGGGGCAGGGGAAGGGTGGGGCTAAGGTGTCAATAGGCTAGCAGTGGTACCAGGACCTTGGAAAGAGTACTGGTCTAGAAGCCAGAAACCTCCCTGTGCTTTGGACCCTATGACCCTATGAGTTAAGGTTTTCTTTTAGTTAAATAAAGAGGTGTTAATGGTCCCTGCCCTAACTCTATTATAGGCTACCGTGAGATGCAAATGAGACCGTATATGTAAAAGAGCTTTGTAAACAGTAGAATGCTTTTCAAAGTATTATAATAAATGGCCAGTTATTTCAGCCATTTGTCCATAGTATTGGGTTTAAGTAGCATTAAAGAAAAACCAACAAAACTTAAAGAACTAAGAAGCTGCATCAGATCCTCTTGCTATGGAACTCAGTTTCTTTTTTAGCAGCTGGAAGAAATCGACCCTTTCGGAATGCAAGTTCTGAGGGAATTGCAGAATTGTCTTCTTATAGAGTGTCTCATTCCTTTGGGGTCTGGCAGAGGGAAGTTCTGTGCTTAAAACCTGACCCTGGTCTAATTATATTGTCTGGCTGGGGTAGCAGAGCTGGTTGGCATTTGTCCCAAGTGTCTAGTTGATGAATATAAATGGGGATCAGGACATTTGAAGTCAGAATGTCACATTTAACAAGGTTATTAGAGTTCAAGACATCCTTCTGAAGGCGGCATTTGCTCTGTTGAAAATATAACAGAAAATAACACATCAGACATTTATCAATGCTGCCACATCTCCTTTCATGTTTCCTTCCTTTAATCCCCTAGATGAAGTGATAGCTAATTTTTGGCAGTTCATACACAAAAATCCAAAGTAATCAAAGAAAAATGGTTAGAATGCACCATCAACAAACTCTGAACTTAAATTTTATATAATTTTGACTAATGTACAAAGTGAACGTTTTTCTTTATGTCTACAATGTAGTTTCTTTGGTACCGTAAAATTTTCTTTCATTATTTTAAATGCATATACTGTATCTTAAGTAAGCTGGATGATTTCTAAGTAGGTATACATTTATGTACACACTACCCAGATGAAGATATACATTGTTTCCATCACCCCAGAGAGCTCTCTCCTGCTCCTGTCCAGACGATATCCACTCCCTGCCATGAATCCGTCATTAGGACTTCTGTCACCAAAGTTTAGCTTTGCTTGTGATTGAATTTCAAATAAATGGAATCATAAAGTATCTATTCTTTTTGCCTGGCTTCTTTGGTTCAACATAATTTTTTTCAGATTCATCTGTGCTTTCATGTACATCGATCGCTGGTCTTTTTATGTTGAGTAGTATTCCAGTGTATGATTGTACCCCAACTGATTTACAGATTTTTCTCTTGTTAGACCTTGGGGTTATTTTTTGGCTATTATGAACAAATGTGCTATGATGACCATTCTTGTACAAGTCTTTCTGTGAATGTATGCATTCACTTCTCTTGGGTATATATCCAAGAGTGAAATTGCTAGGTTAGAGGATAGTATATGTTTAACTTCAGTAGAAACTGACAAATTTCCAAAGCAGTTGTGCCACTTTAAACTCCCACCATGCTATATAACAATCTGGCAGAGTATGTAAAATTATGTTCCTGAAAAATGAGTTTTTAAAATAACAGTTTTTGTAAATAATGACTATTGAGTGAGATGCCTATACCAACATAAATTTCAGAGAAATTTGAAAAATGCAGTTAATTGCTCAGTTGTTTTATTATTATATTTTTGGGGGTAAAGAAAGATGAACGAAGAGGAGATAAAAATAAAGAAAAAAATTCATAAATTTTATAACTTTTTTCTATTAATCCAAAAGCATCATAAAAACCAAAAATATTTAAATGAGAAAAACACTATTTACCAAAACATGAAAACAAAATGTTAAAAATAGTTATACCACATTTTATCAGTTCTATGCCGTATCATTTTCCTCCCCCATTTTAACATCTCTGAAATCAGGAAGCATCTTACCATCAATGACGATTTACATTTACAGTAGATACGCCAACTCAAAATTGTTTCTTGCCATCTGGTTCTGAAAGAATGAAGTCACTAGCTACTTGCTGACCTTCAACAAACCCTGAAAGGAGTTTGGGGTGGAGACCAGGAATGAGGCACTCTGTGCTCTGGGAAAAACTGGCAGAACAGGCCTTCAGACAGTTAGATATTTTCAGGAGAAGATCTTATGAGCCCAATTCCTTGCATCTTCTCATATCTAGAAAAGCACTAAAATCATTAATAGAGACATCTGCTCCTCGTGGCTAGCAGCCACCTTCTTGTGACCAGCAGCAACCTTCTTCTAAGATGTGTGCTTGATTGCACGTATCCCCTTTCACCAAAATCACATATATTCTAACCTCCCCCTTCCACTTCTTCGGAACAGTTCCCTAGAGGTATCTGACGCTGTTCCCCGGGCTATAGTCCTCATTAAGCCCCAAATAAAACTGAACTCACAACTCTCACTTTGTGAAAATTTTTCGTTGACAGATGTGACATGTGAAGAGCTTAGATTAGTCAAGAATAATATCTCAGAGAAATCAAAGACATGGGAATTAAAGCTAAGTGCTACCTTTGTATTTGGCTACTAGATGAGAAAGACGGTTAAAAATGGTACTACTTCTTGGTTCCAAGAAAACATGAATGCAAGCACATCCTGCTAGTATGGGGTGTAAATCATCACCACCTTTCAGGAAAGCAGTTAGACAAAACTTATCAAGATCTTTTGGAAAGCATTTTTGACCCAGGAAGTTGACTTTTAGGAACATATCCTAAGCGATAAACACAGAAAAAAAAACCAAAACAATTGAGATCATGATTTTATAATGATGAAAACTGGACGCAATTTAAATGCTGTACAATAGGGGGGACAGTTAAAGAAACTCCAATAATGGACCATTATGCAACCACTAAAATATTTTAAGATAATTTCTAAAGTTACTGGAAAATGCTTACATTTTAATATTAGATGAGAAAGTAGAATAAAAATTATATTAATGGCCTGACTCTACAACGTTTAACAACATACATGGGATGCTTATATATATACGTACATCATAAAAATTAAATATACTAATATTAATAATGATTATTTCTGGGTGGTGAGATTATTCTTCCTTACTTCTTTATGCTTTTCACCATTTTCAAAATTTCTTACAATTAGCAATGAAACACTCATAGTTATTTTAGAAATATAAAACGGCAGAGAAAAGAATGACCAATAATCCAATTTGTGTAACATGGGCATGAAAGAGTAAGTCAAATCTTATGAAAATCAGCCAATGTTCACCACTTTTTTAAAAAAAGGAACTTGGAAAAAAATCTGTTCCTAATCAAGCATATGTAACAGGCACAACAGGGTAAAGTTAGGCCAGACCATTTCTGCCTGGCTAGAAAGCATCCCTTTGTTTTCCACTTCGCAAGTTATAAGGCTCAGAGTCGGAATCCTGATCACATTAGAGTGTTTTGTAAATTTTTTTTTTACCCGTAAAGAGGTTGGAATCTTCTGTTCACACAGACATTCAGTTCATTTGACTCATCTTAAAATTAGATGGGTCCTGGGGTTAGAAACCTTAAGGGGCTAGTGTCTTTTATTGGGCTTTCCATAAAACTCGTGATGTTTGAAGTTTTCAAATATTAAAATGATATTCATTTCTACATCAGGTTATAATTCTTCTTTATGTTATGTTCTTTATTATGATCATGTTGTGTCTGGTAGGGAGAGTGAATGAGAGCCCCTAAGTTCACTGATGAATATCAGAGTCCAACTGTGATGTTGCCTGCAGTCGTCTTTAAAGGACCCAAGACCTGGATCCCACATCAAAGTTTCAGGAGAAGCAGGGGAGGCTGTGAACTGCCCCGGTGGGTTTGGTTGGAAGCATCCAATGGGAACAAGGAAACTCTCTAGGACACAGTGAATAAGCAGAGAGAGGGGCCCATCTGATGCAAGCCACTGGTGGTAACGCACTTGTCACGTAGGCACGGTGCTCTCACCTATATTGGCTCCGTAAATCTTACTAATTTGATTTTAAGGAGGCTGGTCCTTGGCAGGCAAGTCACTCTGGAAGGCTTAGGATTCGTGTTTGTTCAGAAAGCTTTATAAATGGATCCCTCTTGTTTGCCATGTACCTTTTTACTAGATCTCTCCCAGAGCTGCTTCTCTTGTAGAGGAAAATGTCACCTGTCCTTATGGACAGGAGTTAATGGATTGTTAATGGATCCATTGTTAATGGATCTGAGGGGTCAGTAAGTAGGTCCATGTTAAAAGTATACATATATCAGTCACATCAAATGAGAAAGAAAAGTAGCTGGTTATTTGGGTAGATGGACAAAGATGACGTATAAGCCTCTTGTCAACTGTAGATACGTGGTATGTAACAGACCTCCACTGAATTCATTGAATTAGAAGACCAAATCTAGGCTTTGACTTTTCAACAGCCTTAAAAAATTCCTTTTCCAAATCTCCAGGCCTATCCCTTTTAGTATCTCTCTAACTGGAATGTCATTAGAAATTCCTTTGCAAATTAGGGTATGTATTCCCCCGATTTGCACATACAAGCTTTATTTGTCCTTCTCTATTAATTTTTTCTGTACTTTAACAGTAACTATTTATTCTGTTTTCTCTTTTCAGTCTGGCATATTATTGTGTTAAATCTCAATTTCATCTCTTTCAGCACCAGTGCGGTTAGTCATGTTCTGATCTTTGTAAAAATGTAGACTCAAGTTTCAAAGAAGAAAGAAAAAAGAAACAGTATGATATATTCTATGTCCTGAATTACTAAAGAGATCTCTTACACAGATACAATTGAAATTTAGCCTCATTTCTAAAACAGAGAGATGAGAAAGAGGAAAGGTAGCATAGCATTTACATATAGAATACAACAATTGTCTATCTAAAATGGAACTCTGACTAAATGACCCAGTTATGGGATTGTTTTGGGATGAATAACTCAGAAGAAAGTTTTAAAAAGATAAGCCAAAACTGGTCTTCAAGTTTTTTCCTTTTTTTTTTTTTGAGTGAGAAAGAAAATCTGTTCCAGCGTTTGAAATCTGTTTCTTCTGTTACAGTTTTTGAATAACAGTGTGCTAACCGCTGGATTTTTTCTATTGTTTAGAATCCAAATGGAAAGATATGAGAATGTTTTAATTGCAAACAAATATAGATGTATCTATGAGTCACCATCTGACAGGGGCAGCTATTTTCAAGTATTCCAAATGGCTGACTCATGCTAGGTTTACCTCCAGAATCTCTCCTGACTAGATCCTTCTCCCTATATGCCCAATGCCAGCACTCCAAGTCAGGCTGCCAGTATTTCTTGCCTTGACTTTGCCACAGTCTCCTAACTGGTCCCCTTGACTCCATTCACATCACTTTAAGCCATGTCCCACATGTGCCAGTGTGCTGTGTATAGAGCACAAGCTGAACCCATCAGCTGGTCTCCCAGGACTTGGCTATAACCGCAGCTCCTCAGCTGGGCATTCAGGTCCTAAATGATCTGATCCTACCTCTCTACCATTATCTTGACACGTGCATTATATTCTGACAATTCTAGGTTACCACTAGTTATCTTTGCTTGGAATATTCTTCTTAGATATGACTGACTGGAAAACTCCTTCAGTACCACTTTCTGGAAAGTAACTAGGCAATTTGAATTTGTAGCCTTAGAAACAAAGAAATGATCCAAAGTGTAACTAAGGTCTACACACACATAGCTAATTTATCACAGCCCTATTTATAATAGCAAAAAAAAGTATGTGGGTATGGAAGGGGGAACAACATAAATGTCCAAAAAGAGTCAAATAAATTATGACTTAGGGGATATTATACACCAATTAAAAATGATTATTGTGAAAGTTTTAAACACATGGAAAATGTTTATTCTAGAAACGACTTAAGGTGACCTTAAGAGATAAAGATATCAAAAAAGATGCCATAAAAGCAAAAGAAGAAAGAAAAATAAGAATAGAGACATAAAACAGAGTCAGGGATGAAGCTAAAAAAAATCCGTTTTGGCTATGGAATGGGCTCCAGATTTAGCTGTTGGCTTTCTATCAACAAACATAGAAAAAAAAGTCTGGAAAATAGCACAGTTTCGTATCCACAATATAAAAACATTCCTTTGCTCAGGAGAAATGCAGGTATTCCATATGTGAACTGCTCTGGTGAGTCCTCATGATGAAATCAGAGTAGAAAATCCTAACAAGAGCCACAATGGCAAGTTTCCTAAGATTGCTTCTTACAGTATTCCTGATAAAATCAGTGGCAATCGCACCAGCCAATTCAATTCTCTTGTAAGGAGCGAATATGAAATAGTGCACGTTCTTAATTTTCTGTGAATCTACCTTGTTACAGAAACACATTTTAGAGAAACAGAAGGACTGAAGTATATTTCAATTAATCTTCATAAAGAAACAGTTTTTTTAGTCATACCTCTGATACACTTAATGAGTTTAAATTTGTGCTCGCTAAAAAAGTACCCGGAGTCCAGCCAATCTAGCTGGATAATTAAAAATAGACTTATCAGAATGAATGACTAAGGGGCAAGAGTAGAAACAGGGAGATCAGTGAGAAGGCTACTTCAGAAAGCCAGGAAAGAACGGATGGTGGTAATGATGTTAGGAATAGTAATAGGAATAGTAACAGTTCTAATAATGATGGTAAGAGTAACATCATATTAGTATTGTAATAATAGCAATAACAATAATACCAGATATATACAGAATTATCATTCACTATCAGGTTTCGAATTGAATATGTAAAAATCAATTTTTAGCTAGCTAACTTAAATTAGATTCTTGAATCAAAACTAAGTTCCTGGGGGCTTTCCTGGTGGCTCAGTGGTTGAGAGTCCGCCTGCCGATGCAGGGGATACGGGTTCGTGCCCCGGTCCGGGAGGATCCCACATGCCGCGGAGCGGCTGGGCCCGTGAGCCATGGCTGCTGAGCCTGCGCGTCCGGAGCCTGTGCTCCGCAACAGGAGAGGCCACAACAGTGAGAGGCCCGCGTACCGCAAAAAAAACAAAAAAACCCCCAAAAAAACCTAAGTTCCTTCATTGACATTTTCTTCTGTTAATAAAAAATCAAGCCTAAATTAAAACACACACACACACAAAACTCCACGCTGGGGGAATGGAGAGTTATTGTTTAACGGCTACAGAGTTTCAGTTTGGAGATGAATGGACAGTCCTCATGGTGGCACAATAATTTGAATATACTTTATGCCACTGAAATATAAATGTAAAAACA
The DNA here is from genome assembly GCF_025265405.1 of Mesoplodon densirostris. NCBI lineage: Eukaryota > Metazoa > Chordata > Mammalia > Artiodactyla > Ziphiidae > Mesoplodon > Mesoplodon densirostris. Next base: position 225,178,596 of record NC_082661.1, read on the forward strand.
GTTAAAATGATCAACTTTATGCTATATATATATTTACCACACACACACCCCGCCTTCCAGAATGCTCTACCAGGTAAGCTTGCTCAGGACAAAACTGAATCCTGTTGTGAAGAGGGCGGAGCCCAACAAGCCATGGACTTGCAGAGCCGTTCACTGACCTGGACTCCCGGCTCCGAAATACGCACCAAGTCCTGATTAAAAGGGCAGCCAGTGTCCACAGCACTTGCCTCCTATAGTTTCCCCCCAAGAAGCACTATTTACAAAACGTAACTACAGGAGCTAATTTGTAATCATGAGAATTTTGTATAGGAACTGGTGAAAAGTTGGAGGCACGGCTACCAAAGACAATGACTTGAGCATTAGAGGATTTTATCTGTAATCCAACTGTGACAATAACAAGCCAGCAGGACATGCTGCCTCCATGGGGCCATTAGTACCCAGCCAAACTCTGCTGTCTGTCAGAAACTGTTTTTCTGTCTCTCTAGGGGGCTGGGGATGATGCAATTTGAACAGCTCATCGACGGGTTACTATGGAATGAGCTAAGGCGAGTTAGGACACATTCCAGTTTTACCCCAGAGGACAATTCTGACTGGCCCATGAAAAGACCCCGATTCTTTTTTTAAAAAAATAATTAATTAATTTTTGGCTGCATTGGGTTTTTTTTCCTTTAATTTTTTATTGTGGTAAAGTAAAATATACATAAAATTTACCATCTTAACCATTTGTAAGTGTACAGTTCAGTGGCATTAAGTACATTCACACTGTTGTACAATCATCACCACTATTCATCCTCAGAATTCTTACATCACCCCAAACTAGAGCCCTGTACCCCATGAAACAAGGAACGCTTCACGAATTTGCGTGTCATCCTTGCGCAGCGGCCATGCTAATCTTCTCTGTATCGTTCCAATTTTAGTATATGTGCTGCCGAAACGAGCACAAGACCCTGATTCTTGAGGACTTAAGAGCCAACATCGCAGCGTCTTTGGTTGATTTATTCAACCTAGACTTTGATCAGCTTCTGCCTACAGAGTCAGAGGCCAAAGGAAGGTCATAATGAGCAACAAATAACTTAGTCCTATTTCTAGCAAATTCTTTTTTTTTTTTTTTGCGGTACGCGGGCCTCTCACTGTTGTGGTCTCTCCCGTTGCGGAGCACAGGCTCCGGATGCGCAGGCTCAGCGGCCATGGCTCACGGGCCCAGCTGCTCCGCGGCATGTGGGATCCTCCCGGACCGGGGCACAAACCCGCGTCCCCTGCATCGGCAGGTGGACTCTCAACCACTGCGCCACCAGGGAAGCCCTCTAGCAAATTCTTTTAATGTTAAGTGAAATGAGCAGGATATTAAAAGAGAGCAGGGTATTAATTGATGTTGACAGTAGTATCTCAAACTTGCAGAAAATAGGCATAGGAAATATAAGGAAATTATAAAAATGTTAGCAGTTGTTCCCTATATGAGGGAGTTACGCAGATGATTAAATATTTATCCTCTTTACAAATTTTCTATAATGAGGATATAATGGGAAAAACAACCATGGTTAGAAAATATGAAGACATTTCTTTTTTATTTTTATTTATTTTATTTTATTTGCTTTTTGTGGAGCCTTTCTTAACTTCCTTGTGCCTGGTATTAGTTCCTCCAAATTTTTAATTCATTTTGCTATTATTGCTGCATATATGTCACTCTGTATTGTGATTACTTATTTGAATTCCTATCTCTCCCTCACTAGCCTGATTTCCTTTACAGCAGGGAACATGCCATTTATCTTTTCATTTCTGGTACTTCACACTATTCCTGGTATACAGTTGCTACCAAAGAAATGTTTGTTGTTTTGAATAAAGCATTTAATTACTAAAAAGGTTATGTCAAGGGCCTGCTTGTTGCCAAGGAGCTTTCATACTTTTTCCTAAATTGTGGGGAGAGTTTGCAAACAAAGGAAAAGACAGTAGTAGAAACTAATATCTTCCCAAATTAGTGATAACGCTTTAGTGATAAATTAGAGATAGGGAAGAATTGTATACGCACGTAGAGAAAGGATGTATACATTGCTTTGTTTTTAAAAAATGACAAACAAGGACGTTTGCTCTGCCCAAGGAGATCACGCTCTTTCTGAGATACGGCGTTTGAAATTGGGTAAATAGTTTGACATGAATAACCGTTGAAGGACAGTGGGGACACCGTAGGGTAAAAGCCAAAGAAGAATCAGAGAGTCCAACTTCTTCTCTGGACAAGAGAAGACAACAGAACTTCAACAAGATATCTTTTGTGGCTAAAAATCATCATCGCAAGTACAGATCTTAGTCACAAAAAACAGCCCTAAAACGCAGTGCGTTGTATGTTTTGGCATAGGTATGCTATGGCAAAACCACATTTCCTTGGAAAATATCTTAGTGGTGTATTAGGATCAAATCCAAACCACAAAAGTTAGACCTGAGATGTTTTGTGTGCTGTTGTGGTCCCTCCCTCACATGAAACGCGGGTGTCCAGGCTCACCCAATGGGGAAGCTTGCCTCCAAGGGCTAGAGAAGGACCCTGACAAAGAAAGAACAATGGGGGAGAAATGACACATGAATATGTGCACAGTTTAACTTTATTCATCACCATGACTACAAATAAAGAGGAAGAATCACTTATTAATTCATCCTAATTTGTGCAAGTGTCTTTAAAAGGGACACAATCAAGAGAATGTTTTTGAAAAAGTCATGGTACGGGACTGGGTGATTTGGAAAGACACCCTAAATGGCAACCATAGAGAAGAGAGGCACCCAGCATGTCAGGAGTTAGGAGGCCACCGAAAAGAGTGTGAGAGGGCCTCCCTGGTGGCACAGTGGTTGAGAGTCCGCCTGCCGATGCAGGGGACGCAGGTTCGTGCCCCGGTCCGGGAAGATCCCACATGCCGCAGAGCGGCTGAGCCCGTGAGCCATGGCCGCTGAGCCTGCGCGTCCGGAGCCTGCGCTCTGCAGCGGGAGAGGCCACAACAGTGGGGGCCCAAGTACCGCAAAAAAAAAAAAGAAGAGTGTGAGAGAAGAAAGAATATGCTGGAACATTTTTTGAAACAGTTTTTACTCCAAGGAGATGCAAAGAATTCTGTGGATGAGTCAGCCTGGAAATAATTGGTAAGAGAGACTATGAAGTTCATAGGAGCAAAGGCTTAATAATACCCCAGAGGAAATTATCTAGCAAAAAAGCAAATGCCAGTGCCTTTGTTTGATAACATCCATTAGTGCAAACTGTCTGGCAGAAACCAGCAACAGGCATAAATATCTTGATTTTAAAAGCCACATGGAAAAACTGGATGAGCTCTTCAAAGAGTAGGCCTGTGTGTCTAGTTTAAGATCAAACAGCAACTACAACCTGCGTTTGGTAATGCTCGATGTATTTGGTATTTAAAGCAGGGCCCACAGGAAGGAAATAAAAGCAGATGTACAGTGAGGAACTTGAAGCAAAAAGAATCAAGAAATGAGCTGAGAAGCAAATGATGATGTAAAAAGGAGGAGCCTGAGGCCAAACTAAATTGGCCTAGGGCAAGTGTTAGCATAAATAAGATGAAACTTCCCAAAGTTTTTTTTGGTGACAAGTACTAACGTGCTATTTTTGTCTTCGTTAAAATTTCTAAAAAATATACTATAAAAGCAGATCTGGAATAATATATCATGACAATTTAAATACTGCTAAAGTAATGTAATTTGTCATAATTAAAAACTGAAATCAGCCAAATGGTCCACAACAGGGGTCTGGTAAATTACATTGTGGTACATCTGTGACTTAGATATTATGCAGCCTCCAGCAATTATATGCAGTAACATGAAATATACTCATGAAAGAGCTCTAATTGAACAAGCTATTTTATACAGTATGAATGATGGAGCTAAAGTAAGCCTATATATAGCTCTTTTTTCTTTTACTGGAGTAAAATTGATTTACAATTTGTTGTGCTAGTTTCTGCTGTACAACGAAGTGAACCAGCTATATGTATACCTATATCCCCTCCCTCTTGGACCTCCCTCCCACCACCCCCCATCCCACCCATCTAGGTCATCACAGAGCACCGGGCTGCACTCCCTGTGCTATACAGCAGGTTCCCTTAGCTAACTATTTTACACATGGTAGTGTATTTATGTCAAACCTAATCTCCCAATTCGTTCCACCCTCCCCTTCCCCCCACTGTGTCCACATATCTGGTCTCTACATTTACGTCTGTATTCCTGCCCTACAAATAGGTTCATCTGTACCATTTTTCTAGATTCCACATATATGTGTTATTGTACAATATTTGTTTTTCTCTTTCTGGCTTACTTCACTCTGTATGACAGATTCTAAGTCCATCCACATCTCTACAAATAACCCAATTTCGTTCCTTTTTAGGGCTGAGTAATATTCCATTGTATATCTGTGCCACATCTTCTTTATCCATTCACCTATCGTTGGACACTTAGGCTGTTTCCATGTCCTGGCTATTGTAAATAGTGCTGCAATGAACATTGGGGATATATGTGTACTTTTGAATTATGGTTTTCTCAGGGTATATGCCCAGTAGTGGGATTGCTGAATCATATGGTAGTTCTATTTTTAGTTTTTTTTTTCGTAATTACTTTTGTAAAGTTCTTTGGATTCTCAGGGAAAAGATATTATTTACCTTTAATTTTAGCTTTGGATATTTTTAATTAGTAGGAGTCTCACAGGGCTCTAAGCCAGCTCCAAAGGAAAGTAAAATCAAGACTTTCCTTGTGCATAGCTATGAGGCTTTATAAAACTCTTAACAAAATGCTGCAGAGAGGAAAGATGCTAGTGGGAGAGGCTGTCTGTAGTTCACATACTGCCATTCTTGGCCAGCATTTCTAGGAGTCACCAAGCAAATACCAAGTATAATGTCTAGAGAGAGAATTTATCTATAGTACCCTCATATGAAGGACGCTGCCAAGTCTTTATGTGTCCCAATTTATGATTTGTTCTTAGAGACAGTCAACCATCTATAAACTAAAGAAAGGGAATCCCACCTGAAGGCTTCAGCTGGGGCCACCAGCGTGTGCTTTCCTCAGGCTGGTTTTCCTACTGATCACTTTGCCTGAGAGCATTTCAAGCACAATCCACTCCCTTTGGAGTGTCTGCATCTATTTGAGTATCTTGTTCCTTTTTGTCACTTTGAGATTTTGTCACTTTGAGATTATTAAACTAATTCCTCTAAGGCATATCCTATTTCTTCTGTGTTTCTAATAAATAGTTCTTAACATCACATTGTTTTATGACCGAATGGATTGTTTTATATCTTGGTGGTGACTGTGTTCTACTTTATTTCCTTAAATACTGTTAGAATTTTTAAAGCCAGTATTTCTAAGTGAAGACTCTTTGTTTAAGGCAGTATTTACTTTTTATTTTTAGGACACCTGCACAGATGCAAAAACACTAAAAAAGCTTTAGGCAACTTTAAAATATTTATTTTATTGAAACCTTTACATTTATTTAATGTTAACTGTATAAAAAGAATCTAGACACCTTAACGGTGAATTTCACTTGAGGGAGAGGGATTAGGGTTCTATGAGAATCACCAGTTGGCAGTTTTTCCAACTACACATGCTGGCATCCGCCCCTAGATTCTAGAAGTTTGGGGGTGATTGTCACATTCTCTTCTTGTCAATAAAAAATAAAGGGGAATGAAATCTGCCTTTGGCTCCCCACTGCCTCCTGACTGTATTCCGGTTGCTGATCCCTTCAGGATCATTCAGAAAACATTTTTAAGAGTTTATTATTTGAATTAAACTAGCACTTGTAAAAGCAAGTATGATGCTGAATATTATAGATCCGTTGTTAAAAAAAAACTTGAACTTGGAGCTACATCATCAAACTGTGTACACGAGATCCTAGGTCACAGCAGTAGTCTCCTCCCTTTGGTGCAAAGAGGATCGGAAAAATATTTCTGATGTCACAAGACAAAATGTTTTCAAGGAGAAAGGTTATACAAAAAGAATGAGCTGGTTGGTGGTTTCTTATTCGAATACGGCACCGTTGGGGCAGACTGACCTCGCAGGGCTAGGCCGAGCAGGTCGGAGCCAGTGAGGCTAGCAGACACTCTCCACACACGCCCCAGTCAAAAGCAGGCAGCCTAGCCACTCACCGGCAGGGCAAGATCCGGACCACATCGTTGGGCTTGTACCCTTCAATACAAACTGCACAGTTGTCAAAATCAGGCTCGGTTTCCTGCAACAGAGACAGCACAGATGAGCCTGCTTTCCTACCTTCAACTCCTGTAAACACACAAATAACAAGCCAAAGGAGAGCTTGCCTGGAGCAAGGCTTTCAACTGTCTCGGTGCCCGTTTTCTTAATCCATAATTTATTGTACACTGGTTTAGTTTCTATTCCTTCCAACCTCCACTTTCTGTTTCCGGGTGCCACTGCAAGAGCTTTTGTGAGGGAACAGTTTTTGAATGTACCATTACTAATAATGCTACTTATTATCATCAGAGGTGACATAGCAAAGTCTCGAGGATGAGAAATACTATTCATGGAGAATTGTCAAAATGATATTTAATCTATCCATTCCTCGGGAATCTAATGTATACAACTCTTAAATAGTGGTTCCAGCTTTCTTTTCAAGTACATAAGTCTCTTTCAGCATCCCATAATACATTACTTATGTAATAGTCCTTGTTCTTTTATTATCCTGTTGGAGGATAAAAAAGTAATGAAAAAATAAACTTTCTATTTAGTGATACTTTTAAATGAATTTTATCCTATTAAGCTCAACGGTATTTTTATATAGTTGAAAAACAGCAGCACATAATTAACGAGACTAATCAATTATTCATACTGGAGACAATACCGTATACAAGTAGAGTTGTGAATCTCTAACGATGCCCCAAGGAGCCCCACACCCATGTACTGCAATTCACTGCTCTAAAATTTCTCCTGGGGAGAACAGAGGCCTTGAGAGGCTTGTGGGCCTAGACTGGCCTACTTTGTGGTCCTTCCTTAAGATATGTTTCTGCTTTTGGCTTTATGTCATCATTCTACAGCTAGAGAGATTGTTGCCTTGACGTTGGGGTTCTAGAAACTCAATTTCAGAGAGACTAAATATCCTTCTTGCATTTGCTGCAGACTCAAGGGGAGGACATCACTCAGCACATAACAATCTTCCTTGCAAGGATTCATGGAAAAACTTTCTCAAGCTGTAATACCAGCAACGGCCATTTTGTTTTCATCTTGTGGGACACTGGAATAAGGTAATTAGACTTGTTTGAATATTGAATATTGTTTCCTTCTTTGCATTGGCTTGCTGGAGAGCCTCAACTTAAATTTGGGGACCCATTTCTGCTATATGTTTCAGGTAATGCATGTGTATAGTGATTTCATCCTGGTTGCGTCTACTTTTCCTATACCTACTTTTCAATTCTTCCTCCAACTACTTTGCTGTCCTATAGTATGCATTTTATAAACTGCTTTAAATTATGTTCAGTAATGATGGGTATAATAACAGATGTTCACAGGAGAACTATTAGCATGTATTTCCCTTTCTCATCTTCTTTTCCACACTGGCTGCTAGGAAACTCTGGATCTTCTCTGAATAGCCCCTCGCCAAAAAGAAAAGAGGCTGTTACCTTGTCACCCTTCTTGATGGTCCTGACCTGGAGCTTGCTGATTGCTTTCTTTGCTGCATCTCCCAGTCGGCGCTGAAAAACCAAAAGCTGCTTGTTAGTAATAAAGACTTGTCATTCTTAACTTTGTGTCTGATAGCATTCAGTAAACCAGGGCAGCTGTGTCTGAAATCATGCACAAGTGGAAGGAATGTTGATGACGACGGCTAGAAGAGACGGGGCAGTGATACCTGTGCACAGGGACTTGACTCATCACAGCCTACTAAAGAGCTCTGTCATTGAGAGAAGCTCTTCACGCCTGAGGTTAAGCAAGTGGAATACGACATGGAAGAATCCTGCCCCACAGTGACTCCAGCGCAGGTCACATCCACGCAGATTAGCAAAACAAACAGACAAACAAACAGTTCCCTTATTTGTCACTCTAGCCACTCAATTTGTGGCATGGAGATAGCCAATTTGGAGTAGTTGGAATAATCTCTATCTCTTGTTCACAGGGTATATTGTTTGCATATTCCTTTCAATTTGGAATTTTTAAGCAATTTCCTTTGCTTATCTAGACCCAACTTAGGTTTATATTTGGTCTGTACTATGCTATCCTATCACCTTGTTACATGCCAATTTCACCTCTTTTGTGTGTGTTTAAGTGTGAGTGTGCACATAGGAAAATACATAAATCATACATATTCAGTTTAGCAAGTAGTTATAAAGCAAACAGCTGGGTAACCATCATCACCCACGTTAAGAAATAATATATTATGCACTCCTTTTTTTAATAGAGGAAGTTAGTATCCTAATGCACCCTACAATAATACAATAATAGGGCCACGAGGAAGAATGGGAGAGGAAGAGGGTGGGGAGAGAATTACGTTTTAATCTGTCAAGGAAAAAAATGGTTTGCTTGTGTGCTTATGAGTTTTCCACCTACTGTAATCTTCTCAGGTATGTGTATTTCTAGTCTGTAACAGAACTGTATTTGCAGCAGTGAAACATATTTGAAGGACTAAGATAAATAGGGCAAACATTTAAAAAGAATAATCATCTGCTTTCACTAATTTTGTTTCTTTTGGAAATAAAACTCTAGCTTCTTTCTTTTCTTTAAAATAGTGAGCATATACTAAAGAAGAGTTCATTTAGCCTAAGTACCATGCTAAAGCTTTGTAAGCTGTATCACTATTATCCTTACAACAGCTCTATGAGAAAAATACTATTTTGTAGAATGGAGACTTAAAGAGCTTAAGTAAATTGTCTAATATCATAGAGTTAGTGCCAGGTCAGTCAGAATCTGAGTAAAATTAAGTCTGAATTTAAAACCAAAGCTAAATTACCCCTCTCTCATTTTTTCACTGATTACCCAGTCCACCGACCAGGCAGTCAGTCAATCACCAAACACCTACCCAGTCAGCCAGCAGCTAGCCAGCCAGCCAACCTACTAATCAGCTAGCTAACCAACCAACATCTAGCCAGCCAGCCAGCCAACCAGCCATTCAGTCAACCAGCCAAGCAACTAACCAATCAGCTGACCAACCAATCAAAATCTATTAAGTACCCGTCATACGGCATGTCCCTAAGCATACCCCAATTAGAGTAAATAGGGGTGCTATTTACTTGTTATATATTTACTTGTTACATGCTCCCCTTGTCAATTCATTTTTCTCTTTGATATCCTGTCCTTAGTTTCTAAAATAATTACTGGCATTTTTAACAGAAAAGTAAGCTTTGGTTGTTTCCTAAAAGGAGACCAACATACACTTCAGACCCATAAGGAAATCCATGAGTATTGAGCAAACTAAGGTGGTGGGAAAAAGAGGAAGAGGCTATAATGATAGATACCAAGGGGGAACATACAGTGAGAGGAAAAGAAAAGAACTGAGATGAAACTAAACAGGATGCAACTCTCTTTCCTTTCCTCTTCCTCTAGCTGGTGCCTAACCATCCTTTGGTCTTAACTCAAGCCATTTCCTCAGGAAGCTTCTCCCTCTTCTTCCAGGAGAGATGACCCCTCGAGTCCAGATCCTCACAGCTCCTCGTACCTTCGCTTCACGGCATTGTCACAACATTTGCAAGTTGATGTTTATTTTGATGATCAACTCGCATTCCACTTCGCTCAAGTGAGCTCCCTGAGTGCACGATTGGGTTTATTTTTGCTTCCCCTGGTGTCCCCAGCACCTAGAATAAAGCTGCCTTCAACCAGTGACCCGTGATCATTCCACACATATCTCGGATCACTTATTTTGTTCCAGGCCTAGCTCTGGGTTTTGAAACAATGGTAGTGAAAAAATATATACACCTTCCTGCTCTTTGCAGCTTACTATCTAATGGAAACTCCATAAAGGGTTGATAAGTGAATAAAATCTTAAATCCAGAGATTTTTTAAAAGCACGAAATACAACCTGAGAAATTCAGCCAGCTAATGGGAAAATTTATGGAAAACTATAAGTAATACATGTGATAAGGTAAGCAAAGCTTACCTATACTTCTTTTGAGGAGGAAAAGGATTGTGTTTTGGTAGGGACTAATGAAGGATATGAAAATCTGCCCTGCCAGGGGAAAAACAGATGATCTAGATACCTGGAAAATATGGAAAAACCAGCTTCTGAGATATAGATGATAACTATGGGACCAGGGAAAAGCACTGTAAAGTTTAAAAAAATGCTATGACCATTTGCATGTAGCCAAATTTTGTCAATAGAGGCATGTCTCTATTTCTTCTTAAGTGACATGAAAATCAGAAATACTGACTTCTGAATAAAGACGATTGTCCCACTTTCAACTATTTTCACACTAGTATTATTGGATTTCCAAAATGCAAACTAATGACAGAAGCCCATAAACATTCTTAATAAAACGGCCCAAATAAGGAAGTTGTTGCTATTGTAGTTGGTCTCTTCTGTCTTTGGGATTTTAACTGCACCGAGTATAAATGAGAGGGAAAGCTACAGACCTTGCTCAAACCACGTCTTATATGTAGTTGAGCAGAGAATCTAGGGACTGCAGCAGAAGATCATCACAAAACAGACTCTTTCTTTTGTGCTCCTTAGAAATGCAGAGTGATGTGATGCTAATGGAAGACTTAGGGACCACCTCAGGGAGAGGTAGGGACCACCTTGGGCAGATAGGGACCACCTCAGGTTTGTACAAACCTTTTGTTTCAGGCAGGGGTTCCTATCCCTTCTCCAGGATGCTCCTGTAGATTTTCTCTAACCCAACCAGATCCAAATCATATTATACTTTTCACTAAAAATTGTCAGGAGTTGAGCCATCTTGGTAATTAGATTTACTCATCAATTTGATTGAAACAGGTATAAGAAAATATTTACCAAGGTTACCGGTTCCTTGATAACAATGAAGATAAACAGCTTTATGGAAAATAAACACAGAGCCATTTATTAGAAGAATAAAGTCTGACATAAACACCAACAAGGATAGTAAACAATGACAGACTCCAACCCAAGATGTATAATTTAGTTATCTCCTAAATACTTAAGAAACTGAGAAAAATAAGACATTTCCCTCTTGTTCCCCTCTATGTTATAAACAGAAATGTAGTCAAGGTGAGAAAAAGCTAGAAATAAGGATGCCAAAACACAGCATCAAAATTGAGTTTATGTTCTTCCTATGTCATTTGGTTGAATAATTCTGTATCATCTTTGCCTTTTTTTTCTGACAGCTATATTTTCTAATCATGATTCCTGTCATCACCAACACGACCAAGTGGAAAAATAACTAAGTGTCCTTATGCTTCTAGGTGAAGAGAGGACATTATAGACATAAACAGAGTTGGTCCCAGTCATCTGGATGCTCATGTGGCCACAGGTGACTCAGCCACTTCCCGCACTTGCTCTAATACATAATAATGATTCTCCTGGGCCTGCTGGATGGTACAGAAACCACTGCACAGCAAGTCCCATCAATTTCTATGATGCAAATCACCCCTCCATCCACTTAAGAAATATGGATAAAATAATTAGACTCCTTTGGCGGCCATGGTGACTCCACAGGGTAAGGACTTAAGCCTGTTTGTGCATACAGGGCATGAGGTAAAAACATCAGGATTATTTTTGTGGGGGAAGTGCTGTAGAGGAGAAGGCAATGGCTTGGGAGTAAGAAAATCCAGCTTTTAGTCCTCTTTCTGGCACTCACTGACTGTGTGACTTTGGCCAAGTCACTTAAATATTCTGGACCTTAGTTTCTTTTAGTAGTAACCTTAGGTATGTAAAGTCATGTCATTTCCAGCTTTACCAGTTCATCATTGTCATCCGCACAGAACAGAACTGGGAGGCAAAGGTCCTTTGAGACCTGAATTATCGAAACACAGTAAATCAATGGCTAATGACCTCACTGAATACTTGCCCTCTATCCCCTGAGGACAGCACAGCATCAATCAGGGACCATTTTGGTTCTCGCTCTTTAGCAGACAGAAGCATCTCCACTTACAGACCCTTCCTGGATGGCAGACACGTGGCCTACTCCTATCCCCTCCCTTTCTCTTTTCCTGTGAAGTTCAAGTTTGTTTTAAATTCCATTACTTCTTTTGTTCCAACATCACTTCAGCAAGATGTGCAAAAGAAATCAAAGGGCCATGGGCCACGTACATGCAAATAATAGGAAAAGGTATTCTCAGGGAGAGGTAACTCTTTCAAGAAAGCTTTGTTCAATGTCATTACCAGACCTTACATGAAACAACACAAAACAGGTCTAGTTTCTTTGGGTTAGCCTCAAAGGCAATATTGTTTATGAAAAACAAAAAAGAACCTGATTTAGTTTATCTGATCTGCTCATATTTGAAAGAGCTGCCATCTACTAGGAGTCCTGTGGTTTTCAGAATGCAGACCCAGTCCTTGTGTCTGAGGTGGGATGTCCTAGGAGACAGTGAGACAATGTCCCAGAGCATCACCAGAAGGCAGGCTCACAGCCCACAGGCACGGCCATGGCAGGAATGCTGCTGGCTGGCTTTGTCCTGTAGGGTTTCTTTTTCTTTTTTAAATTTATTTATTTGTTTTTATTTTGGGCTGCGTTGGGTCTCTGTTGCTGCGCATGGGCTTTCTCTAGTTGCGGTGAGCGGGGGCTACTCTTCGTTGTGGTGCACGGGCTTTAGGTGCGTGGGCTTCAGTAGTTGTGGCAGTGGGCTCAGCGGTTGTGGCTCATGGGCTCTAGAGCACAGGCTCAGTAGCTGCGGTGCACAGGCTTAGTTGCTCCGCAGCATGTGGGATCTTCCTGGACCAGGGCTCGAACCCATGTCCCCTGCATTGGCAGGCAGATTCTTAACCACTGTGCCATGAGGAAGTCCCTGTCCTGTAGGGTTTCTATAAGTAGGATAAGAATTAGTGAACAGCAGCCAAAGTGACACCTGGGAAATGGGGGACACAGGGATTCTTAACCTCCTGGTGGGGAGCAGAGGGCTGCCCAGGGTGCACACTGGTGTTTAGGATCAAGAGTCAGTCTCGGATCTGGCTCCCCACCTCAAGGTTCAAGAAGGGGTCCCCAGACGAGAGGTCATTCGTTGGTGGAATGAGGAATAACCTTTAGCATCCTCTCTGAAGCACCATGAGGTGGAGAATCTTAAATCAGATACTAGAAAGGGCTTAGCAATCAATCCTTACTTCTAAAGCCAAAAAGGGCCAATCTTCAAACAGTAGAATGGTGGGGAGTTGCTCATGTTTCCTGCTGTGACTGAAGTGGGGCTGGCGGCCCTCTTGGTGGGCCAGGTCTCCTCAGTACCTCAATTCTGTGAAGGAAGCTTTGTCCGCTGGCAATCACTCAACCTTGAAATCAAAAACCTGGTTGTGTGCCCTTGAAAAAAAAATCACTTAACATTTCTCTCTCTCAAATTCATTATGTCTCGTGTCCTTTTAAATTCTAAAAACTATGATTGGGAGTTTGGTGTTGACATGTACACACTGCTATATTTAAAATGGATAACCAACAAGGAACTACTGTATAGCACAGGGAACTCAGCTCAATATTCTGTAATAGCCTAAGTGGGAAAAGAACTTGAAAAAGAATAGACACATGTATATGTATAACTGAATCACTTTGTTGTATACCTGAAACTTACACAACACTGTTAATCAACTAGACTCCAATATACAATAAAAATTAAAAATAACTATGCTTCTCCCATCAGGCACTCAGCATCCTCAAATAGATGAGTAGAATGGCCACACATCTACTGCCTCCAAATCCTTACAGCTGTAGTTTCCCATCTGCAGCCCTTCTGAGAACTGGGGTTCTCAGGGCTGACCTGAGAGGTGTCTGGGTGATGCGGGGAAGAGGTCCACCCTGGTGATATCCGTGGGCTATTTCCTTAAAGTACTGATCCAGGGCCATCATGAGACTTGTGAGGAGAGACAGAGAGACATGGCCTAGCCCTTAAAAGCCACCTTGGCATGTGTTAAATGGCCAGGAGAATGTTCTTCCTAATCATCATAGGACTTTTCCATCCCTGAAAAGTGGGTTGTGGCCTGCAGCTTCTCTTCCCATACCGCCTTCGTGCTTTTACTCGTGTGTCCTTGCACACTTCACAGGTGTGAGTGTGATAGAAAAGGTTTCTTGTGTCTGAGCACGATTTCCTCTCGCCTTGCTCTGCCTGGCTGGCTGGACCACTGTTCCTATCTCTAGGATTCAGATCCGGTTCTTGACTCCAAAACCTCCTAAGCTCTTCCTGCACTGGACTGTTCTCCTGCCTCATGACCCTGCCCTGCCCAAGTCTCTGATTCCACTTTGCTCCAAAACAGGCGTTAGATACAAACACTCTACTCGCCTTTAAGTGGTCCCAGCTCCTGACACTTCAGTCTTGACAGTATTCTAGATCCTCACCTAGCTGCCTGGGAGGGTCCCATTTGTGTTTGGGTCTATGTTTGATTATGTAACAGAGAACTCTGGGCCTGGTCGGAGCTGAGACCCGGATGGTTGGAATGTGACGTTATGAAAAGCAGCTCCCCAAACGGTTCCATGTGTGCTCTGGGCCAACCTGTATCCTAACCCTCGCAGGATGCTTCCACGGGCTCTTCCAGGCCCCAGGGCTTGTTTGGGAATGGGGGACAGGAGTCCAGCTACCTCCTTGAACTCCATGGAGAGGGAACTTGAAACAGTCAGGCACTGGACTCAGGCATCCACAGGCTGGCTGACAGCAGGGTCCTCAAAGCAGCCTGGCCCTGGAGAAAAGACGACAGGGCTCCAAGAAAGACAAGCATCGCGACTGAAGGTCATGGCAGAGCAGTGACCCTGAGCCGAGGGGCGGTGCATCCAGAGGGAGCGTGAAGTTGTGCCTGGTCTCTGCAAATCAGTATCTTTGCTGCACCTCCCTCAGAGGGCCTGCAGGCAGGGGAAGGTTCAAGACGAGGAGGGAATGGTTTCAAATAGTGACAAGAATTGGGAAGAAAATAAAACAAATGCATAAAATCATATGATGGAAGGAGAGAGACCGGGGCGCAAGTGTACACCAGGCTGTCTTCAGGCCTTTTCTCTGGATGCCCACTTTCAGGGGGCGCTCACCCTGTCCTGACCATTTAAATGGTATCTCTATACCGATGACTCTTATATGTCCACCTCCAGCTCTTCTCCCCTAACCTCTCGGCTTGTATAAGAAATACCTACCTGGCATCTCTAGCTAATAGGCTTCTTTTTCCCCCCGATGTTTATTTAGTATCTGTTTCTTTGTTTTTTAAATTGAAGTATAGGGCTTCCCTGGTGGCGCAGTGGTTGAGAGTCTGCCTGCCGATGCAGGGGACACAGGTTCATGCCCCGGTCTGGGAAGATCCCACATGCTACGGAGCGGCTGGGCCTGTGAGCCATGGCCGCTGAGCCTGCGCGTCCGGAGCCTGTGCTCCGCAACGGGAGAGGCCACAACAGTGAGAGGCCCACGTACCGCAAAAAAAAAAAAAAGTAAAATTGAAGTATAGTTGATTTGCACTGTTGTGTTGGCTTCTAAAATTTCACATCTCCATACCCAAATTCCAGATTCCCCAGCCCCTCAGGATCTCTTCTGTTTTTCCTATTGCAGTTGATGCTGTAAGAACGGACCTAATTGCACCCCTGACTCTTCTCCTTCCCTCACACATATGATAACCATGTGATTATTATCTAAATCGGAACACTTGGGAGAGTAAAATGGGGGTTATTAATAATGAGGCTGGCACAACAGGTATAAACTAGGAAATGTGTTTTATATTCTACACCTAATCCACAGGACTTTGAACTATTGCCCTAATCTGACGCCCATCTGGCTTCTCCACGTTGCTGCCTCTAATCCAAACTCATCACCTGTCATCTTGACTTCCGTACAGCCCTCCACGTGGGCTCATATCTGTTTTTATGTGTATGCCTGTTGATACCACTACAATATATGCTATGTGAAGGCAGAGTCCTTGTGTATTATAGACACAGAAACGTCTGGAAGCATAGAAAGGGAAGTGCTTAGACTTGTTGCCTCTTGGGAGACCTAGAGGGAGGGAAATTGACAAAGAGAGTCTGAGGTGGGGAGAATGCTTACTTGTAAATGGATGCTCTTTTATTTTGCCTGTTTTTTTACAGTGTGCCTACACTGTTATTGTTAATCAAAACACACTGCTTCATGGGAAGTTTTTCTCCAAGAATGCCAGGTTCTTTCTCTGTAGTCTATTGATATGCCCTCCTTTTCCCATAACTCTGAACAAAAAAGTTCCATTTTCTTTCAAACTGTGTCACCTGGGACCTAAAGCCCATATCTAGACTTAACTTCATGTGAGTTATAAAAAAATGGGCTATTTAAATTTGGGGAGGGGAATACTATTTTCTAAGAATTGCTTTATCTTTAAAAAGACAATCCAGGTTGCAGTTTTTTTTTAGCACGAGTCACCCATTTTCCTTGCCTGGCCCTGCAATTACCCTTTCTCTGCTTCAAAAAATAAAATAAAATAAAATAAGAACGATCCAGTTAACAACTCTCAGATAACCAGTCACACATATTTTCTCATTGGATCCTTGCATCAAGCCTGTGAGGATGACCCGTGGTCATTCCCACTTTATTTTTTTTATTATTTATTTATTTATTTTGGCTGCACTGTGCAGCATGCGGGACCTTTGTTCCCCGACCAGGGATCAAACCCATACCCCCTGCATTGGGAGCACACAGTCTTAACCACTGGACCACCAGGGAAGTCCCCATTCCCACTTTATATGTGAGGAAATCTAGGCACAGAAAGGTGAAGATCCACATAAGATCATACCACTAGAAACTGCCAGAGTAAAGATTTGAATTCAGACCTGACTCCAAAGCTGTGTGTTTAACTATTACCTTGCACTGGCACTATCTTGGTATAGTTGCTTTAGGAAACATGGCACTCCAGCCAAATCTCTTTCTCCACTTTAAATTGTGGTCCTTATTCTCCATGTCATCATCTACCTCGCTGTGAGGTTACTAACATAAAGAACATCTAGCAAATCTTACTCTGTGAGAAACTGCATTGAAATGATCTGAAAAGGCTAATGATTGTGTAAGATGACGGTGACTTTCCTCTAAGTGTGATCTCCACCAAGCCAAGCAGAGACTGAGGTACGCTTCTGGCTAATTCAAGTTCAGTCTTGAACTTGAATCACACCTGAAAGGTTAGATACTTCACCAATGTAACATTAATGCCTTTGATATTCCATTTCAGACTGTGAGCCTACATCTAACCCAAGAGTTACTCTTTCTGAAGGGCCAATAGCGCTTCAATAAAAATAAATGACTTCAGTTCACCTGATGGTTAGTACAGCTATAGCTTATACAGCTGTAACTTTCTGCTGAATGGAACGAAGCACTGTCCATCAAAAGAAAAATATTTTTCTAAGGGAAATTACATATTCTTATTCCACTCATAAAAGGGCTAAAGTATGGTGTCTATTTTGATCAAGAAACAGTGCTAACTTTCAGCATGATCCAAATTCACTGAGTAACCTGAAGGTAACATCCTGTAATTCAAGGAAGGGAACAGAGTAAACACTTAAACCCCATCCACTTCTAATTTGCTTTTCACATACATCACAGAGTATGCATAGGCCAAGACAGAAATGCAATCTCTATTTACCTGCACAAAGTGAACTAGCAATTGAAATAGTTACTCAACCAAGTCAAACCTAAAATTTCATCCTTACCTCAATTTTCCAGTGATTGCTTGGATTACATGTCTTACATGTGTGTCTGTATCTCATGCATACATAGACACATATACGATGATATTTTACTGAATATATATATATATATATATATATATATGGGGTTAAAAGTCTGAAAGGTAATGTACTCAATTGTTAACAATTCAGTAAGGTGATGGGTGATTTCGTCTTCTCTTTTAGTATTTTTCTATGATTGCCAAAATTTATTAGAATAAACATGCATGATTTTGAGAGTCAGAAAAAAGCAATAAAAATGTTAAAAAAATTGTTCCAGAAGCTATAGAAAATTTAAACAGACAAATTTCCATAAAATAAATAGAAAGTCCAAGAGCTGTCCTCCTAAAACATCTTAGAATTTATTGGCTTACAAAAAGTTCTCTAATACTTCAAGGATCAGCGAATTCCAGGGCTGTTTAAAATGCTCTAGAACTGGGCTGTCCGATGGGGCTTTCTATGATGATGAAAGTGTCCTATCTATGCTGTATCTATTCTAGTAGCCTCTAGAAATGTAGCTAGTATGACTGAGGAGCAGAATTTTACATTTTATTTTATTACAATTAACTTAAATTTAAATAGTCACGCATGGCTAGTGACTACCATGTTGGACACTGCAACTCTGGACTATAGAAAATGGAGGAAAATTTGCAAATTCTTCTTATAAAAACCAGTATAGCCCTTACCTAAACATGATAAAAATGTAAACTATGGACAAATTTCACATGTGAATATCAAGGTAAAAAATAAATAATGTACCACATAAGATATGATCAAAACAATCTAGCACACATTAGAGGATTAGCATGTACTAGAAATTCAGGATGGTTCAATATTAGGAAATCCATTAATTTAAACCACTCCTATTAATAGATCAAAAGAGAAAACCCAGACTCCAGCTCTTGAAAAGGCATTTGTTAAAATTAAAAGTACATTCTTTTTTTTTTTTTTTTTTTGTGGTACGCGGGCCTCTCACTGTTGTGGCCTCTCCCATTGCGGAGCACAGGCTCCGGACGCGCAGGCTCAGCGGCCATGGCTCACGGGCCCAGCCACTCCGTAGCATGTGGGATCTTCCTGGACCGGGGCACGAACCTGTGTCCCCTGCATCGGCAGGCGGACTCTCAACCACTGCGCCACCAGGGAAGCCCAAAAGTACATTCTTGATGAAAACTCTGAAGAAAACAGGACTATGTTGCCATTTATACAACATGTTAAATATATATCTTAACCTAGAAGACTGCATGGGGAAATAATAAAATTGAGAAATGATAAAAACGATCCATGAAACTCAGAATGTTCCCATTAAATACTGAATGAAGAGTAATATGTTTACTATTACTTTAGTTGATTCTGGAGGCACAAGTCAGTGAAGTTAGATAATAGAGAAAAAAGGAGTTTTAAAATTTCAAAGAAGTAAATTATCATTGATTGCATATTATTAGTATAATCCTGATAAACTGACACAAACAATCACAAGTACTACAATGTAGTGGTTAAGAGCATACATTCTGAAGCCTTGCTGTTGGTTCAGTTGCTGTCTCTATTAGTAACTAGCTGTGTGACCTTGGACAACTTATTTAACCTCTGTTTCCTTCTCTGTAAAATGAAGAAAACAGAATTATCTGCTATAAGGCTATTAAGTAGGTTAAGTATGTAAATATATAGAGAGCTCTTACAACATGCCTGTATTTAATATATACTATATAATATCACTATTATTAAGGTAATAATAATAATTTAAAATGATAATAAATTACAAAATACATAAATTACTAAATTATAATAATGTACAAAATAAACATAAAAAATCAAAAGACTTCCCATATGAAAAAGGGGATTTCATTTATAATTGCAACACAATGACCTAGGAATAGACATAAGAAGAATGTGCAAGATTAAATGAGGCTATTTTGAATGCTGTTAGGGAATAAAAAGAATAGTTGAATAAAGGGAAAACATATACTACATTTTGATAGGCAGATTCAACATCAGTAGGTTATAAACTCCTTCTAAATTATTCTATACATTAAAAACCTAGCTAAGGGCCTCCCTGGTGGCGCAAGTGGTTGAGAGTCCGCCTGTCGATGCAGGGGATACGGGTTCGTGCCCCGGTCTGGGAGGATCCCATATGCCGCGGAGCGGCTGGGCCCGTGAGCCATGGCCGCTGAGCCTGCGCGTCCGGAGCCTGCGCGTCCGGAGCCTGTGCTCCGCAACGGGGGAGGCCACAACAGTGAGAGGCCCGCATACCGCAAAAAAAAAAAAAAAAAAAAAAAAACCTAGCTAAAAGTGATTCTAAAATCATATAAAGATAAACATGAAAAAAGTGAAAGAGCAATGAAAGAAGATTAGCATGAACAGATATGAGACATTATGGTGTTAAAACATTCAAAATAGTATGATATTGGAATGTGAATAGACCGATTAAAGCTACATTTTATAGAGCATAGAAATAGAACCGAATACATATGGGGCTTTAATATATGCTAGATGGGGGAGGGTTCTGCATACGAGAAGGAAAAGTTAATTATTCAATAAATACCAGTTGCAAAAACTGGTAGGCAATCTGAAACAAAACTAATGTTGGCTCTGTACTTAATTCCTTACACTGAAATAAGTTCTCTGTAGATTAAAATTTTAATCATAAAAGTGAAATAAAAAAAGCAGTGGATGAAACCATGAGATACTGTTTTTCTATAGTCTTGGGCTATAGAAGATCTTATTATATAAAACTCAGGAGCTATAAAAAATTGATAAATTCAGTTATGTAATACCCCCAAATTTCTGCATGGTAAAAAGCTCCAAAGATACATCAAAGACAATGACAACTTGGGAGGAAAAGAATGGAATCTGTAGGATTCCCCCAAAAAGGGTTAACTGCTCTGACCAGTAAAGAGCTTATACACATCAGTATGATGTGACCAACAGCTCATTTGAAAAGTGGTCTAATAATGTAAGCAGGTACCTCATAGAAAAAAAAAATCACCTTTTTCTATTTTATGTTATTTGTGATAAGAAAAATGTGATACCATTTTTAACTTATTAAATTGCATACAACAAAAAAGCTGTAACATTCATTTGGTGAGGATATGCGTAAGTAGTGTTTGTTATTAGTATATTGTTGTATATGTTAGTATAAGCAGTATTAAATTAATACACTACTGCACAAATGTTGTTTATATTAGTATATTGTTGGTTAATATATAAATTGGTTCAACCTTTCTGGCAGACAATTTGGCAGTATCCATTATAGCTTAAAGTACACATACTATTGCCCTAGCTCTAAAACTTCCAGAATTTACCATACAGATATACTCACAAATGTGCTGTGTCATGTGTACATGTTTGTGTGTGTGTGTGTGTTTTGTCTTGTTTTTTGGTAAGAGAAAACATGTCCATTAATAGGAGCTGGTTAAATAAATGTGGCATATGCAGAAAATAAAGCATTATATAGCATACCTCATTTTATGGCCCTTCACAGATACTGTGTATTTTACAAATTGAAGGTTTGTGGCAACCCTGCATTGAGCAAATCGATTGGCACCATTTTTTCTGGCAGCATTTACTCTTTGTGTCTCTGTGTCACATTTTGGTAATTCTCACAATACTTCAAACTTTTTCATTATTACTATATTTGTCATGGTGACCTGTGATCAGTGATCTCTGATGTTACTATTGCAACAAGATTATGATGAGTTGAAGGTTCAGATGATGGTTAACATTTTTTAGCAATATTTTAAAATTAAAGTACATACATTGTTTTTTTTAGACATAATGTTATTGCACATTTAATAGACTATAGTATAGGGTAAGCATAACTTTTATGTGCACTGGGAAACCAAAAAATTCCTGTTGACTCGCTTTATTGAGATATTTGCTTTATTGCAGTGGTCTGGAATGAAACCCGCAATATCTCCAAGGTCTGCCTGTACAGTTATTAGAAATGAGAAGGCAGCTTGGATTGAGTGTTGATAAGAATTAATCTCCAAGATGAAGTGAGAAATACTGGTACAGAGTTAAGTGTGCTATCATTTGTTTAAAAACACATACACACACACACACACACGTTTGTAAGCATATAAAATATCCCTGGAAGGGAAGATATTCCAAGGAGAAGAACTGCTTAATTGAGGAGCAAACATGGGAAAGCAATTACTTTTCACCATATACCATTTTGTACCTTTTTCATTTTATACTATGTGTTGGCACTGTCTGTTCCAAAATTAATTGTTTTCTAAAATACCTTTTATTTTTTGTCTCCTTCTGTTCACAAGGAGGACATCGTGGCTCCACATTATGTTGATACAATTAGCATAATCTCAGCTCCCTTCTTCTTTCTCCCTTTATTTTGTGCCTAAATAAGTAAATAATTGTCCCCCAAATGAGCAAGAGGAACGTGGGGCAAAGCACTTCCATGTTACAGAACAATGTTAGCAAAACATCAAAATATGTGTACTTGGAAAAGATCTGAAAAACTATATAGTAAATGTTAACAGTGTTTAATCCTGAGTGGGGGCATCATAGGTAATTTTGGTTTGGGTCTTGGTATTTTCTGTGATTTCCAAAGTTTACACAATAATATGTCTTATTCTGGTAATAATTTTTAAGTTTTTTTCTTTTTTTAAACTTTCTGCTACTCACCTGGTTCCTGTCCCTGGCATTTGCATATCGAAACCTCTGGATATAATAGAAGACCAGCCAGGCGAGGGAAATGATCATCAGAACGATGAAGGAGATGGAGACAAACACAACCGAGGTGCGGCTCACGTATTTCTGCAAGTTCCGGGTTCCAATGGTGATGTACATCGTCACGGTGATGTTTCTCTCCAGCAGGCTTACTATCTCCTTCCCTTTGGGCTCAGGAATCATTATTGCCACGATGTCTTCTACACCTGTTGTGAGAGGGACAACAGGGTAAGGGGACGAGAGAAAGAGAAAATCATAGTGAAATGTCTGGACAAAGGAACAGGCACCAAATAATGACACTTCTTTCAGTGATTCTATGCCAGATCAAATAGCCAGGTCTAATTCTCAGATCTAATAGCCAGAAATGGAGTTGAAATTTTTCTTTCTTCAGCTAACTTGGGATGCTGCTATCTTGTATATGAGAAAAGAACCTAAAACAAACTCGTGATTTTGGTACCAGCGAGGTCATGATGGTGCTACTTCCTAGCTCCCTAAGGTGGTGTGACCCTGGTCTAGTAAAGGGTAGACCCTTCCCAACCAGCCTAGGTTACAGTTCTATGTTGCATTTCACAGATCCCCCCCGAGGAGGGGAAAAGGCACTTTGTACCCCATGACAAAGGATAAAATGCCCAGTTTTATGTCATCTGTCTGTGAGTTCTCTCTTTCCCATGGACACTAGGGGTACTCAATTACAGATTTCTACTCATCATTCCCAAGGCAGTTTTCTCCTACAGTGAGTACCGAAAGCAACTCCAAAGTGTATTAAAATATAGTTGATTTACAACATTATATTAGTTTCAGGCATATAGCATAGTGATTCAGCATTTTTATAGATTATTCTCTATTATGAGTTATTACAAGATAATGACTATAATTCCCTGTGCTATACTATATGTCCTGTTGCTCATCTATTTTATACATAGTAAGTAGTTTGTATTGGTTAATCCCATACCCCTAATTTGTCTCTGCCGCCTTCTGTCTCCCCTTCGGTAACCACAAGTTTGTTTTCTATATCTGTGAGTCTGTTTATGCCAAAGGACTCTTCTTAACAAGCTCTATTATGACCTGCCAACATAAAATAATGGTCTCAGAATTATCTTCTGCTTATTTTACCTAATTCAATATAAACAGTTTGTGTATTCTCACGCCAAGCACAGGAAGGATAGAGGCTGTATGGATCATTCCAGGATGGTTTTACCTCCACTAATACTCTCACTGCAAAGTGTCTTACTGGACACTTTGAAGCAGAAGTGGTACCTTTCTTCAGTCTGAGTTATCTGGGTCATTGTCCCTGTTCTTCATGACACTCTGAGGCACAGCCTCTTGGTGAGCAGTTCAGGGGCCTCTGTAAGGGGTCTTTAGTAAGGATTTGATATCAGCTCCACATGAGCCTACTCGACATGCCACTGTGGCTGATGCACAGATTAGAACATCGATCTCACTAGGACAGTTCTCAGGGATCACCCCAATTCAAACCCATGCCTGCAACGTTCTTTATGGGCCCCACTTCGACGTGGAAATATCCTATTACTTGGGGTTACTACAAATTAAAGTGCAAATTTACAATTAGGGTATAGATTCTGGACAAAAGTAAACACCACTTCAGCTGCTTAAAGCTGGCCTTATTCACGTGCTGAGGTCAGTCAGCGAGATGGAATGACCAGATTATATTTGTTCAGGGTGTTGCAAGTCTCTTAGAAGTTATTTAGGGCTTTCACTTGACCTTGATTTCTAGGCAGTTTTTCCATCCTAAGTTCTTTGATGGTATTTCACTTAGGCTGAATGAATACTTTTAAAAGCTAACTAGATACAATGGTGTCTGTGTATGAGACATCAATTATATGATTTTTTAAATTCCTAAAACCTTTGTGCTGGCTCAACTGTAAAATCACAAAACTACACAGTGTTCAGATTAGGCTGTTATTTCTGGGAATTACTGAAACTGATGACTTAGATTTCAACTTTGCAGAATTTACTGACAATTCTGATGCTTGTTCTCTCATCATGTTTACTTCAGCTAATGGTTGCATGTGGTCTGAGGTTTAGTGAGGAATTAAAGCTGTTGGAAGGCTTTGTCTTTACAGAAATATGATCCTCTTTGCATACTGGACTAATCTGGCCTGATGAAGCTCATCCCAGTGCTGTAGGCACTTTGTAGATATTTAATCAGTGACAGAATCCTAAGTTTTTGTTTTTGTTTTATTTATGTTTTTTAAGCGTGTCTATTCAAGGCTCCAGAATGAGATTTTTTTTTTTTTTGAGGATGAGATCTTGGGGTTATTTATATAAGACCCTGTATGCTCAGACTTGGAAAAGTTTTATACTTTTTAGTAGTCAGTTTATCAATATATTCCTCTATGGCATCATTTTGATACTCTGTTTAGGAAGCTCTTCTCCACCAAAGATGACAGAAATACTCATCTAAAATTGCTTTTCGAAACCTTAAATGTAGTTTCATTTTTCCATTTAAATCTTGAACAATCTGAATGTGATTCAATAACAACACATTTGTTGAGCTCCTATAATGTGCTGGGCAGAAAGGAGATAGATAGGATGCAATTTATTTTTCCCCTAAATTCTCAGACATATATTGTTGTCTACTTTTGGATTTTTTTTTTTTTTTATTGTAAGATGAGTCTATCTTTCGCTGACCAACACCAGGCTCTTTGGGTTGTGGAGCTGTTAACATATTTACTATTTGGTAGCCTAACCCTTTCTTCACCAATTTCCACCCCTCCTGGCAGAACAATGCTCCTATTATCTCCTTAATTTTATTAAGAGACCATAGAGAGTAACAGTGAAGAACTGGGCTCTGGAACTGGACGGCTTTTTCAAACTTCAGCTCAGCATGTTTAAAATAGGGAACCAGAAATGCAAATCAAAACTACAATGAGGTATCACCTCACACCAGTAGAATGGGCATCATCAGAAAATCTACAAACAACAAATGCTGGAGAGGGTGTGGAGAAAAGGGAACCCTCTTGCCCTGTTGGTGGGAATGTAAATTGATACAGACACTGTGGAGAACAGTCTGGAGGTTCCTTAAAAAACTAAAAATAGAACTACCATATGACCCAGCAATCCCACTACAGGGCATATACCCAGAGAAAACCATAATGCAAAAAGACACATGCACCCCAATGTTCACAGCAGCACTATTTACAATAGCCAGGTCATGGAAGCAACCTAAATGTCCATCGACAGATGAATGGATAAAGAAGATGTGGTACCTATAGACAATGGAATATTACTCAGCCATAAAAAGGAATGAAATTGGGTCATTTGTAGAGACGTGGATGGATCTAGAGACTGTCATACAGAGTGAAGTCAGAAAGAGAAAAACAAATATTGTATATTAATGCATATATGTGGAACCTAGAAAAGTGGTACAGATGAACTGGTTTGCAGGGCAGAAATAGAGACACAGATGTAGGGAACAAATGTATGGACACCAAGGGGGGAAAATGGTGGGGGGTGAGTGGTGGGTGGTGGGGTGGTGGGATGAATTGGGAGATTGGGATTGACATGTATACACTGATGTGTATAAAATGGAAAACTAATAAGAACCTGCTGTATAAAAAAATAAGTAAAATTCTAAAATTCAAAATAAAAAAATAGGCAACCAAATTTTGGATATCCACAAAATTTTAAATTACCCATCACCCATTTTTCAGGACATGAGAAAACATTTTCTCTTCCTATAAAGTATAATTAGCTACTTTAACGCATTTATTTTAAACTTAAGTGCTTAGTTACACTACCTGTGTTGTTCGTCCCACTGTTGTGCTTTCATGATATATGACATCCGCTTGAAAAGACAGTGAAAATGGAAATGGGGCGGTTCTTTTCATCTGGACCTCAACCTTATTCATCTTCAATATTCATAATGAATTTCTAGGGCTGATGATGGTAAAAAATAGATGGGATTCTGGGATATTTCTCCATGCACTTTAGGCTATTACTGTGCATGATAAAAAGAGATGCTGAGGGTATCCATTTATCCCAATAGAAATAGTCATTAGGAATTTAGGTATTTAGGGTGTCCAAAAATGGTACAAAGTGGGCTTGATGAATTATCTGAGCAGTCTGATCAATGCACAAAATCCAGGACCAAAAGCTGCTACAGGATCTAATCTGTTCAAAATAAGACATGTGCACCAATGTGAGTTTTCAGACAATTCCCAGATCTTTGCTTCATTTTGAAGATGCAGCTAGCGTCCCAGAGAAGCCAGCAGATTCTCCCCAGGTAGGTTGTAGTGTAATTGCTCTGAGGGTGTACGTGAGGAGGGGGCGAGGGGAGAAGTGGGGGTGATGGGGGAGAGCGCGCTGAAAGCCCCGCTGAGAGATCTCCTTAGAGTTCAGTGCTGCCTTAAGCATCGGATCTATGACACACAGGAGGCTCTGAGGCTTGGGGAAGAGAAGTTAACAAAAAGCATATTTTGGATGGGTAAAATCTACAAAGAGGTCCTGCTATTTGGGCAATTCTATGTATACTCTGACTCCTAGTCACTGTAATAGAGTGTCTCTTTTTGCAAAATGATGCCAGCCTACCATCTATTTTCCTCCCAAAGGCACTTTCTACTTCTGAGTGGTCGCTGCTGTGTAATTATCGTGTATCCTGGAAAAACTCTTCAGCCCTGCAAGAGAACGTGTGACCAGGACACACAGGACCCTGCTGCCAGTTAAACAGCAGGAGCAGCCTGTAGTTTTAGTGCTTCCTTTTCCCGGGAGAGGGCTCAATTGCCATCATCTAATTTGGTACATAAGTAAGGAATCAAAACAAAAGTTCAAAAAGCCAAAGAATGTTGAATAACCAGGAAATCCTTTACTTATGAATTCAAAACCAGGTTGTTTAAACACTGTGTTAATAGAATGTTTAGAAAACCAGCAAAGGGCTAGATATTTTACAGGGCTGGCGGCCCCATCCTTCCTGTGCATCTTGGAGGGTGATACAATTCCTCCTAAGTTCATGTGAGGAAAAATCCTTTTTCAATTCTCTGCATCCTCTCTCCCCTAATCCTTACTTTAGTTCCATGGATGGCCCTTTAGAATTTAGTCAATACTAAGAGAAACCTGCAGTTTCCATTTGTAGATATTTTTTATTTATACACTTAATATCTACTTTTTTAAAAAAGAGTCAGTTCCTGATTATTATCTATTCTCAAGTGAGACAATGTATGTGAAATGATTTATAAAGCCTGCAAAGTACCATAGAAATGTAAAGTATTATCACTTTCTGCATTCATTTAAAATTTATTTTTAACAAACACAGATGCAAAAATAAAGCACTCACAAATAGATTCTAACAATATAGTAAAAACTCTTCATGACCCAGGGGATTTATCCTAGGAAGGTGAGGGTGATTTAACATTAGAAAATGTGTTCACGATTAGGGGAAGCTCAGTAAAGGATGTACAAGAAGGTTTTGTTTTACAACTTTTCTGTAAGTCTAAAAATATGTCCAAAAAAGTTTAAAACTTATTTATAGGTTTTTTATACTTATTGTTTGGTAATGCTTAAGAGTCTAATTAGAGGTTATTTGGTCTACCTCTCTGGATGCATCTTAACTGAGACAGCCAAGTGAGGAAGTGTATTTAGGAGGAGAGTGCCTTGTGTTTGGGTTATCTTGACTCTGGAGAACCACATGGCAAACTAACCACAGAGGAAGAGAGGCGGGCAGAGAAATCTTCCCCATAGAGGAGACGAGTTGTGTGTTAAATGGGATAGGGCGGGTGGGAGGGAGGGAGATGCAAGAGGGAGGAGATATGGGGGCATATGTATATGTATAACTGATTCACTTCGTTATACAGCAGAAACTAACACACCATTGTAAAGCAATTATACTTCAATAAAGATGTTAAAAAAAAATAGAGTCCAGGGCTTAGAATGCAGAGAGATGGCTGCCTTGGGCTATTCCTGGCAGAGAATCATAAATTCAGATCCTACAGGTGCCAGGCCAGGAATCTAAATATAAGCCCAGTGAAAAGACAATAGGAAATGAGATGATTTGAGAAGAAAATAACACACATCCATCTAAAGGTTGGTTTGTTTGTTTTTTTTAACTGGAAAGCACCTGGAGTTAGTCTTTGGGCCACTCGTTTTCAATCCATGATAGATTCAAGAGTTTAAGAGGGAAGAGCAGAAGGATTAAAAATTTTTTTTTTTTTTAATTTATGGCTGTGTTGGGTCTTCGTTTCTGTGCGAGGGCTTTCTCTAGTTGTGGCGAGCGGGGGCCACTCTTCATCGCGGTGCGCGGGCCTCTCACTGTCGCGGCCTCTCTTGTTGCGGAGCACAAGCTCCAGATGCGCAGGCTCAGTAATTGTGGCTCACGGGCCCAGTTGCTCCACGGCGTGTGGGATCTTCCCAGACCAGGGCTCGAACCCATGTCCCCTGCATTGGCAGGCAGATTCTCAACCACTGCGCCACCAGGGAAGCCTCGAGTAAAAGGATTTTGAGGTGTCTGTCTAGCCCAGCATCAGATGGAAAAGTAGACCAGACTTTATGACAGAAGCCCTATGGAGTAAAGAGCTAATGTTCAATGAACTTTGGAAATAAGACCATAGGCCTAGAATATTTTCAAATACAGTTTTTCTGTGTAAATGAAAGTTTGCACGCAGGGAGAAACGAGGGTAGCAACTATCAGACTGCCGGTGAATGTCTCACCCCAAACCTTAATACAGCACTGTGTGTGCTATATTTTATGCACAAGCACATCTCACAATTCTCTCCATTCTACAGCTTTCCAGGAGTTATTCCTGGACTAACAGGGGAGGGAGCCTCAAAAGTAAATACATTTCAAAATGGTAAAATATTCATTTGAGAAGTGGTTTGAGTACCTAGTGTGAAAACAGGAAGAGTAACAACAGTAAAGAGGTCAAATACATTTTTGACAAGAGAATCAGATATGTACATTGAAAATAAGGGCATTACTGTAAACAAGGTACATTATACATCTGAAAAAAAGATTTAGATAAACATTTAGAACACTGTGTCTTTCCTTCATTACATCAGTCAAACAAATAAAATTTGATATTTAGTATCTACCAAAGATTCCAGGTTTGTTCCAGAGAATGAAACATTAAAATTCCTTTTTGGGGGGAATTAAAAAAATGTGTTAATGCATTTCAGTACATTAACAAATTAAAGGAATACAACATATGATTATCTGGTGTAGCTAGCTGTCCTCCAACATCTGCTCTCTTGCACTTCTATGATATTAGTGTCTCAGATGGGCACAGGCTGTTGAGTGAAAAGCATTAATCATCAGTAGCCTCCCTTGCAGCTAGATATGGCTATGTGATGAATATTTGGCCATTGAGATGTTGAGTGGAGATGACGTTTGCTACTCCAAGGTCTTTTCCATAAAAGGGCTGAGTATGTGCACCCCAGATCCTCTCTCTTTTTCTCTGACTTAACCTGGAGAGAGGTAGTGCAGCCGGCTTCTTAGAGACCTAAGCCATATGTTGGGAATGGTAGCCATTCTGATTCTTATGAAGAGAAATGTATGGAAACTTACTTAATATGATATAAAGTATCTTCCAGAAATAGTACATTAAATGGAAGAAACATTAGAAGTTTTCAATTCAAATCATGAATAAGACAAGGATGAGCCAATATTCAAAGTAGAAGTAATATTTGGTGCAAAGAAACATAGGAATTAAAGTGGTAAATCTTGGAAAGGAAGAGTACAAACTGTCATTATTTGATGGATCACATGACCATCTGAAAAAGCCAAGATAACTCAGCTATTAAAATTAGGAGAATGCTCAGTAAAATATAAGCTTCAAGATCAACATACAAAAATTAGGAGGTTCCTATACACCAGTAATACCTAACGAGAATACGTAATGGAAAAACTGATCTATACATATAGCAGCAGAAGTCATAAAATATCTAAGGATAAACCTAATAAATACTAGCCTTATATGAAGAGAACTATACAATAAAGTTTCTTTGTAAGACATCAAACATTTCTTTTTTTTTTTTTTTTTTTTTTTTTTAGGTGAGGAAGAGGTTTTTTTTTTTTTTTATTAGTTTCTGCTTTATAACAAAGTGAATCAGTCATACATATACATCTGTTCCCACATCCCCTCCCTCATGCATCTCCCTCCCTCCCACCCTCCCCATCCCTCCCCTCCAGGCAGTCACAAAGCACCGAGCTGATCTCCCCTCTGCGGCTGCTTCCCACTATCTATCTACCCTACGTTTGGTAGTGTATATATGTCCATGCCTCTCTTTCGCTTTGTCACAGCTTACCCTTCCCCCTCCCCATATCCTCAAGTCCATTCTCAAGTAGGTCTGTGTCTTTATTCCCGTTTTACCTCTAGGTTCTTCATGACATTTTTTTTCTTATATTCCATATATATGTGTTAGCATACGGTATTTGTCTTTCTCTTTCTGACTTACTTCACTCTGTATGACAGACTCTAGGTCTATCCACCTCATTACAAATAGCTCAGTTTCGTTTCTTTTTATGGCTGAGTAATATTCCATTGTATATATGTGCCACATCTTCTTTATCCATTCATCCGATGATGGACACTTAGGTTGTTTCCAGCTCCGGGCTATTGTGAATAGAGCTGCAATGAACATTTTGGTACATGTCTCTTTTTGAATTATGGTTTTCTCAGGGTATATGCCTAGTAGTGGGATTGCTGGATCATATGGTAGTTCTATTTTTAGTTTTTTAAGGAACCTCCATACTGTTCTCCATAGTGGCTGTACCAATTCACATTCCCACCAGCAGTGCAAGAGTGTTCCCTTTTCTCCACACCCTCTCCAGCATTTATTGTTTCTAGATTTCTTGATGATGGCCATTCTGACTGGTGTGAGATGATATCTCATTGTAGTTTTGATTTGCATTTCTCTAATGATTAATGATGTTGAGCATTCTTTCATGTGTTTGTTGGCAGTCTGTATATCTTCTTTGGAGAAATGCCTATTTAAGTCTTCTGCCCATTTTTGGATTGGGTTGTTTGTTTTTTTGCTATTGAGCTGCATGAGCTGTTTATAAATTTTGGAGATTAATCCTTTGTCAGTTGCTTCATTTGCAAATATTTTCTCCCATTCTGAGGGTGGTCTTTTGGTCTTGTTTATGGTTTCCTTTGCTGTGCAAAAGCTTTGAAGTTTCATTAGGTCCCATGTGTTTATCTTTGTTTTTATTTCCATTTCTCTAGGAGGTGGGTCCAAAAGGATCTTGCTGTGATTTATGTCATAGAGTGTTCTACCTATGTTTTCCTCTAAGAGTTTGATAGTTTCTGGCCTTACATTTAAGTCTTTAATCCATTTTGAGCTTATTTTTGTGTATGGTGTTAGGGAATGATCTAATCTCATACTTTTACATGTCCCTGTCCAGTTTTCCCAGCACCACTTATTGAAGAGGCTGTCCTTTCTCCACTGTACATTCCTGCCTCCTTTATCAAAGATAAGTTGGCCATATGTGCGTGGGTTTATCTCTGGGCTTTCTATCCTGATCCACTGATCTATCTTTCTGTTTTTATGCCAGTACCACACTGTCTTAATTACTGTAGCTTTGTAGTATAGTCTGAAGTCAGGGAGCCTGATTCCTCCAGCTCCTTTTTTCGTTCTCAAGATTGCTTTGGCTATTCGGGGTCTTTTGTTTTTCCAAACAAATTTTGAAATTTTTTGTTCTAGTTCTGTGAAAAATGCCAGTGGTAGTTTGATAGGGATTGCATTGAATCTGTAGATTGCTTTGGGTAGTAGAGTCATTTTCACAATATTGATTCTTCCAATCCAGGAGCATGGTATATCTCTCCATCTGTTTGTATCATCTTTAATTTCTTTCATCAGTGTCTTATAATTTTCTGCATACAGGTCTTTTGTCTCCTTAGGTAGGTTTATTCCTAGATATTTTATTCTTTTTGTTGCAGTGGTAAATGGGAGTGTTTTCTTGATTTCATTTTCAGATTTTTCATCATTAGTGTACAGGAATGCCAGAGATTTCTGTACATTAATTTTGTAACCTGCTACTTTACCAAATTCATTGATTAGCTCTAGTAGTTTTTCGGTAGCATCTTTAGGATTCTCTATGTATAGTATCATGTCATCTGCAAACAATGACAGCTTTACTTCTTCTTTTCCGATTTGGATTCCTTTTATTTCCTTTTCTTCTCTGATTGCTGTGGCTAAAACTTCCAAAACTAGGTTGAATAAGAGTGGTGAGAGTGGGCAGCCTTGTCTTGTTCCTGATCTTAGTGGAAATGGTTTCAGTTTCTCACCATTGAGGACAATGTTGGCTGTGGGTTTGTCATATATGGCCTTTATTATGTTGAGGAAAGATCCCTCTATGCTTACTTTCTGCAGGGTTTTTATCATAAATGGGTGTTGAATTTTGTCGAAAGCTTTCTCTGCATCTATTGAGATGATCATATGGTTTTTCTCCTTCAACTTGTTAATATGGTGTATCACATTGATTGATTTGCGTATATTGAAGAATCCTTGCATTCCTGGAATAAACCCCACTTGATCATGGTGTATGATCCTTTTAATGTGCTGTTGGATTCTGTTTGCTAGTATTTTGTTGAGGATTTTTGCATCTATGTTCATCAGTGATATTGGCCTGTAGTTTTCTTTCTTTGTGACATCCTTGCCTGGTTTTGGTATCAAGGTGATGGTGGCCTCGTAGAATGAGTTTGGGAGTGTTCCTTCCTCTGAAATTGTTTGGAAGAGTTTGAGAAGGATGGGTGTTATCTCTTCTCTAAATGTTTGATAGAATTCGCCTGTGAAGCCATCTGGTCCTGGGCTTTTGTTTGATGGAAGATATTTAATCACAGTTTCAATTTCAGTGCTTGTGATTGATCTATTCATATTTTCTATTTCTTCCTGAGTCAGTCTTGGCAGGTTGTGCATTTCTAAGAATTTGTCCATTTCTTCTGTGTTGTCCATTTTATTGGCATAGAGTTGCTTGTAGTAATCTCTCATGATCTTTTGTATTTCTGCAGTGTCAGTTGTTACTTCTCCTTTCATTTCTAATTCTATTGATTTGAGTCTTCTCCCTTCTTTTCTTGATGAGTCTGGCTAATGGTTTGTCAATTTTGTTTATCTTTTCAAAGAACCAGCTTTTAGTTTGGTTGATCTTTGCTATCGTTTCCTTCATTTCTTTTTCATTTATTTCTGATCTGATCTTTATGATTTCTTTCCTTCTGCTAGCTTTGGGGTTTTTTTTGTTCTTCTTTCTCTAATTGCTTTAGGTGCAGGGTCAGGTTGTTTACTCGAAATGTTTCCTGTTTCTTAAGGTGGGATTGTATTGCTATAAACTTCCCCCTTAGAACTGCTTTTGCTGCATCCCATAGGTTTTGGGTTGTCGTGTCTCCATTGTCATTTGTTTCTAGGTATTTTTTAATTTCTTCTTTGATTTCTTCAGTGATCACTTCGTTATTGAGTAGTGTATTGTTTAGCCTCCATGTGTTTGTATTTTTTACAGATCTTTTCCTGTAATTGATGTCTAGTCTCATAGCATTGTGGTCGGAAAAGATACTTGATACAATTTCAATTTTCTTAAATTTACCAAGGCTTGATTTGTGACCCAAGATATGATCTATCCTGGAGAATGTTCCATGAGCACTTGAGAAAAATGTGTATTCTGTTGTTTTTGGATGAAATGTCCTGTAAATATCAACTAAGTCCATCTTGTTTAATGTATCATTTAAAGCTTGTGTTTCCTTATTTATTTTCATTTTGGACGATCTGTCCATTGGTGAAAGTGGGGTGTTAAAGTCCCCTACTATGATTGTGTTACTGTCGATTTCCCCTTTTATGGCTGTTAGTATTTGCCTTATGTATTGAGGTGCTCCTATGTTGGGTGCATAAATATTTACAATTGTTATATCTTCTTCTTGGATCGATCCCTTGATCATTATGTAGTGTCCTTCTTTGTCTCTTCTAATAGTCTTTATTTTAAAGTCTATTTTGTTTGATATAAGAATTGCTACTCCTGCTTTCTTTTGATTTCCATTTGCATGGAATATCTTTTTCCATCTCCTTACTTTCAATCTGTATGTGTCTTTAGGTCTGAAGTGGGTCTCTTGTAGACAGCATATATATGGGTCTTGTTTTTGTATCCATTCAGCCACTCTGTGTCTTTTGGTGGGAGCAGTTAGTCCATTTACATTTAAGGTAATTATTGATATGTATGTTCCTATTCCCATTTCCTTAATTGCTTTGGGTTCGTTATTGTAGGTATATTCCTTCTGTTGTGTTTCTTGCCTAGAGAAGTTCCTTTAGCATTTGTTGTAAAGCTGGTTTGGTGGTGCTGAACTCTCTCAGCTTTTGCTTGTCTGTAAAGGTTTTAATTTCTCCATCAAATCTGAATGAGATCCTTGCTGGGTAGAGTAATCTTGGCTGCAGGTTTCTCTCCTTCATCACTTTAATTATGTCCTGCCACTCCCTTCTGGCTTGTAGAGTTTCTGCTGAGAGATCAGCTGTTAACCTGATGGGGATTCCCTTGTGTGTTATTTGTTGTTTTTCCCTTGCTGCTTTTAATATGATTTCTTTGTGTTTAATTTTTGACAGTTTGATTAATATGTGTCTTGGTGTATTTCTCCTTGGATTTATTCTGTATGGGACTCTCTGTGCCTCCTGGACTTGATTAACTATTTCCTTTCCCATATTGGGGAAGTTTTCAACTATAATCTCTTCAAATATTTTCTCAGTCCCTTTCTTTTTCTCTTCTTTTTCTGGAACCCCTATAATTCGAATGTTGGTGCGTTTAATGTTGTCCCAGAGGTCTCTGAGACTGTCCTCTGTTCTTTTCATTCTTTTTTCTTTATTTTGCTCTGCATCAGTTATTTCCACTATTTTATCTTCCACCTCACTTATCCGTTCTTCTGCCTCAGTTATTCTGCTATTGATCCCATCTAGAGTATTTTTTATTTCATGTATTGTGTTTTTAATCGATGCTTGATTCATCTTTAGTTCTTCTAGGTCCTTGTTAACTGTTTCTTGCATTTTGTCTATTCTATTTCCAAGATTTTGGATCATCTTTACCATCATTATTCTGAATTCTTTTTCAGGTAGACTGCCTATTACCTCTTCATTTGTTAGGTCTGGTAGGTTTTTATCTTGCTCCTTCACCTGCTGTGTGTTTTTCTGTCTTCTCATTTTGCTTATGTTACTGTGTTTGGGGTCTGCTTTTTGCAGGCTGCAGATTCGTAGTTCCCGTTGTTTTTCGTGTCTGACCCCAGTGGCTAAGGTTGTTTCAGTAGGTTGTGTAGGCTTCCTGGTGGGGGGGACTAATGCCTGTGTTCTGGTGGTTGAGGCTCGATCTTGTCTTTCTGGTGGACAGGTCCACGTCTGGTGGTGTGTTTTGGGGTGCCTATGGCCTTATTATGTTTTTAGGTAGCTTCTCTGCTAATGGGTGGGGTTGTGTTCCTGCCTTGCTAGTTGCTTGGCATAGGGTGACCAGCACTGTAGCTTGCTGGTCGTTGACTGAAGCTGGGTGCTGGTGTTGGGATGGAGATCTCTGGGAGATTTTCGCTGCTTGATATTATGTGGAGCTGGGAGGTCTCTTGTGGACCCGTGTCCTGAAGTTGGCTCTCCCACTTCAGAGGCACAGCACTGGCTCCTGGCTGCAGCACCAAGAGCCTTTCATCCACCCAGCTCAGAATAACGGAGAAAAAGCAGAAAGAAAGAATTAGTAGAAGAAAGAAAGAGAGAGGGAAAGAAAGGAAGAAGGGAAGAAAGGAAGGAAGGAAGAAAGAAAGAAAGGAGGGAGGGAGTGAGGAAGGATGGAAAGAAAGAAGGAAAGAAAGGAGGGAGGGAGGGAGCAATGAAAGCAAAAGGAAGAGTGAATGGAAGAAGGGAGGGAGGAAGGAAAGAAAGAAAGACAGGAGGGAGGGAGGGAGGAAGGAAAGAAAAAGAAAGTGGAAAGAAGAAGGGTGGGAGGGAGGGAGGAAAGAAAAAGAAAGAAGGAAAGGAAGAGCGGAGGGAGGGAGGGAGGAAGGGAAGGTAGGAAAAAAAGAAAGAGCAGGTAAAGTAAAATAGAATAAAGTATGAAATATAGTAGCGTTATTAAAATTAGAAAGTAATTATTGAAAAAAAAAACGGACCGATAGAACCCTGGGACATATGGTGGAAGCAAAGCTATACAGAGAGAATCTTACACAGAAGATTACACATACACATTCACAAAAAGAGAGCAGGGGGAAAAATCAAAAATCTTGCTCTCCAAGCCCACCTCCTCAATTTGGGATAATTCGTTGTAAAAAGAGGAAAAGGGCAAGAAGTCTGAAATCTTGCTCTCTAAGTCCACCTCCTTACTTTGGAATAATTCGTTGTAAAAAGAGGAAAAGGGGGGAAAGTCTTAAATCTTGTCCTCAAAGTCCACTTCCTCAATTTAGGATGATTCGCTGTCCATTCATGCACTCCACAGACGCAGGGCACATCAAATGGACCGTGGAGCTTTAATCCGCTGCCTCCGAGGCTGCACAGAGAGATTTCCCTGACTCTGCTCTCACAGCTCCCGGGTCTCAGCCTTGGACCTGGCCCCGTCTCTGTGCATAGGTCGCTGGAGGGCATCCGTTCTTTGCTCAGACAGGACGGGTTTAACGGAGCCGCTGATTCGGGGGCTCTGGCTCACTCATGCGGAGGGGAGGGAGGGGCGCGCAGTGTGGGGCGGGCCTGCGGCGGCAGAGGCCGGCGTGACGTTGCAGCAGCCCGTGGCGCTCCGTGCGCTTTCCCGGGAAAGCCGTCCCCGGGTCTTGGGACCCCGGCAGTGGCGGGGTGCACAGGTCCCCCGGAAGGTGGGGCGGACAGTGACCCGTGCTCGCACACAGGCCCCGCGGCTGAAACATTTCTGAAGAAGCAGATTTTATTTCAGCCAAAGTGTTATTCAGTATTATGTATTTCGTTTCCAAACATATGTGATTTTTAAAGTTATCCATTTGCAATCATTATTATTTTGGCATTGTTGCATTATGGTCAAAGGAACACAGTCTCTTGATATTGATCCTTAATCATCTAATTTATTTTTGGGGGGTAAATGTTCCATTTGTATTCAGAAACAGTGTATTTGAAAACATTATTTGCTGTGTATACATATCTCATTGATTAAGCTTATTAATTATATTTAGATCTTCTGTAACTGTTTATTTTCACCTGCTTGATTGTCTCAAAGGGGAGTGTCAAAATGTCTCATACAACTGTTGCTTTGTATGTTTTCTCTCTGAAATTCTGTCAGTTGCTGCTGTACCTTGAGTTTGTGTAGTTAACTGCGTGTGTGTTCATGACGGTTACATCCACTTACACTATTGTTGCTGTAGAGAGGTCTGATGCCACCATGATTCTTGTTGTTTGGAAGTGATCTGTTCTTCCTCTTTGTAACCTTTTGGAGTTACATTTGAGAATAGCCTTTGATATTCTTAAATGTCACTAGGTCTATTTATGAGTATTCATTCATTAGTTTGGTAGTACATGAACACTTTCAATTCAAGCTATTTCATTCTTTCTTTGATTCTAAAAGATTTATCTTCATACTTTATTGAAATATTTCCTCCTATATTTTTTCTCTCCTGTGATTCCTATTATCCTGTTGGTGGCACTTATTCTTCTAGTCACCATAAATGTCTGAAACATTTATCTTCATACTTTATTGAAATATTTCCTCCTATATTTTTTCTCTCCTGTGATTCCTATTATCCTGTTGGTGGCACTTATTTTTCTGGTCACCATTTTTTTTAATACTTTCCCCCTCTCATTTAAAAAAACTTTTATTTTGAAACAATTATAAACTAATAAGTGGCAAAAATAATACACAGAGGTCCCATGCACCCATCTCCCAGCCCCCTCCAATGGTGGCATCTTACATATTATAGTGCATTATCAAAACAAGAAATTGATTGGCACAATACAATCAACTAGATTATAGGACTTAGACATCATTAGTTTTGGCAAAACTACACCCAAAATGTCTTCGTATAAAACTCTGTGACAGGGGCTTCCCTGGTGGTGCAGTGGTTGAGAGTCCGCCTGCCGATGCAGGGGACACGGGTTCGTGCCCCGGTCCGGGAAGATCCCACGTGCCGCGGAGCGGCTGGGCCCGCGAGCCATGGCCACGGAGCCTGTGTGTCCGGAGCCTGTGCTCTGCAACGGGAGAGGCCACAGCAGTGAGAGGCCCGCGTACAGAAAAAAAAAAAAAAAAACAACTCTGTGACAGGTGGCTGCCCGTAGGTGGTTGTGGCCGCTGTGCCCAGAGGGAGGCGGCGGCAGCGGTGGTGGCGAATGATGCCTGGGAGACTCCTCTGGGGGGACATTTTGGAGCTGGAGGCAACTTTGGAGGAGACCGACAGCCAGAGGAAGGAGAGGCAAAAGAGCTCTGTGGATGACGGAATTCGGATATGGGATTATGGACCTGTACTTCCCTTATAGGGCTGTTATGAAGATTTAAACAAGATAAGCCAAAAACATATTACACAATGCTGGAGTGACAGAAGGAAGTCAAGGCAGCATGATGACTCAGATGGGAAATCAGAAACAATAGAAAATGGTGTTGCAGATGACCGGGATGCTCCCAAACCCAAAAGAGCTAAAATGAAAGAGAAGCTAAATGGTGACACCGAGGAAGGATGTAACAGACTTTCAGATGAATTTTCTAAATCTCATAAGACAAGAAGAAAAGATCTCTCAAATAGAGATATTGATGAATATGAAAAAAAATCAAAGCGAGTGTCATCCTTAGATAGTTCTACTCATAAATCAAGTGATAATTAACTAGAAGAGACCCTAACACGTGAACAGAAAGAAGGAGCATTCTCCAATTTCCTTATTTCTGAAGAGACTATAAAGCTTCTGAAAGGTCGAGGGCCAACATATCTCTTTCTTATTCAAGTTAAGACTTTTGGTTCTGTATATGAAGGAAAAGATTTAATTGCTCAAGCACGGACAGGAACAGGAAAGACATTCTCTTTTGCCACCCCCTTGATTGAAAGACTCCAAAGAAATCAAGAGACAATTAAAAAAAGCCGCTCACCAAAGGTACTTGTTTTGGCTCCTACAAGGGAACTGGCAAACCAAGTAGCCAAAGACTTCAAATATATAAGTAGGAAACTAGTGTGGCGTGTTTTTATGGTGGAACATCGTATCAAAGCCAAATTAATCATATTCAAAATGGTATTGACATCTTGGTTGGGACCCCTGGTCGTATCAAAGATCATCTGCAGAGTGTCTGATTAGATCTTTCTAAACTGCACCACGTTGTGCTTGATGAAGTGGATCAAATGTTAGATTTAGGTTTTGCTGAAAAAGTTGAAGATATTATCCACGGATCCTACAAAACTGATTCTGAAGACAATCCTCAGACTTTACTTTTTTCTGCAACTTGCCACAGTGGGTATACAAAGTTGCAAAAAAATACATGAAATCCAGATATGAACAGGTTGACCTTGTTGGGAAAATGACTCAAAAGGTTGCCACTACTGTGGAACATCTGACCGTCCAGTGCCATTAATCTCAGAGGCCAGCAGTTATTGGAGATGTCCTTCAAGTCTACAGCGGGTCTGAAGGGAGGGCTATTATCTTCTGTGAGACCAAAAAGAATGTAACTGAAATGGCCATGAATCCACACATAAAAGAGAATGCCCAGTGTTTACATGGCAACATCACACAGTCACAAAGAGAAATTACACTGAAAGGCTTCAGAGAGGGTAGTTTTAAAGTTTTGGTGGCAACCAATGTGGCTGCCCATGGTTTGGACATTCCTGAGGTTGACCTGGTGATTCAGAGTTCACCTCCACAGGATGTTGAGTCCTATATTCATCACTCTGGATGCACAGGTAGAGCTGGCCAGACAGGGATTTGCATATGTTTTTATCAACCAAGAGAAAGATATGTGGAACATATGTCAATTAATATGTCAATTAAGATATGTGGAACAAAAAGCAGGAATTACTTTTAAACGTGTAGGTGTTCCTTCTACAATGGATTTAGTTAAATCTAAAAGCATGGATGCCATCAGGTCGCTGGCTTCCGTTTCTTATGCTGCTGTTGATTTTTTCCGACCATCAGCCCAGAGACTGATAGAAGAAAAAGGGGCAGTAGATACACTGGCTGCAGCATTAGCCCACATCTCTGGTGCATCAAGTTTTGAACCATGTTCTTTAATCACCTCTGATAAGGGGTTTGTGACCATGACTCTGGAAAATCCAGAAGAAATACAGGATGTTAGCTGTGCTTGGAAAGAACGTAACAGAAAGCTGAGTAGTAGTGCTGTGTCCCAATCTACCAGAATGTGCCTCCTAAAAGGAAATATGGGCATTTGCTTTGATGTTCCCACACTGAGTCAGAAAGGTTACAGGAAGAGTGGCATGATTCAGACTGGATACTCTCAGTGCCAGCCAAGTTGCCTGAAATTGAAGAATATTATGATGGAAACACGTCTTCTAATTCCAGACAGAGGAGTGGCTGGTCAAGTGGCCGGTGTAGCCGGTCAGGTAGACAGAGTCCACAGGGGAGTGGGTCAGGAAGCCGACAAGATGGTAGAAGACAAAGTGGGAACAGAAATCGATCAAGAAACGGGGGCCACAAACGGAGTTTTGACTGAGATAGTTGATCTACCAGTGTGAGCTTGCCTATTTCTGCCTAATCATGTACATTATCCACCAAAAATTAGGTCATCATAGTTGAGGTCTGTTTCTGCTATTTGCAAAGAAGTTGGTTGTATTTTTTTAAAAAGTATTTCACAAGAATGGTTGTAAACAAATCTACTTACCCAGTTATACCTTTGAATAAAAAAACCTCCTTTTATTGTCTCTTTAAAAAACAACAACTCTATTTTATCACACATATAGAGTCATATAACTACTACCCACAATTAAAATATTGAAATATTCCATCACCATAAAGGAATTCCCTCTCCCTCTCTTTCCCCTTCTCTAACTCCTGATGTACACTTATGTATCTCCATCTCTTTAATTTTGTCTTTTCTAGAATGTTATATAAATGGAATCATACTTTTTTTTTTTTTTTTTTTTTTGTGGTACGCGGGCCTCTCACCGCTGTGGCCTCTCCCATTGCGGAGCACAGCCTCCGGACACGCAGGCTCAGCGGCCATGGCTCACAGGCCCAGCCGCTCCGCGGCATGTGGGATCTTCCTAGACCGGGGCACGAACCCGCATCCCCTGCATCGGCAGGCGGACTCTCAACCACTGCGCCACCAGGGAAGCCCAGATCATACCTTTTGAGATTGGCTTTTTTCACTCAGGATAATGTCCTTAACATCCATCTAGGTTGTAAAGTTGCATGTATCAGTAATTCATTCCCTCTCATTGTTGAGTAGTATTCTATGGTACATCAGAGTTGAACTATTCACCCATTGATGGACATAAGGGTTATTTCCAGTTTTTGGCTATTAAAAAACTTCTATGGAGCTTCCAACCCAACTTCTTACCCATGTCCTGCTCCTCAAACCCTTCTTCTATGACTCGGAAATTTAAATCAAATTGTCTAGTAGCTTCCATCTCTTCTGGGAATGATGCTTTCACTCCCTTGATCCTCCACCTTTTTGCTTTGATTGAGCTGGCTGCCCTATGAGGACACTACTTTCTCTGAACTGTGATTTCTCTGAACTGTGATCAAGTCTTTTTTTTTTTACATTTTTATTAAACCCACATACCTCAGGGCCAGAAGATGGTTGGGTGTCCGTACTCCATCTTGCTACTTCCCAACCTTTACTCCTAACTTCATCCTATTCGCCTTCAAAAACCACTTATTTTTTGAGATTCTCTCCACCTGGATGGATAACTCTCTCTCCCCTCTCCTGGCCTCATCTGCCGACCTTCTGTTCATCTCTTTTATCACCCTCTTTAGCTCCCCTAGCTTCTAATAGTCATCCTCCTTGCACTGGAATTTTATTTTACTTTTTTCATGTACAGGGTTTTTAAAATTGTGGTAAAATACACATAACATAAAATTTACCA
This sequence comes from Mesoplodon densirostris, assembly GCF_025265405.1. Taxonomy (NCBI): domain Eukaryota; kingdom Metazoa; phylum Chordata; class Mammalia; order Artiodactyla; family Ziphiidae; genus Mesoplodon; species Mesoplodon densirostris. Next base: position 225,220,927 of record NC_082661.1, read on the forward strand.
TCTTAACCATTGTAAGTGTGTACACTTACAAAGTACAGTGGCATTAAGTACATTCACATTGTCGTGCAACCGTCATCCCCATCCATCTCCAGGATTCTTTTCATCTTGCAGAACTGAAGCTGTGTACCTATTATACAATATTCTCCCCTCCTCTGAGGCCCTGGCATCCCTGATTCCACTTTCTGTCTCTATGAATTTGACTACTATAGTACCTCATATAACTAGAATCATAGAGCATTTGTCTTTCTGTGACTGGCTACCTTCATTTAACATGAAGTCCTCAAGGTTCATTCATGTCGCAGCATGTGTTAGATTTTCCTTCTGTTACATTAATGAATACTATTCCATTGTATGTACTTATCTATATTTTACTGATCCATTCACCCATCAATGGACACTTGGGTTGCTTCTACATTTTGGCTACTGTGAATAATGCTGCTATGAACATGAGTGTACAAATATCTGTTCATGGACTGGAATTTTAGTATTCACAAGGATAATGCACCCAAAACTCTGGCCTGTTGGCTGTTTTTTCCCCTCTTCTCCATTGACCCTCCTTTTCCTCCAGTCCTTCTTAGACACACATTCCCACTGTCTTACTCTGGCCCTTGTCACTCCTAGAAATTGCACCACCTCTGATCTCAAAGATGTCACTTTCTTACTACCCATCAGCCCCCTCCTGGCTTCACTTCCATCCTCACCCAGCCTAGATCACATGGTCCATAATTATAAGCACTCCTCTAAAAACATTGCTAGCTCCCTTGCTCTTCCATTTCTCCATAGAATGTGGCCTATAAAATTTTCTTTTCCTATGCCTCCACTTCATCATGGGAACATGGCTAAGAGAAAAATCTCACAAGTCAGCTGTTTTCACTTTGAATTTATGATCCCTTTGCTCGAATGAACCCCTTCCCCTCTCCTTCCCCTTCCCTAGCCCCAGATGTCCACTTATCTGTTCTCCATCTTTATAATTCTGTCATTTCTAGAATGTTATATAAATGGAATCATGCAGTATGCAATCCTTTGAGATTGGCCTTCGGCTTTTTTTCACTCAGCATAATGTAGAACACCTGTTCTACTCTGTTCTGGACCCGCTTTCCCTTTGTCCAAGTGATGACCTCATATCTTTATATCTCTCCTCAAACCACCTGTACACCCTTTCCTACCCACATTCTCTATTAGCTGTCTTACTGCAGGAGTCACTGAGAAAAAATACCCATCAGAGGGAAATATCCTGTCTTATTATTAAATGAGGTAATTCACAGTGAAGAACTTAGCACAGAGCCTGCCATATAAAAACCACAATACAGATGTTAAGTTTTATTGGTATTATTGTTGTCTTACCACTGCCAGATATATCCTGAAACCCATGTACTACTATATTTGTTGGGGATGGGAAAGATGTTGTCTGGGACACAGTCTTAGTCTGGACAATAAAAATAGTTTTCAGGGGATAAAAACAAATTCACAGTAGGATGACTTCAGGAGTGTAGAAATTGATCATTCAGGAACCAAAGTGATAACCTGCAGTGCAAACCAACTGACATTTTTTCACCAGAAGACCTCTAAGTTCAAAATATTAAAGGTTCATCTGAGTCGTTGGGTAAAAACTGGTCATCTGTGCTCTCTCAATGCTTTGCTGACAACTTGAAATATGTCAAACTCCGGGTGTTACTGAAGTGCACTTTATTTTTTTAAATGAAGCCAAAATCATAATTTATTACTTAATATATGTCAGCCATATGGACTAGGTACTTTTTCTTTTTTGAATGAAAGATTATTTTTTATTATTATTTATTTTCAATAAATTTATTTATTTTATTTATTTTTGGCTGCGTTGGGTCTTCGTTGCTGCGCACAGGCTTTCTCTAGTTGTGGCGAGCAGGGGCTACCCTTCGTTTCAGTGCATGGGCTTCTCATTGTGGTGGCTTCTCTTGTTGTGGAACACGGGCTCTAGGCACGCGGGCTTCAGTAGTTGTGGCACGCGGGCTCAGTAGTTGTGGCTCACGGGCTCTGGAGCGCAGGCTCAGTAGTTGTGGCGCGTGGGACCTGTTGCTCCGTGGAGTGTTCCTGGACCAGGGCTCGAACCCACGTCCCCTGCACTGGCAGGCGGATTCCTAACCACTGCACCACCAGGGAAGCCCCTGAATGAAAGATTCTTTAATTCTACAGTGATTACAATTTTTGAAAGTTTCACACACGATTCCATATAATCCTATAATAACCTTTTTTCCCCCTAACCTTGTACTGCCCCTCCCCCTTCCCTCTCCCCATGGGTAGCCACTAGTTTGTTCTCTGTATCTATGAGTCTGCTATTTTTTGTTTCATTCTAAAGTGCACTTTAATTATGCGCCAGATCTCTTAAGTGGAGATTTGTTACTATACATAGAGGCAGACACACAATAATAACTAACTTTTATGAGGTCAAAAAATTTTTAAAGGAGATGCTCACAATAGCTAACTTTATTTTCCTTGGAAAAGCTCTAGTAACTTAATTAACTCACTGATGTTGGTTCCTCAGCTACACTTGAGATGATCAATGACTCAGGCTTTTAAAAAATTTTATATTTTTTCCTAATTTACAAGTGTGCAGAATTTTCTGTGAATTTGTGATAACTGTAGGGGGAGTGATGAATATAAAATAATGTATTTTATTTATAGCCTGACCTGTAAGCATTTTCTTAGAACATATTCAGTAAATCAGAATCATAAATAACTTACTTCTAGTTTTTGTGAGAATTCTGAATGGTTAAAAATGATACAGAGTCCAGGCTGCCATAAGACAAATCACAGAATACTAAATTGACTTTTACAATCATTCAGTTTTTATTGGAGCAAATAATCATGCTTAGAGAACCTTCTGCTTACATATAAAATGTTTTAAGTTCTAATTTTAGTTTGTACAACAACCAATATACATGTAAGTCTCATTAAGGAGCAGAATAATGGAATTGCAGGATAGGAGATTACAAGAGATTAAAACTCCCCAGCATTTTCTCTTCCTAGTAATCTAATAAATGAAATTAAATAGCAGATTCACTTATGATAACTTCTAGCTTGGTGACCCTGGAAGATTCACTAAATCTTTAAGCTTCAGGTTCATTATCTCCAAAACTCTAATAGTAAGTGTACCTAATCCAAAGGGTTGAATGAGGATTAAACGAGATAATGCATATAAAGAACCCAGAGCATAGTAAGTAGTCAATAAATATTAATAGTTATTATATCATGTATTTCATCTATCAAATAATTATTTAAAACATTCCAGACAGTGTAAAACTTGCATTTAGACCAGAGGAGGTAGGTAGGGGTGGGAAGGAGCACACCAGCCTTGGCTTCCGCTGGGGCCCAGAAACAAAGGATGAGCTTCTGGACAACCTAGAGCACCTGAATACTACAGGGACAGCTCGAAACAGCTTGGGGCCACAAGGCTCATGCTGAGCAAATTCCCGTTTCTACAACATGACCTCACGTTGGTCAATGAAAGGAAACTCTGTAGCATTTAAATCAAAAATTAATCTTCAAAGGAAAAGTGAACATAACTGGGTCAGCAATTAATGGTCCATCTCATGTTGCTCTCTTAAGGTAGTGAAAAATAAAAATTGGATAATTTTTAGTTTGAAACAGTCACATAATCAACACAAACATGGATTTGTGTTTTGTTCTGCTTTGAACTACTGGGAAAAATCACATCAATTATTCCCCACTGGACTATTTTTAACATTGCATGGCCAGAACTTAACATTACAATTTAAAAACAATCATATTATCTTGGATCTAGTGAACTTTTAGATATTTATTTCATGTACCATTGCACAGAATAGAGAAATATATATGAATCATATCTTTTCATATTTTTTCTTATTTGTTTGGTAGAAATGGCCCAGAATTCTCAATTCATTGCATAATTATTAAATGCCTCATTACTTTACTTGATTCATCTCTAGTTTCTTTTAGTATTCTCCAAAGTTGTTTTCAGTAGTCTTTGAAAACTAGAAGTGAAAATTCCCTTTATTAAAAGTTCAGATTGGAAAATCCCTTTCTTAAGAGAAATTATTTGTTTTGGTTTCTAGAAGCTGGGAGCCCCCACATAGTTTTCCCTGTGGTAAGATGACATGGATTATGAATTCAACAAATAATATTAAGGTCAGTTAAAAGACCAACTGTTAATATATTGAGAAAACATATCAAAAATGACAGAACTTGATGATATACCTTGGTGGATAGTAAACGGCTTCTCAGAGCCCAAACTCCAAAATGGAAAACACTGCATATCCTTTGGCTGGACCCATAAATTCTAGCAACTGGTTGTGATAGACATTGGTATGAAATGCTTTTAGACTAACAGGTAAGTGAATCAAGTTTATAAGGCTCCTTGGTCTTTATGCCTCTATCAGTAGATCTCAGGACAGGGAGAAGGGGGTCCACTTTATCAGGATCTCAGGTCTAGGAAGGGGAGAAGGTTGGAAAATTGAGTATGCATTCTGAAAAAGCTTCACAGATCTGAAATATACCTCTCTTGTCCTTTGTTCAATACATTCTACACTGTAAGTCAAAGAGTGTCTGCAGAAGATGCTGTCCATTACCCACCCATACCCCCCTAGCCCATATCATTTTAGTATACACTGTCCTGACTTTCAATTGCCAGCACCTGGATTTCTTGGAGTAAATGGCTTTTCTTGACCACTAGAATCAGGACTGTGTGTGGGTAAGGAGGAATTACCACCACTGGAGAGCAGTCTTGAACTAGTGACTGAGGAAGCTGGTGCATAAATACCTCAGTTCCCTCCTCTCTGTGCTGGTAGAACTTTGTGGTACATTTCCAAGCCATTTCCCAGAACTCCCCGGTGGGATTAAATTTCAGTGGCTCTTGGTGGTAACTTGCTTCCACTTTATTGGCTTCTTTCCTTCCCTGTCATGTTTCTCCATTCCCCAACTGGTGTTTCCTGGAGTCATGTCTCAAATAAATGGCTTGTACTTGAATCCTTGCCTTAGGTCTGCTTCTGGGTAAACCCAATCTGTGCCAAATGTACTACTCTTCTTCTTTTCTTTCTTTATAGTTCTCTGATATCCTAAATACTTGCTCTACTGGTTTGTACTTTAGTGACATATACTGCTGAGGTTTACACACAGAAAAAAAATCAAAAGCAAAAACATGAACTCTTCCCCTCTTCCCCACCTATTTTTTAACTAAAAAAAAATAAAAATAAAAAAAAAATCATTTAGCAGAAGTAGCTCTTTCATACTTTTTCATGCCCACTTGCCCTCATATAGTTGTAGTCACATATAGCTACTGAAAACTACCATTCAAACCACCTATCTGGGGCTTCCCTGGTGGCGCAGTGGTTGAGAGTCTGCCTGCCGATGCAGGGGACGCGGGTTCGTGCCCTGGTCCGGAAAGATCCCACATGCCGCGGAGCGGCTGGGCCCGTGAGCCATGGCTGTTGAGCCTGCGTGTCCAGAGCCTGTGCTCCGCAACGGGAGAGACCACAACAGTGAGAGGCCCGCGTACCGCAAAAAAACCCCCCAAAACCCCCCCACCTATCTGAAGGGAGAGTCAACCATCCTTCTCTCCCATCTCTACCCTTAAGGGAGAAGGATATTCTTTGGATATTGAGCATCCACTGAAATCACTGAACACATCAGTTATTCTATAACGCCTGCTGTCCAACATGGTAGCCACTAGCCACATGCTGCCCCTGAGTACTTGAAATGTAGCTAGTATGGCTGAGGTATTGAATTTTTAATGTTAGTTAATTTAAATTTTAATTTAAAACCATTACTCAGCTCAAATACTGGAAAACTTCTAAGTATGTCTGAGACAACTTGTGTAGGAGAATCTACTTTTTTCAAGTGTAAGTTTTATAACATCTAAATACAGATCAAGTATGTCTGATGAAAATATAGCATCCAAATTGAGATGTGCTGAAGTGTAGAGTACGCACTGGAATTTGAAGACTAGCATGAAAAATATCATTAGAAATTATTAATATTTGACAATAATGAGATACGTTAACACTGATAAGATATTGAAATGATAACATTTGTGCTAATTGGGTTACATTAAATATATTAAATTTAATTTCTCCTGCTTCTCTTTCCTTTTTTTTTTTAAATGTGGCTACTAGAAATTTAAATTACATATGTGGCTCACATTATTTTTCTATTGGATAGCGCTGCTCAGTCACCTTACCTACAACTTATATTTGCTAGCCTAGTGGGTAAAATCATGGTTATATAAAAAGATTAAGACAAAGAAATAACACTCTCTTTTCTTAAGGGGTTGACATTTCAAAAGGAATGTCACAAGTTCGGTAGTAATACTGAAGCTAAACTTAAGAGCAAAATAAAAAGAAAAGGCATATAAAACTTTCTCATGGAAAGTAGCTGTTTTTTTACATGAATAGATTACTGATATTAAAGTTAATTACAGAAAGTGATTTAAGAAACAATGTTTTCCTCTTTAAAAGCCTACAAAGCTTGCTCTGCCTGAACATTGAAGTTAATGCTCTGCCGATGTCAGCTTTCTAGACTTGAATGGGATAAAATAATCAGGCAATAAGGTCCTAGAAGAGGCCTCATCATCCACCCTGACATCATCTTCTCCTTCATTTTACAGATGAGGGAAATATGGACTAACCAGGTTAGGTGACTTTTTAAAGGTTAGAAATGATTTTGTAAATAAGTTCATTTGCACCCTTTTTTAGATTCCACATATAAGCGATATCATCTGTCTTTCTGACTTACTTCGCTCAGTATGACAATCTCTAGGTCCATCCATGTTGCTGCAAATGGCGTTATTTTGTTCTTTTTTATGGCTGAGTAATATTCCATTGTATATATATCCCACATCTTTATCCATTCTTCGGTTGCTGGACATTTAGGTTGCTTCCATGCCCTGGCTATTGTAAATAGTGCTGCAATGAACATTGGGGTGCATGTATCTTTTTGAATTATGGTTTTCTCTGAATATATGCCTAGAAGTGGGATTGCTGGGTCATACTGTAGCTCTATTTTTAGTTTTTTAAGGAACCTCCATACTGTTTTCCATAGTGGCTGTACCAATTTACATTCCCACCAACAGTGTAGGAGGGTTCCCTTTTCTCCACACCCTCTCAGCATTTATTGCTTGTAGATTTTTTGATGATGGCCATTCTGACTGGTGAGAGGTGATGCCTCATTGTGGTTATCAGGGGATAAACGGGGAAGGGATAAACTGGGAGATTGGGATTGACATATACACACTGCTATATATAAAATAGATAACTAATAAGAACCTACTGCATAGCACAGGGAATTCTATTCAATACTCTGTAATGACCTACATGGGAAAAGAATCTAAAAAAAGCATGGATATATGTATATGTATAACTGATTCACTTTGCTGTACACCTGAAACTAACACAGTGTTGTAAATCAACTATACTCCAATAAAAATTTGAAGAAAGAAATGATTTTGTTCTTTCTCAAAGGAGACGAAAAACATTCATTCTCAAATATAATTTATGTTCCTATTAGTAAAACGCTTTCTGTCATTGCAAAGCTCATACATTTAAACTGGTGGTTCTCAGATGGACCAACTCTTCTTGATATTTCCTTCCATATTTCCAAATATGTTTATACTAACATTTCTTGGATTATTAATTTTGGACATTTTCTATTGACATCCTGTCATCGTAGATGACTTAACTCACATGCACTCTACCATCCCTACATCCCCACCTAAGCCCTCATTGGATGAATCAATAATACTCAATGCAAATACTGTTCATTGTAGAGGCAGGTAGTATATTACAATTATACACCTTTTCTTCATTTTTCCTGAAGTTAATAACGGCATCATTCTCCCATTTGCCTGGTTTTCCATATTCCCATTGTTCCCTCCACCCCCAATGCTACTATCTCTGCACGTGCTTCCAGATAACATTTTCTATAATCCTCAAACACATTAGTTCCACTTGTGTTTTATATGGGAACAATCCCCTCGTGGAATCCTCTGTCCTCCTGCTCCAATATGACCTGAATTCTTTGAAGCTCAATATACAGCAATTATCAGGGGCTTATCTTACACAGCAATCTAATAATGGAAAAAATTTTACTTGACTTTTCACTTTTAAAGTCAACTGTATAACTGTCTCTGATTTGTATTTTGCAGACATACATTAAATAACAGCAAAACAGTACCACCACCATCACCAACAACCCAGCACCCCACACACTGAAAACGCTGATTGGTAGTTCTCATGAGTACGTACAATGGAAAAGAGATCCCTTATTTTAAGCATTTTGGTTGCCCCTCCAGCAAAGGCTATCACAAGCCATAGAGGTTTAGCCTCATTGCTGCCCAGACCCTGGCTGCTTCCAAAGTGGCCCTAAGGTCTGGAGCGCACAGGGGCTGGTGTCAGCGAGGTTTCCAGGGTTACTAACTATGTATCACATCACTTTTGGAAAATAGCATCAGGAGGCTTTTAAGCTAAGGTAATGTGGATCCAGTTGGAATTTCAAGACAGGCTTTAGTATCGTGGTGGTGGTGGTGGCATCTGGTTCCTGATTACCTAATCTCATCCACAGAAAGTCCACGGAGGAGATTCCTGATGTGGGCAGAGCTATGAAGGACTCTTGTGGAACCACAGAGCTCTACTTCAGGGAGCCACCCAGAGACCACCTGCCAAGTCCAAACTCCATATTTTGCAAAAGAGAAAACTGAGGCCTAGGAAGCTTACCCAAGACAAAAAGGAAGCCGGTGGCAGCTTCTAAGTAGGCTTTAAAAACATTCAGAAAGATGAAAGTAACTGATTGGTAACAGATAAATTATGATCTTACAGATGGATGTTGTCATTTTGTGTAAGCTAAGCTTCCTGAAAGAAGCAAAATCATTTAAATATTCATATCAATAATTCTAACTCTTGGGCATTTACCCTGTAATATTAACAACTAACTGTGTAAACTGAAGCATCGAATCACAATCTTTCTATATTCTTGTTGTTGTTTTTTTTCCTAAACCACATGAAACACAAATCTTGGGGACTTATTAATTATTTATCATCTGGCTTTGGAGGCAATAGTTGAAGCAAGTTATAGGTGAGTGCTAACAGGCTGATTCTGGAAAGACCCAGCCAGTCATAGGTTACCAACCAGAGAAATTAAGAGCCTTTCACTTCTTGTTCAGAGAGAGCCTTGCCAAAATCTTTAGACATGGGAGCAAATTCACTGACTTACTTGTACAAAGAGACAGTGGCCAGTAACCAAAAAAGAAAAAACAAAAATCAAGAACAAATGAACAAAATGAAAAAGACTTGTTTTTCCTTTCTTTTGGATCTGTTTTTTATTTGAATTTTCCAAATTATAGCTAGGTTCTTCTAGACAACCCTGCTAATGCATGGCAATTTTGGCATTTATATTCACTGGCTGACACATGACCACAGATTGCACTGTAAACATCAAGGAACCAAAGGCTTCTTCAGACACCCATCACAGACTCTCCATATGATGCCTCCACAGACAATGCAGAGTGTTCATTATCTGGAGCTAATCGTTTCCCTTTGCTTATTCTAGAAATTGCTACTTGCTTTCTCTTTTGTAGACAACTCTGAAGTGAAACAAAATGATAGCTTTCTTCACTCCACTAACAACTCTCCTTTGGAAAATCATTTGCAAATATTAGTTTCTGAAGCCTCAGAGCCACTCTAACATTACAACCATAAAACTTTGTTTCCTCACTAAAAAACACCACTCTGAATGTCAAGACTTCAGCCTTAAATAAGATTCTAACTAAGGCAAAAGATAGTTACATATTTGAGTTGCTGGCAACCGCTAAAGCATCTTTCAAAATCTGAAACAAATAAATATATTCTAAGTGAAATTTAAGAACGATAAGTCATAAGGGAATAATATTAACGAAAGGATAAATTTAGAGAGCAAAGAAAAGCGTGTTTGATTTTTTTCCCCAGTGTAATGATAGAATGATTATACCAAATGGGGAAAGACTGGAATCATGTTAATCATCTTCAGAGAGTCCAAATCTTAATGGAGTCAATTCGAGAACTAAAATTCTTAAAATAATGCAAAATGTCTTCTGTGGAGAGAGAGAAGGGAGAAGGGGCAAAATATGTGTATGGGATTAAGAGACACAAACTACTATGTACAAAATAAATAAGCAATAAAGATATATTGTACAGCACAGGGAAATATAGCCATTATTTCGTAATAACTTTAAATGGAGCATAGTCTATAAAAACATGGAATCACTGTGCTGTACACCTAAAACTAATAAAATATTGTAAAATCAACTATGGTTCAATAAAAAATTTAAAAAGACATGACAAAGATGTTCATTATAAAGGTTAAAAACTGGAAGCAACTGAAATGCTTAACAACAAAAGGATGGATATATCATTTGTGGAATATCCATATCATGAAATACAAACAGTAACAAAAATATATGAACTACAGATTTTTTTCAACAAAAGATGAATTTCACAAACAAAATATAGAAGGTGATATTGCTTTTTTGGGGGGCTGGTGTTGTTACTTTTTCCAGTTTTATTGGAGTATAATTAACCAATAAAAATTGTATATATTTAAAAAAACCAAAAAATCAAAATCAAAATGTCTTCTGAAAATATATACAATATAGTAAACCTGGCTTCTTCCCAGGAGGAAGGGATTTTATTGATAATAGGAAAAATTCTTCAAGTTCTTAGATTCCTTGCCACAAACAAATGTGCATAAAATAAATAAGCAATAAGGATATTGTACAGCACAGAGAAATATAGCCATTGATTTGTAATAACTTTAAATGAAGTATAATCTATAAAAACACTGAATCACTATATTGTACACCTGAAATGGATATAATATTGTAACTCAACTATACTTTGATTAAAAATAAATAAATTAATAAAATTAAATTGATCCATTCTACTTAAAAAAAAGAATGTATGGTAATGATTCCAACTTGAGTTCTCTTTATTTAAAATTTTAGTATACTTGTATGCATTTTAATGTACCTTTTTCTCAGCCTCAGAATTTCCATCTGCATGCACAGGAATTGTCAGACAAACTTGCTAGGGATCAGGAGGTAAAGAGTTAACAAGGGATTGGGAAGAGAAAAGGAAGATAAAGCAGAAGGTTGAGCAGTAGAGCTGTATCTCTGGGGCAGGCTTGAGAGAGGAAAAGGAGGCTGTAGCATGGTCAGCTGGCCTGGGTCTTGCACCTGCGCTGTAGCAGGAGGGGGGTTCGCGGTCTGTTCCAGAGCAGCCCAGGGAAGACCATGGTATGCTCCATCTTTAACTGGGTGAGGGAAGCTTTCCTGAGCATGACAAGGCTCTCTGACCCTGGTCCTCCCTGGTGGGGTGGAGGCACTCAGAAACACCTATTTCAAAGGGTGAGCTGGGCATATTAACTAGCAATCCTCCCCCACCACTTCCCCAGGGGCAATTCTGGAAGTTGGTGTCAGTGCTACACAGAGAGGGCTCTGCTTCTTGTTGCGGAAAAGAGCTGGGATTCCATGCGCTGTGTCCTCCCACACAGGAGTGGAGGGATGACCTTTGGAACAGGGCAGCAGGTGACCGGGAACAGTGGGATCCACTGTCCTCCCCAGGATCCATGAGAGGAAGAGAGGATGGGGAGGTGACACCCTCGGGAGTGACGCATCTTCCCTACAGGTGTCAAAATCCGTCTTGGTGGGTGTATTCGTTTCCTATTGCTGCTGTGACACATTACCACAAACTTCGTGACTTAAAACAATACTAATTCATTAACTTACAGTTTTAGACATCAGAAGTCTGAAATGGGTGTCACTGGGCTAACGTCAAGGTGTCTGCAGGGCTGGGCTCCTTCTGGAGGCTCTAGGAGAGAACCTGTTTCCTTGGCTTTTCTAGCTCCTAGAGGCTGCTTGAATTCCTTGGCTTGTGGTCACATCACCCCAACCTTTGTTTTCCTTATCACATCTCTTCCTCTTTCTCTGATCCTCATGCCTCCCTTTTATAAGATCCTTATAATTACACTGGATAAGCCAGGATAATTTCCCTATCTCAAGATCCTTAACTTAATTACATCTGCATAGTCCCTTGTGCCATATAAGACAACACAGTCACAGGTTCTGGAGACTAGGTTGTGGACCTCTTGCGGGGAGGGGGCACCATGCTGCCTACCGTAGTGAAGGTGGCAGTGGGACATAGTTTTGGAGTAGGCCTGCCAGGGCCATGCAGTGGGAGCCAGAACTTCCTTGATCATAGTGAATGCCCCTGATTTTCCTAGGTGTTTATGTGGCCTGGAGAAATAAGATCGTTTATGATTTCTCTAAGGTCTTTGTCCTGCTTGAATAGACTGACTTCAATCAGGCACTGATTTCAATAAATGTTAAAGCCATTATTTCTGAGTTGAGAAGGATAATTATTCCCTGTCTCCTTTCTCTCCTCTCTCTCCCTAATAGCTCCTACCAGCCCCCTCCCCCAAACCCAAATCCCAGCACACTGGCAGGCATGCAGCCATGAACAAGAACCTGGGGAGAGAACTGTAAGGAAGGCAGTGACAATCACTCATCATAAAACACTGGCCGGGAGGAATGACAGGCCTGGCATGAAAAAATGAAAAAACGTTGCCTGCGTGGGTGTTGTTGGCATAACAGTGGTAATTTGCCTCCTAGGGTCTAAATATAGCTGCCGCCAGCATCTGAGAACGTAAGAGCTTCCTAAATAATTACCGATTCCACCTCAGCTCCCTCTAGACCTCCGCAAGCCACATGGAGACACGCATGCCTCTAGTTCCTCCAAGAGAATGGCTCGTGGAAAGCATCAAAACAAGAGCCAGCAGATTAACCATGTTTGGAGTGGAAATCCAAGGTCATGCCTGCTTCCAAGCAGCCCAGCCAAATCCAGAAAGATTTTAAAGAGGGCAAAGTGTTGAAAGCTGCAGCCAGATTAACATCCCTCCCCACCGCCCCCCACACCCCGCACTGCCAACCCCCACCATGAGGAGTTACCAAGACAAAGGCCCGGAGGATCTGACGGGAGAGGCTACTCTAGAATCCAGCTGATCTGCGCACGTATCAGACCAAGGGCGCAAGCGGGAGGCAAGAAGAAGACTCATCTGCAGGTTTACTTATCATGAATACTGGTATTGGTTGTGGAGCTCATGCTCACACACTTAAGCCACTGCCTCTGTAACCAGCCCTCATGAACCCAAGCCAGAGGCTAATATTGAACAGTGAGTGACGTCATTTGTGGTGCTGGCCACAGTACAAAAACCGCATTTAAAAGGCATCAAGACCAAAGCAAGGCCTGCCAGCAAGGAAATCCAGGCTCTGCAAAAATGAAAAAAGGTATTCCCTGAAGACTGGCAGCCCTGAAGGGCAAAACGATCCCTTTGCTAGGTTCCCTGCAGTAGAGCGCAGGGTATATTTCCACGCAAGGCTGTCACCCACCTGGTGTTCACCTGGATCATCTGGATGCAAGTGTATGTTCAATCAGTCTACAGCTCTTTACTGAGTGCTCAGCAGTACTAAATGTAAAAGAAAGCGTGAGCCAGTGGAAAGGAAGCATGATTTGGGATAGTTAACACTGGTTTAAACTTCCGCCTTTACCATTTCATAGCTGTGTGACTTGGGCACTTAATCTTAGTGTGTCTCAAATGCTTCACCTCCACGATGAAATAATAACAATAATAATTATTATATATTAATTATATATTATACTTATACATTATTAACAATTTATGTAAATATGAGAATGTTTTATCATTATTATTGCTATGGCTACTTCAACACATTGATGAAACAATAAAATATGAATGTAAAAGTTCTTTTTTATCCTATTAACTGTTAAAAAAATTATATACTACTATTATAGAAGCAAAGTAAATGTTGGTTCTTCATTATGGAATCTAGTTAGGGAAATAATATACACACAAGAAATATTTAAAGAGAAAAACTGTATTTAGCAAAGTGTTAGAGAGTCATGTCTATAGGGAATTAGATTTCCTGATTTCATGTACAGAAGGTTCATCGTGTGGAACGAATCAAGAATAAAAGTGAGAAAACCGTCATCAAGGAGAACTTCATGGAAGAGAAGAGTTTGAACTGGGGATCACGAGGCAGAAAGGACCTGGGAGAACATTCCAGAACATGAGATTTGTGAGCCAATACAAACAGATAGTGCAAAGCAAATCTGTGTAGTTTCTCTGCTTCCATGAAACTTTTCAGACCCACTTAAAACCCTCTTCTACAAACCATGATGGGGAGCAATATGGTCATCTCCAGCAAATCATAAACTGTACATATCTTTTGACACAGCAGTTCCACTTTTAGAAACTTATCCTACAGATGTACGTGTATGTACATATGTGAATATTTATAAAGATATTCACTGCAGCCCAGTTTATATATTTGAAAGGGATAATTTAAAATCTAGAAATATAATCTAAGAGGTCATCAATAGGAGGAGATTGGTTAGAAAACCGTGGTATATCTACAATGAAGTATTTCACCGATTTTACAAAATGCGAAGTATATAAATGTGTTAGATCCACATGCACTGTTGTTGAATAATTGTCATAATTTATTGTTAAGTGAAAAAAGGAAAGTCTAGAACTGTGAGTACAATATGCTACCATTTGTGTAAAAAGAAAAACCACATACAGATTGCTTGTCAATGCACAGACCACCTGTATAAAAGTAAAGAATTCACTATTAACAGATTAGGGAAGAGGAGCGAGAGAGACATACTTTTCACTATATACCCTTTGAATTCCATACCATACTACGTATCACCTGTTCAAATATTACTGTCAAAGTATGGTTCAGTGGCCCAGGGCTGTCAGAGACTCCAAATAAATTTGTACTCTGACTTTAGTTTAGGAAGCCCAGATAATCAATGCTCCCTAAAGAGTCTCTATTTGAAATCCAGGTAGATAACGGGGCAAAATAAATTTATCCAACATAGAGTCCAATCCAGTTCCCTGCGGACTTTATTTAAAAGTCCCAATTCAGATGTTAAGGCCCTCACCCCCAAAGTGACTGTATTTGGAAACAGAGCTTTTAAGGAGGTAATTCAGGTTACCCAAGGTCATAAGGGTGGGGCCCTGATTCTATAGGACTGCTGTCCTTATAGGAAGAGACGCCAGAGCTTTCTCTCTCCACCTTGTGAGGACATTGCAAAAAGGCAGCCATCTACCAGCCAGGGAGAGAGTTCTCACCAGAAACCAACCCTCCTGGCATTTTGATCTTGGACTCCCAGGCTCCAGAACTGTAAAAAAATAAAATTCAGTTGTTTAAGCCACTTGGCCTGTAGTATTTTGATATGGTGGCCTCAGCTGACTAAGACAGGGACCATCATGGACTCTCGGGGTGGGGGACGGCGCTCAGGTCTTTAAGCCAGTGCTCACATCCTCCAGCCAGGGGCGAGCTGAGTTGGCCTGCTCGCTGCAATGCCTGGCCTGCAGAGGAGCACCTCTGAAACACGATAGTGTGGTGCTAGGTAACACTGAAAGAATGCATGCAGTAGCCCAGGGTCCCGGTTTCTGGACACCACCTCCTCCTCCCCCTGCACCGTGACCTTGAACTATCAGCTTCTGCAGGATTCGTCTAAAGAATCTCTAAGTTCCTTGCAACCCGTGGGTTCCAAGATCTGTGACACACAGCAAAAACATGCCGCTGCCAAGTTTGCTTCCAAAAATAGTGCAGTTTCATATTTGTGAAAGACAAATAGCAGCCTGTAACCTAGGAGTTCCCAATCAGTGAGGGCAGATCTACTCTAGATGGCAAAGCCTCTCAAAGCTGACTGCAGCTGCTGAGCCTGCAGACCCAGAATCTACCCCCAACCCGGTCCTGAGTTTTGCGGGCATTCTCAAGGTAGGGAAGGCAGAACATGTTCTACTCTGAGAAGTCACTACTCTGGAAATCCACCTTTCAGAAACCCTGACACTCCAAAAAAGGGCAGCGAAGAGGTCATTCCACCTCACAAACAGAAAAGGCTCTGACAATTCCTGTTGTTATCAAAGTGTGAGAGGTGGTATTGACTGAAACTCACATGGCCCGGGTATCATTCAGACCAAATAAGGAATAGACTCTGCTGATGGGCTGATCCCACACTTGAAAGAGAAAGACCCAAAAATACTCTTGTGGTTGAAACATACACCATAGTGAACTGGTAATATTGGAAAGTCTAACTGAAGTGCTGATAGCTTTTTTTTTTCAGTTTAAGGTTTTAATTCTTATTATCAAGGGTATACATGATGTAGCAACACCTAGGAATGGATATCCTTATGGTCTGGATGTGGAATAACTGCTTTAATGACAGTGAGGTTAGGGGAATGGTGATGTTGTTTGTTACAAACACTCAGGCATGTGGTTTCAAGAGAAAATATAACTCAGGATTGCAGGCAACAATTTCAGATTACTGAACTCATCCTGAACTTTGGAAAGAAATCATTTCCATTATATTCTTTCCTAGCAAAGCTGAAGAAAGAGCTTTATCAGATCAGGAGTTGAAATGGACTTGAAAACTGGTTTTGGAAGGCAAGTAAACCTCTTCAAGGAAACCAGTATAGAGAAATTCTGTCTCCAAATCTCTCCTAGTAGATAGTCCTGAATTTATTCACTTAAGTAGTCCAAATTTTATTCACTTAAGTAGTTCAAAAACTAGAAGGATAAGCTATTTAAACACAAATTTCATAAATACATTCTTGATTCCTTGGGTCAGTATATATAAGGAAGAATCCTGGTTATAGTTTTTAATCCTGGAAAATCTTTAGAACTCTGGATGCAAGAGAGGTTTACCCCTTGAATCGTTATTACAAACTGTAAGTACGCAAGATATATTGGTTTATCAACAAATATATCCAATTTTGAGCAACATCAAATTGCCAGGCAAGTATTAGACTAATAACTTGCAGAATATTAAAAGTAAATGCAATTAAGTTTTCATGCACAAATCAAAGGATGTTCAAAGTATATCAACTTCAGGATAAATACAACTGCCAACGTTGATTTAAAAATTTTGACTTTGCTCTTGGCACACACATAGGTCAAGACAAAGGTAATGGGATTTGTTAAAAATTTGCTGCTTCACAACCCAGATGAGATGTTGCCTAAAATGTTATATTTCAACATGGATTTTGTTTGGGAGGCTTCACAAATGTTAAATTCTCGAGATAGTCATCCTTATTCAAAACTTATTTCAACTTGCTACAATTACAAATGGCACTGAATATAAATAAGTATAACAAGATGGAAGCTTCTCAGTTGAGTTTTTCAAGTCTTATGGAATAATAACTACCAGAATGACTCATTCAGTACTAATTTATCCGTGGCCTTTTGAAAATTGCCACACAGAAAAGGAATTAATAAATTAGTCTGACTTTACTTATAATTGAATAATTATGTTGGGAAAATGTTTGAGATGCACAGACTTAAGATATAGGCTAGAAAATTTCCATTTGATCAGGTTTACGGAACACGTTCAAGAGATCATAGTCCCACTATGCCTATGGTTGTATAAATGTAACCTATCTTTAAAAGTTTAATCAGAATCTGTCAAAGTGAATTGAACTCTGTGTTATTCCACCAAAGCCTATCTCTCGGAGTATCTTCCTCTGCTTCTCCTCTAAAGATATTATTCTATTTATACTTCTCTCTTTCACCATCTTTTGTCTTTCTCCTATTTCCCCAATTCTTGGTCATTCTTGTTAATACTTCCTCTTCGTTTGTCTTCGCTACTCCTTTCTCTCCTGTTTCTTCAGTTTCAATGATTATTCAATAGAGATTTCTGTTTTCTATTCTTAATTGTAAAAGAAGATGGAAGGAGTAGTTTATATAGTCTCCTAGGAGGATTAAAGGTAAAACCAAAATTTTTTTTTTTTTTTTTTGCGGTACGCAGGCCTCTCACTGTTGTGGCCTCTCCCATTGTGGAGCACAGGCTCCGGACATGCAGGCTCAGCGGCCATGGCTCACGGGCCCAGCCACTCCGCGGCATGTGGGATCCTCCCGGACCCGGGCACGAACCCGTGTCCCCTGCATCGGCAGGCGGACTCTCAACCACTGCGCCACCAGGGAAGCCCAAAACCAAATTTAATGATGGCTTTTTTTTTTTTTTAGTTTCCTTTTTATAATCTTTCAATTTGTTTTGTGTTCTTTACAGAACTTATTTTCCTAATTTTGGTTTAAAACAATATCCAAAATAACTCAATAGATTTTTTTTTTTTTTTTTTGCGGTATGCGGGCCTCTCACTGCCATGGCCTCCCCCGCCGCGGAGCACAGGCTCCGGACTCGCAGGCTCCGGACGCGCAGGCTCAGCGGCCATGGCTCACGGGCCCAGCCGCTCCGCGGCATATGGGATCCTCCCAGACCGGGGCACGAACCCGTATCCCCTGCAGCGGCAGGCGGACTCTCAACCACTTGCGCCACCAGGGAGGCCCTCAATAGATTTTTGTATTAAATGTAAGCAAAAGAGTAAATACATTTAATGAAGGAGAGTTACAGGAATGAGAGTACTCTTTTTTTTTAATTAGAAAAGACTTTCTTGAAAAATCAGGATGTTTTAAAGGCATGGTCCAAAATTCTAAAGATAGTATCAATAACTGAAATCTATTTAAAATTTGTTCAATGATTTACACGTGCTTATTGTCAGAAAGAATTTTAAGCGGTTTACAATAAAAACTCACCTCATTTTTATTTAAATTCACTCACTTGAACTTTTGCTTTCATACGAATGAATAACATTTGTGAAATAATGGATCTGATGTGGTTGATACACGTGTGTGTATATGTATATCTGCACTACTGATCCACGCATCACCTCAAATCGTTTCATGGTGTAAGTTCCTACTTTAGTTTGGGGATTACCTCAGGTCTGCTTAGAAAGAGCAAATAATTTTATTACAGATTATTATACAGTCAAAGCAGCAGTAATTGAAGAGTTACAATTCTGAGTATTAGTAATGCTTTTCACCGGAGTGTTTCTTGAACTTTGTATTGTGAAAGTCGCATGCACAACACAGCCTTTACTGTGTTTGATTAAGGACAGGTTGTCTGACTCCTATCATAGCTCTGTCAACAGCCTCTCATTCTAAGAACGGATCTATGATGTCAGCCCTTAATCCAGCTCCCTCCCCACCTCCTTCCTCTCCTCACTATCTTCAACTAAGACACACTGAATGATTAAGAGCTTGGGTCAAGATGATGTGGTTACATAAACACCCACTATTTCTGTCGTAGGGAAATGCTTCCCCTGGGTGTTACTCAGTAGGTTTCTCAGCTCAGAGAATGCCTCTCCTCCCTGGGCTTGCATTGAAAATAATACAGCTTAGCTTAATCCCACTGACCTTTTAAGGAGGACTACGCATGCACCAAGTGACATAACTAAGATTCGAACAGGGCTGGCAGCTTAGAACCAAGCCAGATGTGGTACAGAGTGAAGAACTGCAGAAGGAAGGCAGGGCAAAGAGACCTGGGTTCCTGGGAGCGGACCTTCCCTACCCAGCCACCATTTTCTCAATGAGGTGGTCAGCTTTCATCATTTCCAAGGTCTCTTCCGGTTGTGACATTTAAGCTGTTCAAGGAGCGCTCTCTCAATTCCAAAAGGGAAAGAACGGTCCCTGTACTATTCACCACTGTATGCCTAATGTCTGCAACACCGCCTGACACACAGTAGGTGCTTAATAGCTCTTTGCAGTAAGAATGAAGTAACCTGCCCACCTCCTCACCCCCCCGGACTCTAAAGTGACTGCCATTAATTTAGGAGACTCGGATTCTCCTTCTGCCCTGGTAGAGCTCTATCTCTTGAGCAGACCCAAAATTACTTATTACTGATTGGGCCAAGTATGAGAGGTAAAAATAAACAGTTAGGAAAGGACTGAATTTTGAGAAGAGAAAGGGCCATGGGAATATTTTTAGGGAGCAAACACACCATACAAAACGGTACTGCAATGGGTGCTAGCTTCAAGAGTAATTCATCCCGTAGAAAAGGACACGTACCACGTGGTATAACTCTCTCAGGAGACCCTGCAGAGGGAGGTAGGCAGTGCTTCTCACCCCACCACACACATATATTGATACTGGATTGAACTATCAATACAACCTTGGCAAACCACCGGGACAAACTTTGCTGAAGTCTGCTGAGGGGACTGATGGCGTAGGGAGTGAGAGAAAGGCCTGTCCTCTCTTATTCCTTCACCTTCGCCATTGCTCTTCTCTACTGCAGTCACATTTGCCACATTCCAATCCCCTACATCCACGCAATCCCCAGTGTGCATGCACTCCCTGCCTGGTCTCACCACAACCCCTGAAATCCCAGGGAACGGGAGGAAGGTCATGGGTGCATCCGCTGACCTCATGCGCAAAACAGAGGTACTGCAAAGATTGCATTTTCTTCTATCCTGCAGAGAGGGGAGTCCTGGTGAGGACCCCAGGGGATGGAAGTGCAAGGGCAGGTCAACCACTAGAGCCTTTGGGAAGATGGGGAGCAGCCCTACAAGAGTCTCTGTGCGATCACACACCCTCCACCACTGAGGAGGTTCACCCCACGTTTGTCCAGCACTCGATTTCCATTCTGTTTCCCTTCCAGGTCTTTCCTCGTTCTCACCTTTCTTCTTCCCCAGCCCAGCTTTGAGTGAGCCCTTGATTTAGGCCATCAGAATACCAGTAGCTGCTTAACTCTCAGAATAGCTTGCAGATAGTGGAGGCCCACCAAGGTCAGGGCAGGGAGGGAGGTTCTGAGTGTAAAGAATGGGGCTGTGAACCAGCAACCAATTAGGATTCTGAATTCAGTTTCTCAAACTCGTTATACCTACAGTGGTTCTGTACTGTTTTCTGGCCATTCCTTGCACAGCATTCAATGAACATCTATGAGCACTGACAATGTGCCATGCTAAGCTCTGAGGCTATAACGGTGGGAACACAAGAAAATACACGTTCCCTACTTTCGTGGGGCTTCAAGTTTAGTGGAAGAGACAGATATTAAGTTTTAAAAATATCTAGCCATAAATGTTCAATTACAAACTGAGGTTACTTTCAAGAAGAAAAAGAATGAGATTCTCTGGGAATGTTCTACAAAGGAGCCTGATATAGGGGTAGAAGTCAGGACAGACTTTCTGGAGGACTGACATTACAGTTGAATTCTGACTAATGAGTAGGAAATTTCTCAGCACAGGTCGGGGTGGGAGAAGAAAAACGAGGAGGTAGGAAATTATAACCTCCCTGAGCTTTTTTAAAAAAATTAATTTATTTATTTTATTTTTTTATTTTTGGCTGAATTGGGTCTTTGTTGCTGTGCACGGGCTTTCTCTAGTTGTGGCTTCTCTTGTTGCGGAGCATGGGCTCTAGGCACATGGGCTTCAGTAATTGTGGCTCACAGGCTCTAGAGTGCAGGCTCAGTAGCTGTGGTGCACGGGCTTAGTTGCTCTGTGGCATGTGGGATCTTCCCAGACCAGGTCTCAAACCCGTGTCCACTGCATTGGCAGGCGGATTCTTAAACACTGTGCCACCAGGGAAGCCCCTCCTCCTTGAACTTTAAAGTCTAGTCTATACTCTTCTACATTATTTTATGTAGATATGGCTAGTAGAATCATGTCTGAACATTTTCTAAAAGACAGCTGTTTGTGAGAATACTCATAAGGTAAGAGGTTACAGACCCAGGCGAGTATGGAGACAGGATTCTAATTAGTGGCTCTTGTGTCATCAATACTATGTCTTGTAATCACCCTGTTTTTGTATTTTGAAACTACTTAATTGTCCTTGATGGATTATTTTTTTAAGAAGCTGTCTTTGAGACACATGGACTTCAAAAGTGTTTGCTTTTGTAATATAACAATTAATCCTGGTTGTCACAAGAAATTGCTCTCTACCTCATATTTTACAGAAGAGCTTCAAAATTCTACTCTCTACTCTTCTTCCCTCCAGGCCTGAATGAATCCATAAATCAGCGACTACAGCAGATGACTTCCTTCTTAAAAAAAAAAATAAAAGCTCAAGTGAGGGGGTTTCGTTCCAAAAAACAACACAAGTGAAGGCCCTGTGGCAACAAATGGCACAGAATGTTCAAAGAGTATTGGAGAGAAATGGATAGGTGAGGAAGTATAATCTACAGGGCTTGTAGGGACCTGAGTGCAGAGGGAGGGGTTGGTGCCAAGAATGACCCTGAGATTTCTGATCTACACACCTGTACAGCTGCGGGATTCAGCCATTCTTTGAGTTGGGGACACATGGAAGAAATCCAAGATCAAGCATTGAGAATTCCACATCTAGTGCTGAGCATAAGAGAAGGAGCCTGTAAAAGAGTCAGGGAAGAAGCACCCATGACCAACGCTGCAACCACGCCTGGTAAGAGAGGAAGTATTTTTTTCAGGAACTAGAATCTTAGGATCAGTAGGTTTCTTTAAAATGGTATGAAGGGACTTCCCTTGGTGGCACAGTGGTTAAGAATCCACCTGCCAATGCAGGGGACACGGCTTCAAGATCTGGTCTGGGAAGATCCCACATGCCACGGAGCAACTAAGCCCGTGCGCCACAACTACTGAAGCCCGCACATCTAGAGCCTGTGCTCCGCAACAAAGAGAAGCCACCACAATGAGAAGCCCGCGCACCGCAACGAAGAGTAGCCCCTGCTCGCTGCAACTAGAGAAAGCCTGTGTGCAGCAATGAAGACCCAACGCAGCCAAAGATAAAATAAAATAAATAAATTTATTTAAAAAAAAGTATGAGGCTCTAAGCACTGTGCAAAATACTTTTACTGGAAAATTTATCCTGAATTGCAGGTGAAGCCGATGAGAAAAGTAGCTACACCAAAATGGGTGTTAACCAACCCACCTTACATGTTAAGTCTTGGAACACAACCCGTTGGTAACTTGAGTACATCATGTACTATGATAGAGGGACACATTTTACTTTAGTTATACCTTAAATATTTTAAGTGAATAGAATTTTTTAAATAGCACTTTATTGCTATAATTTGCTGTAATTTGAATTTCTAATTTTAAGAACTAGAATGAAATGAGAAATGAGACATATGTACATTTCTCCATTCTTTGTACATTTCTCTTTTGTCTCTGAATGACCAGTTGAGCGCTAGTTCTATAGTTTCCTATAAACTAATTAAACCCTGCCTTCTGTGTGGCAGCAGAAAGAACTGACTAAGGGGACCCTTGGTAAAGTGTAGTCTGGCAACCAGGAGCTGTAGAAGGGAACACAGCTAAAACCAGAGACAAGTGTCAAGTTCCTTTATATTTAATCCTCTCAGTAAAACATGTTTGAACTGGACATGGTTGATAAGGCAAAAGATGCTTGTTCGTTTTAGCTGACATTTGGAAATTTGAGGCTGTGTCTCTACTAAAATCCTTATCAGCTTCCCAGGGACAGGGAGGTACATTGATAAAGCACGAGCTCTGGATTCCCAGCTGTGATGTTCATTTACACCCAACAGTCTTTTTCAAATAGCATGTTATTCCTAAATATCAAGAAGTACTTTAGAGATTAATAAATCTTTTTTTTGCAGTTCTTAACCTATATATGTAAGTTTCAGAATAACTCTTGAGAGTATAAAACATGGAAGAGCCAACCAGATTTAGTTATTTCTTCCTTTAAAGCAAAATGCATATATACTTGAGTTTATACTGTACTGAGAATACATCTGGTCTAAAATATAGACATTTGTAAGAAGATTACAGATGTCTGAGAAAGTTAATTCTCAGTGGGAAACAAAGAGTTCTGTGTATGAGGCTAGCTCCTAATAGGCATTCCGAAGTTTCCAACCTTTGCTGGTTACTCATTATAAAGCCTTTTGATTTTTAAAATAAGATACATATTCATTTCCAAATGTTAGAAAACAACTGAGGCACGAATCAATCCCCACCTCTGTTTCTATAGTCTATCTCCTGAATAGCCCATTGATTTATACCTACACACCCAAAATACAGAAGAGCTGGAAGGCAACCTGGGCTCATCCTTGTTTCAGCATAACAGAGACATATGTACTGAACATTGAGCTGACCTACACATGGGAATGGGGTAGTGGCAGTGACAGTCTTCTGTAAGGACCCTCTGAAAATACTCCTGGAAAGTGAAAGACGACTAGCAGAGATTTGGGGGACTTAGGTTCATATCTTGGTTCTGCCCTTATTAAACATGTGACTTTGGCCTATTGAGTAGATGTCTCTGAAACGCACCTTCTTCCTCTCTAACATACGGTGAGTGGACTGCACACAGAGCCTTTAACATTTCTGCTAGATCAATAATCATATTTTTTTTATGTTTCAGTTGATTTGGGGCACCCTGAGTACTCCAAATCTTCTTGGGTACTTGAAAGGCAGTCTGATTTGTTCTTCGTGTATTTAAATTTGCTTCTTTTTAAAAATGAAACAGGATATTGAATTAGAATTCCCCAATATTTCACCAAAATAAAGATCTAAAGGTTTTATCTGACCAAAAGCAGATTCAAAAGTTGATCTGGTTTCCACCCCTTGGTGTGAGTGACAGGATGAATAGAAGTGGACTTTTTGTTTACAAACCTCTATTTCCATCTGGGGCTTAGAAAGAATAATGTGAGCTAAAACTCAGGTGGGAATGTGAGGACACCATTTCCATTTAGTTGCCAGAGGACTGGCTTCACAGGTTTTAGTAGGTTTGGTACAAACTCAGCCTTGGCTAATTCCAAACCCCATCTTCTTTCTATTGTATCACTTTGCCTCCAGGAAAGCCAGTTAAAGACTGGAAATTCCTTGAATTATTAAAGGGAAAAAGGCATTCTATTACCTACATATCCCCATTTCTTAACACAAAGCCTTGCTTTGTGTTGATAGTAGGTGCTCAATGATTAATATGGGAAGACTGGGGGGTAAAAAATTTCCACTGTTAAAGTCCTGGAGTAGAGAACAAACGTATGGACACCAAGGGGGGAAAGCAGGGTGGTGGGGTGGTGGTGGGATGAATTGGGAGAATGGGACTGACATGTATACACTAATATGTATAAAGTAGATAACTAATAAGAACCTGCTGTATAAAAAAATAAAATAAAATAAAATTCAAAAAAAAAAAAGCCCTGGGCTTATGTCATTTAACTTGTGGACTGGTGTACTGGGTCAATTACAGCTCTTCTTTTATTAATAGAGGTCTTTGTATATGTGGACCAAAATGACTTCATTTTGGTATTTAGAATGTTTGACGTTCTGACTCTGGGTATTTCAGTTGCAGAGCCTTCAGGATTTTTGTGGTGTGTGCACACATGCACGCAGATGCGCATGTGTATGCACACATCTGGCTGATCCCAGTGAGATATAGAATCACCAGCTCCGTTCCTACCTCCAAACAGTAGGGGTCCCCGCAAGAGGGATTCTTCAAGTTTTTGTGAGCACAAGTATATCTTCAATTGACCAAGGGAAGTGAGTGAAGGCTTTAGTGAAGTAAAAAACCTCGAGCAAGAAAGCCTGTGAATAGCAAGAGGGAGACACGCAGCTCCAATCCACAGCACAGATTCCAGCAGCGCTCAGCAATCGTGGCTGGATTCCAGGTGCACTCTACCTTCTAGGCAGGTACTCCTATTAAAAGATAAATATACTCTCTCTATAGCTATCTGGTTTGGCGATTCAGATCCTCAGATTAGTACAGAATTAAAAGAAGTGAATTGCAATATATATTTGAAAACTTTATTAGCATCATTTCAATTTTGTTTTGATAATTTGTTAACCTCCTTCGTATGGTGTCTAAGTCATTTGCTAATTTTTAATTGGGTTGGCTGTCTTTTCCTTACTGATTGGTAGGATTTTTTTATTCTAAATATTTTTTTTTTGCATATATGTAATGCAATGTCTTCTACTGTGTGGTTATCTTTTCACTCTCTTAATGGAGCCTTTTAATGAATACACATTCTTAATATGATTAAGTCCAGTTTATCCATCTTTTTATGGTTAGTGCTTTTTATTTCCTATTTAGGGAATCTTTGTTTATCCCACTGTTATGAAAATATTCACTTATGCTTTCTTCTAAAAGGAGGAAATTGTTTTAGCTATCACTCTTAAATTGTTTTAGCTATCACACTTAGATCTGCCATCTATCTTAATTTTTTAAATAGCATGAAGTAGGGTTCAAAGAGCCTTTTCTTTCACATAGTTCTAATTGATCTAGGACGATTTATTTAAAAGACCTTCCTCTCTTCTCTACAGTGCAAAGGAGACTGTTTAAATTAAGTGATCCTATATATTTTGGTCTGATTCTGGACATCCTTTGCTATGCCACTGTCTGACTTGTCTATCCCTGCACCAATACCACACTGTCTTACTTACTGTGACTATTATAAGTCTGATATCTGCTACTATAAGTTCTCCTACTTCACTCATCTTCTTCAGTATTGCCTTGGGTATCTCTAACCCCTTTTCATTTTCATATAAATTTAACATCAGTTTGTCAATTTACAGACACATATATACACATGCATGGCCTGCTTTGGGTTTTACTCTATCTATAGACGCATTTTGAGAGAATTATCATAATTAATCAGAGAGAAGTGAAAATCACAATAGGATACCACTCCATATCCAGCAAAATGGCTGAAATTTATATAAGAAAAAAACCCCCAATAATGCCAAATGCTGTCAAGGGTGTGGAGCAACTGGAACTCTCTTACATGGCTCGTGTGATACAAATTGATCCAATCACCTGGAAAAATATTTGATAATCCCTGCCAAAACTGAACATATGTTTGTACTTCACCCAGTGATTTCACTCCAACCCTTCATGCTGTTCCATGTCCGCTACACCCTTCCTTCTATTATGTGTGAAATACCTTTCTCTCTACAGTGTGTGGTTTAGAGCACAAGTTCTAGAGTCAGACTGCTTGCCTTCATATTCCAGTTCCACCTTCCTGGCTGTGTGGCTCTGAGTGAGTTACTTAACTTCCTGTATCTCATGTGGACAAAATGGTTAGAGTATTTGCACATTGTTTATTATTTTCACCTCCAAGTTGGGGGAGGGAGTGGATAATACTTACCCATAGGACTGCTGTGAATGGAGGACTAAAGGATATAATCCCCATAGGAACAGTGCCTAGCCACTAGTAAGGGTTCAATAAATGTTAGCTATTATTATTATTTTCTACCGGTTGTAAACCTATTATTTTTCAATGCTTATCTAGTTCAAACTGCACCTCATCCATGAAATTTTTTTCAGACAAAGAGGAAGGAAATATTAATTCTGACATTGTCCCTCTTCCTCTCTCCTTACACTTTAAATCTTCTTTTTTTCATTCTCACATTTGGCTTTGATTGTGAATTGTTCTGTTGGCATTTGCCCCTCCAGACTGAGAGCGCCCTGAAGGTGGAAGTCTCTGCTCACCTGAGTGTCTCTCTAGACCTCTGCCCGGTGCTCTTCACTTAAATGTCCAAGAGATGTTTGTTACATTGCATCAAATTCAATCAAGGAAGGGAGATTTCTAGATACCTTTGAGTAATAATGTTACTGGATGTGTTTGCTTTCCAAGAAGTTTGTCATTTGGAATTTCCTGTAAACACATGGTTGAGCTCAATGGACAGACAGTTTTTTAGTGATCTAAGAGCGTGACAATGAGCAATTGTGCTAAGGTCCAGGAAAGTGGCTTGAACACTGGCATGAAAACACTGGTTGTGGTAAAATCTGCCTCTATTATGAAAATGTAAAGTTGGTGGAAATTTCTCCAAATATGATCTCAAAAGCAGTAAGTGCCTTACAAGATACTGTAAGGATACTTGCATTTTTTTTTTTTTATTGTTCTATTATTTTTTATCTTTTTTTTTTTTTTACAAATTTAATCAGTTATACATATACATATGTTCCCATATCCCCTCCCTTTTGCGTCTCCCTCCCACCCTCCCTATCCCACCCCTCCAGGCAGTCACAAAGAACCGAGCTGATCTCCCTGTGCTATGCGGCTGCTTCCCACTAGCTATCTACCTTATGTTTGGTAGTGTATATATGTCCATGCCGCTCTTTCACTTTGTCACAGCTTACCCTTCCCCCTCCCCATATCCTCAAGTCCATGCTCTAGTAGGTCTGTGTCTTTATTCCTGTCTTACTCCTATGTTCTTGATGACATTTTTTTTTCTTAAATTCCATATATATGTGTCAGCATATGGTATTTGTCTTTCTCTTTCTGACTTACTTCACTCTGTATGACAGACTCTAGGTCCATCCACCTCATTACAAATAGCTCAATTTCATTTCTTTTTATGGCTGAGTAATATTCCATTGTATATATGTGCCACATCTTCTTTACCCATTCATCCGATGATGGACACTTAGGTTGTTTCCATCTCCGGGCTATTGTAAATAGGGCTGCTATGAACATTTTGGTACATGTCTCTTTTTGAATTATGGTTTTCTCAGGGTATATGCCCAGTAGTGGGATTGCTGGGTCATATGGTAGTTCTATTTGTAGTTTTTTAAGGAACCTCCATACCGTTCTCCATAGTGGCTGTACCAATTCACATTCCCACCAGCAGTGCAAGAGTGTTCCCTTTTTTCCACACCCTCTCCAGCATTTATTGTTTCTAGATTTTTTGATGATGGCCATTCTGACTGGTGTGAGATGATATCTCATTGTAGTTTTGATTTGCATTTCTCTAACGAGTAAAGATGTTGAGCATCCTTTCATGTGTTTGTTGGCTGTCTGTATATCTTCTGTGGAGAAATGTCTATTTAGGTCTTCTGCCCATTTTTGGATTGGGTTGTTTGTTTTTTTGCTATTGAGCTGCATGAGCTGCTTATAAATTTTGGAGATTAATCCTTTGTCAGTTGCTTCATTTGCAAATATTTTCTCCCATTCTGAGGGTTGTCTTTTCGTCTTGTTTATGGTTTCCTTTGCTGTGCAAAAGCTTTTAAGTTTCATTAGGTCCCATGTGTTTATTTTTGTCTTTATTTCCATTTCTCTAGGAGGTGGGTCAAAAAGGATCTTGCTGTGATTTATGTCATAGAGTGTTCTGCCTATGTCTTCCTCTAGGAGTTTGATAGTGTCTGGCCTTACATTTAGGTCTTTAATCCATTTTGAGCTTATTTTTGTGTATGGTGTTAGGGAGTGATCTAATCTCATACTTTTACATGTCCCTGTCCAGTTTTCCCAGCACCACTTATTGAAGAGACTGTCCTTTCTCCACTGTACATTCCTGCCTCCTTTATCAAAGATAAGGTGACCATATGTCCGTGGGTTTATCTCTGGGCTTTCTATCCTGTTCCATTGATCTATCTTTCTGTTTTTGTGCCAGTACCATACTGTCTTGATTACTGTAGCCTTGTAGTATAGTCTAAAGTCAGGGAGCCTGATTCCTCCAGCTCCATTTTTCGTTCTCAAGATTGCTTTGGCTATTCGGGGTCTTTTGTGTTTCCATACAAATTGTGAAATTTTTTGTTCTAGTTCTGTGAAAAATGCCATTGGTAGTTTGATAGGGATTGCATTGAATCTGTAGATTGCTTTGGGTAGTAGAGTCATTTTCACAATGTTGATTCTTCCAATCCAAGAACATGGTACATCTCTCCATCTATTTGTATCATCTTTAATTTCTTTCATCAGTGTCTTATAATTTTCTGCATACAGGTCTTTTGTCTCCTTAGGTAGGTTTATTCCTAGATATTTTATTCTTTTTGTTGCAGTGGTAAATGGGAGTGTTTCCTTGATTTCACTTTCAGATTTTTCATCATTAGTATATAGGAATGCCAGAGATTTCTGTGCATTAATTTTGTATCCTGCAACTTTACCAAATTCATTGATTAACTCTAGTAGTTTTCTGGTAGCATCTTTAGGATTCTCTATGTATAGTATCACGTCATCTGCAAACAGTGACAGCTTTACTTCTTCTTTTCCCATTTGGATTCCTTTTATTTCCTTTTCTTCTCTGATTGCTGTGGCTAAAACTTCCAAAACTATGTTGAATAAGAGTGGTGAGAGTGGGCAACCTTGTCTTGTTCCTGATCTTAGTGGAAATGGTTTCAATTTTTCACCATTGAGGACGATGCTGGCTGTGGGTTTGTCATATATGGCCTTTATTATGTTGAGGAAAGTTCCCTCTATGCCTACTTTCTGCAGGGTTTTTATCATAAATGGGTGTTGAATTTTGTCAAAAGCTTTCTCTGCATCTATTGAGATGATCATATGGTTTTTCTCCTTCAGTTTGTTAATATGGTGTATCACGTTGATTGATTTGCGTATATTGAAGAATCCTTGCATTCCTGGAATAAACCCCACTTGATCATGGTGTATGATCCTTTTAATGTGCTGTTGGATTCTGTTTGCTAGTATTTTGTTGAGGATTTTTGCATCTATGTTCATCAGTGATATTGGCCTGTAGTTTTCTTTCTTTGTGACATCCTTGTCTGGTTTTGGTATCAAGGTGATGGTGGCCTCGTAGAATGAGTTTGGGAGTGTTCCTCCCTCTGCTATATTTTGGAAGAGTTTGAGAAGGATAGGTGTTAGCTCTTCTCTAAATGCTTGATAGAGTTCGCCTGTGAAGCCATCTGGTCCTGGGCTTTTGTTTGTTGGAAGATTTTTTATCACAGTTTCAATTTCAGTGCTTGTGATTGGTCTGTTCATATTTTCTATTTCTTCCTGATTCAGTCTTGGCAGGTTGTGCATTTCTAAGAATTTGTCCATTTCTTCCAGGTTGTCCATTTTATTGGCATAGAGTTGCTTATAGTAATCTCTCATGATCTTTTGTATTTCTGCAGTGTCAGTTGTTACTTCTCCTTTTTCATTTCTAATTCTATTGATTTGAGTCTTCTCCCTTTTTTTCTTGATGAGTCTGGCTAATGGTTTATCAATTTTGTTTATCTTCTCAAAGAACCAGCTTTTACTTTTATTGATCTTTGCTATCGTTTCCTTCATTTCTTTTTCATTTATTTCTGATCTGATTTTTATGATTTCTTTCCTTCTGCTAACTTTGGGATGTTTTTGTTCTTCTTTCTCTAATTGCTTTAGGTGCAAGGTTAGGTTGTTTATTCGAGATGTTTCCTGTTTCTTAAGGTGGGATTGTATTGCCATAAACTTCCCTCTTAGAACTGCTTTTGCTGCATCCCATAGGTTTTGGGTCGTCGTGTCTCCATTGTCATTTGTTTCTAGGTATTTTTTAATTTCCTCTTTGATTTCTTCAGTGATCACTTCGTTATTAAGTAGTGTATTGTTTAGCCTCCATGTGTTTGTATGTTTTACAGCTCTTTTCCTGTAATTGATATCTAGTCTCATAGCATTGTGGTCGGAAAAGATACTTGATACAATTTCAATTTTCTTAAATTTACCGAGGCTTGATTTGTGACCCAAGATATGATCTATCCTGGAGAATGTTCCATGAGCACTTGAGAAAAATGTGTATTCTGTTGTTTTTGGATGGAATGTCCTATAAATATCAATTAAGTCCATCTTGTTTAATGTATCATTTAAAGCTTGTGTTTCCTTATTTATTTTCATTTTGGATGACCTGTCCATTGGTGAAAGTGGGGTGTTAAAGTCCCCTACTATGATTGTGTTACTGTCGATTTCTCCTTTTATGGCTGTTAATATTTCCCTTATGTATTGAGGTGCTCCTACGTTTGGTGCATAAATATTTACAATTGTTATATCTTCTTCTTGGATCGATCCCTTGATCATTATGTAGTGTCCTTCTTTGTCTCTTCTAGTAGTCTTTATTTTAAAGTCTATTTTGTCTGATATGAGAATTGCTACTCCAGCTTTCTTTTGGTTTCCATTTGCATGGAATATCTTTTTCCATCCCCTTACTTTCAGTCTGTATGTGTCTCTAGGTCTGAGGTGGGTCTCTTGTAGACAGCATATATATGGGTCTTGTTTTTGTATCCATTCAGCCAGTCTGTGTCTTTTGGTGGGAGCATTTAGTCCATTTACATTTAAGGTAATTATTGATATGTATGTTCCTATTCCCATTTCCTTAATTGCTTTGGGTTCGTTATTGTAGGTATATTCCTTCTGTTGTGTTTCTTGCCTAGAGAAGTTCCTTTAGCATTTGTTGTAAAGCTGGTTTGGTGGTGCTGAACTCTCTCAGCTTTTGCTTGTCTGTAAACGTTTTAATTTCTCCATCAAATCTGAATGAGATCCTTGCTGGGTAGAGTAATCTTGGTTGCAGGTTTTTCTCCTTCATCACTTTAATTATGTCCTGCCACTCCCTTCTGGCTTGTAGAGTTTCTGCTGAGAGATCAGCTGTTATCCTGATGGGGATTCCCTTGTGTGTTATTTGTTGTTTTTGCCTTGCTGCTTTTAATATGATTTCTTTGTGTTTAATTTTTGACAGTTTGATTAATATGTGTCTTGGTGTATTTCTCCTTGGATTTATTCTGTATGGGACTCTCTGTGCCTCCTGGACTTGATTAACTATTTCCTTTTCCATATTAGGGAAGTTTTCAACTATAATCTCTTCAAATATTTTCTCAGTCCCTTTCTTTTTCTCTTCTTTTTCTGGAACCCCTATAATTCGAATGTTGGTGCGTTTAATGTTGTCCCAGAGGTCTCTGAGACTGTCCTCTGTTCTTTTCATTCTTTTTTCTTTATTTTGCTGGGCAGCAGTTATTTCCACTATTTTGTCTTCCACCTCACTTATCCGTTCTTCTGCCTCAGTTATTCTGCTATTGATCCCATCTAGAGTATTTTTTATTTCATTTATTGTGTTTTTAATCGATGCTTGATTCATCTTTAGTTCTTCTAGGTCCTTGTTAACTGTTTCTTGCATTTTGTCTATTCTATTTCCAAGATTTTGGATCATCTTTACCATCATTATTCTGAATTCTTTTTCAGGTAGACTGCCTATTACCTCTTCATTTGTTAGGTCTGGTGGGTTTTTATCTTGCTCCTTCTCCTGCTGTGTGTTTTTCTGTCTTCTCATTTTGCTTATGTTACTGTGTTTGGGGTCTGCTTTTTGCAGGCTGCAGGTTCGTAGTTCCCGTTGTTTTTGGTGTCTGTCCCCAGTGGCTAAGGTTGGTTTAGTGGGTTGTGTAGGCTTCTTGGTGGAGGGGACTACTGCCTGTGTTCTGGTGGATGAGGCTGGATCTTGTCTTTCTGGTGGGCAGGTCCACGTCTGGTGGTGTGTTTTGGGGTGTCTGCAGACTTTTTATGATTTTAGGCCACCTCTCTGCTAATGGGTGGCGTTGTGTTCCTTTCTTGCTAGTTGTTTGGCATAGGGTGTCCAGCACTGTAGCTTGCTGGTCGTTGAGTGAACCTGGGTGCTGGTGTTGAGATGGAGATCTCTGGAAGATTTTCACCGTTTGATATTGTGTGGAGTTGGGAGGTCTCTTGTGGACCAGTGTCCTGAAGTTGGCTCTCCCACCTCAGAGGCACAGCACTGACTCCTGGCTTCTCAATTTGGGATGATTTGTTGTCTATTCATGTATTCCACAGATGCAGGGTACATCAAGTTGATTGTGGAGCTTTAATCCGTTGCTTCTGAGGCTGCTGGGAGAGGTTTCCCTTTCTCTTCTTTGTTCTCACAGCTCCTGGGTCTCAGCTTTGGATTTGGCCCCGCCTCTGCATGTAGGTCGCCGGAGGGCGTCTGTTCTTCGCTCAGACAGGACAGGGTTAAAGGAGCAGCCTCTTCGGGGACTCTGGCTCACTCAGGCCAGGCGGGAGGGAGGGGCACGGAGTGCGGGGCGAGCCTGCAGCGGCAGAGGTCGGCGTGACGTTGCACCAGCCTGAGGCGCGCCGTGCATTCTCCCAGGGAAGCCGCCCCTGGATCCCGGGACCCCGGCAGTGGCAGGCTGCACAGGCTCCCAGAAGGGCGGTGTGGACTGTGACCTGCGCTCGCACACAGGCTTCTTGGTGGCGGCAGCAGCAGCCCCAGCGTCCCACGCCCGTCTCTGGGCTCGGCGCTTTCAGCCGCGACTCGCGCCCGTCTCTGGAGCTCCTTTACGCGGCGCTCTTAATCTACCCTCTCCTCGCACACCAGGAAACCAAGAGGGAAGAAAAAGTCTCCTGCCTCTTCGGCAGCTCCAGAGTTTTCCCGGACTCCCTCCCGGCTAGCTGTGGCACATTAGCCCCCTTCAGGCTGAGTTCTCGCCGCCAGCCCCAGTCCTCTCGCTGCGCTCTGACCAAAGCCCGAGCCTCAGCTCCAGCGCCGCCCACCCCGGCGGGGGAGCAGACAAGCCTC
Organism: Mesoplodon densirostris; assembly: GCF_025265405.1. Lineage (NCBI taxonomy): Eukaryota > Metazoa > Chordata > Mammalia > Artiodactyla > Ziphiidae > Mesoplodon > Mesoplodon densirostris. Next base: position 225,255,017 of record NC_082661.1, read on the forward strand.
TCGGGCTGGTGAGTGCCGCTCGGCACCGCTCCTCTGTGCGGGAATCTCTCCGCTTTGCCCTACCCAGGTATGTGGGGAGTCTCTTGCCTTTTGGGAGGTCTGGGGTCTTCTGCCAGCGTTCAGTAAGTGTTCTGTAGGAGTTGTTCCACGTGTAGCTGTATTTCTGGTGTATCCGTGGGGAGGAAGGTGATCTCCGCGTCTTACTCTTCCGCCATCTTCCCTCTTGAGGACTCTTAAACTTATTATTGTTTAGACTTTTTCTCCGGGATTCAGAATGTCATGTAGAAACCTTTTCACTGGAGTATTTCTGATTTATTTTTTTAAGGATACAGATGATAAATTATTCCTATATCACTGCTCATCAAGGACCTTCTTAGGATACTTGCATTTTTAAAAGAGAACTGGATTTTTCATAAACCGGGTTCAGTCTTGAGTTTGTGGCTAGAAAGCATTGGGTTTTCAGTCCTAGAGTTTTCATTTACTCAGGTTGACTCTAAAGGTCAATCTGTGCTCAAGACTTTAATTTATTTCACATTGAGTCTTATTTACAAAAATCTCTGAAGTGCTTCAGTGAAAGAGGTTATATTTCTCAGGCCACCACTGTGCAGGTCCCCGGGCAGGACTACACATAGGGACCTCATACCACATGTGTAAATATGTACAAGGTGTACATTAAAGTAATGAGCTGCTAACCAAGATACATTCCATCTTCCCACCTTCATAAGACCTGGAAGCCACGATCAAATTTAGGACTCCTGTGCTGCTCATAGCTCCACAATGAGACATGGTGGCACAGGGCTTCCCTCTGTTCCGGCCCCTGCTGTCCCTGATCTTGGGGGGCTTCCTGAGCAGCTGTGGACAGCCCAGCCCATATGTCCAATTTCCAGCCACACTTGCCACAAAGAGCCGGCCTTGGGCCCAGGGGAGTGCACAGAGACAGCACCGTCTGCCTTCCAGAAGATGGACATAGGGAAGAGGGCTGCAGGGGCCCTGGAAGAGGGAGTTCTGGGGTCTGGGAGCTCTAGTGTGACACTGAGGGGAAGGAAAGCTCTGTGTTTCACTCCCTTGCATTGTGGGGAGGCTTTGGCTTGAAGAAGACCCAGACAAGGTTTTTTAAGCTGTCAGCCATGTTGCTTGGGTCTAAGAACAGCACTGAAGCTACTTAAATAATATGCATAATGATAACATATCTCAGGGTATTCTTAGACCTTTATTTATAGGCCCTCCTGTCATTCCTAATCGCCGGTATTATAACAGTAAACAAAATTCCGGTGTCACTCTTTTCTCCCCAACAATGAAAAGCCTTCAACCTTAAACAATTTGTCATAAACTGAAATATAAGTAGTTACCAGAAAGCAAGCAATGCTACTTGAGCTTTGTTCCCACCACAATTTTGAAAGCCATGGACTTAGTGTCATTTCTACATCATTCGAACTAATTCAAAAGAAAAAGAGAAAACTCTGTGAGATTTTCTATAAAAGTGTGCCATAATGGGCCATCACAGCCAATTGGAGGATGGGTTGTTATTGGTAAAGGCTCATCAGAAAACCTCTTCCCTGGTAATTTGAATTGAGTGGTCTAACTCCACTCCAGTTTCTGCTTGTCAGGGGGGGTCTACCCTCCTCTCAGAAACACAGACGTTAGAACTTCAGATTTACTTGCTTACTCATTCTGAGAAAAACAAAAGCTGTCATATATTATCCTAGACACCTCCTTGTCCAGACAGCATGCCTGAATAACACAAAAATAAGCTTCGAAGTCAAGTAGATTTGATTCCCATTTTAGCTCTGCTATTTTATCACCGTGTGACATGAACGTGGGTAACACCACAAAGTCCACACTCTGTGAGGATTAAATGAAATCATTTACCTGGCACAGTGCTGGGACATTCAACGAATGTTCTTTATCTTCTCCTTTCTTCTCTATTTCTCTCCACTGTATTCAAGTCAAATTTTTAAATCATCACAAAAGTAGATCCACAATGACAAATTAGAACATAAATGAATTTCGTTCACTCAATGATTATAAATTCTGTATTAGAACATATAAAATCCAAAGTCAAATTCACACGCACAAAAATCTTCTTAGAGCGAAAGGAATTTTGGAAGCTTATCAAGCGAGGTACCTGGTGGTTCTGAAGAACAAAGAACGTGCTGGATATTAAATTGAGCTCCAAGACTTCTCATTCTAAGGTTGTAGCCGCACTCCAGTTAACCTCGCTTTTTTGTTGAAAGAGGTTACAGCTACTCTTTTTAGAAGTTACTTTTTCACTAATCACTGCCAATCATATTAAAGTTATTGCAAAATAAAGGATCTTTTCTTTCAAAAAGCCACAATTCACATCATAGCATGTGGCCCTACAAAGAGCTAGGAAAGCTCCCAAGGCAGCTGCTTCTCCTGGAGATGTGCCGGGAAGCTGCCTACAAACAAGCTCAGGGGCCCACCTGTCCCAGGGGGCCACGACGGGGTGCCGTTGCTGACGCTGACCTGGCTGGGTTGCTGCAGGAACCTGGCAGAAGCCACAGAAATTCACTTTCCCTGACCTGAAATGTATTTGTTGGTTATTCACAGATAAACAAATTGGCTTTCCTTCCCTCTCTCCTTTTGCTTTGCAATATTATGGTATTTGGAGTTTGTGTGCGTGTGTGTGCCACCTCAGCAAAATGCAAATATTCACATGAAAAATGGAAACTATGTATACATATATGTGTGTGTTCTTTCTTTTTATATGTAAAAGATGCTCTAACTTCTTCACTAAAAATCAAAAACAACTCAAAGCTACTTGTGACAGACACACTGATGTTATATTTAAAGGAAATTGTGTGGGGACATGTCAATTTCTGGTGTTTTTGTCCGCAAACAACTCATGGCGATGTCTAATGGAGGCACTACTCCCCGTGAAGCAGCAGAATGGAAGCTTCAGGAAAACTAATTGTCTTTTAAGAGATAAAGAAGTGTTTGCCATTAGGAAGGAGTATGCTACCGTCACATTTAAAACAGTTCTAAGAAGGTATGAAAAAGATCGCAATGTCACCAGAGTTTCTGGGTTCTTTTTCATTCGCTGTGAATCCTGAAGAGTCTAAGCTACCTCTGAGCCATAGCAGCTACTGGCAATCCACAGAGCTGTCAATCACACACATACAGAAGCAAACAACCGGGACAAGAGAGAACCGGATGGGCCTTCCACTTGGGAGAAAAGCTTATATTTTCCCAGTAAATTTAAGGATGTTAAGAAGTGAGAGCTTCTGGGCTTCCCTGGTGGCGCAGTGGTTAAGAATCCGCCTGCCAATGCAGGGGACACGGGTTCGTGCCCCGGTCCGGGAAGATCCCACATGCCATGGAGCAACTAAGCCCGTGCACCACAACTACCGAGCCTGCACTCTAGAGCCCGCGAGCCACAACTGAAGCTCGCGTGCCTAGAGCCCGTGCTCCACAACAAGAGACGCCACTGCAATGAGCAGCCCACGCACCGCAACAAAGAGTAGCCCCCACTCACTGCAACTAGAGAAACCCCGTGCGCAGCAACGAAGACCCAATGCAGCCAAAAAAAAAAAAAAAGAAGTGAGAGCTTCTGATGATGTAAATGCTCTGGTGAGCTAAACAACAACAAAAACATTTAAGAAAAAGATATCATTTCAGAAGGAGACAATGATGCTTCAGACACAAACCTGGTGAAAATGGTTTCTAGAAGCAAGAATGATATGGTAGAAAGAAGAGGAATCGACAACACGCGCTTCCTCTCCACCCCTCTTCCTCCTAGAGACATCTCTTGTGGGTGCCCCTCGTTCATCGCCTTCTTGCTCCCTTAGCCCAGCCCCTCCCTGCCGAGCCTGGCTCCCTCTCATTCCAGGGACACACTCGGCTGGTGCCCCTCAGACTGTCCTGTTGCTCCCGCTTTCCTCCTACTAGTCCTTGCAAGTCCACTTTATGACTCTTGTAAAACCTGCTTCTGCACCTCCTGCTTTCTTGGGAGACTTGATCAAACTCCCTGCTTTGACACTTGATGTCATTTGAACTCCCTTGACCTCCCTTGATTCTAGGCTATGCAAGGTCCTTAGATTTAAAATTGTAATTTGATTTGGAGGAATGCTTAAGCGCTTGGTCTCTGATGATGGACTTTTGGGATTTGAGTCTTAGCTCCAACATGTTTATGAGCTGTGTAACATTAGGCAAGTTACTTAACTTCTCTGTGCCTCAGTGTCCTCATTGTAACAGGGAGAATAACATCACCTAACTCAAAGGACTGTTGTGAGGAATACATGAGTTAATAAATATAAAGTACTAGAACGGCACCAGCCAGAGAGTAAACACTGAATAGTTATTAGCTATTATCTTGGCATCAACAGGATCTTCAAATATGAGTCATTTTGTCCACCATCTTCTGCCTCTAAACTTTTGCTGGCTGGTCCAGCCCCTGATACCTTAGCATCTCTACCACCACAGGGGGATCTTGTGCCCTTGACTCCCACCTTCAATTGCCAATATACTGCCCAGAAGCTGGAGAGGTAAGGATGGGAAGGGAGATGATATTTTTAAAAATTTTATTGAAGTATAGTTGATTTACAATGTTGTGTTAATTTCTGCTGTCCAGCAAAGTGACTCAGTTATGCATATGTATACTTATGCATACATATATATACTTTTATATTCTTTTCCATTATGGTTTATTACAGGATATTGAATATAGTTGCCTGTGCTATACAGTAGGACCTTGTTGTTTATCCATTCTATATGTAACAGTTTGTACCTGCTAATCCCAAACTCCCAGTGGGAAGGGAGGTGATACTAATGGGGTGCCTGTCATGTGCCCAAACTGAACTAGGTACATTCATACCCCTCACCTCATGTGATTTCCGTAAGAGTCCTAGGAACCCAAGTGCAACCACTGGCCCTTCTCTGAACTCTGACTGAAAACAAATCACCTGTAAAAAGACATCTTTGAGACAATTAGGGAAATTAGAGTAGAAATTTTCCAGAGTACAGTGTCAGAAGCTACTAAGGAATGTTTTTTAATTTTCTTAAGTTAATGATAATGGCACGGTGGTTGCATGAGTCTTAAAATGCACTTAGCAGCCAGAGCTCCATACTGGAGTAATGACATGATGGTTGGGATGGGCTATAAAATATTCCACCCCACAAAAGTACACAGTGGACAGATGATTCAATATTGGTACCATTTTGATAATTTTTGAAGCTGTGTGATGGGAACATGGAGTACTATTCTTTTGATATTTGTAGTATGTTTGAAAACTTTGATAAGTGTTTTTCTAGCATTTAAATTTTTGAGTTTTTTTTAAATTGACATATAGTTGATTTGCAGTACTGTGTTAGTTTCAGGTGTACAGCAAAGTGATTCAGTTATATATATATATATATATGTTCAATACCTTGTAATTATTACAAGGTATTGAATACAGTTCCCTGTGCCATACAGTAGGTCTTTGTTGTTTATTTTATATATGGTAGTGTGCATCCGTTAATCCCATACTCCCAACTTATCCCTTCCCCAGTCGGCGTTCCCCTTTGATAACCGTAAGTTTGTTTTCTATGTCTCTGAGTCTGCTTCCGTTTTGTAAATAAGTGCGTTTGTACTATTTTTTAGATTCCACATGTAAGTGATATCATATAATATTTGTCTTTCTCTGTCTGAATTACATCACTTAGTATGATAATCTCTAGGTCCATCCCTGTTGCTACAGATGGCATTATTTCATTCTCTTTCATGGCTGAGTAATAGCGTAAGTTTTTAAATGCAGGTATGTCATTTACACATGAGGAAACTGAGGCCCTGAGAGGCTGAGCAACTTGCCTAAGGTCGCAGAGCTGGTATTCAAAGTTCTCTTGAGTTAATGCCAATTTCACTCCTAGGAGTGGCTCTTCTTCTAAGCTTTCTTTGCCATCCTTCTTTCTACATAAGAATTTCTGTATCAACAAGCACTTGCTCCTTCTTCACTCTGGTCTCTGAGCAAGTTTTCCTTTTTCCAATGCAACCTCTCCCCAGTCCTCAGCCTAGAGAGAAACACCTGAATTCTTAACTTCTACTCTTCTTACCTCCAGCACTGTTGATGTGACCTCTCCACCTTCTTTCAAGGTCTTGCCATTACAAAACCACCTCTGACAATGCTCTCATCCCTTCAGCCCATTGCCTTCTGCTTCCCTGACAATATCCCTGACACCTGCTGTTTGCCCAGCTCTTGACAATGTGGCCTGTCCCCACCACTGAAAACAACAGGTTTCTCAAAGGTAAAAACACACCTAATTTCCAAACCTTCTGGAGACTTCTCAGTTTTCATCCTGCTTTGTTAATATCTCTGTGGCTGGCTGACCATCTATTTCTGCGTGAAACTCTCTTCGAGGTACCCCTAGGCTGTGTGGGTTCTCCTCCCCAGCTCTGACAGCTCCCCTGAATCTCTTCCTGCACCCAGTACCCTGCTCCAGATTCTATTTGGAGCCCAGATCTGTTCCCTTTGACAAGCTCCTCCACCTTCAATGCCTCAACATCGCCTTGAGGTGACTCTCGCATCTCTACCCCACTTCCAGTTTCTTCCTGAAGCTCACAAAATCTCACGGGTGAAAGAAATCTTCAGAAATCATCTAATTGATCTCCTTATCCCATGTGTGGGATACAAAGTAAAAAAGTCAACACATGCAGACACACTTTGTAAAGTGCCATAATAATGTCAAGTATAATATGACCTGGTCCTGCTTTCCAATTACTTGCTGGACGTCTCCACATGATTGTTTTTCAAGTCCCCTGGACTTCAAACGTCCCGAGAATTTATCATCTTTCTCAGAAATCAGCTTCTTTTCCTAACATTCTTACTCCTGTGAGGAGCATTTTTATTGCTATTATTTTTGTTACAGGCTTAAGATCTTGGGGTCATCTTAGACCTCTTTTATCTTAGACCTTTTCTTTTTTTCAGCTAAAGAATTTATTTTTCAGAGCAGCTTTAAGTTCACAGCGAATCACAGCAGCACGTACAGAGTGCTCCCACATCCCCCTGTCCACCCCATCCAACCTCCTCCACCACCAGCACCCCTCATCAGAGTGGTACGTTCGTTACGATCGATCGAGGAACTTACACTGAAACATCATGATCACTCAAAGTCCACGCTTTACATCAGGATTCACTCTTTGTGTTACACATTCTAAGGGTTTTGACACACGTATAATGACATGCATCGCATTACAGTATCACACAGATACTAAAAATCCTTTGTGCTCAGCTATTCATCCCTCCCTCCCCCAAACCCTTGGCAACCTCTGATCTTTTTACTGTCTCCATAGTTTTCCAGAATGTCATATAGTTGGAATCATACAGTCTGTAGCCTTTTCGGATTGACTTCTTTCACTCAGTAATATGCATTTACGATTCCTCCATGTTGGGTTTCCCTGGTGGCGCAGTGGTTGAGAGTCCACCTGCCGATGCAGGGGACACAGGTTCGTGCCCCGGTCCGGGAAGATCCCACATGCCGCGGAGCGGCTGGGCCCGTGAGCCATGGCTGCTGAGCCTGCGCGTCTGGAGTCTGTGCTCTGCAATGGGAGAGGCCACAACAGTGAGAGGCCCACGTACTGCAAAAAAAAAAAAAAAAAAAAAGATTCCTCCATGCCTTTTCCTGGCTTGGTAGTTCATTTCCTGTTAGTGCTGGATAATACTGCATTGTCTGGATTACCACAGTTGATTTGTCCATTCACTGACTGAAGGACGTCATGGTTGCTTCCAAGCTTTATTATGAATAAAGCTGCTATAAACATGTGTGCAGGTTTTAGACTCTTTGTTTTACTCCCCTGTAAACCTCCAATAATAAATCCAATATAATAATAAATATACAATAGCCAAGACATGGAAGCAACCTAAATGTCCATCGACAGAGGAGTGGATAAAGAAGATGTGACACATACATGCAATGGAATATTACTCAGCCATAAAGAAGAATGAAATAATGTCATCTGCGGCAACATGGATGGACCTAGAGATGATCACACTAAGTGAAGAAAGTCAGACAGAGAAAGACAAGTATTATATGATATCACTTACAGGTGGAATCTAAAAAATAGTATGAATGAGTTTATTTACAAAACAAATAGACTCACAGACATAGAAAACAAACGTATGGTTACCAAAGGGGAACGGGGGAGAGGGACAAACTAGGAATTTGGGATTAACATATATACACCACTATGTATAAAACAGATAAACAACAAGGTCCTACTGAATAGCACAGGGAACTATACTCAAAACCTTGTAATAAGCTACTATGGAAAAGAATCTGAAAAGGAATTTGTATGTATGTATAATGGAATAACTTTGCTGTACACCTGAAACTAACACAATGTACAATAAGTCAATGATACTTCAATGAAAGAATAATAAATAACCTTTAATAATAAACCTCCAAGAATAAAACACTGTATACTGCTTAGGGTTTGCAAACACATAAAATATAGCCTTTTGTTTGATGCAGATATTATACTTTCCTAACTACCAACACAAGATGGGGGGCAGATGAGAAGCACTCATCCAAGGTCACACAGCATGAACGTGAAAGTGCATGAACTTGAGTGCAGGCTTTTCTCCTTTAAAGTTAAGTCTAGTCCCTCTAAGTTGCCAAGTCCTAATATTCTGCATCTTGAGTCCCCCCTTTCCTTTTCATACCCGCTGTCACCGGTGGGCTTCAGAAAGGACCTCTTCATCCTCTGCAGGGACTCTCACAATGCTCTCCGATCAGGTTACACTTCTGGTCCACCAGAACCCCTCTCCACTTCACCACCTTGACCACATTATCCAGTGTCTTAATATACTGTACCGTCTCCTCCCTGCGTGGAAGACTTTGGGGTCTCTTCGCCGCCTGCTGAATAAAGTCCAAACGTCTCACCATGGTGCTCTCACAGGCACCCAGGCTGGAGCCCTGTGCCTCCCTCTGCCCCCTGTACATTTTGTATACATTAACAGGCATAGCAACATCCCTGGCCTTACGTGCCTTCCTCTAAGTATTTGCCACTCAAGTAAGCCCTCTGCCTTGCACATCCTCCCTGTCACCTTCGCTGGCTGGTTTCAGCACATGGCTTCCAGAGACAGGCAGCACAGAGAGAAGAGTGGCCAGGAAGGGTTCGCAGCTGTTGACTGCCTGCCAGTGTAATCACAAAAAGGATTGGCAGTGAAAATGAAACAAGTCACTTTCCCAGCATTCTGCAGTTGTATTCACATACACATTTTTTTAAAAAGGGAAAATAAAATCGCCACCAAAACTACTGACCGCGTATTTTTTGGCTGAAAGAAATAAAAGTGGAAAGGGCGGTAACTTCAGTGAAATATGGCACAGGACATTTTCCTGGGGGTTGTCCCAGTTCTATGACACTGTCGGGTTTTTTTCCTATTTATCTGTAGAGTTACCAAAAAAATCCTTTGAAAGCAACCTGACAGCAAAGAAATGTATATCTAAAAAAAAGGAATTTTACCCGAAGAATGTTAGAAGAAATGCACTGCAATAAATAAAATGAGTTCAGGATTTCCTGAAATGTAATTTCTGGTTCTGTACAGACCACATCAACATGTTAATCTTGTTTACCAAAAGACTCAAACTCTTGGATCTCAGAATCTAAATAAAATCAACGGTGTAGATTGAAAAGATTCAAGTCAAATGTAAAATACCTTATAATCATCAAGAAAATAATTTTAGGTATTTGTGGCTGGTGCCTCTTTAGTTCTATGTAATTGATTTACAAATCTTGTCTCTAGGCATGAAAAGGGATTTTTTGAAGTATCACTGTCAGGCTTGGTAGGAGTCTTTGAAAGACTATATTTAGTTCTTATTAGATGAAGAAAATCAACAATCAGATCGTTTTCATTTTAGTGGGAATTTTACTGTAAATAACTCTCAGAATGAGATACAGTGTTTTAAAGTGATTTCTCAAGTGAGCTGTGCTCGGGATTAGAAATGTGTGCTAAATTTTCATCATCATTACCATCACCTCTCCCCATCCACCCCCCCACCCCCACCCCCGGCAAACTCCCCAGCATATGTTTAGGAACTCAACTGAGATTTAAGTACATGCCATCTGGAAATGCATATGAAAACCTTTCCATATTTCCAAGTCTGGTAAGAGCAATGCCTCTTTCACGTGTCTTTAATACTAACCAATTCCAATGGGTTTCTGAACAGCAGGTATTTAAAGTACAGAAGGTCCCAGCAGCAAGATTATTTCCTTGGTCCTTTGATAAACCCTCTCAAGGTAATAGAGAGCTTTAAATGCATAAACTGACTACTTTAGCAGTTTATGGTTAGACTCTAAATTCAGCTTGTAAGTCAGAATTAGCCTGGCAAACTCCTCGAATCACCCATAAATTACGATATAAACATTGGCTTGTATATACTGCACTACCTGCTTGGTGATTTTATCACTTCCTTTTTTTTTTTTTTTTTTCGGTACGCGGGCCTCTCACTGTTGTGGCCTCTCCCGTTGCGGAGCACAGGCTCCAGACGCGCAGGCTCAGCGGCCATGGCTCATGGGCCCAGCCGCTCCGCGGCATGTGGGATCCTCCCGAACCGGGGCACGAACCCGTGTCCCCTGCATCGGCAGGCGGACTCTCAACCACTGCGCCACCAGGGAAGCCCTATCTCCTTTAACTTTTGAGAGTCACTGCTTCTCTAGACGCCCCAGAATTCAGCTGCTTCATCCACAAAGCAGTCTCTTCCCAGTTCCTTGGCCACTGGAGATTTTTTTTTGGCATGTCGCTTTGTTTTCATTTTATTTTGCTTTATTGGTCAATGGCAAGAAAAGTCCTCAAACTCTTTCATACAGACATTTTGTAGGTTTGTCTAACTGTGTTGACTGCTCTGTGGCCTCTGGGACCTTGGCTGACTCTGTTCAGTGAGAATATTGAGAGAAATCTTTCTCATCTCCCCACTCCTCCACTTTCCTTTAAGAAAGAGTTTCATGTGGGTAATCTGTATGCACATGTGATGCAATTCCGCATTCTAAGGTAAAGCCACTGTAAAAGCCAGTGTGTGTTGGGCAAGTACTTTAGGCTAAGGAGCAAATGGGCTGGAATCCAGCCTAATCTTTGTGATCCAAGCCTTGTGCCCATGGAACAGGAGCCTGATCATGGAGTCCTTTGAATTTTCCCAGAGGCCACTTCCCAACTGCCCTGGCTCTAGAAAATACCCTTCCTTTGTTTGTCTTGTTTGTAATACCTCTTTCTACTGCCCAGGGGACCAAGAGTTTGTGGGCATCTTTACCCTATTCTTTCTAAACAGGAGAATAGGGCAAACTCTATAAACCATGGCCAACCATATAGTTCCTACCTAACTACTCAGCTCAGCTGGCCAATTAGAGTCATTTCATGATTTTTTTTTTTTTTTCCAGAAGCTCTTCATGATCTAAGCTGTTTCCTTTGATTAAATTATCAAATAAGATCCATGCAGGTTGGAGGAGTAGATCCTGGCTAGACTGGACCCTTCATGCTGGCCATGAAAATAAACACTGTGGTTAAGCTGCATTGAACAGATAAAACATTTTCTCATCCTTTTTTTTGGCTGCACACTCCAGCAAAGCATAGCAACTGGCCCACAAACATTACAGAGTAGCATCAGCAATCTAAAGGGTCAAGAGGTAATGGAAGAAGAGAGGCACAATCACAAAATCTGGCTCTCTACTTGACTTTTGGGACTATTTTTTCCTCTGGCTAATAACGGAGGTAACTGGGCAATTCCTTGCCTGCAAACTGGAACACTAAACATATGGGTGACGTCAGGGAGACATCTGATGAAAGTTACAGATAATTCCACTTCAAAGATAACTGTGTTTCCATTTCCAAATGCTTTAATCAACTGGTCCATATGCCTGTCTCCCCAACATAGGCCCTTGGGCGAACAGATATGTCCCGTTGTTACAGGTAAAGGCCCAACACGTGGGGATCAGGCCATCAGTAACACCCCATGCCAAAGGCCATCTGTCTCTGGTGCCCCATACCCATACCCCATGCACGGGAGAAACTGTGAACGAAATAGACTTTTCTGGCAGTTGGATTCAAAAGGGAAAACATGAGACTTAGCTGAGCCATACAGCTTGCTAACTGCTCTTACAACCAGTGAACAGAGGAGAGTTTGCACTGGAACTCATGCTGCATTCCTGATCTGAGCAGAACGCAGGGACAGCAGCTGCAGTGACTGACAACAGCTGGAGGCCCAGCAAATGTCCTAAGGCATTGGTGCCAATTTAAGAGAACAAGGGGTGACAAGAAAGAAAGGTCTCTTCTGGGGACAGCCAGCTGGTGCACAATTTGGAACCAAGGCTCATGATCTCCTGGCAGCGGGGTTTATCCTACAGGCTGGTGGAACAATAGCTCTCTAGACCTCAGATCTGGGCCTCTCACTGTTGTGGCCTCTCCCGTTGCGGAGCACAGGCTCCGGACGCGCAGGCTCAGCGGCCATGGCTCACGGGCCCAGCCGCTCTGCGGCATGTGGTATCTTCCGGAACCGGGGCACGAACCCGTGTCCCCTGCATCGGCAGGCGGACTCTCAACCACTGCACCACCAGGGAAGCCCCTAGACCTCGGATCTTTTCGATTATGATCCTCTTTCATGATTTCACTACCCCTCCCCTTAGAAAAAGAACATATGGATTTTGTTGGAGGGGCTATTATGCAATGTATAGAGTGACAAAGGCAAAATAAGGCAAAGCACCCTTAAAAATGTCACATGGCTATGTAGATGGAAATGGGAGTGAGGTGGTGCCTTTGTAAACTTTTTGTTTGGTTGTCTGACGTTGCCAGTTACAGTTCATCTTTCATCCTAAAGGCAAAATACTATTCCATGACCAGGCAAGTTTTAAAATCCTGGTATGGAATAAATACTTTGGACGTATGGTGTTTTCTACATCCCAGCACCCTCTTTTTCATTCTGTACACACAACTGATGAATGAGAGCTGATTCAGGGAAGCAGATTAGCTAAAATGTCACAGAAGAAAACAATATCAAGTTGAGAAAGTTTTTACTGCATTCTTGAGATTCCTTAAGTGCTTTACATGATATATTATGCCCAAACGTCTACATCACCAAAACAAAGCATGACAAAAATGTGGAAGACTATCACCAAAGACGCATATGTTGCTCTACTCAAGTGATTGTCAAAAGCATTTATCGAAACTCATTTCCCTCAACTACTTTCCATCTAAATTTGCCACCTGGAGAGAACTAAATTCTATCCTCTCACCTTGTACTTTCCTGGGATGTAGGAATCTGATCCACAGTAAATGCAGTATGGGAAGTGTTTGTAGATATTGTGGGACCCATCATGCAGCAAGTATGGGAATAAGGAGAGATAATGTGAGTGTACTAAGTATTTTCTTTTGTTCAATCCATATTTATTGCGTACCTACAATGTACTCTAGAGCTGGCCAAGAGAAACAGGGGAGTCAAATAAAATGTAAATGTAGCTGCATTAAAAATGTGGGCTTGGGCTTCCCTGGTGGCTCAGTGGTTGACAGTCCGTCTGCCAATGCGGGGGACACGGGTTCGTGCCCTGGTCTGGGAGGATCCCACATGCCGCGGAGCGGCTGGGCCGGTGAGCCATGGCCGCTGAGCCTGCGCGTCTGGAGCCTGTGCTCCGCAACGGGAGAGGCCACAACAGTGAGAGGCCCGCGTACCGCAAAAAAAAACAAAGAAACAAGCAAACAAAAAAAATGTGGGCTTCCCTGGTGGCACAGTGGTTGGGGCTTCCCTGGTGGCGCAGTGGTTGAGAGTCCGCCTGCCTATGCAGGGGACACGGGTTTGTGCCCTGGTCCAGGAAGATCCCACATGCCATGGAGCAGCTAAGCCTGTGTGTCCGGAGCCTGTGCTCCGCAACGGGAGAGGCCACAACACTGAGAGGCTCGCGTACCGCAAAAAAAAAAAAAAAAAAGTGACATTTAATTTAATATGTTTTACCCAATATATCCAAAATATTATTTCAGTAGACTATCAATGTAAACATTTTATTTATTTATTCTTTTTTATACTGAGTCCTCAAAATTTAGTCTGTCTTTTACACTTTCAGCTTGTCTCTGTTCACCATCCACATTTCAAGTGCTCCACAGCCATGCAGAGCTAGTGGCTAACAAGTTGGACAGCATCTCCCTAGACAAACCAAACAATAACAAACCACCTCTGTGCCTTCCTGCCTTGCTTACTCATTTGCTTGTTCTTTCTGCTGGAAAGTTCTCATACTTTGTCCATACATCAGACTTAACATGCATCAGACCTCAGTTTATGCCAATGTGGCAGAATAGTTAGCTGGTAAACGTATCTCTTATGAAATCCTAAGAAACGCTTGCTAAAACATAACAGCTACTCTTTGAAATGCATAGCTAGTAGTGTAAGACCAAAAGGAAAATTTCCAGAACCCAAAAGCAGACAGGGTGGAGGTGGTGGTACCTGAACTGCCAATGGGTTGGTCCTAGGCAACTGAAAAGTTTGGCTTCTACGTAACAAAAAAAGAGGCTTGGCAGAGATGCTCAAGACATGAGTTGGAGCTGAGATTCATCTCTAGCAATAGGACTAGAGAATGGTATTCCCACAGTAAAACATTGAATCTGGAAAAAAATTCTCCCTTAATCATAGGAGAAGACAAGAAGGATAAATAGGGAAAAGAATGTCCTCTTAAAAGTCACATCTATGCTTATTGCGAACAAACTAGTGGTTACCAGTGGGGAGAGGGAAGGTACGATGGGCAAGATAGAGGTAGAGGATTAAGAGATACAAACTACTATGTATAAGATAAATAAGCTACAAGGATATACTGTACAGTACTGGGAATATAGCCAATATTTTATAATAACTATAAATGGAATATAATCTACAAAAACTCTGAATCACTATGTTGTACACCTGAAACTAATATAATATTGTAAATCAACTATATCTCAATAAAAAAAGAATATAGAAAACAATGTTTTCCGGCCAACTTGAATAGAAACTTCTAGGGATATAGATAAAACAGCCAAATGCTTAACTTACGGAATTTAAATTAATTTAGAAGCACATATGGATTTAAAATAACATTAATAAATCATGATAATTTGGGAAAAAAATTCATATCTGTGGGTCTCTCCCCACTTAGGCTTAGGGTTCAAATTTAAACTAACATGTATGTTCCAGTAAAACCCAGAAATGCAACTGGGTGCAGAAGTAAGCACAAAATATCTCATTGTGGGGGGTAGGTACACCCTTATCCCAGGGCACACCATCAAAGATGAGTTCACAATTGTAAATTATAAACCAAATGAGAAAACAGTACATCTGGGGCAAGAGTTAGGTGACAGAACAAATAGCAGGATTAGACTTCCTCAAGAAATTCTCATAAAAGAAATATCAAAAGAGAGCTTGTAAAATAAATACACCCAACATATTAAAGTCATAAAAGAAGGCAGCAAAAACATGAGAAAAGAACAAAGATCATGAACCCAGGCAGATTAAGACAAATAACCAAATTGTACTTGAAATGATAAATAGTCATTCAATTAAAAAAAAACCCTCAGGGCCTCCCTGGTGGCGCAGTGGTTGAGAGACCGCCTGCCGATGCAGGGGACACGGGTTCGTGCCCCGATCCCGGAGAATCCCACGTGCCGCGGAGCGGCTGGGCCCGCGAGCCATGGCCGCGGGGCCTGTGTGTCCGGAGCCTGTGCTCCGCGGCGGGGGAGGCCACAGCAGTGAGAGGCCCGCGTACAGCAAAAAAAAAAAAAAAAAAAAAAAAAAAAACCCTCAATAATTGGGTTAAATAGTTACTTAGACCCAGTTTGAAGGAAATGTTAGTAAATTGGAAGAAAATGATCTATAATCTGATAACTAGATAAACTATCATTTAAGAATTATGTTGAATTCAGGGCGTTTTTAGGCAGATTTAGAGTTTACCACTAAAACATCCTGTTAAAAACAGTACGAAAACATATTGTTTAGGAAGAAGAAAATGGAACCCAGAAGAAAAAAAAAGAGATAAGAGAAGGAATGATGAATAAAGAAATTGGTAAAAATGGGTTTATATATAAACAAACATCAACTGTTTAAAACAGGTATAATAATAATTATGACAATTTATTTGATAATATAAGAAAAAACAGACCTAAAGAAACAAGAATAGGGGATGGAAATGACTGGAGTTAAAATGTTCCAAGTTTCTTCTGAGAACAGGATGCTTATTAGCTTTATAAGTCATATATGCATTAAAATTTTTAAGAGCAAAATTAAAAAAAAGGAAATACTTTTAAAAAAATAAATTTACTTATTTACATTTATTTTTGGCTGCGTTGGTGTGAGTCCTTACAGTTGGTCTTCATTGCTGTGTGCGGGCTTTCTCTAGTTGTGGCGAGTGGGGGGCCGCTTTTCATTGTGGTGCATGGGCCTCTCATTGTGGTGACTTCTCTCATTGCAGAGCATGGGCTCCAGGCGCGTGGGCCTCAGTAGTTGTGGCACACAGGCTCAGCAGTTGTGGCACACAGGCTTAGTTGTTCTGTGGCATGTTGGATCTTCCCGGACCAGGGCTTGAACCCGTGCCCTGAGCATTGTCAGGTGGATTCCCAACCACTGTGCCACCAGGGAAGTCCCTGAAATACTTTTTTATCTTTAAAATATGTAGAGAAGAAAGAGTGGACAAAGTAAACCCAATCGTAACATTATGTGTCAGGCACCATACTAGACCCTGCAATCCCTAGAATGAACAGACCAATCATCAAGGAAAAAAACATATAGTTGATGAATAAGAAACATAGGCAAATATTTATGATACATGGAGAAAAGACACAAAGTGAGAGTATGCTGGAAGGAATGATTTATTCTGCATAGAACGTTCAGGGAAGAATCAACAAGGAATCCTAGAGCAGCAAAGAAATACACGAGACACATGTCAAGTGCACAACAGTTCCATGTGATTAGCGGTGACACACTGGACCACACGGGTCGAGAGCAGTAGCTTCCAACTTGATGCTCTGTGTATCAGTGCCCAGGGACATTTAGGTGGGGTATGTGATATATTTTCTGCATTCAGTTGAGTTTTGTAAATCCTAGGATGAACAAAATTAAACAAGTGTCTAAGCTGCAGAGCTTCTCAAAGTTTTCAATACATACATCCTCCCAAGAGGGGATGTAGTATATAATCCTTCACAAACATATTTGCTCATGTACTACTTTTTGTCTACCCCACACCTGATAATGCCTCCCAGAAAAATCTGCTGTGGAATATCAGTGTGAGGAACACTGGTTTCAGTCATAGGGAAAACTCAAAGGACTTGGCAAGATGGAAAGTTGGAAACACAGGCAAACATCAGATCGGAATCTTATCTGTTAGGCTAAGAAGTTTGGGTCTCGCAATAATAAGGAGTATGAAGCCCTGAAGATATCTGAGCAGGGGCGTGAGATGTAATGGCTCTGGGTCTCCAAGGTGGCCTATAAAGCTACGATGCACTATGGCTGCCGCTCCCTAGGCCAGATTTGGCGGAGTCCTTACAGTGACTTTCTAGGGTCAGGGTTGGATGCTTTCCCCTAGTTAAACACAGACAAGGCTAACTTCTCTCTTATCAGCTAATCATGCAGTCATTCCTCCTTAGTGGGCGACCCAATTGAGACAAGAGGAAAACAAAATTCCCAAATTGAGGAACCAAGGTCATGGAGAGGTTTCCCCCTGATTCTGAAACAGTTTGGTTCAAAAGGAATTAGAGCATGCTCATAAGCCATGATAAATGACAAAATCCTCTGGAATACATGATGTACAATTGAGGATAAGGGCCCTAAGTGTTCTACAGACAATGACTTTACTTTTTCTGAAAAATGTCTTTTATTTTTTGAATAGGTCATATAGTCACATTGTTCAAATTACACACACACACACGTGCACACATACTGTTATATATGGAAATGCCTCAATTCTGCTCTTCTTCTATGTAGCTCCCATCACTTTTACATCAGAGGCTGGGTAGCTAGTGTCTAAACCTGCTTCTTCTTCATCTTGACACACAGATTACAATTCCCAGCCTCCCTTGCGACTGGATACAGCCATGTGATTAAGTCCTGGTCAGGAGAATATGAGTCACTTCCTTGCCTGGTCCACAACAAACTCCCACATTCATCCTCCCTTTCTTTTCCCAACTGCTGGCTGAATGTCGACACCTAGAGCAACCTTGGAAGCCACGTAATTAGGAAGGTGAGGTCTCTATCAGCCTTGGTCCCTGAATGACTGAATGGAGCAGAGTACTCCGCCCTGCCCCCGTTGTTTGGATTGTATGGATATACTCCCATTGCTTTAACCAGTCTCTCATTCATGGACACTAGACTAGACACAGCTTTTTAATCTTCCCTGCACTAGCATTCTTAAAGATCATTAGATAGTTAATGAGCTTAGAATATTGTTTGGTCCACTCCTGCTTGATCAAGATGTACATCTAGTGCAGTCAATCTGACAGGAACATAAAGCTAGAATAGAACAGATGATGGTGACAAGGCTGAGAATACTTTGCTACTGATAGACACCCTGTTGAAATCTCACTTTGCATACTGAGTACACAGTGTTGGGACCAGCTGGAACCCCAAAGCCCCTGTGTGGAATTAATCATATTACTGCATAGAGTACTAGACAATTGCTCCATTCAAATGTCACTGATGTCATGTGAAAAAAAGCCTGATGGGTTCACATTTGGCATTCATTAAGAGGTAGTGGCTGGAATTAGTTAGAATCCTTGATGATTAATCTGTGATATGCATGGCCACAAATGGTGCTCGGTCACTCAGCCAGATGTTTTTTATGGACCCTTCTGAAAGACTGGGGCATGTCTCAGAAACCATTTGCTTAGTCATTTAACTAGAGTGCTTGCTTTTGCCAACAGCCTGACAGTTTAAAAAAGAATAAAAGCCTGTTCCCCACTGGAAGTTTCTGGAATTTTGCCATTATCATTACATACAGCACTCTTAGGAAATTCCAGTTTTATGGCTCTTTCGATAAATGGAGTGTGAATTTTACTGTCAGGAGAGAGCACTAAAAAACAAAGTAATAAAAGAAAGCAATAATGCAGTACCATGCTCTTTAATATCCTTCTTTAAAATTAAATATCGATTATGATTTTGCAATTTATTTTCAAGCAAGAACTGTTGAGTATTTGAGCCTCTGGACCTTAGGGTTGGTGCTGGGATTATGGTGAAAATGAATGCTTCTTAAATTTAAAACACTATAAAATTCCCAAAGGTAATCTTGACACTTCACTTCATTTCATGTTTTTTAACAGTGAAAGCATCATTTCAAATAAAAAGTCCTTGCCAATAGAGCTCATACCCTAAAAGGTAACCAATTATTTATTGGACTTTCTTTGATACAATGACATTAATTTAGGAAAGATTCAGAAATCAGCAATCAAAAATAACATCAAGATTTACCAAAACCAATATCATTTATTGATATTAAAATATGCCATAATCATTAATGATTACTTACTTTCTCCACAAGTAATTAGGAAGCATTTGATTCTAAGAATGGGTGGCCTAGATATTTTCATAGCTATTCTTGCAGTCACCCAAGAGCTAGCTGCATTTTAATGGAGAAGCTGACTATACATAACTTGTGAACACATTGATATCCCCTTAGATAAAAGGTTCTTCAGAAACCACAGAATGCACACATTTCCTTGAAAAAAAAGGGCAAACATTTTCCCTGGATTCTACCCTGGTTATCTAGTATGTCATTTCCTTGATGAAGTTTATAGAAACAAGCTCTATCCCCTTGCAATTCCAAGTATCTTCCAGATCATCTCTACTGATATAGCTTATATTCTCTCAAATACCATTGGAGAGGCTATACAATACACACCAGACATCCTCCTTCACAGACTCAGGGTCAGGCATACAAGACATATGGCAAAACAGCCTCTCTGCACCTCCTTCTTCAGCTCTTGTTCAATTTATGAAAAGCTTTAAATCAGAGTACCCTTTAACTCTTTTCACATTAGTAGTTACAACAAGGAAGATGCTAAGTTCTTTTTCATGTACAGTAGTTTGTATCTGTTACTCCCATACTCCTAATTTATCCTTGCCCCTCCCCTTTCCCCTTTGGTAACCATAAGTTTGTTTTCTGTGTCTCTGAGTCTGTTTCTGTTTTGTACAATATATAGATTCATTTGTATCATTTTTTTCTAGATTCCACACATAAGTGCTATCATACAATATTTGTCTGACTTCACTCAGTATGATAATCTCTAGGTCCATCCATGTTGCTGCAAATGGCAATATTTCATTCTTAATAAGTTTTTTAAATTAAAATTTTAGTGTACAGAAAAGTTTAAAAACATTGCTCTTACTGCTGTTACTGGTTTTATGGAAGTTGGATAACCTTAACATGACATAGAACTGGACTTCACAGTTAGTACTTATTTGGGCAGGAAAAATTACTGGTAATACATCAGCAGATCAGTCAAAGATAATTCCTTCACAAATAATGGGATCAAATGTTAAAGCTAGTCCTATCAATCAATGGAGTGAAAAGGCAAACTACAGAATGGTAGAAAATATTTGCTAATCAAATATCAGATGAGTTAATAGCCAGAATATACAAAGAACTACAATAACAAAAAACCACGTGACTCAACTGAAAAACGGACAAAGAACTTGAATAGACATTCCTCCAAGGATGATATAGAAATGTCCAACAAACATATGAAAAGATGCTCAACTTTACTAATCATTAGAGAAATGCAAATCAAAACCACATTTTCACCTCACATCCACTAGGATGGCAACTATCAACAAAACAAAACAAAACAGAAACTAACAAGTGTTGGCAAGGATGTGGAGAAGTTGGAATTCTTGTGCACCAACGATGGGAATGGAAAATGGTGCAGCCACTTTGGAAAACAGTATGGCAGATTCTCAAAAATTAAAAATAGAACTATCATATGATCCAACAATCCCAATTCTGGGTATATACTCCAAAGAATTGAAAGCAGGATCTTGATGAGATATTTGCACACCCATGACAATAGCAGTATTATTCACAATAGCCAAGAGGTGGAAGAAACCCAAGTATCCATTGATGAATGAATGAATACATACAATACACACACACACACTCTCACACTCATACATACAATGGAATACTACTTAGTCTTAAAGAGGAAGGAAATTCTGTCACATGCTACAACGTGGATGAACCTTGATGACATTACGCTAAGTTGAATAAGGCAGTCACAAAAAGACAAATACTGTATGATTCCACTT
The DNA here is from genome assembly GCF_025265405.1 of Mesoplodon densirostris. Lineage (NCBI taxonomy): Eukaryota > Metazoa > Chordata > Mammalia > Artiodactyla > Ziphiidae > Mesoplodon > Mesoplodon densirostris. The sequence continues at coordinate 225,276,245 of NC_082661.1, forward strand.
GTATGAGGTATCTCAAGTAATCAAATTCATAGGAACAGAAAGCAGAATGGTGGTTTGTAGGAGCTGGGGGCAGGGAGGGGAAAATAAGAGTTATGATTTAATGGGTACAGAATTACAGTTTTGCAAGACGAAAAAGTTCTAGAGATCAGTTGCACAACAATGTAGATATACTTAATGTTACTCAATTGTACACTTAAAAATTGTTCAGTTGGTAAAATTTATGTGTTTTTTTTACAATTAAAAACTTAAAAAAATTATAAACAAAGCAAAAGAAAACACAGTCCTTTTGGCCAGTCTAGGAAACCACAGTTATGAAAAGTCCCTTAGAACCCTATGGCTCCCAAAGGCAGGGCTAGTTGCTCTTCATCTGATCAGAGCAACTTTAAGGTAATGAAAGTTACCTTTTACTTTCAACAACTCTCCACAAATTAACTCAAAACGCCATAGCTTCAATATGTTTAATAACTGTGAGGTTGTCAGGCACTTTTTCTTCTAAAGCTGAGTGAACAATAAGGGGACAAAACTGAAATTTGCTGAGAGTGGAACTTAAATATTCTCACCAAGAAACAGATGAATGAATAAATGGGTGAATAAGTTAGTAAGGTGATGGATGTTCATTAGCGAGATGGGGAGAATCCTTTCACAATGTATATCAAATCACCAAGATGTACACTTTAAATAGTTTACTATTTTATATGTCAATTATACCTCAATGGAGCTGAAAGTTTAAAAGAAAAAAGGGATGTAACTGAAAATGTTTACTTCGAGTTAGATGTCCGCTCCGGCTCTGTGGAATGGAGGACTTGGCCCTGGCCCATCTTACGAGTCCGCTTAGTGTGAGCCAGAATACAAGGCTCCAAATCAGAGGTCCTTTCTGCTGCTGCTAACTGTTCACCTTCACAGCCTTCAAGGTCAGAAACACCCGAGTCCTCAATACAGTTTACTCTAAGAAGAATGCCCTGGAATGCTTAGTAGATGAACAGAGATGAGGACACACAGAAGTTAATTATGCATTTAATATCAGTGCGGAAAAGTGCATGTATTCCTAAGCCCCAAGTGGTAAGAGAAATCTAAATCCCATAAAATGGCACTGTTGCTTCAGGAGATGATACTAGTTATCAGAACATGGCATAACAAGGCAGTGACCCTCATTACTCTCCTCAAGGCTACATCCCCGCACTGATTCATTGGAGTCTAAGTCCAAGTACATGCGATACTCATAATGAAGTATGGATGGCATTCGGTGGTATGCAACTGAACCCTTGAGTCAAAAAGGAAAGATAATAGATATTATAAATAAATAAATATTAAATAGAAATAAATATTAAATAGAAACACAAATTTATATATAAATTTAATTTAAAATTAAATGTAAATTAGATATAAAATATTAAAACAATGAAAGCAATGTATTTTGGTATGTACTAAGAAAATAATTTTCAAGATATTTTAAGTGTCACTTCATTTAACAAGGCTTCTTCTGTGTCTGTTACATGCAAAACATTGTACTAAGCCGTGGGCCAGGCCTGGGGGAACAAGCAAAGCTAAATAACACAACATAATAGGGCAGTTAAAGGAAGAGCTTCATCACTGGGTTGTGTGTAATGGTGTCTTAAAAGATAAAAGGTTTAGAAAAAATAAGAATTGAGAGGTGGGTGAAAAGCTGGGAGGGCATTTAGGACTAAGTGAGTAACATAAACAAAGCTGTAAAAGTACATAAATGTGAAGTATGTATGAAGAATACTAAAGATCAATAGTAAAAGCATAAGGAACAAAAACAAACATATGGTTGCCCTTTCCACTCTGGCAATATTTTATTTTAAATTTTGCCTGTGGGGCTGTGCTTGTCTTGTTCATTGCTGTACTTTATAAGTTTCTGGCATATAGTAGGTGCTTGAAAAGATCTATTGAATGAATGAACAAAGATGAAGCTAGAAAAGACAGTGGAGGGGCCAGATCATGACTGCCCTTGACTGCTAGGTTTAGTATTTGATGTTTCGGTGTGTGGTGAAAAACATGCAACATAAAGTTGTGTTAAAAACATTCACATTTTTGTGTTAAAATCTCTAGAAGTTTTCCATTGTGAAAAACAGAAACTGTACCATTGAACAACAACTCCTCAGAGAGTACTTGGATTTTGTTCTGTTGGCAATACTATATCTCTGAAAGTTTTTGAGAGAGACTCCTGCATTTTGGGAAGTAACCTGTAAGTAAGGCTAAAGGTGTGTTAGAGAATCAACTGGTTCCATGAAGGGAAAACCATTAGGTGGTTAGTGAATCTCTATAGTGAACTGGCCATTTTTATATTCCTATTTTGTTAAGGAAAATCCCAAGTGCAGCATTTTTGTTAGAATTGTTGATATATACATTTTTCTGAAAAATATTTTTAAATTTAATTTTTATTTTATATTAGAGTATAGTTGATTTACAATGTTGTGTTAGTTTCAGGTGTACGGTAAAGTGATTCAGTTATACATATACCAATATCCATTCTTCATCTGAAAAATATTGATAATGTTCATGTCACATTTAATTTTTTAAAAAAGAAATTATTCAAAAGAATATCCTAATATTAAACAGCACAGCACAAAATAAACATTCTTAATTATATCTATCTATCTATCTATCTATCTATCTATCTATCTATCTATCCATCTATCTCACCTAAAAGGCCCTTAGTGCAAAAGTGCTACATGTCATGAACAGCTGATTTGAGTGTATTTCCAACAAGCACTCCACCAGCCTCACTCCCAGCCTTTCACGCTCCCATGCTTTTGGCCTCGACCCAGTATTTAGCACAGATGAATCAGCATCTCATTTATTTCCTGCATACAATTCTTTTATATGACATAAGAAGAAATGCTATATAGCGGGGGTTGTAGAAGAAATTATAGACTGGCCGGTTGTCCTTATTTACTCCCATGGAAACAGTACTCTATTTTTAAATTTTTAAAAATTTTTGGCTGAGTTCGGTCTTTGTTGCTGCGCACGAGCTTTCTCTAGTTGTGGCGAGAGGGGGCTACTCTTTGTTGCGGTGCGCGGGCTTCTCATTGCGGTGGCTTCTCTTGTTGCAGAGCACAGGCTCTAGGCACGCGGGCTTCAGTAGTTGCGGTGTGCAGGCTCAGTAGTTGTGGGGCACGGGCTTAGTTGCTCTGCGGCATGTGGGATCTTCCTGGACCAGGGCTCAAACCCGTGTCCCCTGCATTGGCAGGCGGATTCTTAACCACTGCGCCACCAGGGAAGCCCCTATTTTTTTAAAAAAGTGATATTCCACTTAAGGTTTTTTGTTTTTTGTTTTTTTTTCGTTTTTGTAAGTAAGACCACTTCTACTCATCATCTTCCTACTAAATCATCCCTTAGCTTTTTAGAAAGCATAAAAGCTAGCGCCCTAAATGTAGTGCAGATCACTGCAACAGCCAGCATAAATTCAACTACCCTACTTTAAGTTAATACTTCATCACTTATAAAGACTAAGAGACCAAGAAGAGTGTTTACAGGGAAAACTTTAATGTGTGGATAAGCTAATAACAAGAGAAATCAATTTCATTAAGAGAATTTGGAAGAAGACAGAAAACATAAACAGTCTGATGAGAATATCAGATCTGCATTTTCCTCTGAAGGAAATGAAATAGTTCAAGGTTTGGAATTTCCAAATTACTTTGAAGGCGTTTAGTCCCAGTTTCCCAATAAAATAATATAATTTATTTTCTTTCTTCATCATGTAAACAGAAGCCTGAACCATTTTTGCAATAGACTGTTAGATCAAAAAAGCATTTTTCCCAAGATAGAAAGTTAAGGAGCTCAATGCCAAGGACTAAATTACTTCCAGCTGTAAAAGTTGATTTCATTTTTCCTGGGAAAGCTGGTATCAGCGGAATTCAATGCCATTTATGTAGCGTCTAAGAAAGGACATATCAATGGAAGATTAACAATGCAAATGCTAGTGGGCCCCCTGTACACATATAGAATTAACCATAGTCTTAAAAAAATTTAAGTTCCCACCTAATATATCTATGCTAGAGGGATTTACCTTTCAAAACAGCCAACATGCAAACAAGCATATATACTAACAAGCTGAAATATAAATAATTGTTTATTTGCTAAGTTAAAGTACTTATAGTTTATAGAATTTAAATTCTATTTGTAACACATGCAGAGAAGGGACACTCTATTTTGGACCCCTACCCTGAGAAATCTGGGATGTCGCATTAGTCCCCATGGTGCTTCAGGTGAAGAGAATTTTTGGCTGATTTTCAGGTCTCAGAATAAAATTCCCAAAGAGGGAGGATGAAGACTTCTCTCCATCTCTGGGAAACACACTGGAGACAGTTGGGGTGTGTGCTGTACACTGGGCTATTCCTTAGAACATGACATTCGGTGGCGCCAGTTAAATATCTTCCACCTTGTCCAGAGGACTTAGTCCAAGAAATCAAGAAAGAAGGCTGAAAAATTGACAGAGCTGGCAGCTTCTTTGGGTGCTAAAGTCTGAATGTTTGTGTTCCAAAATTCACACACTGGAATACTAACGCCCAGCGTGATGGTGCTAGGAGGTGGGGCCTCTGGGCCGGGTGGAGCCTCATGAATGGGATTTGTGCTCTTATAAAAGAGACCCCATAGAGCTCCCCAGCCCCTGCTACCAACTGAGGATACAAGAAGTCTGAGGCCCAGAAGAGGGTCCTCATCCTATCATGCTGGCACCCTGATCTAGGACTTCCAGAGCTGTGAGAACTAAATTTCTGTTGTTTATAAATGACCCACTCTGTTGTATTTTGTTATAGGAGCCCGAATGGATTGACATTTGGGGACCTAATAACAGCTTTCAAAAGAATCTCTTTCACATTTGATGGCAGTTAAGAGCATAGAAATGACTTAAAACAGTACGAGATTGGCAAGAGGAATCTGGAGAAGCACTGACAATGGCCACAGAAGCAGAAAGAATGAACAGGAACGGGGGCCATCTTGTCCTACTGCAGGCTGAGAGCCTCAAGTGAGGCCCCCAAAACCAGAGGAGGGAGAAGATGACCAGAAGCAAGACATGGGCAATAGCCAAGCCCTTGGGGAGAAGGGAGGAGGCTCTGGGGGGTGGCCTGAAGGTCTTATGTGGATGACAGATTCAGAGTTCAGGAAGATGAGCCCCTATAATTAGTGCCCAAGCCCACCCAAGACACTGTCTACCCTTAGGAAGGATGCAAAAGCCCAAGTTGCATCTGTGCAGTGGGTGGGAACAAAATGTGGGAATAACAGTTCCAGAAAACAAAGTAGAGGTGCTTGGAAAAACTCCCTGCACTTCCCCTGCTTGTGGTTTGCGAACACGTATTGGAGGAAGATATCCCTTAAGAATCTCTTTAGTGAAAAGCAGGTGAAGTCCAAACAGGGACCACAACATTCTAGACATTGGTATGGAGCAAGAGATAACCTAAGACCAGTTTCAATGGTTAAAGTTAGTGGGTGATTCGCTCAGCAGGGGAGAAAGGGAGAGTAAGTGCAAACAAAGGACGGCAGAGGAACTGCACGCAGAAATGATACCCTCACTGAAACCCACGTTACCAAAAAATTATACTTCTCACATAAATACAGAGCTGCACCTGGCCCAAAGTCCCCAGATGCCAATATTCCGTAAAATACAATTCGAAACCTCTGACCAGGAGAAGTTTTCAAACATATTTCCTTTGTGGGCTGTTTTAGCATAAAAAAAAGTTCCATGGATTACTTTTGCTTGCCACTGGGAAGAAAAATTAAGAAAAAGAAACCACCACAGAATTCATGGAAAGTACATCACTACTTTTGAGGAGATGCCAATAAGATGATATTTGCTTTAAATCAACTATAATGTAAGAAAATAGGAAAGAACTGAATGAAGCTTTCAAATGTATAGATTATATAGATGAATTATAGTATATTATATAGATGAATACTATAAGTAGTATATGACATTAAGCCTTGGACCATCTGCAGAACTACCATGAACTCTATCTCAAGAAATAAGTCTCTGATGAGTGCAATTCATTCTTAGGAAATGACAGGCCCCACAGATAATATAAGATCTAACTTATTTTCAAAGAATGTTTCATGAAGGTATATCTTGATAACTAAAGAATTATGTATATAATTGTAGGTCTCAATGGGGCTCATACTAGAAAGATACCTACTTTCTCTATGAAAACTTAATGATTCAAGAATATTAAATCATCAGTAAAAATTAAACAGGTATTTATTGGACATGTTCTGGCAGCTGACATTTGCAGTTCACCTTCCTATAATAAAGTGAGAAAAAAAATCAATAAAACCCAACAAGCTCCAGTGAATCAGAGAAATTCAATTTACTTAACAGCATCTTGAAGGAAACATTGTGCATTTGGAGACTGTCAGTCTCACTGAATAAAATGTTGAGCTTCATTTTATCTAAAGAATTAGATTGTTCAAGACAAACAAAATTTTAAATTAACCAGATTAAACAAAGGGCAATTCAACACCTCCAGGTCTCTCTACTTCGACATCAAATGCCCCTGACATTATTATGAAAGAACAAACTATTCCAAAGTTCTGAGGCATTTCAAAAACTGGGTACTTTCTCAAAGTTCAGCTAGTTTCCTTAGTTGGTTTTCTTCCCTTGAGGCTCTTTCTATGCAAGAATGAGATGAGTCTGAAAAAATGCAATTTGGCTCCATGACTGCATTCTTGATTTTTCACTATGTCCTAAAGCAAACAAATCCTAAAAGCTCTAGGATGGCAAAAGATCAGCAATTGCTACCAGTAACTACAAAACAGAAAACCCAGTACCAGAATATATAAACTGAAAAATAAAAATCAGAGGCAACTGGTAATTTCTATTGAAGGCAGTGATTTTCATCTCCTGCGCAGATGTTCAACTTCCTTTTCTGATATTCATATATTCACTCTCTTTCCCTCCATCCCTCACTCCCTCCCTTCCTCTGTGTGTGCCGGGGGGCTGGTAGGGGTGGCGGTGTCTGTCCATCTTTCTTTACGTCCACATCAAAGGCACATCAAAGGCACACACATAAAGCACTCTCAGGAAAGGTTTTGAAGTCTTTGAACCTTGTCTTCAGCAAACTCTTCCAGGTAAACTGAAAGGAGGGGTAAACATTTCAGGGAAGACTTCGGTAGAGTCGTATGACAATCTTCTCAGACCGAAATTGCGTTTCAGTGATCAAGTCATTTGGGGGAAATGCTTTGACTTTTTATTGGAAAATACAATCTGAGGATCAGTATGTAAAAAAACATTCAAATATATAAATAATTCCTTTGTGGGTAGTGACCCTGCAAATAAATAACACAGACCCATTTGGAAAGGAAAACTAGAAATCTTCCCAAGATCTAGGTAGGTAACTAACAAAGAAGAGAGTGCAGGTTTTAAGACACACAAAACCTGGTGTGTTTGTGAAGGAGAAGGGGCAAGCCACACAGAGGACTGACTTCTGAATCTCTCTGATAAAGGCAAGATGCCAGTCCACACCTAAATGACAGCAAAGAAGTGTTTCTAGAAGTTTACTATTAATATGACAATGGGTCACATTTTATGCAAGAATTCATCAAGTATTCATCACTCCTACAAATAGCTAAGCAAAAACATTCATTTCAAAATGCTCAGTAATATTAGAAAGAGGAAGCCCGATTCTAGGCATTCCCTGTCAAATTCACATGATACACGAGGTTTAACATCCTGTGTACAGAAGTTCTGCACAGGGAGACTAAACATATATAAACACTTTCTTCTTATCATCAATACATTCTTGGCATCTGAGTCCAGGTTTGGACGTCTATTCTCTTGTACTGTTAACCAGACTAGCTATGGGTGTTCATGCAGAATTAAGTTATTTTAGGAGGGTAGAAAATTGAAGGTTGGTATAAGGGGAAGGGAGGCTACTTTGATAGGACTGGCTGAACATTGGTTGGGTGGCTCAATTACCAGCCAGTTTCTGACTCCAAGGAACACAGTGGTTTGATTGGTAATCATTCTTTTCTGTACCATGAAAGAGAGTCAAAAGAGGTCATCTTCCAAGTAAGAGGATGTGCAGAAGTGAAAATACTACTCAAGATTCATGGACCACAACCTTGATTTCAGACCCGTAAAATAATCTCCCCATCCTCAATACACACGCAACAGCGTTAAGGTTACCTCGAAGGATCAGAAAGACTCCAAAACAACCCAAATTTGAGCAGCACTTAGGTTCTTTACATTATCTTATTTAAGCCTCATAACATCCTTGTGTGGCATGTAGTAGTTTTGAAGTCAATATAGTCTATTGATATCGATCAAGATTTCCTTCTCTTCTTTATGTAAATGAAACACACATATGCAAAGTAACCCTACATATTTCCAAAGGATGCATGCATAATTAAGATGATAGCGCAAACATATCATAGAGGATGGCTTTTGGAAGGGGGAAGGAGTGCACATAACATATAATGTTAGCAAAATGCCAGCAAAATGCTTTATTAATGATTATGAAATTCATCCCAATAGAATTCCCATTTTACAGATAAGAAAACCAGTAGCTTTGAGAGGTTAAGAAACTTGTACAAAGGCATTTGGCTAGAAAGTGTTGGTTCCAGGAAGGCAAGCCATTTTCTGACTCATTAAGCTTTACTTAAACTCCTAACACTGATGTACTGGACTAGAATTCAACACTGTTCAATCAAAATAGGAGACTTCACAGAAACATCTTGTCAAATGGAAGGTCACACCAGCCCTTTCACTCTCCAAAGTGTGGATGCCAGACTAACTGGATGAGCACTTCAAAATCATTTTCTTCAATACAACAAACCCTAAATTAAGTTCAGTGAACCCTTACTAGGGCCTGACTCCATTCAAATCACTCTGCTTTGGATTCTGGGTTCTAAACATTTCTGAGTCAATGATTTGCCTAATTTCAAGCAATTATGCTGATGTAGTAGCCTATGAAGTGTACAGACCCATTATTATAATCACTTTTAGATAAATAATCCCAATAAAGGATTCTCCTAGTCCTCAAGTATAAATATCTTTAGAATATATTCTATAAGAAATTGAAATTCAGATACACCATATTTCTTGGTCAAGGTCTCCACATGGAAGGTTGAGTTGAAATAAATTACAAGTGTAAAGGAAAAATGATTTAATAGGAAAGCAGAAGAAAAGGGTTAGGAGATATTTAGGAGATGGATAGAAATTGGAACATTTTAAAATTACAAAAATGTTGGCATTAATTATGATCCTAAGATGGGATTCAGTACAACAGGCAAAATGTTATCAAATAACAGCTTGTTCTGATTGATAGCAGATAAAATTTTTTCTCTCTTTCTTATAACTTTGGATGGGGGCTGCGGGGAGCTATATTTCTACAAAGGTTTCAAATGTCGTCTCCTACCTAAACAGATACTAACACTCCTCTTTAAATAGAAGGCGTTCTTTTCTGTTACTCACATTTATGGCTGGTCTAGAGTCTATTCTTTGGTTGCCAAAGTTTGGGACAAGTTATATAAACTTGTTATTGAAGCATTCTAGGAAATACACAACCACAAGTCTGGGAGGAAGCTGCAGAGTAGACTTTGCTTTCGTAAAACTGTACTTTACTGACACCCACCAGGGCCAAAATTGAAGTTCCCACTTGATGAGTCATTGGTTCCATATCTTTGGAAGCATGGCGTATGAAGAATTCTTTTCAAACTGCTGACTGCTTCCTCAGCTTCTGAACATCTGTGTTGCTCTGTTCCCATGACCACTTTTATTTTGTATTTTGCCAGCTGAAGATTAATTCAAATCAAAAGGCAATTCATCATGCTCAGTTTTCTCCACATTTATTTCATTGGTAAGGGAATTACTGCCAGACAGTACAATCATGTGGCCTCATAATTCCTGGGCCTAGGTAAGAGGAGGTATGTTTGTTATTCCTTACAAACAGATGCAAGGAAAAAAGGAGACATCTTGTTTGTTTCACCTGGTTTTCAGCACATTGTAGGATCCTATCATTTTCTTTGACTTTTAAATCCTAACTTTTGCCCTACTCACCAATTAAAAAAAATGGCCCCTCCTTACCCCGCAACTAAAAGAGCACACAAAAAAACACTCAAACTCAGTTTTAAAGTCCAGTTCAGAGTTTCTCAGGCTCGTGGGAGCACAGTGTGTGTGTGTTTGTGTGTGTGTGCACACGTGCGTGTGCTTTAATATTTCACAGCTTGCCTACATCTGAAAAAAATTCAAAAAACATAAATGGGGGATTGGCTTTCTAAAGGCGCTAGTTTTTAGCTATGTTAAAATGTTGTGACAGTATTCTGAACATGTCAAATGCCTTCAACATTTCCTGCTGAAGGAATTTTGACCTCTTCCTGCACTCCCACAGCTCTCCACCGTCAACAGGGTTTTTATTTGCAGCAGAGAAAGGCAGAGGCTGGTCCTGATCTGGGCTGGTAACTCTGAGCACATTCCCAGGACTGATCAGAGATAGACACACACAAAGATGGAGACTCATGGGATAAACTTTTCATCATAAATAAACAAATTCAAGTAAAATATCAATGGATATTGGTTATAAATCATTTTACCTTGGGGAAAAAAAGAGAAAATGGGAGCCAAATAAAGATTTTTTTAAATGCCCAAATGCCCCCAAAACAAAAAAATCATGTCAAATTAAGTTCAAAATAGACGCCAGAAACGTCTTTATACAATTGACTTTGTTCTTAAATCATATGCACAAGATTATCTTCCAGGGATCACAGTCAGAGACAAGTAAGGCTACAGACAGACTGACCCTGAAAAGGGCCTCATCAATCTTTGTTTGGTAAAGGTACCCTGACTCTCTCCATCGCTCCTTCTGTTAAAATGGTATAGGACACGGGTTCGTGCCCCTATCCCGGAAGATCCCACATGCCGCGGAGCGGCTGGGCCCGCGAGCCATGGCCGCGGAGCCTGTGTGTCCGGAGCCTGTGCTCCGCAACGGGAGAGGCCACAGCAGTGAGAGGCCCGCGTACAGCAAAAAAAAAAATAAATAAAAATAAAAAAATAAATAAAATAAAATGGTATATTGTTTTTTCATCGATGAATTGAATGTATCCTATATTTCCACAGGATGTCGTTTTTCTCTTGTCACTCAAAGGTGGTCAAAGCTGTCACTTCTGTAACGCAGAATTACCCAGGAAGCCCCCTACCAGCAATTAACCAGAAGAGAAGCAAATAGAACAATAAGAGGATGATGCCTGAGGTACACAAGGTATCACAGAGAGGACCAGGAAAAAACCCAAATCAAGGAGTTGTGACCCACTTTCTGGAGGGTCTTTAAAGAACAAGATCTACTCTGCACCCTACGTTCACTTTCATGGGCTCATTAATCCATGTCATATAAAGCTGTATCTTATACTCCATGGAAAACAAAGTCTTAAATGGAACCAGTGAAATCTATTTACTGTAACACACCATCACTTGGCTGAGAATGTGTGGGGAAGGAGTGGCAGGGTAATTCACAGCAATTGCTACCCAGGAAGCTAAAAGAAGCTGCTGGAAATACAATGAAATGCAAGGTCTCCAATCAGCTATGTTCTGATGGAATGTTACAGATATAATATTTCATATTCATGGACCACTGGGGAACAGAGCCCACAAGAAGACCCACCTTGGCATGCAGCCATCCAGGATGGGCCAGAACTGTGTGTGAGTGACAAAGAACTGGCTGTTGTAATTTTGTGAAGATGAAGAAGAAAGTATCTTTGATACATACAGCTGTGTGGAAGCTACCTAGCTATAACAAGATGACGAAAATCAACATAATTCTTCTCTCATCTCTCACTCTCTCTTCTGATAAAATCTAAGAACCAGGGTAGAAGTAACAGACTTCCAAAATAAAAGAAGCAGTCAGGCCTGATATTCAGCCACAGGCAGCACCAGGCCAACTGTTCATGGTCGGCCCCTATTTTGAGAGACAGGTATTATGAAATATTGTCAATAACAGTTGTGCCTCAACTAAGGGATGACAAAAACCTTAGAAGTATGAAGCAAAGGGGAGAATAGGAGAAGCTAGGTATTTCAAGGGTTTATATTTTGCTAATAGTGAAAGAGGAAGTATAGTCTATCATTAAGTACTAGAGATAACAATTGAAAAGTGTAGCCAACAAAATCAAGGACATTAGTTTTAAAAAAACTTAAGAAATAGATGTAGAGAGAAGAAAAGAAGTGGCACGTTTGAGAGGAAAATGGTAAAAATAAGAGCTGTCAGGACAACAGAATTAAGGGAAAAAAAGGTTAATGGAAGAGAAAAAATTTTACGAAGGTTTTAACAAGTAAAGGGTTAATTTCAAGTAAAATAAAAAAACATTAAGAAATATTTTTTTAAATTAAGACATTAAAAAAAAAATTAAAATAAGACAACCATCAAAACCCCAATGGATAAGTGGGTAAGAGATTCAAAAATTTAATGAAAGAGGAAATAAAGAAAGTAAAAAAAAAAAAAACTCCACAAAACCATTGCTAATGACTAAAGAAATATAAATAAATGGAATTATACCAGCGAATATTCCAGCAAAACTTTTTTAAGGGGTCTTCAGGGATGGCGTGTAGGAAATAAGTAAACTCATTCATTGCTGATGACATTATAAATAGCACTTATCTGGAGAGATATTTGCCAATGAGAAGACAGTAAATATGTTCAGTGACTCCCGGTTGTTAATTATCTACAGACATAATTTTAAAAATGTGTATGACACATTGAAAACTAACTGTAAACAACTTCAAAGCTTGTTAATGGGGGAAAGCCATGTATATTAGAGTATAATTGATATAACTGAATATTATGCTGTCACTAAGAGGATAAACTCCATTCTTAAAAATGTGGAGATTTACAAAATCATTAAAAGTAGAAATATATATGCAAAATATACATATATGTATGCATACATCTACTGAAGTTGTATAGAAATTACTTAAACTTTCTTTCCCTTCCAGTTTTATTGAGATATAATTAACATATAGCACTGCATAAGTTTCAGGTGTGCAGCATAATGATTTGACTTACATACATCATGAAATGATGACCACAATAAATTTAGAAAACATCCATCCTCTCATCTAGATACAAAATAAAAGTAAAACGAAAAAAATTTTTCCCCATGATGAGAACTCTTAGGATTTACTCTTAACAACTTTCATGTACAACATGCAGCAACGTTGCTTATATTTACCATGTTGTACATTATAATGCTAGTACTTATTTAACTTATAACTAACTGGAAGTTTGACCCTTGTGACCACCTTCATCCAATCCCCCCTCTCCCCACCTTCCACCTCTGGTAACCACAAATTTGATCTCTTTTTCTATGCGTTTGTCTGTTTTGAAGTATAATTGACCTACAACACTATGTTAGTTCCTGGTGCACAACACAGTGATTTGATATTTCTATACATTACAAAATGATCACCATGATAGGTCTAGTTACCATCTGTCACCATACAAAGATATTATGTTATTATTGACTGTATTCCTCACACTGTACATTTCATATCTGTGACTATTTTGTAACTGGAAGTTTGTACCTCTGAATCTCCCTCATCTATTTCTCTTATACCCCATCCCCCTCCCCTCTAGTAACTACTTATTTATTCTCTGTATCTATGACTCTGTTTGTTTTGTTTTGTTCATTTGTTTTTTAGATTACACATATAAGTTAATTCATATGGTATTTGTCTTTCTCTGCCTAACTTATTTCACATAGCATAATACCTTCTGGGTCCATCCATGTTGTCGCAAATGGCAAGAGTTCATTATTTTTTATGGCTGAGTAATATTCCATTGTGTGTGTCTGTATACACACATACATATACATATATACACACATACATATACAGATATACACACACACATATGTATATATACACACATACATATACACACACACACACACACACACACACACACACTACATCTTCTTTATCCTTTCATCTTTTGATGGTCATTTAGGTTGTTTCCATATCTTGGCTATCATAAATAATGATGCAGTGAAGATAAGGATGATTATCTTTCTGAATTAGTGTTTTCTTTTTCTTCAGATAAATACCCAGAAGTAGAATTGCTGGAGCCTACGGTAGTTCTAGTTTTAATTTTTTGAGGAACTTCCATAGTGTTTTCCATAGTGGCTGCACCAATTTACATTTCCACCAACAGTGCGTGAGGGTTCCCTTTTCTTCACAACCTTGCCAACAGTTGTCTTTTTGTTAACAGCTATTCCGACAGGTGTGAGGTGATATTTCACTGTGGTTTTGATTTGCATTGCTCTGATGATTAGTGATGTTGAGCATCTCTTCATGTGTCTGTTGGTCATCTGTATGTCTGCTTTGGAAAAATGACTATTCAGGACTTCTGCCTGTTTTTTAATCGAGTTGTTTTTTTGATGTTGTTAACCCCTTATCAGATATATTGTTTGCAAATATCTTCTCCCATTCAGTAGGCAGCCTTTTCATTTTACTGATAGTTTCCTTTGCTGTGCAAAAGCTTTTTAGTTTGATATAGTCCCATTTGCTCATTTTTGGTTTTGTTTACCTTGCCCGAGGAGACAGACGCAAAAAAATATTGCCAAGACGGATGTCAAAGAACGTACCACCTATGTTTTCTTCTAGGAGCTTTATGGTTTCAGGTCTTACATTTAAGTCTTTAAACCATTTTGAGTTTATTTTTGTATACAGTGTGAGAAAGTTACCAAAATTACTTTTAAATTTATAAATATTATGCTGCCATTAAAAAGATATATATACACATATATATGTATATATAAAGAAATATGGAGATTTACAAAAATATTAAAAGTCAAAAGATACATACATACACACATAAATACATACATGCATAATATAGTGCAATTATATATACTTATTTTTGTAAGTTTGAAACAGAAGAGAGCACAAAGAAATGAAACTAGTTGTGGCATCTGGAATGTTTATTAAACATTATAATGCTTATTAAAAATTATAATGTTTATTAAAAATTATAAAATATTTTTATAATTACAATTCAATTTTTCCCTCTTTTTTATTATATAGGTAGATTTAAGAGAACCCAGAGAAAAGCATTTTCCAGTCGACATATTCTAGATTGTAAGAAACCCCAGAAGAAATTATGAGTTTTTAGACCTAGACTGCACAGAAAGGGAGTTATGAAAGATCACTGATATTTGACTTGTATAAGAATCCCTCTCAGTGAGAAAATATTCAAGACAAAACTCAGCCCTTAAAATTTTCCTTTCTCTCTAGAAATATGTGACTCTAAAACTGATGAGTATAATATTCGATGGTGGTATATTTGATGTCTCTGCAGAGAGAGAATTTTTCTCACTGGCAATGAGCAAACTTATGTGTGTAATAATTACATACAAACGTACATACACCAATATACATACACATGCAGTATACATTCACACACACACTCAGTGAATGACAACCTCTTAAGGTAAATAGGCATTGTTAGGTAATAGAGCGTATATCCGGGAGAGCTTTCCTGAAAGTGTCAGAGCTCCATGTCATGCCTCTCCCTGCCCTAGCCACTGGCTTAGGGCTTTGACCTTGCTGTTCTTCCCATCTAGAACACTATTTTCCCCATATATTCACATGGCCCAGCCAGAAGTTATATGAAAAATATTAAACAGCTGGCATACTTTTGGGAAACCACCAATGAGTCCAAACATCTGGCCAATCAGAAGGATGCTGGGTGTAAACTCTGTAAGGCTATACCGGCGCCTCCCCACCGGATGCCAGCCTTCGTGCCCTCACTCCCTTCAGATCTGGGCTCAAATATCACCTCTTGCAGAGGTATTCCCTGAGAGCCCTATCTAAAGGAGCATCCCAGTCATTATCTTGTGACCCTACCTTCTTTTTATTTCCAATAGCATTTATCATTAGCTGCCAATGTATATTATGTATTTATCTGTCAAACTTTCTATTGTCTGTATTTCTCCTATTATGTAAGTTCCAAGAGGGCAGGGACCTTGCCTGCTCTTCTCAAGGTTTCCTGTGATCTCCACTTGCTAAATCCAATGGTCAATTCTTACTTCTCATCTTTGAGTTCTCATTAGCAGTTGACCACCCTTTCTTCTTTGAACCCCTTCCCCCCTAAGCTCTAGAACACCAAGAGTGCTTAATTTGATTTTTTTTTTTCTGGCTGCTGCTTCTCAATCACCCTCTCATCTCCCTGACCTCTAAGACTGGTTGGAGCAGCCCTGGGCTCAGTCCTTGGTGTTCTTAGCAAGAACCACAGCTTTAAATAACACCTATATGCTGATGACTCCCAAATTTCTACCTTCAGCCTGAGTTCTAGACTCATCTATCCAATTGCTTGCTTGTCATCTCTCCTGGATGTTGAACAGGCATGGCAAACTTGTCTCAAATGGAACGCCTTGCTTACCACCCCCCAAAACATGTTCTTCTTAAATCCTCCCTAGCTCAGTTAATATTAATTTTTCTGGTCAGACCAAAAACCTTAATCTCATCTTTGATACCACTCTTTCCCCCATGCTCCAGATCTGGTCTGTTAACAAAATGTGTTGATTCATCCTTCAAACGATATCCAGAATCTTATCTCTTCTCATCACCTCCATGTCCACCATTCTGGCCTGAGCTGGCATTATATCTTCTGTGTATTATTGCAAAAGCCTCTTAAATGATCTCCCTGCTTCTCTCCTTGTTCTTTTCAATTTATAACAGCACCAGAGCCAGGATGCTTTTGTTAAAACATTTAAGTCAGATTATGTCATTCCTTTACTCAAAACCATCCCAGGGCTTCCATGTTACCTTGATGTCATTAGTCTAAAGGCTCATCTTGTCCTGGCTCCTTGTTTTCTCTCTGACCTCACCTGTCACTGCTCCACCAACCACACTGGGCTCCCCTCTGTGCCTCAGACAAGTCAGACATGCTGCTGGCTCAGGGCATTTGCACTTCGTTCTTCTGCCTGGAATGCTATTCTCCAGATACTCACCTGGATGGCTTCTTCATATTACTCAAAGTCACTTCCTTAGTGAAGTCTTACCCAGTCCGTCTACTTAAATTTAAACTTTTCTAGACTATATCACTTAGGTAATATTTACTTTGATTCCATTTCCAGTACGCCTAGTTTAAAGCATTTTAATGGGATTGACGAGGCTTGAGGAGAATGCACAGGCCAGATCACAAGAGCCCTGATGAGCCAAGCAAAGCTTTGACCTTTCCTGGAAGGTGGTGAGGAACCAGCAAAGGCCGTTAAGCAGAGATGTGATACCATCATAGTTGTGTTTAAAAGTCATTATTTTGGTAGCACTGATTTTTTAAACGAAGCATAGGGAATATCAAACTCTGGCATAAAAAGGAGACCAACAGAATTTTATTGGAGATTTCGTGCAACACTAAAATCTTTCTTAGTCAAATAGCTTCCATTTCTGTTCATTACTCTATGACAACCTTATACTTTAGTGGTTATGTTCACCAAGTCCATTTCACAGGAACTGACGAACTTCAAATTCTTCAACCACTTGGGACTTCACATTAACTTTTCCCCATAATACTCAAAGTTACAAATATTAAACAATCAGAAACCCCTAAATAAAGCAAGATTTCACATTAACAGGAAAACCTTTAAATATTAAGAAGTATGATAAAATTCTAAGTGACGTGAGCCCAACTGTGGCATGCTGGGAGGGAGCCTATTTCCCCTCTAAAGGAACAGATTCTCTTCAACTCCAGCAAATTGTTGCCAGACTCCTCTCTTTTTCAAAGAAAAGCCAAAATTCAGAGGTTTATGTGAAATCTCCCCAGTTTTGAAATATTGAAATGAAATCAAACCTTCCCACAATCACATTCAACTGTAGCTGTGGCAATTTTTGCCATCTGATTTTGGAGTCTGTGATCCTTTCAGTCATTTACTTACTTGCTAGCCATTCTATGCCTCAGTTTCCTTAACTTGGATAAAACTTGGATAATACCACCACCACCTAATAAGACTGCAGTTAGGAATAAACTAAATCATAAATGGAAAGTGTTTCGTCTAGTACATGTTCTATAGTAAGTCCTCAAAAAAGTTACTATTCTCATGATCAGTTTTCCCCTGAAAATAAACACTTGGCATCTGCCCAACTAGAAATCACCAAAGCTGGGTCAATTGAGAACATATCCTGATACACACTCAGTGGAGATCACTCTTCTGAGGGCCGTGCAAATAGGCAAGGAGAATAAGCAGGGTACCTGCCTTTGCCAATAAAACTAGAATGAAGAAGCAGAGTAAATGAGCATTAGGTCAACTTACGAACATGCACCAAAATTCATGAAATGGATATTAGCAAAACAATAAGTAAAGCTGAGAATCTGAAGACCAGGGAGCAATGAGAGTTGGTGGATTATAAGGCAGGGCTGGGTGTGGGATGAGTCCATACTGAGTAGCTTCCTTAGGAAAATGAGTGTTTAGGCAGGTTTCAAAACAGGACAAGAGATGATATTTATATTGGTGGATATAATGGAAAAGAAAAGTGATGAGGAAGTGAAGGAAGATTTCATGGAAGTCATACAAGTGTGTCAGCGTGCATATGAGAAAGGCTTCCCTGGCTGGAGCAAAGCTCTGGAAAGGGAAGGAGGGTCTTCGGTGTTTGGCTATGAGGGGTAGGCATGAGAAGAGATGAAATCTGTCAACAGTGATAAAAATGAAAAAGAAAACGAGATAAATGACCAGCTTCCTTTCTTCTGCTAAAGCTGCCTCTTCAAAACGCTCTCCCGCTCCAAAGGGAGCTGTGTTGAAAATGTGGTCCCTGTAAGAGCACATCGAAAGCCCTCTCTCCCCAGGCAGTGGGAAAACTCTGCAAGCACCTGGTCTGTGAGACAACTGAGATGTCCTATATTTATCTACACTTTTTGCCTTCACGTCTTTTAAAAAAATCGCACATCTGCCGTAAAAACCACATAATGACATTTAAGGGAAATATCTCAAGTGAATAAAATCACCTTTATTTCCCGAAGCTAACATAATTCTTTTCATTTTTATACTTTCCTGTCTAATTTCTGTCTGTTACGTCTACAGATTTGTCAAGTTATAATCATTGTGTATATTCAATTCCATCATCTATTTTGTTCATTTGCCATGTAACCAAGTGTCCCCCAGGCTTCTACATTATGACTTATGTCTGCATACTAGTTCATCAAGTTGATGCCCCCCTAATTTGCTAAAATATCAGGCATTTAAATACTGTCTGTTCTTTTCTGTCAAAGAAAATGCTATGATACCCCTTGTTTTGCACAGTTTTGTGCTTTTTAAAAATTCTGTGGGACAATTTCCTCAAGATAACTTCAAAGGAGTGGGATGACTGGGCCAAATGGTATGAGCACTTTAATTTCCCTTTAATTCACCTATATTAAAATGAGTATGGATGGATTGTAACTGGCAACTTGGAATGCATAACCAAAGACACTTAGCCTGGAGTGTGATTTATACCAGCTCACATTTCAGTTCTCAAAATGCTCCACGACCTCAAAAGGGTCTGAACACACTAGCTATTGGCCATTTAAAAGAGTACAATCGAATGTCAGGACATTCCTTTTTTCCTCCCTAACTCCCCCCTACAAAGTTAATGTGCTGCTAGTAAAGACATAAGTAGTCACCTTCTCTCTTTGGATAAATTGCTCAGGAGAGATATAATAGTGTATCTGCAAGCCCTGAAATCTAATAAAGAAGAATTAGCTGCTACTGAGAAAGATGAGTGAGGCCTAGCTGTGAACTGTATTAGGCACTAATATAATAAAAGGATGAGATGAATGCACACATCCAATTGAAACTACAAATCATACACAGTACCAGAGAAACTGTGATAATGAAGAATAAAGTCAAGGTTAGAGAACCTGCGACATTTTATAAAACACTATTACTTTTTTTTTTTTTTTGCGGTACGCGGGCCTCTCACTGATGGGGCCCCTCCTGTTGCGGAGCACAGGCTCCGGACGCGCAGGTTCAGCGGCCATGGCTCACGGGCCCAGCCGCTCCGCGGCATGTGTGATCTTCCCGGACCAGGGCACGAACCCCTGTCCTCTGCATTGGCAGGCGGACTCTCAACCCCTGAGCCACCAGGGAAGCCCAACACTATTACTTTAAAATACACGTGAAAAAGAAACGTCGAGGTTATTATTATTGCAGAGCACAATGAAAGTGAAACAACTCTGACCACAGCTTTTAGTTGGGCAGTTGGTAGTAAAAAATGCTTTGGAAGGAGAGTAGTGGTAGGTTTTAATAAAGATGGAGGGCCTTGGGAAAAATGACTAAATCTAGCTTCATGCAGGCAAGGTGAGATGAAGATTGGCTAGTTTTTTGGTTAATCTCATCAGGATGAAAGAATCAGCTCTGGAAGTTTTCTAATTTCACTTGACCAGCTGGGGTAACAAAACACTATTTATTGCCAGGTGCCCAATGCCACTGGTGGGTGCTGGGTGCACTGAGATCACGCCTCTATAGTGACAATGTGCAGATCACAGAATGAGAGCACGATACGCTCTGCTTCTCTTGGCCACCCACTCCATGGACTGGTTAGAAAGTAGTCTCTTTAGATAGGCAGCAATCCCCAAGGAATATTCCACTTAATGGTGCCCTGCATTTCCCAGTTTATAGGCAGGGTGGCAGCCTCTCTCCATCTGGTCCTCTGGCAACACAATCAGCTCTGGTTCAGGGCACTGGTTTCTTGGTTTTATCTCAAACTACTTTCAAGCGACATTATATGTCAAAGGTGACGTGACGCTATATGATTCCACTTGCACGAGAGTGGTAGTTTAGATGTTCTGAAGGGCCTTCTCAAATACTAAACAATCAGCACGAAAAAGCTGTATTGCATCTCTGAACTCATAGGATGTCAGAGA
Source organism: Mesoplodon densirostris (assembly GCF_025265405.1). NCBI lineage: Eukaryota > Metazoa > Chordata > Mammalia > Artiodactyla > Ziphiidae > Mesoplodon > Mesoplodon densirostris. Next base: position 225,297,076 of record NC_082661.1, read on the forward strand.
CACTTCTCAGGTGAAAATAAAAGATACACCAGGGCTTGAAAAAGTGGTATTTTCCTGACAGCAAATGCTACTGTCAGGGCTACAGTGGGAGATTAGGACATGAGGCAGGACTAAGGTGGCAGAGGAGAGCCAGAGAGCCCTTGATTAAGCCTGAGATGCTGGGCAGGGGCTAAAGTGGCCCTAAGTCAGCAAGTCCTGATGACAAACACAAAGAGTCTCTGGAGAAAAGTAACCTCGACTTAGACCTTCTAGTTTTTCACAGTTAACATCAATCAAATCTGAATTCCACCATGAGTAAGAGTCAGCAGAAATAACAAATAACAGAGTTAGACAACAAGTACTTCATATATTTGAAAAAATAACTATAGAATGCTTAAAAAATTTTTTTTAAATTGAATCCCCCAAATAAGCAAGCAATAGGAGATAAAAAATGATTAGGGGGGCTTCCCTGGTGGCGCAGTGGTTGAGAGTCCGCCTGCCGATGCAGGGGACACGGGTTCGTGCCCCGATCCCGGAGGATCCCACATGCCGCGGAGCGGCTGGGCCCGCGAGCCGTGGCCGCGGAGCCTGTGTGTCCGGAGCCTGTGCTCCGCAACGGGAGAGGCCACAGCAGTGAGAGGCCCGCGTACAGCAAAAAAAAAAAAAAAAAAAAAAAAAAATGATTAGGGGATTGAAAAATGGAACTGTTGGAAAGAAAATTAAGTATTGAAATAAAAATACTTTGCTGATGGTTTCATCTTGAATATACCAGAAAAAAATACTCATCACCACCTACCATCTGAGTCCAATGTATCCTTTCATTGCTTATATATATATATATATTTTTTGCTTGGCTTATTTATTTATTTATTTATTTATTGGCTGTGTTGGGTCTTCGTTTCTTTGCGAGGGCTTTCTCTAGTTGTGGCAAGCGGGGGCCACTCTTCATCGCGGTGCGCGGGCCTCACACTATCGCGGCCTCTCTTGTTGCGGAGCACAGGCTCCAGAAGCGCAGGCTCAGTAGTTGTGGCTCACGGGCCTAGTTGCTCCGCGGCATGTGGGATCCTCCCAGACCAGGGCTCGAACTCGTGTCCCCTGCATTGGCAGGCAGATTCTCAACCACTGCGCCACCAGGGAAGCCCCATTGCTTATATTTTTAAGTCATTTTAATAAACTGTGGAAGAGTAAAGTGATAAAAGGATTCAATGTATCCATTTGATAGCTCCAAGAGAGAGTGAGTTTTATTCTATGAAAAATTAGCAAGATTTCCCTTTGTTTTTCAAAAGAACTCTAAGAAATAATGAGAGTCATAAGCTATTAATACTTACAAATAGTTCACACTCCTCATAAAAGAAATTCAAATGTTAAAATTGGGTACAATGTGCCCTGAGGGATCAGAAGAAATTACTCAGAATGCAGCACAGAGACCTGGAGACAGAAAATATGCAAAAGAAGTTAGGAGACGTGGAGGACAAAGAATAAGATGGTCTAATGTGTATCTAATGAGAGCTTCAAAAAGAGAAACTAAATAGAAAAGAGGCAATATTTGAAGGTATAATGTCTGAGGATTTTCCAAAAGTGATTAAAAAATCCAGAGATACAGGAAGCACACTTTCAAAAATATGACTCAAGAATTCATACTTCAAAAAATGCTTTACTCATACACCCCATGCACAGAGGCACATTTTAAAGAAAACATGGTGCATCTTACATCAGCATTTACTAAATGCCTCTGAGTCAGGAACCGCTCTAGGCACTAAGTTGCCAGAACAGTTCATTAAAATTAAGGTGTTCCTCTCTTTACACAATGGAATTGTTGACCCCAAATTTTGCATAAATTTTTTTTTCTTGAATCATATTTTAAAGATAATGTAGTATACTGCTCTTTTAAAATATCCTATTACATAGCCCTTGATAAAGAGGGGAATCTTTCTATAAAACAAATATTAAGAAATTGTGATTTTCCACACACTACATTTTCTAGAAACAAGATGTAAACACATGTCTGTGAAAGCAGCTCTTTTTACAATTGTTGTTAACATAAACTTCAAAATAATACCTAAACACCTGCCCAGGCCCTTAAAATAGAAGGCTGTGGGCTGGTGAGAGAAACATGGCTGAATAGTCAGCACTGACAATCTCCCAAGGTCTTTTTGTACTTGAAAGAGTCTTAGGCTGCCCCTCAGCTCCTTTCTTCTCAGCCTGAGGCCTTTGCAGCACATTTTAAAAACATGCAACAGAGGGAGGAACAAACAACCTTTGCATTCCTCTACACCTAATCCTCATCTCCTTCCTTAGTAGCCAAAGATGTGAAGGAGGAAGAAAAGGCTCTTCTTCTCAGCTCTCACCCCCTCATATCAGAGATCCCAGGTCTCAGGAAGCGGGTAGAAAACCAGGGCCCATTAAGACTTCTTGGCCTTCCTTCCTTTCCCTACTCCTCATATATCTTTTCATCCCTTTGAAGATCACAGAACACAGGGCCTAGAATTTAACAAAAGAAGAAAATCTACCTATATAAAAGGTATAACTGGATTTTAAAAATAATTATGCATGATTCACAACAGTGTAAATTGCTTCAAAAGGAAGGATTGAGCTAAACCTCAACTATCCAAATACTAGCTGTGGGCTCTTGGGTAAGTTATTATTTAATCTCTCTGTGTCTCAGTTCCCTCATCTATAAAATGAAAATAAAAACAGTACCCATCTCATAGAGATTTTGTGAAGTGTAAATTAGTACACCATTAGGGTCTACTGTATCCAAATTTAGCTTCTGACTTTCGTTTTGAAACAGTAAGTACTTAGAACTTACATATTCCAGTGCCTGGAATATGATAGGCATTCAATAAATGTTAATTTGTACTTTAAAAAAATTATATCTCAATCATGTTTTACATAACTAAAATTATGTGTATGTTTTGTATTACATATAAGTATAACTTTAAAGTAATTTAGATAAAGTCTGGAAGGATATAACCAAAAAGGTTTGTAGTGGTTATCTCTGATTAAGGTTAGGGTTGATTCCTTCTTTCCCATTTTACTTATGTGAATTGATTCTATTTCTCTGCAATTAATTAGCAATACACTTATAAAAAGAATATACTCTGGTTTATCTTCAGATTGTATAAATTTTTTGCCTCTTACTTATAAAAAGGAAAAAATTTCATTAAAAACCACTAGTTGAATAATTAAAACAGCTATCATTTTAGTTTGGTTTCCCCAAATATAAAGATGTTGAAAAATATTATGTTTCCTTACGTGACTAAACTACCTTATAAATAGCCCAGTATTCTGAAATATTCTTTTAAAAATTACTTTTTTGAAAAACATTATTCTTACAAGAAGACAGTAAAATTTCTTTAGCCAACATGTGTTTGCTCATATCAATGCAAGACTTTCCAAAATCCTTATTGGCTCTAGAGAAAATGTAACTGAACAATATTCCTTAAGTTTCAATACATTTGATGGTGTTGCTGTTATACTCTTTATCAGAACATCACCAAAAAATTTTTTGTTTGCCAACGTGAAATTTGTAGTTTAATTCCATACAGGAAAGAAACCAACATATCACAACCACTGACGTAGGTGTCAAAATTAAGCAGGGATGAAGGGAATACATTGTCTAATTGGAGGCTCTCAGAGCCAAAGTGGGTTATTTAATTTGAAAATAATACGGGATTAGGTATCTCAACCATTCAGATTCTCCAGTTGGGTGTTTCCAGCCACCCAGACATGACGATGGTGATAGAAGCAACTAATTATAGTTGCTAATCAAGAGTAACAAGGGAAGTTGTGATTCGTTTTGCAAATTTGCTCTCATTATTCTGGGAGTAAGCAGTTCAGTCACGTGCAGAGAAATTGAAAGACACTGGTCAGTATTCAATTTCTTTTTTTAAAACCATAAAGCAAATAATTCACACTAAGGTAATTAAGAGCACAATGCTTTTATTTGCTTTCTCTGGATGAGCTTTGATGTTGGAAAAGAACCCAGAGAAACAGTCTGCTGATGAATACGTCTCTGGTTCTTTAAAACACAGTAAGTGCCCATACAAGCCTGCTGAACAGTCACTGAGCTACTGCAGCCCTCCACCCCACTCTTCCCAAGCACCCTTTCCTGTTGACCCACTGCATCCCAGGGGACTTCCCTGTGTCCTGATAACCGCTCACCCCTACTACATGCATCAGTAGCCCCTTCGACAGAGCCCAAGTATTCTGGTATCTGCCCTCCTCTTGGACCCGGCAAGAGTCCAACACCCCACTCAGGGCATCCTGCTCACCAACAGGACCAAAATCCTTTTACTCTGAAAGTGGTGGGTGTGCAGACTCAACTTCACTGTGTAGGACATGATAACTCCAAGTGATTTCTCCTAATTAAACCCAACATCACTTATCCTTTGATACAACTGAAATAATTAACTCTAAGCAACAATAGGAAGGCCCTATGGCAGTGATCCCATGAACCACCACATGAAACAAATCTGTGCACAAAATCAAAGGTACATCACATCAATAAGTTGTGTACACACAATTTGTATTCTGATCTTGATATGTCAAATAGATGCATTCTTATCAAGATGACTGAACATCTATTTTTCTATATATAGAAGATGTGGTCCTATTGGAAACCTTTGATAACAAGTTTCTTATTATAAAATACTACATATTCATCGTTTGAGAAATATACAAAGGAGGAAGAAAAGGAGAAAGGGGGAGAAGTAAAGGGAAGAGGAGGAGGAGGAAAACTCTTATCTCACCATCCAGGGATAATACCGTGAGTATTTTGGTGGTTTTTGAAAATTGAGACTATTATATACCTTCTGATTTTTAGTCTGCCTTTTCCCACAAGATAGGTTGCAAACATATTTCGGTCAGTACATAATCCTTACAAAGCTTCGAGAGCAAAAGGAGACAACATTTGCCCCCATCCTGGATCGAGTGGTTTGTTCTGCTCTCCCCACTTTAAACCCAGCATCTTCCTCTGGCTACAAAGTCTGCTCTGCAGGCCCCGTTCCTTCTCAGCAGCTCCCTTTCTCACTGAGGCTTTCTTGGCCACTAGCAAACCAGCCAGGGGGCCGTACATTTAGCTAAATAACTTATTCCTTAGCGTCCTCACTTGTATTCTATGATCCTTTGATATTTTTTGGATACAGACTTCAATGATTTGGGTTTTGTATCATTTCCACAAAGTCTAAATATACTAAGTTAAAAAAGCTGACTGATCAATCATCACATGGAGAGTTCTCTTGCTGATTTTTCAACCATAGTCATATTTTTTTAAATTGTTTTTTGAATTTTATTTATTTTTTATACAGCAGATACTTATTAGTTATCTATTTTATACATATTAGTGTATATGTGTCAATCCCAATCTCCCAATTCATCCCACCACCAACCCCCCCAACCCCGCTTTCACCCCTTGGTGTCCATATGTTTGTCCTCTACATCTGTGTCTCTATATCTGCCTTGCAAACAGGTTCATCTGTACCATTTTTCTAGATTCCTCATATATGCGTTAATGTACGATATTTGTTTTTCTCTTTCTGACTTACTTCACTCTGTAGGACAGTCTCTAGATCCATCCACGTCTCAACAAATGACTCAATTTTGTTCCTTTTTATGGCTGAGTAATATTCCACTATATACATGGACCACACATTCTTTATCCATTCATCTGTCAATGGACATTTAGGTTGCTTCCATGACCTGGCTATTGTAAATCATGCTGCAACGAACACTGGGGTACATGAGTCTTTGAATTATGGTTTTCTCTGGGTATATGCCCAGTAGTGGGACTGCTGGGTCATATGGTAATTCTATTTTCAGTTTTTTAAGGAACCTCCATACTGTTCTCCATAGTGGCTGTATCAATTTACATTCCCACAAACAGTGCAAGAGGGTTCCCTTTTCTCTACACCCTCTCCAGCATTTGTTGTTTGTCAATTTTCTGATGATGCCCATTCTAACTGGTGTGAGGTGATACCTCATTGTAGTTTTGATTTGCATTTCTCTAATGATTAGTGAGGCTGAGCATCTTTTCATGTGCCTCTTGGCCATCTGTTATGTCTTCTTTGGAGAAATGTCTATTCAGGTTTTCTGCCCATTTTTTGATTGGGTTGTTTGTTTTTTTAATATTGAGGTGCATGAGCTGTTTCTATATTTTGGAGATTAATCTTTTGTCCATTGATTCGTTTCAAATATTTTCTCCCATTCTGAGGGTTGTCTTTTCATCTTGTTTATGATTTCCTTTGCTGTGCAAAAGCTTTTAAGTTTCATTAGGTCCCATTTGTTTATTTTTGTTCCCTTGCTGATTTGTTTTCAACCACAGAGTCATATTTTTTTAATTTAACAAAATGTGTGCTTTCATCAGAAGATTAAAGGTTTTATCCCAGTGCCCAATTTCCTGTATTTCTCTGTAGAATTCATTCTAGTTGCAGTTTCCATACATTTTGCAGTAACTTTTTCCTAATATTGTAAAAGTTTCTGTTGAATATCATCAACTCTTCATTAAGATTTCAGGTTGAAATTTTAGCTTTACCTGTGTAAGCAAAGTAAGATGAAAAGCTGAGGTAATTTACCTGGAAATCTGAGATTTAAAGAATCTGGCTATTTTGGGAAAGTTCACAAGTTTATAAAACTTCATCTTTTATCTATATAGTCACAACTTAGAATAAAATACATAACTTTAACATCTTTAGTGTTCATATTTTTGGTTTCTAATATTCTCAGCTGATTCTTTTAGTTTTCAAAGAAGAAAAGCATTTGATGAAATTTAAAATTCACAACAAAACTTCCTTAATATTATAAAACTCTGAATATATGCTTTGCTATGTGAAGAAGTAGTTCTATCTTCAACTGAGTTATTTGACTGTAAGTTGACAAAAGAAGTAATCTAGACTTATAAAATTTTATTGAAGCTTTCACTGTATCATATATTATTTCTAAATAGCTTATATTTCAATTCCAGTAATTCTACATTTTATTGAAAACACATTCATCTTCATGACTGAGAAAGCTGGCCATAAAACTCTATTATATAAAGTTTGTTTTAGCTTAGGAGATTCTATGGATTACTATAGATAATTGTCCATAATATGCTTACTATGAATAACTGTCAAATACGTGATAGATAAATCTAAAAATAAACATAGATATCAAGAGTAAAATATAAGTACCAGGGGTGTGGGGTTGTTGGCCTTACATTTGTGTTATCTACTAATGTAAATTATATCAAGATATAAGAAATCCAAAGGAAAATAATGATGCTTCATATCACCTCTCATATGCTGCTACAGCATGGGTAGTTGTAAGATCACATAAGATCACATAAGGTTCTATAGAGATATGCTGGACTAAATTTCCATCTTTTATGACTGCATGGAGGCTTCGTTATTCTTTCTATGCCATTTCAGAAAATAAATTTTGGGCTAGTGAGCTATCTGCTCACACCTTGGGTATAAATAAAATACACTCTTAAAGGACGCTTGGCAAAAGGAATGCATTAACACTAAATATTTCCTAGTTTTATATGGTAGCAAAAGAAATGATTCTTTACAATAATCATACCAGGGGCATGCACTATTTTAAGCCCAGTATGGTCCACAATAAACAAAATGCAATATGCGTGTTCTAAAAGATGGGAGACATAAACACAATGCACAATAGTGAGAAGATGTCATTGAACTCACTGTAAAAGCTATCTGACTTATCTTAGAGAAAATTAGTTACAGTATATCGAGGAAAAATGTCAATAAATTCTTACCATTGCTTCAAAGGAACTCTGGCAAATGTAGGCTCACTTTGCTTAGAGAGCACAGTGGCCACCTCACGTGAAAAAATTTAAGAAATAAAAGAGTCATAAAAATACAACACAAAGTATTTTATCATACTTTAAATGAGTCATTGGCAAATCTGCTTATTATAGAATATTCCACCTACTCCCAAAAGGATCTGAATTAAGCAGGCTGTACTTCAACTGATATAAATAAACCAAATTTCAAAAGTAAAGGCGATGCCTCCCCGAAGTATATAGATCTTTTAATTTATTGAAGCATTTAAGAAAAGAGAATCAATCAGATAATTATGAGCTGCAAAACTGTTATAAGCACACTAAATACTTTTCTCAAATCACCTGTAGCTATCTTTTGATTTCTTAAAATTTGAAGATTTGGGAGACTTACTTATATACTAGAGTAGAAAAATAAGCTTTTTAAAAGTGAAAAAGGAAAATGAAATATATTATGCCCAAGGTAAAGTGAGATATGAAAGGGAAGTAAGAAAAACTATAGTAAAAATCTATTTTTTAAAGGCATGGAATAATGAGTTTTTATGTAAAATTGTTATTGTTTTAAGTTTCTTCATATTATAAAAGAAATACACATACACACACATACACACACACATGATATACATGCGTATAAAACACTTGGGGTGCAAAATCACTCATAATATTATGCTTAGAAGCAGTACCTTTGAACAACATGGCATCTAGCCAGCTGACCTTGAGCCTATGCATTCTTAGTTGAGATTCTACTGTGTAAGCAATTTTGTATTTTTTTTTACAGATAATGTTATATTTGTTGTTTTAAAAAATATTTGTAAAGAATTTTAATGACTCATTAATTCATAAATTTAAACATATAGACATTGCATTAAATGAGTCATTAGCAAATTAGTTTATTTATAGTATATTCCACCTACTCACAAAAGGATCTGAATTAAATAGATCCTACCTCAATTGAGAGAAACCAAATTTTAAAACTGAAGAAATTGCCTCCTAAAAGGACGTGGATTTTAAATTCTACTCATGCATACAAGGTTTACTTAATCGTCTTCCTTTCTGTCCTTACAGTTAGTTAATGTAGGTGTGTCAGAGTTTTTATTTTTTAATAAGCAAATGCAGGCAAATATCTGTGTACATAAAGCAAAGTTATTTCCTTATGATAGAGTCTCAGAAGTTAAATTTGTAAGATAAATAATATGAATTATTTTTAACGTTCTTAATAAAAATATGCAAATTGCTTTTCTGAAAGATTGTGCCACCTTACATTTCCAGCAGTCATAGGTGAAAAGTGATGGTTTGGAGCTGACATTGTTTTTAGTTCTTTAAGAAGGACCTGACAAAACTGGGGCTATCAGTAAAAACAAACTGATTATTTAGAACATGCTATAGACAAGCTATTATGCTAGACTCCAGAGGCACAAAAATAAATATAATATTCTTTCCTTCGCAGATTTTACAGACTAGGACAGTTTGGAATGTGCATGCGTCCCTGTGTGTGTGCACATGCAACTGTTTGTGATGGTTGGGGGGTTTGTAATGACAAAAATTGAATAACCAATAGTCATACTCTTTATTTTAGTTGAAGGTTTTGGCTTTAGCCTTTCTTGCTCATTGACCTGTAAGAATTATTTAAAAATGAAGACATGACAAAAAGTCCAAAGCAACTGATTGGTGGCTCCACAAGCAGATTTTAATCAAAGTTAAAAAATAGACTCCCTTGATTAAACCAAACAACTTCATCATTTCTTTTTATTCTTCCTTTTTACTTTTTAAGCTCTAAGTAATAATCATAAAACATGTATCGAACGTTTGCTGTGTGTCAGATGCCATTCTAAGCACTTAGCATACTTTAATTTAGTGCTGGCAACATCCTTATGAGTCAAGAACTGTCAATTCCCTCATTTTATATCCAAGAAAACCAAGGCCACTTAGCTAGTAAGTGGCAGAGGTGTGATTTAAATCTTTGTGGACCAGATAAAGAAATGCACACTAGGTCTGCCTACTACAAAGCAGGCACTCGGAAAATCTTAACCATCATTGGCTATGTATGTTTCTGTTTTGAAGGACAGGTTGTGAATACCGTGAGGTCAAGGGTCATGTCTAGAATATCTTGAATGTGGCTTTCCTCCATTAAAAAACTAATTAGTTACATTTCCATTATAATCACATTAAAAAAACCAATGACACAAAATAAAAGACAAAACCAAAAAGTAATAATGTGGAGGTGGGAGTGGGGAGTAGATAGTCTCACTCAAGGATTATTTGTTGAATTAAAGGCAAGGCAGAGGGTTTGACACTGCGATGCGGCTTTATAAGCTACAGGTTTAATAGCCTGACAGTTCTTAAATAAGTTCTCTGTACATCACAGGGCTCAATGTTTCCTGATCAACCTGCTTCTCTAGTTTCAGCTATGAACACTTGCACTTGGATTACTGTGGCAGCCACAGGCTTGGGGTCAGTGTGTGAGAGGCAGAGGCAAGAAAGGAAAGTGCCAGAGAGAAATATACAATGTAAAGGAATTCCTTGAAACTATGTCTGAATGTTTCTGACCCCCTCTCAAAATAGGAAAATACTCTTTAAAAACATTGAAACAGAAACAGTTCCTAGAATTAAGTATAGGGAAAAACCCTTGCTGTTTGTAATATATTTCAAATTTTCTATACCAGTGGTTGTTAGGTAACCATTAAGAGATGCCCCCTAATGAAAGGCGAACTTGAAAGGGCAATGGATTAGCGTGTATACGCTCTAAGAAGAAATTCATTATAGTTCACTCTAAAGATAGACTAGATAATAATAATTTAATAATATTTCTCAAGAGGTCAAACACTGGAAAAACTGGCCTTGATATCCTTAAGACAACTGGGGTATGAGGCCAGTGTTCACTCCAATTGTCTATCAAATTCCAGTTCCTTCAACACGTATGCCCTCCATCTAAATACACAAAGTCATGCAACTCATTCAATACATAGCATCTCCCAAAGAGAGATGGTGTACAGCTAGTATATGCATCTCTATCTGGATGTCGAAATTGGCTGCAATCCAATATCTTTATACAGTAACTTCAGAAAAGGCTTGATTTCCTGAAGCTGCTCTACCTTGCAGGCATTCTCTCCGCATGGGTAGTTTCATCTTCCTAATCTTTTCATTGTGATTAACTTCTAAGCCTTCTCAATGCTATCTGATTCATCCGATCCAAGCGTGTTCAATTTGGAAAGGAATGAATCAGCATGAACTTCCTCCTCCTATTGTTAAATTATTTCTCCTTATGACCCTTCTCCTCTGGATACAGGAATATTAGAGCAAGGTGCAACTGTTAAAGGCTATCATTTGTTGAGTGTGTGTGTAAAAATATTAATCCATTCCTCAGTAATCTGAGGACTCTACAAATTACACTTTACATTTCAGAAGCGGATATCTCCGTGATCTGCAAGGTCGGTTGATTCTTTGCAGCAATATCAATGTTTCCTTTCCATGGAGAAGGTGTCAAAAGGGACCCTCAAACTGTGAACAGGTGAGCCAAGAGCAATTCAGACACTGAAGCCTAATCTAAAAATAGATACCGATGCCACCTTTATGGAACTTTTTAGTTTACACTTCCAAAATGTTTTAGACACAAATACAAATAACATCTTGGTTATCCATGTCAAGAACTCACATTAAAATGTTTATTTTAAATCAAGCATATATGTTCTAAAGCTTTCTAAGCAAAGGGTTCGAGCACCTTAGTTAGCATTGTGCTATGACAGGTTGTGAAACTAAATGGTCTCTGTCATATGAATTCTATCTGAATATTTTTACAAATTTTTGCAAAGCAGATCTTTCCCCAAAACACTAAAGACATACAAAACCACAAAACATAAATAATGCAGAATACTTGGTTGACTAATGTAAGTTAGTGTAAAGTTGAATTATTAACACTGAATACCCACTATATACAACATGTTTTTAAATAACTTCAGATTAGTTACTCGCAAATAAATCATCTTTCCTAATTCAGTTTTCACATGTAATTGCTTTAATAACATAAAATAATATGTTGTTAGAATACCAATTGCTTATTATTTGTAAAAGAATGTGTAATAGAGTGATTGAAGTTGTCAATCTTTTTTTGTAGACGTTTGAAGTCATCCTTAAGCTACTAGCATTCTAAGCCAAATTTTTTTCAGAGAGTAAACAGGTCAGTCCTATCAGAAGTACCACAAATAGATCAGCTTTATTGCAGCTCCAGTAGAATCCAAATAGATCAGCTTTGTTGCAGCTCTTGCAATGAGTTGACAGGTTATTTACTGGATTCGTCAAAAGTCTGTGGCTGGGTATGTTTATATGGTAAAAACAATCTGACTGACATGCAAGAACCAGAAGGATCTAGACTAAGCATTTAGTGCCTGTCTAGACATGGTCAAAACCAGAGAGGGGATACATGTTGATTAAATTCAGGGCATGTTATTCCCCTGCTGTTGAGGAAAAAAATTCTTTGATCTTAATGATCTAGATTGGTTTTCATGATCAATCAATATCACCACATAATTATTTGGTTACTTACCAAATGACTTGACTATAAATTACTAAAAGGTGGTCTTTTAAAACTTCCACTTTTGATTCATGTTTTCAAGTTCAGAGAGAATAATTTCTCATAAAGGCTTTTTATACTAAGATGGAAAACATCTCAAAAAGCCCAGAGAAAAAGCCAAATAAAAGAATTTTACAATCATCTAGGGATACAGGTAAAAATTAAGGATCTCTATGGCAAAATTCATATATAAGACACTTTTCTACCACTGGGATAGAGTCAAGAGACATTCTTCTAAATGAGCTAAATTGGCTTCTATCACTTGATTTTTTTATATAACAACTTTTAGCACTGAGATCTAACAAACAAAAAAGTATTTCCCAGGTTACTACTGGTGAATTTTGTCTTTTAAAAAATGGAATAAGAAAACTGGGTAGTGGAATATGGTCAATAATACTGTAATAACTTTTCATGGGGATAGGTGGTTACTCAACTTAACGCAGTGGTCATTTCATAATGTATGCAAATGTCAACTCACGATGTAGTACACCTGAAACTAACATTATACTGTATGTCAACTATATTTTAATTTAAAAAAAGAAAACTATGTAGCATTTCCAGTTAAATTCTGAAGAGTTAAAGACTCTGAATACTTTTGCATTATTGACAAGAAAAAAAGGAAAAGAAAAAGCAAGGAAAAAAATAAAGGAAGACAGTGACAGAGGAAGTAAGAGCGGAGAGAAGGAAATTTCTTGCTGGAAAAAGCAGGCAATATTTGGCCTAGAGTTTAATTAATTTAGAATATGGTTCAAATCTAAACATGGGGATTCTGAGTGTGATAACATTCTCTATGAAAATACAGCACTCTATGCCTCTTGAGAGGACATGTGATAGGAGGCACAGGAATAGTTTTATGGGTAACAGAGTCACCTACACACTTTTAGGAAGTACAGACGTTTTAATGGAAAGATATCAGGATGGGAGCCTTGTTCTTTCAGAATAAAGGTCATTCGCCACTACTGAAATCTTGACAGCACTGCATCTGTACAGTCCCAAAGACCGAAAGCTATAGCATCAGGGTTGACACTCTCTGGGTAACACTTAGTTGTTATTTTTTATGGGAGAAGAAAAATCAGGTATCAATACAAATTGGAGATTCTACCATACTTTCAAGCAACTTCTAGGGCAGTGTTATTCAAACTTCACTGTGAGGCTTCCCTGGTGGCGCAGGGGTGGAGAGTCCGCCTGCCGATGCAGGGCACACGGGTTCGTGCCCCAGTCCGGGAGGATCCCGCGTGCGGCGGAGCGGCTGGGCCCGTGAGCCATGGCCGCTGAGCCTGCGCATCCGGAGCCTGTGCTCCGCAACGGGAGGGGCCGCAGCAGTGGGAGACCCACGTACCGCAAAAAAAACCCAAAACAAACACACAAAAAATTTCACTGTGCCTCTGAACCACCTAGGGGTCTTGTTAAAATGCAGATTCTGATTCAATAGGTCTGGGGCCCGAGACTGCATGACACGGCTGCTTCTGCGGCATGAACACACTGGGAGCAGAAACAGTCTAGGGCCTTAGCACTGAGGACCCTTATCAACCACAACCATGCAACAGTGTCACAGGAACTGTTGCCACGGGTGGAGTGCTTTAGATGTTGAAAGGGACAGACAGATGTGCTTTATATTATGAAAGGATGAAATTTTTTGCTACCCACTGACCACTTCTGGAAAACAGAAACTGCGTATCACAAACCTCGATTGTGGCTGAGGGTCTCTTCAGAGTCATTTCACGTTGCCATTCGTTAACAGAGACAGTACAGAATGATGGAGATGCTAAAGTCTGCTTCTCTAGTGTTTCGTAGCTCGGGCATGTGTGTTTTCAGTGGGACAAAAAGGAAAGAGTCACATATGTAATTAAGATTTATCTTTATGAAGTTGCTTTCATTGAACATTCTGTGTAACGTCAAGTGATATAACATCTGTATCCCACCACCAAGTAGTGTATAAAAAAGGCAATCACACATATAATTGCATTCAAAATAGTTTTTGCATAAACATTTGAAAACCGTAAATTATAAAACAAACAGATATGAGAAGTGCTAATGTACCATCCCTGCCCCAAGCTAACATCAATGCTCAATCTGATTTTTACTCAGGGCATCACCATGACCCATGAGCAAGATAGCATGATAACCAGTCTGCCTCCTTCTTGCTGAATCATCTCTAAGAGTCACAGCCCCAAAGCAAAGAGAGCTTCAATACTTAAAAACAGTGAATTTAACATACTTTCGAATCATTCCACCTTCTACACTGGAAATTTCTCCCTGATGCTTCATATTTGTCAGTGTCTTCCATGTTGCCTGATAGGTAAGCCAGGCTCACAGAGGATAGCTCACAATGGTTCCATTCTCTGTGATTCCTCAGGCATCAGGACATTGTATTGGTCACGCTGCCTGCTCAGCGGTGATGTTATTCACAGGGGCTGTGGCAGAGCTACGGACGTGGGACCCAACAGAAGAGGAAGAAGAAGCACCTGGAGTGGAAACAGCCTTGGATAGGGAGGGAAAGGGCCCCTCCAAGGCTGCAGCTTGTCTCTTTCAGAGATAAGAGCCACGAAAGGCGGCAGTGACCGTCCCAGAGACAACGAACACAAGGGGGCACTCTTGAGACCTGTTGGGGCAGTACCACCTGTGCTCTCCTCCTGACCTCTGCTCTGATCCAAAACAAACATCTTAGGCAGTCCTCATGCCCAAGGTAAAATGTCAGAAGACCAACCCTTACCTGCCCTCTGAGATCCTTGTGCCTCAGTTTCTTAATTTTTATAACATAGCCATAATCCCCACTCCCCACCCCACCACTCCCAGATCATGGGGGATGCAGAGTAAAATGAGGTAACATGAATAAAGAGACTCAGGAAAGAGAAAGGACTATGTTATTCATCATTATTATCATTTCTCACAATACTTCCGTTTCTTAAATGTATCACCTGCATTGCTACATGGATTCTTTTTTTAAAAAAATATTTATTTATTTGGCTGTGCCGGGTCTTGGTCCTGGTATGCGGGAACTTTAGTTGCCGCGTGTGGGATCTAGTTCCCCGACCAGGGATCGAACAGGGTCCCCTGCACTGGGAGCGTGGAGCCTTAGCCACTGGACCACCAGGGAAGTCCCGCTACATGGATTCAAGGGGCCAACTGACGCGTGGTGCTCAGTGAAAAAGCCTGGGGGGAAATGGCAGCAAAGTCTAGTTTTTAAATTTAAATTCCACCTAATTCTTGTTGTTTGTCTGACCAGCCAGGCCTGGTGCACATCTCTACAGCCCGAGCTCCGTGGAAGACCGGAGTTGCAGGTAGAATAGTAGTTTTAGCAAAGACGCGACGGATGAATAGGACTGTCCAGGCTGAGAGGGTGAGGGAGGGGTTCTGGGAAAGAACTAGAGGCTGGGTGAGGCCTGACAGACTGTGCAGCTCAGGCGGCTGCAGGAGCTGGGCAGGGTGGGGATCTGGAAGCGGACGACTGTTCCTGGGACCCTCTCCATCCTGCACTTCTGCCGCAAGTAGAAGAATCTGGTAGTTTGAAGGCAGTGAAGGAAGACATACCCAATACATAGGGACCACGGTATAATGCAGTGTAATTATCTTGAACTTGGAGAATACATTATTTTAAAAATAATCCCCAGTGAATACAGTCTGTTAGGAACTGGCTGATATTAAGCAACATCCTTCCAGCAGAGAACTGGGTTTTGGCACCATGCAAATCCCAGTCACAATGGCTGGCACGCAAGTCGGGCCTAGCTGGCTGTGTGGCGTGACCGCAGACTGTTGACAAGAGAGGGCAGGTGTGTCCAGCAACCAGAAAAAGGGGAATCCTGACAGTCAGGATGTGAACGGGTGACTCCAGGATTATTCTTTTTCTTTTCTTTTTTTAAAAACATCTTTATTGGAGTATAATTGCTTTACAATGGTGTGTTAGTTTCTGCTTTATAACAAAGTGAATCAGTTATCCATATACATATGTTCCCATATCTCTTCCCTCTTGCGTCTCCCTCCCACCCTCCCTATCCCACCCCTCTAGATGGTCACAAAGCACTGAGCTGATCTCCCTGTGCTATGCGGCTGCTTCCCACTAGCTATCTATCTTACATTTGGTACTGTATATATGTCCATGCCACTCTCTCACTTTGTCACAGCTTACCCTTCCCTCTCCCCATATCCTCAAGTTCATTCTCTACGTCCGCGTCTTTATTCCCGTGTTACCCCTACATTCTTCATGACCTTTTTTTCCCTTAGATTCCATATATATGTGTAAGCATACGGTATTTGTTTTTCTCTTCTGACTTACTTCACTCTGTATGACAGACACTAGGTCCATCCACCTCACTACAGATATCTCAGTTTCGTTCCTTTTTATGGCTGAGTAATATTCCATTGTATATATGTGCCACATCTTCTTTATCCATTCATCTGTCGATGGACACTTAGGTTGCTTCCATGTCCTGGCTATTGTAAATAGAGCTGCAATGAACATTTTGGTACATGACTCTTTTTGAATTATGGTTTTTCTCCGGGTATATGCCCAGTAGTGGGATTGCTGGCTCGTAGGGTAGTTCTATTTGTAGTTTTTTAAGGAACCTCCATACTGTTCTCCATAGTGGCTGTATCAATTTACATTCCCACCAGCAGTGCAAGAGGGTTCCCTTTTCTCCACACCCTCTCCAGCATTTATTGTTTCTAGATTTTTTGATGATAGGGCTAGATGCCTCTATCAGTCGGGGTCATGTTTGAAAAACAGAAACCACTCTAAGTATTTCAAACAAAGGAAACTGGTTTGCCAGGCAAAGATGAAAAGCAAACAGGAGAGTTTGAGACAACCTAGAGATTAGCCTCCGCAGGAAATTCTACCACTCCTGGGACTGGAGGAATCAAAAGAAAGAGTGTGTTACTAAAGCCCAGAGGCTGGGGCTGGCCTGTGAGTTCTAGAACCAAAGGTAAGGTTGCCCAGTAGAGCAGAGCCATGAAACAGGCTAAACACTCCGGAGATGCCACCCAAGGCAGAACGAGAGAGAGAAATATCCGGGCTTCTCCTGCCTCTGCTTCTATCAGTGCTTCCTGGTGCCAAACCTTCCCACAAACCAGCTGGCAGGGGAACATGGAATGCTCCCTGGGATACAGGGAAGGGCAAGGGATGCTGACTGGCAGATGATGGAGACTAAGACTTTAGCTCATAGGGTTATCCAGTTAGTTAACCCTTTGCACTGATCTTACACACAGCAAACAACCTGCCAAATACCATTTGTTTAGTGAACAGAGACTATTCACCAACCAGCAAATTAAGTATTCCATTTCCCTTGGCAGCTACATTTCTGACTGTAAATTAACAAACTGGAACTCTTCCGGCTTAAACGTCATCTCCTATGAGTTTTGTTATTGCAATTCAACCTCTCTGAATGAGAAGTCAAGATCTTGGTCTTAAAAATGGAATCTAGACCAAAGTTGCCCAATTAGGGGTAGCCCTGGTTCCAGGGCTGACTCTACAGTAAGGATGGGCAGACTTTTTCTGGAGAGTCAGAAGGTAAATATTTCAGGCTTCCTGGGCCACATAATCTGTTGCGTACTCAGTAGACTGCTCACCTCTGCACTATAGGGAAAAGCAGCTCTCAGCAATGCCTACACAAATGTGCTGTGACTGTGTCCCAATAAAACTTTACAAAAAAGGGTGGTGGGATGGATTTGGCTCTCAGGCTGGGACAGTCTGCTGACCCCTGGTCCAGACCAATGTCAACCAAGTAAAGGAAGCCCATCTTGAAGTAACTCTCAAAACGAAGCAATAAGTAGCTAAAAATTTGAGGGTATGGCTGATATCCATTGCTTTTTACTAATTGGAATTATACCCTTTAATCTCAATCTAATAAAAGGTTCAAATTTTTACTATACTTTCCCCTGAACTCCTTTATATTACAGGTCACTCAGAAAATCTCTTTAGTTTTATTTTGTCTCAGAACCATTTTTACATTCATAGGACTTTTGACTTACTGCTTTTCTATATAATTTGAGTTGCCTCTAATTAAAATAGGACTTTAAAGAATTTTCCATTCTGCTTTTCAAAATATTTTCATTCCTAGAACTTAAACAATCTGCTGTCATTCCTTTCTCTTTTTTTCCTTATGTAAAGTTTGGTGGGAAAATCTCTAGCATAAAAACATTTTCTCTCAAAATACATTCTTCTAGATATGTTTGAAAACTGGTGATACTATCTACTCTGCTGTTTTCATAAAAATGTATAAGAATATATATTCTTAATCCATTAAAAGATTACATATCTTTTATAAAATTGCAAATAGGAACTACTTTTTAAGGATTTCTTTGAAGTTTTCTAAAATTGCACAACATAAGCTGACATACATAGGTTAAATTATTTCCAGTCCTTTCTAGACTTTGCAAACTTTGCTCTAATGCCTTTTGCTGTTTGCCATTTGCTCCAAATTCATTTCTCTCTCTACCAGTCTTTAGTTAGGCCTACTTCCTATTTCTATATGAAAAATGCTTTTTAAAAAAAATAAAAATAAAAATTCTACCAGTGATATTCAGTTTTTCTTTGCATTTTCTCTTAAGATAGATGCTTGCTGTCTCTTCTTTGACCTAGAGCACAAGATGAGGCCACAGATTCTAAAACACAAGCTAATCTGATTTGACTTAATTCATCACTCAGGGTTTGCCTCCTTATCTTCACAGTATGTGTTTTTCTGTCAAGGTTTCAAACTGGCCTTCCATTCTTCACGTATTCTTCCTCTTGCAAAATTTATGAGCAGCTTTACGTGGGTGGACCCTGACTCTCTGTTCCTGACTTGTTTACACATCAACTTTGAAACTTCTCTTTTGTCAAACTGGCATTGTCTGTCTGTCCCTCTTGAGATCTTTACTTCCAAGTCTCTGATGAAAAAGGAAAACACATTGCCCATAAAGCACTAATATCGTTCCCCAAAAGATTTCATATGATAAACGCTACACAAAATTCTTGACAATTTTGCTTATGTTTAGATAGTTAATACATGGTAGTGAGTGTCACTTCCTTCCCTCGGTCAAAAAGATCCCATGTGGAGGAGGAGAGCTAATTCTATCACCATGCAAGTCACCTGAGGTCAGCGGAATTGCTACTTTTGCCTCCCAAATCCCCAAATGTAGGTCTAAGGAGTATAGTGTGTGGGTAGAAGCCTGGGGCCCTGGAAAAGTTGCCTGGCCGAGGGCTGTGTGCTCTTTAGCTGCACCTGCTACACTTCCTGCTGACTGTATTAGGACAGAGGAGGCCACAAAGGGGATGGAAATCAATGAGTTATGCCCATTCAAAACAAGAGGGGCTCAAGAGAAATGAAAACATAGGTCCACACAACAACCTGTACCCGAACGCTTATAGCAGCCTTATTTACAATCACCCCAACCCAGATGTCCTCAGTGGTGAAAGAACGCACACACTGTGGCACATCCACAGACAAAACTGCTACCCAGGAGCCAACTACTGATACATGCAGCGACAGAAATGAATCTCAAATGCTTTATGTTCAGTAGAAGAAGCCAGGTGCAAAAGGCCACAGACTGTATGATCCCATTCATAAAGCATCCTGTGGTCGGAAAAGATACTTGATACAATTTCAATTTTCTTAAATTTACCAAGGCTTGATTTCTGACCCAAGATATGATCTATCCTGGAGGATGTTCCATGAGCCCATGAGAAGAAAGAGTATTCTGTTATTTTTGGATGGAATGTCCTATAAATATCAATTAAGTCCATCTTGTTTAATGTATCATTTAAAGCTTGCGTTTCCTTATTTATTTTCATTTTGGATGATCTGTCCATTGGCGAAAGTGGGGTGGTAACGTCCCCTACTATGATTGTGTTACTGTCGGTTTCCCCTTTTATGGCTGTTAGCATTTGCCTTATGTATTGAGGTGCTCCTGTGTTGGGTGCATAAATATTTACAGTTGTTATATCTTGTTCTTGGATTGATTCCTTGATCATTATGTAGTGTCCTTCCTTGTCTCTTGTAACATTCTTTATTTTAAAGTTTATTTTATCTGATATGAGTATTGCTACTCCAGCTTTCTTTTGCTTTCCATTTGCATGGAATATCTTTTTCCATCCCCTCACTTTCAGTCTGTATGTGTCCCTAGGTCTGAAGTGGGTCTCTTGTAGACAGCATATATACGGGTCTTGTTTTTGTATCCATTTAGCCAGTCTATGTCCTGGAAAAGGCAAAACTATAGGGAAGGAGAACGCCACTGTGCTTGTCAGGTGATGGAGGTGGGGGAAGGATTTGACTACGAAGTGGCAGCACAAGAGTATTCTGGGAGGTGATGGAACACTTCTGTATCTTGATTTTGGTGGTGGCACATGACTCTTGTCAAAACTCATAGGATTGTAAAAAAAAAAAGTGAATTTTACTTACTACATGTGATTAAAACAATAAATGTCAAAAACTTCTTTTAAAAATCAAACCAAGAGAGGGGGAGAGCCTACTGGCTGCAGAAGCAAAAACAGAGACCCTGAAGATTATATTCTGCCACTGTTTAATTAACAACTTGGGGAAGATTCTCATCTTCTTTTCCTGAAGTTTCCCCTCCCTGGTGAAGCATGACCAGCCAGGCTGGTGTTCTCACCACGTGTCAGGATCCGTGCTTGCAGACATTCTGCTTACCCTGGCCTTGAGCCCTGTTGCAGACAGACCAGCAATCCATCCTCTGTGGCTAGAGACCTGGCCAGGGCTGGGCTCCACTTGGGTCTTTGTCCTGCTTGCTTCTCTGACCACTGAGGTTAAGTTGTTTCTCTAATCTAAATGATGGAGGCTTTGATTTTTCTTGCAGCAGCTTTAAAACAAAACAAACAAAAACCCAGCAGCTGTTGCCTGCGTCAATCTCTGAGATTTCAGTCAGGGAAAAAAGAATCTTTTTTTTTCCTTGAAACCTAAGTGTCCCAAGGGAAGCACAACAGTCTGCTCTCAATTTTTTATAAAGTGTAATCATGCTCTGAAACTGAGAAGGCCACACAAATGGCATAAATCGATTTTCTGAGAATTTATCCTGTTCCAAAATGAAACCCAATGCTAGTGAAGGATGCCTGTGCTTGACGATTCCCTGGGGCAAGCGGGTAAACGGTGAAGCCTGACAGGGTTGTCCTCAGCCAACGTGGACTTCAATTAATAAAGGGAACCGGCATCTATTTTCTCCCCTCTGAAATCTCAGAAGTTAAAATCTCAGAAGGCCTTGTGGGATTTTGAAAAGGTGTATTTGGAGGGGAGGGCCTCCATTTTATAAACTTTGCTGCTTTGCAAGGGAAATGATTTCCCTTTATCCATGTTTAACTATTACTAGGCTTGCTTTCAAAAGCAGAGGGGATTGTGTCTATAAACAGTTTTAAAAGGAGTTTAAGATTAAAGATCAGTTCTAAAAACTCTCTTCCATTTCAAATGCAAAATATCTCTGCACAATTCACAGTGATGGCATAGGGTTAGACAGTGCTATTTAATGACGAGTTATCTTGTTTCATCATCTCTATCAGTTCTGTCAGGTTCTAATAGAGACAGTTTGTTAATAGATGTGCCTAATTCATTGTAAAACATGATAAAGGGTATTTAGTTGCTGGGTTGCATTCTTAGTGTGAAGACTGGAGAGGTCGACTCGGCTAAAAATGTTGGTTTTCTGCTCTCCCCAGTCCCCAGCTACTTGCATTCAACACACCCTATCTTGTTTTCAATGATCTTAAAATTAAGCCTTGCTTTTAACAAGGCTTAATTTTGGAAAAACATTAGGCCAGTAAAACTCCTAAGAAAGTCAAATGGCTGCTTTGATCTTTCTCCTTTCTCTCTCTTTTTTTTTTTTTTTTGCGGTACGCGGGCCTCTCACTGCTGTGGCCTCTCCCGTTGCGGAGCACAGGCTCCGGACGCGCAGGCTCAGTGGCCATGCCTCACGGGCCCAGCCGCTCCGCGGCATGTGGGGTCTTCCCAGACCGGGGCACGAACCCGTGTCCCCTGCATCGGCAGGCGGACTCTCAACCACTGCGCCACCAGGGAAGCCCACTTTTTCCTTTCTTATTTTCACTCTTTGAGGAGTTTATATAGTGATCAACTGCTAGAGTGAGACCCCCTCAGCCCAAATTTCAGTTCCACCACTTAACAGTCATGTGAGCTTGGGCAAGTTACTTAACCTCTCCAAGCTTCAATCTCCTCATTTGAAAAAAAGGAATGGTCAATACGAGTACTTATCATGCAGGATCACTGTTTTTAAAAAAAAGGTAAAATATAAAAAGTGCTTAGAACAGTACCTGTCATATAGTAAGTTCTACAAAAGTATAAGTAGCTGTCACTGTTGTTATTAGGTGAATATCTGCTGAACACCACATACAGTAGTGGAAAGAGAATGATTTGGGGGTGGTGAGACAGACATGACCTTAAATTCTACCATGTATTACCTGCATGTCCTCTGAGCCTCAGTTTCCTCATCTGTAAATGGGGCTAATAATGCCTCCTACCAGGACTGTTATATACAGATTTAATGCCTAGCATTTAGCTAGCATCCTGCTGCTGTATGGTAGTAATCAGAACTGTAGGCTCTGGAACCAGAAATCCTGTGAGGCTCTGGGGAAACTGCTAACCTCCCTGAGGTTTGGTTCGCTTTTAAGGAAATGGCCATAAACGTAGTACTGAATTCATAGCATTGATGTGATGATTATATGAAATAAGACCCATACAGCATAGTCAGGCCTCAATACACATTGTTTAAAATTATAAGATAGTCATAGTCGCTCCTCTCAAACAGCCAGCATATATTATACAGGAAACTGGAAAAAAATATTTCTAGTTTTAAAAGATATATTTGGGTAAATTTTTAAACAACAACAACAACAAAAAAATGAAAGAGCACTTCTCCCTTGGAAAACACCTCTTCCCAGTGAAGCCAGATTAGTCGGCTGTAACAGGACGATTAACCTACAGCGGCACATTAAATCTCTCCAAAATCTGTCATGAAATCCCACTGCCTCTTCTTTCAGTAATCTCTGAAATCTGTCCTCTCCCCTCTTCCTCTACTGCTAAATTCTCCCCCAGTTCACTACGATTTTGCTTTTGCTGCAAAAGACAAATATAAAACAAAACATCTAGTTCATCATCAAATTTGAAATCACCTGTCTGGATGTGGGCTACTTTGCTATCTTCACCCCATCCAGGACTAGCTGCTATTATCAATTTACATTTCCCTTTCTCATTGTCAAAATGTGTCACTATGACTGCTTAAAACACGTCTTTTAATTTCTGAATTAGCTTCATTTGATACTCCTTACTCGTCTCAAATATGTCCTCTTTTCACAAACATCTCCCAGGAAAAGTTCTATTCCGTGAAATATCAACTACTTATCTGAAATCGCATCTTTCCCCCCCTTTTCTCCTGCTTAACAAATTATATTTGTGAGAGAAAGGGCAAGGCAACAACATATCAGCTGGTACGATCTAAGCTTAGCTCTGTGAAGGGCTTTAGAATTAGTCCTCCAGACAGGCTGACAGGGATGGGAGAGACGGATACAGGGCTGCGCATGCCCAGCAGGGGAAGGAAAAGGTACAGGGAGGCTGGGACAGGAAGTCTCCAGGAATCTCTCAGAGGGCAGGGGTGCTGCCATGGGTGGAACAGTTCCCAGGCTACGGGTGAGAGGTCTGATGACCAAATGGGATCTGCTCATCTGACTGTGGATCTAGTGACCTCCATGAGGATAGCCACAACCACACTGAACTTGAGCTTGTCACCGTCAAGCAGCAGCAGGATTTCTAAAATCTTACCCTTGGGTAAGTGGCCGTCCCGAGTCACAGCACTCCCAGCAACAGCCCTAAGTCAACAGCCATCCAGATCACCTGCTGCTTTGTCTACAGCCTTCATGGCTGTCAGCCCCGAGGGCACACACACTGTCAAGTGCAAGCAGCCATTACTGCTGGAACAACTTTAACGCTCAAAGTCTAGAAAAGCAGACCGGGCTAAGGACATGCCAGCATTTGGGGAATTCCACTTTATTTTATGAACAGCTCTATCAGTCATTAAAATACGTGTCATGTAGATGTTAGCTGAGCTGTTATTCTGAGCTGGGTAAATTTTCTCTGCTTTCTTCCTGTGTCTTCTCTGAGCTCCCTTCTTAACTTCATCTGCCAAGCAACTCACTCTAAGCAAAGACATCACAGAAGAGGGCTTCTTATGTTTATTGATAGAGAGCAGGAAATAAATGAGACAAAGGAAACGCACGCTGCCCCGAATGGAAGCACCTGAAGACCTTTTGCTCCAACTGGACAGAGATGAAAAAACAGCATTGTCAACCAAATCTTAGCACGGGAGGGCTTTTGTGTGTTCCATACTTAGCAACTTTAGATTTATGAGATTTCCCTACTAAAGGAGTTGAATTTTTATCTTCCAAAATTTACTGGGAAAGAACCACTCGAATACCACCTAAAAGCATCATGTAGAAAAATAAGCAAAGACAAAATAGAGGTCTGTGAGGTGCAGGACTTTTTAGAACAAAGTTAAGAACTGAATTCTTCTTCTGTGTGTGTGTGTGTGTGTGTGTGTGTGTGTGTATGAGAGAGAGAGAGAGAGGGAGGGAGGGAGGGAGGTAGAGAGAGAGAATATGTATGTCCTTATATTTAGAGAGAATAGATTGATAGTGTTTTCTAAAACTGATTATTCCTTTAGAGACAGGCAATTTTCATGTGAGTTTAAAGAACCACTTAAACTGATTTCTTCACTAGTATTTGCATATGGTCCCACTGTATATCAATGGAATTGAAAAACTTTGTTTTCTTTCAGATTTTGGAGAATTCTGCTTAATTTTCAAAACCGTCAACTGTTCCACTCACATCCCAGGGTTCTCCGAACTTTATGGTCACTCTGCATTCACTACTGTTTCACTGTCAATGTATAATTATGTGTTTGTACCAAAGAAACGGAATGCTATTTGCTTCTCAAAAGCACACTTCAACTTGGCCGCTTCAGTTAAGTGCTCAGTCTCAACACGTGGGCCGGAGGCACCGCTGAAGCACGATAATTTTCCTTCCAAGTCCCTCTTCTGTTCTGAACTCTTCAGAAAAAAGGGACTAAAATAATCTAGAGTGTTGTACCTATTATTGACTATATTCAGTGAAGGTTTTTTTTTTTAAGCCTAAAATCTGTGTGTCTAATAATTGAGGGATTAAACAGTGCTTCCGAAATCACTGTGGCACCGCTGTATACATTATGGGCCACGTTTTCTGGAAACAACATAACCTTGAAACCAGTGCCCTGGGTAATGGAGTGATTCAATTAAATTACTGTTCAACAGTCATAGGCACCATTACTGGTTTTTCTAGCGTTTTCTGATTGTTCTGGTGTCCATGTCCTGAGATGATTTGGGGGCAGCTTTCCTTGTGCTCCTGACCCTGACTTCCTACCTTCCTCGCCTCTGCCTTTCTAACTCAGTGCAGGAGGGAAAAAAATGAGCCTACTCAAGTGGGGTGTCTGCAAAGTCAAGAAATAGGATACATTTATTTTTAAGTAGTATGTTAGGTACATTTGCAAATATCACATTCAGTATGGTTTTCTTCAAAAACAGGTGACGGATCTCTACATTAAAGCAATGGGTACAACAGTGGGTCTGAAAAAAATACAGCAATACACCATTTTTCTTGTGTTTACAATCTTTTAGACCCTCTCTTGACACTCATCATGTGCTCTAAAAATAAGCTTCCCCTATGTTTTCTGACTTTTAAGACACTCAGTAAAAGGCATACTCCTAATGAACTGTCAGAATGGCTCATGAAGGATGGTGAATTCAGTAAAGGTACTACACGATTCCCCCTTACGCCATAAGGTGATTTCTCAACAACTCAAAAAAGGCAGAAAGAAATAACCAATTCTTTTGAATCTGTGTAACTAGGAAATGAGATCCTTAGGTATTGACTTTTTACCATAAGTAGGAAAAAGATCACCAATAACCATACTCCAAAAAACCAATCAAATGACTTGCTGAAAATGCCTTGTGCTCAAGGTCACAATCTTGATCCTACATTTTTTTGCTTGCTTTCCTCCTCTTCCTTTTCTACTCTGGCTTAGAGCTATAAACAGGTTTGATCTACAGGTTGGTAGTGTTGGTTTTAGTGAGGAATTTTGGCCCTGCCTTGTCTGGAAGTTACAAAGCTGAAGTTGCAAGAGGTGCTGAACCAAACTGAGACACAGCATCATAAAAGTGAGTGTATAAAGGGCCCAGTGAGGACCCTGATCCATAGGAAAGCTATGTCTCGGGAAGAGGGCTCTGTTATACATTTCCATTTGCCCCTTCTATTTTGCCCAAAGGCATAGAGACCCTGAGAATGGACACAAATTCTGTTTGGAGAGTTGTGGAGTCCCTTCCGCTTGTGTGACAGAATGTGTACACACAATTCACATGTATATGCACAAAGTGGCATAGTACAAATCCCTCACATGACTGATATTTTTCTAGGCATGTATGAAAGCTACAAAGGCAATTGACCAAAGCTTTACTAAAATATGCATAAATGAAGACTGAGCAAAGATTAAAGATATACTCTTTGGAAGTGCAGTGAGAAATCAAGTTAACAGATTTTATAAGTCCCCCATCCCCACCTCTGCACACAATACCTAATTTCTATTTCTTAGTAAGTAATATAGTGTGGTATGGGTCAGACCACCTCCAATTTGAAGTATGTTTAAATTTATGTAGAATGCATAGTCAAATAGAACGCACTCAATTCATTCCTAGGCCTGAATCAGAAACACATGACAAACAATGGCAGACAGCTCAGCACTCCTTAATGTTGACCATTCTAAGGATTTCAGCTTAGCAGATAATTGCTTCTATGACCGGAAGTACTACCACTTTCTCCTAAACAGTTGGAAAGAATATTATCATTCCTCAGAGTTTGGAGTAATGCTGTATATGCTGAAATATCTGTTCAAACTATGCATCTGAAAGACAAAGAATATCCAGATACAACTTTTCTCCAGGAAACAAAACCAAATAAAGAGTTTCATCCTTTAAAAGAGGGAACTTGCAGAAAACACAAAGCTAAATACCAGGGATATGGCATTTTGAAAATAATCCTGGTGTCTATTTTCACTCTAATTCTCTTAAATTTGCCAACTACAGAAACAAAATGGACCTTAAAAATAACAGAGAAGCACTTTCACTTTTCCCACCAAGTCAATTCGTGGCAGCCTGAAGGTTGAGTTGGTACTAAAGGATGTTTAGGCTTCTGATCAATAGAGAAGACGGTCATGGACAATTCTAGTATAGATGTAGAATGAACTACAGTAGACTCAGGAATAAGCCCAAACAACACAGAGGTGAAAAGACTGACTGGTTGAAATAAAGACGAATTTTGGCAGAATGTGGCTGGACAATGTGGCAGACCATATTTCACAAATACACCATTGCAATATCACCCATCCCATAGATTCTCCTCACAATGTGACCCTGACACTCTACCTATGGAGAGGGGAATCGTCTACGGCCCTTTTCCTTGAACCTAGCTGGGCAGGCCTTTGTGACTCTCTCCACCAACAAAGTATTATAGAAGCTCTGCAACTGTCAAGTCTAGATCATGAAAACGCCTTGCTCTCGTGATATTCGCTCTTGAGGCCTGCCTGCCACCATGCTACATGGAATTCCAAACTAGTCCGTGGACAGAGTACCTGCAGAAGCCGTATGTATTATAGGTGCTCCATTTGACACCCCAGGTAAGGTCTCCACAGTAAGCCAGCATCAACCACCAGACACATGAGTAAAGAGGTTGCCAGTCTGCCCCAGCCATCAAGTCACCCCAACTTTTTTTAAGTCTTTTCAGCTGACAGCCCAGACACTGGGGATCAGAGATAAGTCACTGCCTCTGTGCTCTGTCTGAATTTGTGACCCATAGAATCTGCGAGCATAAAAATGCTTGTTTTATGCCACCCAAGTGCTGGGATAGTTGGTTAAACAGGAAAAGTATCAATAACTGGAATAGATACCTATTGTGAAGCAAGTATTCAAACTCACATGACCAGACTGAGAGGTGTAATGGGAAATCATGGGAGATTTTCAAGCAGAGTGATTTTGTAATTAAGAGTTTCAGACAGTAGAGAGGATAAGTTAGTAAGAAGAAAAAAATCATTAAAGAAATTCTAACATTGTCCTGGTTTAATTTCAGTAGAAGAGAATGAAAGAGAAAGAGGGAAGATACATTTAGTATAGAAGAGTCAAGTGAGTTTTTTTTTGTTTGTTTGGTTTTGTTTTCTGGCCACACCATGTGGCTTGTAGGACCTTAGTTCCTGACCAGGGATTGAACCCGGGCCCTCAGCAGTGAGAGTGCAGAGTCCTAACCACTGGAGCGCCAGGGAATTCCCAAGTGAGTTTTGATGCTAACGGAGTTTGAAAGATAAAGGAGTGAGGGGAACCTCCCAGGGGCCATTCACAAGCAGGACAAACAGAAAGGACAGCCAGTTACCAGGAGGTGGGAGAAGACAGATAGCTTGTGTTATAGACTCAAAAAATCTGATGCAATCTAGAGCACCCAGGAGGACAGTCTCTTTAAGCAGCTTGAAAGAAAAGAGCTAAAACCTAAGGGAAAAGATGGGTTAAGCTCTATACATCATCTGTATAAAGGGGGTAGTAAGTACAAAACAGGATTGCTCTGTGAAAAGAATTATAAGAAACAAAAGAGAGCCAAACATTCCAGGTTCACAGGGCATCTATAAGTTGCCAGGCATAAAAAAAACGATCAAAGAAAAATCTGTATACACTATGTCACTCTTCATTCACAATCCCAGCATCTGCCTCTTTCCACAATTCCTGGACTACCTCCAATTCAGTGCTCCCATTCATACCCCACCCTCCATCTTAGGCCTCCCCTTCTGCACTGTCCTCCTTTCCCTCATCATGCAAATCCATTGCCCATCATACTTCATATTCTTTTTTAATTTCCTCCCTGCTACGGACTGCACTGTGTCCCCCTAAAATTCATATGTGAAGCTTTAACCCCCAACTGTATTTGGATCTCCTATCTAGAGCCTATGAGGAGGTGATACAGGTTAAATGAGGTCATAAGGGTGGGGCCCTAATCTGATAGGACCAGTGTCCTTATCAGAAGAGGCAGAGGTGCCAGAGCTCTTTCTCTGCCATGTGAGGACAGAGCAAGGAGGCAGCTGTCTGTAAGCCAAGAGAAGAGGGCTTCGAGTGGAACCCACCTTGCCAGCACCTTGATCTTGGATTTTCTAGCCTCCAGAACTGTGAGAAAAAAATTTCTGTTGTTTAAGCTACCCAGTATGTGGTATTATGGTTATAATGGTCTGGTTAGAGCAGCCTGAGCTGACTGATACACTGCACTCCCTGATCCAAATATGCCTTTTATATCTATCTCCAAGTAGGCTTTGTCCAGGCCAGTCGGAAAGATTGTCCTAAAATGGCTAACATGCCATAAAAAGAAACGAAATTGAGCTATTTGTAATGAGGTGGATAGACCTAGAGTCTGTCATACAGAGTGAAGTAAGTCAGAAAGAAAAAGACAAATACCATATGCTAACACATATATATGGAATTTAAGGAAAAAAAATGTGATGAAGAACCTAGGGGTAAAACAGGAATAAAGACACAGACCTACTTGAGATTGGACTTGAGGATATGGGGCGGGGGAAGGGTAAGCTGTGACAAAGCGAGAGAGAGGCATGGACATATATATACTACCAAACGTAAGGTAGATAGATAGTAGAAAGCAGCCGCATAGCACAGGGAGATCAGCTCGGTGCTTTGTGACCGCCTGGAGGGGTGGGATAGGGAGGGTGGGAGGGAGGGAGACGCAAGAGGGAAGGGATATGGGAACAGATGTATATGTATGACTGATTCACTTTGTTATAAAGCAGAAACTAATAAAAAAATAAAATAAAATAAAAAAATAAAATGGCTAACATGGAGGTATACCCTGATGGTCACCAAGAAATTTAAATTAACAATGGAAATATTTACAGTAAGAAATGATCCATTATTTTTTGTTAAAATGCTACTTGGTAAATTCTTCAAGTCTGTTTACTGTAGTTATGTAAGTTTAATTTACACAAAAAAGTACTTACAGAAGGTATTTGGGTAGAGGTACGTAAGTAACATATTTGCAAAGAACAGAGAAAAACTGAAGTATAAATGGGGATATGTGGAATTGAGCTTGTGCTAAGTGGAGAAACAGGATATGCACTGGGCACCTGGGAGTATGACCCCGGGTTTCTGAAGGGAAGGTTGGCTTCTAACAGCATTTGCTCTTTTGACTCCTCTTGGCAAGATGAACATTGGCAACAAAACTAAAAATGTAAACCTTGGGGGGCTTCCCTGGTGGCGCAGTGGTTGAGAATCTGCCTGCTAATGCAGGGGACACGGGTTCGAGCCCTGGCCTGGGAGGATCCCACGTGCTGCGGAGCAACTGGGCCCGTGAGCCACAACTACTGAGCCTGCGCATCTGGAGCCTGTGCTCTGCAACAAGAGAGGCCGCGATAGTGAGAGGCCCGCGCACAGCCATGAAGAGTGGCCCCCGCTTGCCACAACTAGAGAAAGCCCTCGCACAGAAACGAAGACCCAACACAGCAAAAATAAATAAATTAATTAATAAACTCCTACCCCCAACATCTTCTTAAAAAAAAAAAAAAACAAACCTTAGGGAAACAACAGACCAATACTAGCTAGCCACGGTCAATACATCCAGCGACATGAACCAGAACCAGGGGACTCAGAGCTAGAAGGGGCCTTGGAAGTCATATAATCCAGTCTACAGATGAAGCAGTTTAGGTGAGAATCTCTCAGGACCTTTTAAACCCTCCCTTCCTCTTACGATATTCTACAGCATGCCTGCTAAAGTTAGGGTGAGGGAGAAACCTTTTCCCTCATGACTCTCCAGATTTTCATTCATTCATGCACTCGTTTGTTCGTGCATTCATTCAACCAAGACCTGAGAAGCACTAGGCGCCGGGTTTTTGTAAGTAGTTTGCATAAAAGATGAGTCAAGCACAGTTCATAGTGACATGAAACCCATTATATGGTAGGAAACATTGACATTATAAAATGCAACCAGCATAAAATCGGCAAAATAATAAAAACAAAGATAGCCATAACTCCAAATTTTAAAAAATTTTTGAAGTGATCTGAATCTTTACTGAATTCTCTCTGATAGGTATCAGGGAGGCAACCATACTATAAAACCCCCAAAACGTTAAAAAATCCTATTTTGACCTTCTAGTGGGTTGAATAGTGGCTCCTACGAAGAAGATAGGTCCAAGTCATATCCCCTGGAACTTGAGAATGTGACTTTATTTGGAAAAAGGTCTTTGCAGATGTAATTAAAGATCATCCTGAGATGCAAGTATCCTTATAAGAGAAAGGCAGAGAGATCATTGGGACTCATACATACAGGGGAGAAGGCCATGTGCAAACAGAGGCAAAGACTAGGACCAGGTCAAAGAATGCCTGGAACTACCAGAAGCTGGAAGGGCAAGGAAGGCGTCTCCCCTAGAGCTTTCCAAGGGAATATGGTCCTGCTGACACCTTGACTTCCGACTTCTGGCCTCCATAACTCAGAGGGAGTACATTTCTGTTGTTTCAAGCCACCCAGTGTGGTAGTGTGTTCTGACAGTCCTAGGAAACCAATACTACCTCTTTCTCTTCAAAGGCCCATTACTCATTACAACTATCTGCCACAAATCTCTTTTTCTTCCCCAAACTCCAGCCAACCTGGGTCTCATCACTTCTCCCCAGCTCCGTCCCACTCTTCCAAATATGTTTTCTCCAGTAGGTCTGTGCTCTCTATAAACTCAGTAAATATGTCACATTTTCGATACCCTTCCAGTTAATTTTGCTTGATCTACTTACTTTTCATGAAGATATGTTGAAATCTCCTATAAGTGTAGACTTCTGAAGGTTTTACAGTGAGGCCACTAGGTTATCTTTATTTAGAATCTACAGTGTAGGTACAGCACAAAATTATGATTGTAATGTCTTCTTAGTTAATTGTTCCTGTTAGTAATAAACAGTATTTCTCTTTATCCCTAACAATGCTTTTGCCTTAATTCCTATTTTATTCAATACTACTATCATTGTTAAGGTCAGCTTGTTTTCAGTTAGTAGGTGTGTGTGTGTGTGTGTACACACACAAAAGCAGTATATTAGCATCAAACTAATGAGTACTGTAGACAAACTCTACACAAATATGCTTACCAGCTTAGCAAGGTATACGTCTCAGTTTAGCAAGTAAAAGTATATACTTAAATGAACTACTAAGTCAGATGTATACAGTGTATAGTACTTAGTTAATGGCAATGCGCTCCTTTTGATGTCCCACTGAAACACAGAATAACTCCTGCAGCTACTAAAGAGAGATACCTATAGTGGGTGGTCACAGCTGACACTGTTCTCTATCTTAAAGTGTAGAAATATACTACCACTGTGTATTTGTTTTTTTTGTTTTTTTTGTTTACTTGTTGACAGTTTGCTTTATTTATTTATTTATTATTTATGGCTGTGTTGGGTCTTCGTTTCTGTGCGAGGGCTTTCTCTAGTTGTGGCAAGCGAGGGCCACTCTTCATCGCGCTGCGCGGGCCTCTCACTATCGTGGCCTCTCTTGTTGCGGAGCACAGGCTCCAGACGCACAGGCGCAGTAATTGTGGCTCACGGGCCCATTTGTTCTGCAGCATGTGGGATCTTCCCAGACCAGGGCTCGAACCCGTGTCCCCTGCATTGGCAGGCAGATTCTCAACCACTGCGCCACCAGGGAAGCCCCTACCACTGGGTATTTGAAATAAAACTGCCACCCCATTGTTACAATTGTACTAAGTCAACAGCCCAACTGAACAGGGCACAACTGAGGAGTTTGTGCTTTGGAAAACTTCACTCCCTTTTCTCTTTGTTGCGTATTGTTTCTACTACCTCTTTCTTTACCTCTACCTTTCCCTCTCCCTAGTTTTCTACTCTTTCCTTCATCTTATTCTAAGAGGCTAATAATCTCTTTCTACCCGAAAAATTAATTTCTCTTTCCCATGTCCCTTTCTTTCCCCCCATCCCTTTTAAATTTCAACACCACGAAATCACATCTGCTTTGAAGTTTTAGTTGTACAGTAGCTAATAAATGAGGTTCTAAAGTCTCTGCCCTTAATTTAAAAATCATCCAAGCTTTTATATATTTCTTTTTTTAAAAAAAGCTCCATGCACTATTTTTTTTCTTCCATATATCCCTTAATTTCTTTTTGTGGGTCAGGGATCTTCCCTAGAGAAAAAGTTCCTCATCCCACACTTACTAGCTGGACTACAAGAATGTTTCTGTAATAATGGCAGTTATATCTTTTATGACAGCTGCTTCACAGACCTTTTTTTTTTTTCTTTTTGCGGTATGCGGGCCTCTCACTGTTGTGGCCTCTCCCGTTGCGGAGCACAGGCTCCGGATGCGCAGGCCCAGCGGCCATGGCTCACGGGCCCAGCCGCTCCGCGGCATATGGGATCCTCCCAGATCGGGGCACGAACCCGTATCCCCTGCATCGGCAGGCGGACTCTCAACCACTGCGCCACCAGGGAGGCCCAGACCTTTTTTTTTTTAATCAACAAGAAAACGTAGATGCTTACAGGAATAATTCTGAATTCTTCAGGCTGGTATCCAAAGCTTCCCCCAGTGAATCTCAGCAGTGGTGGACAGCGCACTTCCCTGTGGGGAACAGCGTGGTTTAAGAGAAGGAGGATGGGCTCGGAGGCCCATCAGAGCAGGTTAGAAAATCAGCTTTGCCACTTACTAGCTGGGTAAGTGTGGGCAGATTATTTAAACTGTCAGAGCCTCCCTATACTCATACATAAACTGCGATATCAAAAACCACTTTTCAGGGGATTGTTAAGGATCAGTATGTTAATGTCTGTGAAGTGGCTGGCACACAGTAGGCATTCACTGCATATTAGCTGTTCCTGCCATCTGTGCCCTGGCATACACACTGTGCCCTGCAACTCATCTGAACAAGTTTCATTTCTGCTTCTCATTCCGTGACAGGAAAAGGGAGGAATGGACAAAAGTATCACGTTATCAGAATGATTACAATTTAGGGAGGCTTAATGCCAACCTGAAGGGGAAACTTGACTGGAAGGAATCTGAACGGTATGACTAGTTCTTATTAGAATGGTAGTCTTACAAACTAAAAGAATGTTCTTTCTTGCCTTATAATTACTGATAAAAACCTTAGGAGGAGCTGCGTAAAAAAAAAAAAGTGAAATAAAGGAAAGCAATTAAATAGGAAATTCAACTGCATCTTCTTTGTTTTAGCTGGGCACATGGCCACTGTGAATAGAGTCAGCATATTTCAGTCTTCTTTGAAGCTTGATACTGGCCTAAGTCAAGTGTCAGTGACAATGTTAACAGGTGACTTCTGAGTGGTCCCAGAAGGCAGTCTGAGCAGCCTTAGAATATGTATTAAAAGATGGTGAAGCTACAATATTAAGAAAAGCCTGGCTCCCTAAAGATCATGGAGCTGATGAAATCACCCTGGATAATACAAATCTACACTTCATTGCCATGAGAGGGAAGCTTCTACCTGGATTAAGCCCTGTTATTTTGGATTTTCTGCTATTTGCAGCTGTACCTAATCTTAAAAGACCAATAGCTAATAAGATGGATAAGTGAATCAGAATAAAAAAAGGCATCAAAAAAATTTTAAGGTAGTATAGTAAGCTATAGTAATCACAACAGTATGGTAGCGGCAGAAAAACAGATTTATAGATCAATGGAAGAGAACTGAAAGCCCAGAAATAAACCCACACACATATGGACAATTTACGACAAAGGAGCAAAACACATACAGTAAAGATAGGATAATCTCTTCAATAAATGGTGCTAGGAAAACCAGACAGTGACATACAAAAAAATGAAACTAGACCACTGTCTCATACCATATACAAAAATCAACTCAAAATGGATTAAAGACTTGAATGTAAGACCTGAAATCATAAAACTCCTAGAAGGAAACACAGGCAGTATACTCTTTGACATTGGTCTTAGCAGTATCTTTCTATGTCTCCTCAGACAAGGGAAGCAAAAGCAAAAATAAACAAATGGGACTACATCAAACTAAAAAGCTTTTGTACAGCAAAGAAACAGTTAAATTCTCCAGTTTTAGATCCTCCACCTTCCTTTTGCTTTAAGTTCTCATTTAATGACTTTGCTTCTTCTTGAATCAGGTTAGAATCTATAGGTATGCCTTTCTTATAGCAATCCTACACTCACATAAAAGCTGCATTTTCAATATGAAATAAAAAGGTATTTCACAAAAAGTGCAAGGTTTTCACTCCTCTGGGCATAGCTTCAGTGATGGCTTCCCAAATTTCCTTTTCTTTCTTCTTCTGTTTTTTTAAACAATGGTCCTTATGCTGGATTCATTTCTCTTGAGATGGCAGGCAACCACAGCTGCAGACCTCAATCTGCATGCATCAAGCAATTTAACTTTTTCTTGTAATGTCATGACTTCTCTCTGCTTCTTGGAAGCACTTCCAGCATCACTACTGGCACTTCATATGGGTCCCATGGTATTATTAAAGTTTATGGTATTGCATTAAACATGATGAAAAATACATAAGAACCAGGGGAGAGAAATTTTTACTGTGATACACAATTTACTGGAGATGATCAGTGTCACATGGCATTTTAAGCAGATACACACAACACTTGAGCTCATCTCAATAGCAAAAGGAGGTGGCTATGAAATTATTACAGTAGTATAATATGTAGTACAGTTAATTTTATGTAGTTATGATTTAATACTGCATCTTTATCTTTGTTAACATTTCTCTTCACTGAATGGTGCCATGTATGTGTGTAATTGTACGTATTTAAGTTTATCTTTTCTTTTTTTTACAAATTTATTTATTTATATTTGGCTGCGTTGGGTCTTCGTTGCTGCACACGGGCTTTCTCTAGTTGTGGCGAGTAGGGGCTACTCTTCCTCGCGTGTGCGGGCTTCTCATTGCGGTGGCTTCTCTTATTGCGGAGCACAGGCTCTAGGCGCACGGGCTTCAGCAGTTGTGGCTCACAGGCTTAGATGCTCCACAGCATGTGGGATCTTCCCAGACCAGGGCTAGAACCCGTGTCACCTGCATTGGCAGGCAGATTCTTAACCACTGTGCCACCAGGGAAGTCTCAAGTTTTGATAAATTTTAACTGTTTATACATCTGTGCATATTTTATGGTAGTAAGTGATATAGACTAGTATCTATATATATTTTATGTACTCATGATATTCCTAAGTGTTTAATTTTTTAATATTTCTAGGCAACATGGTTCATCTGTGAGTTTTTTCAAATTGTCATTAGTCTCTAAATTTTTTCCAATGTATTTATTGAAAAAATTTGCGTATGAGTGGACCTGTGCAGTTCAAACCCATGTTGTTCAAGGGTCAACTGTGTTTCCTTCCCTCTACTGATTTGGGGTTTAATTTGTACTTCTTTTTCTAGATCCATTAGAGTGTTTATTTGCAATTTTTCTTATTTCTTGAGGTAAGCTTGTATTGCTCTAAACATCCCTCTTAGTATCCCTTTTGCTGCATCCCATAGATTTGGGTGTGTCATATTTTCATTTTCATTTGTCTTCAGATATTTTTTGGTTTCTCCTCTGACTTCTTCGTTGACCCAATAGTTGTTCAGTAGCATGTTGTTCAGTTTCCACATATTTATTTTAACTTTCTTCTTGTAGTTGGTTTCTAGTTTCATACCATTGTGATCAGAAAAGATGCTTGATATGATTTCAATCTTCTTAAATTTATTGAGACTTGTTTTATGTCCCAACATATGGACTATCCTTGAGAATGTTCCATGCATACTTAAGAATGTGTATTCTGAACTTGGATGGAATACTCTTTATAAATCTATCAGGTTCATCTGGTCTAATGTTTCACTTAAGGCCGCTGTTGCCATGCTGACTTTCTGTCTGGATGTTCTATCCATTAATGTGAGTAGGGTGTTAAGTCCCCTACTATTATTGTGTTGCTGTCAATTTCTCCCTTTAGGTTTGTTAATAATTGCTTTATATATTTTGGCACTCCTATGTTAGGTACATATATATTGATAACTTATGTCTTCTTGATGAATTGTCACCTTTATCATTACACAATGTCCATATTTGTCTCTTCTTACCTTTTTTGCCTTGAAGTCTATTTTGTCTCATATGAGTATGGTTACACCAGCTTTTTTGCGGGGGAGGGCTGCCAGTTGCTTGGAGTATCTTCTTCCATGCCTTCATTTTGAGCCTATGTTTGTCTTTAGAGCTGAGGTGAATCTCCTGGGGACAGCATATAGTTGGGTCTTGTGGTTTAATCCATCCAGTCACTCTATTTTTTGATTGGTGAATACAGTCCATTTACACTTAGGGTGATTATTGATAAATGAGGATTTAGTACTGCCATTTTACCTTTTGTTTTCTGGTTTCTCTACATCTCCATTGTTTCTTTTTCCTTGTGTTTCTGCCTGCCATTTTAGTTTGGTGGTTTTCTATTATGTTTCTCTCAGTTTCCTCTTTTTTTATGTTTTGTGTCTCTGTCCTAGATTTATGTTTTGTGGTTACCATGAGATTTGTAGAAAATGGCTCAAATAAAATAGCCCTTTTTCTGCTGATGGCATCTTATCTTCACTTATCTACACAGGTTCCATCCTTTTCCTCCTCCCCTTTCATGTTTTTGTTGTTTCAAATTAGCCTTTTTCATGCTGTGAGTTTGTTACCAATTGAAGTAGCTATAGTTATTTTTACTGCTTTTTCCCCCTTTAACCTTTATTCTATAACAAAGTGTTTAAAAACCTATTCTGATACAGCATTGTAATTTTCTGATTCTATCTATCACCTTACTCAAACTTTTGTGTACTTTTGCCTTTTTGTTTATGGTAAAAGAGCTCCTTTCAACATTTCTTGTAAGGCAGGTCTAGGGTTGATGAAATCTCAGCTAGCGTTTGGGAAAGAAAAGGCATCAAATTTTAGCTAGCAAAAAAAGGGGCTGATCTAACCAAATAAAATTTAATGGTATACAGGAAAAAAATTATTTCTACATTTATTGACATATAAAACTAATCACATAAGAATAGGATAGGGAAGCATATCCTAGTGGCACACTTAGAAAGCAATTTTAGACCCCATGTACAAGACATAGTAATACTGCCACTCAAAGAGCCAATGTGTCCTTCAGTTACATAATAAAAACATAATACCTAGATGCTGGGTTCATACACTCAGATGGCTACAGGTGTGTAGGTGAAGGATGCCAGTCAGGAAGAGACAATGAACTGGGAACACATACCCTGTCCTTAGTCAGAGCCACTGCTCTGTTCCTGGCAATGGTTGCTTTTTAGGAATGAGGGCCGAGGGTTACCAGAGTTCCCAATTTTTCCAGAGAAGTTGGAAATGTGGATTTCTATGTGACATCTCCATTTTTTCTAAATACTGGTTATTTAATATAAAATTTTTACATAAAACTACATTTGTCCAAGAAGAGCCATACCCTCATGGGAGGCCTGCCTGTTTTCAGGCAACCTTTTCAGATGACAGGAGAGGACAGTCCCACTCTATCCAACTTAGGTGAGCCCACACCTGGCATAGTGTGTTTTCCTGGGCACTAACGTTAAGGAGAAACAGCAAGAAGGAAGAATGGTAAAACAGTGAGGGAAATGGAGGTCTGGCTTCTGGAGCCAGTGAGACCAGGGTTAGCAGCCCAACCCCACTTCTTACTAGAAATGCAGTGTCAGCAACTTCCTTGGCCTCTGCGGCCCAGTGTTTCTCACCTGTAAAATGGGGTAGCATCCTAATACCTACCCCAATTGGACAAATATAAGGAGTAAATGAGCTAATGTCTTCCAAGAGCTAAGCCCATGTATCACACATTTTAAACTAAACAGGAAATGAGAAAACATGAACATTTGTTTTATAAGGAACTGTGGGAACTTGAGATTTTCCCTCAGATTAGAAAAAGATCAAACGGCAACACAGTACTTGTCATCAACTGTTTGACTATGGGGGGTGGCTTAGCCAGCCTTATTTATGAGGTTACAAGGGCCGGACTGGAAAGAAATAATGGGTGAATGTTAAAGGAAGGTGCATTTGGATCCGGTCAAAGAAACAATCAGAAGTTAAGCAGGCTCTGATGTCTCCAAAGACAACATGGTAGTTTTCTTTCACTGGAGAAAATTAAACCTAAATTAGACAGCTGCTGGGCAGATACAGCAGGAGGGAGTTCAAATGTTGAGCTAGGGTAGGTGTATGAATTAGATAAACTAGATGACCCTCAGGTACCTTCCAACCCCAAGACTTCTGTGATGTACTTATACTGCAGCAAATACATTCAATTTCTCAGACGTCCTTTATAGAACTGATTCATATGGAAGAAGCTACCAACATACAAAGGAACTACAAGCAAAATATGCCTGAAAGGAATTGCCACCAAGAGTTCTACTGATGGTGCCAACACACATACAAAACATATAGTATTCAATACCTGACTGCAATCTCAGTAGGTATACTGACTTAAGTCAAGGCTATTGTGATCATAAAAGCTCCCAGATCCAATATTTTATTTTGGCTGGCATCAAGGAAAAGGGAAACAAGTGTGACATCTTAAGGAAATTTGTATTCATTGCTTTTTTCTTTAAAGCACTTGATATCAGGTACCTAAAATGTTTACTCTTAACATCATTAAAAATAACACCATACATTTATGGACACTAGATTTATCACATTCAAAGATACATTATCTTACTCTTTTTCTTGTAACACATCACAAGGCAGGTCAAGCAGAGATTTCCATTTTACAGACCCAGAAATTGGGCCCTGGAGGGGATAAAGTGAATAAGTAGCAATGCAGAGTCTTCTAATTCCAAATTCCATCTTCTTACCATTGTGCCATAGTGTATTTTTAAAGGCCCAAATAACTTTTTTTTTTGGGGGGAAGAGTGTAAGCATACCTATTATGCATAGGTAAATGGAAAACGTCTGGTTTATCCATTCCTGTCCTACACGTGTAAAGAAAGTAATTCTAGTACAAACCCCTGAATATATTGGATAAAATATTAAAAGTATCTCTCGTAAAAGAAATGAGTTGGAAAAAAAGTCAGGCCAGACACAATAAGAAGGCACGACTCCACAGAGATGACCTAGCACTGAAGGGCTGTTGCCCTGAGTGCATCTCCCACTCCTGGTGGCCCTGAGCCAGGGTTTATAAACCACACCTGTGGGGGAAGGAAGACAAAGCCTGGGGGCTAGCAGAATGGGAGGATGAAAAGGAAGACTCCTGCATAAAGCTGGAACCCCTGAAGGGCAGCCCTGAAGAGGATGAACCAGAAAAAGAGAAAAAGAAAAAAAAACCTGCCTGGTAGGAGAGCTTCTGTTTAAGCCTTGGAGCTGAATGTGATAAAGAAAAAGAAAATCTCCCTTGGGTTATTTCTCACCCCAAACACACATCTACACAGGTAGGACCTGAATTCGCCCTCCTGGGTGACCCATAACACCTTACTCTGCAAACTGTTTTAAAGTGGCCTTAGCACTGAGCTTCCAGTAGAAGAAAGCCCACAGTCTTTTAGAAGGAGAAGTCTATAAACACATGCCTCAAACAAAACAAAACAAAGAAACCCACCTTTCATGGAAAAAGCTTTAAGGAACATAAACTCACAATCAAATTTGCTAACACATGAAAACAGAAGCCTCCAGGACTTAAGACTCAGAAAAAAACAAAGTACAGAAGCAGACATGCAAAGCCTGCAGGTATTAACAGCATACAAAATTAATGGGTTTATTATTTTTAAGGGAGTAAAAGAAGAGACTGAAAAGGTGACAAAAGGTCGAGACTATCCAAATTGACTAAACAGATTTGAACAAAAACAGAAAGAGAACTTGCAGAAATGAAAACTATAACTGGAACTCCATGCCCAGGCTCAGCAGATTACAGACACAGCTAAAAGAGACAGCAAGAGAGGAAGCAGAGCTGAAATAT
The DNA here is from genome assembly GCF_025265405.1 of Mesoplodon densirostris. Lineage (NCBI taxonomy): Eukaryota > Metazoa > Chordata > Mammalia > Artiodactyla > Ziphiidae > Mesoplodon > Mesoplodon densirostris. The sequence continues at coordinate 225,338,346 of NC_082661.1, forward strand.
CACATGGAATGCAGAGAAGAGAAAATGTAAACACAGGTTCAGAGACGTGCAAGATGAAATAAAAATACTCAACATTCGCTTATTTGGAAGGTCAGAAGCACAAAGAAAGATGAGTAGAGAGGCACAATTCTAAGTAAATAACTAAGGATTTCCTAGATGATGAGCTCCATGCCCACACACCTCACAGTGAACCTGAAGGACCCCTGATACACAGGGAAGATGCTGAGAGTATCCAGAGGGAAAAGACATAATCCTACAAAGCAGTGACTCAGAACTACGTGCTGATTTCTCAACAGAAACAATGGAAACTGAAAGACAATAGAATATTATCCTTGAAATGCCAGGAGAAAGTAACTGTCAATAGAGACTATGGCCAGAGGTTGGCAAACTTTCTGTAAAGTGTCAAATCGTAAATTCATTAGGTTTTGCAAGCCTGTCTGTCACATATTCTTTTTTGTTGTTGTTCTGTTCTTTATTCCCACTTTAAAAATGTGAAAACAGACCCCGTGTCAGACTCGGCCCCAGTAGCCTCAGTTTGCCAAGCCTAAGAAGAGCTGACAAAGTTTTCTGTCAGGAAGGAAATAAAGATATTTTAATAAATTCATAATTTTTTTTTGCAGTACGTGGGCCTCTCACTGTTGTGGCCTCTCCTGTTGAGGAGCACAGGCTCCGGACGCGCAGGCTCAGCAGCCATGGCTCACGGGCCTAGCCGCTCCGCGGCACGTGGGATCTTCCCGGACCAGGGCACGAACCCGTGTCCCCTGCATCGGCAGGCGGACTCTTAACCACTGCACCAGCAGGGAAGCCCTCATATATTAATTTTAATAAAGACATTGCCCACCGACTCTCATTAAGAAAACTTTAAAATGATATACTTTAGGAAGATGCCAAATGACACCAAAAAGTCTGAGATGCAAGAAGAAACTTGAGCCAAGTATTAGCAAAACTCTGTGAAAATCCAAATAAACATTACACATGTTTTTTATTATACAGATAACACGTGCAGTAAAAAGAGTATAGTGTTAAATATTAGACAACGGGCTTCAGCTTCTGCAGATGACTTAGAATACTGGAAAGAGTGCCATTCTTGCTTGATGATGAAGAAAAAAAACAACAACCAGAAAAAACTAGAGTTGTAACTTTCTTGACCCTATCAGATAGCTGAGGACACAGGGAACTCAAGGATGATGAATTCCAAGGAGGGAGCGGAAGCACAAATTGGCTTACATGGCAGGGCGGCCACACAGCAGGGGTAAGAGGACACCAGCTACCATTTTAAGAAATTGCTAGAAGCCATGTGGGAGCCAGATGACATGTTTTTTATTATATAGATAATAGAACAACTGGGAGCCCCAAACATAGAGGAGTTTGCAGTCAGTAGGAAACTCACACTCAGGAGCCTCCACTGAGTTCTCCCGGGAAAGACCAGGGGCAGGGAAGGGGGCCAAAGAGGGCCCCCCTTAGTATAGGCATGGGGGGAGGGAGCAGCCACTTTGCCCAGGAAGGCACAAAACACATTTCTGTCATATGAAGCAAACTGAATAAAACGAAAGGAGAAGAGCCCTAATTGTCTGTCAACAAATGAACGGATAAAAATGGATAAATAACTCATAGCATACTCATACAATGGAATATCCTACATGCTGTACTCTGTAAAATGAGAAAAAAAATGGATGAATCCAAAAAGCCTAATTCTAAGGGAAAAACCAGATACAAAATGATTCTATGTATGTAAAACTAACCTGTTTTATAAAGTTGTATAAAATTTGTACGTAAAGTTTATCTACAGTAAGGTGATAGATACATATACATTTTTATATAGCGTGCAAATCAAGCAAAATAAAAAAATGTGTGTGTATATACTTTTAGGGCTGCATAAACAACAAAGCAAGGAGATAATTTAAGAACTTCAGAAAGTGGCTGCCTCTGGGCCACAGTCCTGAATCCACCATGCAATACTGGAGGGGCGCCCAGGGACTTCTAAAGTGCTATTTATGAATAATCTAGTTAATATACTGACTGCTGGGAATATGTTTTATTTGCAGTTATCATTATTCTTTAACTTTACATATATGTTACATGCACCCTTAGGCATGCATGATATATTTTGTAATTAAAATGGAAGTTCTGTGCAGATGTGCATGTAACGGTTAACAGTCGATCCCCCTGTGAATGGGAGGGTGAAGGGGAGGGTTAATAGCCACGTTTACTTCTTGCTCAATGTGCTTCTGTTTCTGGGTTTGTTTGGGTTTTTTTGGTAACACAAGGAGTAGTGTGCATTTATACTTCTTTTTTTAAAACACTAAAGATAATTTTTAGCTACCAAAACAATGAATTATGTTCATTTTAGGAAGAGTCCTTTCTGCTACATAGTAAGATTACCTCAAAAGGATGAACATGAGGTTTATACAACTTTCATTTTTCAAAGCTGCAAAAAGACATGTAATCATTAAAAAATAAAGATACCGTATTTAATGACATATTAAATATATCATATCAAGGCTTTAATATATCAAGGCTTTAATACTTTAAAGCCTTCTTTGCCATATTTGTTCCCTTTAGAAAAGATGGTATTTAAGTTTACTGTGATCAAATAATCTTTTTATTTTCATTCTGGACAAAGTAACATGGTGATTATAAGACTGCGTATTCTTTTACACAGACAAGAGATCTTGAAGTTCTGAATAGCCAAGTGGAGAAAGTACTTTGAATGCTTGGCTGAAATTCCAAGAAACTCCAAGAATCAGTGTTGTATTTCTTTTTTCCCTAAATGACTTCCAAATTCCTTTGATTAACAATGGCCAATAACCAGAGTGAGAAGGTCTTTATGTGGGAGTTAATACTCTCTAATGCTCTTTCTCAGGTCGAAAAATCTTTTGGGCTTCTTTTAAATGCATCTAGGTCCTCAGCCACTAGAAAATGTGATGCAATTAGACTCTCTTTCATGTGGTTTTCCCAGAGACAAGCAGCCTGAAGAGAAAAGCATTATTTACCATAGCAGAGCACAATCTGCAGAACTGTGTTGTTTGGGAATCTTACTTCTCCTCAAATAGAGCGTGAGTCCCATAGAACAAGGGACCTGTGTGTGCATCCTAGCATTGCCATAGCCTAGTTCAGTGCCAGGAGCACCCGAGGTACTGATAAACTGCTCAGTGCATTTGTTTGCTTGGCAGCTAAGAAAATGAACTTCTTTCAGCCAACCATCCATGTATTTCACAGACCTTTATTTAGCCCCAATTCTGAGCCAATATGATAGCAGAAATTGAGACTACAAGTATAATTAATATACTTCTATGCCTTTAGAAGGTTAAGTCTACACCAAAGTATAGTTTGGAATTGTAACTATCAGCAACAACATAGATAAAACTCACAATGTTGATTGAAAGATTCTAGACACAGAGGGTACATTCTGTATGATTCTGTTCCTCTCAAGTCAAAACAGGCAAAACTAATCTATGGAATTTGAAGTTGGGACCGTCGTTACCCTGGAGGAGTTCAGTGACTGGAAGGAGGCCGGAAGGGGGCTAGTGGGGTCAGTGAGTGGGTTGTTTTTTTCCCCTTAATCGTCACGTGATCACTTTTTGAAAATCCATCAAGCAGTACATTTATGATTTGGGATATGCATGTTACACTTTAAGTTCACTTTTCAAAAGAATAGCACTTTAAAAAAGCGTGTGGCTCGTCTAAGTGGATTTCTCTACTGTTCATACAGCTCAGCATTCTCAACGCTTTGCCAATCTCCATCTAACCTCCTGCAGAATGTCCCCACAGAGCCCCAAACTTGAATGAATGTTTCCTTCCTTGGAACTGCCACAGCATCTTACTAATGCATCTCCCTTACTTTCCTCAACTCTAAGTATTGTGTTAAAATGTGAGACAATCTTTAACCCACACCACCTATCAGTGCTTTGGATGTATTAGGTTCTCAAAATTTCTTAATCCCATAAACATGTAACATTCTATTCCATGAACTGCTTCATTTGGCCTCTCCCTGTGCTTCTGGGTGCTCTTTAATCCGTCCTTTAATTCAGCACAACATAGACAGCACAATCTGTGGGGACCCCCCAAATGTGATGTTAATAAGCCTGAAACCATTTCTACTGATGGCTTGGACACACTAAAAGGAAAACAGCATTGTTCTTTAGCTCTCATAATCAATGTAACAAAAAACTCAAAACAAAAATAAACATTGCCGGTAATTTACTATACACGTGTCTTACAGCTTGATCTTGACTCTGCAAACACCACACATTTTCTCGTGTCTGCACATGTTGTTCTCGCTGAAGTTCATCACATTCTGGAACAGAGCTTTGGCATAATGGCTGCAGGCAGAAGGAATGGAGCCGACTTTGCTTAACCAACTCCCCATCTATGGACATCTGGGCCATTTCAAAATGTTCACTTTTAAAAACAATGAAGGGCTTCCCTGGTGGTGCAGTGGTCGAGAATCCACCTGCCAATGCAGAGGACACGGGTTCGAGCCCTGGTCCGGGAAGATCCCACACGTCGTGGAGCAGCTAAGCCCGTGCGCCACAACTACTGAGCCTGTGCTCTAGAGCCCACGAGCCACAACTACTGAGCCCGTGTGCCTACAGCCTGTGCTCCGCAACAAGAGAAGCCACCGCAATGAGAAGCCCGTGCACCGCAACGAAGAGTAGCCCCCGCTCGCCGCAACTAGAGAAAGCCTTGTGCAGCAATGAAGACCCAACGCAGCCATAAATAAAATAAATAAATTTTTAGACAAAGATAAAAACAATAGGGCTTCCCTGGTGGCACAGTGGTTGAGCGTTCGCCTGCCGATGCAGGGGACACGGGTTTGTGCCCCGGTCCGGGAAGATCCCACATGCCGCGGAGCGGCTGGGCCCATGAGCCATGGCTGCTGAGCCTGCGCGTCTGGAGCCTGTGCTCCTCAACGGGAGAGGCCACACCAGTGAGAGGCCCGCATACCGCAAAAACAAAAAAACAAAAAAAACAATGAACATGTTTATTAAGAATTGTCCATTCATGATAACTACGTAAGGGTAAATGCCTAAGAGGTTTATTTTCCCGGTTAAAAGTATACAGGCTGCAAAGGATTTTCCAGAATACACACGGTCAGATGTAAAGACTGCAATAATGTATATTACAGTAGCAAATCCCACATTTCATCCATGCGCTGTTTTCACCTTTTAACATCTCTGAAATCACGTCCCTCACAATGGGTGGTATCTCCCGATCACCGTCAGGGAGCTGGCTGTCAGGACCTGGTTAAGTGCCTGCACCAGGCTGCAACGCCTCGGCCAGAAAACGACATGGAGCCCATTCCAGGAAGGGATGTAAGTGCGGACTATTGTTTGAAAACATTATGATACCTTCTTTAAGAGTAACAAAGTACCGACATTGAATCCAGCAGAAATTCAGTGGCTTAGAAAAAAATTCCAGAGGCATAAGCAGAGTTCTTTTATGAAATGCTGCATCCTCAGAGCTCTTGAAGGCACAGATAATAATGGTATGAAAAACACGGGTGTTGATGCCCTAAGTTGAAAAGGGATTCAGGAGTGTTGCACTTTTATATTAACGGAGGGCAGTTTGATCTGTGTTTTCCTTCTCATTTCAAAAGGACTGGGTTGACTTGAAAGTCAAGGTTAGAAACCTCCAAAAGCTTTATTGGACTTCTGACCCACTCCCCTCAGCCAACACAGACTGGCCCTAGAAGCATGTCAAATTATTTGTTGTTTTTTTTAACAATCACAAGGATGGAGTTCTTTTAGCATGACCTTAAGAACATCTATTCTTCAATGGCTTAACTCTCATAGGAGTTTCTTTTCCTGAAATGTAGCCTTTTGGGGATTCCTTCCCTTCCTCCTATCCCCATCTCATTAGGTTTCCTCCTCTTTATACAGTTATACTGAAAATTAATCGTAAGATTTATTATTTATAGTTTTAAGATAATTTTGTATGATGATCACACTTACTACTGCTGGTATAAAAGGGTGAAAAAATACTACTTTCCAAAGAGCTGGCACCGGAGTTACTCTAAAGATGGGAAATGTCTTTGCTTGGGGCAGGAGGTGAAAGAGTTTGAGAGCAGATCATCCACTGCTTCCAAAGCTCCAGGGAAGAGGTGAAACCGCCCTGCAACAAACTAGGAGAAAAACACACCTTTGGAGAGCCGCCGCTTTAGAAGAAAGGAGGGAAGGGGTGGAGAGAAGCCAGGGGAAAACTGAAGACAGAGAAACTCCCGGTGAGCGGTGGTCAAGTTCTTGCCCAGCCACCGTGGGAACTGTACTCCGACCGTGTGTCTTACACGAAAAATAAGGGGACAGGGCTCCTGAAAAGTCTGTTGAGAAACCACGTGAGAAAGTGGGAGGGCTAGTAAGGATGATTTTGACTTCTGAGGCAATATCTATTTCAGGGGAGCAGATGGAAACATCAGGGACCGAAGATGCAGGTGTGAACATAGGGTGATACCAGGGAATGACTGACAGGATGGCAAAGAGCAGGGTGTGTCACTCATGTGTACATCACCAAAGTTAAAAAAAATCTTTCAAGAACAAAATAGCTAAAAGGCAATATTGAACTATACAGTATGTGATGTGATCCCTCAGATTTTCAGGAAAATCCTGTGCACTAAAACAAGAGTGTGATTGTGTGTGTAGTGGGGGTGAGGGATATGTTTAGTAGGGTCTTTGTCTTGGGGAGGAGGGGGGAGGGAGGGAGGAGGGAGAGAGAAAGTCGGACACCTGATTAGGTTTGGATCACCCTGGTGGAAAACAGAGACATCGGCAAAGATCTCATGACAACCATGAAAATATAAGCTCCCTGGAAAGCTCAAAATATCCCAGAGAAGGATTTAATCTTTTATAGAACCAAGAATGATGATTCAAATCTTCCTCACGTAGACCTCAAGGGACTAGGAGTCCCCAATTGCTATCCAGGTTTTACTTCTCTACGCAAATACAGTTTGCATTACTCCATACTGTGCTAATTATGTTCTAGTCTTTATATTTTTGAACACCTTCTTCTCTTTCAGAAGAACAAGGTGAGGGATTTTCATCTCAAATTGGAGATGAACTTCTGGAACGGATTCTGGAATCTTTTCGCTAATGAAAAGGAGTAATATTTTTTTCTTCTACAACACCCAAAGTGACAATCACAAATAGTGTATATCTACTATTAAGTAACGACCTGCCTGTTGCAAACTGATCCAATACAGCACACAGTCAACACAGGCACATGATTTTACTGCACCTGATCCGTTTTTTTTTTTTCCTCGTTGTGTTGGGTCTTCATTGCTGCATGTGGGCTTTCTCTAGTTGCATTGCGTGGGCTTCTCATTGCGGTGGCTTCTCTTCTTGTGGAGCACGGGGCTCTAGGGGCACGGGCTTCAGTAGTTGTGGCCAGTGGGCTCTAGAGCACAGGCTCAGTAGCTGTGGCTCGCGGCCTCGAGAGTGCAGGCTCAGTAGTTGTGGTGCATGGGCTCCGCGGCATGTGGGGTCTTCCTGGACCAGGGCTCGAACCCATGTTCCCTGCATTGGCAGGTGGATTCTTAACCACTGCGCCACCAGGGAAGCCCCCTGATCCGTTTTTGACATTTTTTCAGTCTCAGCTGGTAACCTGGGAGTCATCTGATTGAGGGTACCGCACCAGTATGCATGCAAGGAACATTGATTTATTCATGATAGGCTTTCAAATATATCCACAGAAGGTGTCTAAACAAAACCACACTTTAGTCTTTTCTTCAAGCCATCTCTCTACCCATACGGTTAACTATAAGAATACTATTAACAAGGAGAAAAAAATAATGGTTAGGATTTCACTGCTTACTTGACCATTCTCAAAAAACCTAGAATGGCCAAAAGACACAGAGTGTAAGAAACCAGAAGGAAAAGCAGTAACTCATACATCAGATAGCTGCTCCCTGATCCTTTCTGTTCCTAAATGCCATGAACATTCCAGCTTTCAGCAAGATACTCAGCCACGTAGCCACCATCTACCTTCCCAAACAGCAGCAGGGAGCACTTGGAGGCTTGCTGTTTTCCTAGTCAGGGAGAAGTGATGTCACACTGACCCCGTCGTTGGGAAATTCCTACCTAAGTGGTAGTGTTTACAGACATGATCCAGAAACTGCTCTACAGTGGGCCTGCTTCTCTGGCTCGGCTGGACATCAACCCAGGGGATGCAACAACAGATAAACCTGCGGATAGTTCATGAGGAAGGGCCTTTTAACTTCCGAATTTACCAAGCCACAGTGGAGAAATTTATCTCAGACCATTTATCTCAGTGCAGTGATGAACTGTACCCTGTTTACTAAGCAGTGGTCTTAAGCAAATAGAATAATAAAGGTAGAAATAAAAACTGTGGGTAATGAGAGTGTGGTTCTGGTGTTACAAAAGTGCCTCCTTACAAAGTATTACTAAAAACACAGCCTGGAGAGAGACCGGGGTCCTGATTTCCAGTCCACAAGCTCTTCCTTCTTGTCCCCCGATTCTCTGTCATAGGCTCATTCACTTCCATTTTCTCAGACACTTTCAGAATGAAGACACCAATGACATAATCTTCATCCCATCATCCTTCATGGGTTGGTGATGAAAGCACAGAGACTTTCTCCTGGACTCCAGGCTCCACCGATGGTACTCCCGTTGTTCTAGAGATTCTGGATCCCATTTGCTCATTCACAAGAGATAAAATTGCTGGAGATCCTTCTCTAGCATGAACACACAGCCCTCTGCCTCTGATGAAAACCGTAAACACCTCTGCACAACTGACAGAGAGTGTTAGAGAGCTTCCTGTTTCAGTGCAGAAAAGACTAGCCTCCGAGTTGGGAAGACTCTCCTTTACCTAGAAGCACTTCTGTGCGAGCTTCTGTTACCAAACCTCCTGGCGGCAGTGGGTATCAGCCTGCTCTGGGACTGTCGGGTACAGGGGACATTACACGGGTTCATAAGGCTGGACATGGCAGGCATTTTTATAGAGTAGAGGAAAAACCATGGTGAATCACTGGGATATTATCTAAGACTGTGGCTTTTAAATCCACTGTGCCCTTTCACACACACACATGGATACGTAATAAAACACAAGTTTTGCAAAATAATAGCTACCCATACTACGTGCAGTGAAGTGTAATAGTTTCCCCTTCTGTTTCACTTCTAAGAGTGCTATACAACCTCCTAAATTTATTTTTAAACTGGAACTAGAAAAAGAATATAAAAGGTTAATGAGACAAGTGGAAATATAATTAAATTGATCTATTTATAGGAAAGCTCAGAAACACTGATGTGGAAGGTTTAGATATCAAGTTCTTTTCCCTTAGGTGCTAGAATGATTCCCTTTATAGAAAATTCCAAAGGTCTGTGGACATTCATTTAATTTTTATTAAAGGATAAGGCAGTAAGATTGCAGGCAGAAAAAGTAGTGTTTTACTTCAGTTCTGAATAAACCTGTAATAATTTAACAAGGTTACACTGCAATAGGGAAATACTTGATGGAGACAGTGTGTTTGTTCTGATCAGGGGTTGTAAAGGGAAGCAAGAGGTGATGAGGCTGAGGGGCACAGGAGGGAGGAAGTGAAGGTCAAATTTTCTTGGTCTGTGCACATCACCTAATTGGCTCACTTCTGAATCCAGTGGAGAATGTTGGCAGCTGCTGCCCGGAGCACAAGGAGAACAAGAGACTCCTGCAGTTCAGGTCAGAGGTCACCAATAAACATCCAAATAAGGATCTGCTCATCCTTATTACATGGGCTGCAAGCATGGCCACAAAAGCCATCTTTCCGACTGCTCACACCAACACCGTCACCCGGCAAAGTTCTCAGGGCAGAAACCTCTGTCTTCTGTCTGGTTTGAATCATCTCCAACAAAGCTAATGGCAGCCAGAGCTGAGTAGCAACTCGGCAGCAGAAGAGCTATGAAATGTTCCCATTCTTAAAGGGGGGGGAAAGAGTTAATTAAAAGATTGCAAGGTTCCAATGACTAGATTTTGCCTTTAGATCTCTTTATCCATTAAGAATGGTATGGTCAAGCTTGGGCAAAACATGGCTTCCCCCTCTCTGAAGCCTTCAACAGATGATACTCCACACAATAACAACAATAATTTGATGATTCTATTCAATGTCCCAAATCCAAATTGGTTGCACACACAAGAGGAGCCCAAACTGTCAACCTCTTCGCGCGCGCAAAAAAAAAAAAAAGTAATTGTTGCTGAAATGCCAGTATTTGCAATGGCGTGAATAACGATCATTCAAATGATGAAGATTCTAAAGTATGAGTCTGTGAGTTTGGAAAGGATATCTAAGTTGAAATCATTCCAATAAGACCAAAATACAAACCTAGGCACTGCCAGCACTATCATAGTGATCTATTTTCTCTCTCTCTCTCTTTCATACACACACACGCACACACACGCACACACACACACACACACACCTATACTTCTTTACTCCAGACATTATTTATCCCCATCATGATTTGGAATCCAAATACTCATATGATGACTATGCACTGCCCTCATTTTTATAATCCCAACCCTGTACGCCTACTGTTTAGAAGTTAAAGTCTTCTAAATTCTATATACTATATACAATCCAACCATTAACAAATTTCTTTCCGGAGATAGAAGTTCCAGGATTAGAAATGGCAGTACCAAATTCACACCCATACGCAGGAAAAGGCTTCTGGTAATGGTTTTGTAAATTAAAGGATTTCTTCAGATTGGCCAATTTACCTAAAGTTATTATTTGCCCTTGAGTGAGTCGAGAGCAAACTTCCAAATTAAGGCCCAGCATGTTAACTGGACGGGATTTTTGACATCATCAGGTCCAAGTGCATCATCACATATCAAATCCCATAGCCTCAGCCTTTTGACCTCTTGGCAACAAGTGGCATTATGTACCTCTTGACAGAAATTCTCTCATTCCTAGGTTTCCATAGTTTTATTTTGGCTTTCTTCTAACCAAAAAGCTCCTTTCCACTACTACCCCCCAAATGCTGCCCTCCCACCCTCACCCTCTGTTCTGTAGCCTCACAATACACCTCCTCTGGTGTTGGTTCCATCCGTCCTCACAGTCTCAACCCTCAGGGCTATATTAGTGGCGCCAATATCTATGTGTCCAGCCTCGATGATCTCAAACACAACATGCCCAACACTGAATCCACGCCTTCCTTCCAAACCTCTTCTTTTTCTTGTATTCTTTTTCATAATGTCGTTCATCATTCACCCATCCAAAACTGTCATTTTTGAGTCCACCCTCAGTCAGACATCAGTTTCTCAAAATTGTTTCTGAAATCTCTAGACTACTGTTATCAGCTTCATAATTACATTCTCTAAAGCCAATGTCTCCTATATACATTCCTCATCAGAGTTAGGATGATGATTTTCTCAGAGAGCTCTGACAATATTTGATTAAAAACCTTTCATGGTTTCCTATCACCTACAGGAAAATGTCCAACTACCTAGTATCCTTCCCATCTCAAACTATAATACTTTTTGGTCTCGTCTCACCATACAATCCATCTGCTTGTCACTCAGGCCCACTCACCTTCTCTCAACAATCAAATAAACGGTTTCCTCTGCTTACAGTGTTCCCTTCTTGTACTTTTCTCACAACTCTGATTACTTTAAAATGTCACCTCCTCTAAAAAGCCTTCTTCAAATCTCCAGGCCCACTTAGTCATTCCTGGGTGTTCCTATAGCACTTTGTTCACACTAATAATATCACACATGGACTATACCCTTCTTGTCTGCTAGATGGTAACCTGTTTTAGGGGGAAAAAAAATGGTACCTTGCTCTTTGTATAGCCAGGATTTAATACACCTGTGCATAGTAGGTGCTCAATTAACAACTGCTAAGTAAATATGTAAACACAGTGAAAAACACTCTTGAATTAAGAGAAGATGTGAATTTCAGTCCTACCTTGGCTAGGACTCAAACTTTGAGCTTCATCTGTAGGCTGAGATAATAGAATCTTTTCTGTCTATGAAGTACTATTACAAGAATAAATGAAATCAAGTTGAGGGAAGTACTATTTCTCTGTATTTCAAATACAGAGAAATATATTAAGTATAATCCAAGAGTATAATCTTTTAATGTCTATCCTTTCACCTAGATATATCAAAGGTTAGGAGATTCTACAGCCAATGCCTAAACTGGGGATGAATATAAGTAATGAAAAATAGGTACTTTACATATCGTAGCATTTAGTGTCCCTAGAAATCAAGGGTGACTTCAATTTAATATCATTATGCTGTACAGATCACATTAAGTATTAGCATGTAGAAGCACTCACTATGTTATAGAAAAAAAAAGCATAGGCTTTTGATTAAAATAGGTGTGAATCCTAGCACCATGTATTACTTTGCTTTCTTATTAGCATCATAAAATTATAGAATGCTGATTATAAAATGCCTTTTATAGCACTTCTTATATGTATAAATACGTTACATATATTATCCCATTAAGTCTCTCAAGAGCCCCATGAAATAGGTCCTATTATTCCCATTTTTACATACAAGAAAACGGACACAGGGAGGTTGGTTAACTTGTCCCACGTAGCAAAGCTGATATGAGGCAGAGTTGGGATGTGAGCCTGGGTGGTCTGGTTTTAGTCAGGCTCTAACCACTAACCCATGCGGCCAATCTAAATAATGACGTGACAGGCTAGTACAATGCCTGACCCACAGTGAATTCTTGACAGACACTGGTTTCCTTTTGGACTTAATGATGCTTGGGGGACGATGATACATGCAAGTGGTCCTGAGGTCCATCATTTCCTGACTACACACCCATGCCATAGGGACTCCGTGAAATGGAGATCTTACCTGTATGGTATACTACCCTCCTTCTCATATAAGCAGAATTTCCAAGAAAATTAGAAAAAAAAATCAAACCATTTTAGCTAGCTATTAATTCATCCATTCAAATGGGAGCTAGATAGATCTATTTTTTCTTTTGTCGAATCATTAAAATGTCATCACAGGGCCGAGGCAAAGGTAGAGAGTTCTCCAGTTTTGTTCTTTCAGACCCTCTGGTTGTCTTCTGACAAATCCTAGCGCGTCAATGCTGCTGTCTATTACAATCAGCGTGGTTCACACTGTGTAAACTTGCTCCAGCTCTCCCTCCTCTCTGATAATCTTGGAAGCTCTCCTCTCACGGGGATGTTGCTGCAGTTCCCTATTTAGCCTATCATTCAGGGAGGAACAGTGTGAAACACTCTCTCCAAATATAGCTCCCATCTCTGCAGTGCTCTTGGCTGGCGCCGGCTTCAGACCTGAAAAGTACATTTGCTTACAACTACTGGGGTAGACAGACTTCTTCACAGTTCCTCCAACTGGGTTAATTCTTACATACATATCTTTGTTGGTACCAGCGTGCTTTTTAATTGTTTTCTTAAAAACTTTTTTCTAGTTTAATATTGTTTTCTATTTCAATAAATACCATGTGTCTCCACTGTCAGCTACACAGGGGTTCTTGAATTATGTACTGGTGCATTATCAATATTTAATAGTCATATTTAATAATGATGTCTTTAGCATTTACCATGTGCCAGGTTCTATACTATATGCTTTACATGCATTCTCATAAGATTCTCAATAAATTTATAGCAACAGGACAACAAAGAATTATTGGGCAGAAAATGCCCATAGTGCCATGATTGAGAATTCTGATCTGGAGGGAGTGGTCCTTCAATCTTTCACAGATAACTTTCCTCCCAACCATACACTTATCACCTGCTGTGTGGGTCTCCAGTAAGGCCATAAACTCTTGGGGCTTTGTGTTTTTCACTGATAAAATAACTAACTCATACTTTTTAATCAATCAAATAAAATAATTAAACTTGATGATCTCTAAAATCTTTCAGAAAAAGTCTGTTTTTGTTTTGTGGTTAGTTAAAAAAATAATATCTGGGTAATTTTGATAACACAGAGAGAAAAAATTATAAATCCATTGGTCTACAGGGAGACATAAGTTCACACTGCAAGGGCCTTCTGGGCCAGCTTGGCTGGGGAGATTTGTGCAGATGGTAAAACAGTGTATGTATGTTAAGAAAAAAATTTTAAGGAATACTTACTAATAAGAATCGTACAAGTGAAAATACTAGGATTTATGTTAAAATAAGCAACCAAAGGGCACACTAAAAATAGATGAATTACCAAGCATGAAGAATCACAAACACAATTAAAGAAAATCTTATTTAAAATCAAGGGGGTAGCAATTTAATGAGCAAGCAAAATTGCTCTGGGATTATGTGAATCAGGCATCATCCAAGCCCAGTTAAAATTCTAAACTATATACTATAGGTACATGTGTACACACACATTTTTAAAATTCCCATAGTGACAGTAACAGGGTTATCCTTTTATTTTGACCTTAAAAGATCTTTCAGGTAAATGGGATTTATATTGGTTTGCAAATATTCATAGTAATTACAAATTTAGGAAAAATCACAGTAGGATAAATGTAAAGGAAGTGATTTATTTATAGAACTCAAAGTGACATTTAGTGGTAGAAATTGGCATAGACCCATTTACTTCAATAGCATTAGCAGATAGGAACCTGACTCAATTCTCTAAGAACATAAGCATTTTTAACCAATGGGAATTAGTCAGTCTTAACTATCTTTAAGCCAAAATATTCAGACAAGGACTCTAATATAACCAAAGACATTACCATATCCACAGAGCACAAGGTTTGACTTGTGAATTAAATCCACAGCAGTTTGTACCTTATATGTCCATAAGAAATATTTCTCATGCAGTGAAAGAATTGCATTTCTGCAAATATACAATTTAATAACAATGGTAAACAATAAGTTACCTAACATTTATGGGAAACAATGTTTTCAGACAGATTATCTTTAAAGGAGTTTCTTTTTGTTCCCCCCTCATAAAAAAATACATTGAAACATAAAAATTAGTCGAAAGTCAAAGAAATCCTACACGCATCCTAATATAGTTGAAAGTGACATAGATCTGGATTAAAATATCAGCTTTGCTTTTGTCCATCTGTGACTCTGGGCAGGTTCCCAACTCAGAGGGTGTATAAACGGAGTGAAATATGAAAGACACCTAATGCAGTGCTTAGAGCCCTGTGTGTTCAGAACGAGTGTTGATTCTCCTCTTTCTAATATTTATTCAATCCAGCAAAGATTTGCTGAGTTCCTCTAATGAACAAGGTGATAAATGTTAACATATGGGCCTGGAACCAGAAGAGGTGACTTGCAGAAAGGATGTCTTGGCTTATTCAAAAAGAGAATTTTCCTCAGTGGTCTCCTATGGAAGGAGAAGACAGGGCGTGGGAGACACCGAGTTCAGGGACTACTTAGAACGGCCACGTGACCCTCACACAGTGGCCGCTGAAGGCTCCCCAGCTAGCGTCCAGCCACCTCACTTGAAGCTCTTTTGTCAAAGCTCCACAGGCCCCGGTCCCTGGGGAACTAGTGTCAGGACCGCTGTCTGGCCCTAAGGCTCATGAACACCAAGGCATGGTCTGACTTCGTCCATCACTGAGCTGCTAGACACTAAGGCACTGGCAGGTGGAAAGGGTCAGGTCATATTCACTGCATTTGAATCCTGCCCCGTGACCTTGACAACTTAGGTTTTGGATGATCTCGGGTTTTTCTCATACCTTGGGTTTTTCTCAGCCGGCAGCATGTTAAATAATGGCCAATGCTACACGCTTATAGATGGCTTGCTACTTGGTGTTGAGATAATCTTATTCAAACTGGCTGCTGGCTCCAGAAGGGCAGTGTGTCTGCTTCACCAGAAATGCCCACTCCTCTGAAAAAGATGGGAGGAATCTGGGCTGAGAGACACCCAGAAGCATGGGACAGTGGGATGAATGCTCGGTGACAGTGACCACCCCACCGGCCCCAGTCAGTCAACCTAAGTGACAAACACATCTTTTTTAGCAACATGGTGGTTACCAAAGAGGCCAGGCAAGGTAATGGCCTATTTCGGGATTATTGCTCCTTTAAAAAATATGTCCCATCTCAGTTACCAAAAATCAATCAAGGGCTAAAGTTTGAGCTGTTTTTCTGTTTTCTTACTTAAATTGTTCTGGTGGTGAAAGTGACAAACTGCAAACAGGAAACACAGAAGAATATATCTGCATGAGTTGATGAACCGCAATTATCTTAACACGCCAGTGACAGCATGTGCTGTTCCAGTATCTTAACCTACTCATAAATTTCATTTTAAAGCCAAAAATATCACTTATTCTGGAATGCACAAACTGTACTGTAGTAATTATGTGCCACCTTTTCAAAGACTAAATATAAAAATAGCAAGCAAGCTCATGGTTATGCTCCGGTTCAAAATGGGTTCTAATTAGCTTCACTAAAGAAAATGGCTTGTTCTCTTCTTACCTACGATGTAATGTATTTTTCACACTCTAAGTTAATGAAACACAGAAGTCTTTTTATGAGTAAGACACTAAGATTTACTTAATATAGTACCTCAATAGAAAAGAATATTGATTAGTTTCAGACAGCAGTAAGCCAAATTATGACTCATTTAGTTTTACCAAAGAGAGTAAGACTTTCTAAGTTTAAAGGATCGAGTTTTAATTAGGTGAATGGCTTTTCAAGATAGTCCCAGAGGTCAAGAAGGTAGAAGAGACTAATGACTTTTTAATTTGCAGACCTTGGATTGTAATAAAGCATCACTTCATGACTTTTCTGAGCATGGCCCTGTTTGGGAGGAACACTGACCTCTCCTGCACAGGTCTAGTGTTTGCAAGGTGAGCCTTAGAGATGCTGATCAGTTCCTTGAAACATTTGGTCTAAACTCCAGGTACCTCCCACCAAGTGAATGGCATCCAGATGGCCATGATTAAGCAGAACAATTAGCTAACATGACCACAGACAGAGAATGATTCAAGACACTGGTGCTAGTTCCCAGTGGAAGGGGCTGGGTGCGGACAGCGCCTTCCCTCAGGAAGCTCACAGTCTAGCAGGAGGGACAGCCAGGTAAGGAATTAATCTCAGTGAAGTGGAATCCATTTCATATAATAAATGCATTTAGGAAAGGAAGAAAGAACAAAGTAATGATACAGCAGATGTACTTTCCATAGAAATAAGCTCAAACTGATAAGGATAATATCACCTAGTTGCTTCAAACTCTCTATGCAGGTAGTTTTTCAGGGCTAAAAAGTAAAGGCATGCAAGTATATAAGAGATTAAATTCATTCCAGAGCAAACATCAACTGCTTTAACAAACAACTGTTGTAACCAATGCCTCTTATCCTGACTTCACAGAAAACTTGAGCTTTCTCTTAACAGTTCTCTCATTGCCCAAAAGGTCACAATTTGGCATATCTCACTGGTCATTTGCTATTTACAGAGACAGATTCATCTTAAACTATACAGGTAAGGTTTACGATCAACCTCTAAGATTTCCTTCTAAAGTAACACTTGGGTCCCCTTGGAGTATCAGGTCTACCAGATGCCCATCTCCCTAAAAACATCAGGCAGTACTATGTATGTCCAGCTACTTCTTTCAGATTTCTTTCTGTGTTTGATAACAGCTGGCTCCAAAGGACATTTCTATTCTATTATCTGTAAAAAGTGCCCTTGCAGAATCTCCAAAGCAAAACTCCTCAGAACAGAGAAGCACTTGCTTGTACGTCTTGGGGAGTAGGTAACTAGGTCTCAGAAACACTGTTAGGAGAACAGGCAAAGATCTCAGGACATAATGACTATCAAGGGTCAAGTTTGGGTTAGAAAGTAGATGAATCCCTCAGCACAGGCCCAGCAAGAATCGCTCTGCTGTGCACAGGAGAAGAAATGAAGTTTGTAATCCCTCAAATTAAATCTTGCCTTCAGCATAAGGCAAATAAAAAGTATGGAATATAAAGTCATTCCTCCTTCCCTCAAGTGAGGGATGCACCTGCCAACTGCAGATGGGTTCATATTCTATCATTCACGAATCCATTCATACTTTCAATAGATATTACTGAATGCCAGGCTCTCAGAATACAGCTGTTGACAAGACAAGAACCTTGTCCTTGTGGAGCTTACATTTTCACAGGGGTGACAGACGGTAAACAAGTAAATTAATGAAAGATGTAATATAACAATTTCAAGTAATGATAGTATGAAGAAAAATAAGGGAGGGTAAGGGAAGAGACGATAAGTAGGAGATGAAGTTTCTAATGTGGCCAGGGAAAACTCTGACGAAGGGGCGACTGAGCAGAGTCAGCAACGCTATGGAGGGGTGAGCCAGGTGAGTATCTGAGGGAAATCTGCAAAAATTGAGGGTGGTGCCTGGTAACTCTCCCTGTCCACGAAAGTAATAAAACCTCATGATTTTATAATTACCTTTTGTTGGAAGATATTTTCCTCAGGGTACAGGAGGCATAGAAGCAAGCTGAAGTTTCAAAATGAGTTGGTTCAATAAGGGAGAAATAGATAAATGTCTACCAGATAGTCTTGTTTGGGAGTCTTTCTCACATATTTCAGATGCATAAAGAGACATTTGCTGTGTGAATAATAATTCTATCCACAAAGGTGGGGGGAAGAGGGTTCCAAAGGGCCTGAGGTAGCAGCCAGTTTGGTATATTTGAGGACCAGCAAGGAGAAAAGAGGGTCTGTAGGAGGGTGAGAGGAAGTATGGTTGGAAAAGAGGTGGACTGAATGCAGGGGCCAGATCAGGTCACACCCTGGGGGCTACAGCAAGAACTCTGACTCGGTCCAAAGTATGATGAGAAGCCCCTGGAAGACGTAAGCAGAGGAGTGATGTCCTTTGATTTTTTTTTTTTTTTTAAGTTTGTTCTATCTGCTCTACGGGGAACAGATTGCAGGGGCAGGAATGGGAGCTGGACAGCAGCTGGAGGTGATAGCAGCAGTCCGGGCAGAGATGATGATGGCCGGGACTCAGCGGGTGATAATACAGCTGGTAAGATGTAGTCTGATTCTGAATATGTTTCTTCTGACAATAATTAGAGTGAACATATATTCGATGCTCAGAGCTGCCCCTTGGCTGCGTCATGTAGGGTAAGAGCTCATGACAGCTGTGATAGGGACCCATGAGGCTCATTTCACAGGTGGAGGCTTAGGTGAATCACATGGTTCCTGAGCTCCCGGGCCCTCTCTGCCCAGCACGACCCCAGTTTTCGCAGCTCCTATACCACTGGGCTCACATTCTGGGATGGTGGAATCTCACTCTTACCAACTCAGTGATGTCAAACTTCTATCTTGAGCCCCACGTTGCTTTATGTTTCCCTGGCAATTGACTCAGGACAATTGGGTACCAGAATCACCTTTTTCACCACCACCCTTTACTGCCCCCCAAACTGGGCAATGACAACCTTGATGAGCAAAATGGGGTCCTCCCTACTTGGGAAAAATACCATGGTATTGCTACCTCTTCTGCCAGATGCCTACAATCAAGATAACGAGCATTTAGCCTATCAGTGAAAAATTCACCCAACAAATTAAATGTAATTAAAATGTCTAGTCGTTTCTGACTCATTATTGTACTCTTTGACTGTTTTACAGAAGTTTGTGTGCTTTCCTCCACTTGCTGTGTTTGCCTTTGTTTGTCTTCGTGCTGGTCTCCAAAATCTGGTGATTATTAGTGAGTCAGTAATTCATGTCTTGAGGTAATACTTAACTGCACATACTATCAGTTTTAATCGTTACAATTAACACATTTTAAACGTCTTTCTTTTCATGTAGGATTTGGATATCATCAAAGGAAAAAGTACTATTTCTTAAATAACTAAAGAACCACGGGATAGAAGAACCAGAGGAAGACTCTGGATTCACCCAGTGTGGTGGCCGTCAATCCCGGCAGCACATCAGAATCATTTGGAGAGTGCCCTCCCACCACCCGACAAATCAGAATCTCTGCAGGTGGGACCTGGGAGTCTGTAATTTTTAAACTCCCCAGATGATTCTCATGGGCGACCAGGATGGAGAAGCACTGACCTAAACCAAGTTCCCCTCCAGGAGTCTCCTGTTTATCATTTTGAAATGAAAGAAAACCAAATGAAAGAGACCAGAGGGGGGAAGTGACTTGCCAACGGTAAAGCGAATTTGAGGCAGAACCACAACTGAAACCCAAGTTTCCTAATTCCCTGTTCAATTTGCACTGAATATCCCCAAGACACAGAAGAATCGAAGGGAACAGTGGGGGTTTCACCAACTGCAATCCTGATGATTCTATCATTGAGGCTTTCTTCCTCTTTTGATTCTCCACCTTCTGTGTCCTGCCCCGGCTGCCAAACTCATCTAGCTTGGAGCAAAGTGATGCAGAAAGCTGTGCCAGGACCCTGCAACAGCACTGTCAGCTGACAGATATTCTTTCTTCTTCAAAGGACAGCCATACTAGGGAGTGAGAGTATAACTGAAGACATCACTAAATGGGCTTAAAAAACAAAATGAAACAGATCAAAAAAACCCTGCTCTATAGCTACCCATGAATAGCTTTTGACTCACTAGTGCCATATTCAGGAACTTGATCTAAGAAAGTAATCATGGAGATGCACCGATTTTTAGGCACATACAGACATTTACAGCAGCACTGTTTATATGTAGGGGGAAAGTAGAAACATCGCAGAAACATTGAGGAAGTTTCAACATGCGCCTTTAAATTTTAAAAAGCTACAAAAACCTATGCAATATATTCCCAGTTTGGTAAAAGTAAATATGTCACCATAGAATGAAAAAAACACTAGAGTTTAGTGGGTGAGTGGTTGAGTTATTGAGGTTATCTTCCTCCCTTTTTATTTTATTTTATTTACTTACTTATTTTTTGCAGTATGCGGGCCTCTCACTGCTATGGCCTCTCCCGTTGCGGAGCACAGGTTCCGGACGCGCAGGCTCAGCGGCCATGGCTCACGGGCCCAGCCACTCCGCAGCATGTGGGATCTTCCCAGACCGGGGCACGAACCCATGTCCCCTGCATCGGCAGGCAGACTCCCAACCACTGCGCCACCAGGGAAGCCCTCTTCTTCCCTTTTTAAATGTCCCATATTTTCAAAATTTTCTATAAGGCATATGTCTTTCATTTTA
Source organism: Mesoplodon densirostris (assembly GCF_025265405.1). Taxonomy (NCBI): domain Eukaryota; kingdom Metazoa; phylum Chordata; class Mammalia; order Artiodactyla; family Ziphiidae; genus Mesoplodon; species Mesoplodon densirostris. The sequence continues at coordinate 225,359,336 of NC_082661.1, forward strand.
AAATATATGCTCACATATACACATGTATTAGAGCTACAGGACAATAAACATATGCACAGAATTGTATTTGGTTGCAAAACTTTTGGATACCCTGTAACTTCTGCTTGTTACTGGTATGTCTTTTTTCTCCTGAGTTGAAGGGCATGAACAAGGCTCCCACTTCATGTCATATTCTACACAATGACTCGATTATTTTAACAGGAGACTCAAATTAGAATCTCCCTGACCTCATTTATATAAGTCAAAAGCTAAGAAAAAAAATTTTAGTGTCATAAAATATATTTTTCATGAAATTAGAGACTAACAGGTTAACGTAGGCCATCTTTCCAGTCGTATTTAACAAGATCTTAAGATTTACTGAGTGTTTTCCATTTCCACCAAGGACCATTCTAGTCTTTGGGAACTTTACCATGAACAAAAACTGTCTAAAAGCCTTGCTTCTTGTAGCCCTTACATTCTGGTGGGAGGACACACGCTAAGGATAAGTAAAATGAAGCAGGGAGAGGGGCAGGGTGTGCTGGGCATGGGAAGGGGGAGGGATGCTGCTATCCAAATAGAGTAACTAGGAGTGCCTTAGTGATGAGGTCACAGAGAAGTGACCTTAGAGAGGCACAGTCCTTCGTATCTGGGAGAAAGGACATTCCAGGCCCCTTGGTAAATAAAGGAGAAAACACCTTGATAAGTAAAGGGGGAAACATCTTTTCTCTTCCGCTATTCTTTGGGTCATTTGGAACTACATGTAGGTGTAGTCAGTTCATGGTTACAGAATGGCCAGGTGAACATCTTCTGTAGAAAATGGGGACCAGGGAAAATAAATACTTATGGGTAAAAAAAGGCATTTGTATAGGTTCACTGACAATACCTCTGAAAAACCTCAAATGTTTGCCTTTTCAATAGTGCTTACATGGAATGTGTGTGTAAAAAACCATTTATGATGGAGAGATAAGAGGCTGAACTGGTTAATAAGAAAGAAAACATTTCCTGGATCTTACCTAATATATGAGCTCTTTATATATCTCCGCCTGGAAAGAACATGCATAAGCCATACATTTAATGCAAAAATACTTTCTTTTTTCAAATCTATATCATGAAATATATGTCTATACATTGAATATGGAAATGCCTAACAATCTGATACATAAGCTTTAATTTTATGACAAATGATGCTTATTTCTACCAAAACAGATTTTTTAAATACTGCTATTTCATGGAATAGACGAGCTTTTTAAAAAAACATGATAGTTGTAGAAACCAATTTATAACCAATGCTTTTGAAGCAGTAAAAGAAAATTTTCCTCTCATATAGAAAAATAAAAGAACTAGATCTAATACTAGTCATTAATATTCTTACTTCAATCTATAAAGCACACTTCAATCTATAAAGCACACTTATCCCACGACAAGTTAAACTGCCTAGTTATGAACTCCTCAAAGTTTAAAATAAAAGATTATAGTATACCTATAGACAAGGTTTCAATTTAATAGAACCACTATAATTGCAGCTTCGTAGAAGAACAATCACACAGAACAAGGCAGCCTTATTTCTCTGGGTTTTACATTACCACAAAATCCTCCAGAGCTGAGATAAAATGAAAGTCAAATCCTATTCAGGTTTACTCAAATTTAGCATCTCTCAATTCACATGATCAAATACACAGAATTTCAGCATCACTTCAGTCACTCAGTAATAAGTGAAGGTCCTCCTTTGAGTATATACAAAATGAAGTATCTCTTCTGGGGATAAACTGAAGACTTTCAGGGGCTATCAAAATATTAAGTTCTTTATATATCAAGTTTCATGTCTAAAAATGCAACAATAATGGTCAAGGTCTTCCTTTTAAAAAGTTGAGACTGGTTTCTAAACAAATTAATATTGCATTGGAAACATAATCAGTCCTTTCTAAAAAACTAAAAGAATAAGTTACAGAGTCCTGGGTTCTTTTTTGAATCTTTCCTGATTTCATGGTCATAAAATTCCTTCCTTTTTGAGAAGACAGGGGATTTTTAAGAACAGAGGCATCAGGAGAGATGAGGATGAGATTCCTACTAAAGATTAGAAGATAAAGGTAGGATTCCTTCCAAATCCCCAGATACGTATTTCTATGATCTGAAATGAGTAAACAAACCATACAGTATCTTGTTTTTTTTTGTTTGTTTGTTTTTTGGTTTTTTTTGGCTGTGTTAGATCTTCATTGCTGCGCGCGGGCTTTTCCTAGTTGCAGCAAGCGGGGGCTACTCTGTTGTGCTGCGCGGGCTTCTCATTGCGGTGGCTTCTCTTGTTGCGGAGCACGGGCTCTAGGCGCACGGACTTCAGTAGTTGTGGCTCACGGGCTCTAGAGTGCAGGCTCAGTAGTTGTGGCGCACGGGCTTCGTTGCTCTGCAGCATTTGGGATCTTCCCGGACCAGGGCTCGAAACCGTGTCCCCTGCATTGGCAGGTGGATTCTTAACCACTCGCCACCAGGGAAGTCCCCAGACCATACTGACTTACATTGCCAATAATGTTATTTAACATTGATGTTGAATTATGGCTTTTAATGACAAGAGTCTGGGGTTCTTGGCTATTAGATGTCTGCCTGACAGTAGAGAGCCAGGTGAAGAGGTACAGTTTAGCACCAAATAAATAAATAAATACTAAGTGAGGCGGATGATATTGCTTTGGCCTGGGAGATTAAGACCAAGCATAAATAAGTTTTCTATATGCATCTTAAGAGGGAAATGGAATGGAAACCAAGGCTGTTGTTAAGAAATGTTTCTTAAATATCTAAATGATAGAGAATCACAAGCTCTCAGGCTTGGGAAGACCCTTCCATCATCACCCGTCAGAACTCTGGGCATAAATCCTGTGATCAGTTTCCATCTGAATACAAGAGAAAGATTCACCTCCCAAGAAAACCTCTTCCATCTGTCAACAGTTCTAACTTTATGAGTTTTTCTCCCTTTACTAAAGCAAGTCTGCTTTCTATAACTTCTCCTCACTAACGCGGGTTTGACTCCATAAAACTGAGGTTCCAAATACTTAAGCCTCAGGGTTGAGGCGAGGGGCACATAGGAGCAGAACTGGCCAAGAGCCAGGCCATAAGCAGTGATGGGGCTTTGGGCCAGGTAATGGGCGCACTGTTCACCTAAACTGCCAGCCACTGCTCTGCAGGGACGTGGGCCCCTGTCATCAGATTTTCTCATCAGAAGCCAGAAATTTGAATTTCAATAAAAATATCCTGGGTTTTGAATATATAAGGAATAAATTGTGGAGTTCAAGCAGCTCTTAGAGCTCAACTAATTCACACCTTTCATTTTATAATTAAGAAACTGAGGTCCAGAATAGAAAGTGATGGACCGAAGCCAAACGGTTAATCAGAGGTCAGCCTGGAGGAGAGCAGCCCCAAACACAAGGTCCCATCTCTCCTGTCGCAAAAATGCAGTCTGCAAGGCTTGTTTTTTCAGCTAAAACATGTTTTGTCTTGAAGAAAGGAGATTAATAGAGAAAAGCGATCTACCTCTTCCAGTTATGAAGGAAGAGACAAGCCCTTCAACCAAAGTGCATTTGGTTGATAGATGTGCTAAAGTATTCTGAAAGGGGCATCAGCTTTAGATCACTTCCTGTCTCCATTATGAAGTCATCACTGTCCACAGCTAGTCTGGATAGTATCCTCTCAAGTTGAGAAAGTATATGGAGCAGCAGCTACAAGCAGAGACTCAGGAGACATTGCTCAGGTTTGCAAGCCTGGCTCCATCACTTACTACCGGCATGACCAAGTCACTTTCCCTGTCTAAGCCTCAGTTTCCTGGACAGCGCCAATAACAGCACCTACCGCTCAGTGTTATTGTGAGAATTAAATGACCTAACACACAAAGTGCTTACAACATGCCTGACACGGAGTAAGCACCACACAGGCAGAGGGCTACCATATGCTGAAGAGAGGTAAACATATTACTTAAAGGAAAATGTAAAACAAAACTGCACAAAAATACTCTTAAAAAATATGAGTCCTGAAAAAAAAAAGAAAATTCTAGCAGCTAGTTCCTTTACAGAGGTTAAGGCAAAGGTGGGCTTCATCCGTTAAAGTAAATGTAGCATGAACCCATGAATTAAAATCTTAGCACCCACTTACACAGGACAGAGCCTCAGTACATCTCCTCTGTTTTCTCCTCCAACCTTGGAGAAGGTCTTAGAATACATGAGATATACTCCATCTTGGGGTCCTCCTCGCCTAGGGCTGAGCTTATTTTCTGAATAGTTACTGCAACCATCTCCTCCCTCGCTCCACCTCTAAGTTACTATTAGGAATCCAGTCTCCCAAAAGTTCTTCCTAGTTGTTTAGTTTCCTCCTTTCCCTTTAACTATGTACTAGCGAAAGATGAGAAGATAGCAAACACATTCTTCAAAAAAGGAAAAAAGAAAAATGCATCATTTCTGCAACATCACAATTCAGACACTTAACCACCTCCAAACATTTACTGATCTACCATCTTTATCATATAAATAGATGTAAACCATATATAGATACATCTCATATTGCTGTGATGAGATTTCAATTTAACCCAAGAGAAAGCACAAATGCCACAGGAGAATCCGCAAATATTCACCAGCCATCAGAGGGAGCTGGGACACACTCTCTCGAATCACGGAAACCACAAAGCGAAATTGGCACGATGGCTCTGGTGTCTAAAGCAGGAGAGGGTTAAAACAGAGCTCTTTCCTAAGGCTGCCAGAGCCTCAGTGACCCCCAGGGTCTGGTGATCCATGCAGGAGCTCCTGTGTGTCACTGTGCACAATGCCTATAAGGGTTAGCATGTATTGACGGCTAGGTGCCAGCTACAGACGCAAGCACTGTACATGTGTGAACTCATTTAATTCTCATACCAAACAACTGAGGCTCCCCCATTTCACAAATGAGGAAACTGAGGTCCTGAGAGGCTAACGTGCTCAAAGATCCACAGTGAGGAAGTAGCAGAAGCAGGACACAAACTCAAGGGGCTGGCGAGAGGCTGAATTCCTAACTTACCACTTCCCAAAACTGCCTCTAGAAATGGCTGATATCACTTCCCTCAGAGTATACTTCACGTTACCAGCTCCAAGGAGATCATTTGGATCTGGCTGCTTTTTTTTTTTTTTTTTTTGCGGTACTCGGGCCTCTCACTGTTGTGGCCTCTCCCGTTGCAGAGCACAGGCTTCGGGCGCGCAGGCTCAGCGGCCATGGCTCACGGGCCCAGCCGCTCCGTGGCGTGTGGGATCTTCCTGGACCGGGGCACGAACCCGTGTCCCCTGCATCGGCAGGCGGACTCTCAACCACTGCGCCACCAGGGAAGCCCGGATCTGGCTGCTTTTACCTGTACCTGGAAGTGTACTTCTGGGGCTCTCAGGTGGAGACTGGATTTCTACACAGCTTTTTACTCAAGCCCTCCTGCTGCTCTTTCACAAAGCCAACCAGGGAAGAAGCTCTCTAACGCACGAAAGATGCAGTTCCTCACATCCTTTAAGAGGGGACATATAAAGTCTCTGGTCCATGGGCTTTATTTTTCCTTCATAATTGGAAGAGGTAGATCTCTTTTCTCTATTAATCTCCTTTCTTCTTTAAGACAAAACGTGTTTGAGCTGAAAAAACAAATAACGGTGAGCAAGGGAAAAAGAAGAAAAAGGAAAAGCAGAGGAAGAATTAAGATTATGTTAAAAAGTAACCATTAGTCATCGGAAATGCAAACAAAGACGGCAATGAAGACACCACTTCACAACCACTGGGAAGGCCAAAATCAAAGACAGATAACAACAAGTGTTGATGTGGAGGTGGAGAAATGTTCCACCTACCAAATGTTCCTCCTACACTGCTGCTGGAACTGTGAAATGGTGTGTGTCTTTGGAAATCAATCGCACAGTTCCTCAAAAGGTTAAGCCATACAGTTGCCATATGACCCAAAATTTTCAGAAATTTCACGCCTGGCTGTGTACCCAAAAGAAATGTCCACACACAAACTTGTACATGAATGTTCACAGCAGCATTATGCATAATAACCAAAAAGTGGAAAGAACCTAAGTGTCCATGAATTGATGAATTTTGAAAATGTGGCATATACATAGAAGGAAATATTATTTGCTAACAAAAAGGAATGTAGTACTGAGACATGCTACAGCATTGACAGACCTTGAAAACATTATGCTGGTGAAAAAGAGGCCAGTCACAGAAGAACACATATTACTTGATTCTATCCATATGAAATGTCCAGAATAGGCAAACAGAGACAGAAAGGAGATTCGTGGTTAACTAGGGCTGGTATATTGGAGAGTAATGAAGAGTAACTATTAATGGACACAGCGTTTCTTACTGGAACCAGTGGTGAGGGTCCTCAACTCTGTTGGCAGAGGAAAAGTCATTAAACTGTATACTTTAAATGAGTGAACTGTATGCTATGTGAACTCTCTCTCAATGTGGTCATATTTTTAAAGAGATTTAAAGGAACTGGTTACAAACTAAAGCTACTAGTCTATCCCAGGATAATCTGTGTCTTTGTGAATGAGAAACCATAATTGCAGAAGTGTCAGAAATTGCAGAAACCCAAAATCATAAGCGGAAAAGGAAAAATCAGAAAGAAAGGTCCTATGGAAAGGGGAAGGGGAAATGATTTCTATTTAACTGAATTTCAAGATAGTGGGTGTGTTGGGGTCACATCACCGCAAATGCATACATATTACACAGTGGGGTGCATAACACTAAATTCAGACTTTCTCCTCACCTGAAAGCTATCAGTGCTGAAAAGAAAGGATCTAGAGGAGAGGTGAGATTTTTTTAAAAATGCAAAGGCTGATGTTCACTTTTTGGAGACTGAAGTAAAAATTCACAAGTGTAAGGACCCTCTGTTATATTGCATCCCATGTTCCCAAAATAAGAATATTTGATTAGCATCTAAAATGTACACCATTTCCTAAGATAAATTTGAGTCAGAATTCTAAATTCAACTAGAAAAAGTAAAGCTGTCACATTCTAGAGCTAAGTGTAACATACTGACAGCCAGACCAGTGCTGGCACTGGTTCACATTCAGGTAGAAAGAGTTAAAAGTGAAAGGTTCGCCAAGCCACCCTGTCATGGATCTCCTTATAATGAGACTTTAGCAGAAATCAATGCAATCTCTGACTAAAGTGAATCCAGTCTCCTAACGTGGCAATACATCAAATGATAATATGGAAGCCTCATGGCTGTTAGCAGATACAACGTTTACACATTTTTGGAAACAGAACAGTTAGATAGTAGACAATTTCCTTGACATTTTTTAAGTCTAACTTTCAAATGATCACCAAGCCCTTTATCTATTCTCACTACATCTTAATCAAGCATCATTTGTGTGGCAAATCAGCTTATGGCTTCCTTTAAAAACAGGCGAGCCATTAACTGACCCCATGTGTTGGCAGTTCTTTTTAGACAGGAGCAAATGATGCCTCTTAACTTCGTGCTCGAAGCTGCAGAGTTTGATTTCATGCATATGCAGAAAGAAACATTTAAAGGATCCTGCAAAGTCAGCTAACAATCTTCTGGGAGTTTAAAGAACAACAACAATAACAAAAACCCTCCTTCACACTCCCCCCACCGAGGTTTATATATTAAATACGCTTTTAAAGATACTTTACATGACTTAAAACGCTCTTTCCATAGTCCTGCAAATCCTCGACTGTCATAAAGTTTAAGTAGTGCTCTTATGACTCAAGGTCAGAGTACAATCTTTTCACTTACAAAACCGTTGAGCTCAAGAAAGTACACCAAATGTTCCTCAGCGCTCTATCCTGACTTTTCCAAGAAGTTAACTGTCCCTTCCTTCTCTTCCTGAATCCGTGCACTGCGTTATCTTTGGCCCCTGTGTTAGAAGCACTGACCTTTCCCCACTCCACCTGTTTGCATTAAGGTTGACAAGTTCCTTGTCTGAAACAGCTGGTGTTGACTACCAAAGGCAAACCCACTGTACATTTTCCTAATAGGTGACATGAGCTCTGGGAATGAAAACTTGTCCCCAGAGAATGCACCACCCCCCATGTGGCCAAAGCTTGGTACTCCATTTCAGGAGCATTAACTGTTTATTTTCTTTAAAAGCCAGATTTTGGTAATGTTTTGATTCGGTGACTCCAGTCAGAAAATGCATCTGTCACTTCCACTCCCTCCTTCTCCTTCCGAATGCCACAGCCTCAAACCCAGCAACCCCTCTGGGGACGGAGGGCAAGGTTCTCCGGACGCACAGAAACAAGAAGTAACCCTGGACTCAAGGAGGCAAGGCTGCTAAAACGAGCTGCTTTTGCTGACAAGCCTGGAGAGGACTTGGCTGTTCCTACCACGGAAGCACTGTTATGTCAGGCACACGGGGAAAGAGCGCGTTTTAGGACAGTCATGGACTTCTCGTGCCGGCACCCTGCGATCACTACGAAAAGCTTATGCTTTCTACCCTGAAATCTCCTTCTCGCCATAAAGAAAAGCTTCAGCATATTTAACCTCCCAGGCGGGCAAAGGATAATGCAACACTGTAAAAGCAGGCATATCTTTATGGCCACCATGCTCTTGGTGGCTTTTTGGGGATTGTTACTCTTTACCATCGTGCCCGCCTGTCAGCTCCTCCGGATGACAGCTTGGCAGAGCACAGGATTTTCGGTATTATTTATAACTCGCGTCAACCCAGCGGGTGGCGCGGGGCGGGGTCGGGGGGAGCGGTACTCCATCTCCCACGAAGGGCTGAAACCCGACTTGAGCAAGTCGGCAGTGACGAGCGCCAGCACCAGTAACCCTACCCGCCTCCTGATACACAAACGCCGGCCTCAGGAGTATACCTGATGCACACACCCAAGCGCAGAGCTGAGTTATCAGATCTCCCGGTTCCAAACAGGTGCGGGGCCGCTCACTAGCCGAGAACAACATCCGAACCCTGCCCCCCACACCCCACCTACCAGATCCTCCTCGGAAAAGTTAGCCCCCCTCGGCCAACCTTCGTCCGAGTGGCGCGAGGCTAATTGGAACGCATTCTCTGGTGCCCCCAATGCTGTTAGTCCTCTCTTCTTTGTAAACCCCACGAAGTGACGCAGAGCAAAACTTAGTAGGTCCAAGGAACAGAGACGCGTCTTTCGCAAAGCACGGACTTCGCAGGAAGGACCTAGGAGGCAGGCGCTGGATCCTTCTCGGCGCCTCCATCCTCCTCTGGCTCCCCTCCCCCGCCCCGCGCCCGCCGGGGCCGCTTACCTGCGTGGGACATGGTGATGGTCTCGTTGGTGTTGGAGCCCACGTTGAAGATGACCACGGCGGAGGCGTTCTGCAGGAACGCGTTCCGGATCTTATCCCTGTACGTGCAGTTGCCCTTGGGGATGAGGGCTATCCAGTTCTTGCCGTGCGCCGGGGCGGCGAACTTGGTGTTAGGGTCGCAGGCCAGGCGGTCGTGGGCCGAGTTGGCCATGACCACCTCCCCGCGGGCGTCCTGCTTGGGCGAGTGCTCCCCGTAGCGCCCGCACTCGGTCTTCTCGGTGTGCAGCTCGGCTGTGGTGCCGCCGCCGCCGCCGCCCGTCGCCCCGGCCCCGGGGTCCGGCGCGGGCTCGGCGTAGGTGATGTTCACGAAGGCGGTGTACCATTCTTCCTTCTCGGCCACGGTGAAGTCCAGGCAGAGCAGATGCACGAAACAAAAGGAAAGCAGCCATGTTGAGAGAGCCAGGCTGCGGCACGCTTGGATGAGAGACATTGCCATCTTTATCCGCCGGGGCCCCCTCCCCGCCCCCCGCGCGCTCCCCCCGCGCCGTCCCTCCTCTCCAGCCCCGGCCAACGCCGGGCCGTCCGCTTGTCCTTCTTCTCCTTCTGCTCCTGCTCACTCCCGGGCCCGAGGGGCCGCGGCCGGGACGCGCAGCCGCCGCGGGGACCGGCTTCCGAGCGAGCGGGTGGCGCCGGCCCCTTCCCTTTTCAGCCAGAGCGCGGCGGTTGCATCTCGCTTCGCGGGCGCCGGCGGGGCGCGGGCGGAGGGGGCGCTCCGGGCTTGCGGCGGAGTCCGGCTGCCGAGCGTCCTGATCCTTCGCCCGGCTTCTCCTTCTCTCATAGGGGTGGCAGGGGGCCCGCGAGCGTGCGGGGTGGTGGCCCGGCGCCCTGCAGCCCCGGCGGGGGCGGGCGCGGCTGCTCCGAGCTCGGGGTGCCGGCGAGGAGTTCCGGCTGCCGTCGCCGAGCGCTGGGGCGTGCGGGTCCGGCTGGAGGCGCGGCGGCCGCCCCTGCTGTGCGTCGGGTCCCTCAGGCTGCGCCCGGCACACACTTGCCGCGGGAGGGGCCGGCTCGGGGGTAGCGGGAGCAAGCTGGCAGAGAAGAGTACGCGGTCCGTGTGTGTGCGTGTGTGTGTCTGTATATGTTTGTGTGTGTGTCTAATGTGTGCGTGCAAGGAGGAGCTTAATGTGATGTCAAAGATTCTAGGCTTCTCTTGCCACGCTCCCTCGGTCTCTCTATGGGCAGCAGCGACCCCTGCCGGGTCTCAAATTCAACCTAATCTGCGACTGGGTCCAGGTGGAGGCAAAAGGGGAAGCGACCCCTTGACCTATGAAGAGAGGAACAACTTCCGGCGTCTCAAATGTAGAGAAATGTGTGTATCTCTCATAAACAACTTTCCCTAATTACCCATCCTAGGGCCAACTGGTAAGGTTAGTTGGTAGCTGGGTCCTTCGAACACCACGCCTGGAGTATCTAGGGCAGTGACTATCAAATTTAAATGTACATCACGGTCACTGTCACCAGTGTGTGTGTGTGTGTGTGTGTGTGTGTGTGTGTGTGTGTTAAAACTCAGACTGATGGGCCCTGCTGCAGAGTCTCATTCAGTACATGTGAGGTCGGTTCCAGAATATGCTTTTCTAACAAGTTCCCAGGTCATGCTGATGCTGCACTGTATTAGAATGAGTATAGAAATGGGCTTCTTTCTTACCCTCTGGCAGCAAACATGTGGCATTTGTTTTCCTATAGAATGAGTGTTTTCTAACTCTGTAAGAAAAGAAATTGGGTGAACTATTTCTTCACGATGTTTATTCTGGTTGTCATGACTGGTAACAGAGGACTTAGAGCATCAATAGAGCATCAATAGGCGCGGCAGGTTTGTTTGGGTTATTATTGTTTATAGGATATTCTCCAGTTGTGCATAGAGCTTACAACTAGTTAGTGGAGAGTCCAGCCCCTCTAGAGTCGTGTTCTTAAAACTTTGACACAGCACAATTCCTTACCAGTTAAATGTTTGAGCGGTTATCTTTTCACACCAACAGTTTCTCTGGCTTGAGATACCTGTCACGTCTCGAAAGCAATTTGTGTGATGGTTCATAATCACTCACCTTGTACTTCCCAACTGGCAATCTTTCAGAGAACTCAGCACCCATTCTTGATGAAAAAAAGCCCACCTTTTCCCCAGGACCTTAGTTAGCATGTTTACAGAAATCTGTTAATGGCTGTCCACCAGTACAACTGCTGTTTTTCCAGAAGCAGTACGAACAGCTGGTGGCTGTTAGGGGAAAGCAAAGAATCCCAGCTATACCCAAATTAGAAGCAGGCACAAAAAGAACTACTTAGAAGCATTTGTCTCTATGGTATTGGATGTGCTGGGTTTGTGTATTTCCCTAACTTATTCATTTTAGAAAATAGGCTTCTAGGCAATTGGGACAGTGCTTTTTATAGTGCCTAATGCCAAAAAGGCAAAAGTGAAGAATGCCTGGCTGCTGATTCCTGAACCACCAGAGATCTGAGTCCTTTGCCTAAAAACCCCCAGCGAGGTTTTGTACAGATGTCTCACAAACCAGAGTGGTTCCCCATATCTCTCTGTCTCTTAGCAGTTTTTCTCCAGCCACAAAACAGTGAATCTGTGTCATTAAGAATGCACAACTACCCCTGTCGTTTTCTTCCCTTAGAGGAAAAGTTAGAGGCTGAGGAGATGGCAGGATCAAGGAGGTAGCATCCTGGCTGAGAGGTTGATTAATTACAGGGACATTGGGCAAAAGTAAGATATTAAATATAATGGGAGCCAGGTTTCTTAGTGTGGGAGAAGGAATTTACGAATATGGAAGGAAAGAAAGCTATAAATGTTACCGAACTCAGGTTCTGCTGCTCGCCACTCAAAAGCCAATACCCGAGAGACAGGCGTTGGTTGGAAAGGAAAGGTTGCTTTATTCAGGAGGCCAGCAACCTGGGGAGAAGGCAGACTCGTGTCCAAAAACCAATTCCAAAGCTTCTGCTTGACCATGAAAAGTTTTAAAGGGAGAATCATTTGGGGAAGGGGTCAGGGTCTTCATTATCTTCCCCTGTGTGCAGACTTTTTTCTGATTGGTTGGTGGTGAGGTAACAGAGCTGGTGAGCGGAGTTCCAGCAATATTGTGCTCAGCCTGAAGTTGCCATCCTCTACCTGAGTAGGGGCCTTAGTTCCCGCAGAAGAACTCAAAGATATTGTTATATACATTCCTTGAGGAGGAACCAGGACCCTGCCCCATTGCTGCACTGTTGTTTCTTGACTGCTCCTCCTTTGTTTCTTTCTCCTTCCCTGATAAGCAACTATTTGAATCTGCCCTTTGGAACCCAGGGAAGGTTGAGGAGGCTGAATGAAGCCTATTTACTAAACAAAAAACAGGGGGACACGGAAAGGATTTGTACCCAGGAGGGCCCTACAGGATCCTGTTCAGCTTCATAAAGCACCCTGAGGTGTTGGATTGGATTCAAAATGAGTGTGAAATCATTATATATATATACACATATACACCATAGCTATTTTCATTCAGAGGCCAGAGCAATGGACACATCAAGTGGCCAGAAGATCTCGGTTTCTAAGTGCCATCCTCCATTAAATGGAACCAGGGCGGATTCTAGTACTTGGGCTGGGAAAGTACAAAGTAAGCTTGGAAACTTTTATAGGAAGTGCTCAAAGCATGATGGGAACATGCTAAAAGGACACATGAGCCAGCAGGAAGGAGCTCCCACGGGCCAAATCTGGGACTATTTGAGTATCAAAAATAAATTGTGATAGTAACTGATTACAACCTATTGGATAAGACAGGAATCCATGAATCCATGCCAATATAAATGAATAGATAAATAATGATGGAATAAATAAATAAATGGAAAAAAAAAGGGAGAGCTATTTTTTATGGAATAATGCCAACTAATAAGATGGATGGAAATAGTAAGTCAACATTTGGCAATGTTGGTTGATTCTTGGCAGGAGTCCTCAGTGAATGCCAAGGCTGGTGGGTGGGTGTTTGATATAAAGCAGGATGTCAGCTTAGTCTTAAAGCATCTTCTGAAAAATACTTATTGATCAGGGGGGAATTTATTGGAAAGAACCTGGAAGACACCAAATTGACCAGGTGATCAAGATGAGCATCATCAGGAAGGGAACGAGTCACATCATGTGCCTCCTGATGTGATGTGCTGAGTAGAGCACAGCCTCTTTTCTGTTGCATCCTGCTCAGAATGCACAGCCTGAGTCTGAACATGGTGAAACATTAGATGGACCCAGGGTGAGAAACATCTTAAAAAATGACAGGCTCATATTCTTTAAAACTTTTAAGCTCATGAGAGACAGAGAAAGATAGAAAAACCAATTGATCCAAATTGAAGGAGACTTAAGAGGCATGACAACTAAATGCAACAAACAAGTCTGGATTGACTCCTGGACCAGATAGGAAAAACAAACAGTTGGCAAAATTGAATGAGGTCTGTGGATTGGATGGTAGTGTCCTATAAACGCTGATTACCTGATTCGAATGTTTATATTGAAGCTATGTAGAAGAATGTCCTTATGTGGGGAATATGTATGCTGAATTATTTAGTAGGATGAAGCATTCTGTCCGCATCTTGCTCTTAAATGGTTCAGAAAAGAATAATGGTAATCTCTAAGACCTTGATTTCCACGAGCCACTATTTCAGAGGAGCTGAAGTCCAATTCATGAGAGACTAAAAAGTCCATTTGGGGCGTGGGTCTTAATTTGTTTCCAGCCTTGTGCTGGTGATTCTCCTCCAGCACAATGCTCCTTTTTTCCAGTAGTGCTACTTGAACCACTGAGCTGGGTATCCAGTAGGGACTCAAACAGATAAATTTCATAGAATCTACATTTTGGGGCGGGAGAAACAGACAAATGTTAAGGTAGATTATGCCAGGCAATAACAGTTCTATGAAGAAAAAGGCAGCAGCGTGAGGCAGGGTGACCTCTTTTATATAAGGTGCTATTTTACATCGGGATCAACTGCTCTGATGAGGTGAATTGTGAACAGAATCCTGAAAGACGTGAGGGACCCATATATGTATTGGGGGACGGGTTATATTAGGAAGAGAGCACCATAGACACAATGGCCCTGAAGGGAGATTGTATTTGATGTGCTTGGAGAATGGCAGAGAGTCTCCTGAGAATGGAGAAGTGTGAGAAAGAGTGAAGGAGATGAGATCAGAGAGATGAGAGGCCTATCAACTCTTTGGATTTTATTCTGAGTGACAGGAAGAACCTTCGGAGAGTTTGAAGCCAGGAAGTGACATAGTCTGACATGCAGACTGTGCATGTTTAAAAGTTTATTCTGACTGTATTGGAGCCAGTATGGAAGCCAGAAGAACAAATAGGAGCTATAGCCATGACTCAGAAACAGAGGATGGTGACTTATGCCAAGAAGGTGGTGATAAACATGGTGAGAAGTGATTGGAGCCTTGATGTATTTTGAAGATGGAGCCAACAATATTCTCGGGTGCATTTGAAATGGCGTGTGAAAGAAAGAGAGAATACTAGAAGAACTCTACCATTTGGAGCCTAAGCAACTGGCAGAATGGAGGGGTCATTTTCTGAGATGAGGGAGATTGCGGGAGGAGTTGGTTGGGATAAGAATCCAGAGTTTTGAATATGTTAGGTTCAAGGTGCCTAGAGATATCCAAATGGCAATTTCATGTAATTTGCCTCGGCATAGAATTCCAGAAGGAAGATTATTGGATCAAAGCACACGAACGGTTTTCAAGTTATCAACACATATTTTGGATGGCCAGATTGCTTTTGCAAAGGTTGGCCTCACTTAATACACCATGCCCCAGAGTAAATTGAGCTCCTTCAAGTATTTGTTTTTGAAATATCACCAGAATAAAGTAGCCCCGATGAAAGATCTCTACAAAAACAAGGTCTGGGCCAACTCCTAGGTACATTCCTCAGAAACTTCAGCAAACAGCAACACGGCAAGTAAGCACAAAGGAAAGCAGCCAGATGGCAGTGTGACCTGGCCACATCATTGGAAGGATTCTGGTCACTATCACCCATGAACACTAAGGACACACTACCATGTTCACAATGGTAATAAACTCATATATATCCGCAGGTATTCTCAATTCGTTAGTTGAAGAATTATAGTAGGGGCCTATTTTGAATAAATTTAATCCCTTATCCATACATTTTCAATAGAGGACAAATTGGAAAATGATTAAAAGCATTTAAACTTTCTTTAGAAAAAAAAAATATCACCAGAACACAGCTTCATGGGGAGTCCTCACCTGAAGGGGAGCTCTCTCTACCAGCCAAGCAGCCCAGCCCAGATAGAATGAGTAGTTCTCCCCAGGTCTCTTTGGTGTGTAGAGGTATTATTCTTGTTTTCATAAACGGTACAGGCAGAATTGACTTAAATGTGTGCAACCTATGTGTGTCTGAGTCAGAAATAAAGAGCAGCTCCAGCAGAGAATAGCAGGGTCCCATTTCTCCAGATGCCAGCAAATGAGACTTTACGAAGCTCTCAGTCTTGATGCTGCTTTGCTTTGGCGTATTGCCATTCTTGTGCGCCGCATGTTCAAAGGGCATTCTACCGTAGACTTTAAAAAATGAATGAAATCATTTGAAAATACAATTCCTCCTACGTATACACGTTTAATGGCTTAATAAAAGTTTAATGGGGAAAAGTTTCAATATACAAGATTTGATTCAGATTGTATTTTTCATTTGATTTGATTGATTGATTGCAATTTTTAAAAGTTGATTCCCGTTCATTCTTCAGGGTAGGTTCTTTCTTCACAATAAGCTCCTGAATAACTATCCCCATGACTGAAAAGAGGGAAAACTCTTTAAAAATATTTTCCATATGTTTGTAGGGGGGAAGAATTCTCAGAATACAATAGGTGATTCACTTTACTTTACATGTGAGGGCTGGTGTTATTATTTTAAGAATCCATTTCCTGGGAGTTCCCTGGCGGTCCAGTGGTTAGGACTCGATGCTTTCACTGTTGTGGCCCAGGTTCAATCCCTAGTTGCAGAACTAAGATCCTGCAAGCCACAAGGCATGGCCAGAAAAAAAAAAAAAAATCCATTTCCTGTGCAGTAACATCCTGTGGTATTTGGTTTTCTATGGGCTGTCCCAACGATGTTTTTGTCTTCCCCATCTTCCATGTTTGCTTGGAGTGGAGGTGCAATGTGCGGGGTGGAGGCGTGGGGCTTTGGTGGCAGATGAACCAGACTAGGATCTCAGTCCTGCCACGTGGGCCGTTTTCACAGTGCTGTGCCACAATTTTCTCTTTAAAACTGGAGTGATTACATCTCCTTCCAGGACTGTTGGAAGATCCTAAAGGGCACAGAGAAGAGTGAGACCCCAAGGGAGGTCAGCACAAGAGGAGCAGGAGGGAATAAGTCTAGAAAATGTAACGTCCAAACAAATTTTAAAGAGAGACTGTCTATTCAGTTTTGTATGTATGGTTGTCTTCTTTGTGTTAAGCCCTGTGCTGGATGCTGAGGAACAGACAGGAGCCCTCCTCTCAAGGAGTTTAGAGTCTAGTTTTAGAGATGGACAGAATCATCCAAGGGAATTGTGAAGTTAGTGGGCGGTAGTTTTAAAAACACACACATAAGAAGAATTCAGTGAGTGCAAGTAATGCTACATAGAAATAACAAAATACAGGGATGACTGAGCCAGGTTTGCAGGTAACCTACAGAGGCCTAGGCTTGCAGAGCTTCTCCTCCAGGACTTCTAGCGCCTGCCATATTCCAAGCATCTGCTGCCATGTGTGGCCCACAAGAGCATCCACCAGTGTGTTGAATAATAAACAGTAACAAAGATTTGAGCACTTAATATATATGCAGGTACTATGTGTTCTAAGCACTTTACATAGACTGACTTACTGAATTCTCAGAATGAGCTTAGTCCCATTACACAAGTGCCTGAAGTCATGCAACTAGCAAGGGCAGAAAGGGTGGAGGGTGAGGCTTTTGTACTGGAAGTCTGACCAGTATTGGAAGACCAGGCTACGGTCTTTTTTTAAAAGATTTTTTTTTTTTGTGGACCATTTTTAAAGTCATTTTAAACAATTTGTTACAATATTGCTTCTGTTTTATGTTTTGGTTTTTTGGCAGCGAGGCATGAGGGAGCTTAGCTCCCTGACCAGGAATCGAACCTGCACCCCCTGCATTGGAAGGCGAAGTCTCAATCACTGGACCGCCAGGGAAGTCTCCAGGCTACGGTCTTAAGGGCTATCCTATTGCCTTGGTATTCTCTTTGTCTTAGATATTCGCCATCTTGTTTGTTAACTTGACTCTGATTTGTAACTTCACTTTGTGTGCCTCTGGTTAATTCCTTTGTTCACTTCAGCTCCCGTGAAGTCATTTTTACCTCATTTGTGCTTTCATAGCCAATTTACCCTGCTACACCGGTGGGCTGTATTGCTTCTCTGAGACCACGTACTAGCTCTCCAGGCAAAGTAGAACTTTCATAGTCCAAAAGTCCCTGTAACTTCTGCTGCAAGTACAGCAGATGGAAATGGAAGCTTATGGCTAAGTGTTTTTTTTTCTTTTTTTGGAGAATGTGCATGAAACTAATGATACTCATTTCTTTGCTCTTTATTCCTTTACTAACTCTCCGAATTTCAAAACAGGATACTTTGCTAAAAAATAACCTCTTTTTTTCCTTTTATGCTTCTTTGAATTATCAAGTGAGTTCTACTTATTTCAGTCTTTTTTTTTTTTTTTTTTTTTGCGGTACGCGGGCCTCTCACTGTTGTGGCCTCTCCCGTTGCAGAGCACAGGCTCCGGATGCGCAGGCTCAGCGGCCATGGCTCACAGGCCCAGCTGCTCCGCAGCATGTGGGATCTTCCCAGACCAGGGCACGAGCCTATGTCCCCTGCATCGGCAGGCAGACCCTCAACCACTGTGCCACCAGGGAAGCCCTATTTCAGTCTTTGATATGATTTTGACAGTTAATTTGGGCTTCTTTGTCTTTCTTATTAACCACATCCCTTTCCAAACAACTTTATGTCATGAATTTTTTTGACCAACTAGATATGGAAAGTCAGCCTAGAAAAACTCACTTGGGACTTGAGCCAAAACCAACAGAAAACTTTTTCACCACTATACATCTCTTTTTTTCTTTTTCTTATTTTTTTGTACATGGTTGTTCAGTTTTTGTTCTAAACTATTACTTTTCATTGGGTACATTTTTTAAAAAACTGGCATCTTTTCTTTTTCTGTCCTTTTTAAGACCATCTTGTCCTCTTTCACCAGAAGGCTGGGATGGGGGAGGATGTATCTACAGGTGAAGACATCCAGAGAATTGCATGCTGACTGACGATAGCAGCTATAGTCATGAGCAGCTGTAAGCTGTACTTTGTCAAAATTACCAGATGGGAGAGAATCTAGGCCCTCTTCCTGCCCTCTTAGAGCTGGCTGTTTAGAAGGATGTTTTATGAATAATTCCCCTTTTATCATGAAGCCCATTCCCAAAGAGCTGGTACACAGCAAGCACCACAGTTAAGGGAGACAGCCTTACGACTGAAAGGCACAGGTGTCAGGGTTTTAATCCCAGCTCTGTGCCTAATTTGCTATCTAGGTCAAGACTGTGGGATGACTCATCACTCATTTCGGCATACAGTCGTCCCTCTGTATCCACGGGGAATTGGTTCCAGGAGCCCCTGCCAGATACCAAATATGCGGATGCTCAAGTCCCTTACATAAAGTGGTGTAGTATGGTGAATACAGTCGGTCCTCCATACCTGCGAGTTTTGTATCTGTAGATTCAACCAACCTGCAGATAGAGAACACAGACTTACTTTATTTTTGATACTAATACGTAAATGTCCATTGAGCTATAGCCACACAGACCTGTTGCAAGATGAGGGCATTACTATTTTTCTATTGACTCATTCACCATACGGTAAGGTCACTGAGAAGGAGCAAGAGATAGGAAATAACATCTATTTATTTTTTTCCCCATATACCAGGTGCTGTAGTAGTTTTCACATGAGCTGTCTGGTCTGAGTTCTTGCCACAGTGCTGCAAATGACTAGTGTGAAAGCTCCGATGAGTCCCTTCAGAGTCTACTTCCTCTTCTGTAAAATGAGGGTGTTAGAATTGATGATTTCAACAAACCTCTCCAACTGGAACGTTCTGTGGATTTAATAATTCTCTTACTCAGGTCACTTACAATTATATGCTTCTTTTGTTGTTATTGTTGCTGTTAGGCTTGATTCCATTAGGGTCTCCAAATGGATTTGTAGAATTTACTTGGAATTTCTAGTTGGGGAAACAAGTCACTCAGTATACTTGATAGAACAGGCTTCCTCTTTCTAGAAACGCTTCCCTCTTTGAACATAATAAGAATGAAATATGGAAGAAAGTGACACCAAGCATGGCCAGCCAGTTCATCCTGGGGTGAGAGCATTGGGGTGACAAGAGTCAAGGAGAATTCCCATTCATATCCATTATTATTATTATTACCATTACTATTATAATTGTCATCATCATCATCAAAGATGTCACTACTGACCTGATCAATTTTGCTTTAAATTGGTGATGTAAACCTCACCTTGGCATCTCCAGACAGTGCTACTATGTTTCTTCAGTATGTTCACTTTTCCACTCCCTTTTGAATATTTTCATATCTTTCTTCTTGTCACACCTTCTACACGCTCTTTAGTTTCTTACTCTTAGCTTACCACCTCACCTCAAATTTGATTTAGAAAAAAGGAAGCCTTCAGAATCAAATTCCTCATTTTTCCACCACCTGATCCAAAAGCCATCCAGCGTTGCCTCATTTTATCTTCCCTAAAAACACCCTTTCGCCTATCAAGGCCAACGCTTCCACTTTTGCTAGGAATCTTGTTCCCTTTCGCCTTCCCAAGAACTTGGCTTTTAGAATTAATGTCTCCCTCTCCACATCATAAATCACTTCTTTTTTAAAAATTTTTATTGAAGTATAGTTGACTTACAATATTGTCTTGTTTCAAGTATACAGCAAAGTGAATCAGCTATACATATACATATATCCACTCTTTTTTTTTTTTTTTTAGATTCTTTTCCCATATAGGCCATTACAGAGTACTGAGTAGAGTTCCCCGTGCTACACAGCAGGTTCTTATTAGTGATCTAATAAATCACTTCCTTTTAACCAGAGTATCCAATCAGCACACAGACATGCTCAAGTATCACCTAAAATAGATCTTTCCTCCTGCTGCTACCCCCTTTCCTCTCTCTTTTTATAGCAAAACTTTTCAAAAACACTGGCTATAGTGACTGTCAGCCCATTCCATCCTCCACCCACTATATTCTGTCTTCTGCCCAGATCACCCACTGAAACATCTCCAGTCTCCAGGGACCACTGCTCTGCCCAATCCAATGGAAACATTTCTGTCCTCAGTTTATGTAACCTCCCAGCAGCACTCGACAAGGTTGACCACGGCCTTCTGCTTGAGAAGCTCTCCCTTTTCTTGATTTCCTCAGAACTCCTCTTTTGGTCCCTCAGTGTGATGTGTATCTGTTGGGTTCCCTAGGGCTCTGCGCCTAAAGGTTCCTAAAGATCCCAAGGCTTGCTGTGACCCTTTTTTTTTTTTTCATTTCGTTCTCAATTTAGGTGATGTTTCCAGTTTTAGTTATCTTGTCTTTGATACCTACTCATAACTGATGATTCCCGAACCTATTTTTTAAAATTTTTTTATAAATTTTATTTATTTATTTATTTTTGGCTGTGTTGGGTCTTCGTTGCTGCGTGTGGGCTTTCTCTGGTTGCGGAGAGTGGGGGCTGCTCTTCGTTATGGTGCACAGGCTTCTCATTGCGGTGGCCTCTCTTGCTGTGGAGCATGAGGTCTAGGTGTGTGGGCTTCAGTAGTTGTGGCACGTGGGCTCAGTAGTTGTGGTTCATGGGCTCTAGAGCGCAGGTTCAGTAGTTGTGGCGCACAGGCTTAGTTGCTCTGTGGCATGTGGGATCTTCCCAGACCAGGGCTCGAACCTGTGTCCCCTGCATTGGCAGGAGGTTTCTTAACTACTGTGCCACCAGGGAAGTCCCCCGAACCTATTTTTTGAAGCCTCAAACTCATTTATCTCGTTGCCTAATTTCCATGTCCCTGTTGATGATTTATGGACATCACATAATTACTATATCAAACTCTTAATTCTTAATTCCCCTGAGGTCTTAATTCTTCCCTTCTTATGTTCATCGTATAGTAAATGACACCATCACCCACTCAGGTACTCAAGCCAGAAGTTGTTCTTGACTCCCCCCTTTTCCTCACCACTGCCCGTCACCCACCCGTATATCTAATCCATCCACCAGTTCCATTAATTCAATCTTCAAAAAAATCATAAACCTACTCTCTCCTCTCCATCTCCCCTGTAACTACCTTGGTCCGTGCTACGACCCTCCCAGCAAGATAACTATAGTAGTCTCCGAACTGGACTAAGGCTTCCCTCCTTCATGGGAGTCAACACAGCATTTCAAGTGAATTTTAAATGTAAATCTGATTGGGTCACCCCCCGCCTCATTGAATGATTCCATGACTTACGTGAGTTATCCCTGCCCTTTCCTCAGGCTGGTACCCTCCTCTCATCACCTCAGCCGCACTAGTTTTCTTTTCTTTTTGGCCGTACCACGTGGCTTGCGGGACCTTAGTTCCCCAACCAGGGATCAAACCCAGGCTCTTGGCAGTGAAAGTGCGGAGTCCTAACCACTGGACCACCAGGGAATTATCCTGGTTTTCTTTTAGATCCTCAAATGGGGCAAAAAAAAGTCCCAGTGCTTTTGCACATGTCTAGAATGCTCTTTTCCTCACTGTTCACAGAGCCACTGCTTCTTCCTTTACTTTTTTTAAAAATTGAAGTATAGTTGGTTTACAATGTAGTGCCAATCTCTGCTGTACAGCAAAGTGACCCAGTTATACACATAGAGACATTCTTTTTTTTTTTTAGTATTCTTTTCCATTACGGTTTATCACAGGATATTGAATATAGTTCCCTGTGATATAGAGTAGGACGTTGTTGTGTGTACATCTTATATATCTATAAAAGAGAAACAGAATCACAGACATAGAGAACAGACTTGTGGTCGCCAAGGGGAAGGGGAGTGGGGGAGAGAACTTGTGGGATTAGCAGATGTAAACTATTCTTCCTTTACTTCTGTTTTTTAATGAATTTTTCAAAACTAAATTTATTTATTTACGTTTATTTTTGGCTGCTCTGGGTCTTCATTGTGGCGAGCAGGGGCTACTCTTCGCAGCAGTGCGTGGGCTTCTCATTGGGGTGGCTTGTCTTGTTGCGGAGCACGGGCTCTAGGCGTGCGGGCTTCAGTAGTTGTGGCACGTGGGCTCAGTAGTTGTGGCTCATGGGCTTAGTTGCTCCGCAGCATGTGGGATCTTCCCGGACCAGGGCTCAAACCCGTGTCCCCTGCATTGGCAAGCGGATTCTAAACCACTGTGCCACCAGGGAAGTCCTTTTCCTTTACTTTTTTTTTTTTTGCAGTATGTAGGCCTCCCACTGCTGTGGCCTCTCCCGTGGTGGAGAACAGGCTTCGGATGCACAGGCCCAGTGGTCACGGCCCACAGACCCAGCCGCTCTGCGGCATGTGGGATCTTCCCGGACTGGGGCACAAATCCGTGTCCCCTGCATTGGCAGGCGGACTCTCAACCACAGTGCCACCAGGGAAGCCCTTCCTTTACTTTTTTTTCTTTTTTTTTTTTCCTTTACTTTTAAACGCCATTTTCTCAGAGATATTTCCCCTGATCACCCTTCCTGGAAAAAAATCCCCCTTCAATTATCTTTCTCAACACTTGGGGGAAAAATAAAATGTGTAGAAGGGAAACCACGAATCCTCACCATATTGCATATATGTGGGCTTTATCCTTTTGTGAAGAACTATAAACACTTTGACTGGGTAAGATTTTGTGATCTGTAAGGTGACATGCATTTGCTCAGAAGCCACTATTCCAAACACATAATTCTGATCCTCACAGCACACAGCTTACCAGCCTTTCCAATCCCCTTGCCACCAGCTGTGCCACAGTGATAAAGATTGAGTTTATTGAAATATTCTACAATTGGCAATTGTCATATGCTATACAGTTGCTTTGGAGTCTGGTTCTCAGTGATCCTTTGCTTTGGAGGAGCCCCGCCCCTTGTTCAGAATGAGCATGAATTCTATACAGAAGATTGTCTCCCTGTAGGACTTTGTGGCTGATAAGCTCAATTTTCTAGGTGATGTTCACTGATGCGTTTAGGAGCATGAATATGCTTAGACACCAGAAAACAGGACAGAGATGATCCCTTCCTTCAGTGACAAAAGATAAGGATGAGATAATTATATATACAGTTTTTTTTCATCAGAGGAAATGTAGGGAAAGATTATTTATTTACCTTGGACAATATTTTCTACAGGGCTATGTGTTTCTTTCCTAAATACTAGAAATAAGTGTCATGAAAGCAGAGACCCTATCTATATTCCTAAAGTGTAGAAAGAGCTGGCATATAGTAGATTCTCAATAAAATATATGGAAGGAAAGAAAGAAGGAAGGAGGAACAGATAAGCTAATTAATCAGTGCAACCCTAGTAACAAGAAATGCTACTTCAGCTAACCATTTAAATTTGATAATAGAATATTTTTATCCATAGGACAGAGCAACATATCCTCTGACCTGAACTTTAGGTATGGAATTTTCTCTAAGGTCTAGATTGAAATGCATTCCTGGTCATTTAAAGACATTTATTTCACATTTGTATTGCCCCTATTCTAGAAAGACAATTGATATCAATTTACAAAATCAAATATAATAGAAAGTAGGCCAATTAGAAGTAAAAATGTAAGCTAAATTAAGAGGAGTAGAAAGAAAAATGTGGGACTTCCCTTGTGGTCCAGTGGTTAAGACTCCACACTTCCACTGCAGGGGGTACAGTTTCGATCCCTGGTCACAGAAGTTCCACAAGCCCCACGGTGTGGCCAAAAAAAAAAAAAAAGTGACCATCATAAGAATATATTAATATAAGAATATATTACTGTTCTTCTGTGCTGAATTTAGTAAAAATTTCATAATAGGAAACATATTGGGTTAAGTAAATTTTGTTTGTTTTATAAAAGAATGAAGACAATTTGTCTTTAGAGATATATGTTTTCCTTATTACTGATTTCAGTATATTTGCTTTCATTGTGATTATTATTGTGGTGCGATAATGTCTCTGACTATACTTTTGCAAAAAGCAAAATCGTGTTCAAATGGGCATTTCTACCCTTATAAAATTCAAAGGAAAGCATTAAAGCATAATGCAACAGACACATTTCTATGGAGCATATAAAATGAAGATAATAAGGGTGCATACAAAATAGACTAAAATTCACTTATGTCAAGTACATAGGACAGTAATTTCCTTATAGTAACACTAAGTAAATATTAACTCTTATAGGGAGGGTGGGAGGGAGGAAGATGCAAGAGGGAAGAGATATGGGGATATATGTATATGTATAACAGATTCACTTTGTTATAAAGCAGAAACTAACACACCATTATAAAGCAATTATACTCCAATAAATAGGTTAAAAAATATTAACTCTTAGTGCTATAACTACTATTAGTTCTGCTGTCACAACTGGTTATCAGGCACCAAACAAGGACCCTAAATGTGCAATGATCTATAGTAAAACTATTTCTGTGTTATTAAAGCAAATAGTTGGCAAGGACCCACTACAAGAGAGAAAACTGAAATACATAATCATATATACATATACATGTGTATATTTGTATATGTATCTAGCTTTCTACCTAGCTATAGAAGTCATTTTGGAGATTTTTAAAATTTCAAACTCAGATATAGATATTTGATCATATTTAGTGAGAGTGTAAAATCTGGGTGTAGTCTTCAGATTTCAAGTCACTTTACCCTTAATTCTTAATTCTTGACTCACATCCACAGATTTATTGGTGATGATAGTTATGCAAGAAAGGACAGTCAAATCAGTTCATTTAGGTCCCATCTCAAACTTTGGAATAAATCAACATTCTTAATCCTGGCTTCCTATTAGAATCACCTAGGAAGTTTTTTGTTGTGTTTTTGTGTGTGTGTAATATCTGAGATTTGGATTCAGTTGACTTGGGGTGGGTCAATGGTAATTTTAAAAGCAACCCAGGGCTTCCCTGGTGGCGCAGTGATTAAGAATCCGCCGGCCAATGCAGGGGACATGGGCTCGAGCCCTGGTCCGGGAAGATCCCACATGCCGTGGAACAACTAAGCCTGTGTGCCACAACTACTGAACCTGGCTCTAAAGCCCACTCACCACAACTACTGAGCCCAGGCGCCTAGAGCCCATGCTCTGCAACAAGAGCACACCACAATGGGAAGTCCGTGCACCACAACAGAGAGTAGCCCCTGCTTACCACAACTACAGAAAGCCCATGCACAGCAATGAAGACCCAATGCAGCCAAAGGAAAAAAAAAAAGGCAACCCAAGTGCTTCTAATGTTTAGCTGGGTTGAGAAACATAGATAATTTGAATAATATGGAAAAAAAGGTGAGATTTTTTTTTAATTAATAAATAATAACAGTTATACCTCAATTCTCACACTAGGCAATATTTATAACTAGCTAAATAATTTCCTGAACTTTGCCTGAATTAGGTGTGCTATATAAGTTTTTTAATGGCAAATAAAACTCTGGAGAATTTAAATAGTTTATAAAATATTATTAGAGTGATCAAAAAAACCCCACTGGCCTATGAAGAAATAAATACAAATTGAGTTATGAATATTTTCTTTTGACATGAATAATAAGACTAAACTAATGAAAATCTTCGAAATGCAGAATATTATGAAGCCTACCTTAATATGAGGCAGGCAACAAAGAAATATAAAGCTATTATGAAGACAATTTTAAAATTGGTTATATAGCTAAATATACACGGATCATTTCTAATGAACAGGAGTGAGTGTGTGTGTATGTATATGTGTGTATGCACATGCACATCTGTGTTCTTGTGAGTAGTTTAGTTGACCTTTTATTACAGAGTAACTCCTGTGGGCTAGCCGATGATTTATAGCCTATTTCGACTCTTGCTGTATTTTGCCATGGCCACACTAAATTGAATAATCTTTAAAACCAGGTTTGACAAAAACAAAACAAAACAAAACAAAGTCTCATTTTCTAGTGTCTAGACAAAAAGGAACAGACAGAAATTGTATCAATTGCCCAATCATCTATTCACCCAAGATAGATGTCTCTCCTGGGTCAGGGTCTACTTGCATGACTGTATCTTATGGGAGATCCAATGCTCAGGTTCTACCATGGTTCAGGTTCCCCACTTTCATATCTTGTGGAGCTTTTGAGGAGTCAAGTTGTGTCTCAGGGTATCACTGTGTCAAGATGAATGTAACATCAACCACAGCTGCCTCAGTGGGTGTCCGGGGTTCAGAGATTTTCAGTGTCCCATTGCCTTCTACATACTGGTCATTGGAGCATAATCATCTTCTCATTAGTCCCCTTTCCTGATACATCAGAAGGGAGAACTTAAGTTTGCTGGTTAAATCTTCCTAGGATTCAGGAAAAGGAGATATCTAACCAACAATGGGACTGACTACTTTATATTACTTATGGATGCACATTTAATGAATCAGAGACAGGTTTGTCCTCTTGACTAAGTCAAAGTAATTTTTAAATTCACGTCACATTATGGACCCAAATGATAGAGACTTTGACCCTATTTTGTTTTGGAGGAAAAATGTCTGTAGGTGAAACACTCCTTATATGAAACCTCTTCAACATTTTTTATCCCAACCCCCAATATTATATTATAACAAAAAAATAATTGCTTAACGTAAGAAATGTTCACAATATCTTGCATAGAATTTTAATTTCATTTTTAGGAAAAGGGGTCAGCGTGTGGGCGTGACCATGTAATATGAATCAACTATCCTAAAAGTGTGGGTTAGGCCATCTTCTCGTTTATGAAACTGGGCTGCACCCTTGAATGATAGGCAACAGTTTCTGGAATTATCTGCAATATAGTGCACAGAAAACCTTGTTGAGGGTGTAATGCAAGGGTAAAAAAAAGTCAGCATTTGCGATGGGACCGTACACTGCTCCCTACTCAAAGTTGCCGTTGAATGTTGGCCAAAATTTGGAAAACTCTTAGACATGAAACCCACCAAATGGCCCTGCTGGCACCCATCTTGTAAGTCCTATATCCCATGCAAGGCAGCCATATCATTGATACCAAGAGAACTAGACAATCTGTTGGAGGTTTAAGGAATTGATAAATAACACCTTCTTTCCCCTTCCAAGATTAAAACAAATTGAGATATAGATAAGGATTCAGACAGATGGTGGCAATATATTTCTTTTATTACTGATAAAAGCTCTTTGGAGGATTTGACTTGTATTCGTTATAAGTAATGCTGTTTTGCTAACAAGCCAACTCGAAAATCTCAGTGGCTTAATAGAACAAAAGTTTATTTCTTGTTCATTCAAAGTCCAGTAAGGATGTTCCTGCTTGGCAGGCAGGCTTCAATAAGATCATTCAATGACCTTTCATAATATGGCTCTATCATCCCCAAGGGCTTTAGAGTATTCTGCTGAAGTCTTTATGTCTGGCCAATAGACTGGGAAGAGTGAGTGTGAAAGGTTACAAAGGAGGTTTGTATGTGCCTGTACTGGACAGAAGTTCAACTCACATTCCACCTCCTGGAACTCAGTCACATGTCCTCACCTGACACTAAGGAAGCTTGGAAAAGCAGAGAAATGTAGCCCTACATTCACTAGATAGTGAAAATGGATTTTGGTGAAAACCCAGCCGTCTTGGCCAAAGTAACTAAATCTCAGGCCAGCTACAATTTCCTCCCTGAATGAAGCAGACTTACCCTAAAAGCAACAGAACTTCCCTGCAGGGTAGAACCTGCTTCCCTAAGCTTTTGAACAACTGAGAGAGGCTCTGAGGGTACCCTCTCTGTAGGGCAGATAGATTCCAGAGGGAGGGGAGGAAAGTGTTGACTGAACCTTCATGATTCTTCCAATCTCATCAATCAGAGAAAGGTGGAAGAGAGAATCCAGGAGTGCTGCTCTAGAAAAATCATCCACTTGGAAATATGATCCTTTCTTCAGCCTGGCCTACCTCCACCGCTGCCAGAGTGATCTGGTAAAACACAGCAGGTGGCGTCACTCCTTTGCTCAAAAGCCCCTAGCGGCACTCCATCTCATTTAGGGTAAAAGGCAAAGCTTTGAGAACAGCCTATCCACATGACTCTCCCCTTCACCTCCTCACTTTGTTTGTTGTCTTTCTTGCTCTCACTTTCCCCTACAAGAATGTAAATTCTGATTTACAAGGCTTTTCATCTACACTCTTTACTGCTGGAAGTCTAGCTCCTGGATAAGTTCCTGGAATGCAGTACACACTCAATAAACAATTCTGGAATTAATGAATGAATCATTATTATTTTAAATTAATTTTTTAATTTAAATTTTAAGTATTTTAAATTAATTTTTTGTATTATTGGACTTGTTAATAAGTTTTGTTTTAAATAGTTGTATAAGAATTGGAAGAATAAGCCTAGTTTTATGTTTGAATCTATTTAAGTAAATTGTTATAAAAGTAATTTGTCAACACTGGGAGCTGAAGAGATGTTCTTCTTTAAAAGAAGTTTACCTAATTATTACACTTTACTCTTTGAAAGTATCTGAAAACTGCAAGACTATTAGTATTAGGAGGAAACTTAAATTTTATCTATTCTAACATTTTACATTAAAATAGAACAATTCTGGCATTATGGGAGATTTTTAAAAAAATTCTTCTCTGACTCCTTGTTTGCCCAGTCGTCTGGATTTTATGGGCAAGGAAATGATGTTCTTAATCTTTATAACACTTGTATTTACAAATAATTTGAAATTCCTCCAGGAAGGAAATGTGTTCCCATGATAAAATAAAATTTTTCATGGAAAATGTCTTTAGTATAACAGCTTTAAATTTCATTTAGAAATGAAAAGCTGTTCTAATGGATTTAACAGGTGGATATTATTGGGAGATACTGATTTCTTAGGAAAAATTCATGATGTAAGTCTACCATGTATTCTTTTACAAACCTTTCATTTATGTCCAAAGAAAATATTTAGTTTAGTCACAGTAATAAAATTTGTCATTTTGTCTAACAATGGCTTTTAAGCAATTTGTTAATCCCTCTCAAGCAATTTGGGAAATGTTGCTATGAATCATTAGAAATACATGAAGGTCTGAGCTGTGAAGTTTTATTAGAGAATTATGCCACAGGGATTCTTCAGTGGGTAAGACAATGCTAGGATGAAATTCACTTAAGAATTTCGTTATATTGCCTGGAGAGTGGATTAAATACCCACACTGTGGAATTTTCTTCAGTCATATGAAAGGAAACATGAGAATTTCTTTTTAAAGGTATTAAGTTTTGAGATGAACATAGCTAAGTATTAGTGCTGGGTACCCTCTTGAAAAATGAACATGGAATATCTGAATATTATTTCAGCCTGTGACGTGACACTATCACTTTAATATAACACACTGCAAATTACAAAGTGCCATCCACTTCTTTTTTATTATATTATATATTTTATATATTATCTATAGATTATATATTTTATTAATTATATTATATATTATTTATATTATACTATAGATTTTAGTATATTTATATAATATATGTTTGTTATTGTTTATTACAATTTTATTATTTATTTGTGTTAGAAAAGGTGAAATTCACCCACAGGAAGCACTGCCCTTAATTTCACTGAAGTGGATAATGGGTCTAACTATGAATTATGTAATAACAAGACCTTCCCAACCCTTCTATTTACTTTATCCTCCTTCTTAGGGCAAACTCTGAATTTTGTCCTGCCCCAGAAGATGTTTGAGATATACTTACCACTTCTGGGAGATATAAAAGGGAAGTTCAACCTATTTTTTTGTTATTAGGATAAACTTCACTTCATGGTGCACATATATGTAATGTCTTGGGATGAGAAGAACATTAAATTAGCCTGTGAAAACAATTCTAGGGAGTGTTTTTGAATAACCAAAGGCTTGTCCCCAGGAAACATTCACAACATCTTAATTATACAGTTTTCTTGCAGTACACATAATTATGTTCTTCTTTCCCTGCCTCAAGCTGAAAAAGTTAATTCTTCCAAGTGCTGGAGGTTTACAGTCATTAAAGATGTCAAAGTATTTTTTGGAGAAGTTGGTAGGGAGGCTGAGTTAATACATGTAACGGACCGAGTTGTGTCCTCCCTGCCCCCCCAATTTCATATATTGGAGTCCTAACCCCTAGCATCTAAGAATGTGACTGTATTTAGAGAAAGGGTCTTTAAAGAGGTAATTAAGTTAAAATGAGGTCTTTAGAATGAGCCCTAACCCAGTTCGACTGGTGTCCTTATAAGAGGAGGACGTTTAGACATAGATAGGAATAGAGAGAAGACCACGTGAAGACACAGGCGAGGATAGCCATCTATAAAGCCAAAGAGAGAGTCCTCAGAAGAAACCAATCTTGCTGACACCTTAATCTTGAACTTCTAGCTCCCAGAACTGTGGGAAAATAAACTTCTGTTATTTAAAGCCACCCAGTCTCTGTTATGGCAACCCTATCAGACTCACATATGGAGCAAGGCAATAGTGGCAAAAAAATCTTCACTTGAGCACTGACTTATCGAAATAGAAGATAGTGGATGGGGGGATGACATAGTAGGTTAAAAACAGACCAGAGGGATGTAGGGTCTCCTTTACCTATTTTTCTATTTG
Source organism: Mesoplodon densirostris (assembly GCF_025265405.1). Taxonomy (NCBI): domain Eukaryota; kingdom Metazoa; phylum Chordata; class Mammalia; order Artiodactyla; family Ziphiidae; genus Mesoplodon; species Mesoplodon densirostris. The sequence goes on from NC_082661.1 coordinate 225,390,292, forward strand.
TTTCCCGACTGGATTGTGGTGTTGCTTAGAGCAGAGATGATGTCTAAGGTGTCTTCAACCCCTCTGCTCCTTGCACATAGTAGGTGCTCATGCATGCCTAGTGAACAGATCAATAGCTAATGGGGGAAGTGGTGGCACCGAGCACTCACATGGTGTAATGCACGGATAAGAGAGCAGGCTCTGGTGGGAAGTGACCCGAGGCTGACTCCCAGATCTGCCACTTTATTGGTCATCTCCAGATTTCTCCATCTCTCCGTGCCTGTTTCCTTATGAGGAAAACAGACATCATCTTTATACCCACCTCCTCAGTTTGCTGTGATTGTTGAATGCAAAAATCATGATTAAATTATTCAAAGTAAAAGCTCTTAGAAAGGTCCCAGGCATATAAAAGGTACTTATTAAGTCTTTGCTATTAAATTAGTCATTTCAAGAATGTCCAGCAAGTATGTGACAGGGGAAGCTCTGCTTTAATTGTTGACATAAAGCAGGACTCTGTGTCCCGGTGATAGTGCTCTCAGTTCTTTGGCCAAATTCCAACTTTCTTTTCTTTAGATGTAAATTTATTTTTTATTAAATCAGGAAAAGAAAGACACAGTATACCTGGTATCAGTCAATCATGGCTACTTTGGGTTATATTTTAATACATTTGTGGTCCTGTTTACTCCTCTGTACAAGTATTAAAAAAAACCCTCAGGTATTTGAATAATCTTTTGTAAAGTATGAACTGGGGTTATGGGGAGGGTTTTATCAGAACACATCCTGAGAACATTAGGAAATTACAGACAGACTTGAGATAAGTGTCAGACAGAACAGATGAAACCGGAAGTCACCCAATCCTCCCCACTCCGGGAGAGGAAGTGGCTTTTATAAAGCTAAAAAAGAACTTCACAGCTTGAATATTAAAGAGCGAGGGCGCTCTTATGTCAGTAGGGCTGCTAAGGCAGGCAGTGCTCATCAATTATTGGGTAACAACTATGTTTAGGTCAGAAAGCTAAATACTGGGGGCCTGGAAAAGTGTTGAGAAGAGTCAGAGAATGATAGAACGCACATACTCACAAATAAGTGGAGGCCAACATCTTTGCCTTGCTTAACTTCCTTGCAATCTTGGTGTGTATTAGAGAGAAGAATATGCCCAGATGCAGCAGAAAACTTAGCAGTTGTATCTAAACTCAGACCACTGTCTTGAGTGCACGGGAGACCTAAATTAACAGATAAGTTTAATTTGGGGAGAGCTTGTGTGAGAAAGTGAGCTCTCCATAAGGTTTGATGGGTAAAAGGATGTAAAATGGTAGAGACGAGGAAAAGATGGAAACAGTTACTCACTGAGAACCTAAGTTTCAGATTCAGTTACCCATTTAATCCTCTCAATGAGCCTAAAGGTGGATAGAGGTAACTAACTTTATGCCTGGTACATAGTGACAGGAGATAGGAACTGTGTGCCTTTTCACAAAAACAAATGCTGGGTGATGTCATCTTCATATATATATATATATATAACTGAAGTATAGTTGATTTACAATGTTGTGTTAGTTTCAGGTGTACAGCAAAGTGATTCAGTTATATCTCTATATATCTATATTCTTTTTCAGATTCTTTCCCATTCAACAAGATATTGAACATGGTTCCCTTTGCTATAGAGTAGATCTTTGTTTTTTATCTGTTTTATATATAGTAGTGTGTATCTGTTAATCCCAAACTCCTAATTTTTCCTCCCGCTTTCCCCTTCGGTGACCATTGGTTTGTTTTCTATATCTGTGAGTCTATTTCTGCTTTGTAAATAACTTCATTTGTATGATACTTTAGATTCCACATATAAGTGATGTCAAATGATATTTGTCTCTGTCTGACTTACTTCGCTTAGTATGATAATCTCTAGGTCCATCCATGTTGCTGCAGATGGCATTATTACAGTCTTTTTTGTGGCTGAGTAATATTCCATGTACATATATATATTTACCACATCTTCTTTACCATTCATCTGTTGATGGACACTTAGACTGCTTCCATGTCGTGGCTATTATAAATAGTGCTGCTATGAACATTGAGGTGCATGTATCTTTTCAAATTAGAGTTTTTGTCTTTTCTGGATATATGCCCAGGAGTGGGATTTCTGATCATATGGTAGCTCTATTTTTAGCTTTTAAAGGAACTTCCATACTGTTCTCCATAGTGGCTGTACCAATTTACATTCCCACCAAAAGTGTAGGAGGGTTCCCATTTCTCCACACCCTTGCCAGCATTTATTATTTGTAGATTTTTTGATGATGGCCGTTCTGACTGGTGTGAGGTGATATCTCATTGCAGTTTTGATTTGCATTTCTCTAATAAATAGTGATGGTGAACATCTTTTCATGTGCCTGTTAGCCATCTGTGTGTTTTCTTTGGAGAAATGTCTTTGTAGATCTTCTACCCATTTTTTGATTGAGTTGTTTGTTCTGATATGAAGCTGATATTAAGTTGTATGAGCTGTTTGTATATTCTGGAAATTAATCCCTTGTCAGTCACATCATCAAACAGATATTTTACCAATACTTTCTCCTTTGTAAAGATTCCTCTTTTGTCTGAACCCTAATTGTTCCACTAATGTGAAAATTATGGTGTACATTATATTTAATTTTAACTCTCTGAGCATATGCAGTAGATAATTAAAATAAAGGAACCCATCAAGGTCCAGATATTTTCAAGCCTAGAGGCCTTGAGAGTGGCAACACCTAGTAGAATGTGTAAGGATGCCTTCAGCTGCAAGTTTAGTTTAGAATTCTCAACTAAAAATGGCTGAGAAACAGTGGACAGTGTCTCTCACATTACAAAAAGTCCAGAAGTAGATGGTTCTAAGGCTGGCATAGCCCACGGAGCAACATTATCAAGGGCTCAGATGCTTTCTATGTCTCTGCTCTGCCACATTCAGGGCATCATCAATGTCTCCTCTCACAGTCATAGACAGCCACAGAAGCTTCAGGTGTCCTACGCAAACGTGGCAACAACCCCTCAAAAATGGGGGGCAGAGGGAGGTTACTTCTTGTAAACACTTTTTTGTTTTTGTTTTTGTTTTGTTTGTGGTACCCGGGCCTCTCACTGTCGTGGCCTCTCCCGCTGCGGAGCACAGGCTCCGGATGCGCAGGCTCAGCGGCCATGGCTCACGGGCCCAGCCGCTCTGCGGCATGTGGGATCTTCCCGGACCGGGGCACGACCCCATGGCCCCTGCATCGGCAGGCGGACTCTCAACCACTGCGCCACCAGGGAAGCCCTTGTAAACACTTTTAAAATAACAAGAATAACTTAACACGGCCATGCATGCTGCTGCCCCCAGGAAGAATTCAGATCCTCTCGACCTGGTTAGGACGTATAAGCATGAACAAATCCAGTCACTGGAAAGGAGCATAAAAGTCTGATTGACTTAGCCCCTAGTGATTCATAGAACATGGAAGATGAACCCTAGGATGAAACTAAGGCTCTCCCAATATAGGAGAACGGGGAAGGGACACCCAAAGGTGTCCACCTCAGTGAGATCACCATAGTCTCAGAGGACTTCATATATTGTTTTTCCTGGTCTATTTGGTGTTGACTTCATATTTTAGCTTTCAGAAGGCAATCTATTTCTCCTATTCTTGGGTCTGAATTGAGCAGTTGCCTATTCCTGTATCGACTCCAAGCATCTTGGCTTTCTTGACATGTTTACAAAATTCGAAGGAAGGAGCCATACATGACACATGACCATCTCCTTTCTGTAATGTGCACTACAATATAAAGAGTGCTGCTACATATGCTTTCACTGTTACTCAAAACAGCATCGTGAGAAAACCAAGACTTAGGTAAGTCAAAAGCTGTCTTGTCCAGAGTCAAACAGCTTTTATTTGCCCTACGGCTCTGTCTTCTGACTCTTAGCACAGTGCTCAGAACAGTGCGGACAACATACCAAACACTCAACACAAACTTGTTAAATAAAAAGATTAACATTTAAAATCTGGCAAGGGGCTTCCCTGGTGGCGCAGTGGTTGAGAGTCCACCTGCCGATGCAGGGAACACGGGTTCGTGCCCCGGTCCGGGAAGATCCCACATGCCGCAGAGCGGCTGAGTCCGTGAGCCATGGCGGCTGAGCCTGTGCGTCCGGAGCCTGTGCTCCGCAACGGGAGAGGCCACAGCAGTGAGAAGCCCGCGTACCGCAAAAATAAATAAATAAAATAAAATCTGGAAAGGAGTGCATACCATTTCTGTAATTTTTTTTCCCCCGGAGAGTTTGAGAAAATGTGAAGCACTATAACAAGACAGCCACTGGAGGTCGCTATTATTTCACAAAAGGGGAATTTGTTATTTCAGAAACAACAGGCTGATCCTGTTTTTATTTTTTATTTTTATTTTTTTAAAATTTTTTATTTTTTTTCTTTTTGCGGTATGCGGGCCTCTCACTGTCGTGGCCTCTCCCGTTGCGGAGCACAGGCTCCGGATGCGCAGGCCCAGCGGCCATGGCTCACGGGCCCAGCCGCTCCGCGGCATATGGGATCCTCCCAGATCGGGGCACGAATCCGTATCCCCTGCATCAGGCGGGTGGACTCTCAACCACTGCGCCACCAGGGAGGCCCTGATCCTGTTTTTAAATCCCTGGTGAAATGATGATGGTGTTTATTATGTAACATTTACTGACTTCCCGAGGCTTTAAGAATTACAATTATACATAGCTCATGCTTAGTGTTTTTAGCTAACATTTACCAAACATTCTGCTGAGCCAACATAGCCATTTTTTTCTGTAACATTTCCACATATTTAGAATTACCGTTTCTTTTTTATAATATAAAGAAGGTGTGATGATTTTGTCAACAGAAAAGTTCTTTCCTCAAAGCTGATTTTTCCCTCATTGTTATATTCCCAAGGAAGAGTCATCTGTATTTCCCATGGATATAATTTGAGAGACATTTAGAACTCAAATTCTCTTTTTCCCTGGGCGATGCTTGCAATGCATTCACAGATACCTGAAATTTCACCATTAGCTCTTTATTCTTTTTTCTTAAATTTGCATCCCCACTTTGAGGGCCTGTGCACCAGAACAGCAGTTCCCAAAATGGCGTTTTAAAAATATGTACAGTAGGAGACATTCCATAAAAAGGAGCGTTCCTCTGTCAAGTCAGTTTGGGAACCACCGCAAAAAAATAGCCCCCAACTGGAGCTGGGAAACTACATTGAGCTGGAGGGAAGTTCCACGACAAAGAAACAGTTGGTGTTACTTTGTTTAACAAGCTGTTTCCACATCTTTGAAACTTCTGTAAAGGACCAGATAAGGAAATATTTTAGGCTTGGTGGGTCATCCTGTCTCTTTTTTGGAACTTCTCAAATCTGTCATTGTGGTGAAAAAGAGGCTCTAGACAATATGTAAATGAACAAGTGGGGCTATGTTCCAATAATGCTTTGTTTATGGATACTGAAATTTGAATTTCATAAAATTGTCACAAGTCATGAAATATTACTGACATATTGTTTTTTTCCCCAACCATTTAAAAATTGAAAAACTTGCAGCTATACACATTTTTGTCAACAGCTTGTGATGTACACCCAAACAGGCAGTGGACCACATTTGGCCATCCCCTGCTTTAGACCACAAGCATTCTCTCCTTACCCTTTTAATTTTTCTATTAAGATTCTATTAAGATTTAGTGGACTGTGGAACCTTCAGCTGGAAACCATCTTGGTGGACATTTTGCTTGTTTTTAATTTTTAATATTGTAAACCATGATGTACCTCATTGGTTGTGTTCTTAGATCTCTTTTTAGATGTATCGTTTCCTTAAATAAATAACTCAGGACATATACAGGGACAATTGAGGCACCTATATGTAATTCAAGAAAAACTATGGTTTTGCTTTTATTTCTGGACAGATGACATTCTATCTTCTGTTTGCTAATGATAGTAATTAAATATCTAGTCATTTGGCCTGGAGAGTAGGGAGGACAAAATTATCCAGAATCCACACTTTTATTTGTTTATCTATTATTCCAGAAGCTTCGAATAGGGAAAGAAGAATGTGAGGGCAGAAAGACTCACAAGGGATTTGACCACAAATTATTCCAGTAAAGCTGAGGCACATTAAGGAAAACAACATTAATCCCAGGAATAGAATTTTAATATTTTTTGAGCTATACCTGGGAAATTAAAAAAAGAGAAACAAATCCAGTAAAAGAACTTGACCTTCTAGAATGGCACGCTAGAAATGTCAGCTCAAAGCAGATCAAAATAAGTCTAAAAAGTGAGTAGAAAGAAGTAGATAGCCTGTATTTGGGGGTGTCAAGGTGGCAGACACCCTGGCTGGGGGTAGCTTTGATGGCAGCTTCAGAAATTCTAAGACCTCTTAAAGTTTTTGCATCTTCAGCCTTTGAAAACTATTCCAACTCTATCTTTCTTTTTTTTTAAATTTATTTTAAATTTATTTTAAATTTTTATTTTTTCCAGCTCTATCTTTCTTATTTCTGATTTGTTTACTTGACATTTCAGACATAGTCAAATACCAGTTGTTGGTTTTTAACTCCCAAGCTACTTTCATCTGTTATAATTTGCAACAATTGTGAGAACTTTGCAGCAATCCTTGGTTGCTTATTTCCCTTGTTTCCTAATATTCTACAGCTATGATCCTGGAAGCTGGGTTCCAGCTTAGCAGCATCAGCATCACCTGGTACCTTGTTACAAATGCATGTTGTCAGGCTCACCCCAGACCTATGGAGCTGGTCCAGCAATCTCTGTTTTCATTAACCCTCCAGATTACCCTGATGGTTTCTAAAATTTGAAAAACAGCTGTCCTACACCACTAGTCAGAACACACCATAAGATAAGAAAAAGAAAGAAAAAGTCTGAAACCTGTCATGGCTTATTTGGCTAAGGAAAATCAACTTCTACAAGAATAGGTATGGAAGGAAATGACTGGAAGAATTAGAAATCTGCATTACAGGAAAAATGCTGGTTGGTAACCTAACGAATCTTATCCCAAGTGTCATACAATTGTATAAGATGTCTTTGCAAAGAAGAATAAAAAGAATAATGGTAAAGCTTTGCAAATAATCTAAAAATGTATCTCCTCATGGGAAAACATAGAATAAAATTAATTTCTCAATGAATGTTTCTTAGGTAATTTTTAGCTGGTGATAATTTGGTAAAGATTCAGAGTAATTCATTTAGGAAGGAGAAACAAAACACATGTTGAGCAGCAGGAAAAGGTCCAAGAGTCACCACAAAAAGTTAGTGCTTAATTTTAATGGAGGATGTCTCGCCTGGGATTCATAACAGGGCTAGAGCAAGCATGGACACATTTTGAAGTAAATTTCCTCCTATATTACAATATTCTCATCTTCCTTCGAGTGATCTATTCAGGTTTGGATCTACTTTATTTAAGCTATTAAATTCAAGTCTTTAATTGTTGATTATTCTATCCATTTTCACCTTTTAGGTCTAACCTTCATTTTGCTGCATCATTTGCCATTCGTCTCTTTTTGACTTTTATAAAGGTAATTATTGTTCTGGTACCTTCACAAGAACTATTTAGCTTATCATAGTCACGAGTCATTTAACACATTTTTCTAATCTCTGTTACCTCAAAAGTCCTCAACCCCTCAAATTCTATGATTCTACAATTTCTAATTTGTGCTGTAGTCTAGAAATCCCAAGAAGAAAAATAAAGGAGATGAATGAATTTGTTCAGAAAAGCATTTTAGAAATAAGAATCCCAACATTAATACTTATTTTGCACTAAACTAAACATGAGTCTAGATTTAGGGATGGTTCACAGCACATATAATTAAGCTAATGTTACAGAACTTCGGAATCTTGAGTCTGCAAATGAAAAGAAGTGGAGTTATTGAATCAAATTTAGAGTTAATGAACCTTTTCAGGTTTCATCATGTTAAATAATATATTCCATTATTATAAATATCTGCAGCAGTTTTAAGTCAGATGTTATGCAGTATACTGATGACCATACTTTGGACCAAGTAGCCTGTAATTTCTCAGTTATTTTGAGGAACTTTATCCTATAGATGACATTTACCCCATGTCTTGGGGCACCTGTAGATGATTTTTTATTGTGACATAAATCACCATATAATGCTTGAATGGCTGAAGGTTGCCTCTAGATTATCAGAGCTGTCACAATCCATTTTTACACAACAGATTCAAAAAAAAGGAACTCCCTTAATTCAAACTTGTTATTTCTATTACTGTGTTATATAGCTCCTATTCTTTGCTTAGGAAAGTGAAACCTATAAAGATTTTTTCTGTCTTTGCCAAGGAGAGTCTATGATTAAACCAGTCAAAAATGACTCATTTTTTTCCTAAGATAACATCATAACTTTTATTTTGATTTCCAAAATTATATCTCCATTACAGTGGGAGTCTTGGGTAGGGTTCCCTACAGTCATACTAGAACAGTCAGTAAATAATCTCATTTTGGAAATGGCCACAGTAAACAAATGGCAAATCACATCACATGTCAGCTGGCTTCAGAGTGTTCCAGAGAATAATCGAATATTCATTCTTGCTAAAACCTGATTGCTATGTGGGACTGTTGGGGGGAATAGCAGTGTCTCCACTCTGACTCTCTCCACCCAGCCGGATAAGCTTGTGTCCAAGATATGAAGCATCAAGATTCATTTTTTTGTTCATAACACTTATTAATGGATATTACGTACCAACCACTGTGTTAGAAGCTGAGAATACCAAGAATAAGACATAACTCTTCTTCAAGAAAGCAAGAGTCTTCTGGAGGAAACGATAGAAAATGTAATTTTAATACAGTTGTGTAAACGTTATGATAAATACACACACAGTCTATGTAGGAAGCAAGGAGAAAGAGCTTCCAACGTGAGCCTGTAAAGACTGGTTTGTGAGAGGGAGGCTTATAAGAGGAAGGCTCTGCCTTCCCTCCAGCCCATCTGGGGTGGTCCTGGGAGAGGGGTGTTCCCACTAAGTAGTAGAAGCAGGACTCAACCATAGATCTTCTCATGTTTTCCAGTGCCCTTTCCACTAACAAAGATGTCTATTGGGAGAGATTTCCTTCTCTATGTTGATCTATGTGAAGATTGACACTTATAGTGGAATCTCCTTATTGGTGAATTCCATAAAATGTATTTGGAGAAAGAAAAGGGTGGGGTGGGGTGGAGGGAGTAGAAAAGCTCACTGCTTGCCCATGAGTGAGCAGGATATGGGAGAACATCTCTTCCCTCAATTAATCAGTTTTCACGTCCCTCTCAGGCCTGCTTTAAGACCTTCTCTGAGCACAGGGGTAGATGGTGACTTTTGAGGCTCTACTTCACCTTAAATCAAACATAAAAATATATCCACATCCCCTATTAAATACAACTGACACGTAATTATAAAAAACCTGAACTGAAGGACAGTTGACTAGTTGACATCACGTTTTATTTTGTAGATATTTAATTAAATGGTGTTAAGTTTTCCCCCAATACTTTGTAGCCAATCATTTTCTTCAGGTTTCAGACAGATCTCTATATCCCCTGAAAAGCTTGTCGCTGGTGGGTATTGTGCCTACCCTACCCAGGTGCCTCTTTTCTCGTGATCCTCTAGTCCTGATAAGAGTGAGTTAAAACACTTAAATTATATTTTCATCATATGCTCTTCATATATAGTATGCATATACTGTATGCACTATTTTATACCTATTTATAAGATCAGTGTTTTAATTAGCTATTGCTACAATAATCTCCTCTAGCAAAGAACCACAAAATCTCAGTGACATACAATAGGTTTTTATTCTTCTCTCATGGGTTTGCTGATCAGCTCTGTTCAACGTATTTCTTATTTTGTGCTGGAACCATGAGCTAGCTGGGCCAGCATGTGCTTCTCATAGTGATGGCAGAGGTGTGAGAGAGCCAGTGGAAACTCATGAGAACTCTTAAGACCTAGAGTTGGAGCTGCCAAACTTGCCAAAGCAAGTCACAAAAGTCAAGGGGCAGAGAAATACACTCTCTCCACACTGAGACACTGTGGCAACAGTGTGGATGAGGGAGGATAGGGGTGAAAAATTGGGGCCAGTAACTGAATCTCCCAAGTCACCTTCAACCCCATGCAGTGATTGCTATGCTCTGTGAGTGCCTAAAAGGGTATTAAAGATATTTTAGACTCACTGGTTGACCTTAAAACCTATCCCCTGGATGAGATGTGACCCAACTGTACATCCACCAGCTGGTGAGCTATGTGCCCACGATGCTAAGTCAGCCAGGTGAACTTCCAGGGTTGGAGCCTCCTTCTTCTAGGCCCAAGATAACCATACTCACTTGGGCGTTAATTATACTGGGGTCAAAATCTGGATTTATGAAAACCAGAATATTCATTTTTACTTTGAAGCAAACTGTTACTGAGAAGAGCTAAATTCAAGTACATGGCTTGGTCCATTGCAAAAATGAACTTCAAAATACTGCACCTCAGAATTAGACTAACTTTCTCATCCAGTCATTGGCAGTACTGCTTTGTTTACTTTTACCCACAAACAAGCTACAATTTAAACGTTCAACTGAACAGTAAAGCACAAAGCAAGTAAAAATCTGATGAAAAAGAACTTTCACCGCACAAGACTATGGTTATATTTTTAGTATATTCAAGGAATCTACTTTATTACTCTTTCCTCATCTTTTATTCTGATAACAAGCAAAATAGCTCACTTAGTGCCTTGTATTCTTAAGATTTTATGTCACTAGCTCGGAGCTTCTTAGTTTTTTGAGCATCTCCACTGAACACGCTCAGGTCAGTTGGTTGTATGTGAAGTCAAGGATTAGTAAAAAATTCAACATATTCAAAAGTTTAATTCTATACTATCTTTAGTAACAATCTATAGTTATGTCCTAAACTAGGAATATCACAAAAGAGGAAGTATCCTGGACTTACATAGTACACAATCCTATAAAAAGGAAGATTACAATGTTCTCTTTAAAATGTGTTTCTAATTCCCTCCAATGAACCCACCTTAGAGATGGGAAAATCCAGGCTTAGATCTTTGCTGCTCCATTCTGATACGTCCTAAACCTGGTCCATATTTCTACTGAGGATAGTAGGGTCTGGCAGCATGGCAGATTTACAGAGCAGGTACATTGCTGTGGGCATGTAACCTTGATTTCCACTCCCTGCCCCCTGCCTCATCCATGATACAGCTTCAAATGTACATTAATATCAGGGCAGAAACTCTGGCATAGATCATTGCACTGTCGTGGAATGTCAAACTCTCCTAAGAAGCCAATTTTTCTTTAAAAGAATTTCTACAATCTAGATGCATGCCCTGACATTCTCTTTCCTGGGTCTATTATTTCTCACACTCAGTTCTTGTTCTGTTTTCTCTGACATAATGGAAGAAAATTAATGGAACAGAATAAATTAAGAGCCTTGGTGCTTTATCATCTTAACTGCTCAGCAAATCGAATTGATACCTTGGGGAGATCCGAGGTGTTTGCTGATAACTCCTTCAGAGCAAAAGGGTTTTTTGTTTGTTTTTATTTCCTTTTGTGTTCTATTTATCATAAAGACTCTCATACTGTTATGGTGTGGCATAAACATAAAGTAAATAGGATAGCTAAAGTTTTAGGGGGAAATGACAACTTTACACTTTCAAATTAAATATTTTGTCCTCAAATATCTATAGAACTGACAAATCTGGTCATTTGATTAGAAGGAAGTAAGCTAAAAATCTTTAGGTTTTATTAAAAATTCTAGAGTATTTGTAAAATGAAAAAGAAGGTTGTAGAAATTCTCTTTATGGAGGTGTCTGAAATGGGATTTCTTTATTTGAGGAGAATTAGGGCTGAAACTAAGGATATTTTCTTAATGTCTGTTGCAACCTCTGTGTGTGTGTGTGTGCACACGTGTGTGTGTGTGTGAAAGAGAGAGAGAGAGCATAAGAGCACTCCTGCACATTCTGTTTTCTCCAGAGCTGAATTAACAATGCTAGCATATTGATTGGAGGCTTTCTATCTAATTTGAGGTCCAAGGCTGTATCAAGGTTAAAAATGACAATTTCCTAAATAAGAAGTAAAAGAGCAATCTTTGTGCTTCAGATTCCAAGAAGTTAATTTTCTCTTACATTTTCTTAATTTCTTTCTGTGTGAGCAATGTGTCAGAAAGGACAAGTTCTGGAGGAATTTTAGGGCAAAAGAGCAGGGCCACTTCTCAACCAGTCAAAATTATCAGTGGAGAGGCCCATTTATCATTCACTTACTGTCTTTAGCTTGAAGAAGATGAGTTCTTGGGGTTGAGCGGGCTGGGGGAGGGTACAGATGGCAAAAGAATGGTGGGACAGACAGAGCTTTGAACTGGTACTGACAAAAGCCAGGGCAGATGGGATTCACATGGATGTGAGTTTAGGTTCTCCAACTGCTTCTTAATGTCAAGTTTAAATTTTTTCAGGTTCAATCATGTATTTCTGCAGTCTAAAGTATTCCTGCAAAGTTGAATATTCCTACCTAGACTAACACGTAGGAATTTTTCAGGTCTAAACTCAATGACACTTTCTCCAGGAAACGTTATTTGATCTCTAAATCAGAATTTAAAAAAATTTTCCTCTCTTAGTAAAATTCCTGCTCTTTTTCTTCAGAGAAACATATGTATAGAAATCCATGTATATGTATAGGAATATAAGGTATAATTACGTATTAAGATCTCTTGTTAAAAGTTTCTCTCCCATATGGGATCATATCCTGTAGCAGGGCAGGTACCATATTTGGAAAAAGTGGCACCAGGTGGTAGACAGCCAATCCATATTTCCTCAGAGAATAACTCAGTAAATATTGTCTCCTTTTCTCATATTGGAATTTGTGAGTTTCCTTGTCATCATTTCTAATTAAACTTTGATCGGCATTATTTCTCATCAGTTTAGATTAAACATTTTGTAGTTCTTCCTTCATTGCCAAGGGAATTTAATATTTAAAGGAGTTCGATAATGAGATGTTTTGCAAAGAAAAAGGTCCTTTGATTGTATAAACATTCCATATTCTTTTCAAGGCTAAATTTCTTTTCTCAAGATATTCCCTTGTTTATGGGCTTTTCACTGCTAGGGCCATGTCCTTTCACAACTGCTGAAACCCACTTGTATTTCAGTAAAGGACATTGCCACCTTCTGACACTCCCACGATACAGTTGAATGGGATTTGGGGAGATTTGTTTCCTTTTTGCTTGTGGATGGCTACAGGCAGTCACTGTCCTTGTAACCTCTAAACGCGCGATCGCTGTCAGGCCAGAACCCTCTAGCTACTGTTCCACCCTTATGCCACATGAAGCCCTGGGAGAAAGAGGACACAGATTCATTAGTACCACTTACTCTTAAGCCAGAAGATATCCTGTTAGTATGACAAGATACAATGAAATCCACTACCCAGTTTGCTCAACTGATCAGAAAGTTGGGGTTCCCCAATTCAGATGCACGCACTGATACTCTCTCCTGGGAAACAAAACACAGCTGAGTCAACAAAGCCAAACACTTTGACTTGGCCGTGCTGTCACCTCTGGTGACCATCCAATTTGTCTTTTTCCTCTTATTCACCGGTATCTCAAATAATTGGGTATCTATTTAAAACGCAGTGGGCTCTAAATACCAGGTGGTATTTAGAGGTCTTCTCACGTTACAAGAAATCTGGATGTTGGTTGTTGCCGATGTTCTCTCAGTGGCTCACAAAATCAGGACTTTGGGGCTGGGGGTCTCTGTGACTGTCATGGTCCTACCCACATGGCTGTTAGAGGACTACTGTGGCTTCCAGCAGCCTCTTTTCTAACCCACAGGTGCAGGGGCAAGTGGCAGGGGATAAGAGCTCACTCCCACTCTCTTAGCTAGGAGGGAGCTTCCATTACCTCCCCCTACATTTCACTGACCAGAATTGGGTTACATGACTGTTGCAGCTGGAAAAAAAAAAAATGATTAATCGGTTGTCCAACTCTTAGAGTAAGTAAGAGACAGTGGAGAAGGGAATTGAAAATGGGTTTTGAATAGGTACCGGAGAACCCACGACGGGTCCTAAATGGGGACTCTGTCCAACCCTTTATAATTTGCTTTATTACAGGACTAAAGCTGCATTCTTGGTGGTGACCTGCTCTCATACCTTAGTATGTGCCTCCTCTGCTTGGTGTCATACCTGTCATCTGAACTTTCCTTGAAAAACATTCAGCACAGAATCAGCAATCACCCATTTATATGGTAGATTAAACGTATCAGCACAGCATATACTATTTTTAAAAGACTATACTTTTCTTATTATTTTCAAATGTTCCCCCTTCCCAAATAGGGTGTTATTTTCCTTTTGCTATAATTTCTAGAGTAGTAAATGTAGACGTTTATAGCAGGTTGCAGTAATTTGTTATTTATATAAATAAAGTAAGATCAGTAACCTCATGATTTGGGACATTCAAGAGAATGCTATGGTGAACTTGTCTATATTTATTATATTTTGAAAAGGTAATATGAGATAGAAGTGCCCCTCACCCACCCAGCCTTTCTAAAGTACACAGTTTAATCAAAATCTCTTCATGCTAGAGATGTTATCCTATACTAGTAACTCACCACTCAATCACAGCATTTTGGGTTTATTCATCAACTCTTAGCACATGACCTGTCACTGAATTTCTACCTGTGGTATTTTAAGTCACTAGTGCCCTTGAAGGGCAAGATGGATTCACATTTCGTTTCACCAAGAATGAAAAGAAAAATGGACAAATGTTTTTGGTAATTGTTGGTAGTTCAGTATGTAAAGCTATAAAGTCACCTAATATACTAAACTTCCACATGAAAGAAAGAAAATAGAATCTGCATAATCTTCCTATAATTGTGATTAGGTGCTGAAATTGATTGACCTGAACGATTTAAATTTTTTCATCTGTATATAATTAATAATAAATGAATTCTGCAAGCTGAACAATTTTTTGGAAATTCATTTATTTGATAGCCTTGATTTGACCTCTTTGAAAATACCCTGTATTTTGTGTTTGTTTGTTTGCTTTTTGTTTGTTTCTTTGATTGGGCCCTGGTAATTGCTCATGCACAGAAGTTCTTACTGACTCAATGATGCTTTCTCTTTTGCATACAAATGTTCTTTCTAATTTTAGTTTTTGTTTTTTTTTTTGCTGTCATCAAATGTCCATGTGTCATGATCTACAAACATGAAGACGGTGCTCATCCAAAGAGAGTTCAGTGTTAAAATATATAACAAAGTTAGGACTTCCCTGGTGACGCAGTGGTGAAGAGTCCGCCTGGCAATGCAGGGGACTCGGGTTTGAGCCCTGGTCCGGGAAGATCCCACATGCCGCAGAGCAACTAAGCCCATGAGCCACAACTACTGAGCCTGTGCTCTACAGCTGACGAGCCACAACTACTGAGCCCGTGAGCCACAATTAGTGAAGCCCATGTGCCTAGAGCCCATGCTCCTCAACACGAGAAGCCACCGCAATGAGAAGCCAATGCACCGCAATGAAGAGTAGCCCCTGCTGGCGACAACTAGAGAAAGCCTGCGTGCAGCAACAAAGACCCAACACCAGCCAAAAATAAATTAGTTAATTAAAATATATAGGAAAGTTAATCAAGCATATATTTAAAGATGCGTATAATTGTTTTTGTGCTGCATGGTGATTGGGCATAAGTGGTAAGTTACTCATATCATAGCAATGGAGGCTCTATTTAGAGGCAGGCCCAGCATTTTTATAATCAGTGGTGAGAAGAAGTTGAAAGTGAAAAGAGTGAGAATGGGGAGGTAGTTTGTGGAAAGCCTCTTCCCGATCATAGCCTTAAGAAAAGATACCTAGCACCCCAAGGTCTTTCCTATATTGATTTCCCCAGGATTTAGAGGGACCAGCATGTCAATCTACACTGGAGCTTCTTAAGCACTTAGATGTGGGTCTCCTGTGCTGATCATGTTGAAAAGAAAAACTGATTAAAGGAATAAAGTGTCCAACAACTATCAACAGGTCAAGTAGGAAAAATACCAAACCAAACCAAAAAAAAACATTTTCCACTTTTAATTATCTTGGCATATCACCCCTAAAAGCAGTGGCCATTTGTGTTCTTGTGAGGAAAAGTCAGAAAGTATGTGCTCTTACCTTGCAAAGGCAATGTATTACCAGTTGTAGTGTGTAATTCTATTCTTCAGAAGCCTAGGTGATCATGATGGTAGATCTCCTAATTACATATTGTCCTTCTGCATGTTCCTGATGGGGGAAGGGAGATGGGTCCTTAAATTTATTCAGTGACCTTTGGTCCCTCACTGGTCTCAGCTGTGAAGTCATTGGTCTGGGCTGCTCTCTGGGTGGTGACCACTAAGCTGGGACTGGTCCCATCCCTGGTCATTCTGCTGCTCATCTTCAGCTGCTGTAGCTCATGGTTGTCTCTCTTCACGTGGTCTGGGCTGCAGGAACCCCCTGGCTGATGTGGCCTTACTCGGCTCCCCTCCTGAGCCCCTTCAATTTGACACTGGTTTTGATGTTCCATCTCAACCCGTTGCTCTTGTAGATTGAATGGCAGAACCTCTGGTTTGTTCACATCTCACTCCATATCCAAAGGGCATGTGCAAACTTCTGGGTCTCATCTTACCTGAGACAGCTAAAATTCAGCCTTCCCTCTGCCAGATTGACCCCCCTCCCAATACTGCTGCAAAGATGCAAGGCACTCTCCTTCTAGAATCCTACATGTGACAAAGAGCCAAGCTCTCTACCTTCTGTGTTCCCATAGGTTTATCTATCACATTTTCTCCAACCAAGAATAAAGACTGAAGATAGATTAACACACACACACGTCTCATCCCCCACCTCTCCTTCCTCAAGCCCCTTATTTGGCTGCAATCCCTTTAATGCTGAAAGAAGTTAATTTCTATTTGTCTTTTCTATTCTCCCAGGAACTCCCTGCACACCCTTGGGCCAGGAAGGAGGGCTTTTGGGGTCCCTAATACCTTAGCCATACTGGAGGATGGGGGGAATGATAGAGAAAAACGAGTTGACCAGTAAATAACTCTAGGCTGGAAGGTATTTAAAAAAATAGTCTACCTACTTACAATCGCCCTGTAATAAAACTTCCCCATGTTTTAGTGGATATGCACTCTTATTTAGGGGTCACTTCTCCCTTTTCCCAAAATGCAAGAGCTAAATCTTTGCCTTGAATCTGCTCTCTGATTTTCCCTGGCCCCCAGAGCCTCCGAGGGTGGCTGGGTGAATCTGGGGCTGGTCACGTCCTATGTCTAGGGACAGATCTTAGACCCGAGGAAACCCATGCTTTCCCAATACTGGTCCTTCAGGGATCCTGGCCATGTGGGCAGGTGGTAGAGCTTCCCTTGAACAAAGATGAGTCTCAGGTGGTCTTGCTTAGCTGGAGAAGCAATGTATCCCCAGTTCAAAGACAGCAGGCTCTATGAGATGCTGTCTCCAAGTCCAAATTTACCTCCATGGTCTCTTTGGCCTTGATTCTGTGACCCAGAAGGGAAACAAATGACAGCTGAGTTAACCTCCCTGAGACTAGAATGTCTCCACTCTCTCTCTTTGTGCACTTCTCAAGCCAACCTTTGCTTCATATTTATCAGCTCTGGAAACACTTATTGGCTTAAATATAGCTATGGAGTCTGCTCTCTTTCTCTGAAGCATAATTTTTGAAATACATCCTGGGCCCAGGTTGCTAGAATAAGGCTTCCTTCTCCTCAATGAGGTTCAGTCCTTTCGAAGAGAAAGGGCCTTACTTCCCTTCCCCTTCCTTTCTTTAATCTGCTAATTGTCTGTAGTTGCCTGCATACAAAATTTTTCTTCATTGTGCTGGCATCAAGAAGCTTCAACGCTCAAATTCTCCTCTGGGTATTTGTTACCTGTCAGCGGTGTAAATATGTGATTCCCACAGGGGCTTAAGGATCCCAAATGGGTGCCATCATGCAGCCAATTTGCAGATTTTTTCACTCATATGTGGAAAGAAAATGTAGCTTATTTAGTTGGTCTGCTTTTCCTCAGAAGGCTAAACTTTGTGTGATGCAATCATTTAAACAGCCCTTTTAGATAGTACTCATATCTAAAACAAACTAAAAATAAAAAGGCACGTTTCCTTATATTTCCACATAGCTCCTGTCCAAGAGGGCATCTGTGTGTTTGGTGGGGTGATATACCTTGATAAGGGAGGGGAGATGGTGTGCTTGGATCCATAGGGTGCTTTACAAATAATAAATGTAGTAGCAATAAATACAAAACTTATAATACACATACATAATACTTAATGTAATGCATTGATACACAATAGCTTTAGCTATCTAGATCTCTGTATTTTTTCATCCATCTGTCCATCTAGCCATCCATCCATCCATCCATATAGACAATGCTTTATGTTGTTTATAAAGCACTTAAAGAATGTCTTGGCAGGGGCTGCTTCCTGGCCTTGCATCCACCCAGGGCTGACAGTCCCATTTCTGGAGGCCTCCAGCTGTTTGCTGCTGCAGCCTGAGGCTGGTATGTCCCAGCCCCATTTGTTTTCTTACTCAGCTTGGTCAGGCCTCACCATCTTTCCTGCTTTTTTTTTTTTTTTTGCGGTACTTGGGCCTCTCACTGTTCTGGCCTCTCCCGTTGCGGAGCACAGGCTCCGGACGTGCAGGCTCAGCGGCCATGGCTCAGGGGCCCAGCCGCTCCGCGGCATGTGGGATCTTCCTGGACCGGGGTACGAACCTGTGTCCCCTGCATTGGGAGGCAGATTCTTAACCACTGCGCCACCAGGGAAGCCCCTTTCCTGCTTTTGCTCCTCACTGGTTCTGTAGACTATCCTGCCTCTGCCTGCCCCTCCTCCCCATCAGATCCCTGTGAACCAGACGGAGCATAAGCTGGGCTGTTTCTTCCATTTCCAGTCAAGATTTCCGTGACATAATAACTGCTTCCTCTCCTGGGGCATCAGTGATCTGAATCCTGAATGCTTGGTTTGCTAAAGGATTTAGAAAACACAAAATTCCTTCAAGCCAATTGCCTGACTGCAAAACCCCTATTTTGAATATGAGAAAATGAAAATAAATTCTTTAATTCTCTCTCCGTTCCTAACATAATAACCTTAATGTCTTCTCCCCACTTCCAGTAGGCGGTTGGACGCCTCAGGAAAGCTAGAGACAAAGTCCTGTGTGCAGAAACACAAGAGAGGAAAATACATTAATAATTCTTTTTTGCGGTATACATTAATAATTTTAAGGCTAATTACTTAAGTATACAGAGTGTTCAGTAGTGAATAAAATGGAGCAATCTCTGTTTCATGGAGGTTATAGCCTGGTGAGGGAAACAGATATTATATAAATATGCATATACTGCTAGTTTGTGGTTCATGCTTTGAAGGAAAGCAGCTGGTAGAGAGAATGACCGGTTGACAGTGGTGGGAAGTGCAGGTTAGACAGTGGATCAGGAAAGGCCTCTCTGAGAAAGTGACAGAGGCCTGAGGATGAACAGACATTGGTCAGGCACAGCACAGGGGAAGAGCGTTCCAGGCTGAGGGAACATGTGGGATGGTTCTAAGGTGAGAGGGCGAGAAAAGACCAGCAGTGGCTTCCTTCCCATCTCACTCAGGACAGAGGCCACGTCGTCCTCTCATCCACAATGCTCTGCCATGTGTAATTCCCCATGACCTTTCCAACCTAATGCTATGGTGTCCTTTTCTCTCTCTGACCTCATACCTTCCTTCCTTCCTCTTAACTCCCTCTGAAAGAGCCACATTTGTCCCCTCCCGTTCCTCAAACACGCCAGGCAGGTTTCTACCTCAGGGCCTTTGCAACTGCCATTCCCTGGCTGAAGGTTCTACTGCCAGGGAGCTGCAGGGATCACGTTTCACTTTCTTCTGGTTTTTACTCACAAACCTCTCTGTAACACCTGTCGTGGTCACCTTATCTAAAACCACAGTTCCTCCTACACTTTAAGTCACTCTTCTCTGCTTTTAGTGTTCTTCTTAACACCATCATCTAACGAACTGTATATATTTTATCTATCTATCTATCTATATACCTATATATATACTTATTTACTTTGGCCATGCTGCATGGCTTGTGGGATCTTTGTTCCCCGACCAGGGATCAAACCCGGGCCCTTGGCAGTGAAAGCGCAGAGTCCTAACCACTGGACTGCCAGGAAATTCCCTAACGAACTGTATATTTTATTCATGTATCTTATTTATTGTCTGTCCCCCACGTAATGTAATCTATGAGGGCAGGAATATGTGTCAGTTTTAATTGCTACTGTATCTTAGCAATTAGAATATTGCCTGGCACGTAGTAAGCATTCAATACACATTTGTTGAATGAATAAATGAGTGGTTGACACTCTGTTTTTTTGTTTTTTGTTTTTTGTTTTGCGGTACGCGGGCCTCTCACTGCTGTGGCCTCTCCCATTGCAGAGCACAGGCTCCGGACGTGCAGGCTCAGAGGCCATAGCTCACGGGCCCAGCTGCTCCGTGGCATGTGGGATCCTCCCGGACTGGGGCACGAACCCGTGTCCCCTGCATCGGCAGGCGGACTCTCAACCACTGCGCCACCAGGGAAGCCCGACACTCTGTTTTTTGGTGCACTTGTTTCTTGGTTTGTTTTCTTCCCTGCCTCATGGTGTTTGCTCTAATTCAGTACCCCAGTGCTCTCTTATGGGTTTAACCCACTCTGCAGCATCTCCGGTTCTTTGCTTCTGATTTCCCAACATCTTCTGGGTTTTTACATGGTGAGTCAAATTCTGTTCCTTCTTTCTTGCCTTTATTGATTATTTGTGGGGCACCTGATACTGAGCAGGACCCTGTGGGGCTCCTGAGCACAAAAGCCTTCCTGTGTCCTCCATTTTTGATTATAGGAAATAGGCTTCATTCAGCCTCCATGACCTTCCCTGAGTTCCAAAGGGCCAGTTCAAATAGCTGCTAATTAGGGAAGGGAGGGGATGTGGAGACAAGGGAGGAGCAGCCAAGAAACAATAGTGCAGCCTTGGGGCAGGGTCCTGGTTCCCCCTCAGGGATACACATAACAATAACTTTGAGCAGTTTTGCAGATACTGAAACCTGTATCAGGTGGGAGAAATTAATGGTATGCTACCCACAGGCACGTAGACCTGAGACCGGTTGGAAACAGAAGGTTGATGATGCCACCAACCTCCCACTTACCTCCCCATCAACCAATGAGAAGAATGTCCAGGAGCTGACCACGCCCTCTTTGAACCATTACTATAAACCTTCTCACCACTCCCTCCAGGTTGGGACACACAGTTTTGAGGGCATTAGCCCACTGTGGCCCCATTTGCCTGGCAAAGCAATAAAGCTATTCTTTTCTTCTTCACCTAAAACTGTGTCTCTGAGAATTAATTCAGTGTCAGGTTACAGAAATCAGATTCAGCTTCACACCTACTATGTACCAAGCACTGTTCTGGACACTGGTGACATGATGATGAGGAAGACAGTATCTCCGTCTTCACAAGCTTAGACTTTAAGCCAGATTTTTTCCCCAGAGATTCTGTGTTGTGACAAACACATCACCCCTGACTCTCTGCTGCCTCTACCTGCTATAGGGCAGCTGTAAGGGCAGTGGTAAGCCTGGCTGGGCATTTGCTATTGAAGTCACCAAAGGTGGTACCACAGAGTAGGATGTAGGAGCCAGAAATGAGAGATGAGCCTGTCTGGTGCAAATCTTGCAGAGAGAGGCAGAGATGCTTGGGCAGCTCCACCCCAAGGAATTACTCTGCTGTGAGGGGGCAGTGAGGTGAAGTCCCTAGTTGTAGATAAACACAAGCTGGCCATCCAATTTCCCACTGCTGTTTCACTTCCTCTTTACATGAAGGTAATTTACAGGAAGATAATTTATTCTGAATTTGTTCTTAGATAAATTAGGATGGCCACTGAGGAAGAATGGCTACATCTGTGTAGACCGTAAAGAGCAATGAAGAATTGCCATCCCAATTCCCATAAGCACATGGTTTTACAAAACTTGATTGCTCACAGGACACGCCATTTGAAACACACATATTGTACACTCTAAATGACACACTTCCAATGTGGCAAATGCCAACAGAAAGTTAACAGAAAAGTCTGACAGGTACCCTTAGCTGGCACCAATGCCTTTCTGTCAGGGGGGCAGGGGAGTCCTTATATATACCTTATATATCACAATAATTCCTATGAATGAAATTGGAGATATAGTATTGTATACATTCAAAATATTGAAAGATAGCTGAAAGTATTTTAGGGATGATTAATTTTTATTAGCATACTATAGTGTAAGCTGATAAGTTAGAGGGTCCCTGGAGAAAGAGAACAAGGAATAGCTTAGGAATGGCCTAAGCCATTTAGTGATCTAAGCCTGGGCACAAGGCTTGCCCTTGAACAAGTCTCAGTAATTAAAGATCTTAAGGGAAGGGAGGGAATGCAGAAACAAGGGAGAAGCAGTCAAGAAACAATAGTGCAGCAACGGGGCAGGGTTCTGGTTCCTCAAGGGATGTACATAATAACATGTCTTTGAGTTTTGCAGGAACTAAGGTCCCTAACCAGGTGGAGGATGGAATGATGGTGTTGACTCTCCTGACGTTAATCAACTACAGGTTGGACACTCTGGGCCTTTGCCCTGATTCTGTGCTGAATTCTCCTCTGCTCAAGCCCCCTCATGAATATGCATTGACCTTGAGCTTAAAACTTCTCCAATTTTGCTGTTCAGGGAGACGCTGCTTTGGGAAAGATCCCAGGTGTTCTCCTTGCTGCAAATAATAAACCCTTCTTTCTCCCAATCTTTGGCTTGGTTGTGTCTATTGGCTTGACACCCACCAAGAAGGTGAACCCAGTTTTTGGGTAACAATAGCTCATGAAAAAGGATTAGAAACTTTATTTATATAGTATTTTATATATTATAACTTTATTATATAGTTATTCAGCCATTACATTTTAATGAATGTACAGTGTTTCAACACGTAACTGAATCCTAGTAGCTAATGTTATTTTGATAGTTTAGGTTGGACCACATAAAATTCTTATCTAATAAATGTCAGGTGTTTTACTATAATAATATCAAATTTTAGAGTAATTAGAGAACCACAGACCTTTTTAAGGTCTATTTGACAAAATTGACTGCCATCACACTGCCTATTACAGTTTTATAAGTGTAAGCTCCTCCAGGGTAGGGACAAAATTTTATTCATCTATGTGTGCTCAAACAATGTAAAAGCACCACCATGTAGACCCCACATGTAGAAGGTATGCAGTATGGGTAGAATTAACTAAAGAGCTGGCATGTAAACTGGCAGGCCTAGAGAAACACAATTCACATGAAAGGTGGCAATAGGCGTAGACTCTGAAGCCAGACAGGCTGAGTTCAAGTCCCAACTTTGTTTCTTACTTGACTTTGAGTCTCAGTTCCTGCTCTAAGAAATGCAGATAATGACGCCAAAAGCTCAGCTTCTCTGTACACTGGCGCTTAATGGAATCGCAGAGACAGAGTTTCTTTCTTTCTTCTTTTAAAAAAATTAATTAATTAACTAATTAATTTATTTTTGGCTGCGTTTGGGTCTTCCTTGCTGTGCACAGTCTTTAGTTGCAGTGAGCGGGGGCTACTCTTTGTTGCGGTGCGCAGGCTTCTCATTGCAGTGGCTTCTCTTGTCGCAGAGCACAGGCTCTAGGCATGCGGGCTTCAGTAGTTGTGGCTCACAGGCTCTAGAGCACAGGCTCAGTAGTTGTGGCCCACGGGCTTAGTTGCTCCACGGCATGCGGATCTTCCCAGACCAGGGCTCGAACCTGTGTCCCCTGCATTGGCAGGTGGATTCGTAACCACTGCACCACCAGGGAAGCTTGGAGACAGAGCTTGGGGTGAAGTAGAAAAGAATAGCTTTTTTACTTTGCCAGGCAAAAGGGGACACAGTGGGCTCCTGCGTTGAAAAACTATGTGTCCCAACCCAGGAGAATCTGATGAGGAGTTTTTTTTTTTTTTTTTTTTTTTTTTTTTTTGCGATACGTGGGCCTCTCACTGTTGTGGCCTCTCCTGTTGTGGAGCACAGGCTCCGGACATGCAGGCTCAGCAGCCAAGGCTCATGGGCCCAGCTGCTCCACGGCATGTGGGATCTTCCCAGACCGGGGCATGAACCCATGTCCCCTGTATTGGCAGGCGGACTCTCAACCACTGCACCACCAGGGAAGCCCTGATGAGGAGTTCTATGGTGGTAGTTCAGGGGTGGGGTTGCTGACAAGATGAGGGTGTGTGCAGGGTCTCAGGTGGTCCATCTCCTAATCTTGATGAGCTTCTCTGGCCCCTGCAATCTGGCCTCAGGTGGTTTCTTGGCTGCTCCTCCCTTGATGAGCAACTGTTCGAATCTGCCCTTTAGAACTCAGGGAAGGTCATGGAGGCTGGAGCCTTGTCTACAAGAAACGGGGGACAAGAAAAAGAGGCCTCTGTGCCCAGGAGCTCCACAGGGCTCTGCTTGGTTTCAATAATAATAACACCTACCTCACAGGGTGGTGGTGACGATTAAATGAGTTAATTAAAACATGGAAAGCATGTAGAATGGTCTCTGGTACATGGGATGGACACAGTAATATTGTTGCAGGAACGGGGACCCCTTCCAGGGACCACAGGTGGGCTCTTGTCTAACACTCAGAAATGAATTGTCTGAGGAGACTCAGGTGCTGACAAAGCAAGAGACTTTATTGGGAAGGGGCTCCGGGGCGGAGAGCAGCCGGGTCAGGGAACCCGGGAGAATTGCTCTGCCGCGTGGCTCGCAGTCTCGGGTTTTATGGGAATGGGGTGAGTTTCCGGGTTGTCTCTGGCCAGTCACTCTGACTCAGGGTCCTTCCTGGTGGTGTGTGCATCACTCAGGCAGGATGGATTCCAGCGAGAAGGGTTCTGGGAGGTTGGTAGGACATATGGACTGGCGTCTCCTCTCTCCTTTTGACCTTTCCCGAATTCTTCCATTGGTGGTAGCTTGTCAGTTCCGCTTTCCTTACCAGGAGCTCCTGTTGTAAGATAACTCATGCAAGTGGTTACTACTGTACCTGACCAGGGCGGGCGGTGTAGGTTAACGGTTCCCCTAACAATATTAGCTACTATTATGTGAGGTAAGCCCACATACTCAAAGAAGAAATATAAAATATAGGACTAATAAGCACTTTTCCACCCCTTCCCCCTACACATCTTTTTCCAGACACATGCACACACACACATCTTCGCACATACATAAACCACTCATAAAAATGAAAAGAGAAGAGCTTCCTTCACAGGATACCAAGAAAAAGCCTTAATTCTCTCCTGGGGATACAGATGTAATGTCTGCCCTTTTAAGTGAACCCAACTTGCCCTTTTGAGCCTGAGCTGGGATTACTTAAAAGGCTTTGCAAGGCCTCCAAGCTCCATTCCTGGACTGGTTCCAGGTCATTTTCTATCTGCCAGGAGTGCTAATCCTTGTTCTTGGTGTGATTAGATCATCATCTTTTCAGATAATAATTTTTGTGGCTTGCTCCCTGCATCTTTTCTTTAAAAATGCCCCATGACAATCTCTCTCTCTCTCTCTCTCTCTCTCTTTCTCCTTCCGCTGCCCCATACAAGCTGACCCTAGACTCTCAGCTCTGCTTGCTTCAGTGGCTGGGGGTGGGGGTGGTGGTGGCAGGGTTGGAGGTGTGGTTAGAATGGAAAGCGCTAGTAACCTGCAAAGTGTCTTGACTTTCTTTGCTCAAAATCTAAGCCTGCACGATAATTAGAGGTTTTGTAAAGTTGCTAGAAAGGTGAAGTGAATGTGTGCGGGTGAAATGGTTTAGAAGAAACACAAGGGGAGAAAGATTTCCTGCAGTTTTTTGAAAGGTTCTATTGGATTGTGACAGGGTTTGCAATCTGAAGGTTTTACCAGTAAAAGAGACCTGAACATTGCTCCCTGACAAACATGCCAGCATTGGACGTGATTCCAGGAGGACTGTCTGCACAGTATGCTGGGAAGCTGGAATCACAGGCACCTCATTAAAGATTTCCACATGCAAAGCTTGGGTTGGAAGAGCTGACAGAAGTCAGACACATGGACAAAGACTATGGGATTCTCCAAGTGATCTATGTAGACAGTAGAGTAGAATCCATGTGCCCCTGCCGTAGGCTTTGGTGATGCAGAAAGCTCTGGAACATCAACAAAATGCCTGTGCATGGAGAATCTCTAAGAAATGACATACAGTTTCCCACCTGTCTGATGGGATGGGGCTCAAAATAGATATTAAGTTGATATATGCAAAATAAAGAGGTCTGATGGCTCTGGCAGGGGTTTTCACCTTGCGGTGTCTTTACCTTTTCTTCTGCTACCAAAACCCGGGCCCCCTTTAGAGGGATTATATCTTCTCCATTTGAGGACGCTTGATGGAATCGTTGATCGTGTCTTCCTATAGCAAAGCAGGGAGGGCACAAGGTCCAGATTAGACCAGTTAGACTCCCCCTCTTAGGACTTTGATTCTTGAGAGGAGTGATGCAAGTACCAAGAACTGTTGGATCTGATTGATTTGTTTTAGAAGTCCTTAGTTCCAGCCAACTAGATGGGTTGCCCTGGGTTCTGCCCCTCACAAGTTTCGTGCTTCAGGTTTACCGTGGATTCTGAGCATCTTCCTCTTCAATTTAGAAAGGCTTTTAGTAGAAATACAAAGTTAAGAAGAATTGGCATTTGGGGTTCCAACTCCTAAAACTAACAGTTCTCCTAAGTGTTATACTGTCCCACTGTACATGGCTTTGGATTGAGGAACTGGTGACGAACTGCAGCTGTAGTTGGCCTTGACTCTTTGCCAGGATATGCATTTTGGCATCTCCTTTAGTTTCACACACTGACCCTTCTTTTCCCTATATCAGCCCAAGTGATTGATTCTTTCCACTCTCCTTGTCCCAGAATCTGCTTTATAGGGAGGAGGACCAGAGAGGTGGCCAGCTGACCCCAAAACTCCTGATGAGTTAGAAGATGATGAGGTATCATCTTCAGTATGTCCCAAGATGAGATTTACTTCATTAATATCCAGTTTTCAAAACATTAGCATGAACAAATCTTGCTCCCATCAGAGGTTGATATCAAGAGCTGGATTAAGTTTTGTCCCCAAACCAAAGTGTTTTAAAAATGATTTTTCTTTTACCCTTTGGTGTCATTTCCTTTTATTTGAGTTGTAGCTTTTGTTTGCTATACAAATGCCATGATAAAATTTTTATTTTACTGAAAATTATTCATCTTAAAATATCAGTGAATTCACAATTGCAACCCAATTTTGAATATCTTCATTTATTTTTTTGTCAAAAATTTACTTTGAATATATATCAGCGTTGTTTTGAATCATTCAATAATAAATTTAATTTTATACTTGTTAGATACATATTTTCTTTTTTTTTTTTTTCTTTTTGCGGTATGCGGGCCTCTCACTGTTGTGGCCTCTCCCGTTGCGGAGCACAGGCTCCGGATGCGCAGGCCCAGCGGACATGGCTCACGGGCCCAGCCGCTCCGCGGCATATGGGATCCTCCCAGACCGGGGCACGAACCCGTATCCCCTGCATCGGCAGGCGGACTCTTAACCACTGCGCCACCAGGGAGGCCCAGATACATATTTTCTTGATTTTGAGTGTTTCCATTCCTCCCTTTTGGCAATTTAATCATTAATATTTAAATATGATTGTGGTGGTAAATATAACTACGTTTTTTCAAAAACCATAGAACTGTACACCACAAAGAATGAATTTTACAGTATATAAATTTTTTAAAAATGCAAAAAAGCAGGTTTTTTACTTTCCAGTCTCTTGCACAAACTTATAAAATAAGGAGATAAAAATAAACTCATTGTTTTGTGTAAGTCCTCAATATTCATAGTGGGCAAGCAAGAATTTAATTAGTTACATAGATGTACACATAGATCTTGACACTCAAAGTACTAAATTCATAAATCTATGTTAACCATTTGAAGTATAAAAGGATGAATGGAGGGCTTCCCTAGTGGTGCAGTGGTTGAGAGTCCGCCTGCCGATGCAGGGGACACGGGTTCGTGCCCCGGTCCAGGAAGATCCCACATGCCGCGGAGCGGCTGGGCCCGTGAGCCATGGCCACTGAGCCTGCATGTCCGGAGCCTGTGCGCCACAAAGGGAGAGGCCACAGCAGTGAGAGGCCCGTGTACCGCAAAAAAAAAAAAAAAAAAAAAAGGATGAATGGAGAAAGTGAATTTTAAAAACATTAATTTCTGATAAGGCTCTAGGGCAAAAATTTGTGAAAGTAAAGAGTAAGGGTAACCCATACAAAGATACAAGGCACTATCAAGAAATATCTATGCATAGTGAGAGAGCAAATCTTTGCATTTTGTTTTATAGGACTGTCTTTGTTTTCAGTTCTGGTTTACCACTGCTCCTGAAATAAGTTGAAAAAAAGTAGGCATTTAAAAGTTCAGGTACCAGGCTTCCGTGGTGGCGCAGTTGTTGAGGGTCTGCCTGCCGATGCAGGGGACACGGGTTCGTGCCCCGGTCCGGGAAGATCCCACATGCCACGGAGCGGCTGGGTCCGTGAGCCATGGCCTCTGAGCCTGCGCGTCCGGAGCCTGTGCTCTGCAACGGGAGAGGCCACAACAGTGAGAGGCCCGCGTACCGCAAAGAAAAAAAAAAAAAAGTTCAGGTACCATGTGTATCGGGAATTACCAACAAATCAGATCTATCAAATATACTAATGGCTGTACTCAGGATTCAACAGATTGCAAATGACAGAGACCCAACTTCAACTGTATTAAACAGGATAGTTTACTGACCCACAGAACTCAGAAGATAAAAGAAAAACGTGTAGGAAACTGAGATAATACAAAAGAGCAGCTTATCACATCAAACTTAAGTGAATTTGACACCTTACTCTTTCAAGTTTTATCAATAATTTCAAAGATAAAAGTAATTGTGATGCACAGATGAAGCAAGGAAATGATCAGGACCACCAACACAGGTCCACACAGCTTTTTTTTTTATCACGCTTGGATGTACTCTGGCCTGGATTATATTCGAGTTCTGTAAATAATGCATGAGGCTATATTACTCACAAAAAGACTATTGTTTGGTTATGAAACATCTCTATTTTGTACCCAAATAGTTACATAGCTTACGTGAGATTTTCTGGAGAGCCGTACATCTGTAGATTCCAGATTTGTTAAGTGACCCTACATAGACCAGGAAGATCCTTCCAAAGACATTACGTAGATGAAGATTCTCCTCCTAGTAAATATTATTGATGTATTTTCCAGAAGTGTTTACAAGTACATTTGACCAGGTCACCTTCCTCATTTCTTCTCTGGAGATGCCACTTCCCCAATGCCCACATGAAAGAATGGGTGTAGTCCTGCTGTTTCTTCCTTCCTGGAACTTCTTAAGTCAGAAACTCAGCCTCACCAAGTCTCTCTCTTTCTCTCCTCTCCCCTTCCCTGGCTTTATTTTGCAGATAGATTCTTTCCATATAGTTTGGAAGATGGCCACCAACAGCTTGATCTTAGAAATCCCAATAGAAAGAATTATTATTATTTTTTTGTTTCTTTGTTTCACTCTCAGAATCCTAGGGAAAATACTGATGTTCCCTGTTTGGGTCATGTGCCATCTCACCATTAGGGAATTCAAGCAGTGGATCAAATGGAATCAGGGAGCAAGTTCTGTTATTTAAGAAGAGAGATGGGAAAACTTCCTGGGCAGATAAAAATAATAGCCCTGAATCCACTAAAATGTCAATCATTTTTGTCTTAAACACAACCAGAGTTTAGTCAGAATCCTAGTATTTTGTTAATAAATATATTCTTAAAGATACTTTTATCTGTGATTATTAGGTATAAGTTTAAAGTAAGACTTTTGTTTAAAAATATCACACTAATGTAGAATAATTATTTTTCAAATTAGTTTTGTTGAAGGAGGTTATACTCTTCTTTAAAGCATTCTGCAAATATTTAAAAGATTTCTGAAATCTTTTATAAAAAAGCTTTCAAAATCAGTTTGTGAATTGCACAAGAAAATTTTTCTCATTACTTCATAACATGTTAAATTTTAATGTCTGTAGTCAAATGTTTTATCATTAGCATTTGTCTTAAGAGAAGAAGACTGAAAGTTATTAAGTATATAGCGACAGTGAAATAATTTCAGAAGTCTTTAGGGATCAGACCACTGCCAAATTAACAAACAATAATATTTTACTCTGCAACTGCAGACTAGTCCATAAAATGGAACACTGGATGTGGAGAAAGCAGTGGCAATAAATCCTTAAAACAAAAGTGTGCTGTTTGGCATGCATTTAAAAATAAAATTCATGGTCACTTTGGAACTGCCAAAAGATTTATTTCCAGTTTTGTTTCATAATATACGTTTTGATTATATGACGACGCAGTTGGATCTATCTTCAGCAGTAAATATACATATCTACAGTAGATATATATAAATATATAAATATAAATATACATATATATATATAAAGGATCATAGTACAAAAACGTGTGATTATAATGAAAAGTGTGGCCTCTGATCATTCTGTGTGATTGACTGAGAACTAATTATGTCCTAGTCACCATTTCATCCCACTACAGTCTTTGTATAGACAAGGATCACTTCTATTTATTTCACTAGAGACCTAAAGGCACCTGGTCTGAAAAGGTTGTTTTCACCCCTCCTGAAACTTTCAGGGACTTGTTTTTGTATCTTTGCAAATCAGCTTGGGAGCACCTTCAAGGGAGGTTTTGTTGCATTTTGTTTTTGATTTTTCCAAGAGGGCTGCTTGGGTTCTGAGGTGGAGGGAGTAAAGGGTCATTGCAAAGGAAAGGTGTGGCTTTGGGTCAATCCACCACCACCACTGAAACCACCAGCGGCACCAGCACCACAGCAAGTCAGCTCAGGCCTTCTCGGCCTCTAATTATGAGAGTAACAGAAATATGCTCTCCTGAGCACAGGGAAGAAAAATATAGATTTTCTCTAGATCTCCTCAGAGGAGTAACATTTCTGTTAAGATTTTGGAAGGATGAGTAAGGCTCAGCAGGAGGGCAGAGGAGAGTGGGGAGAAAAGATCTCCAGGCCAAGGTGATGCTGTGTAAAAAGTTCAGGAACTGGAAGCAGTTCACTGTGGACCAAGACCAGTGGCTTCAGGCCATGAAGCGTCCTGGTTTGTGAAGGAATTTGGACTTTATGAGATCTGAGGTCCATTTCAAATTGAGAAGCGTTATGAGCAGGCTGCAGTTTGGAAGCATCAGTCTTTCTGCAGCTAGAGGAGGGATGCAGGCAGATGTGGCTAGAATTAGGTTCTCCAGTATTTTCCATGTGAGAATAGATGAAAGAAGTGAGCTTATGCAGGGGTGGTGAGAATGGAAAAGTGAGGAGACACGTAGGAGCTATTACTGATAACTTATGATCTACTGGATGTGAGGATTGAAAGGGAGGCATACTTCCTGCTGCACCCAGAAAGATCATTGCAAAAAGTAATTTCGATGATCCAGTCACCTGGTTTAAAGTGCTTTCGTTGACTTCCCAGTGTTTTCAGACAAAGACAAAATTCCTTATCTAGTCATCTTTGCATCTCTAGTACTGAATATCTAGTAGACACAATAAGTACATGTATTCTTCATCTCGTCTCCTTCTCCCTGTTCTATGAACATGTGCCATTTAAATTGATATTCCCCTGAGGGCGGAGAGAGATTTTAAAGGAAAAAAACTGAGGTTACTGTCAGTGGCAGAATTGGCAAGAGCTCTGGGGACTCACAGGGCCAACCCTGATACACGTCTTGTCCAAATAAGATAATTAGGGTAAAATTCTCAATAACCTATAAATTATAATATAAATATAAAGATTATGATTATGCTCTTTTGCACATTTTACGTTTGCTGAGTTGGTCCTCGGTCTTTGGTAGAATATTAATCAACGTTTTTAGGGTGAGAGATATGAATGTTCTAATCTCAGCGTGACCGTAAGCTCAGACTATTTATTATTTTAAAGGACTTTTTTCATATAAGGGAAACCCAGGGGTACTTTTAAGTGTAGAATTTTGGCAAGGCCGTCTGATACATTCCTATAAATGAATGCCTTGAGGCTTTTTCTGAACATAGTTAACCCAGTGAGGATAAACCTTCTTAAAATTATGCTACATCAAATAAATATTGACATGCTTTTTAAGGTCATTTGATATAAGACTAGAATGTTAACAGGAGGCTAGATTTGATGCATTTTTTAAACCAATAAGTGGCACTGAAATTCACTGCATTTATTTTAGAGTATAAATCTTAAATAGAGGTTTTAAGGGGTCTTGAGACCAAAAGTTTTAAGACTGCTACAATAGACGACATTGCAAGCAAAACCATCTGGGTAATATTGAAATAAGTTGCACAGTCTCTCTGACCAAGTTTCATCATGTGTAAAATTATGAGTTAACACTACACATGTAATTATAATGCCAGGAGCACACATTGATATTGTGATATCTCAGTGATATTGTTTAGCTGTTACTGATACTACTGATACTACTCTATTTTCTCTGTGAGAAAGGAGGCAATAATATCTGCTAAAATCGATGGAGGAAGTGGTAGAAGTTTGACGAAAGGGGAGAAGATGTGATAAAGCCCTCCTGGAAAATGAGAATGATGGGCTTGATTAGGAAAACACAGGAGGCTTGCAGGGCAATTTTCAAAGACCTGTGGAGGTCAGTGACTTTGGATTTAGAGTAGAATCATGATCGTGTAACTTTTTTTCCCCTTAATAACACTCAGATGTCCAGAGAAGGAAAGAAAAGGCAAGCTGTTGAATTAACAGAATTGGGAATGTTTCAGTTGGTTTGCTCAGGACAAAAACATGGAAAATTGAGACTGAAGTGATGAATTGTGTTTTATTAACTGGGGAAGAAACGAAGGGAAGAAAGCAGGGGGATAAGTGATAGGGAGAAAAGAGAAGGATCATTAGATTTGAAGTCTTCGTTAGGGACAGCTGAGAGAGTTGGTAATATAGGAAGTTGGTTGGTTAGATGTTTGAAGTTTGGATTTTAGTGGTGGAGTAGTTCCACCTGATGAGAAGGCCTCGGGTACAGTCATGAGAGTGGGTGCCTGTCTTGGAGCAGAGGTGATGGCTACTGGAGATGAAGAAATCCAGAACCCAAGAGGATGGGTCTTCCATTTAGATATTAATGTGATTCTGGGTGATGGCACAAGTTGGAAGTCAGGTTCCAGAGTCTTCCATCTGTGAGGAGAGGGTAAAACATAGCAACAAGGAAGGATAAAAAGTGGCACTGCTACATAAAAACGAGGATGAATTATGTGAGTGAGGCACTGGGAAGCAAGGGGACACACCCCACCCCCCTAACCAAGACATGAAGGAAGTGTGGGAAAATGCGCAACCTTCACTTTCAAGTTTAAAGCAAACGGATTCTGCAAGGGGGTGGGGGTGATGTTACGTTTCAGCTAAGGACAGGCAGCAAACACACTAGAGGCTCAGAATGTGGAAGAATTTGTTCACAAAAGAATGGAATTCCAGAAGGCCAGTGGAAATAGACAAAGGAGGGTAGTACAGAACTTCACTGGACAACTAAAGGGACAACTTGTGGAGCAAACACGAAAAGTGGGATGTGACCGCACAAAATATGCGGGTAGCAGAAAGTTTCCAGAATTAGGCAAGAATTTTCTGTTTGAGTCAACTGATCCACTACCAGGTGGTAAGTTCATTTCCTTTTTCTTTTTAGATCTTTCTCTTCGCTTAGATTTCTCCTTTTCTGAAAACATAAAATTGAGGTGCCTTTTCCACCCTTTCCCTCCTTCTGTTCCCCCATTTTTTCTCTTCTCTCAGTCAGGTCCTCCGCCCAGGATTGGGAGACCCGCCCCCCGCGGAAGGGGGAGTGACGGGGCGGAGCGAACAGAAGTGGGCGGGTCCTCCCCTGTCGACGTGCTAACGTCAGAGGACATCCGGTCCGGCTCCTAGTGCCTGGAATCAGCTCTGTCAGCCTTCCTAAGGGCTTAGTAGCATTTTTTCCCCCCGGAATCGTGGTCCTCGAATTAGATCTGCAGCCGCCGCTGGCGGACCTCACGCCATTCCCTGACCCTCGGCCCCCGGAGTGAGCCCGGCTTCCCCGCGAGGGTGAGCGAGGTCGGCCCGGAGCGCGCGCGAGGGAGGGTGCCCCGCGGGCGGGGACGGCCGTCGGTTCCCCGAGTCGCGTGGCACCTCCGCCGACTCTCCCCTGGGCTCCCCCTGCACCCCGCTGGGTCCTCCGGCTGCAGGCTTTGCCTCCAAAGCCGCAGTGGCCCCGGGCCTGTTTTCTCATTTCGTGACACGGGCCACGTCCTGAAGAAGTGGGAGCGTTCCTGGAGAAGGGCTTAAACCCGTATAACGCTAAGAAATAGAATTAACTTTTAAGTTTACAAAACAAACTAGAGGGGAAAAAATGAGGCTCAACTTTCCCAGCGGGTTCTCCCCGGGGGACGCAGAAAATTCAGCCGGTGATCACCCTGTGATTATTTTTTTAGTTCCTTTGGCGAGGGCAGTACACAACTTTTCACCCTGTAAGATTTGTCATCGTAAATACCGGAAGGGTGACCTAGTGGACTTGGACGTTACTCCAGGTAACCACCCACTAAACCTCCTTGTCTGGTTTGTTCATATTTTTAAGTCGCAACTAACCACCGCGCGGTTTTTTGATTGGGCGTTCCAACATCAGAGTTGAAACCCGGAAGGTAGGACAACTTTATGAGTGGCCTTAGTATTGTTCCAGGTACAAGCTGGTGTATGATTTTGCTGTATTGTAATGAGAAATGTGAGTGTCAAGGTGTGCTTTCATGGAACTCTCTCCCTGTATCATAGACACGACTTTAGTTTCTTTGAATATTTTTGTCTTCAGGAAGGTTGTGTGTCAGTCACCAGTGAAACTTAAAACCGTGCTTGGAGGTTTGGAATTTGTAGATCTTGGATAGAGCCTAGAAGTCTAAATCTGTGCTTTTAGGGAATTCCACAGTTGATTTTTAAGAACCACTCTTAGAAAAGACTTTTTAAAAAATACATGTATTTTGAAGAATATTAAGAAATCTGAGATTCTGTTTCAAAGCAAGCACATGGACTCATTCATTCGTGTATCTCTTCATTTGTTAAGGCTTAATTTATGCCAGGCAGGGCTGGGAAGCAAACATTGTCAAGAAAGATAGGGCTGGAACCCTCAGGGAACTTGTGTCTTCAGATGGGATGAAAAGCCAAATAAAGATATGTTATTTAGTGAAAACCTTGTTTTTCTAAATGAGGTAGTTCTTTCAACTACCTGATAAAAGCCAGTTTTAAAGTCCTTATTTTGTTATGTGTGGTAAACACATACTGTTAAATTTGAGCCCTGTTAAAATTACATGCTCACTGCAGGTAAAAGTAGCGGGAAAGGCAGCTTTCAGGGAGTCAAAGCTACTCCGATGCCTTTAATATCTTTTCGGAGAGGGTAGTTTGGCTTTGTAGTTAGTGTTGTCATTTGACTTGACTATTAGATGTTTTATTTAGGTATTACATGGGAGAAATTAGACAGACTTGAAGACTTGGCAGCATCAGGTCATCTGAATATATAGCTTTAAAAAGTGATATAAACTGGGTAAATAATATACTTTTAAATGATTCTTGTTATTTATATATTCCTAATAATTTTTTTTCACTTGTTACAGAGTAATTTTTAAAGAATATTGAATATCAGAGAAAATTTTTTTGCTCTGTGGGAAAGAAAACCATTTTGGCTGTTAGGATAAATCTTCTTGATGTTTACATTTTTTAGAACTGTTTGGTAATACAAATAAGTGCCTTATTTTAAAAGCCATCTATTTGGGATGATGTGTGCTAAATGATGCATAAAGGCTTAAAATGTGCTTAACCATCGAAATAGCAGGGTTGAGTTTAAAGTTTAATGAGAATTAGAAGATTTCATTCTGCTATTCCTTAGTTTCTTTAAAATAGCAAATGCAACAAGGCAATTATATCTTCTCTGTTTGCTTGTGTAGAAAGAAGGGGAGATGCCTAAAAAAAAGACTGGTGCGAGGAAGAAGGCAGAGAATCGCCGGGAACGTGAAAAACAACTAAGAGCATCAAGAAGCACTATCGATTTAGCTAAACACCCGTGCAATGCTTCAATGGTAACAGTTTTTTTGGTTATCAGTTGAAAAACTATATAAATCTATGTTAAAGTCATGTCTGTTGTTTTCATTAACACTGAGTAGTGGTGAATTTTGTTTGATTTTGTTATTTCTGAAACCTGTCATATTACCTTGGCTACTGTTGGTGACAAATAGATATGTATTGAACAGGAATACATACTAGGAACTGTGTGACATTCTCCAGCTTCTCTAACCTAGTATGCCTTCCTCAGTTTGTCCTAATAATTGGAGCCTTTTCATCCTAAGTCATCATTACCTCTTCCCTTCCTTTGACCATATTTCTCTGAGTTGTCCCGTATCTTCCTGTTTCCACGCCTCTCTACTTTTTCTGTTCCCACTCCTCTTTTTTTTTCTTTTTTGATTTCATTGAACACATATGAAATGCTTAATGTGACTTAATTCCTCATATGTATATTGTGTGCCTACTCTGTGCCAGGTGCTATTTTAGGCACTGTGGGGAATATGTAGCTGAATGACACAGTCCTGGTTTCCACAGGCTTATAGCTCAGTTGTCTTCTATATTAATGTTTATCAATGACAGAAATCCAACCTAAGTAACTTCAGGGAGAAATAGTTTATTGAATAAGTAATGGGCTAACTTGTGTAGTTGGGAAGGGCATGGATGTGGCTGGGATGCAGGGACAGCTGGAACCTGAAACAACTTGTAGTTCTGTCTTTTACTTTTATTTAGTTCCATTTTCTCAGATTGTTTTAGTCCATTTTGGGGGGTTCATAGCCACTGGGTCCATAGCTCCCATGTCTCACATCACATATCGTTGCCCTCAGAGAGGGAAAGAACTCTGATGGGTTGGGCTTGGGTGGGTGCCCAACCCAGGATTAACCAGCATGTGTACTGGGTTGGTGGGGGGGTGAGGGGGAGTGAGATTACATAGCACAGACAGGACAGTGGGGACTCCCTCGTCCGTGTTGGGGTGATTTCTAGAGAAGAGAAGGAGAACAAAGAAGTGACTCGTACATAAATATATACAGTGAGGGCTAGACTTTGGTAAGTGCTGCAGAACAGGTACAATTAGGATTAAGGTTCATTAGGACTGAGGTGATCAAGGTGAGTGTGGGGATGGGGTGCAGTTCACAGAGGAGGTGGGATCGTCACCAGGACTTCCAGTAGGTAAAGAAGTGAGGAGGGACTTTTCAGGGAAAAGTATTAGAATAAGTAAGGCATGGAAAAGAAGAAATACAAGACATATTTTGAGAATGGCTGACAAATAGTGACTTGAATCTAAAGAGAATAGGCCAGTGAGGTTTGAAAAGTGGTTAGAGACCAGATTGTGGAGAGCTTTTTAATACCATGTTTAGAATTCTGGATTTTCTGTAAGCTTCAATATACTGTGTTCTCTACTGTTTCTTGTGTTCATTCTGTATTATTTTTCTGATTGCTTAAAAAAAAATCCGAAAAACAGACCACTACTGTATTTAGCCTCTTTTGTGAAAAGGCCACTTCTTTCTCTAGTGTGGTATGCCCGAAAACGTACCTTTGTTTTTAAAGTATGTATAGATGCTTGTATTCATGGGTGGAATTGGAGGGTTTGGGCAAATGTCACTTAAATTTTCACATGAAAAACGGTATTCTTTATAATTCTAGTAACTTTGCAGTTTTCAGCCAGTAGAAAAATTAATGTTATATTTTTATATTTTACAGGAATGTGACAAGTGTCAGAGGTAAATATTTATTTCTTTTTCTATCTATATGTAATAATATAGACTGACCTTTTATCTGATATTGACTAAATTTTAAAATTTTTCTTTTACATGACAAGACGGCAGAAGAATAGAGCATTTTGCTATTTTTGTAATTCTGTACAGAAGTTACCAATTTGTGCACAGTGTGGTAAGTATATGATCAAAACACATGCTTTTCTTTTATCAAACATTTGTTTGGCATTTAATCAGTTTGAACCTGTGGGTTCATCATTATCATTTACAGTAATGTTATACCTTACTATTAATAAGACTACATAAAATGTTATTTGGCCTATCAAAAAAGTGTCAAGTCTTGGTTTTGTCTCTTTGACGTAATGCTGGAAAATAATTAATATACAGTTTAGATAAAGGTACCACGTGTTGTTTTAAACATGGAAAGATTAGATTTCAGACTAATAACATTTGGTGATGCTGCATTTTTATTTATACTGTCTTAGTCTTGTCGATATCCTTTGTTTACTTTCCTAAATTTTGATTTCTGCTGATACTGCCTGCAGTGTGTTAGGCTGTTGAAAATAATTTTATTCCACATTTACCTGGTGCCAGTTTTTGTGGTCAGTTGTTTTTCTGTTTGGTTCTTAGCGTATGATTCTTGAATTTCCTCACATGTATTCCCAAGTGAGTGGAATAGAGTTCCTAAGCCACTTACCTAGTTCCCAAGTATAAGTGGAAACTTTTATTCAGAGTAAATGATTATTCAGAGTAAAACTAAGTAGTAGTTCATAGAACAACAAGATCCATGTTTCCCAGATAGTCTTCCACAGAATACTTGAGATATTAGTAGGTATTTCTTAGAGCATACGTTTGAGACACGCTGCATGTTTCATTCCCTCATTCCCACCTGGGAGAGTTCTTCTACCTATGTATGTGTTAAAGGTTCTGAAGACCTCCAGTAAAGAAACCTGATTAATTGTCTTTACTCCAGATTTGTCCCCCAAACTTTTATTTGAACAAGTATCCCCTTTGCTTATAGGATAATAGTTTCAGGTGAAACACAGTTTGAGATATGCTCATTTAAATGTGTTTATGCATGATAACATTGGAGAAAGTTAGGAAGTATTAGGGCCACACCCCTGAATGTTTCTAGTGTAGTTCTAGCTTTCAGAGACGGTTTTGAGGTCTGTAGTTAATGGAAAAGAGAACACTGGCCTAGATAGACCAGTCATTTGCCAGCTTTTATATCCTTATTTACAAAAGACAAATGGATGTAGAGTGAGAAAATAGACTGTGGAGAAGATGGAGATAAGCTGTCGCTAGGCCCTTCCCCTGTTTTCAGCGTTTGTGGTGCTGTGCACGGATACGCTTCCCACTCGCTGATTCTTGTCCTTAGTGTTGGACAGGGAGCCGCTGGGGGGCTGCTGTCCCTCATTTCCTGTTTCTCTTCCCATTTCCTGTTGTCTAGCTTTGTTTCTTAGGTAATCAAGGTAGTGGAAAATTGAGCATCTTCTGTTTCTTTCGTGTTCTGCTTTGTGGAGTCTGAGATGCGTGATTAATATGTCACCACCATTAATCCTCTCACAGCATGTGATAAGTGAATTTCCTGACAGTGTTTCGGGTTGGTAATTCGCTGCTAGATAAGAGCTCTTGTGACTGTATTGAGATTTTTAGCTTTATCACTATATTCCTGATTTTTGTGCTCATTTGGGCACTATTTGACAATTCTTTTAGAAGAATGTTTACCCGGAGGCTAAGTTTGTAAATTTTTAACTATGGTTAAACATAAAAAAATGAACCAGATAATTTGCATAATTATTATTTGATTTGCTTTGGTTTGATATGTTCTAGGGAAAGCAAGAAGCAGTAACTTCAAACAGACTGCTTTTATTGTGAATTATAAAATATAAAATTCACTTTTAAAGCATATCATTTAAAAATCTCCCTGAATTCATCTGAAAATTCACAAGATTTTTAACTGCTTTAGTGATTATTAGATTACAAAGTATAACCTTCAAATTTTGATTTTAGTACAAACATGAATTATCATGTAAGTTCCTAATCTCAAAAGATCTGACTCAGGTAATGAGGTCTCAGTTATATCCATTTTCTTTTTTCAGTTATATAAGCAGTAAATAGTGCTGGTCTCTCTTTATTTTCAAATTATTTCCATAGGAACTTGGGCTAGATACAAAGAGGAATTAGTGAATATTTGTATGTACTACTTTGCAAGACTAATAGTGAAAATTTGTTTCTTTGCTAGGGAAAACAAAGTGCATGATGAAGTCTTCTGACTGTGTCATAAAACATGCTGGTGTCTACAGTACTGGCCTTGCCATGGTGGTAAGCTTCTTGTAGTTATCTTTTAGACCAGTAGGTTTCCAAGGAGAAGGAGAAGGCATTCTGACCAATATGCAGTTATGTTTTTCTAAATGTAATCAGTCTGGAGTTATCTGGATTATCTGTGGCATGTTTTTGTATGGTTTTCACTTATTACCCACTTGTTTTTGACTGCTTTCTTCTTTCTTATTGGGAAATGTATAAGGAAGGGAAACTCATCTAATGTTGACCTAAACAACATTCGTTAGTCATACCTTTCTAATATATCTTAATTAGACATCACAAAATATTATTTACTATACTGAAAGTGCTGCTAAACTAAGATTCAGTCTTTTGGTTAAATAAGCAACGTAGTTCCAAAAGAACCTAGAATTAATTGTTTTTTTAAAGCTTTACGTTTCAAAAAAGAGTACATAGTTAACACAGAATTATGCTCTTTACTACATGTAGTTACATGTAGTTCATTACATGTTGTTATCTCTTTGTTACATGTAGACGTTTCAAAGAAAATTCATTATTTTAAATAATAGAAACAGTTGCATTGTGTGAGGCATTTTGCTCTTGTTTTCAAA
Source organism: Mesoplodon densirostris (assembly GCF_025265405.1). Classification (NCBI taxonomy): domain Eukaryota; kingdom Metazoa; phylum Chordata; class Mammalia; order Artiodactyla; family Ziphiidae; genus Mesoplodon; species Mesoplodon densirostris. The sequence goes on from NC_082661.1 coordinate 225,430,889, forward strand.
AAAATGTTATCCTTTTGACCAGTTTTACTGTATTCTAGTTTGTGAATTTATTCTTAGGTCCAAATGTCAGTCCATGAGGAAAGTAATATTTATAGTAGAATATTCATAATTTTCCAAGAACACGTAATTTTCCATCATGAGGCAGACCTTTATATTTTTCATGAGTGGCTGTCTTATAGAAGAGCTGGAATTATTCATAATCATCTTGTGAAAATTCTTTAAGTATAGGATCGTCAGTGTTATCTTTATTCAGAAGCTGTTGTAATCTTCCTTGGTAGTTTGCTTATGTCTAGATTTATCAAATTATTATTTTTTTAATTCACTGAGTTGTATGAGTATGAATGATCTCTTATATAAAGAATACATTAAAGTATAATCATGCATCATTAGCTCTGAATTCTAGAAAAGTGATTTTTCTGGCCATCTTCTATTTGCTGATTAAGATTCCCTCTCCCTGACTCTTCCCCCTGATTTGCCCTGGGAGCCTGACTTGTGTGGTGGGCTGGATCAGTGTCTTACTTAGGGCTTCTTTTTGGGTTCAGCCACCCAAAAAGGACTTTGGCAAGAGACCTGATGATAGGAGGAAATTATGATCCGGGTGTTTATTCTCCCAGCTTACTCCCTACCAGCTTGTCCTGGTTTCGACACGGATTGGCCATCAGTTCCTCTCCATATGACCAGGTAGTCCTCTGCATACGGCTGGCCCTCTCTTGCGGTTGTAGGACCTCCCTCCCTTCCCTGCCCTTGGCCCTTCAGCTCTAGGGGTAGTATCTGCATCATCCCTGACGTTTTTTCGAAGCCCTTCCCTGTTCTTTGTGAATTCTCTCTTTAAACTCCTCTGGATTACCTAGTTTAATGTGTGATTCTTCTCTTGCTAGAACCCTGAGTAATCCAAGAGATAGATTCGAGGACTTGCTATCTACACTGGTAATCTATTTTTACAAGTCCCCAAACATTCTTCCCATTTGCTCTTTTCCACTTTTGTTACAGTGCCTTGAATGGTAGAACAGTGAATTTTGAGGGTTAGAAGAACTGGATTTGAATCACAGCTCAGCTCTAATGTAGCTCTAGAACTTGGACTTAGTCTCAGGCCCCTGTGCCTCCTCACCTGTAAAGGAAAAGCCATCCAATTCCATTTCCTTAAGATTCTTTCTAGCTCTTAGTGTTCTGTAGATGTCATTGTGTTATTAAAGATGTGTGTAGTCTTACAGTCTTACCTTGACAGAGAATTGGAAAGTCTTACCCTGTCATTTAGTTCCAATTATTTTATTTTAGTTTTATTTAACAAAGAGATATAATAATGATTTAATGCATAAGTTGCCTTAAAAAAGATGCTGGCAGAAGTTTAATATTTTCTCTCTGTTATTCTAGAAAAGCTATATATTTATTTTATAAATTACCCAGATAAGAAGGAACTTTCTTAAGTTAGGAATGTTAGTATTTGAAAAAACTCAATTTAGTTACCAGAATTGCTATAGACAGGAATGCTTAAATTATGGGCTCTAGACTTCATTTGATTTATTGTAAAATTCAGTTTTGGGGCAACACTGTCAGCTTCTTGACTTATTTTAATGATTAATATTAGCGTAAGTGTATAGTTTCCCTTCTGCTTCTTTTTCTTTTGATTTATAGATTTGTATATTGTAAATAGCTATTGGTGAAGTCGTTTGATTTTCAGGAAACACTCTTTAATTTTGGCTTAAACGGTACATTTTCTTCAATGAAGCCACTCGTTATCACTGAAGGTTGATAAGTGGCTAAATGTATATAATTTTGGTGGTTGCCACTGCTTAAACTATGGCTGCAGCCAGGTGTGTCACAGGTTAATTTTTCATGTTCTTTGGTTGCAGGGTGCAATATGTGACTTCTGTGAAGCTTGGGTTTGTCATGGTAGGAAGTGTCTCAGTACACACGCCTGTGCCTGCCCGCTTACCGATGCTGAGTGTGTGGAATGTGAACGGGGTGTCTGGGACCACGGTGAGTGGTTACATACAAACGACGAGCTTTGCTGGAAGTGAAGGCTGACTTTGAAACGTTCTGGATGCTCTTTTTTTATGATTTTTTTTTAGGATACTATCAATCGTAAGTACTGGCACTGTTTTGGTTATCAGTTTAGTTGGAAAAGGGATTTATACCAGCAGTAACAGGCAATACTAGGATTTTTACCGAGGCAGGTGGGGAGGGGAGTTACAGGGGAGGAAGTGTCTCTGAGCACTGTGAGTATATACGGGTAGCCAGGGTACAGTGGGAGTTCACTCTTTTATGGTTCAATTTGTCAGTTTTCTTTGTAGCCTTTGCGAGAACAAGAACTGCCGTGCTATTTTAGTGTAAATCTGAAATAACTTGCCATCTTTTCTGAGCAGTTTTACAGATAAGTTTTTTAAATTAAACTTTATCATATTTACATTGGTGGGTTTTGTTCTTTAATCCAATAGGAGGCAGAATTTTCAGTTGTTCTTTTTGCCATAACTTTCTTTGTGAAGATGATCAGTTTGAACATCAAGCCAGCTGCCAGGTTTTAGAAGCGGAAACATTTAAATGTAAGTTTTTGTATATTAGATGTTCTTTATACCCAAGATTCTTCATCGTATAAGTGTTAAACTTAATGAAAAAGGAATCTAGTTTTTCATGTGGCCTCTTATGGACTGTAATTTAATTCAATATCTATCTTCTGTTTGTAGAAAGAATTCAGAACACATATAGTCCATTTTTGTCCAACAGTGTGCCAGTGACATTTTGGTTGGGTCAGTTCTTCATTTTGTGGGATTGACCAGGCATTGCAGGCCTTGCAGCATCCCTGATCCTGAATACTAAATGTCATTTTCACTTCCAAGTTATTGTAACAACTAACATACCCTCCCCCACCCTGTCTTCAGGTGTCCCCAGATAAGTGGTACACCCCTAGTTTGTTCCTGCTAGTTGGTTCCAATGACTCTTAGACAGGACTGTGCATCAGAAACACCTGTGGAGGTTTTTTTAAAAGTACAGGTGTCAAGGCCTCATCCCTGGAGATTCTATCTTTAAGTGGGTGGCAGGTGCCAGGCATCTCTATTTAACCTGCACACATAGCTCTCATGTATATTCTAGTTTGAGAACCAGTGTTTCATGGTATCATCTTTAGAGATAGATTGCATTTTATTTTATTTCTATTCTGTTGATTCTCAAAAGCTCAAGTTTTAGATTCAGACATTACTTGAATTCTACTTATTCGCCATATGTTTTTGGGCAACTTACCAAATCTTTCTAAACCTGAATTTTGTTATGTATTAAAGAAAGATGCTAATTTTTTCAAAGAGTTAATTGAAGTGAGAATCCATATAAAGCATAAGTATGGTACCTGTCACTTAGAAAGCCCTTATTAAATAGTAGATACCACTGTAGGAAAGACTGAAATTCCAAATTCACTTTCTTGAATTTGGTTCTTGTTCTGCTATGAAATGCTAATCCCTATACTCACCTATAAATTTAAAGTTGATAAGTCATCAGTCTAAGACACACATACACACACATATGTAATTCTTGTGATATTTATAAAGAAAATCTCAAAAGATTAAAGGAACAGCTCAGAGTAGTTAGCCTTTTTGAGCTGTTCCTAGGCTTCTGCAGAATGTATAATATAAAAATTGGGTTATTTTATTTGGGACTTGGGAACTTGTGTATTCCATAGCGTTTAAACCCCAAAGACAGGCAACTGTAAGTGATAAGGCTATATTTCCATTAAGAAGTTTTAGTGATTCAGTAAAAGACAAAGGAAAAATAAAGACACTGAATAATTGAAAGGATTTTAAGATAAATTTATTACCATGCCTTTGATACCTCATATTAAAGTAATTCTCATTGCAGATTCACAGGTTTCCTTGGTTTACTGTAATTTATTGTCTTTCTTTCCTTTTTTTTCATTGCTTTATTTTTTTCTTTGCCATTTTTCCTTCGCCAGTTGCCATTCACTACTTGAAATATTTTCTCTGAAACACTGTCCTAATCATACATACAAGTCCCAAAGATAGTTTGTTTCTATTCTCTTAATTGGTCATATCTCATCATTTTTGGATTTGACTGTACAACTATGAATTGGAAGATACGGGAATTCTATAAAATACTTCTTTACCTGTATAACCAGTGGGAAGTATGTTTTGAGGGGAAAAAAAAACAAAAACAAAACCCCTGTGTGTACTCTGCCTTTATTTTTTAAAATAATGAAAGTGGCCTGGGGACTTCTAATTTAAATGGCTTATTGTCAGCAGGCTTTGATGTATTCTAACCTGCTTTCTTTTAAAATACTCTGAAGACATAGAGATAGATTTAAAAGGAAAACCATTCCCCAGTCTAAAACTAGGAATGTCACAATATTTTTTAGAATCTGGGAGAAATGTGTTTTTTATATAAGTTCAAGATTTTAACTCTTGGGGAGAAAAATAACAGGGCAGTGAAGTGGAGTGCCTGTGTGTTTTTGAGGTGTAATCAGGGGAAGAAGACTGGGAAGGCCACATCCCATCCTAGTGGTTTGGGTTCCTGGCGGTAAGGGTGAGGGTATGATAGACAACAATGAGTTTCTTGGGATTGTGTCATTGTGGCATGTCAAAGATTCAGGTGGTGGGAATGGGAGAGGATTCTGTATCAGAAATGCCTGGTGCACAGGGAAATTGGGTTGGGCACTTTGTACTTTCAGTCTGTGTTCTGGTTCTGTACTTGAAAGGGATTTATAGCATTTTGGTGATATATATCCTCTTTTGACTGAATGAAGAATGAACCTAATTACTCTCTAGGCATATCCTCAAGTAGAAATGATTGAGATTTCAGGTTTTTTCTTCCACAGACTGAAATAATATATTTATTATTGGAGTAATTTGGTATACTTATATATTCCTAATATATATATATATATATATAGTAAGTACTCAGTTGATTTTTACTTTTATTATTAGCATGTAGGACAGGTAGTATAAATCCATCTGAAATAGCAGTGTCACTGTGGAAGGAAGCAGGATGGTTGGACAGAAGCAATAATAATAAACATAATTGAGAAATCATCTTTGAGTTTTTAAAAAAATACTTCCCTGTTCAGATTGAAAAAGCTCCCCATGACCCAGGCAAACTTAAAAGAATCCCCAACTTAGAAACATCTGCAATATTTGAATTATAAAGATAGATTTCCTTTTGTTTTCTTTACTTTTTCAAAACCTCTAAGTAACTTGAAAGTTAATAGTTTATATTTAGACTATATCAGGGTAAGGCTTAGTTTGTTTTCTTGTTTCTATACCTCTCTTAATTATTTTTGTCTTCCATTTTTTGGCATATTCAATATGTGCCAGACAAATTGGCTTTTCTAAAATATTTGCTCTTAAGTTTAGGAGCATTATTTGCATTAATATTTGCATTAATTGTAGATAATGACCAAAATTAATGTGGCTTACTGACTAAAATAGAGATAAAATATTTTAGGATTTTTTCATCTGTTTTCCTGCCCACTTGAGTATTATTTTCTCTTCATAGTCACGCTTTTCCACCTGAAGTATTCTGTTCTCATATCAGAAGTTTGCAAAAAATGGCAATAGCCTACAACACGAGGAGAGAATATATATTAATAGAGACAGTTATTCTTTTAAAAATTGAAGTTATATCCTTTTCTTTTTGTCTGTGTTGGATCTTCGTTGCTGCACGTGGGCTCTCTCTAGTTGCGGCGAGCGGGGGCCACTCTTCGTTGCGGTGCGTGGGCTTCTCATTGCAGTGGCTTCTCTTGTTGTGGAGCATGGGATCTAGGCACACGGGCTTCAGTAGTTTTGTCTCGCGGGCTCAGTAGTTGTGGTGCACGGGCTTAGTTGCTTGTGGCATGTGGGATCTTCCCAGACCAGTGCTCGAACCTGTGTCCCAGGCAGGCTGATTCTTAACCACTGTGCCACCAGGGAAGTCCTGAACTGTTATATCCTTAAGTGAAGAGTCCAGCCAATGTCACTGAAAAAATGTTTTACCATTTCAGTTTCCTAAATATCATTAATGATGTTTGCCATCTCCTAGTTTTGGAGCAATAGAAGGAGATTGGAGAATAAAATAATGCTGTGTCTGTACAATTAATTGCTGGATTCCTTGCATCTGGCTGGGGATTCCATTTCATTTTTTGTATCCTCTAGGTTATGAGACAGAAAAAAAAACCCGTTGCTAATTGATCTAAGATAGTACATCACATATAAATCTGTGGAAAATAATGTTTTCATTCCAAGTTTGAAAATGGATATTATGTACTTTCCCTCACAGGTGTTTCATGCAATCGGCTTGGTCAGCATTCCTGTCTCCGTTGTAAGGTATACTTTTATATTTTTTAGTTTTAGATTTTGTTTTTAATCCCCATACTCATCCACCAGCTCTTGGATTATTTATAGCTATAACAAATCTACAAGGGTCCTTAAACACTATGTAATTTACGCCTTTTATTTTAGAGATTTTTAAATGAAATTGAGACAGCTTAGATACATTTCATAGGTCATCCAGTTGGCTTGTCTTAGAGTTAACTGGTGCATGTGTCTCCTGAATCTTAGCTCAGTGTTTTTTGTTTTTTTTTTTGCGGTACGGGGGCCTCTCACTGTTGTGGCCTCTCCCGCTGTGGAGCACAGGTTCCGGATGCACAGGCTCAGTGGCCATGGCTCACGTGCCCAGCCGCTCTGCAGCATGTGGGATCTTCCCAGACTGGGGCTCGAACCCGTGTTGCCTGCATTGGCAGGCGGACTCTCAACCACTGCGCCACCAGGAAAGCCCCTAGCTCAGTGTTTTTGTACCTTATGTTTATAGAGAACATTCTGACCAAAATGATGGGAGTATATTTTACCTTATGTCAAAATGCACTTGTTTGGTAGAGTTTGAGTACAGTGAAGATTTCCATAATGTTGTGTTTCCTTAGACCTTGTCTCCAGCATTTCCATTTGTCAAAGATCACTGAACAGATGCAGCTGATTCACTGCCTCTCAGAGTCATTTCTCTGGTTCCTACTAATACTCCAACCCTACATCTTAATCCTCCCCCAACTCTTCTCCAGCTCTGTCTGTGCTGTTTCCTCTGCCTTAGATCACTCTTCCGTCTTTGCTTACCCTGCTGCACCCCCATTCTCCTGCAGATCTCGGCTAAGACTTCACATCTCCCAGGCAGCCTTTCCTGAGTCCTGGGTCTGGTTTGGCGCTTCTCCTCTTCACTTCCCTTGCAATGTGTAGTGTGTGTAGCTGCCTCTCCACTTGTCTGTGTCCCCAGTTAGACTGTGTGCTCTGTGCAGGTAGATGAGCTGGTCACCATTATGTCATCAGAGGCTTTGTGAATACTCATATTTACGAAGAAACGTGTCTACATATCATACCCTGCATATACTTTCTGTCTTGTGTTTAGGCCATAGTTCAGAAGAGTCCTGGCAGAGACCATTTCCTTTAAGGAATTGAAATCAGGAGCATGACCAGTCCCAACAAAACTCTTAATCTCTGCCCTAACAAAAGTATATCTTTAACTTTACGTTTCCTTGAAATACTAAGTGATGTCTTCATATATTTTTTGAATTACATATTTAACGTGCTTATTTTTGTTTCTCCTGTATAGGCTTGTTTCTGTGATGATCATACAAGGAGCAAGGTGTTTAAGCAAGAAAAAGGAAAACATCCTCCCTGCCCTAAATGTGGACATGAAACTCAGGAAACTAAGGATCTTAGCATGTCAAGTAAGGCTCTTGTTAAAATACCACTGGGGTGGTTTTGCTTTCTTGCTTAGACAAGATTTATCTCTTTTTTCTCTCTTTCTATTTTTGTTTTTGCCTTTTCTTCATATTTGAAAAGATGAATGTGTTATCTTATGCAAATGGAATTTTATAGCCTTGGAAAATTTGTGGGTAAAATTTCTCAATTTAACTTAAGAAATATACTGCCATTCACTCTGATATTTGGCATTTGCTTCAGTTAATGACATAGTGAATACTGAAATTTAAGACCAAAAAGAATGATTTTTCTGGTTTTTCTGAGGCTTCATTTTAAATAATTGAGTAGTAATAAATCCTCAATATTCAAGTGGTGGTAATCTTCAGTACTTGGAAGTTGGAATTCATTTTGAAGCTGTTCTTATGTGTGTGATATTTGAGCAGTGATGCTTATTATGTTATACATCACTACTGTAGGAAATTGTTTTACAGTTTTTATATAACTTTTCTATGAAAGAATGCAATTACTACAAACATGGCTACAGTAATGAAGCTCACAATTTTGTTAAAGAGAATTTGACTCTTTACCAAACATATAATGGAACCATAATTCTAAATGACTCTGACAATAGTTTGTTTAATCAAAGATATAGTTATACAGTGAGGTGAGACATAATTTTTTATGCTAAACTTTGTTTTGCTACTAAGGCAGAAGAAATGACAGACTTTGTCTTCTAGGACATCTGAATTATAAAGTAGCTCTCTTGAGAAGAGTGTAATGACATGAAATCACCTGTTCTGTGATTTGAAAATGCACTTTTAATTGATCAAAGGGCATTTTAGTTTTTAACATACCTTATTTAACTTATGTATGGAGAATACTATTATTCTTATTTCATTTTCCTACTTTGTCTAGATTTAATGAAATGACACTGTCATATTTATCATTTCTTATACATGATATGTATGTAGACTCTAAGTAGGATTGAACTGATTGTTGTTTCTAAGGTCTCCTTTCTTTCCAGTTAAATGTTAAGTGAGGAAATAAGGAAAATGTGACTTGACTTGAAATTCATTTGAGAGTAAGAAGCAGCCAATCAAGTTCATGTAACTTCATATATTGTAGAGGAAAATGAGGATGTAGAGAATTAGAGCTAATCAGGTGCCACATTCATATCTGTCTTTCGTAGCACGCTCCCTGAAATTTGGCAGGCAGACTGGAGGTGAAGAGGGAGATGGAGCTTCTGGGTATGATGCCTATTGGAAGAACCTTGCATCTGATAAGTATGGTGATACCAGCTACCATGATGAGGAAGAAGATGAGGAAGAAGCAGAGGATGATGAAGAGGAAGAAGATGAAGGTGGAAAGGATTCAGATGCTGAGTCATCCGATTTGTTTGCTAATTTGAATTTAGGAAGGACCTATGCCAGTGGCTATGCTCATTATGAGGAACAAGAGAACTAGGAAAGCTTCTTGCCCATTGGTGACCTTGTCTGAGGAGCTGGAATGTGTGTGCTTGATGAATCATGTGTGGATATACAGACGTACGTACTGTCACTTAGCCTTATGTGAAAGACTAGTCACACTTACTGGGGCAAGGAGTAGGGCATAGCATTTTAATAGGAACTGATAATCAGGCTTCTAGCATAAGAAAAATGAATTTCAAATGTAAGATGTTTATCGATCCAAGCAATTGAAGCATCATGGATTGGATTTTACTGGTTTCAGTAATCTAGTAGGTGTGCCAATTAAATACATATACAGGATAAAGGAATAGGATGGTAATATATTTGTTTCAGATTAAATTGCTGTTTTTATTAACACTGCTTAGAAAATCATGCTGTCTGATTTTGTAAAATGTAATGGGTAAAATGAATTATTGTAATTTTTCTTGTTTGTCCACAAGATAAAAGTCAGATGTTATATGCTAAATTTTCATTAAATATTCATGTTATCTTAAGTAGTTATATGTGCGTTTTAGCAACTGACTCATTCATTGCTTTCTTCACAGCGTGTGTCCTGAACAATACCTATTATTTATGCTTAAATGTATAGACAAAGGTGACTATATAGCCATTTTTCAGAATCAGTATTATCACACAGATGTTTTACCCAGGAAATTTCATTTCTCTTTGAATAAATTTAGTATCTCACTTATATACTTTTGATATTTTATTTGATTTCTTATTCTTAGTATTTTAAACCTATTTTGGAAAGCATTCCAATATTTTTATATAAACTGTTTCACTTTTTTGTCTAATATGCAAGATAGGTAGCAGAGATTAATAGTGTGTGATAGAGACAAAGTGATGCAGCTGAACCCCATCATTCGTGGTAGGTGGAGAACAGACAGTTGCTGGCACAGGTTCCAGTGGTTACAGTTTACACTGACAGTGAATTGGGATGGTGTGGTGGAAAGGAATGCATCATCAGACAGGCTGGCATTTGAAAAGTATGGAGAAAATTGTAGCCATATGGATAACAGGTCGGATGGCTATTGCTGAGCCATCTTTATTCCATAGAAACTTAAGGAACAGCTGAGGGCAATAACAGGCAACAGAAAGCCAGGTGTGAAAGCCAGAGGGCCTCTAGATGCATTGGAAAAAGCTTTCATCTCTTGCAGCAGAACTGAGAAAACTGAGGACCAAGCCAGGAGTTAGTAGTCTGAATGGATAAACTTCAAAGACAATTGCCCATCACGGCAGGTCTATTATGCAAAGGTCAAGGGACTGTCTGGGAATATCCAGGACCCTAACGAGTGAGATGGAGACATTTCAATGGATGCCGCTGAAGATTTTTACTCCATAGACTCCTGAACTTTCTGAGCCCGCAGTCACAGCCCACTTCTCTCTCTTAAGGGCAAAGGCACCTCACCTACTCCCAAGCTAGATGATGATGCAGAGGTCTCTTTCCCCAGGCAACCTGTGCCCCCTTGAGGACTTGCCCTATCTCCATGCCACTAGACCTAGAATTAGGGTTGAGCAACTGTTAATTAGGGTTAAGTAAAACTCAGCCAGAGAGGGGCTGGGCCTGATGAGACAGGAGACAGACTGTACCCCAAAGGAGCTGCAAGAATTGGCTTAGATGTATTGGGACAAGCAGGAGAATGATTGAGGCTGGAATCTGAGGTTGTTGATGAGGAGGGACAGGACAAAATTAGGGGAGAGTTTGATAATAGCACCCACATTGGGTCCTTGGGTTGCAGGATAAGCACTCTCTTAATAGGATTTAACATCCCGGCTAGGATGCCAGGAGATGTGAACTCATTACCAGGATGGCTTCTAGAAACATGGAAAAAGCAATGGCCAATTCTAAACAAAGTTGAGTGGCAAATGGTGGAGGAAAGAATGAAAAGGATATGCCAGAATGGATGGATTTATCTTTGGATGGTTATGTTCCACAGGAAGGCCCAACAGACATACCATTTCACAAGGCCCTGAAGACATGTGCTGATGAAAGGAGCATGAGGGTCCCCCAGAAGTTCAGTGGTAACTCTGTAGGCTACTTCTGACAATAGAAACAAACTATTGTAAAACTTAGCTTGCTGATGGCAGTGGGTGATAAGACCCTGAAATAATAGGTGGCCAGTGGCAGTACCTATTTGCCAAGAGTCAGTGGGGTCACAATTATGGTAATGACTACCAAGGTGGGAGTGGTTAGTCAAGGGGACCTGACCTGCAGAGAGTTATGGAGAAGGTTAATAGAATACAGCAAGCTTAGGGGCAAAATAAATGGGTAACAATGAGAGTACTACTTAGTTTTTGTACCACTGGACAACATCAAGGATAGATAACATGGAGGCCGAAGGGTGGTTGTCCTGATAAAATATTATCATCCCTTGCTCAGTTTCTGGACCTGAGTCACTTTTCAGACCCATAGCCCACCGATGAAAGAGGTCCCCAGGAGGAAGGCCCCTGTAGCACCATGGCATCTGGACAAGATAGTCCCCCAGTGCTTCCCCAAAACCTAGAGACATTCACTCATAATTCTACTCTGGGGGAAGGAGGAAAATAAGATATTTCAAGGCCTGTTGGACAGAGTCTGAATTGATACTGCTATCCAGAGACTCAAAGTGTCCTTTTTGCTCCCTTCTTAAAGTGAGGGAGGGGTTGGATAATAACAGGGGTCTTGACCAAATGCAAGGTTACAGTGGCTTCACTGGGTATTTGGAAGGCTAAGTGGAAGCCTCTGAAACTTAACTACCCTCCTACATCCTCCTTAGTGCAGCCAAGACAGTGAGCAAAAAGCAATGGTATAGCCTGGAATGATGGCAGAAATTAGTGGCATCCTTAGGGATCTAAAAAAATGCAGAGATGAAAATCCCATCCCATCTATATTAATTCACCAGTCTTTCCTCTGCTGAAACTGCATGGATCCTAGAAGATGCCTATAGGCAACTTCAAGTTCAGCCAAGTAGACACCTTGATTGCAAATGCCATGCCGGATGTGGCCTCTTTGTTGGAGCAGATATATGTAGCCCAAGTCCAAGGAATGTAGTCTTGGATTTTGCACATGATTTCTCTTCCTAGAAAAAGGGGATCAGACACAGTTTGCATTCACATGGAATGGACACTATACTTCAATAGTTTTGTCCCAGGGCTTTATTAACTCTGCCACTTTATCCTAAAGAATATGCACCTGCTTCATCAATGATAGTATGCTGGGGATGGATGAGCAAGAAGTAGCTAGAACACAAGGCAGAAATAGAGACACAGATGTAGAGAACAAATGTATGCACACCAAGGGGGGAAAACGAGGGGTGGAGGAGTGGGGAGCGGGGGGTGGTGGTGGTGAGATGAATTGGGAGATTGGGATTGACATATACAGTAATATGTATAAAATAGATAATAAGAACATGCTGTATAAAAAAATAAAATTCAAAAAAAAAGTAGCTAGAACAGTGAGGCCTTAGTAAGACGTATTACAGAGAGTAGGGGATAAACCTGATGAACAATATGCCACACCCATAAAAATTTTAGGGGTCCAGTAGTCAGGGACAGGCTGGTGCATCACCTCCACAGTAAAAAATTGCTACATACACCTCCTGCCATGAGGAAGGCAGCACGACGCCCGGTGAGCCTCCTGGGTTCTGGAGGCAGCGTATTTCATACCTTAGGATAATGTTCTGGGCCATATACCAGATGATGCTAAGGCTGCCTGTTCTGCATGGGACCCACAGCAGGAAGGAGCTCTGCAGTGGGTCTGGGTTGCAGGGGAAGCAGCCCTGCTTTCTGAGCCATAGGATAGGTGCTATTGTACTGGAGATCACAGTGGTGGAGAAAGGTGTTTTGTGGAGCGTGTGGCAAGCTGCAGTAAGAGAACCACAATGCAGCCACCTAAGGTTCTAGAGAAAGGCCATGCCCTCTGCATTTAGAGACTTAGACACCTCCTGGGCCAGCATGGACTCCAACTTATCTATCAAAGCTACCATAGTTACCACCACTGCAAAATGTCAAACCTATCAGTGGCAGAAAAGAATGCTGGGCCTCTGATAGGGCATCGCTGCTTTATGAGGCAGGTCGGAGCAGTCAGCCTAGAGAGGCCGGTGGTCCGTTCTCAGTGGAATAGTTTTGCCTTTTCTTTTTGTAGGGCCTCATCCAGCATCAGCACCTGAAGGCTTTGATTCACTGGCAGGAGAAACCACATAACATTGTGTCAGCTCAGGGGACCATCTTTAAAGCTAAGAAGGTGCAGGAATAGGCCTGTGACCATGAGATCCACTGGTATCACACTCTACGTCACCCAGAAACTTCCTGCCCGAGGATATGTTGCAGTGGTTGCTGCAGACTGAAGCAGCAGCTCAGAGGCAGTACTCTGCCAGGATTTGACCTCATCCTTCAAGTCACCGATACGCATTCAATCAAAGATACTTCTATTCCATTGTGTTCCCAATAGAGAATCCATGTGTGTGTGTGAGGTGGGGTGGTAGTTAAACAGTGTATTTGTCTTCTTGGGCTGCCATAACAAAATACTACAGACTGAGTAGTTTAAACAACAGAAAATTATTTTCTCGCAGTTGTGGAGTCTAGAAGTCCAAGGTCAAGGTATTGGCAGGTTTGGTTTCTCCTAAGGCCTTTCTCTTTAGTTTGCAGATGGCCACTTTTTCACTGTGACCTCACATGGCCTTTTCTCTGTGTACACATACCCCTAATGCCTCTTCCTCTTCTTATAAGGACACCAGTCATACTGGATTGAGGCCTATCCATATGACCTCATTTAACCTTAGTTACTTCTTTAGAGATCCTATCTCCAAATACAGTCACATTCTAAGGTATTGGGGGTTAGGACTTCAACATGTGAATTTTGAGAGGACAGAATTCAGTCTATAATTAATACTGTGCCCCCCAAATTCATGTCTACCCAGAACCTCAGAATATGACCTTTTATGGAAATAGGACATTGGTAGATGTAATGAGTTAATTTAAGATGAGGTCATGCTGGGTTTAGGTTAGGCCCTAAACTGAAGACTGGTGTCCTTATAAGATAGCAGAGGACACACACATACACACAAGGAAGAAGGCCGTGTGAAGACCGAGGCAGAGATTGGGGTGATACAGCTGCAAGCTAAGGAATGCTGAGGATTGCTGGCAACCACCAGAAGCTAGGAGAGAAACTTGGGACAGATTCCTCCTGAGAGGCTCCAGAAGGAACATACTCTGCCAACACTTGATTTTAGGCTTCTGGCCTCCTGAACTGTGAGAGAGTATATTTCTGTTTTAAGCCACCAAGTTTGTGGTAATTTGTTATGACAGCCCTAAGTAAACACCATGGGAACTAAACATGGAAGCAGGAGTTGTCATCTCTCCTAGATTCACTGGGGAACATCTTGCTTCCCATCTCTGCCACTGACTCTGGGATCTGCTGATTACAATTCTATGTCCTCAAGGGGGACACCTTTCTTCAGGGTACCCAAGATAAACACTCCATTGAACTATAAACTATGCCTGCCAACTTGGCTTTTTATGTCCAGGGACCAACAGGCAAGAAGATAAATCACCATCTTGGTATAGATAAGTGACTCTCTTCATCTGGAGGAGGTATGGCTGCTTTTATATTATGGGGACAGAGAGGAATTTGGGTGGAAACCAGGGGATTCACTTGAATTTTCTGGGTGTTCCTTGGCCCACTTGTGATGGTAAATAGACGTGGCCAAACACCCCAGCCCATGAAAGGCATGGTGACTAGATCCCTGGAGGATGATGGTCTGGGTCGTGCCACCAGGTAAGCCACTGAAACCAGCAGAGGAAGTAGCAGTCAGTCTGCTTCTGGGTCGGCCTCAGCTGTAGAGCTGCCTCAGCTGGATCAAGCCCTTCCCGGGGCACAGCATAAATCTGGTGACTGAGCGACTGATTTGGCTGTTTTGGCTCAACATGCCTCAACCATGACAAGTAGCTATTAAGTTAATATCCCTATACAAAATCTAGTAGCTGACACTTAACAACGTGGGGTAAATATAATTTCCTCGTCTGCGTTTTGGTCATGGGTTGGCAAGTTCTTTGCTGGAATATTGTATTGATGTGTGTGAGGGTGACTTTTATTTATTTATTTATTTAAAACATCTTTATTGGAGTATAATTGCTTTACAATGGTGTGTTAGTTTCTGCTTTATAACAAAGTGAATCAGTTATACATATACATGTGTTCCTATATCTCTTCCCTCTTGCGTCTCCCTCCCTCCCACCCTCCCTATCCCAACCCTCTAGGTGGTCACAAAGCACTGAGCCGATCTCCCTGTGCTATGTGGCTTCTTCCCACTAGCTATCTATTTTACGTTTCGTAGTGTATATATGTCCATGCCTCTCTCTCACTTTGTCACAGCTTACCCTTCCCCCTCCCCATATCCTCAAGTCCCCTACAAGCTTCTGCTCATGCAGAATGTATTAGTCCATTTCAGGAAGCGGATAGACCATATAGCATGCACCCCTGTGCTTTACAGAATAACCCCGGCAACTTACTTGACTAATGGCAACAATTCAAAGAATGCAGCTTAATATATTCTTAATCATATTTTGTGGAATCAGACATAGATAGTACGATGACAAGTCAGACATATTGAAGCATTCTTAATAATGAATCAGTTAAAACACAACATATATAAAGGCCAGAGGGTTTCTGATAAAGAATCTTTGTTAGGAAGGCAAAAGAATTTGCTAAGTGCAATTTGCTAACATTTCCCAAACTACATCGAGAGGCTTAGGTGCAAGCCTATCCAGACTCTCAGCTCTTTCTCCTCTTCTCAGGGCATCTGCTGGGCTCCGCCTTCCCTGTGTGGCAACTTGCAAAACCTCTTAAGGAAGTAAGTTGGTGCAACTGTAAGTTTCATCTTGTTAGTTTCTCATCTCTTAGGGATCATTTTTGCCTTCATTACCTGATGTCCTGTGTCTTGAAAATGGTTATTTCATACATTTTGTCCCGTTTTGTTCCAGATGGGAGAGTAAATCTGGTCCCTGCTACTCCAATATGGCTGAAGTGCAGTCATAATCAACATATATTTTATTACATAGAAACTAGTTCTGCAGAGCTGGATCTCCTTTGACCTATTTCTCCATCCACATTTATAAGGATTCTGTTAGGATTTTAATCCATCAAAGAACAAAGGGATGAGAAAAATCTCCTTGCAGTACTGTGCATATCTACTCCTAACTCTGTTAACTTAGTTGTATTAGTAATCTCGTCTTAAAAAAAATCTTGTCAGTGGTTTTCTATCAGTAAAATAAGAAAAATTCTTACTACCAACATTATATTTAGGAGATATAAGTTTTAAAAATTATATTTATTGAAGGTTTAACATAAGTATGTGTTTTTACTTGTCACGGCAACCAGTGATTGTAATTTTTATTTAAAAAAAATTTTTAAGTTACATTTTTATATTCACAGAAAAAAAGTCCTAAGGCTAACTTGGTGAGAATTCTGTAGTTTTGATGAATCCCTGGGGGGACATTTTGTCATTAATTTCTATACCCTGAAAAGTTGAGCATCTATGTCTCCATGGTGATGGAGAGGAAGGGATAAATAGAAGAGCAATGCTCTGCAGATCCGTGGCAGATTTACAAAGTTAGAAAGAACCCTAAGTGTCATCTAGTTTAGTTTCCCACCCTACCACCCTATTCTGGAGTCTTCTGAAGATTGCTAAGTTTACCCCACTATTTCAATACTGTGCTTTTCTCTTTTTTCTTTTTTTTAAATTTAAGAACTGCATAGAGTTGCGTCTATAGCTTAACAGGAAATCAATATTATCATACAGAATAAAGTTTGTTAACTTATGTACCTGAGGCTTAAATAGACAGGATCATGGACTGACTCTTGCATAGATTTTTGGCAACATTAAAAATCTATCTTTGTGCCGTAGGCAGAATAATGGCTTCCCGAAGAGGTCCATATCTTAATCCCAGGAAACTGTGAATATGTTATGTTACATTGCAAAGAGGAATTAAAATAACAGATGGAGTTAAGTTTGCTAATCCGCTGATTTTAAAACAGGGAGATTATTTTCGATGACTTGGATGGGCCTAATGTAATCACAAAGATTCTTAAACTTGAGGAGGGGGCCAAAGAAAAGTCACAGTGATATAATGGGTATACAACAGGTCTCCCTTGATGGCTTTGAGGAAGGAGACCACAAGCCAAGGAATGGGAAGCCTCTAGAAATGGAAAAGGAAGGGAATTGGATTCTCCCCTGGAGCCTTCAGAAAGGAATGCAGCTGCACTAGCATCTTCAGTTTAGTCCAGTGAGACCTGTGTCAGACACCTAACCTACAGAACTGCAAGATAATATATGCGCATTATTTTAAGCTACTAAATTTGTGGTAATTTGTTACGATAGCCATAGGAAACAAACAGACTTAGTTATTTCTAAAACCTTAAATGAAAGTGTTAATGCTTTGGCCTGTTAACACTTTGTTACTGTTTCTGTAACTGTAGAATCAAATGTTTTCATGTAGAATGATTAGTCTTTCCAAACAAAATTTAAGTGCTCTCAGTTTACTGTGAAGTTTACTGTGAAGATTATTAGGTAAATCACAAGTGAGGTGCAGAAATTTATAGTGATGCAATTCCCCAAAAAGAGAAAGTAAAGGGTAGAAAACATATTCCACAATATCAGCACATTGTCTGGTAGTGTTTACATTAATGAAGAAATCTAAAACTGACTCATGAAACTATACTCTCTGGGATACTGCAAAGGCTGCAGTATCACCAGGCTGCAATGAAAACCAAAGATGCTAAATTATTGATACTGGCAGTCATCATGGCTGTCATATTTGGTCTCTGGAGTTCTTTATTCAGTACTGCCTATGAGGTTTTTGTAGGCCAATGAGGACTAAATCATTAATGAAATTTCAAAACAAACTCATTCTAAACATTGGAGAAGCAAGGTTTCATTACAGTACAACTTCCCTGGGCTAGATGTATGTTGAAAATTCCACACTGGAGTTAATATAAGAAAATGTACAGAGAGAAAAGAAATGGTCTGTGACTGAATTTCATATCTGAGACCTTGCACAGCCCTGAGAGTGTAACTGCGGACTCGCACGAGTCCATGGGATGAACCAGTTATGAGGGCATAGCTGCTTTTGTCCAAAATCTATGAGCTAAACACAGGTATAAAGTTCAGAGTACAAATAGCAGTAGACTCTCTAAATAGCTCATGCAACTGTGAAGCAAAAAAATTGTTTACATGGTTAATTCCAGGAAATGACTGTATAGGAGAACCACAATTATAAATTGCAGGACTCACATACACACACACACACACACACACACACACACACACACACACACTATTTTAAAGTTTGAGATTTACATGTTACCTGTGTAACATCTCTGTAAGCTTGTATATTCCTCATATTTTGTAGGTTTAGTACAAAGCATCCTTTATTTACTTGAATCTAATCCTAGATATCATTTTTCTTAGCTTCCAAAAGAAAAAAAAACTGTTTAAAAAAAAACAATGAGGGCCTCCCTGGTGGCACAAGTGGTTGAGAGTCTGCCTGCCGATGCAGGGGATACGGGTTCGTGCCCCGGTCTGGGAGGATCCCATATGCCGCGGAGCGGCTGGGCCCGTGAGCCATGGCCGCTGGGCCTGCGCGTCCGGAGCCTGCGCGTCCGGAGCCTGTGCTCCGCAACGGGGGAGGCCACAACAGTGAGAGGCCCGCATACCGCAAAAAAAAAAAAAAAAAAAAAAAAACAATGAAAGTAGGTTTCCCATAGTCTACATAGTTTTGACTTTTAAGTCTCTGGTGCCAACTACTGTCTAAGCCCATGAGTGTATAATATACCTGATGAGCTCATCAAATTATCTTCCTTTGTTAATGGTATCTCTATTTTTAAAAAGAAATATGCTGCCAGACAATCATGGGGAAAAAAGGAGTAGTGTCACTGAAGCTTTATTTGGCTGGAAACTCTTTTTGTTGGATAAAAGGAAAGTTTAAAGAAAATATTCTTCCTCTGAATTTCAGTCTGGAATGCCACCCAGGCCTCTCCACCCAGCTTTGAGCTTGAGTCTAAAGAAAACGTTTGATCTTCTTTGTCTTTCAACTTGACAAAATGTCCTTCTTTGAAATCCCTTTTTTGTTTCATGTGTGCTTGTCAATGTGCTTTAGAAATGTAAAGCTCTTGGGGGTAAGGTACCAGTCTTTTTTGTTTAACCTTTGAACATTTCCTAAGCGTCTACTCCACCAGGTTTGCATTCCAAAAATATTGCTCATTAAAATCTTATTCATCCTATAGTTTGGAAACAATAGTAGGAGGTGTTGGATTTACCTTCTTCACTTAGAGTCTTTAAAAAAAAAATTCTCAAAGGTAACATTTCATTCCATTCAATAAGTATTTCTTGAGGCCCTTCTGCATGGCAATAGTTAATGTTCAATGAAAGATTAACTGACATAGCCAGTGTGATCAAGTTCTGTGGTTGATATTTAAAAAACTTAAAAGTGATTCATAGATTCAAAAAAAAAACGTATGCTCTTATTGGGACAAGAAAACATAACTTGTTGCCCAAGGACATTACTTGGTCAAGTAACAGAAGAATACCAGATTCCAGCCCCATAACAGCTACCTTTCATTGGATGAAATAAATATGCAGAGAAAAGGGCAAAGTTATACTTTATTATCAGGTGGAGCTTTTTGCTTTAATCCTAAACAGAACCCTGTGACAAACTCTTCCCTAAGTGCTACCAGCCGGAAATGCCCACTCCATGTCTCTCTTTCATGAAAGTAGGGTGTGTACATGGGGCTGAAGAGGAGCCAAATTAGAGACCAAAAGATCACAATAGAGAACAGTACAAGAAAGAACCATAATTTATCAAAATGTGTCTCATGAGTCTACATAGAATAACAAGAATAGCCCAACCCTTTTTCTAAATGATCTTCTCTGACTCAGTGTTTGGCCTTGAGTAGGAGGCCTCTGTTGTGGCCTTAATTTTTGTTGAAATAAAATGGAAGTAAGAATATTCTGATTTTAGATCAAACATCCATCAGCTTCTGCTGTGGCAGAAAGCCTGGTACTATTAGGAAGAATGTATTTGCTGCTAAGAGAGCCATTAATAAGTAAGAATATAATCATATGTAGTTCAAATAAATGCATTTGCATAATTTTACACTATATCTCAAATAATAAGGCATTCAGTGATAAAATCAGATATTTATTCCCTCTGGCATTTGTCATTTACTCACTTTTCATTTTAAAAAGGCACTCCTTTTGGCTGGCTTTCAGAGGATTCCTGACTCCTCAGCACGTGGATGTCTTCTAATACCAGACTGCAAGACTGCCATGACCTTCATTTATATTTCAACCATGAGCTAAACCTAGAAATAGACAAGATAGCATCAATTGAGCATACTGCTAAATTATCAAACTATGCCATAGAGACACTCTTTTAAGGATAACTAAAGAGAGTATTGCTCTTAACAGTTATAGAAAAATAAGAAAAAGCAACATGACTGTGGCAGAGAGTGAGAAGGACCTGCCACCCACAAGAAAAGGAAGACCTGCATCCCCACAGGGCTCCCTGGTCCAGTTGGAGGGCTGCTGGGTGAACCTTGAAGAAGTGACTGATGGAGCTGCAGCCACCCATGCAGCTTTTGGTAGAAGGGGGGCAAATAATAGAAAGAGGATTTTGGTCTGTAATGTCACCCCCTCATCCATTCTTCTTAATGCCAATCTGGCTTTGACCCAAACCCCACCAGCCATTTTCCAGAGACTGTTTTCATGGAGTGTACCAGGGATCTCCATGCCCTACGTCCAGGGATCACCTCCCTGTTATCTTACTTAGACTTTCCTCAGGGTTTTACACAGATGGTTGCAATCTTTCCCTTCAAACATTTTTCCTTTGGTTTCCACTGTTATCACGCCCTTCCAGTTTTCCTCTTACCTTACTGACCCTTCCTTCTCTCCCTTGCTGGTCTCACCTTCTTTCTCCACTTTAAATGCTGTATCTAAATGTTGTAA
Organism: Mesoplodon densirostris; assembly: GCF_025265405.1. Classification (NCBI taxonomy): domain Eukaryota; kingdom Metazoa; phylum Chordata; class Mammalia; order Artiodactyla; family Ziphiidae; genus Mesoplodon; species Mesoplodon densirostris. The sequence goes on from NC_082661.1 coordinate 225,452,000, forward strand.
CTAAACATGTAACCATACACATTCTACCTACATAATCTCATCCAGTCCCAAGGCTTTAATTTTATCTTCTGAATATAAGGTGACTTCAAACACAAAGTGTTTTTCAGTTTTCCCAGTGAGAAGATCAAGAGAAAAGTGTTTAAAATTGTATTTTAACAGCTGAAATATATACACTTTTAGGGATCTAGAGACACTAGCTAAATATATGCTTACTTGTTAATTTGATTGCACATATTAACAATCACATATTATATAAAATAATATATTATTGTAGGGATTTTACTTTTTCCATTCTTACATTCCATGAAATAAATACATGCAGAATCTTCACTGTGGCCTTGGGCATCAGTCTCTGTCATCATTGGAGCCACTTTCAAGTCATTAAGACAGTTTTCCAGAAGATGTTCATCTTCACTTCCATTTAAGTGTTTAAGATTTAGCCCTTTTGGAATTTTTAAAGTATATAATTAAAAATATTTTAAGATAATTTTTTGTTGTTGTTGTTGTTACGCGGGCCTCTCACTGTTGTGGCCTCTCCCCTTGTGGAGCACAGGCTCCGGACGCACAGGCTCAGCGGCCGTGGCTCACTGGCCCAGCCGCTCCGTGGCATGCGGGATCCTCCCAGACCGGGGCACGAACCCGCGTCCCCTGCATCGGCAGGCGGACTCTCAACCACTGCGCCACCAGGGAAGCCCTAAGATAATTTTTAAAGCATATACTCCATTTACAGTTATTACAAAATATTGTCTATATTTCCTATGTTGTACAATAAATCCCTGAGCCTATGTTATACCCAGTAGTTGTACCCCTCACTCCCTCACCCCTATATTGCCCTCCCACCAACCCTGGTAACCACCAGTATTTTTGTCTATATCTGTGAGTCTGCTTTTTTTTGTTTGTTTGTTTTATTCACTAGTTTGTTGTATTTTGGCCCTTTTGGAATTTTGTATGATATTGTCATTGGACATTTTATCCCATTAGGGATATTTGTACAACATTTTTTGTGCAACATTAGGACAACCATCTTTTCATTTGTCCTGTAGATGCATTTGTGATCTCCACAAAGTAATCACTATCTTTCTTTAAATAATTTCAATAGATTTGCTTATAAGGACACCTAACACTTAAAATTGTGTGGTCATACCTTCCATGATAGTTAAATCTATGTTTTATTTAGTTGCCTCCATTTTATGAAAGGTGGCTTCCATCAGCATCTAAAACTAGAATTAACTATAAACTATTATATATAGAGTGGATTAACAACAAGGTCCTATTGTATAGCAAAGGGAACTATATTCAATATCATGTAATAAGCCATAATGTAAAAGAATATGAAAAAATATATATTCATATATATATTATATATGAATCACTTTGCTGTACATCAGAAACTAACACAACATTGTAAATCAACTATACTTCAGTAAAATAAATTAAAAAAAAAAAACTTAATTGAAGTCCTCTGTGCCTGAGTTTTCCCTAAATATTACTTTGATTTTCAAATAGAGTTATCTGCTAATCTGAACTTTTGGTGCCCTTGAGATTTGTTTGTTGTCTTTTGCACAGAAATAGAGTTGATTTCTGGTTTTAAAATGTAATAATATATTGAGTTATCATATTATAATGCCTTTTGTTCCTTAGAGGTTATAAATCTCTACATTCTATTTATAAATATAGCAAATGTTAACAATATGTTTAAAAGGGCTTTTGAAAAATGTTTGATTCTGTTTATAAGCTTAGTTAATAAAACATCTTCAAATATTTTAAACTACATTTATAAATTTAACCTATTTGATTTCATTTTGAACTACTTCAATTACCTGGCTTTAAAGGATAAACAGTCCCAAATACTAAAAAAAATTGTATAAATCTAACAAAATAAACATATATATGGTGAAACTCAAGTTATTGTAAATGTTTCAATACTATAATGTCATAAGATGTAAACTCCAAATCCTAAAGCATAAATTACTCAGATACGGATTTTAAGTTGTCACTTAAATAGGCCAAATTCTCTTAATCATTACAATGACACATATCACCAAATATGCACAGATTACTTCTCTTTAAAAATTATTTTTATTTAAAAAAACTTTTATTGAAGTCTAGTTGATTTACAGTGTTGTGCACGGATTCCTTCTTAACACAAAATTATTGATGGCTACATTCTGGTCTTGATTTTCTAATCTTCTTAAAATTAGTTTTAGATATTACTGGGATTGAAAAATCATGTTTATTTAGAAAGACAGCTACTGAGGTTATTTAATACACATTCTTACCTGGGTTTGTAAACTGGCTGGAACCAATTTGTTATTTTTGGTAAACGTTTATTGTCACTTATAGCTAATAAATAAGTGAAAGTTAGCTCCTCTTCACAACTAGGAAATTATGCAGACAAGTGTCAGCCTAGATTCTGCCTGCCACACCAATGCCTTTTAGTGAGCAATCACTGAGTCACTTCACAGTAATGTAACCTGTTCTGTAAGTCTACTGAAGTCACAACTCTGTTCTTTTTGGTGATAAACAGCCTCTTATATGAAAGACTTGCCGAAGGCAAATTCAGCAATATTCTTGCGTCAGGATTTGGCTGATCATCTATTGGAGACAGGCAACCAAGAATCTTCAGAACCAGCAGCTGGACGTGAGATCATTTAGGGATCCAGCCTCGGGTGCTGTACCTAAATGTGTAGTTTACAGGGCTCTAGATTTTGATTCATCCAAATGTGGGGGAATGTCTCTATAATATTCTAAACAATATCTTAAACGACACTGAACATTATTAACTTTTGTCAATGAGAAGCCATGTGTCATGCAAATTATCAAAGCCCCAGCTTTGCATAGTTGACATGCATTTATTAGCCACACAAAGAATGTGAACTTTCCAATCAAATGTTAGCTATCTATACCTGAAATGCAAATTCCTGCTTTCGGAAACTGGCCTTCTTTAGATGTAGACTGGAACAAACTGACATAAAATTATACCATTGCTTATATTCAACAATTTTAAATAAATTACAAATATAAACACACTGGTGAAAGATGCATACTCATTAAGGAAGAGAATTAACATCCTAGTTAATTAAGTTTACATACAACCAGAGAATCCAGGCATGAAACACACTGGATTCCTGTCAGTCACTATGGTGGAATACATAGAACTTTATTTATAGTTGCTATGATTCTATAAATCAAAATAGACACATAGACTTCTTATTTGGATTCATAGTATATATACTGCCTAACTCTTTATTGTACCCATAGAAATTAGCATGTCCTACTGAGACTGGTCACTTGTCTGGATTTTTCATTTCTTTGGCTTTTGGGGATCATAAGGAATAGAAATACCTTTTCTCTTGAATTCTAAAAATCTTTGAATTTGATTTAATCCTTTGTTCTTATATATAGTCTCAGAATTCTCAAACTCTCTTATGGCTATGTCTAGTAATTGAATTCTACATATTTCTCATGGCTTTGTCTGACTTCTGATAACAACTCATAAGATCAGTCTACTGATATAATTGTTATTATGCCCCATCCTGTGAGACATTCAAGTACAGGAGCTCCTTTTCTGAACGATCATTTTTTGGAAGAAAACAAACCATGTTATATTTAGGTATATTGTGGTACATAACAATAACCTCCCATCTATGTCGAACCTAATCACTTTACTGAATCCTAGAGTCGTATTTCCAACCAGGTACTAGACATTTCCACTTAAATGATAATAAATATCTCAAGCGATCACGGACAAAATCAAATCATTGAATTTTGCACCCCACCTCTTCAATCTCTCCGTCTCTGTGTCTTTTGTATGTCAGTACAAAAGCACCAACATTCATCCATATGCTCAGACCTAAAATTTACGAGTTATTCCTGATTCCTCTTTTTCACTTTTCCATTTCTCCCTCCCCACACCCGCCCCCATCATCAAGTTCTGTTTCCTCCACCTATAAGACAGATCCGAAATCACCCTTATCCAAGTCACCATCATGTCTCAACAGGGTGATCTCAATATCTGGTAACTGGTCTTGTCTCTCTATCATCCATTCTTTTTTTTTTTTTTAAATAAATTTATTTATTTTTGGCTGTGTTGGGTCTTTGTTGCTGCGCACAGGCTTCCTGTAGTTGTGGCAAACGGGGGCTACTCTTCTTTGAGGTGTGAGGGCTTCTTCTTGTGGTGGCTTCTCTTGTTGTGGAGCACAGGCTCTAGGCGCGCAGGCTTCAGTAGTTGTGGCTCGCGGACTCTAGAGTGCAGGTTCAGTAGTTGTGGCGCACGGGCTTAGTTGCTCCATGGCCTGTGGGATCTTCCCGGACCAGGGCTCGGACCCATGTCCCCTGCATTGGCAGGCGGATTCTTAACCACTGTGCCACCAGGGAAGCCCTATCATCCATTCTTAATGCAGTGATTTTATTAAAATTGAAATTAGATCTTTCTCCTCTGCCCTAAATTCTCTAAAATTTTCTTCCCACCCTTAGAATAAAATCCAAACTCCTCACTTTGTCTTACAAGATAGGACCTTTGCAGAGTCTTTGACCTCATCTCCTAGCATTTTCCTTACCCACTAGACACCAGACAAAGAGCTTCTATTTTCCTTAAACTCTCTGAACTTATTTCTGCCACAGGGCCTTTGCCCCAACCCCTCTGAACAGAAATCCGTCTCCTCTTATTGTAGGAACATTGACTCTTTTTGGATAATTAGAATTTTGTTGTAAATTTTACTTCCATAGATAAATACCTCCTGCCCACCTAATCTAAAGTAGCCCTTAGTCACTCTCTGTCATTTTCCACTATTTTAATTCTGTCTACTGCACTTATCAAGACTTACATTAAAAAAATTTTAATTTATTTTTTTACAGTAGGTCTTTGTGAGTTATCTATGTCAAATGTAGCAGTGTGTACATGTCAATCCCAAACTACCAATATATCCCTCCCCCCATCCTTCCCCCTTGGTAATCATAAGTTCATTCTCTAAGTCTGTGAGTCTGTTTCTGTTTTGTAAATAAGTTCATTTGTATCTTTTTTTTTTTTTTTTTAGATTCCACATATAAGCGATATCATATATTTGTCTTTCTCTGTCTGACTTACTTCACTTTGCATGATAATCTCCAGGTCCATGTTCACCAATTTTCTTCTCCAATAATATATGCAGATCATGTTTATTTTGTTCATTACTATATTGCCAGGGCACATGGGATTTGATAGGCACTCAGTCTATATTTTTAAAAGAATAAACATTCAGAATATAATCTATATCTCAAAATGTCTTTTGACAATCCCCCTCTGCATATCCCATAGGCACCACATTATTTAACTCCATAATTGCCCTTTCTCCTGTAGCCCCTTAATCACCTGTCAATGTGACTTTTTTTGATACCCTTATGGGTGGCTTAGGGGCCCAGAAAAGATGAGAGCTACATCTTCTTTAATATTTTATTTTTAGTCTAACCTAAAAATTTATTATTATATTTATTAATTGGCAATTTTAATCACTTATGTTTGTTTTAACCATTTACTTCCTTTTCTCTAAACATTCTAAACTACATTTAAATATCGATATTAGATTTTGTTTAAAAGTATTTCATCTGAGTCACTAACAAATAAAAATAAAACCTTTCCAAGTGCTTAATCAATAATCAATTCTTATAAATCTAGTAAACTAAATTTATTTGTTTAATTTGTTTTTTTAAAAAATGATTTTATTGGAGTATAGTTGCCTTATAATGTTAGTTTCTACTGTAAAGTGAATCAGCTATACGTATACATATACCCCCTCTTGTTTGGCTTTCCTTCCCATTTAAGTCACCACAGAGCACTGAGTAGAGTTCCCTGTGCTATACAGTACGTTCTCATTAGTTATCTGTTTTATACATCATATCAATAGTGTATATATGTCAATCCCAATCTCCAAATTAATCCCACCCCCCCTTTCCCCCTTGGTATCCATACATTTGTTCTCTACGTCTGTGTCTCTATTTCTGCTTTGCAAGTAAAATCATCTATACCATTTTTCTAGATTCCACATATATGCGTTAATATACAATATTTGTTAGTAAATTAAATTTATACCTATGCCTAATCTTACATTCTCTGAAATGTTCCAATATTGTTTATGAACTAGTAGAATTGCAATTTAAGACCCCAAGTCTAAGTCAACTATCATTTAGACATTTTAGATTAGAATTATAAAATTAATCCAATAAGAAAAATTCTCTTAAACCTCAAATATCTAATATGTGCAGATTTTTTCCTTGCCACAAAATATATTATTATAGATTTTATTTACTTAATAATTTTGATACTTAATACAACTCTTCCTGGGATTGAGAATGTAATCATGTCATCTCATACAATTTTGAGGTTACCACCCCAAGCGATTTGCAGGGTTGGCTTCTCAGCTGACTGAGGTTCCATAGCCATGAGCAGTTTGGGCTGAAAGTGAGGTCTTACCCTGTAAATATGCAAGGTGAACTTTTTGTTTTTATGCCACCACCTGTCTGCCCAAGCTTTCGAACTGTGATGTAAATGCAGATGGAGTGGACTTGAAGTCTGTTCACTGGATTCCAGTTACACAGTCCCTAGTTCTCACATCGGGTGAATCTGCAAAGCCCTCACAAGATTTGCAGCTCATTTTCTTCTCTGCGTGAATTGGACTTTTTCTTTCTTTGCCTTCTAAGGTATTTAATTGTCATCTGATTGGGTTCTGCATATCATTTAAAATATTTTTCTCACTCTCTTTTTACAATTTCAAGGTCATGTTAATGACATCACCCCAAGGTTAAAACCTGAAAACATCAGTACATCTGACTTTTTCATCAACGTTCCCCATATCAAAATTGTCACTTCTCTTGATTCTATCATTGATCTCAAATTCATTCCATCCTTCTCATTCTCACTGCCATTGCCTTAGTTTTGTGATTTTTTTTTTTTCTCACTTGGACTCTTGTTCTTCTCCACAACTATCCAGCCTTCTTGGTATTGCACACATTTGTCAAAGTGATTTTTCTTAAATGCAAGTCTGCTTATATCATTTTGTTTAAATCTTTTCATGGAGATGATCATACTAAATGAAGTAAGTCAGACAGAGAAAGACAAATATCATATGATATCACTTATATGCAGAATCTAAAAAAACCCAATACAAATGAACTTATTTACAAAACAGAAACAGACTCACAGACTTAGAGAATGAACTTATTCTTACCAGGGGTGAATGGTGGGGGGAGGGATAGATTGGGAGTTCGGGATTGACATGTACACACTGCTATATTTAAAATAGATGACCAACAAGGACCTACTGTAAAAAAATAAATAAAAATAAAATCTTTTCATGGTTGTAGGTAACCTCCAGGATTAAGTTGAAACTTCTTAGCATGGCATTCTCATCCATTCATTCTCCCTCCATCCTCTATCCACCAAACAAATAGTTCCTACTCACAGCTGGGCATTCCATTATCTCTCTCCTATTTCTATCTGTAAAACCTTATTTATCTTTAAGTTTTTCCACTCCCCTATTTTCTCCATCACCCCCTCTACAAATGACCTATGACCTACGAATGATCTATGTACATTCCTCAAAATTTCTATGACTCTCATATCTTGTTAGTTTTGCTTCTGTCTGGAATTCCTTTCCTTCCTCAGCCACTGGACTACCTTGAACTCATTTCTCAAAGTTTAACTCAAGCACCGCTTTCTCTAAGCTGTCTTCTGTGACCTGACTCCTCATTTGGGATTAATTACAACTTTTCTATGCTCATATACACCCTTATGAATTTATATATTTTAGCATTAATTATAGTGTTGTAATTCATGATTTTGTTGTCCATCTCTTCAAATTAGTTGAGTTTTTATCCCTATATCTCCAGTGCATGGAACAAAGTAGGCATTCTAAAATTTATTTTTACTAGGTGAGTTAATAAATACATAACTAAATGACTGAATGAAAGATGGCCATCTTTCAGATTGAATGTGTTTGGTCACCAAGCCACCCTTAGGGATTATCTTTACAGCTTGATAGTTCGAAAAGTTCATCTTCATCTTCAGCCAAGGTGTTGGGTTGAGTCTAAATCTCTTATTTGAACCATCAATATGTAGTCTGCAAAATCCTTAGGGAAACCTTGTATTTAACACAAAGACTAAACCTGGGAGACTACTTTCTTCTTTATCATTCATATCCGTTCAAAAGGCCTCTTTATATAAAAAAATTTTTTTCTTTTAAAATAAAACCTAGATTCAGAAAGCCACACAAATCAAATATGTAGATTAATTATTATAAACCAAGCAACCCTGTCAAGAAGTAGAATTTTTCTAGTTATGCCAGAAAACACTTCCATGTATCCCAGACTCATCATGACTTGCTCCCACCCTTAAAAGTAGGTCATCACTTTTAGGTAATCACTTCTGTTTTAAAAAGTAATTATATTATCCCAAAATGTATACCTATGCATTATATTTTAGTTTTGATGATTAAGAAAAACTTAGATATATCTCTTAAATGCCTTTTAATCTATAGACTCCTTTTCTATCCTTTGCATTTGCTGGTAGCTTCTCTGTTGAAGAATTCAGGTCATGTGACATGTAGAGTTTACACAGTCTGAATTTTTCTGATTTTCTACTTTGGGTGAGACTCCATTTATTTTTGTGTCCTCGATAATTCCTGAAATTGGCACCTGGATACAAAGGCTTGATCAGACTCATGTTTGATCTCTGTGGCAAGGCTGTAGGTGGCTTCACGTATTCTCACCAGGTAACACATGCCATCTGGTTGTCTCTCTTTTGGAGAAGTCAGCAGCCATTGCATATGGATATGTGTATACATAGCCTAGATCCATGAGTTCATTCAAAGCTGCATTCTTTTTCTTTTATTTACTGCGATACTTTCATAAAGAGGCAATTCCCTCCTCTACTATAGGCTATTTAGTGGTATGGTTCCTGTAAGAAATGCATAATAATACTTGATTCTTTCCTTTTATTTTCTAGTTTTCAAAACAAATAGTGGATTCCCTGGTGCCCTTTGAAACTCACCAATTATTATTTTTTCTTAGAATATCATTGTGAATTTTGGGATTTAAACATGTTATAGGTTTTAGCTTACTGTGTTATTCTTGTTGGAGCTCAAAGTAACCTATTTTTGGCCAGGGAGGACCTATTCAACTAGGTTCCTGAGTCCTTTGGATATGAATCTAGTTTTCTTTGGTAGTTTTTTTTTGCTATGTGGAATGATAAGATGTTCCAGGCTTATTGAGTACACTTCCTGCCCTGCATGTAAAATACCCAGGTCTCCAAGAGACCTTCTTCTAATGAGAACTTATATTTGAAAACCACAACTTAGGTGCCAGGGATGATCATTGATACTGGAATGATCATTCTGGCTGAAGAGGCCTCTTTATTTTTTGAAAAGCTGAGTCCTAAGAGTACTCACTGTTTTAGCCCAAGTGTATAGGGTTAGAAAAATTGGGATCAACTATTTTCCTCTACCCTAAATTTTTTTAGTTAACTAAGAATTGGTAGAAAATTTTTGTTTCATTTTTATCTACTCTTAAAATATGAATGCATTTAGTAACTCCATACCCTAGACATCTATCTTCATGGTCATTACCTACCTGTGCGGGTCAGAAGCTATCAAGATCAAAATGAATTTAATGAATAACATAGCCCAGGGTTATTTCAGAAGCTGTCTTAAAACTTGCAGAGCTGTGGTCCTGAGCAAATTATTTTCTGGAAGCCTCAAGGGCAATGCTTCCTCAGTAAGAACCTGATATAAATTTGAACTAAGCAAACACATACAGTGCAAAAGAGAGCAAGTGTTTGATTTATCACTGTGTGGATACAAACAAAAATGACAGAATTAATTCTTCCCACAATTATTTCATCATTCAAATGGTTTTTACAAAATAAATTTGGTTTAAAGAAATTTAACTTCTCATTTTTTACACAGCTGTTATGTCTTTGAAGCAAATATAAATACTGAGATGAGAATCATTTCCTTATTAATAGTCTGCATATTAACTGCAGCCATATTGATTTTCAATTAGATGTGTTTTGAATGAATACTAATAGCTATGAATTATTAGGTCCCTACTAAGTGCTGGGTATTTTATACAAGTTTTGTTTTGTTTTTCTGTTATCCTCACAGTAACCCTGAAATGTATGTAGTCATTTCTCCCATTTATAGATTAGAAAATGGAGGATGGTATATTTGAAGAAACAGCTAGTCATTTTGAATCTGAAACTTCCACTGAGGCATCTCTGATTTCAGAGTCCCTGTTTTTCTCTATTTTTGTACACAGCTGGCCAGGCTTGGACTACACAGACAGAAAAGAAATTGCATCTCCATTTATGAGCAGACCATGAATGGTCTTTGTAGATAATTTGTTATTAATGTCTCTTCTACTTCCCCAGTACTATTGTTGGGAATGTGTTATGATGTGATTTCTTTTGTGTTGTGATTCCCACTGTTTCATCTGTGTGGAACTCATAGGATTTAAACTCTGTTAAGCAGTTCAAAAAGGAGTCACAGTAGCCAGTGTGAACTTCCATATTAGTTGTTTTGAAACCTGGGGTATAGACAGCAGGTGTCTTAGAGTGATAAACTAAGAGTGTTCCTTTAAATAAGGAATCTGCCAACATCTGCAAAAGACTTCATTGAAACAAAAGGAGCCAAGACCTCCTGGGGGATAACCACCGGTACACCCTACTGGCGGTCACCTTAAGATGAGACCAATGTTCCAAGCTACTTAAGGGCTCTTCGCTGGAGGACCGACTCTGTGCTGCTGAGAGCCCTTCCCGATGATGGGCCCAGGCTCTGTAGGAGCAGAAGGCGACTTCCTACTCACACCTGTTGGGAGACCCATTCGCCAGCCCGGAGACCACTGCTCCTGCTGAGATGCATCCATCCCGGACTTTTCTTGGAGTGGTTCATTACTCCTTTTCCTATGTTCCCTACTCAAATTAACCAGCGCTGTGTGCTGATTATGAGCAATAAACCAGTGATTCGTGAATTGGACATTGGCTGTTTTGTCCATTTCCAATCCTGTGATTCTTACGGGGCCTTACCACTGTGCTCGGCGACAAAGGGAGCGAAAAATGGTTGTAACATTTCAACGAATTATGAGAGGCATCCATCTTAATACCGATTAAGTGGCTAATTAAGTGGCTAATCACTTCAAATTTAAAACAGTTAACCAACATAATCAGGTAGACAACTGTTTATCTACTAATTACTGGGCATTGTGGGAGATACGAAATGAAAAAGGCATGATGCTCATTCTTTTAAAATATTATTACCTAATGAAGAGGTAGATACGTATGTAAATAATTTAAGGGTGTTTCCTTGCTGTTAGATACTTCAGGTACTTATTTGGAAATGATGGGAGGCCTGTGAAGGATCTTGACAGAAGAGTCTTAGGTAATTTGAGGCTGGGATAGGAGTGTGAATGAAGGAGCAACATTGGAAGGAATGAGCCTTTCAGAGAGGGAAAGCTCAGAGAGGTGCCCTGGCTTTAAAGTGGTGCCAAGGAGGAAAATTGTCACAATCATCGATGTAGGAGCGTGCACTCTCTCCCTTCCTTGTCTCTACTCCTCCAATTTTGGGCTCTTTTCTTCCATTCCCCTCTAACAGATAAGCTTGCCCCTACTCTAAAGAGAACAAGCAGTCTTAGATTTTAATGTGAAACGTACAAACCTACCTATATATGTACCCATCTGCTCCTCCCTTTTCTCATGGAAATAGAAAAGTTATCTCTTCTAAGACTAATTCCTCTCCCTGCTTTAGATCCAATTCCCTCCCCTCTCCACCCCCAATCCCTACATAAATAAATCCCTTTTCTCTCTTTTTCTTTCAACCTCACTCTCAGGTGGATTCTTCCCATTGACTTCCAGCAGCCCAAGCCTTCCCTATTTACACGTTCCAAATAAAAATGAAAGCTTCACAGGACTCCTGATCCCCATCCAGCTCCACCCTATTTCCCTCTTCTCTGCTCTTCAGAACAAAATGACTGGAAATAGTTGTCTATAATTCTGTCTCAACGTCCTCAAACTCAGCTCTCTCATATCTGGCTTTCTCACGCATCCATCTCTCCACTGGAGATCACCCATGACTACATTCTTGCTAAGCCCTGTTGATGTTTTTCATTCCCATCTGTACTAGTCAACAAAGTTATTGAAAACTTGGACAACAGATACACCCCTTAACATCAGTAGCATAACATAATAAATGTTATGCTTTCTTAATCATGTAGTCTGATGCTGTACATCGGACTGGCCTCTTCCATCTTCTAGCTACACCACATGGAATATGTGACTGTTCTACTTATTCACTGCTGCAGAAGAAATGACTCAAAACTTTAGTGGCTTAAAACTCTACTCAGTACTCTATAATAACCTATATGGGAAAAGAATCTGAAAAAGAATAGATATATGTATATGTATAACTAACTCACTTTGCTGTACACCTGAAACTAACATTGTAAATCAAATATATTCTAATATAAAGTAATTTTTAAAAAAAAAAGTCAAAAGGATATAGTGGGAAGAGCTGAAGATAAACAAAACAAAACAAAAACTATGTCAATATTCATTTTGTTCTTGGGCCTGAAATTTGGAAAGAGATTTATAGATGCAGTTTTCCTCTGTTTCACTCAGCATCCGCTGCAGTAGCTACAAGGCTGAGGGCTGGACTCACACAAAGATGTGCTCCCTCACTCACCTGCAAGCTGATGCTGGGTGCTGGCTGGGACCTCAGTGGGGCTGTTGCTGGAACCCCAACACATGGCGTCCCCACGTGGTTGCTTGGCTTCCACACAGCATGATGTGTTGGGCAGGCATGCCAAGAAAGTGCAAAGCAAAAGCTGGATCCTCTTTTCTGAGCTACTGCTAGAAGTCATGCAGCATCACTTCCACTGCACCCCTGTACAAGTAAGTCACTGAGACTGGCCACCACACCTTTTGCCTTGACTCCTTAGCAGCATTGATGCATTAACTCTGCTTCCATAGGGAACTTTCTCTTTCTTATTTTTTTATGACCCCACATCTCCTAGCTTTACTTCTATATTTTTGCTCTTAGGACAGCTCCCCAAATCCATGATATGGCTTGGCCCTCATACTTCTCCACTCTCGTCCTGTGCTATGTCCTCCTTCGATTTTTCTGTTCCAGCTACGTGACTTGCTAGGCCATGTTCCTTTACACCCTGGGGCCTCCGCCCAGACTGTTTTCTTTTCCTGAAATGCTCTTTCCTTAACTCTTGTGTGTCCTCCTCAGCTACCTTTTCTTGACCTTCAAAATTAGTTCAAATCTACCTATTAAACTCTCTAATAAAACCGTATATATCCTCCTTCAACACATTTATACCAGTTCTCAATCTTGATTATTTCTTATTTAGTGTCTATCTTCATCTCTACATATAAACTCAATAAAAGGGGTCTATCTGTTTTGCTTATCAAATTATTTCTATTGTCTGACTAGCAGAGTGCCTGGCACATAATAAATATTTATTGAATAAATGAATGTATCGCTCAGCTTAGGAATCTTGGGTAGCAAGAAATATCTTTTATCAATAGTTCTCAAGTTTGGAAATGTGTGTGTGTGTGTGTGTGTGTGTGTGTGTGTGTCTTAGATCCTGATATTTATGATGTAGTGTCAGCTATGTTTACCATCCTGCAGTGAACAGAGCGGTCTCATGTAATAAAGAATTACCCCACACCACATACCAATAGTGCCCTTCCCTGCTTTGAGAAATCATAAATCAATGGTTTAACTGACCTTCTTAGCTGACCCCTGTATTAGAAAGAGCACAGCCTCAAACTTGCAGAGATGAAGGGAAGGGCTATAGCACTGAGTCTTTCTACCCCATCTTCTCATTCTGTAGGAAGCCAATTTCCTGGGTCTCCACTTAAGAGTATGAAGATGGTAGGGAGTACTGGCTGCTTGACCTTGCAGGCTGTGAAGACCTGCAAATCTCCAACAAATAAGCCCTCCAGGCCTCTGAAATCTGATAGAGTTGCCTTTATATACTGGCAAGGGGACAAGGTCACTGGCTCCAAGGGCCAGTGCTTCTTCACCTCTGAGTATAGCAAGGAGTGAGTAAAGAATATGTATCAGAGTAGCTCTTTTTTATTTGGTTAGAAGGATGGAGGTGGCTGAGCAGACAGGATAAAAAGTTGATCAAAATGCTTATGGAGGAAACTGAAATCCATATTACTAAGCAAAAGAAGCTAGTCTGAGAAGGCTACATACTATATCATTCCAACCGTATGACATTCTGGACAAGGCAAAACTATAGAGATAATAAAAAGGTCAGGGGTTGCCAACAGGGCTCAGGGGAGGGGAGAGATAAATAGGCAGAATACAGATGAATTTTAGGACAGTGAAAATATTCCATATGCTCTGTATGATATTATAATGATGGATATGTCATTATATAACATGTTTATCTAAACCTACTGAATGTACAACATCAAGCATGAACCCTTAGGTAACCTATGGACTTTGCGTGATTATAATGGGTCAGTGAAGTTTCATCCTTGGTAACAAACATACCATTCTAGTGAGTGTTGTTGATAATGGGGGAGGCTATGCAAGTGTGGGGGCAAGGAGCATATGGGAAATCTCTGTACCTTCCTCTCAGTTTTATTGTAAACCTAAAATTTATCTAAAATAAGAAGTTTAAAAAAATGTTATGGTGGGGACTTCCCTGGTGGTGCAGTGGTTAAGAAACTGCCTGCCAGTGCAGGGGACACAGGTTCGAGCCTTGGTCCGGGAAGATTCCACCTGCCGCGGAGCAACTAAGCCCATGCGCCACAACTACTGAGCCTGTGCTCTAGAGTCTGCGAGCCACAACTACTGAGCCCACGTGCCACAACTACTGAAGCCACATGCCTAGAGCCTATGCTCCTCAACAAGAGAAGCCATCACAGTGAGAAGCCTGTGCACCACAACAAAGAGTAGCCCTCACTCACTGCAACTAGAGAAAGCCTGTGCACGGCAACAAAGATCCAATGCAGCCAAAAAAAAAAAAAAAAAAAAAGTTATGACATCATCAACTGTAGTGGTATGAAGTTAAGTACTGGCTGAGCTTTTTTCTTGCCCCTAGGAGTCAACTCTGAAGATACAAGATTACAATGGAGAGAATGACTATATTAGTTATCTATTGCTGCATAACAAATTGTCCTCAAACTAGTGTCTTAAAACTATAAACATTTAGTATCTCTCAGTTTCTGTGAGTCAGGAATCCAGGAGTGGCTCCCTCGTGTGGTTTTAACTGAGTGTTCCTCGTGAATTTGCAGTCAGGTATCAGGTGGGGCAGCAGTCATCTGAAGGCTTGACTGGGACTGAAGGAGCTACATCAAAGGTGTCTCACTCATTTGGCTGGCAAGTCGTTGCTGTTGGTGAAAGGCCTCTGTTCTCTCCTACACGGGCCTCCCACAGGGCTCCTTGAGTGTCCTCTGTATTTCCCCTAGCATTCTAAGAGACCAAAGAAGAAGTGGACATTTTTGTATTCTGTGGTCACACAGAATACCTTGATTCAATGTGCGAGAAGCCTCTAAGAGTTTTATAGTATCTGGTCTTACATTTAGATCTTTAATCCATTTTGAGTTTATTTTTGTGTGTGGTGTTAGAGAATGTTCTAATTTCATTTTTTACAAGTTGCTGTCCGATTTTCCCAGGTGAAATGGATAAAGAAGATGTGGTACAATGGAATATTGCTCAGCCATAAAAAAGAATGAAATAATGCCATTTGCAGTGACATGGTTGGACCTAGAGATTATCATACTGAGTGAAATAAGTCAGAGAAAAATAAATATCATAGGATATCACTTATATGTGGAATCTAAAAAAGTGGTACAAATGAACCTATTTACAAAACAGAAATAGAGTCACAGATGTAGAAAACAAACTTATGGATACCAAGGAGGAAGGGGGGGAGAGATAAATTAGGAGATTGGGATTGACATACACACACTACTATATAGAGAATAGGTAACTAATAGGAACCTACTGTATAGAACAGGGAACCCTACTCAATACTCTGTAATGACCTATATGGAAATAGAATCTAAGAAAGAGTGGATATATGTATACATATAAGTGATTCACTTTGCTGTATAGCAGAAACTAACACAACATTGTAAATCAACTATACTCCAATAAAAATTAATTAAAAAAATTTTTTTAATGTGGGAGAAGCCTTCACACAAAGGCATAAATAACAAGAGATAAGGATGACTGATGACACCTTGGAGACTGTCCACTGTGGTGACTTACCCAATTCTCCAGGGCTGAGTTGGAGGCATCTGATTATTGGTAAAAGATTCCTAGTTGCTTGAGGTTCTGCACTAGAGTCCAAAATGGTCCAACGATTTTTGCTATAAGAGAGAAAATGGTAATGTGATGAGCAGAATTATGGCCCCCAATACTCAGAACTTGTGATATGTTAACTTGCACAGCAAAAATGACTTCGTAGATGCGATTAAGAATCTTGGGATGGGAAGAGTATCCTGGTTTATCCAGGTGGGCCAGTGTAATCACAAAGGTCCTTACACAAGGCAGACAGGAGAGACAGAGGAGAGGTATCCACAGAAGCTTAGCTTCAAGTGATGCAGGACCATGAGCCAAAGAATACAGATAGCCTTTAGAAGCTGGAAAAGTCAAGGATTGGAATCACTCCTAGGGCCCCTAGAGGAAACGCAGCCCTGCTGACACCTTGATTTTAGCCCTAAAAAATCAGACTTTTGACCTCCAGAAATGTAAGACAATATATTTTGATTTAAGCCCCTAAGTTTGTGGAAACTACAGCAGCAATAGGAAACTAATATAGGGAGTGAGAAGAAGGATGACTTTTTGGAAGGGAAAGTGGGGTGTTCTTTTCAACTCATTCCTCTTCTGAACCTTGAGAGGTTATCATCTGTAAGCTCTGTCTGAGAGGAAGAACAAACATTTCCCCCCATTGATTGGATGCTTGCTGAGCTTCCAGGCTTGTAGTCTTGCCCTGCTACTACCGGAGACTGAGAAAAAAATGTTGGGGAGGGAGGGCATGGTAGCCCAGCAAGGCCGAAAGAAAGAGTGTCCTTTTGAGTTTCTTCTTTCAAGAGAAAGAGGCAACAGAGTTGTCTGAGCACGAAGGCCCTGAGGTGGGGAGTACCAGAGAATGGATGTGATTGGAAGCTACCTGCTGCCAACATGAGGCGAAGAAATGCAGGAGCCAGAAGTTGTAGGCAAGTCCCACAAGGGAGTCTGGTCCCCAGGAAAGGTACTTGAGATTAGGCTGGTTCCAAATATGGATTGAAATTTCAGAATGGAGAAGATGACATTTTTGGAACCAAAAGGACACTGCCTTAATGATTAAAAGTGGCTGAAAAATTATGGAATCCCTCTGAGATGCCCATAAAGTAGCCTGCTGAGAGTGGGTTTCCACAGAGCTGACTTAGTACAAGTTCCCGGCAAATTAAAATATTTTTGTGTATGCGCCACAGTAAGTTGAGATGCTTCAACCAAGCTAGTTATAGAACCATTCTTTTCAACACTGAATAACAACACTGGAGGGAAGGTAATGATAATCATCAAATTAAAGATACACCCTGGTGCCAGAGGCTAAATTTTGCATGTTAATAAATTTTCTCAAGTCTTAGTTGTGCTATGTTTCTCTTGACCAGAGCTGGGAGCCCTGGGTAAATTACAGGGCTGTGTCTGCAGCCTCCTGGATCCTGGGAATGATTGCAATGCATGGAATACCATAATGAGCCTCTAATGACTGCTAACATCCTGGTTAAATCAGGAAGGAAGTGGAGGAAAATGAGCACCCAAGTGTTGCTTGTCAAACAGAAATTGTGTGTTGTGTTGTGGCAAAAATGTACAAAAGATGGATGACACATTTGAGAGTAGGAGGAAGTGAGGTTTGATTTGAATCCCCTTGGGATATTTGTTTTAAAATATTCAGATGTTTTTACTAATTATTAGAGAAATGCAAATCAAAACTACAATGAGGTGTCACCTCACACCAGTCAGAATGGGCATCATCAGAAACTCTACAAACAACAAATGCTGGAGCAGGTGTGGAGAAAAGGGAACCCTCTTGCACGGTTGGTGGGAATGTAAATTGATACAGCCACTATGGACAACAGTATGGAGGTTCCTTAAAAAACTAAAAATAGAATTACCATATGACCCAGCAATCCCACTACTGGGCATATACCCTGAGAAAAACCATAATTCAAAAAGACACTTGCACCCTAATTTTTTTAAAGTTCTTTCTCTATAAACGAAATTTACTACCAAATAATATGTTTGGTCAATTATAACTGTTATAAATATTTCTTGTATTTATCCATATTCCTATCATAGTCTGTCTTTTCTAGCTACAGAGGATAAATCAAATTCTCTTTATACACTATAACTCTTGCAATATTGTAAGACAGCCATCATGTTATTGCTGTGGCTTTTCCTTTCTAGGCTAAATATTCCCAGGAACTTTATCCATTCTTCATTAAGAGTTTTTCTCAAAATCCTTTGCTGTCCTACTTACCCTCCTCCCCTTGAGCTCTGCCTGATCAATGCCTTTCTTAATGTGGTGAAATCAGGACCGTGAAAAACTCAGGATTTGCAGGTCCAGTGATACTACTGGCCCTCCCTCCGCCCCCCACCCTGCCAACCCCGGCCGCACTTTCAACAGAGGAAATTCACAACGGGGCTGAGAAATCCTGAAGTCTGAAATGAGTACACTGTCTCACCACGTGACTACTGCAAAGGGAAAACACTCATTGTGATGAATAGGATTAGTATATCTATTAACGTAATAAGCAGTTTCTAAGCACAGCTCATATTTCTTGTATTTTCAGTTTTTCTTCTCTTTCTATTTTCTAGTTCTTTCTCTTTCATCAATGATAAATTCAAACAAATCATTCCATTTTGATCCCATTCAATCTTCTTTATTTGTAGTTTCTGCTCTACCAGCTTTTAGGTAAGTTATAGATTTCTTTAAGAATATTGTTTACATAAGCTACTATTAAAGCTTCTCAAATTCTTAGGAGTATTTTTGTCATAGTACTTAGTGAAAATTTTTGGTTCTGGATTTGTTACCCTTTGTTTTCACATCATATTGCCAATGTTTTCATCTGTTAGGCCTGCTGATAATATAATGCAATTTCAAATCTCCCAAGATTACTCATTGAATAACAAAAGCAATCAACTGTAGGGTACTGAATGATACAGAAGAATGTGTAAAGATTTTTGTTGTTGTTGTTAATTATATTTTAGAAAATGTTTGTGCATTCAGCTAGCCCTAATGGTAAAATTATATATTTTAGATTTTTCTTACAAATGATTTTGTTGTTGAGTAAGGTGTCTGTCTTAATTAATGTCTAAAATTGAGTCACGTGTTTTATCAAAATCATAACAATTTTGGAATTAGGAACAGAAGCAGGAACATTGTTTTACATTTATATTTCCATATACTTTTCAACACAATCATTCCTTAGTTCACTTTAATATTAAGTATAAAATAATTTTATCTTTTATGTAAATATTCATCCCACAATGATTAATTTATCTAACTGCTCCATTCATATTTCCATGGCAATCTGTATTCCAAAATTCCACATTTATTGGTAAAGAAAAGACTACGACAGAGTAAATAGGATGGGGAATGTTGTATAACTTGACAACTAGAAGGGAAATTTGATTTTTTTGATTTACCATGGTGTGGAAGATATTTGGGCTGTTCACAAGTGTTTCTGGTTCTACTCTTTCCAGGCACATGAGGTTGGGGCATAGAGATGAGAAAGGTATTGTATTTCCATGTCTTCTTGAGGTTTGGTGAGATCTGTGACTCAAATTAGCCAATAAAACATGAGTAGAGGTGCCATGTGATGCTTGGTGCCCAAGTATTTAGTGCCCATGTAACTAAGTAGGATCCCATGGGACCTTCCTGGGACAGACCCCTCCCCCCATGACCTCTGCCTGCCTCTTGTTTGCAGAAAAGCTGTACTCTCTCAGGCTTCCCCTGAGTCACAAAATGCTGGCTCAAGAATTAATAATTGAAAGGATGTGAACATGTAGTGACAAAAAATAGCAGTTGGGCCAGTAGAATTGGTAAGAATTATTTTTTTTAATTTTTAAATTTTACTTTATTTATTTTTTATGCAGCAGGTTCTTATTAGTTATCTATTTTATACATATTAGTGTATATATGTCAATCCCAATCTCCCAATTCATCCCACCACCACCTCCCCCACCACTTTCCCCACTTGGTGTCCATACATTTGTTCTCTACATCTGGGTCTCTATTTCTGCCCTGCAAACCAGTTCATCTGTACCATTTTTCTAGGTTCCACATATATGCGTTAATGTATGATATTTGTTTTTCTCTTCTGACTTGCTGTATGACAGTCTCTAGATCCATCTATGTCTCAACAAATGACCCAATTTCATTCCTTTTTATGGCTGAGTAATATTCCATTGTATATATGTACCACATCTTTATCCATTCATCTGTCGATGGGCATTTAGGTTGCTTCCATGACCTGGCTACTGTAAATAGTGCTGCAATGAACATTGGGGTGCATGTGTCTTTTTGAATTATGGTTTTCTCAAGGTATATGCCCAGTAGTGGGATTGCTGGGTCATATGGTAATTCTATTTTTAGTTTTTTAAGGAACCTCCATACTGTTGTCCATAGTGGCTGTATCAATTTACGTTCCCACCAACCGTGCAAGAGGGTTCCCTTTTCTCCACACCCTCTCCAGCATTTGTCATTTGTAGATTTTCTGATGATGCCCATTCTAGCTGGAGTGAGGTAATACCTCATAGAACTGGCAAGAATTTAAACAGTAAATCAGCCATATATCAGTCACAGAATCTTTAGTTTCTCCATGAAATATGTAGATAACAGTATCTGATGCACATTTCTGAGTTGATTTACAGATGCTAAAACCCCCACCAAATGGAAGAAGTTAACTGCTTGATGACCATGAACACATAACCCCCAGACCACCAGAGCCTGAGGATTGATAACGTGACACTGTCCTGTTGCCTCACCATCAACAAATCAGAGAATTGTGCAGGAGCTGATCACACACCCTGCGACTCCCTTCCCTTATCTTGCATTTAAAAATCCTTTCCTGAAACCCATTGGGGAGTTCAGGCTTTTTTGAGCATTTATCTGTCCCAGACTCCTTGTCTGGCACCTTAAAATAAATGCTGCACTTTCCTTCACCACACCCCGGTGTCAGTAGATTGGCTTTACTGTGCATGGGTGAACGGACCCAAGTGTGGTTCGGTAACACCCATAGGAGATGGCCCAGCTGTGGTCCTTCCCTGCTGTGTGATCTTTGCTGCCAGGAGCGTTGCTTTTCAAACCAGCCCCCATACATGGAGGCAAGGAGCAACTGAAAAAAAAAAGAAGCAGACCACTCTAGATTGGTAGGCGGCAGAGTTAATAAACAAGGAAACTTACATAGGAGGCATGTCTCATAGGCTGCAAGATGAGTGATCTCCACACCCGCCCGCCAGAATCTTAAAAATGTTTGTTAGAAGCCTTAGCTGGGTTCAGTCATGTATACTGTCC
This sequence comes from Mesoplodon densirostris, assembly GCF_025265405.1. Classification (NCBI taxonomy): domain Eukaryota; kingdom Metazoa; phylum Chordata; class Mammalia; order Artiodactyla; family Ziphiidae; genus Mesoplodon; species Mesoplodon densirostris. The sequence continues at coordinate 225,473,555 of NC_082661.1, forward strand.
AGATGGTCTCAATGACACATTGCTCTCTGAAAGCCACGTCCTTGAAAGTGGCTCCCCCTGTGTGAATGGTGGGTAAGTGCACATTCTGAGGACGGGGCGGGAAGAGCCTCTGTTTGCCAGGGTCCAGCTCATGGGTCAACCCGTGGTCTAGTCCTCTCTATGATCTCCTTAACAATGAGACCAAGGCAGCCAGCAAAGCTGAGACTAAGCCTCCAAGACAGACAGCAGAGGACTTTGGGTGAGTAAGAAACACTTTTGTTGTGCTAAACCCTTGGTATTTCGGTGTTTTCAGTCACCACGGCATAAACTAGCCAGTCCTGACTGATGTACATGGATCCCATTTTTATTTATAATCAGGTTGTACCTTAACTGGTGGTCACTGAAATTTTCCTCTGATACCTAACTTTGACTGATTTCTGATAACCAATTATCTTTTTTTCTAAGGAGTGTAAAGCTTTGGAGCTTTTCTGCCTTTTTACTTGTACCTTCTTAAATGAAAAGCATTAGACATAGTGTCTGGGTACAATGATTCCTAATCCATTTGTGCTGGCTCCAACTTGAGAATTTTTTCAAGCATCACAGGAAGACATTTTCCAATTGGTTTGATTTTATGGGAACACAGTACACTACAAAAACAGGGAACGAGATGCCAACTAGATAGCAGAAAAGGACTTTGGAACTGCTGAAACAATGGAAAGTCATTAGGAAACAGCATGCTTGTCTAACTTTGATAAAAATGACTGAAGATTTGATATTCTCTCTTCTTTAGAAATGCTTGTTCTTGAATAAACCAGTGAAGAAGTACTCATTTTGAGGTGGGGGCTTTTTAAAAATTCTCTTTCTCTTGGCAATTTTTTAATGCCATTATAATCTTTGTACAATAGTGGCCTCTGGAAGGAAGAATTCAAGATATTTTATGGAGGAGGAGGGAACACCATAGTTCATTTAACTTGAATTCTTATCAGGTCTTTAGAAATCATAGTCTGCCATTCCCCAGCCAGAGAAAGGATAATTTCTGATGGAAAACTCAGGGATGTTTGAGAATTCTGAAAAAAAAATCCATTTATAAAATACATTTAATCCATTTAGAAAATACACTCATCCAGAGAACATTCATTTACAGCCTAAATGAGGCTTGAATTGATCCAGCAAAGAATGTAGTTGCAGTGCCAGGTCTCAAATGCAGAGCGCTGGGCACCCTTTAACCTGAGAGTGATATCACTATATATTGCAATCAGCATGATGGCACCTGCTCATTAGGAATTCATTGAGTGCTTATGTGGGTATAATGTACTTCCATTTGTATTCTGGAACCATATAGCAACTGGGAGCTTAAAAGTCATTTGATCAATCTTGTGTGGAGCTCTTGTTTTTACTCCAGACAAATTAATGTGAAGATCATTGTGACATATTAAACAGGTTTAATCGTTCACTGATCAAGCAGTAACTCTGAAATGCACATGCTTCACGATGTAATATTTCCTCAAATTCTGAGGGTAAGAAAAAAATGTTATCTTCTTAGATTGAGTGACAAAGATAGAGGAAGATGAACATGAAATATATGTAAAATTTCTCAGTTTTTTTTTAACATGGTGTTACTTTGGTTTAGGAATAGAGAGAGTATTTTATGTATGTATGGTTTGCTCATAAAATCATAATTTCTTGTACAGTAATTCCTCTAACAATTCTGGCTTTATAGATCCAAGTTTTGCTTTATTTTAATGAATTTTAAATGATTCTAAAAGGTGCTACAAGCTGTTGAACCTGGGTATTTAGTATCTCTTCCCATTTTTGCTGAGCTGTGTGAAGCCATCATAATTTAAGATTAGACAACATCTTCAAAGTAACAGTGAAAGAAAAAAATAATGGTGGGAACTGGGCTTTTGTGAACTCTACCATGTTGTGCAATAGAGAAAGCACTTATTTTCAGAAAAGAGGTTGAAGGAGAGAAAAAAAGAGGAGAAACCACTCCGCTCTCAAACTTAATGCATGCAAATGTTGCCCCATGGAACTTTTCTAAACAGTCTTGTTTTTACAAATGGTCAATATATTCTGCTTCATCATCTTAGCTTTTTTTATTGAACTATAGTTGATTTACAATATTGTGTTACTTTTATGTGTACAGCAAAGTGATTCAGTTATACACGTAAAATGCATATTCTCTTTTGGATTCTTTTCCATTATAGGTTATTACAAGATATTGAATATAATTCTTTGCACTCTTTTGTTATTTTGCTCCTCTGTAACTAGCATTCCTTGATGTCAAAGACTTGGGGTATTTATGACTCTTCTCAGTTCAAGATTCCTCCTATTCCGAGGCTTGCAAAGCCTTTGGTGATCTGCTCTGCCCTGGGCCCTGCACTTGTCTGACTCCTAGCTTTGCTCCTGAGGGTGGGCTGCTAAAGGTTCTTTCCCCACGTGGTACATTGTTTTCAGCCATACAAGGCATCGCCAGCTCTAAGAATAGCTACTCCATCTCTGAGACTCCCACACATGTGCCTATGGCTTTGAGAACATGAAAAACAAAATCTTCTGTCATCTTCTCCTTTCCAACCTTTTTGGGTTGTTGTTCTCAGTCACATCATTATAAGAGTTAATTATTTTTTGACCTCTGGGAGAGTGTGTTCATTTTAATAGGAAAGTGGCCATTTCCACTGGCGTCTCCTCTAAAATCTTTGCTAAAGATTTTCTTGTGAACCCTCAAAAAGGAGAAGCCGCCACATATATCAAAACTTCTTGAAAATTCCCCCTTCTCCAGAGTTCTACTAATTATAGTAGCTGCTTAGTACTCATCTCTGTATTTCTGCTTTTCTCTCATTTCTCTTCCTTTGGCTCTCCATCTTCAACTCTCTCTCCTTGTGTCTCCTTCCAGGATCACATGTTTTTAATTTTTCTCCTCTGGGTGGCACTACATAGGGTCCATATAGAGAAATCCAACTTTCTCTCATCTTTTCAATTTGTCCTCACCCCTACCTTTGTGCAGCAAAATGAAACATTTTTCTCAGTATCTACTCTTCTTAGGAAGCAGGAGGAGGATTATAAATATTTAGAATTTAATATGTTTTGTCCTGGCCCCATAATTTTTGTTTTTCTAATTATAAAAGCAGCATATCTTCAATGTAAAACATTAGAAAATAGAGACACACAAAAAGCAAAAAAGAAAAAAAAAGTATTCATAATCTTCCCACCCAGAGATAACTTTAACACACTTTTTGTATCTTTCCAGAGCTTTTATGTGTTTGTGTGTGTATCTTTTTTAACAAAACTGGGTCCTTCCTAAGCTTATATTTGAAATCTTCTTATTTCACTTAATATTATATCATGACTGAATCATGTCAATAAATATTTCTGTATAATAATTTTTTGAAGGATTTAATTTGATTTATTTTAGCTCAAATTGCTCAAAAATATAGTGGAAACAATAGTCATTTAAAATAACAAAATATATAATTTTAGATACTGTAAGTGACAATTTATTTGCAATTACATGCAAGACGTTGAAACATTATGCATTATACAGTTAAAATTTAATCACTAAAATCAATTTCATCATGCTAACACTTGAATAGGGAAACGGCATTTCTCAAAAACTTGTCCTTTCTACATAAACATTAAAGTAAACAAATCATGAGTTATAGGCTGGAGGAGAAAGCCTGTTCTATAACTTATTCCACATAAGTATTATTGGGCAAATGGAAGACCAGAGAAGGAATGCGACTTTTCTAATGTCACGCATGGATTTCACACCAAAGTGAAAACAGGATGGGAATAACAAAATTTGTAGCCCATATTTTTATCTCAACCTTAAAAATGATTACTCTAGGGCCTCCCTGGTGGCGCAGTGGTTGAGAGTCCGCCTGCCGATGCAGGGGATACGGGTTCGTGCCCCAATCTGGGAGGATCCCATATGCCGCGGAGCGGCTGGGCCCGTGAGCCATGGCCGCTGGGCCTGCGCGTCCGGAGCCTGTGCTCTGCAACGGGAGAGGCCACAACAGTGAGAGGCCCGCATACCGCAAAAAGAAAAAAAAAAAAAAAAAAAAAAATGATTACTCTATGTAGAGCCCAACACCACACATAATCCATTGGGGTGACCCTGCATTGGTTTTGTTTGATTGATGAGATATAGACTAAAGGCTATGCAGTAGTAAGAATACGCCATGAAACCCCATTAAGTAAATACCTAGAGTAATAATTCAACAACTATATGTACAAAACAATTTGCAAGGTGCCTTGAAAAATAAAATTATGATTAATAACGTTTCTATGTTTTCAAATATAAGCATCTCGCATCGATCAAAAGTATGTATTATCACATATTTGTGAACTATCAAATATCAATTTCAATTACTTAAGATATATTTTGGTCAAAGAAATGTATAACAATGTTTTAATGACTTAATCGTTTTCCATTATATGAATACACTATTGTTTATTTAATCATCACCATATACTTAGACATTTAGATGGTATTGTAAATATTTTTCCCATATCTTTAATGTTTCTTTAGAGTAAGTGTCTAGAATTGGTATTTTAGGTCAAAAGGTATACATGTTTTTATATTTTTTGGTGTATTATATTGCCACGGTGTACTGTGAGTGATAATACCAATTCTTCCATTCTTATCAGTACTCTCTCAGGCTGCTTCCTCTACTCCCAAATCTTCACTAATACAAGATTGATTAAAAAAAAAATCATTGCAAATACAGTTGGGCCTTGAACAACGTAGGAGCTAGGGGCACCAACCCTCTCCATAGTTGAAAGTTCAATATAACTTTACAGTTAGCCGACCATATCCACGGTTCTGAATCCCCCAATTCAACCAAACTTGGATTGTGTGGTACTGAGGTACCTGTTTAGTGAAAAAAAAAAATCCACTTATAAGTGGGCCTGGGTAGTTCAAACTCATGTTGTTCAAAGGTCAACTGTAATAACATATGAACAAGTTATATGTTGTTATTGTTTTATTTTTTATTGCTTTGATCATTAATGGCAATAAATATGTGTCAATACTCTGCAGACTTCAACTTAGATATCTTTCTTTTTCCTGAAAAGAGTTTCTGACCCCTTCATTCTGGCCCCCTCTTGTATCTTCTCATAGAACTCTGTACTTGGATTGCCACCTTCTTTTTGCCATCTTAACTTCTTTTCTGCTTCACTAGACTTTACGATCTAGGAGGACAGGGGTTCTACTTTCTTATTCATCACATGCCAGTGCACATGATGGCTTCTAAATAAATCGTTGTTAATCAAATCCTGGAAACCATGATTTTAAATAGTCATTGGTTAACATCTTCTTCCTTTTATTAAAGAAAAGATATTTCACTTAACCATTTTAACAGCTGAACAGTGACTTTTCCCCCCAGTTTCCAGAGATTAGAAACAAATAACACATATTAACCTTGATGAATGAATGAAAGGATGGATGAATAGAAGCCCTTTCTATTGTCTGTTCTACTTCTAGTCTCTTGAAATCTACTAAGCTGGCTGAGAACATATTTCCAATTTCTAGACTGAAAGTTGAGTTAAAAACAAACCCAAACAAGGCAAAAACACAGGCAAAGAGGAAACTAAGTAAAGGGTGTTTGTTTGATACCTCAAAATGGATCGTATCCTACTTTATAAATTAAATCAAACTTGGAGTTCTACCCATGACTTGGTTTCCAGCTAATCCTTGGTTTTTCAAGTTATCTATAGATACTTGTGGTCTGGAAATCCTGTCCTAAATGAATAATGGGTAAAGGAATGTCTGTATTGAAAACTTCAAAGCTTAACATTTTTCTGTTCTATATAAAGTAAATCCCCTACATATGAATGAGTTCCATTCCAAGAGTGCATTCGTAAGTCCAATTTGTTCATAAGTCCAACAGAGTTAGCCTAGGTACCCAACTAACACAATCGGCAATGTAGTACTGTACTGTAATAGATTTGTAATACTTTTCACACAAATAATACATAAAAAACAAACAAAACAAAAAATGAAGAAAACGTTTAATCTTACAGTACAGTACCTTGAAAAATACAGTAGTACAGTACAACAGCTGGCATACAGGGGCATGTGTGCATCTTTGAAAGTTCACAACTTGAAGGCTTGTATATAGGGGACTTACTCTACTGGGAATTTCCAACTGAATTTCTGCTGAAATCTATTCTAAGTCTCAAAAGATTTATTATTTTCTAATATATATTTCAAATGAATTTTTATAAATCAGAATGTTCTTTGGCTTAGCTAAATTAATAAAATTTATGAATATTCAAACAATAAAGAGGTAAATGATGTTAGTAATTTAAATATAACTTGGAAAAGCAGAGAAGTGGTCTTGGTAAAAGCACATTGGAAATGAGTTTTGATTATTTAGTCATCTAAGTTGAACTAATGTGTAGTCTTTAGGAAAAGACTCATAGTTATATCTCAATTACTGGAAAAGCAACTACAAAAGGACATTTGGTTGTGTGAAAGCAATATAAATAATCTCTTATTAAAATTATATTTTTAAACATAATGAAGGTATATTGGGGATTGGGAGTTAAATGCAAAGTACTAAAGAGAGAGCTTGAAATAATTTAAAAATACTGTGTTTTTAAAATTTATTTCTGAGGACTTCCGGGTAAGATGGCGGAAGAGTAAGACGCGGAGATCACCTTCCTCCCCACAGATACACCAGAAATACAGCTACGCGTGCAACAACTCCTACAGAACACCTACTGAACGCTGGCAGAAGACCCCAGTCCTCCCAAAAGGCAAGAAACTCCCCACATACTTGGGTAGGGCAAAGCAGAGAGATTCCCGCAGAGAGGAGCGGTGCCGAGCGGCACTCACCAGCCCGAGAGGCTTGTCTGCTCCCCCGCCAGGGCGGGCGGCGCTGGAGCTGAGGCTCGGGCTTCGGTCAGAGCGCAGGGAGAGGACTGGGACTGGCGGCGAGAACTCAGCCTGAAGGGGGCTAATGTGCCACAGCTAGCCGGGAGGGAGTCCGGGAAAACTCTGGAGCTGCCGAAGAGGCAGGAGACTTTTTCTTCCCTCTTGGTTTCCTGGTGCGCGAGGAGAGGGGATTAAGAGCGCCGCGTAAAGGAGCTCCAGAGACGGGCGCGAGTCGCGGCTGAAAGCGCGGAGCCCAGAGACGGGCGTGGGACGCTGGGGCTGCTGCTGCCGCCGCCAAGAAGCCTGTGTGCGAGCGCAGGACACTGTCCACACCGCCCTTCTGGGAGCCTGTGCAGCCTGCCACTGCCGGGGTCCCGGGATCCAGGGGCGGCTTCCCTGGGAGAACGCACGGCGCGCCTCGGGCTGGTGCAACGTCACGCCGACCTCTGCCGCTGCAGGCTCGCCCCGCACTCCGTGCCCCTCCCTCCCGCCCGGCCTGAGTGAGCCAGAGTCCCCGAAGAGGCTGCTCCTTTAACCCTGTCCTGTCTGAGCGAAGAACAGACGCCCTCCGGCGACCTACACGCAGAGGCGGGGCCAAATCCAAAGCTGAGGCCCAGGAGCTGTGAGAACAAAGAAGAGAAAGGGAAACCTCTCCCAGCAGCCTCAGAAGCAGCGGATTAAAGCTCCACAATCAACTTCATGTACCCTGCATCTGTGGAATACATAAATAGACAACAAATCATCCCAAATTGAGGAGCCAGGAGTCAGTGCTGTGCCTCTGAGGTGGGAGAGCCAACTTCAGGACACTGGTCCACAAGAGACCTCCCAGCTCCACATAATATCAAACGGCGAAAATCTTCCAGAGATCTCCATCTCAACACCAGCACCCAGCTTCACTCAACGACCAGCAAGCTACAGTGCTGGACACCCTATGCCAAACAACTAGCAAGACAGGAACACAACACCACCCATTAGCAGAGAGGCTGCCTCAAATCATAAAAAGTCCGCAAACACCCCAAAACACACCACCAGACGTGGACCTGCCCACCAGAAAGACAAGATCCAGCCTCATCCACCAGAACACAGGCAGTAGTCCCCTCCACCAAGAAGCCTACACAACCCACTAAACCAACCTTAGCCACTGGGGACAGACACCAAAAATAACGGGAACTACGAACCTGCAGCCTGCAAAGAGGAGACCCCAAACACAGTAACATAAGCAAAATGAGAAGACAGAAAAACACACAGCAGGAGAAGGAGCAAGATAAAAACCCACCAGACCTAACAAATGAAGAGGTAATAGGCAGTCTATCTGAAAAAGAATTCAGAATAATGATGGTAAAGATGATCCAAAATCTTGGAAATAGAATAGACAAAATGCAAGAAACAGTTAACAAGGACCTAGAAGAACTAAAGACGAATCAAGCATCGATTAAAAACACAATAAATGAAATAAAAAATACTCTAGATGGGATCAATAGCAGAATAACTGAGGCAGAAGAACGGATAAGTGAGGTGGAAGATAAAATAGTGGAAATAACTGCTGCACAGCAAAATAAAGAAAAAAGAATGAAAAGAACAGAGGACAGTCTCAGAGACCTCTGGGACAACATTAAACGCACCAACATTCGAATTATAGGGGTTCCAGAAGAAGAAGAGAAAAAGAAAGGGACTGAGAAAATATTTGAAGAGATTATAGTTGAAAACTTCCCTAATATGGGAAAGGAAATAGTTAATCAAGTCCAGGAGGCACAGAGAGTCCCATACAGAATAAATCCAAGGAGAAATACACCAAGACACATATTAATCAAACTGTCAAAAATTAAACACAAAGAAATCATATTAAAAGCAGCAAGGCAAAAACAACAAATAACACACAAGGGAATCCCCATCAGGATAACAGCTGATCTCTCAGCAGAAACTCTACAAGCCAGAAGGGAGTGGCAGGACATACTTAAAGTGATGAAGGAGAAAAACCTGCAACCAAGATTACTCTACCCAGCAAGGATCTCATTCAGATTTGATGGAGAAATTAAAACATTTACAGACAAGCAAAAGCTGAGAGAGTTCAGCACCACCAAACCAGCTTTACAACAAATGCTAAAGGAACTTCTCTAGGCAAGAAACACAACAGAAGGAAAAGAACTACAATAACGAACCCAAAACAATTAAGAAAATGGGAATAGGAACATACATATCAATAATTACCTTAAATGTAAATGGACTAAATGCTCCCACCAAAAGACACAGACTGGCTGAATGGATACAAAAACAAGACCCATATATATGCTGTCTACAAGAGACCCACTTCAGACCTAGAGACACATACAGACTGAAAGTAAGGGGATGGAAAAAGATATTCCATGCAAATGGAAACCAAAAGAAAGCTGGAGTAGCAATTCTCATATCAGACAAAATAGACTTTAAAATAAAGACTACTAGAAGAGACAAAGAAGGACACTACATAATGATCAAGGGATCAATCCAAGAAGAAGATATAACAATTGTAAATATTTATGCACCAAACATAGGAGCACCTCAATACATAAGGGAAATATTAACAGCCATAAAAGGAGAAATCGACAGTAACACAATCATAGTAGGGGACTTTAACACCCCACTTTCACCAATGGACAGGTCATCCAAAATGAAAATAAATAAGGAAACACAAGCTTTAAATGATACATTAAACAAGATGGACTTAATTGATATTTATAGGACATTCCATCCAAAAACAACAGAATACACATTTTTCTCAAGTGCTCATGGAACATTCTCCAGGATAGATCATATCTTGGGTCACAAATCAAGCCTTGGTAAATTTAAGAAAATTGAAATTGTATCAAGTATCTTTTCCGACCACAATGCTATGAGACTAGATATCAATTACAGGAAAAGAGCTGTAAAACATACAAACACATGGAGGCTAAACAATACACTACTTAATAACGAAGTGATCACTGAAGAAATCAAAGAGGAAATTAAAAAATACCTAGAAACAAATGACAATGGAGACACGACGACCCAAAACCTATGGGATGCAGCAAAAGCAGTTCTAAGAGGGAAGTTTATGGCAATACAATCCCACCTTAAGAAACAGGAAATATCTCGAATAAACAACCTAACCTTGCACCTAAAGCAATTAGAGAAAGAAGAACAAAAACATCCCAAAGTTAGCAGAAGGAAAGAAATCATAAAAATCAGATCAGAAATAAATGAAAAAGAAATGAAGGAAACGATAGCAAAGATCAATAAAACTAAAAGCTGGTTCTTTGAGAAGATAAACAAAATTGATAAACCATTAGCCAGACTCATCAAGAAAAAAAGGGAGAAGACTCACATCAATAGAATTAGAAATGAAAAAGGAGAAGTAACAACTGACACTGCAGAAATACAAAAGATCATGAGAGATTACTATAAGCAACTCTATGCCAATAAAATGGACAACCTGGAAGAAATGGACAAATTCTTAGAAATGCACAACCTGCCAAGACTGAATCAGGAAGAAATAGAAAATATGAACAGACCAATCACAAGCACTGAAATTGAAACTGTGATTAAAAATCTTCCAACAAACAAAAGCCCAGGACCAGATGGCTTCACAGGCGAATTCTATCAAGCATTTAGAGAAGAGCTAACACCTATCCTTCTCAAACTCTTCCAAAATATAGCAGAGGGAGGAACACTCCCAAACTCATTCTACGAGGCCACCATCACCTTGATACCAAAACCAGACAAGGATGTCACAAAGAAAGAAAACTACAGGCCAATATCACTGATGAACATAGATGCAAAAATCCTCAACAAAATACTAGCAAACAGAATCCAACAGCACATTAAAAGGATCATACACCATGATCAAGTGGGGTTTATCCCAGGAATGCAAGGATTCTTCAATATACGCAAATCAATCAATGTGATACACCACATTAACAAGTTGAAGGAGAAAAACCATATGATCATCTCAATAGATGCAGAGAAAGCTTTTGACAAAATTCAACACCCATTTATGATAAAAACCCTGCAGAAAGTAGGCATAGAGGGAACTTTCCTCAACATAATAAAGGCCATATATGACAAACCCACAGCCAGCATCGTCCTCAATGGTGAAAAACTGAAACCATTTCCACTAAGATCAGGAACAAGACAAGGTTGCCCACTCTCACCACTCTTATTCAACATAGTTTTGGAAGTTTTAGCCACAGCAATCAGAGAAGAAAAGGAAATAAAAGGAATCCAAATGGGAAAAGAAGAAGTAAAGCTGTCACTGTTTGCAGATGACATGATACTATACATAGAGAATCCTAAAGATGCTACCAGAAAACTACTAGAGCTAATCAATGAATTTGGTAAAGTTGCAGGATACAAAATTAATGCACAGAAATCTCTGGCATTCCTATATACTAATGATGAAAAATCTGAAAGTGAAATCAAGGAAACACTCCCATTTACCATTGCAACAAAAAGAATAAAATATCTAGGAATAAACCTACCTAAGGAGACAAAAGACCTGTATGCAGAAAATTATAAGACACTGATGAAAGAAATTAAAGATGATACAAATAGATGGAGAGATGTACCGTGTTCTTGGATTGGAAGAATCAACATTGTGAAAATGACTCTACTACCCAAAGCAATCTACAGATTCAATGCAATACCTATCAAACTACCAATGGCATTTTTCACAGAACTAGAACAAAAAATTTCACAATTTGTATGGAAACACAAAAGACCCCGAATAGCCAAAGCAATCTTGAGAACGAAAAATGGAGCTGGAGGAATCAGGCTCCCTGACTTCAGACTATACTACAAAGCTACAGTAATCAAGACAGTATGGTACTGGCACAAAAACAGAAAGATAGATCAATGGAACAGGATAGAAAGCCCAGAGATAAACCCATGGACATATGGTCACCTTATCTTTGATAAAGGAGGCAGGAATGTACAGTGGAGAAAGGACAGTCTCTTCAATAAGTGGTGCTGGGAAAACTGGACAGGGACATGTAAAAGTATGAGATTAGATCACTCCCTAACACCATACACAAAAATTAGCTCAAAATGGATTAAAGACCTAAATGTAAGGCCAGACACTATCAAACTCCTAGAGGAAAACATAGGCAGAACACTCTATGACATAAATCACAGCAAGATCCTTTTTGACCCACCTCCTAGAGAAATGGAAATAAAGACAAAAATAAACACATGGGACCTAATGAAACTTCAAAGCTTTTGCACAGCAAAGGAAACCATAAACAAGACCAAAAGACAACCCTCAGAATGGGAGAAAATATTTGCAAATGAAGCAACTGACAAAGGATTAATCTCCAAAATTTATAAGCAGCTCATGCAGCTCAATAGCAAAAAAACAAACAACCCAATCCAAAAATGGGCAGAAGACCTAAATAGACATTTCTCCACAGAAGATATACAGACAGCCAACAAACACATGAAAGGATGCTCAACATCTTTACTCATTAGAGAAATGCAAATCAAAACTACAATGAGATATCATCTCACACCAGTCAGAATGGCCATCATCAAAAAATCTAGAAACAATAAATGCTGGAGAGGGTGTGGAAAAAAGGGAACACTCTTGCACTGCTGGTGGGAATGTGAATTGGTACAGCCACTATGGAGAACAGTATGGAGGTTCCTTAAAAAACTACAAATAGAACTACCATATGACCCAGCAATCCCACTACTGGGCATATACCCTGAGAAAACCATAATTCAAAAAGAGACATGTACCAAAATGTTCATAGCAGCCCTATTTACAATAGCCCAGAGATGGAAACAACCTAAGTGTCCATCATCGGATGAATGGATAAAGAAGATGTGGCACATATATACAATGGAATATTACTCAGCCATAAAAAGAAATGAAATTGAGCTATTTGTAATGAGGTGGATGGACCTAGAGTCTGTCATACAGAGTGAAGTAAGTCAGAAAGAGAAAGACAAATACTGTATGCTGACACATATATATGGAATTTAAGAAAAAAATGTCATCAAGAACATAGGGGTAAGACAGGAATAAAGACACAGACCTACTAGAGCATGGACTTGAGGATATGGGGAGGGGGAAGGGTAAGCTGTGAGAAAGTGAAAGAGCGGCATGGACATATATACACTACCAAATGTAAGGTAGATAGCTAGTGGGAAGCAGCCGCATAGCACAGGGAGATCAGCTCGGTTCTTTGTGACCGCCTGGAGGGGTGGGATAGGGAGGGTGGGAGGGAGACGCAAAAGGGAGGGGATATGGGAACATATGTATATGTATAACTGATTAAATTTGTAAAATTAAAAAAAAAAAATTTATTTCTGCTCCTAATTTCAGGCTCAGCAGTGGCAAGCACTCATGCCTAGAACAGATGTAAATAGTACAATTGTATGGTGGGTAGACTGTTAAAAAGAGGTGGCTCTGTTCTCCTGGAGGTCTATTTATTTTTCAATTAACAAAGAATAAGAAGCCTTTTTGCTTGGGGGATGGATTAAAAATATCCCATTTATGTTTGGTATATTTAATTAAATGCTTGGCTTGAGCTTATAAGGAATTTCTGTTTATTTTACTCAGTTCAGACTGTAATAGATCATTAAAAATTCCATTAGAGATTATTGCTGACTTTATGATAAAAAAGTTTATCTAACAGAATAAAATCTTCTCTGTTATTAAATTTTCCACTCTTCTTTGATATATTTTTAATCTGGTGAATGTTTTAATTTCATCATTTCTTAGTGGTTTCCTGCTTTTATAGTTTATGACTCAGATAATCCTATTTAATCAGTGGGTCAGACTAATAAACCCAAGGTCATGCTCACTAAAATCTCAGCATAAACAGATTTGAATAAGTGTTATCTTGTCATTGCATTACTGTTTTTGCGCAATTGCCAATAAAGTTATTGCCCATTTTTTGTTGAAGCTTTGGGAACATAAACAGCATGTCTGTGTAACTTGATCTAAATAATTTTTAATAGCATATTAAGCCAGGGTAGATTAAATAATGACAATAATAATGATATCAATAATAATTTTAACAATTAAATACCAAAAAAATCCATTTATTTTATACCTAATCTATGTCTGGCACTGTGCTAAGAATTGCATGTGTGTTAGCTCTGTGAGATAGGTATTATTATCTCCATTTTATACAAGAGTTAATTGAGGTTCCAGAAGGTTAAGTAATTTGCTAAAGATTTAGAGTTATTAAATGTTAGAAGTAAAACAGCTTGCTTTCCTCCAAAGATCATAATATTCTATTACATAAGTTGTTACTCATAGTTGAATGACATGTATACTATTAGGTATGTTGTGTTTCACCATATTCTTACCATGAAAGAGCAGTGCTTCTTAGACTTTAGCCTGAGAATCTAGCTAAAATGAAGATTGATTCAGGAGGTCTTGGATCCTGCATTTCCAACAAGCTTGAGACCCTGCATTTCCAACAAGCTCCCAGGTGACACTGGTATTGCTGGCCTGTGGACTACAACTTTGGGTAGCAAGCTCCAGAATAGAGATGCCCAATATGGTAGGGAGAGAATGTGGGGAAACATGTTCATTGGGCCGAGTTTTCCTTTTCCAGGAAGAATCTCGTTTGCCTTTCTCCACCTCCTAAAATCAGTGCTGAAAAGAACCATGAATACTGATGGGAGTGCCTGCTCCATCCTTCATGTGTTTTGGGATGGAAAAAGATTGAAAATGACTGATCCAGCCAGTCCAGAAGCTAGAACGCTAGAGGCCAGTTTGAGGCGTGGTTGACAGTGTGAGCGCTAAGACGGAGGGGAACGGAAAGTTGAGTTAAGGAAAGAAGAGAGGTGAGAGAAGGAGAAAGATGAGAGAAAGTGGAGGGAAATAGCCAGTTACATATAGGGGTGAGCAATAGGATGGTGCTGGAGATCGCCAGAAAGAGCCAATCTCGGATCACTCCAGCACATAATTTGAGGAAGTTCCTCATCTCAAAAATATAACTTCCCTCATTTTGTTATAGGGCCTCTTAGGTTATAGTTTTGATTCAGAGCAACCTCTACGATAATATACTGTGTCATTTAGCCTCTGCTACCCACTAGCAATTTCAGGGAGAATATTTCGAACTGGGTAAAACAATAATTTTTCACCTTCGCTTTAATCTTTGACATAACGGCTCTAATGCTATCTTGTCTTTATAACTTGGCTAATGTTTTAGTGTAATTGGAAAGAGTGACAAGGAATGGGAGTGGTCGAATTTCATTAGTTACTTTGTTCCTGAGAAGTGTGTGTGTGTGTGTGTGCGTGCGCATGTGTGCATACTAAAACACAAGTGTGCATGTACACACACATACACACACACCACTTCTCATCTCATATCAGTGGACAGCTGACAAGTGAAAGCTAATTTCTTCAGCTGTGTTTTAAACAAATACAGGCACTGCTTTTATAATTCCTTGTTTGAAAAGGCAACTAGGTGAAAATGCCTTGGCCAGCTTATAGAGGTAGATGCCAGGTGGAAATACAGAGGGCACCAGGTAGCTTATGAAATACAAGTGGTATTTCTAGCTTGTTACTGCTTCTCCAAACCTCCATAAAATAAAACCTTATGGGAGGTCCTGGTAAAAAAAAAAAAGTAACAAGGGCAAACTGTGGGTCAAAAGCACCATTACTTGAACATAATACTGAAGTTATGAACCCGAATTTTAATGGTCCCCAGAGAGGTTCTTTTTTCAAAATGCAATAAACCAACAGCAACTGCCCCAAACTTTTTAATCCAAGCCTACTCAAATTACCTCCTAGTAATGTGCTCTTCTATGGAACAGCTGATTAAAGCACTGAAACTCACTATACAATCAGTTTATGCCACTATGTCTATGATGGGAGTTTTCTAATTCTTATAGATGTGTTTACTCTCATCAACACCTTGGTATGTATGGTTCCATCTGGATGGAATCTGTGCAATATATCTCAAAATTTTAAAGAGATATCCCTGTTTATTGATTCATTAATTTTTATGTTTTCAACCTACAATTTATGCTAATTTCTTCCTTGAGAAATTGCAAGTGTGTGTTTTTTAGCCTGGTAGTTTACATAAGTCTATAGATTTTAGTCACAGTTATTTCACTATCATTGACCATTGCTCTGCACCTTATGACTTTGGGGAGAAAACTAGCAAGAGTGACAGAAGATTGCAACATTTATCGATAATTTACAGAGACTGACTTTGTGGGCAGTGGACATTATGGTCTAAGCTTCATGAACTTCTAATTGAACCTGAGTTACTACTGCTTCTCCAGAAACTGCATCTTAACTGCTAGTTAAGATCAGGCCTGAATCTTTCATGATGGATCAGAGATGGATTTAGTATCCTTTTCTTCCAAATTTGATTCTAAATTACTTGCTTTGGGTTCAGTTGGATTCATGTCCCCTGTTATATAAGAATTAAAATATAAATACTTTATTGTCTTCTATATAGATGGCGTGGTTTGACTTATCCCAAACCATAAGGACTTAAGATTCAACCTGTCTTTCTAATGCACTATAAAGTCTGGAAACAATGCAATTGACATAAACTGTTTTAGAGTTTGAATCATGATTTTTGGAATATATAGTCCAGAATATACTTTGTTTTTATCCATCAGCTTTATATTGCCTGAATTGCTGGCCAGCTTATGAAGTCCATCCATCACATTGCTTTCTCTGTCAGGAGGAAATTTACTAACCAGGTTTAGTATTTGATTGAAATTTTAAATTTTGTCCTGATGGATTGAATTATCATAATTTTAAACTATTATGGTTATTTTTCTCAAATTCTATATTTAAGTGATAAAAGATAATCAATTCTGGTTTAGGAATGGTCTATTAAACACATATAAAAATTAGGGTAGGGCTTCCCTGGTGGCGCAGTGGTTGAGAGTCCGCCTGCCGATGCAGGGGACGCGGGTTCGTGCCCCGGTCCGGGAAGATCCCACATGCCGCGGAGCGGCTGGGCCCGTGAGCCATGGCCGCTGAGCCTGCGCGTCCGGAGCCTGTGCTCCACAACGGGAGAGGCCACAACAGTGAGAGGCCCGCGTACCGCAAAAAAAAAAAAAAAAAAAAAAATTAGGGTGCAATTAGGCTATTACTATTAGCTACTGGTCTAAGTTATTGACTAGTTGGTGTTATTACTGATTTTATTCATAGTTTTCTGCCTTAATAGCTATAAACAAGTTTATTTAAAATTCCCTTATTTACTGTGCCCTCGTCATAGCCCAGTGCCAGTGGAGTCCAGATGGAAGAACTGGACTATGAAGCAGGACATTTTAGATGAAATGAGAAAAGAATTAACTAAAAGAAGAGCTCATTGATGCAATCAGGCAGGAACTGAGCAAGTCAAATACTGCCTAGAGAATCAAACTAAGGAGAGATAGGACTTTAATCTGGAGAAAGGAAAAAAAAAAAAACCCTACAAAGAACAACTGTGTTAACAACAACAAAACCCTTATATTTTGTGAGCTGTAAGAAGAAAATGGAGACAAGCAGTCAGAAGGAGGGAAAAACCAGCATACTTTGAAAACCTTCAGATATTGTTATGGCGATAAGCTATTTCCCTCCCAGTTTGCTGTTTTTTTTTTTCTGACCTTTACAACAGGATGGAAGAGAGTTGTATAGGAGTTCCTGTATCAATTATGCAGAAAATACTGAATCCGTCAGGCAAGATCACTGCATTGAAATATTTTCATGTCAAGAGAAAATCGCACATTTTCCACAGTCCATTGTTAAAATAAAGAGGAGAAAGGCTTGAGAAGTTTTTTTCAGAGAATGGTGACGAGGAATTTAGCAAGTTATGCTATTGTATTGTAAATATTTCTCTCAGGTTTGTCTTCCTATCATATTTGATATTCCATGAATAATTGATTTCAGCCCTATGTAGGTTAAGATCATAAAATGTGGAACAAATGGAATTGTATGTGCTTTCAAAGGGTGATATTTATAAGAAAGTGTCCTAAAAATGATTTGTTCGGAGTGAGGAATTTTAGAATGATAGGAAGTCTCTCGAGTTTAGCCTTCATGCAATTGTGTAGATTCAAACATAAAATTCATCCAGAATTTAAAGATTTAGATGCCTTCCTAAATTGTTACAATGCTTTACCAAATCTGTGACTCCTACACAACATAAACCAGTGGTCAAATGTAAAACAGTATATTGTAGATTCACTGTAGGTTTTCAACCTTTTTTAGATTTATGCGTGTGGACATTTTTATAATGTAATTATAACCACCACAAAATTAGCTTTTTAAATTGCAGACAGTATGCGTGTCAAACTAATATGTAGTGGCCTTTCCAAGGCCGAGTCCCAGGGAAAACATTTTGTGGAGTATAGGGGAGTGGGAGGAAGGGAAGGAATAATGTTTTATTTAAAGGTAATTTCTGCACTACCTTTGTTCTCAGTTATTTGCATGAATAATAACGAGGAATATTTTTTGTGACTTTAATTGGTAAATATGTTAACAGCACCAAGTACTTAATCGTTTACATCATGTCTTCAGCTATTTGTATTTTAACTTGAATAAGTTCAGTGGTCTGAAACATGATTCTGAGCTTCACATGAATTACATCTTAGTGTGGAACTCAAAATTTCCATCCCTGAATTTGGCAGTTGTTATTACCTAGGCGCCCTGCAGTTATACAGGTGTTCAGGTACACGTTCGTAACTACAAAGCTGCCTTTGAATCTTGTTATGCTGAAATACTAGAAATGTAACAATGATGGTAGCAATTAAGGTCACAGAAATCATTAGATAAAGGGAAAACAATGAGGGGAGTCCTGCATAATTTTCTTTTAATAAATAGAGACTTAGGTGGTGGGAAGAAGGAACTAGATACTCTACTTACCACCGTGTGTGAATGCATTCGTGCGTGTTTGTGTGGGCACTCATGTGTGTGCATTTTATCCACTCCCTTTTCTTTGAAACTTCTAAGATTAAAATAGGGGAGAAATCCTGTATGTTGTAATGATAGAATGTTTTGAAATTTTAGGAAATCAGAATCCTCCAGGCTCTCCATCTTGATTTATGCTTGAGTTGGTATGTGCCATATTTGCTTTGAAACCTTTGATTATCAGTAGTTTTACTAAAATTTTGAAGAAATAATCCACTTTCATCTGCTTTCTAGATTTCTTAATCTAAGTTCGTAAGACAGAACTTGTTGATAGCATAGTTTTCTAAGTGCTGAAAGTTTGCAGCCATTACCACTTCAAAGAGGTTTGAATGAGGGAATTTTTTTCCTTTGCTAAAATAGTTCCTGTTTCCGTAGAAACTTCATTTTTAGATCTATGATGGATGAGCTATCATAATTCAAGTATACAGTTCTTTTTTTCTATTCATTGTCATCCAATAGTGAAGACACTAAAGATGCAGCAAGCTTATGAAGTACTACTTTCTAAAAGAAATAGGAGGCATTTTCATCTTTATTATTGTACTTTTGGTTATGCAAACACTCTGATGATACAAATGTTTATGCCTCCCATAAATCTGGTCAGAAATCACTTTTGATTTTGTTGGTAAAGTTAAACAGTCTATAGTAGGGTAGAGCACTAGGTACAAGTGGTCCAAAGTAAGATAAAAGACTACAGTAAAAATGCTAGATCTTAAAAAAGAAACTGGTTTACGCACTAAACGTTTTGTGCCTTGGTCTAATATTAACATGATGTCTGTGTAAAATGACAAAAAGAACCAGTGTTGAATCACGTTTTATTTCCTGTCATTCTGCATTATCCCAGATTGCTAAATGTGTTCTTTCCAAGAAGTTTGATTGAATTACTGTATACATTTACTGTCCTATGTGACAGTTTTGTCATTGTTAGAGATTTCAGTAATTAAAATGGGCAACAGAAGCTTAGGTTATTTTCCTTATCAAAACTATGTTCCTTGGAGCCACAATATTATGATGGTTTTTGTGCTCTTGTACATTGGATGTCTTAAGCTGAGTGCAGTTTAGGGGATCCTTTCTAATTACAGGAAGGTACTTTTTCCCTTCAACACTGTGATCTGACCTATGACAAATCTGTACTATACACTATGTAAATGGCTAACAAGTCAATTGCAAACCAACTGAATGTACAAATCTTAGTGCTGGTGCTGAAATCTCTTCAGAATAGTCATCATGATCTCAAAGTTTGTTTCAAAATTTGCAAGCATCAAGTGTCAATCAAAACTGAAGATGAGACACTAATGAATGTTTAATTTTCATGCTTTAGGTGTATTTCCTTATTAGAGTTTTTGGTTCTCTGCTATTTTTATTGTACTGTTTCATTTAAATTTCTTACATGCTAATTTCGTTTGTGCAATTGAAATAAAATTGCAGTTTATATTAAAAAATTCCCTTATTTAAAAATTTTAGTTTGGGGTGTTTTGTATTACATTTTCCTCATTTTTCTAGAGAATATATTTGTGGAAAGAAATACAGGAGCTTGTATTTCTGTACTAATATTGGGCCTGGTCAAAGTATTCCTTGTAATTAGTGATTAATTTTTTCTTTCTGCCCAATATGAAAATTGGAGAGCAGTCTTTTTTTTTTTGATTAACTAAAGCAATTCAATTTTTAAAACAAAGAAACAAAAATTCCTATACACGTGGAGAATTTTCTTTCATTGAGTTCCATTACTGATAAGTAAAATTACATGAAATAAGAAATACAATTCAGTGAGTCTCCATTATAAATAGCTAAGTCTGAATTAGATCTTCATAAAATATTTCTGACTTTTTCTCACTTCTTAACAACAAAAAATCATCTTCCCCTATGTTTTTCTATAATTACTTCATAGATATGTTTTTCACTCAAAACAAAGGCATATGGAACCTGAGAGCCATACTGTTTAAATTTTTAATTGAAGTAAAAATGTATTATCTTTTAAAATAAATATCATAATGTCAATATGGACTGTTAAAGAATCTTCTTTGGGTTTTGAAGCTGTAATTTAGGAATGACGCCCCAGCTTCTCGAGTGAAGTACCACAAAGGAACAAGTAAGTTCCTTCAAACCTTTACAAACCTCCCAGCCAAGTTTGACCCAGGCAGGGAGCTGAGGGGCAGGGCACTAGCTCGGCTTCCCCTGTGAGCTCTGATCTATCCCAGGTGCATGGGAAATAGAGAAAGTATAAAACACAATGCCAGTTCCAAAGGAGTTACCAACTTAACTGAGAAGTCAAGACCAACATACACAAAAAGATTCTGTACAACCCAGGTCTGCGTTTTAAGAAAACGAATAAAAACTACAGATGCAGAACTGGGAACCAAGCTTTGAGTCCTTACAACCAGAAAAGAAAATTGTGATAAATTACTGGAAACTTGGAGACTGGGGTGCATTTCTTCTGAGAACTTTCTAGGCAATTTCCCAGAATCCCTTGCTTAGACATGCTTCCTGAGTGCAGCCGGGCTTCCCCTCTTCATCTGGAACATTCCACAGCTCCAGGCATTCCTACCTCCCACGACCACCCCCAGACCCCCCGCAATGTGAAGCTCTGTGGAGTCTCACTTTCCCTGGCTTCCTGGTGCCTCTGCCTCTACCTGGTTTAAAAAGCCATTAAGGAAACTATAAAAGATGCCAACAGCACCAAGGAATGTGTTAAACATTCAAAAAACATCACGTTTGGAACTCTTTCTGCATTTGTCTGTCTTAAACCTGAAGGGTAAGGGTGTAAACTGAAGAGATTGGACAACTTTTCTTCCTTTCACTGTCTCCTAGTCTCCAGCACAATTCAGGAGATTCAGGGCAGGAGCAGGGGTGTGGGAATGTTGATTTCTGCAGCCAAGAATAAGAACCCCCCCTTTTTTTCTTTGGCCACACCTCGCGGCATGTGGGATATTAGGTCCCCGACCAGGGATCGAATCCATGCCCCCTGCAGTGGAAGCACAGAGCCCTAACCACTGGACTGCCAGGGAATTCCCCACCCCTTCCTTTTTTAAAAAAATTAATTTTTATTTAATTAATTTTTAATTTTATAGTTGCTTTACAATGTTGTGTTAATTTCTGCTGTACAGCGAAGTGAACCAGCTATACACACACATATATCCTCTTTTTTTTGGATTGCCTTACTTTTTAAAAAATGAATACCTCACTCTGCATCCAGGAATGTAACCAACCAGGCAGTAGACCTTCCCCTTCACATATAAACTTGAACTCCCCACATAGACTCCCATGGGTTCTAAATAGCTTATTTCCCATGGACCCCATATGTGAAATCCACATTTACTCATTCATCTGGTATTTATTGGGCATCCTTTATCTGCCACGCTCTGCTCTCGGTGCTGGGCCTCAGTAATGCAGGCAATGGATGGATGAAGCCATTGCTCCCACAAGACACAAATCTACTACATGTCATGTGCTGAGTGCCAAAAGGAAAAATAGAGAACAAAGGATGACAGGGTCTAGGGGAATCAAGGAAAACCTCTCTCTCTCTTTTTAAATTTTTTTAAACATCTTTATTGGAGTATAATTGCTTTACAATGGTGTGTTAGTTTCTGCTGTATAACGAAGTGAATCAGCTATACGTATACATATATCCCCATATACCCTCCCTGTTGCATCTCCCTCCCACCCTCCCTACCCACCCTTCTAGGTGGTCACAAAGCACCGAGCTGATCTCCCTGTGCTATGCGGCTGCTTCCCACTAGCTATCTATTTTACGTTTGGTAGTGTATATATGTCCATGCCACTCTCTCACTTCGTCACAGCTTACCCTTCCCCTCCCCATGTCCTCAAGTCCATTCTCTAGTAGGTCTGTGCCCCTAGGTTCTTCAGCACAATATCAAGAAAGAAAGCCTCTCTTTAAGGTGACAATGAAATGAAAGTGAAGGTAGGAGGGGTTTTGGTGGAGGATCATTGCAGCCAAAGGGATGGGAAAGCCCAAAGGCCCTGAGGGTGGGCTCAACTTTGTATATTAGGGAGAGGGGCATGGGAAGAGGTGGTATGGTTAGGGAGGGAGCCAGGAACAGGTTTCTGTAGGGCCTTGTAGGTCATGGTCAGGAGCTGGGAGGGCGCTGAGTGGTAACATGATCTGACTTGGGCTTCAAAAGTCACTCTGGGCTTCCCTGGTGGTGCAGTGGTTGAGAATCTGCCTGCCAATGCAGGGGACACGGGTTCGAGCCCTGGTCTGGGAGGATCCCACATGCTGCGGAGCAACTAGGCCCGTGAGCCACAGCTACTGAGCCTGTGCGTCTGGAGCCTGTGCTCCGCAACAAGAGAGGCCGTGATAGTGAGAGGCCCGCGCATCATGATGAAGAGTGGCCCCCGCCTGCCACAACTAGAGAAAGCCCTCACACAGAAACAAAGACCCAACACAGCAAAAATAAATAAATAAATTAATAATTTAAAAAAAAAAAGAGTCACTCTGATTGCTGTGTAGGAGCAGGTGACCCTTGAGGAGGCCAGTACCAGAGCCCAGATGAGAGACAGTGGAAGCTTCCAGTAGGGTTTGGGTAATGGGGGTTACTAAGAATTGGTTGGATTCTGTGTTCTCTAACATAGGGTCTGGAATCCCAGCTCCAAGGAGACTTAGACATTTTCAAGGAGGTTAACGGAAGGAACCCTGCTCTCTGCTACTCTAGTATTCATCCCAGTGCAATGTGGGTCAGCCTACATCGGAACCCCTGGGGCTTTTGTTAAACAGAAGAGATTTCCCAGCCTTGCCCCCAGCCTCCATGGAATCTCTGGCAGAGGAGACCCAGGAATATGAGATTTAAACAACTCCTCATGTAATTTAGATGCAGGATAGCTTTTGAGCCATGGCCTGGTCCTTACAAAAAAAAGAGACAGTTGAGCTTTGCAAAGGCTTGTGTCTCATTAGGCATTTCAAGCACACACTTTAAATCCCTGCAGGCCAGAATTGAGAACACACTGTGAGCTTAATAGTAAGAATTGTAAAAGCTCACTGTTTTTGCCTGAACTCTCAGTATGGGATGCCTCCAGCAGGCTGTCATATTTCAGCCTTATCAGGGGTTTCATGAAACTTTGTTATTTTTAGATTGATTTTCATATTCCTGAAGCTTCTGGGTAAACTTGATTCTTAACCTTAGATTCGAGATTATGAATACTAACAGATGGACCTAGAATTTTCTTAAACTTGTGTCTATATGAGCCAAATGTGTGAAGCTGTATTTTTTTTTAATTGGAGTATAGTTGCTTTACAATACTGTATTAGTTTATACTCTACAGCAAAGTGAATCAGCTATATGTATACACATATCGCCTCTTTTTTGTATTTCCTTCTCATTTAGGTCACCACAGAGCATTGAGTAGAGTTCCCTGTGCTATACAGCAGGTTCTCATTAGTTATCTGTTTTATACTTCATATCAATAGTGTATATAGGTCAATCCCAAGTTCCACAATGTTCATTGCAGCACTGTTTACAATAACCAGGACATGGAAGCAACTTAAATGTCCATCAGCGGAGGAATGGATAAAGAAGATGTGGTACATATATACAATGGAATATTACTCAGCCATAAAAAGGAATGAAATTGGGTCTTTTGTAGAGACATGGATGGACCTAGAGACTGTCATACAGAGTGAAGTAAGTCAGAAAGAGAAAAACAAATATCATATATTAACGCGTATACATGGAATCTGAAAAAATTGATATAGACGATCTTATTTACAAAGCAGAAATAGAGACACAGATGTAGAGGACAAAGGGATGAATTGGGAGAAGCTGTATGTTTAAGAGATGAGAAAGGAGATTTGGCATAGCTTTCTAAGGCTATTTTGCTTTCTTGTACATCAATAAGTGAATATCTCTATTAACAAACTATTAATGTAATAAAATAGATTTCCTTGGCTTCCAAAACAGAAAATAATGCTTTGAAATGAGGCAGGGAGGAATAAAGCATGAAATTATAACTAACAGTTTTTTCCATGTTGCTTCCTCCCCCCTCCTACCTTTCTTTACTGCTCATACTTAATCATTTTTGTAGATAAGAACAAATATTACACTCTCACTATTTCCTCTGAAATCTTTTGCCATTGTACACACATGCATTGCAGTCAGAGTATGAACATCATTCTGTATTCTGTGTTTTTCCACAGTGTATATATATTGTTACTCCCTGAAAGTACAATTCTTAATGGTTTTATAGTAAAGCTTTGCTACACTATGCTGCTCATGTAACCATTTCTTTGCAGCTTGCCATTTGTATGTAAGTTTTTCCAGTTTTATGCTATATAACAATGAAATATGACACTGCTCTAAACATCTTTATATAAATTACTTTATTTTCTTTGAGACTGTTTTCTTAGTAAATGTTCCCAAATGTAATGATTACTGGACTAACATAATAAGAGATTTAAAAAAATTGTAACTTATTGCCATATCATTTCTCAGAGAACTTGGACTGGTATTCCATGTTATGCCAAGAATAACGTTTCCTCTTCATCATAGCAATATAAAATTTAAGCACTTTAATTTTTTTGTGTGCCAGTTTAATGGATAGGACTTACCCTATTATTTAAATATTTTCATCATATTTTCTGCAGTTAAAATAGGGTACTTATAAATTGGTACATGAATTCAGGGCTGGAACATGAATTTAGAGCAGAGTCAGAGGGACAGCTTTCCTACAAATGGCTTCCTGGCTCATCAGCGTTATTTTTCAGCCTTTTTGGCCCATTTTGCAGGACGCATCCTGACCGAAGGAAAGTTTCAGTTACTTCAAGAGGCAGTTGCTCTGTAGAGAAGTTCAGCTTCTGGGCAGAAGAGGGCACTGTTTGCCCGTACCAAGGCGGAAAAACCTGTCTGACCCATTTAGGGAGGGAAATCCATGGCCCGGCACGTGGGGGACTGATGACCTCTGCGTTGGGGCTGCAGCTCCAGCCATACCTAAGGAAATCTGTTAAGCATTCAATCTGCTGTTATTTACTGAACTCTACAGAGTTCCAGCTGCCTGGATGGAGACCATTTGGGCATTTACATTGCCCACACCAAGGAGTTGGCACCCAGGCAGGTGTCCTTGCTGGATGGAGTGTGAGTTTCCCCCAAAAGGCACCAGCCCTCCCCACTGCAAGGCTCCTGGAAGCCAAGAGCTTAATTAGGGCTTGATGAGCAGTGAAAGCCAGGAACTTAAGAGGCTGGAACAGCAAGGAGATGGGGAGTGTAAGGACATTTTTGTGAAAAGTAGAAAGCACTATCCGAGATTTTCAGGTCAATTATATTTCTGCATCTCTTTTTTTCCCCTTTAAAAAAGCCACATAGGAAATGTACAAATGCGTTATTGTTGCAAAAGGTTAAATCATAACATAGAGAGCTCAGCAATCCTTAAAGTTCCCTTTTGCTTCTTCATTCCACTCACTCCCTTCCGCAAAGACCACCACTGATAATAGTTGGATGATTTTGTGAACATGTATGGGTTCATTACCCACCTATCTTTTTTCCCCCAAATTGTGTGCTTACCATACATATCATTCTGAAACTAGTTACTTTTTTCACTTAACTGTAAGACTTACCACTGTTTCCCTAAGAGTTCAGATAGGTCTACCTTATTCTGCATAACAATCTGTAATATGAATGATCATGAATTAATTAACCATTATACTAGTGAGAGACATGTATGATATTTTCAGTTTTCGCTCTTACAAGTAATGCAGAGTGAATGTTCTTGTGTATATACCTTTGTGCACAGACTTAGGTGTTTCTGTAGGATGAATGCTAGATGTAAAAATTGCCGGGTCAAAGTTTATGTGCATTTAAAATTTTATTATATGTGGTCAAATTACCTTTCAAGAGGGAGAATATAACTTAAAGCTATTGATCTGTGTAGTCTTCAGACTGTTTGACAGAACTAAGCAGAAAAAAGTCTTGAAAGAATTTTGTAGGCCAAAACTTGAGTGGGCTGATAGCTTTGCAGAGCTGTGTTTGCTTCACTCCAATTAGACCATTATAAACTCTTTCCTAAATGAGGTTCTTGAGGCTGGCATGAAGACTTTGTTCACTGCAATAGCTCTCTGTTCTTTCTCCCCGGTCTGGGCAGAGGATTAGGATGAAGGAAGGATCTAAGTGTCTTCTTGACCTGTAGGAAAAGGCAGGGTAGGGGGGAACACTCTACACACTCAGGTGGGCCATGGAGAAGGAGAAGACAGGAGAGTGTGTCTTCCCAGAGATGCTTTGTAACTGATCCAGCCCCTATTTCTACTCTTGTTCCTCTGTCGTCCACTCTGTTAAACCAGAGAATTCATCATGTTACTCCTCTGCTTAAAGCTTTCCAGTGGGTCCCCCAGCCTATTAAGCCCTTCTATACTCTGACTTCTGACCCTGTGACTTCATCTCCTACTCTACCTCTTGGTCCTCTCTGCTCCACTCACACTGGCCTCATTCTGGCCCTAAACACGCAAAGCTGAGGGGACCTTCAAGTAGATGCCCAGGAGTAGATGCCCTGAAATGTGCTCTCTGCCTTGGGTGGCCTGATAAAGTTAAGAGCCACTGCACAGAGTCTGACTGGGGCCAGGAATTCGAAAGAACAATAAAAGGGCTGCTAAGTGCTCCTGTGGTCAAGCCTGGAAAGCACACTTCAGGGAATGTGCCGGCATTGCCCTGCACTAGAAGTGGGCTGGAAGGGAGAGATTTCATTTTGGTACTTACACTGAGGCAAGGCAACCTCTGATGAAAGAGGCCAGGGTGGACTGCAGAATGCAGAGTAACTGTGGAAGGAATTCAAACCCAGGAATACTTCGTGGGAGAGGTGTCCCAGCATGGAAATCTCTGAGGCCACGAAAGAGCATCATTTAGGAAAGAGATGGCTCGGCATCTGCTGACCCAGCAGGGACTTCACTTTAACCACCTGCCAGGCCCACAAAGTCCAAAGAAGCCTCCCAGTCAAATCAGAACTGTGTTAGCTCCTCATCTCTCCTCACCTCACCCCTCTGTTTATCTCCCACCCCAGCCTTTGTGCAAGCAGAATAAAGTGTGGGAGCAGGTGGACATGAGGTCAGAGATAGGCTCCAGGTTGAGCAGCTTCAAATGGTTTCCTGCTGCCAAGGAGACACCAGCCCATAATATGTCCTGCTAACCTCCCAGAAAACTGTGTGCTGAAGTTCATCTTGGCTGAGAGATGTGTGTGCATACCAGGAAGGACCCTGAGCCAGACCAAATATGTGCACAAGTGAGATGACTGGCCAGAGGCAACCCAGAAAACTGCCCCCGTGTAAGCAACCTAAGCCCCCCCCCATTGAGCCCAACTACTCCAAGTTTGCCCACACATACTTTGCTTCTAGTAAACGCTGTTTACTATGTTATAATCTTAGTCTCTTTGCTGAATTCTTTATTCAAAGAAGACAAGGACCCAGGTCCTTCTTCTAGGCATTCCAATGCCAGAATCAGGCAGAGCGGGTAGAGAGCAGGAGGGCTGGACCCATGAGCCTCCTTTCTACCGCCCCCGGCCATGTGAGCTATGAGAAGTGAGGAGATAAGATAAATAGAGAAATTCAGATGCTTGGTATCTATGAGATTGGAAAGTCAAATTACCGAACTAAGACTGTGTTTTATACAAAAGTGAGCAAAATGCTCCACCATCTGAAAGTTGCCAGAAGTCAGGGACTTACCCAAACCTTCATTCAGATGCAGAGGACTCCCACTGCAGAGTGTAGAAAGCATGGCTGCCAGTCTTGGTGGCACAGTAGGGTCACCAGAGGAGCTTTCAAAAATCCCAAGGCTCAGGGCTTGTCCAAGACCAAATAAAGTAGAATATTTCAGGGTGGGGCCCAGGCAACAGAATCTGTAAAGTTCCTCATGTGATTTCAATGGTCAACCAAACAGTGAGAGATGAAAATAAAGGTGCATTTTGATCATAATCAAGAGACCGTTGTCTATACTAGAAATGCTTCTATTTATGTGTTAATTTCAGGGCCTTTATCATCTTTGAACTTCATCAAGAACTGATTTACAAGTTACAGATTTAAAAGTAAATTTTAAACTTTTAAAATCTTTTGTGCAGTCTGTTTCCTAACTCTAGAAAAGATACTCTTTAAATATATCGACCAATCAGTTGATCGATCAATTAATAGTTAAGGGCTTATTACAGACAAGAATGTAAATTGTGTCTGACATTGAGTTGTGTTGTGAGAAGGACCTCAGGTTGTTAAAGTTGAAAAATGCATGAGGACTTTTATAAATATGCCGCAATGTGATGAGCTCTCAATGACATTTATGATGAGATATACTTTAATTTACTGATATAAATCCAGTTGATTTGGATACCACTGGCATTCAGGAACACTGCAGAAAGTCTTGGTTGTGTTTGGCTGCCTTGCTTTAGTACCAAGAGGAAGAAACTTGGAGAAAATTGCACCCTGGTAGAAAAGGGAAGAGCCTCATTTGTGATTTTTTTTTTTCATATAAACCTTCTCCCTTATGGTGTTTATTGATTCCCAAAACCAAGCATTTGGACGGACTGCATCAGAATCACTTTGGGAGCTTGTTAAAAATATCGATTCCTTGGCCTAACCCTAGACCTCTAAAACCAGCCTTTCTGGGGACAGCAATATGTTAAGAAGTGTTCCTGTGTAGCTCTGATGCCTAGCCCAGTTTGGGCAGCACTGGCAAATGCCCGATGATAATGAGACCTTAGACTAAGTATAAAACCCACAGTGGGGAGAGAGAAGTCCTCAATTAGGGAACGAAATACTAGCTGTTAAGAAGAAGTGTTAGTGGCTGCGGGCTGTTCTCTCAGGGCTAGCTGCCTGCAGAGCCATCTGAAAGATTCCTCAGTGAATATTTTAAGTCATTTTAGGAGGCTTTGGGGGTGCTTTCTGTATTTTGAGTGGGGTAGGGTTGGGGGTGGGTTTCACATGGAGAATTTTCACAAAGTTTTCTTCATCTGGCTGAATGTTGAAATGATTAGTTAGGGAAATAAGAAAGAGGAAGAATCTTAGTCTCTCGAGTGGGCTCCAACATCTCATGGAGTGTGAGCTCCCTTCCTGTCTTTCATGAACCTTTCATCATCTTTCTCCTCCAAGTAGCCCAGGGAAAAAGGAATAGGCTTAGAGGCCAGGACATTGTGAAATAAAATCCTGGTGCTGACACTTACTTGCTGTGTGAATTTAGCCAAGTTCCATGACCTCTCTGAGCATCAGTGAATTCATCCATCAAGGAGGGTTAACTCCATGTGGGGTTTGTGAGGACTGAGTGAATGAACACATTTAAGCATGCATTCAACCAATACTGAGGACCTTCTATAAATCAATGTCCCTGACTCCTGGAATACAGCAGATGTTCACTGAACCATAGCCAGAGATTAAAGAATGGCTGATTCAGTAAGTTTCATGGGATCTCAAATCTATAAGCTGTGCTAAAATATTTCTGGAAATGTTCTAAGGGAAAATAATGGTTACAAGAAGTCATCTCAGGGAGTATCCTATGTGGTGGGGAGACGTTCTTTCATAAGCTGCCTAGAATGGGAGTGGAGTGGAGAAGTGTGGGTGTGGATGAGTGAGACCATGGACCTTTCTTTGCCTGAGACAGTCTCAGTTGATGCATGATATAATAGTTCAATCTCAAAGTTTCCCAGGCTGGAAGCTAGATCACATTGTCATCCTATTTAACGATCATGCTCTAGTAACATTCAGTGGTCACTGAACCACCTCTAGAGGGAGAGAGTTTACTGCAGAGCTTCAGTGGTCCTGGGCGGAGTGTGCAAACCTGGGGCTGGAGCGGAACTTCTTGGATCCTTGAGGAGAGGCTGAACATTTCGCCAGCACCTTCCCCACTAAGTACTCAGTCCTTCTTCTAAATACATGTTGAACAAAATAGTAGTTTGAAGAAACCCTAACAGACCCATGGTGCAGGCTAGCCCAGATGGGATGACACATTCTCACTACCTGCACAATAAGGTGGGAGGGTCATCTATCAGTTAGAGAAACGGGCTAAGCACTCGGAAGTCCAGACTTTAGTCTTCAGCACTATTTAACCTACATCTGACTCATTTTTCTCAGTTACTTCTAGCTGTCATCCTTGTACATGCTTCTCATAGGCGCCTGCTAACTTCTGATCAGGCATATGCTGGAAGTGGGGTCACCAAGTTTGATAATCAAATTTGAAATAAAAGTTAAGTCCCGAGTGATGACCCAGGGGTCTGTCCTGTGAGTTGTAGTGAATACATTTTAAGACACCTTTTAGCAGCTCTGGGGCTGCTCTCTCCTTTCCTTAATTCAACAGTGTCCCCAGTTCTCGAGGCTGCTAGGTCCCCTCCCTCTCAATGAGGCTCTGGCTTTGTCTACAGCTGTATCCATTCCTCTCACTTCTCGTCCCCTTCCTTGCTCTATTGTTCCTCTCAGCATTGATCACCATTCGACATACTTTACCTATTTTACCTTTTTAGAAAAATTGTTTATGTTCCTCAACTTGAATATAAGCTCTGAGGACAGTGATTTTTTTCCCTTCTTTTCAATCGGTTGGGGTAACTGCTAACAGTTATCTAATCTAGAAAAGTATCTGACACACAGTAGTTCCTCAAGTATATTTGCTGAAGAAATGAATGGAAGAATGGAGAAATGAGTGAAATGATGACTGAGTCCTATTAATGTCAACAGAGATTTACTAAGCAGGGCTTCACTAGCAGGACTTAGTGATAAACTTTATAACTTTATTTTCCTATACACCTTTTTTTTTCTACTTAGGATTATATTAATTGAAACAATCTTCGAGGGTTCTTCTGCTGGCTAGCTCAACTTTTCTCTTTGGGTGGGCTCAGGGCTCTTTCTGGTATCATTAATCTATGTGTTATTATGCTTTTTGTATGAGAAGTGACAAGGAGCTAATATAAAGGGAAACATTTTTTTAATTAAAAAAAAGTTTTTTTTTTTTTTAAGCAACTCATTTCTTTCTCTAAGTAAGCAGAGACTGTAAGTCTCCTTGAAGCAATTCTATAGTCCAAACTGGCCTGCTGGCCCTCTTTGTCATGACAACACGAGATGGGTTGGTACTGTTGCCTTGGGCAAAGAGTGTAACATTCCCTTTGCAATGTTTATGCCTAGCAAAATCTCTGTCTTCTCTATGTTTGGAGAACTCTTTGGAAGGGAGTGATGGACTAATTTGGATAAGGGACCCAGGAGCCTTTTGAAAGGGAAGGGACTGAATCTTTAACCTAGAGGTCAGCAAACATTTTCTGTAAAGGGCCAGATAGTATTTTGGATTTGCAGGCCATATAGTCTCTGTCACAGTAACTCAAGAAACAACCTTGCTGTTGTAATGCCAAAGCAGCTTATAAACAATACTTAAGTGAGTTTGCACAGCTATCTTCCAATCTGACTTTACTGAGGGACCTGAAATTTGAAATTCATATAATCTTCTCATGTCACAAAATATTCTTTTTTTGATATATATTTTTTAATCACTTAAAAATGTAAAAATCACTTTTAGCTTGTGGGTCATGTGGATGTAGACAGTGGGCCAGAATGGGCCTAGCTGTAGTTTGTCAACCATTGCTCTAATCCTTGATTCCCAACATAGAAGATAGTCCGAGGGTTCCATTGGTGGGGGAGGGACTTATTCCCACACACAGGAAGCTGAGTTGTGCTTTGAGGAACATTGGCCAGTGTTCATGTATGAAAGAGAACCATAATCTGGGGTCTAGTTTTGGGGTAACCAACCTTATGGGCTCTGCAGGGGTTTGCTGGCAATGGCACGATCAAAGCATTAGATACCCACGTGGGGTTGTGTAGGGCCAGTGATCAGAAGGCGGTGATCTGACCAGGCACCTCAGTGTCTCTCTCTGCTGGGTGCTTGGAAGAGGGACTAACCCTTTTTGAAATCAGTGAGCCTACAGCATCTTTGTACAACTTGTGATGGGGCTGGGGAGAATTCTCCAGAGGGAGTTACTGGGCTTCCTACCAATATGGTTATATAGGGTCAAGCCAACCTTATTTGTAACCCAAGATGGTGAAGAGAGTCATACCTGTTATACTTATTTCTCTTTAGTCCCAGAGTCTTCTAGCTTGGCATCTCCCGAGAGCTCAGTAAGTACTTAGAGTATTGAAGTTTACAGAAAGGTAAGCCACTACCCATTCCTTGGTCAATGTTTTTTTCAAGAATTTCTGAGATTTAAAGGAAGGGACAAACATTTATTGAACTATACCATGTCTGGGCATGGTGCTATGGGCCACCATATATATTATTTGCTTTCATCCTCTCCAGAAGGTAAATATCTTTATTTACAGGTGATAAGTAACCTGTCCAATATCTTATGGCTAAAAGTTGATGAAGTCTTTTTTTGACTCCAGCCCTGTCTAGCTCTTTACACTTCCACTGCACTTCAGTAGATGAATGTTACTTGCTTTTTTATGATGTAGGAGGAAAAGTATATTTGATGTATTGGCATAGATCATTTTCAAGACCCCTCACTGTCATTAAAACTCAAATCAAAATCTATCTCCTTTTCATCTGGCTACTTTTCTACTCATGCCAATTTCATACTTAGTTTGTAGGCTTTGATAAGATGCTTTAAAATATAACGTATTTCAAATATTCCTTTATGGGGGTGAGTTCTATCTTCCTAGCCAGTCTGAAATTTCTCCCAGAGCATCAGAGACTCTTACATTTGCGATGTACTTGGAGGACCTCCACCCCTGGTGCCTCTCAAATACCTTTCCTTTAACTTCAACCACTGGAAAGCTTATAATGCTTCTCATCTCCCTTTTCATAAACAGTACATTTTCACTATCTTCAGCTGTTGCTCATTGACCAGACTGCTCACTTTTAGACCCCTTCAGCTTTCTCTTTCCTTTCTCTCCTTTCATCATTGTCCCATCTTACCATAAGGTCTTGGTCAGAGGGAGGGAGGTACAAAATACGGTGAAGTGGCCAGGCAACTACAGATGTGATGATGGTTTCCTCCCTTTGGAACTAGAGAGGAGACACTGTCAAGACAGAGCAGCCTGGTTCTACCCATTTCTCCTGGAGCAGAAGGCCATAACATGTGGTGTGCCTAGACAGTTTGCTCATCTGATGTGGTCCAGGCTCGACACCTGACTCATGTCTTCTACTCAGATCAGATATTCAGTAAGAGTCACCAATATCAAGAATCTGTATACAATGATACTAGAGGGCTAGTTCTTAATGGACTTTACAAGGACCACTAAAGGATTTACTGAGCACATTAGAATCACACTTTTTCAAAAGAACTATGCATATTTTGTGCACTTATACATACAAATGACAAAGGAAACACAGTAGGTTGAGGTATCGGTTTCTGATTCTTACTCATGTCTTAGCTGGCGATAACACGTCCTTCAACAGTGTGCCTTAGGACCTACTTGTTAGCTGATGTGAATCCTGACGACGTTTTGCACTGTTCTTGTCGCATGCGATATGGTTTTACTTTGGGGACCTTATAACTGAACATGGATAGTTCTGTTTCCGATTGTTCACTGTATCCTTTCTCTTGCATCTGTTTTTACTTTCCAGGGATCTTTTGAACTAGAGTGTCTTTCGATTTTTTTGTACTCTAAGGATGGGAGAGTTTTGAAAGCACTTTTGGCAAGCCAGGAATAGAAATGGAAAATCCAGGTCACATTTGCACAGCCATGTGATGCTTCCTATGAGTTGCCACTCTGGTACCCTGGCTACAGTGGCTCAGGGCTCTGCTCCTCAACTTCCACTTTCCGTTTATGCTGCCGGTGATGGCAGCCCACGAGAAACACCATGCAGAGGAAGGACCTGATGCCTAGAGCCCAACAGGTGCTAGTCAAGTCTAACTCTCACCTGGTCTCCCACAGAACTCTGGGAAAGCATAGACGATGTGTGCGAGGCGGCACATGGAGACTCCACACATGCGCACGGAAGGGGCACTAACTTTGGTTTTGGCAGGGGCCCTGCATCAAATGCTACTAGTGCCCTACACGTGTTTATGTGGCTGGTCCTCCCCACTTACCTAGAGGTCAGTTTAAGGAAATAGACAAAACTGGAACATAGCTCAAGAACTGGTAGGATTCTAATGAAAAGCCAATTAAAGCAGACAGATGGCTGACACACACACTTCTAACTTTCTTTAGGATATTTAGAGGAGTTATTTTTATAGCTTGTGAAGACGATGCCTGACAGCAGGTGTTAGTCATCATCATTTAGAGCGCATCTAAGAGAGTCTTAGGTAGGGAGGGAGGGATACTGACGTTTTATTTTGTCATCTTCCTATTAAGATGTCAAACATACTTTACAGACAGCATTTTTAATGATTTCAGAGGACAGTTTTTCAGCTCTCTTCTCTGAGCAGCTGACATACTCACTCAGAATAGAACATCCTTTCCATGTCTTCATAAACCAAGTGTTGCAAGGAAAGCATATCAGGTATGTTATTCTTTTCAAATTATAGTATTTAACTGAAATACAGGTCTTGTTTGCTATTTATTACAAGGGTTAGAACAGAAGTTAAATTGCCTGATTGCAAATAAGAGCTCCAGGGATCTAGTCCCACCTGTGTCATTGAAATAGCAGTGAGAGCCAGATAAAGTCATCTTAGGTTTCTTGGAACATTATTTTCCTATTGGAAAAGAGTCCTTGGGAAAGAGAGTTTAAACAGTGAGGGAGAGAAGAGCGCTCAATGGAAGACAATTTTGGAAGAAATTTGTTAAATTCTGACAACTTTACCAGTTAGTTCTATGATCCTTTATTATCAGGTACATCACTGAAGGCCTGTACAGAGAAAGTTTATGTCAAGAATAAAAAAAGAATGGAATGAGGAGTAGGAAAGGGGTATAAGAGAGCAGAAAATTGGACACAATTAGACATGTAATTGGAGAGATTTTCAGGGAGGATTTTTTCCCCCAAATACAAACACTCAACAAGCGTAAAACAACTCAAAAGAGCAGGTAGATTGGACTCACTGAGGAAAAGAGGACAAGATTATAGTGTGTTAATTTAGGAACAGAAGTTCCAAGGATAAGTCCTTAGGGGTAAATTAGCAAGCCATTACTTAAGAGTTATGGGGTTGGAAGAGCTGATTGGAAAATGAGGCGGATGACTCACAAAATATTGTTGTGTTCCTTTTTCTACCAATGAAGGAGCTTTAGCAATGGAAAATAATTTTGAAATAAATATCTGGAAGGAAATACAGGACTCTTCTTGGCTTAATTTTTGCTAACAACTCTAAGCAATTCAATTTGTACCTATGTGTGTAACAATTATTGAGAAATGAAATTACTGCTGCAAAAATAAAATCTCTATTAAAGGAGATATTGCAAAATTTTAAGTTAAATGTTGGTGGAAAATAAAATAAGCAGCAAACTTTTTCAAATTATATACCTAAACACAAGATCACATATTTCTGATAAAATATGGGCAGTGATTTTCAATTTGATAAACACTTGTGAGCACCTACTATGAGTATTAATTTGAGTACCAACAGCAGTACTCCAAATATTTACTGAAATAAAGCACTGAAAATTTAAGGAATATTTCCTGAAATATGCCCCGTCTCCCATTATTATGGTAAATCATGGGTTATTCTTTTATAAGCTTAAGATCCTCATTGGACCTAATTCTTCAATCAAAATGATTTTCCTCCTTTATTATCATGCATTCATGTCTCCACCTAAATATTTTGGTCTTTCTTCTCTTCAGACACCTCAATGAGTAACATCTGATCAATTCATTTTTGTATTTTTGTATGGAAGAGATAATAGAATACAGAGTTACAGTTTGGAATGTGGAATTCATCTTTAGCAATGCTGACCTCTTCATTATGGTCAGGCCACAATTATTGAATAATATATTGAATATATTATTCAATATAATATTGAATAATAATATTTAAATATTGAACAAATTAGTAATTGGAAAATGTTAGAATTGGAAGGAGCTATGGAGCTCATCTATCTTATATATATTATTTTATAGACTTAATTCCAATCAATAAGAACTTACTGACTCCGTGTCAGCACTGGGCTGGCTGCTGGGATTCAAACATGAAAGAAATGTAAGCTCAGGGAGACCCAGTGATGTATCCAAGGTCAAGTGTTATGATAGATTACCTCCACTTTGATCCGCTCTCCATATTCTTCACTCTGCTCTGTATCCTTGGATGCTGACCTGTAGGGACATTGTATCAATAACATTTCTAGTTTTCTGGCTTCTGGTTGAGATTGGACTATGGGGAACACTGCCCAGAGATCAGAAAGCCGGGAGGAGAGTGAGGTCAGGGTATTTATCCTACTTGTTCCTTCTCTGTGGACTTGCTACAAGGTGGCAGCACCCTTCAACTGTCAAGGAGCCCTCTCCACACAGTTCTCCCTCTCTGGGTTCTAATAACTATTCCCTCTTTTTGCTTCCCAGGCTATGGGTGGTAGAGGCACTTCACAGTTATTAACCCCTGGTTCTACATCATCCCTTGTGGTTTCCCTATACTCTGCCCACATCTTTGTAAATAGTTCTTTAATTAAACTCTCCTTAAATGGCCCAATTTTAGCATGTCATCTGTTTTCTCTTGGGACCCTGGGGGATATATAATTAGAAAGATTCTCAGTTTACCTGATTTATAACGTCCTTTGAGATTTTGTAAGTCAATTTTTATTTAAGGTTCACAAATTTCTGATTGCTGACAGAACTTAGCAATTTTTAAGCCATTGCTAGATGAGGGAATTGCAGTAGGAACAAGATGGCAGAGTCAATAATGGTGGCACCAGAAATTTACATTCAATTTGCTCAAGTTGGTATTTAAATAATTGGTGACTCAATGCATTCTTTGATTCTGAATTCTATCAAGTGGATTTCTGTTTGGCAACAGATAACTGTTCTGCCCCTCCTCTGTAAAAGTTATAGTAAAGGCAAATCATTGTGTTTTGACTTGATTGTTACTGCCCTTGATTGACAAAGCCGCAAAATTGAGACAGGGTTGGTCTAGACCTGTGAAATAAGGGGTGCCTTCAGAGGTCTAAGGAAACCTTGATGTCTGCCATCCTTACCCTCAGCCCTTGAAAATTCTATTAACCACGGTCTCATGGTTAAAATTCTCCAATAGTAGAGCCCATTTTTGTTTTGTTTTTTTTTTTGCAGTATGCGGGCCTCTTACCGTTGCGGCCTCTCCCGCTGCAGAGCACAGGCTCCGGACGTGCAGGCCTAGCGGCTGTGGCCCACGGGCCCAGCCGCTCCACGGCACGTGGGATCCTCCCAGACCGGAGCACGAACCCGCATCCCCTGCATCGGCAGGCAGACTCCCAACCACTGCGCCACCAGGGAAGCCCAGAGCCCATTTTTAAGCCTAAGACTTTGATTCTTGCTCAAATTGTACTCTCCTTGAAAATAATAATGCTTTAAAAAACTGGTGATTAAAAAAGACCTCAGGCAAAACTGTTTTAGATCTTTCTGAGGAAGTTTTGATTTGGGAACAGAGAGAGATCTGAAGGGTTTGGATCCTAGACTTGGTGTGTAAGTGAGAGGGGAGGGTGGTGGGAACAGGGCACACACTTTCATGTGAAGTAAGTGTATGTTATTAACTTTCCAGACTTGGGACTAAGATATGGTTAAAGAAAAAGTTGAGAAAACTCTCAGTTACAGAATCAGGTGCAAGGAATGTCAATTGGGAAAACATTGAAAAGCTCTTTGAGTGATTTTATAGGTCCGGCCTTTGGTATTAGACATGAATATATATTGCAGTTGTAGTGACTAGGATCCAGTGAAGAACCGATACTAGTATTTATTGACTACTTACCATACCCTAGGCAGTATTCTAAGTGTTTTACATGTATTAACTCATTTGATCCTCATAACAATTCCATATAGAAGATGCTGTTATTGGCCCCTGTATTAGTTTCCCAGGGCTGTCATAAAAAAGTACTGCCAACTGGGTGGCTTAAAAAACAGAAATGTATTGTCTCACAGTATGGCAGGTAGCAGTCCAAAATCAAGGTGTGAGTAGAGTTGGTTCCTTCTGAGGGCTGTGAAGAAGAATCTGTTCTGGGCCTCTCCCCTAACTTCTGGTAGCCTTAGACATTCCTTGACTTGTAGATGGCTTTCTCCCTATGTCATACTATCTTCTCTCTGTATGTGTCTAACTCCATGTCCAAATTTCTCATTTTTATAAGGACACTAGTCATATTGGATTAGGACTCATCTCATCTTAACTGATCATCTGCAGAGGCCTTATTTCCAAATAAGGTCACATTCACAGGTACTGGAGGTTAGGACTTCAGCATCTATTGGATAGACTTCAGCATCTATTCAACCCATAAGAGTACCCACTTTAAAGAGGAAGAAACTGAGGCACAGAGAAGTCAGCTAAGTTGCCCACCATCATGGAGAAAGTAAGTGGTGTTGGCAGAGTCCACACTATATCCCCTCTCATAAAAGGAAGCCCAGATGCAGAAAGTCTGGATTGTGATACAACAAATGATTGCCAGGGTTGTGTATGATTGAAAGGTCTTACCATCTTCTATTCTGAAGCAGCGGTGGGCATGTTTAACTAAGCCTTATAAAATGATTTTAAATTGAGATTTACATTAGCATTATCTAAAGTATGTCTATTTGAGGAGATTGGTAACTGGCCTTGGAGAAGATTTTACTAGATAATCAGCTCTTTAAGTTGAAACTTTAGATGAAGACAAAATTAAAGACAATTTTTTCATGCCTACTGTTTTTTATTGAAATATAATTTTCATATTGTAAAATGTACATTTCCTAAGTATATAATTTGATGCGTATTGGTAAATGTATATACCTGTATGTTAACTATGAGATTGAAGGTCTTTCACATTTCTTTGCATTCTAATCATCAGTGGAAGTTTTCAGTTAGAAAGAATTTTGAACACTAGTCTGATTTTATTATTTTACAGAAGTGATGGAATGAAGTAGTACATAGACAAAGCCTAATGTTTTTTTTTTCTCATTATCTAAAGGTGCTTTTCTCCTTTTTTTCCTGCATTCTTTTTGTTCACTCTCATCAATCATCTTAACCTTTTTACTGCTTTTAATTGGGCTTCGTCTCTTAATTGGATGATAGTTCCTTAGGCATCTGCTTTGGTGTATTCAATCCACAGTCTGATAAGGGTGTTTGAAGGATGATCCTGGTCAATTTTTTTCTACTGTTGATATAAAAACAGCAGGATAGGGCTTCCCTGGTGGCACAGTGGTTGAAAGTCCGCCTGCCGATGCAGGGGACACGGGTTCGTGCCCCGGTCCGGGAAGATCCCACATGCCACGGAGCAGCTGGGCCCGTGAGCCATGGCTGCTGAGCCTGCACGTCCGGAGCCTGTGCCCTGCAACGGGAGAGGCTACAACAGTGAGAGGCCCGCGTACGGCAAAAAAAAAAAAAAAAAAAAAAAAAAAAAAAAAAAAAAAAAAAAAAAGACAAAAAACAGCAGGATTTGGGAAGCTAGAGAAGAGCTTACAGGAAGATGGAGAAAGGAATATCTAACAGTGGCAACTTGTGTGTAGAGCAGTATGATAACCCCTGATGTCGGCTACCTCTGCCTGGCAACTTTCTCTTCTCTCATGTCAGAACTTGGCACAGAGGGAGAGACAGACACATGCCACTGATCTTGACAGCACCCTCCTGAGCTCTGATGACAGCTTGAAGCTCGAAGTGGTCCCTAAGGGATGTGATAAGTGCCAGGTATTGAGGTGGGGAGTGACTTCAGTCACTTCAATTTTCTGTGTCCTTCTAAGAATAATGGAATTCCAGAAAGCCATAGTTTAGAGAAACATTTGAAATCATGTAGAAAACCTCCAGAAAGACAATAGAACAAGTTGTCCCTTAAGGTTGATGCCAACTCTACGATTCTAGAATTCATTTTTCAAACAAAGAAGTTGAGACACCGAGAAATAAGTGACTTGAAAACAATATACCTGATGTACCTGAAAATGCTAATGTGGGAAACAACTTTCCAGCTGAAAAGTTTGCTGCTATAACTAGAAATTTGGAAACAAGAAGGGAAAAAGTTTTTAATTAAAAGCTCAGATTTATTCTGGATACCAAGCCAAGAACTGTAGCGTATCAGATGTTACAACTGCTCTGTCGATCACAGAGAGACATAGAATTTGCAGTATTTTGTACAGCAGAGCAGACAGGTTAATTCCCCTCCCTTTTTCTGTTTCCTTGTTCAGAACTCAGCTAGCAGCATGGAGCTCTGAAATGATGCATGCACAATCACAATGTGCAGATAGTTCCCCTGTCTCTCTTAGTTGCCCTGTTCACAATTTATATTTACCAAAAGGGGGGAATATCCTGTAGTAAGTGGAAGTCTCATGAAAGGTATGGCAAAGAAAGCAAGGATGCACCATGAAGTAAACCTGGGGCAGCACAGGCTAAAACAGAGCAGCATAATTGCCAACAGCCATTCCTTTAGGTCAAGGACTTCTTATGGCTCAGGTCTTTTCTTCTTTCCCATAGTACCTAACACAAAGGTCTGTACCTCCTAGCTCCTCTTAGTCCCTCTGTAAGCACTGCTGCTAACAGACTTACCTCCTGGGCCAGCCCCTGCTGTATCACAAGATTGCATCAGCAAGAGAAGGAGCAAATCTTCTCTTAGCTTCCCTGCCAAGCTCTCAGGAGGTTTTGGGCTGGGTGCTCCTACAGAAACATCAAATAAGAGACTGTGCATTTAATCAGTTTCTGGTCTTTATTCTCTAAGTATGTAGAAGTATATAATAACTAGTAATGATTTATCTTAATACATCTTCATCTAAATTCCAGAACATTTTCTATGCAATGTTTCATCAGTTCCCCAAGCAGCTTTTAACACAGCTAGGAAAATGAACATGTTTTCTATGACTCATGAACAATATGGATGCATTTAATAAGCCCAATTTTATAGAAATCATGAGGATGTTTCTTCAGTCCTAGCAAAGTCGGAGAAATGAGTTCACGTTAGGGCGAGCACTCGTTAAGTAGACAGTTGTATGCAAATGCACGTGTGTCAATGGATCTGTCTTATACTTGGTGACATACACGTTACGTATATATTGAGTAATTTATGGTTCCATAGACAATTCCTTCATTATGTTTAAAAAGTCATTCTTATTTTTAAAGGACCAAAGCCCTACATATAATCGTAAATTTAAGACACACACAAGTATATAAAAGAAAATATGAAAGTCACTCTCATTATCACCCTCTTTCTAACTCCCTGGTAGTAATAATTCATTGATTTGTGTATACTTGCAGACATTTTTCTTTACATTTATAAATATGTATATTTATAAGATATAAAGGTCTAAATATTATTTTGCAACTCATTTTTATCACCTAGTAATACATGTTGTGGTATTATAAAACATATAAATCAAGCCATGCTTTTTAATTGCCATATACTTTTTTTAGCCTAAAAGATTTTTACTCCCCTCCACAATTGATGATCGTTCATGTAGTTTCCAATTGCTTTCATTCTGTAAACAATGCTACAATATTCTTGTGAACAGAAATGCTACAATAAATATTCCTGTGGCATTGTTGGCAATAAGAAAAGAATTGTTATGATTCTTTTTAGAGAAATTATGTGTGTCTTTAATATAAATTCCTAAAGGAAAAATTGCTTTCAAAGGGTAATTCCATGTACCAGTTAGCTATTTTTGAATAGCAGTTTAAGACTAGCATTTATTCACAAGATGACATATTGGTTTAGCTGTTCTTCTTGGCTAGATTGAGCCATGTGTCTGCAGTCAGCTGTGGGTTGGCAAGCAGTCTTGCTGATATTGGTGGGGTTCTCCAACATGTCTGGTGGCTGATTAGCTGTTGGTTAGTCTAGATAATCTCAGCACTTCTCCTAGAAGCCTAGGCTCATTCTCATGGCAAGAAGAAGCCAATGAGAAGAAGTGGAAACATGAAAACATGTCTTTAAGTCTCTTGTGTCAAGTTTGCTACTATCCCATTGGCCAAAGCAAGCTACATGGCTGAGTCCAGAGTATGTGTGGGAGGGCATTAGCAAAGGTATGAAAAATTGGGATCGGTTTTGCAATCACTTTCCACACATATTAAAAAAGTTTACAG
The DNA here is from genome assembly GCF_025265405.1 of Mesoplodon densirostris. NCBI lineage: Eukaryota > Metazoa > Chordata > Mammalia > Artiodactyla > Ziphiidae > Mesoplodon > Mesoplodon densirostris. Next base: position 225,516,310 of record NC_082661.1, read on the forward strand.
ATACTGCCAAGTGGCCCTCCCACAAGATTTAACTAATTTTCACCACTACGAGTGGTGTAAAGATGATTTTGGCAATAAAATTTTTCCTACATTGAAAGATTAGGAGCATAGCACAATTTTATTTTCACGAACTTTTCCCCTTCCTTTTGATTTCTGCTATTATGTTCTAGGACCACTGACTGGGTTCATTATGGTTATTGTTTTTTCTACTGTATAATTTTTCCTTAGAGATTTATAACATTTACATTCTTTTTTATAACTTTTATTAAAGCACCTTTAGTAGTTTTTTTTTTTGCCTTAGCCATAATTAAAAGGGAATTAATGTTTTCAGTTAGTCTTTAATAAAGCAGCTTTCACATTCCTGAGCATGTAATTTTGAACTCTCTTAGTTGGAAGAAATTTTATTAGGTAGGTTTGCAAGACATAGTCATGAGTTTTATATATTCTAAGATCATTCACATCTAACAATCCCCTTTTTTTGCTTTTATACATGAGTAAGCTGAAGATAAATTATTGGGTCACATATTTCCCCTTATTTATCTACTATCATCTGGAATTGAATATTCCTATAGAGAGATTTGAGATAGATGGTATTTTTTCCTCATTCATTCATTTAACACATATTTATGGGGCTTCTACCATGTGACAGGCACTATTCCAGGTCCTGAGAATATAGAAATAAAAAACACACACACCAATATTTCTGTTGACCTGGAACTTAAATTTTAGGGCAGCTATAGACAATAAACAAAATGAATATGTAAATGATTACCTTTATCATATAGATAAATAAGTAAATATAAGTAAAACAAGAAAAGGGGGATATGGAGTGCCAGAGTGAGACTTAGCTTTAAATGGGGTTAGTCAGGAAAAGACCCCATGAGGAACTGATATTTGAGGATGAATGAACAAGAATTGTAGGTATTTGGGTCAAGAGTATTCCAGGTAGGGTGAACAGCAAGTGCAAAGGCCCTGAGGTGAGCATGTCTGGCATACTTGAAGAATAGCAAAGAGGGCTGTTTCACTGGAGCAGAGGAAGTGAAGTAAAGAATAGAGAGATGAGGTCAGAATACTAACTAAGGTTAAGATCAAGTTGGGTCTTGTAGATTATTTTAAGAATTTGGCTTATATCAGATTGAGATGTAAAACCACTAGATGGATATGAACAGAGGAGTGACAAGGTCTGACAATGACTTAACAAAAATATTCTGGCTGCTCGTAGGTGACTTTTTATTTGTTTGTTGTTTGCTTGTTTTTCCCTCCTGAATACTCAGAGAAAACTTTTTAATTTTAATATAAAATCTTTCTCAGGATATGCATATTAGTTATGTGGCTTTATATTAATATTTCTTATAACATATTGCATCTTTTTGACTCACAAATTTGGTTTTATCTTCAGTTGGTGAAAGTTGTCTTCTGTAATATCTTTTAATACCTTTTCCATTTATTTATTCTGTTTCATATTTCAGGGTCATTGTTTAGCTGTTGGTTGAACTGCCAGTACTTGCCTTTCTTTTCTTTTTTTTTTAACATCTTTATTGGAGTATAATTGCTTTACAATGGTGTGTTAGTTTCTGCTTTATAAAAAAGTGAATCAGTTATACATATACGTATATCCCCATATCTCTTCCCTCTTGTGTCTCTCTCTCTCCCACCCTTCCTATCCCACCCCCTAGGTGGTCACAAAGCACCGAGCTGGTCTCCCTGTACTATGCGGTTGCTTCCCACTAGCTACCTATTTTACATTTGGTAGTGTATATATGTTCAGGCCATTCTCTCACTTTGTGCCAGCTTACCCTTCCCCTCCCTGAATCCTCAACTACATTCTCTAGTAGGTCTGGATCTTTATTCCCCTAGGTTCTTGCCCCTAGGTTCTTCATGACCTTTTTTTTTTTTTTTTTTTAGATTCCATATATATGTGTTAGCATACAGTATTTGTTTTTCTCTTTCTGACTTACTTCACTCTGTATGACAGATTCTAGGTCCATCCACCTCACTACAAATAACTCAATTTCGTTTCTTTTTATGGCTGAGTAATATTCCATTGTATATATGTGCCACATCTTCTTTATCCATTCATCTGTTAATGGATACTTAGGTTGCTTCCATGTCCTGGCTATTGTAAATAGAGCTGCAGTGAACATTGTGGTACATGACTCTTTTTGAATTATGGTTTTCTCAGGCAATGCCTATCAAACTACCACTGGCATTTTTCACAGAAATAGAACAAAAATTTCATAATATGTATGGAAACACAAAAGACACTGAATAGCCAAAGCAATCTTAAGAAAGAAAAACGGAGCTGGAGGAATCAGGCTCCCTGACTTCAGATTATACTACAAAGCTACAGTAATCAAGAGAGTATGGTACTGGCACAAAAACAGAAATATACATCAATGGAACAAGATCGAAAGCCCAGAGATAAACCCATGCACATATGATCACCTTATCTTTGATAAAGGAGGCAAAAATATACAGTGGAGAAAAGACAGCCTCTTCAATAAGTGGTGCTGGGAAAACTGGACAGCTACATGTAAAATAATGAAATTAGGGCTTCCCTGGTGGCGCAGTGGTTGAGAGTCCACCTGCCGATGCAGGGGACACGGGTTCGTGCCCCAGTCTGGGAGGATCCCACGTGCCGCGGAGCGGCTGGGCCCATGAGCCATGGCCGCTGGGCCTGCGTGTCCGGAGCCTGTGCTCCACAGTGGGAGAGGCCACAACAGTGAGAGGCCCGCGTACCGCAAAAAAAGAAAAAAAATAATAATAATAATGAAATTAGAACACTCCCTAACACCATACTCAAGAACAAACTCAAAATGGATTAGAGACCTAAATGTAAGGCCAGACACTATCAAACTCTTAGAGGAAAACATAGGCAGAACACTCTATGACATAAATCACAGCAAGATTCTTTCTGACCCACCTTCTAGAGAAATGGAAATAAAAACAAAAATAAACAAATGGGACCTAATGAAACTTAAAGGCTTTTGCACAGCAAAGGAAACCATAAACAAGATGAAAAGACCACCCTCAGAATGGGAGAAAATATTTGCAAATGAAGCAACTGACAAAGGATTAATCTCCAAATTTTACAAGCAGCTCATGCAACTCAATATCAAAAAAACAAACAACCCAATCCAAAAATAGGCAGAAGACCTAAATAGACATTTCTCCAAAGAAGATATACAGATTGTCAACAAACACATGAAAGTATGCTCAACATCATTAATCATTAGAGAAATGCAAATCAGAACTACAATGAGATATCATCTCACACCGGTCAGAATGGCCATCATCAAAAAATCTACAAACAATAAATGCTGGGGAGAGTGTGGAGAAAAGGGAACCCTCTTGCACTGTTGGTGGGAATGTAAATTGATACAGACACTATGGAGAACAGTATGGAGGTTACTTAAAAAAAAAAAAGTACTTTCCTTTCTGTTTCCATTTTTGTTCCAATTACTTTCCTATCTCTGCTTCTCCTGTATTTGGTATGGTTTTCTCAAAACTGTCCCCCACATCACACAGTTATTTTTCTATCAATTTCATTTCTTCTTGTTTCAGATTTATTTATTAATTCTTAGCTGTTTATGGTACTCAGCTTTTTTTTAACCCCTCCCTTTAACATTTTTTATTATATTATTTTATCTCCTCTATGACATCTTATTTCATAGATCATTTTCTTTATTCTCTGTCATAGTGCCAAGTGTAAAAGTCTCTGTAATTTCTTGGGATGTGCCTTATTCTGGAATATACACATATTTCTGTTTTTTAGCATTCATCACTCAAACCCTATCTTCACATGGTCTTCTTCTGTGTGTCCTCTCCTCTGGTAAGGTCCTTATTAGTCAACCCTAACCCAGTATAACCTCATCTTTACTTAACTAATTGCATCTTCAAAGACCCTATTTCCAAATAAGGTCACATTCTGGCATTCTGAGTAAACGTGAGTTTGAGGGGACATTATTCAACCTAGTACAGTAGGGATTGCAGCAGTTAGTGTGTAGAGATTGAACCCCTCAGGAATAAGAAGCATATAAGCTTTGGTATATTTGAGTGTAAGTGAAAGAAGATTATAAACCATGCTTTGTCCTCTCTGTACAACCAACTACCCAATGTAACTCCAAGGCTTGATTCTGAGATAACTCCAGATCTGGGCTATAATTAGGGATGAATGGGGAAAGGATCAAGAGACATCCTATAAAAGAAAGGACATTCAGTCTCACAACAAGCCCATTTGTTTCTTAGAGTATAAAAGGGAAAGTTTAGGTCCTGATGCAGGAGAGGATTTAGAAAGTAGGAGCTGCTCTGTACCAAATATACAAGGAAACTGAAATGGTTGGATATTGGTTTGAATAGTGCCTTTCCAAGTACTTCTGGTTGAAGCAACTTCTCTCCATTCATAGCCGAGGTCAAGAACTGTATTTCTGTTTCTTCTGGGAGAGGAAGCCTCGTCTTCAGCTCTTCCATGGACCTGAATTGGGAGGTGGTAGTGTAATGGAGTGAGAGAGAACATAGTGGTGAGGAGAGTGTGAAGACTAGCACTGGGCATTCTATCTCCAAAAAGTAGACATTCCGGGACTTCCTTGGTGGTCCAGTGGTTAAGACTTTGCCTTTCAATGCAGGGGGTGCTGGTTCGATCCCTGCCCAGGGAGTTAAGATCCCACAGGCCTCACGGCCAAAAAACCAAAACATAGAAACAACACAAGCAATATGGTAACAAATTCAATAAAGACTTTAAAAATGGTCCACATCAAAAAAAAAATCTTAAAAACAAATGTAGACATTCATGATTGGCACCTTAGTCATTTTCCTCTCATCCCGACCTCCTCTAATCACCCATGCCAATGTAGAAAAGGAGATTGAATCCTACAACTCGTTGCTTGAGCTTAGAGCTCTTTCCAAAGCTCCAGAGCTGCTGAGAACACTCTACCTAGTAGAGAAAAAGTATTAACTCAGTTGTCTCCTTTACAGAAATAAGTTGATTCTATTTGAAAAATAAAGTATATTGTTGGCTGGCTAAGAGTAAGAACTTCTTAGTCACTTGAATTTCAGAAGCCTCCTGGTGAGGAAATAATAATTCTGGCATTAAAAACTATATTCTCTGAAATAATGCCATTTGCGGCAACATGGATGGACCTAGAGATTGTCAAACTAAGTGAAGTAAGTCAGACAAAGAAAAGCAAATATCATATGATATCATTTATATGTGGAATCTAAAAAAATAATACGGATGAAGTTATTTATTAAACAGGAACAGACTCACAGACATAGAAAACAAACTTATGGTTACCAAAGGGGAAATGGAGGGGGAGGAATAAATTAGGAGTTGGGGATTAGCAGATACAAATTACTATATATAAAAGAGATAAACAAAAAAAAGAGATAAACAACAAAGTCCTACGGTATAGCACAGGGAATTATATTCAGTATCCTGTAATAAACCATACTGGAAAAGTATATGAAAAATAATATATTATATATATCATAAATATATATGAACCACTTTGCTGTACACCAGAAACTAACACAACATTGTAAATCAACTATACTTCAATTAAAAAAATTTTAAAACCCCTACATTCTCTATTTCAATTATCTTTTATTATTTGCCTGAGACCTGACCATAAAGACACAATATAAATCTAATGAAGCACAGACTGATGTTCAGGCACCAAATGTGTTATTTCAGCCACTTGAAGTAGAGAAATCTGTTTCTAAACCAAGTTCCAGGTGGTGAGACTCCCTCTATGTTTGTACTTTATAAGTGGAAAGAAAAGTGAAAGCCCAACCAACCACTTTCAGTTGCCAAGGAAACAGCATTTTCTATTGAGAGAAGGGGAAGCCTGTGAGTTCTCTAGCCTTGTTGACTCACTACAAGTCTATACCAATGATCCTGAGTAAATGGTTTGTTAAACAACAGGGCCCTGCTGTCCTTTGCATGGATAGGAACTGTACGCAGGGAAAACAAATCCATTACTCACTAATGATTTCTTTGAAAGCGTGGTCTTGCCACTATCTCCTTTTACATAATTAGGTGGTTTTACTCTCTATATGCTCTCTGCTCCCCACTTCCCACTGCTTAAGTGAGCAGCTGCAGAGTACAGAACACGTACCAGTACAAAGTCAGCTCCGACTAGTGCAATTCAAAAATACACACTTTGAGTCTTATTCTTCTAGATCCTGAGCAGCTAATAGTTTAGAGGCAGGCTTTAAACTATGGCTCCCTATAGTTGAGCCTTTCCTAATTAATTGGCTTCACACAGTCTCCAAAGATAGCTCTGCTCGCTACTCTTATGTAAGAAGAAGACACCCCTTGGCTGTGTGAACTGTAGCAGTAGGCAAGAAGACCTTGAGGATCACATAGTCTAAGAATTAGGGACAAAGCTTGAGTTGAGCATGGACTTCCTGTAAAATCCTGCTGTCTATTTCCTCTTCAAATATGATACAATATGAAACCTCTGCTGAGGGAAAGATGACCACAGCCTGCCTGTATTTTCATCGAGCTTTGATTAAGCAACAGATGATTATGCAAGAGTTGTTAGAGGACACTGCAAGCTTATAAAGTGTTGAGATTCTTCTTTAAATAATGAAAAAAAAAAAGACTTCAGGAAGCATTAGAAAAGCTTTCTCTAATGTTCATCTGGCCTCTGGTATAGTGCTGAGTACATGTTAAACAATAAAAAGTTATTCAGTGATTGATTGGCTCTGAGATTACTACACTGTAGGAAGTCATAGAAATGAATGGTCATTGAGAAAGAAGATAAAAATTAAAAGAAGACTGAAAATAATTCAAATAAAAATGAGGTCTTTGCTTTAGATGAATTAATAATGGAAATTCTTGTACATTCCTTAAAACACACTGTGACATATCTGAATGCTCAGGACTCCTAATCACTCTTATGGATATGAATGGCTAGAGTGTTTGTCACCCTATTGATCATCAGGATTGATTTGGTTGATTTCCCTCGATAGTCCCTTTTTTTTTTGTCATTGATCTAAATACCCTCTGGAAGCTGAACTCACAGATGAAAATGTGTTCTTATCAGATAGAGTAGAACATTCCTTGTTCTAGGGTCCTTCTTTCTTTGGATCGTTTAGTGAGTGTCTCTCTTAAGACTCTAAGGGTGCAGGTAGGGAGAAAGTAGGAGTGTTGGGTTTGCCCATGTCTGAATCAGATTGATTTTACACCTTCTTCATTATATTGTCTTATTCCCTGTCCCGCTTTGCTGATTTTCTAAAATTGTCAGTTTATTGGATGACACAGACTAAAATTGTCAGTTTATTGGATGACCAAGAGACCATGTCAATATTGTCTAGTTCTTATGAAATACTTCAAACAAATGTTTGGCTATCAATCTACAATGATACTAAATTGTAATCAAGGCAAACCGAGGATCTCCTGGTTTATATGTCATTGTTGACAGGAGTGAACATGTAAGTTCAAGACAGTTGTGGCCCTGCATAGACAGGTCTGTCTGATCATAAAACATCTTCTTGGAAGCAGAAAGGGAAACCTTTATGCTGCTGAATTAAACTGGAAAATCAGTGGTGATTACAATCCTGTTAGTTTTTAATCTCACCTTTTGAAATTTGAAAACGTGTTAATATTTTAGCTAATGTATTATAAAATACATTCAGATAATGTACTTTACATCGTCTAAAATCTAAAAGGGATTTACAAAACAGAAACAGACTCACAGATATAGAAAACAAACTTATGGCTACCAAACGGGAAAGAGGGGGAAGGAGGGATAAATTAGGAGTTTGGGATTGCCAGATACACATTACTATATATAAAATAGATAAATAACAAAGGCCTACTGTATAGTACAGGAACTATATTCAATATCTTGTAATAAACTATAATGGAAACGAATCTGAAAAATTATATATATCTACATATATCTACATATCTACATATCTCTATATATCTATAACATAACTCATAACCATTCATTTAATCATAGCCATTCAGAGGAGCTTCAAGATGGCGGAAGAGTAAGACGCAGAGATCACCTTCCTCCCCACAAACACATCAGAAATACATCTACATGTGGAACAACTCCTACAGAACACCCACTGAACGCTGGCAGAAGACCTCAGACATCCCAAAAGGCAAGAAACTCCCCAGGTACCTGGGTAGGGCAAGAAAAAAACAGAGACAAAAGAATAGGGACGGGACCTGCGCCAGTGGGAGGGAGCCGTGAAGGAGGAAAGGTTTCCACACACTATGAAGGCCGTTCTCGGGCGGAGACTGCGGGTGGCGGAGGCGGGAAGCTTCGGAGCCCCGGAGGAGAGCGCAGCCACAGGGGTGCGGAGGGCAAAGCGGAGAGATTCCCGCAAGAAGGGTCGGTGCCGACCAGCACTCACCAGGCCGAGAGGCTTGTGTGCTCGCCCGCCGGGGCAGGCGGGGCTGGGAGCTGAGGCTCGGGCTTCGGTCGGAGCGCAGGGAGAGGACTGGGGTTGGCGGCGTGAACACAGCCTGAAGGGGTTAGTGCGCCATGGCTGGCCGGGAGGGAGTCCGGGAAAAGTCTGGAGCTGCTGAAGAGGCAAGAGGTTTTCTCTTGCCTCTTTGTTTCCTGGTGCGCGAGGAGAGGGGATTAAGAGCGCTGCTTAAAGGAGCTTCAGAGGCGGGCGTGGCTGAAAGCGCGGACCCCAGAGACGGGCGTGGGACGCTGGGGCTGCTGCTGCCGCCGCCAAGAGGCCTGTGTGCGAGCGCAGGTCACTGTCCACGCCCCCTTCCGGGGAGCCTGTGCAGCCCGCCACTGCCAGGGTCCCGTGATCCAGGAACAACTTCCCCGGGAGAGCGCCCGGTGTGCCTCAGGCTGGTGCAAAGTCACGCCGGCCTCTGCCGCCGCAGGCTCGCCCCGCCTCCGTGCCCCTCCCTCCCCCGCGGCTTGAGTGAGCCAGAGTCCCCGAAGCGGCTGCTCCTTTAACCCTGTCCTGTCTGAGTGAAGAACAGACGCCCTCCGGGGACCTACACGGATCGGCGGGGCCAAATCCAAAGCTGAGACCCGGGAGCTGTGAGAACAAAGAAGAGAAAGGGAAATCTCTCCCAGCAGCCTCAGAAGCAGCGGATTAAAGCTCCACAATCAACTTGATGTACCCTGCATCTGTGGAATACCTGAATAGACAACGAATTATCCCAAATTGAGGAGGTGGACTTTGGGAGCAACGATATATATATATTTTCCCCTTTTTCTCTTTTTGTGAGTGTGTATGTGTATGCTTATGTGTGTGATTTTGTCTGTATAGCTTTGCTTTTACGATTTGTCCTCAGATTCTGTCTGCCCGTTTTTTAATTTTTTATTACTTAAAAAAATTTTTTTCTACAAAATTTTTTTCTAGAAAAAAATTGTATTTCTTAATAATTATTTTTGATTTTAATAACTTTATTTTATTTTATCTTCTTTCTTTCTTTTATTTCTCCCTTTTATTCTGAGCCGGGTAGATGAAAGGCTCTTGGTGCTGCAGCCAGGAGTCAGTGCTGTGCCTCTGAAGTGGGAGAGCCAACTTCAGGACACGGGTCCACAAGAGATCTCCCAGCTCCACATAATATCAAAGGGCGAAAATCTCCCAGTGATCTCCATCTCAACACCAGCACCCAGCTTCACTCAACGACCAGCAAGCTACAGTGCTGGACACCCTATGCCAAACAACCAGCAAGACGGGAACACAATCCCATCCATAAGCAAAGCGGCTGCCTAAAATCATAATAAGGCCACAGACACCCCAAAAGACACCAGCAGACGTGGACCTGCCCACCAGAAAGACAAGACCCAGCCTCATCCACCAGAACACAGGCACTAGTCTCCACCAGGAAGCCTACACAACCCACTGAACCAACCTTAGCCACTAGGGACAGACACCAAAAACAATGGGAACTACGAACCTGAAGCCTGCGAAAAAGAGACCCCAAACACAGTAAGTTAAGCAAAATGAGAAGAAGAGAAGCACACAGCAGATGAAGGAGCAAGGTAAAAACCCACCAGACTAAACAAATGAAGAGGAAATAGGCAGTCTACCTGAAAAAGAATTCAGAGTAATGAGAGTAAAGATGATCCAAAATCTTGGAAACAGAATGGAGAAAATACAAGAAATGTTTAACAAGGACCTAGAAGAACTAAAGAGCAAACAAACAATGATGAACAACACAATAAATGAAATTAAAAAATCTCTAGAATGGATCAATAGCAGAATAACTGAGGCAGAAGAATGGATAAGTGACCTGGAAGATAAACTAGTGGAAATAACTACTGCTGAGCAGAGTAAAGAAAAAAGAATGAAAAGACTTGAGAACAGTCAGAGAGACCTCTGGGACAACATTAAATGCACCAACATTCGAATTATAGGGGTGCCAGAAGAAGAAGAGAAAAAGAAAGTGACTGAGAAAATATTTGAAGAGATTATAGTTGAAAACTTCCCTAATATGGGAAAGGAAATAGTTAATCAAGTCCAGGAAGCACAGAGAGTCCTATACAGGATAAACCCAAGGGGAAACACACCAAGACATGTATTAATCAAACTATCAAAAATTAAATACAAAGAAAAAATATTAAAAGCAGCAAGGGAAAAACAACAAATAATACACAAGGGAATCCCCATAAGGTTAATAGCTGATCTTTCAGCAGAAACTCTCCAAGCCAGAAGGGAGTGGTGGGACATATTTAAAGTGATGAAGGAGAAAAACCTACAAACAAAATTACTCTACCCAGCAAGGATCTCATTCAGATTTGACAGAGAAATTAAAACCTTTACAGACAAGCAAAAGCTAAGAGAATTCAGCACCACCAAATCAGCTTTACAACAAATGCTAAAGGAACTTCTCTAGGCAAGAAACACAACAGAAGGAAAAGACCTACAATAACAAACCCAAAACAATTAAGAAGATGGTAATAGGAACATATATATCAATAATTACCTTAAATGTATATGGATTAAATGCTCTAACCAAAAGACATAGACTGGCTGAATGGATATAAAAACAAGACCTGTATATATGCTGTCTACATGAGACCCACTTCAGACCTAGGGACACATACAGACTGAAAGTGAGGGGATGGAAAAAGATATTCCACACAAATGGAAAGCAAAAGAAAGCTGGAGTAGCAATTCTCATATCAGACAAAATAGAGTTTAAAACAAAGACTATGACAAGAGACAAAGAAGGACAGTACATAATGATCAAGGGATCAATCCAGGAAGAAGATATAACAATTGTAAATATTTATGCACACAACGTAGGAGCACCTCAATACATAAGGCAAATACTAACAGCCATAAAAGGGGAAATTGAGAATAACACAATCATAGTAGGGAACTTTAACATCCCACTTTCACCAATGGACATGTAATCCAAAATGAAAATAAATAAGGAAACACAAGCTTTAAATGATACATTATATAACATGGATGTAATTGATATTTATAGGACATTCCATCCAAAAACAACAGAATACACATTCTTCTCAGGTGCTCCTGGAGCATTCTCCAGGATAGATCATATCTTGGGTCAGAAATCAAGCCTTGGTAAATTTAAGAAAATGGAAATCGTATCAATTATCTTTTCTGACCACAATGCTATGAGACTAGATATCAATTACAGGAAAAGATCTGTAAAAACTACAAACACATGGAGGCTACACAATACACTACTTAATAACCAAGAGATGACTGAAGAAATCAAAAAATACCTAGAAACAAATGACAATGAAAACACGACTATCCAAAACCTATGGGATGCAGCAAAAGCAGTTCTAAGAGGGAAGTTGATAGCAATACAATCCTACCTTAAGAAACAAGAAACATCTCAAATAAACAACCTAGGCTATGATTTTTTTTTAACATCTTTGTTGGAATATAATTGCTTTACAATGGTGTGTTAGTTTCTGCTTTATAAAAAAGTGAATCAGTTATACATATACATATGTCCCCATATCTCTTCCCTCTTGCGTCTCCCTCCCTCCCACCTTCCCTATCCCACCCCTCTAGGTGGTCACAAAGCACCGAGCTGATCTCCCTGTGCTATGCGGCTGCTTCCCACAAGCTATCTATTTTATGTTTGGTAGTGTATATATGTCCATGCCACTCTCTCACTTTGTCCCAGCTTGCGCTTCGCCTGCCCATATCCTCAAGTCCATTCTCTAGTAGGTCTGCATCTTTATTCCCATCTTGCCCCTAGGTTCTTCATGACCACTTTTTTTTTTTTTTTTTAGATTCCATATATATGTGTTAGCATACGGAATTTTTTTTCTCTTTCTGACTTACTTCACTCTGTATGAAAGACTCTGGGTCCATCCACATCACTACAAATAACTCAATTTCATTTCTTTTTATGGCTGAGTAATGTTCCATTGTATATATGTGTCACATCTACTTCATCCATTCATCTGTTGATGTACACTTAGAATGCTTCCATGTCCTGGCTATTGTAAATAGAGCTGCAATGAACATTTTGGTACATGACTCTTTTTGAATTATGGTTTTCTCAGGTATATGCCCAGTAGTGGGATTGCTGGGTCTTATGGTAACTCCATTTTTAGTTTTTTAAAGAACCTCCCTAATGTTCTCCATAGTGGCTGTATCAACTTACATTCCCAACAACAGTGTAAGAGGGTTCCCTTTTCTCCACACCCTCTCAGCATTTATTGTTTGTAGATTTTTTGATGATGGCCATTCTGACCGGTGTGAGATGATGTCTCATTGTAGTTCTGATTTGCATTTCTTTAATGATTAATGATGTTGAGCATTCTTTCATGTGTTTGTTCACAGTCTGTATATCTTCTTTGGAGAAATGTCTATTTAGGTCTTCTGCCCATTTTTGGATTGGGTTGTTTGTTTCTTTGATATTGAGCTGCATGAGCTGCTTGTAAACTTTGGAGATTAATCCTTTGTCAGTTGCTTCATTTGCAAATATTTTCTCCCATTCTGAGGGTGGTCTTTTTGTCTTGTTTATGGTTTCCTTCGCTGTGCAAAAGCCTTTAAGTTTCATTAGGTCCCATTTGTTTATTTTTGTTTTTATTTCCATCTCTCTAGGAGGTGGGTCAAAAAGGATCTTGCTGTGATTTATGTCATAGAGTGTTCTGCCTATGTTTTCCTCTAAGACTTTGATAGTGTCTGGCCTTACATTTAGGTCTGTAATCCATTTTGAGTTTGTTTTTCTGGATGGTGTTAGGAAGTGTTCTAATTTCATTCTTTTACATGTAGCTGTCCAGTTTTCCCAGCACCACTTATTGAAGAGGTTGTCTTCTCCACTGTATATTCTTGCCTCCTTTATCAAAGATAAGGTGACCATATGTGCATGGGTTTATCTCTAGACTTTCTATCCTGTTCCATTGATCTATATTTCTGTTTTTGTGCCAGTACCATACTCTCTTGATTACTGTAGATTTGTAGTATAGTCTAAGTCAGGGAGCCTGATTCCTCCAGCTCAGTTTTTCTTTCTCAAGATTGCTTTGGCTATTTGGGGTCTTTTGTGTTTCTATATAAATTGTGAAATTTTTTGTTCTATTTCTGTGAAAAATGCCAGTGGTAGTTTGATAGGGATTGCACTGAATCTGTAGATTGCTTTGGGTGGTAGAGTCATTATCACAATGTTGATTTTTCCAATCCAAAAACATGGTATATCTCTCCATATACTTGTATCATTTTAAATTTCTTTCAGAAGTATCATAATTTTCTGCATACAGGTCTTTTGTCTCCTTAGGTAGGTTTGTTCCTGGATAGTTTATTCCTTTTGTTGCAGTGGTAAATAGGAGTGTTTTCTTAAGTTCACTTTCAGATTTTTCATCATTAGTGTAAACGAATGCAAGAGATTTCAGTGCATTAATTTTGTGTCCCGCTACTTTACCAAATTCATTGATTAGCTCTAGTGGCTTTCTGGTAGCATCTTTAGGATTCTCTGTGTATAGTATCATGTCATCTGCAAAGAGTGACAGCTTTATTTCTTGTTTTGTGATCTGGATTCCTTTTATTTCTTTTGCTTGTTTGATTGCTGTGGCTAAAATTTCCAAAACTATGTGGAATAATAGTGGTGAGAGTGGGCAACCTTGTCTTGTTCCTGATCTTAGTGGAAAAGGTTTCAGTTTTTCACCATTGAGGATGATGTTGGCTGTGGGTTTGTTATATATGGCCTTTATTATGTTGAGGAAGGTTCCCTCTATGCCTACTTTCTGGAGAGTATTTATCATAAATATATGGGTGTTGAATTTTGTTGGAAGCTTCTCTGCATCTATTGAGATGATCTTTTTTTTTTTTTTGCGGTACATGGGACTCTCACTGTTGTGGCCTCTCCCATTGCGGAGCACAGGCTCAGCAGCCATGGCTCATGGGCATACAAATGTATGTATATAGGGAGAGGGAGAGAGAGGCTTCTCATGCCATAGAAGAATTGGTACATTCATAAAGGTGAGCTATTTTCTGCTCAGTGTGTGAGCTCCTCTCCACTAAGATTATAAAATAGTTTATTACTTTTTAATTATGATAAATGTAATATAGAAGTGCTTATTAACAAGTGCCATATCTCTAATTAGAAAGATTTGGGTTATAACAAATTCCAGGAATACAAGCCTGAATATGTTACCTGATATTCAACAGGTACCTAAGAACACATGAATGTGATGAGTTTGTGAAATGGATCAGAGATTGGAGATGTTGTGCTGTGAGAACCAGAGCATCCATCAAGGAGAAGGCTGGGGTCTGGGATGTGATCCAGAATAATCCTGAGTAACAGCAGGCAGTAAGTCTATGCTCTTCATATGCTATCTGTGTACATGCTCTAAATGAATTTAAGTCCTGATTTTGCCACTTTATAAAGATACTCACTGAGCAAGGCTTGGTGAGATTCTCCATTCAAGTGACACCTGAAGATCTGGTTTCAGGGCTACAAAGATCGGTAACAGCAATTACGTGTTTATGTGTGTGTGCACACGTGTGTCTTCATACAAGAACAGAGAATAACATAAAGCTGCACTGTTAAATTGTCAAATATCATAACTATTAATGATTTATCTCAGATGTTCCTTCAGAAGATTTTACATCTCTTAAAAAAGGCATTCTTAAACAATTTGTAATTGAGGTTTATGAAGTATAAGACCAGGTTCATTGAGCCTGATTTTTTTTTTTTTGCTGTTGCTGTTGCCTATATAGAGGTTGGTAATAGGCTGCTGTATAAAGCAATTCTTTAGTGGAGGATATCCCACAGAGGGGAAGATTTCAATGGGAACTTGATGTGGGGAAGCCAAGGGTAGGAGTCAGAAATAGCATGAATTTGGGGAGTGCTGACTTGCCCAGACAAAACTCTCTAAGTGATACCCACTTCTTACCCCTACATCGTCCTCTTCATATGTATGGTCAGGCCACCCAAGATGGCTGTTCTCTTGCTCTGTGTATATCCTCTGCTCGACAAGTGCCTGCTTTATCTACACCCTATTCACATGACTGATCTTCCTAAATACTTGCCCCGGCCCCAGATAGTGACTGTTCTAACTTTAGATCAGAACATCTCTACCATGAGAGCTTATCAGAGGGGTGGTGAGGGGCATGGTCCTCTGCTGGTTTCCCTGGAAACTGATGAGCCAACCTGATGTCAATTCCCCCTGTAACTGGTAACCTCCCCTTCCCTCTGGGAGGGAATTTGCTGCCATGTCGACCGCACACAGTGAGATGTCGCTCCAGGACCTTGCTTCAAATGAGTAAGCTCCCCCATCCATTAAACCAGTGATGTCTCTGTCGCTAACTCCAGGCTCTTTCTTTGGTCTGGAAGCTGGGCAAGTACAGACAAGCCTTGTAGGCCTGCAGGGAACAGCCCAACATCATATTATTCATAACAAAAGTTTTCATCCACTAATCCAGAAGTCAGAGTAAAACATCTTTGTTTTTAGACCTTGAGTGTGTTCAGATTCCAGTTCTATTCCTCCTTTGGGGTGTGACTTGAACCAGAATGAATGGATGGGGCCGAGAAATGTATGTGGTGCTAGAGATATCAGCTAGTTTATGATTGCCAGATTTAACAAAAAAAAAAATACAGGATATCTGATTCAATGTGAATTTCAGAGAAACAATGAATCCTGTCTTTAGTATGAGTATGTCCCAAATATTGCATTGGACATACATATACTAAAAAAAAAAAAAAGTTGTTTATCTGCTTTTCAAGTTTAACTGTATTTATCTGGCAGCCCCTTTTTAGTCCAAACTTTAGTGGAGGAAGCTACCATTGAAATGTTGCCAGCGTTTCTCTCTCTAGATATTTGCACAGTGATGTTTGATTGGCCCCCTTTGGATAATCAAATGTAAAGAAAAGGGAGGCTACACCCAGCATCCTGGGCACAGAGTTTCACAGGAATATTTTTGGTGGCTTGTCAAAGGCCACTCATGCTTCTCAAGACCTCCTTGGTATGCAGAGAAGGTAACGGTAAGAAGCGGGCATGTTGGCATTGACCTAGAAGTCTCCTGAGAGGAAAAAATTAAGATTCTCCAATGCCTGTTACTGGAAGTGTTTACATAATTGAAGCCTGAATAATAGACTAGGTCCTGACTGACGTCTTTGTAGGGGAACAAAATTCATCACCCCAAAATGTCTCTTTGGCATGACGATTATTTTGAGCTGAAAACAATCAAGGCCTAAAAGACTTAGGAAGAAACTTTGACCTTCCTCTGACTGCCTAAAATAATTGACATAGAGGGCCTGTTCTGAAATAGAACCGTCACATCTGCAAAAAATATGTGCTAGGTGTGGTGTGGAAAACTCAGCAGGGCCTAGCAATCAGAGTCCACTCTGCCTCCAATTGTCTCTACAGGATCCAGCAAATGTTTACTTACCAAACATTTGCCTTCCTCCCCTTTGAAGTCCCAAACCACTATCCCCAATATCCTCTTTTGTCTTTAGCTGGAGATGGTATTTAAGGTGAGGATTTTGGGCATTTCAGTAAGTTACTCAGTTTTCTTGGGTTTCTCCCATGTATGCATGTCACTAAACTTTTGTTTGATTTTCTCCTGTTAATCTATCTCAATTTAAGGTTTGCATTTTCTTCACAATAGTTCTTTCTGTGATGTTAGATGTTTTTTTGCCATTCAACATTCATCATGAAGAATAGGCCAAGCACCATCTTCATCTAAGTTACTAAGGTCAGCATGGACTGTTCTGCTGAATTCTAATACATTGTACCTTTTGTCATCCATCCAAAGTAGGATACTTAAAGCGTAAAAGGGGAAGCTAAAAATAATTAACAGGCATCAATTGTTCTATAAAAGGTATCAAATGAGACTTTCCCCAGGGAAACTGGCATGTACTTTCTCCCTACACATTCCTAGAAATTCTAACTTGATTGGTCTGGGGGTGGGGGGGGCTCAGAAGCTCACCAGGTGATTCCCATGAGCACTTGCTTGTGAAGCACTGACTAGCATCTCCTTGAAGTCTTCTGCACTGTGTCCAATGGGGCCTCATGTCTTTTACATTCTGAAACCAGTCGTTGACTATGAGTGAGTATGTAAATTCTGGGTGTCTGTGTTTTGTCCATAGTTGGCATTATCTATTGCTTTTTCTGAGTTCTCTTGCTACCCTTTCTGTTTCCTTCCTGTGACTCTACAGATCAGAAGGAAGTCTTGAGGCCAGTTTTGTTTATTTTTCTTTTAAGAGAAACTTAATTCTCAAGCAGTCTCTCTGGAACCATGACCTACCACAGAGAAGGTAGATTAAAAATGATTGTGCCCACCGGGAAGAGTGTGTTTACTCATTCCTGAATTCAGGTCGTATTAGTGAACAGACATTAATGGCACATCCAATTAAGGTGAGCACTAGGAGTTGCATGTGAAATTGCTCAGCCAGTCACTAGCCACAGCATCCCAGCCCCTCCGGTTTGCCCAGGGAAGGCACCTAACTGTTGCCTCTTTCGAATAAGAGAAAATCCCATTTATTACTTAACTAGGACTCAATCTGGTAATGCAGATCTTTTATATCACCATTTATTGTCTTCTTATAAAAAAACTGAACTAATTTTGAAAACTGTGAAAATGATGTGGCAATCAGAGTTATCCACGCCACATCTGTG
This sequence comes from Mesoplodon densirostris, assembly GCF_025265405.1. Lineage (NCBI taxonomy): Eukaryota > Metazoa > Chordata > Mammalia > Artiodactyla > Ziphiidae > Mesoplodon > Mesoplodon densirostris. The sequence goes on from NC_082661.1 coordinate 225,534,360, forward strand.
GTCTCGGAAGGGGTGCTGCTTAATCATCCATGTGTCATACCATGCGATACCACTTAACCACTCAGAGGTTATAGGATAAAGGTTGGCAAGGGAACCCAGAGTAGCCATAGGCACAGCAGGAAAGATGACACAAGCCAATATAATTTCCTTTCTCTAGAACATCACCTAAGGGTTGGGGGAGGGCAGTTTACAGGTAGGGCTGGAGCAGAGTTTGAAGGTTGGAATGCAAGAAAAGGTGGGGAGATTGTGATGGGTCTCTTGCAACCCAATGATATGAGTGGATCAGGAACTAAGAGAAAGCAGATGCATGCAGTTGAAAGCGTGGTATGAGCATCGATACTAGTCTGTGTGCTGTTATTTACCACTCTGGGATAAGCAAAGAGAAAGAGAGGTAAGTTTTAGAATGTAAAGCAATTTAACATTACTGCTACATCCAAATGTACAATTTTGTGTTTTATCAAAGTATTGGTCCATGACGGATTGGGGAGTCGTGGGTGGGAGGCGTTTCCTAACCACAGAGAGTTTGACAAGCACTGAGTTAGAAGCAGTGGGTCGTGGTACAGGAAAAAGAAACCACCTGCAGAAGCACAGAGCCATATTCATGGGGCCGAGTATTAATGAATATTCATGTGAGTAGCCGTTGCTGAAGCCCTTAGGGCCACCTTAAGTCCCAAACCATCTTATCCTATTTTTTCTTGGGTTCTGGTTTATTGATGTTTGGGTGAATTTCTGTTCCTTGCATCTATAAAACTGAAGAACATTAAAAGAAAGCAAACAAAGAAAACATCTACAGAACTGTGTTGAGTGTTCTAATTTATTATATAATAGGATTGAGGAATGTGTTTGATTTTTTCTTTTTGCATATTGTCATACCATTTTAGATTAGAAATGCATTTAACAATTTATTGAATTAATGATGGAAGTGTTGTATGGACTGGTGAACGCAAGAGGAAGCCAGCTGGACAGCAGGGAGGAACTATATGGTTTATGAGAGAAAAAATGTTCATCATAAGAAAGGAGCCCGGCACAGTTATTCAGGGTGTAACATGAGTTTGTACTTGATCCTATCCTGACACTGACCCCTTGAACATCTAATTTTAAAAATATAGGACAATAAAAGAAGTAAAGATGAATGATACCATCTAATGGTAACAACTGTTAACATTTCTTTCTCATAATACTGTGTGTGTGTGTGTGTGCATCCAAAGAATACATTATCTTTCGATGTTTGAGGTAAATTGACAAGATAATTAGTAGGAAGTTGGATTATTCTGCCCTTCTCCCCTGCACTCTCCAAGATCACAAACACATAAGACAACTATTCTGGCTCCAAAGAGTTGGAAATCTGGACTAAAAAACAAAAAATACTCAGCAATGAAAAGAAATGAAATTGAGTTATTTGTAGTGAGGTGAATGGACCTAGAGTCTGTCATACAGAGTGAAGTAAGTCAGAAAGAGAAAAACAAATACCGTATGCTAACACATATATATGGAATATAAAAGAAAAGAAAAAAAATGGTTCTGAAGAACTTAGGAGCAGGACAGGAATAAAGATGCAGACGTAGAGAATGGACTTGAGGACACGGGGTGAGGGAAGGGTAAGCTGGGGCGAAGTGAGAGAGTGGCATGGACTTATATATACTACCAAATGTAAAATAGATAGCTAGTGGGAAGCACCCGCATAGCACAGGGAGATCATCTCGGTGCTTTGTGACCACCTAGAGGGGTGGGATAGGGAGGGTAGGAGGGAGATGCAAGAGGGAGGAGATATGGGGATATATGTATATGTATAGCTGATTCACTTTGTTATACAGCAGAAACTAAAGAACCATTGTAAAGCAATTATACTCCAATAAAGATGTTAAAAAACAAACAACAACAACAAAACAAGCAGACCAATAAACAAAACTCTAACTGGTCAAGATATGAAATGATTGTTGGGTCCCTGATCTTTTACAATGTGGAAGCACACTGAGAAATCTGCTCTTACCCTAAGGAGGGCATTTTCCCAATGGTCTCTTCAGATGTGATCAAGAAGATAATAGAAAAGGAAGGATAACCCAGAGTAAAGACAAGAGCCATGGAACACAATGGACAATGGACTTAAGCACTATTCTTAGGGCTTAGACTGACATCCAACCAAGAAGAAGTCACCAGCTCCAGAGTATGGAGACCTCACAACATACACCTAGAAGGATTTCAAAGTTGCTATGAACCAGTGTCTGCTGCCTTCTTCCTATTATTCTCTTTTTCCCATGGGACCATTTATGGCCATTATTCTGTCTGAATTCCACCCACTGTACATTGACTATGTGTGGGTCAGGTAACATATAATTTAGTTCCTAGGCTTCTAGATCAAGAGGACCCACATCTGTACACATGTGGAGATATTCACGAGACTTTGACCTTGATGTCATATTGGTTTGTGTCTCTTGAGAGAGGAGATGAATGTGGTTTGTATGTAGAAGGAAGGAAATACACATTTGGGATGAAAAGGGAGAACTGTGGTTGAGTGTATTATTGCCCTCAAATATTCGTTGCCTCTTTGGGAGAGAACTATGCCTCCCCATTCCTTCTGCATCAGGCTTGGTCATGTTACTTGCTTTGGACAAGGAAATATGAGTAGAAACGGGAATCTATTCATGGTTCTTCCTCCCCTCTCCACCCCATCTCAGAAAATAGTTTCTTCATCAGTTTATGTTCCAGGACAAAAAGACCTGTAATAGATTGGATCATGAGCTGTGAAGGATATGTAACATGATTAAGAATTAAACTTTTTTTGTTGTAAGCTCCTAAGACTATGGGTTCATTTGTTATTACTGCATAAGTTAGCTAAGTTGATTGATTCTCTCTCTTTCTCTCTATATTTTGATTTTTTAAGGCAACATTTTGATCATGTGGCATAGCCAGGTTTCTATCCTGTATTTTCCTCCTAACTTTATTTTGAAACATTAAAAATTTCCAGCAGTGGTCTTCAAAATATAAAGACAAATAGATTTTTATTCTTAAAATCAACTGAAAAGTTAGGTGCATGAAAATGTATAGACCAACAAAGGTGCTCTGAGTTAGATGTTGGCAGTCATTTGGGGTTTGTTCCCTTTACTTTGTCCAGGTGGCAGTTGGATTTATATCATGGCTTCATGAATTAATTAAACTTAGTTTAATTTAAAATAATGGTAAAACTCTGGTTGGTTTTCAAAGCACCTCTGGCCTCTGACTTGTGTTCTAATAATTAAGACTTTATCACTCAAAATTGTGGGCAACACAGAGAACTTGGACATTCTTCCTCCCGTTCTTGTTATTCCCTTATTTCTTTTTCCCTTTCTTAAAATAAGAGAGAATCTACTTACTGACTTAAAGGGAATAAGGAAAAAATATATTCACAGAAATAGATGAAGCACATATGCTTTAAAAAAATCTGTTATATGGATTGTAATTGTTGCTTATATTCATTTTTAAACTTCACATTAAAGAAGCTGACATTCCTGTGGCCTTGGAACTAGGCGCTGGCTTTCCAGGAAAAAAGTAACTCAGATAGGGCTATTTTATGGCAATTAAATGGCTTAGAGAAAGGCTTTTAACAATTCAGAGCCTGTCAAACAAGAAGACATTATCTAAATGGCTTTAAAAATAAGATTTTAATTTTATTATTATTCCTCATCCATTTGGGAAAATAAAGTTCATGGGAGAAATGCCATTATTGTGTGTCTTATTTTAAATTTGAGCAAACAGTTCTGTCATACCTTCTGTAAACTCCCCCCCGCCAATCAAGACAAAGGTTGAGAACTGGGAATTATTCCTCAAAGAAGAATCAATCTGAAAAATAAATGAATTTATATTTCTTCAGAATATAATTCAATAAATTAACACTGACCCAGTAATTTACTTATTGACTTTTATTTCTTAGGCATCTATAGCATACATAGCACTATAGACAAATACAATAAAAGCAAAATATAATATGACTAGAAATAGCTTAATTTAAGTCAATTTCCTTCCAATAATTTTAGGGCAAATAAGTGAATTTTGATATTTTTTGTAACAGTAACTCTTCACTCCAAACTGTTGATGAATTTAACCATCTCTTGACTTGCTCAAAAGACATGTTATCTTGGCTTTGGATTTAATTTTACAAAGTCATGTTTCCTAGCTTCATAATAAACTAAACACTGTATTTCCAAGGGACTCAATCAGAAAGGATAGTATATATCCATGTTTCAGTTCCTAAAAATTCCTTTAGATGTCTCTGTTTCATGTCTCATCAGAACCAATACAGCAGGCCACTGGGAAAGACATTGCCTGAAGCTGGCTTCTTAAGGAGTTGAATTTGCCCTTAAAGTTTAAGGACAAACATGGCTCTTTGAAAACAGAATTTAACAAAGTTAATGAAAGAAAAATACAGGTGATGTCATGCAGATACATCATTACTGCTTCATAATATTTATAAGACAAAAAAAAATCATCTATATTGGGGAGATGGCCTTTTCTACTTAGCTTGCAGGCAATTCTGTTGCATAATACAATTGTAATAATCTTTGGTTTTGTAGTACAACCTATGTTTTTATTAGAGGATAGCCATTGAAGCTAAAATAACAAAAAAAATACTACAGATTTCTTTATTCTATGACTCATCTTTTTAAAGGATATAAAATATAGAAATGACTCTGCTTTATTATACTTGTGTACACACATCTCTTAGAAATTTAAACATGCTGGGATACAGTGATGTGTTTGGGAAGGGAAAAAGGTATCTGAAAATGTTATTAGACTTGCAGTTAAATGTTGTGGATTAAACACACACACTTTACCTTCCCTTTCTACCAAATCCCAACTAAAACAATATTAAAACAGTAAAAATGTGCTTGATCCAAAAGACAAGAAGAACACGAGATTTTTTAAAAGTCACCAAGATATTGGTAGATGGAAGAGCAGAGTGGAAGGACCTAAAAGGTAATTGCCTACAGATGGGGGGCAACAAGAAGCAGGTCACAGAGCTCCGGAAGACACCAAGGACCACTGGAGGAAAAGTAGGAGTGAAGATAAAGCTAAAAGGCTTGATGAAAGTTTTGTATAAACAACATTTCATTCCTTGCGACACTGCCCACAATGCAGGTGAGCCTATCAACTACTCCTTCCCTCAGCCCCTGTGAAAGAGAAGAGGTTTGCTTCCTGGAAAAACTGAACCTAGAAAGTTTGGAGTTGGGGACATCAGAAACAGTAGAATAAAAGATGTGATGGTACATCAATAAAAGAGGACTTAAGTGAACATCTAAATATTATGTAATGATAAACTCTTCGGCCTTCTTCCCACCTCAACATGCAGAATGTGGGCAGTGGTGGTTTGGATCCAATAAGTAATATATTGGCAGATTTCTTTCTGAAGAACTTCATTGGCTGAAGAGAAAAAAAATTACATTTTTTGACATTTCTGGTTCAGGAAAGCAATGAAGCCTACCAGTTGGGATGGTCTGCCACACAGACAGAGTTATCAATGTGACTAGATAACCAAGGACCACTAGATAGATGAAGAAAGTATCTCATATGAAAGTTAGAGATGAGAACAAGATGAAAGGAACTCAGAAGAAATAAAGTCAATGTAGAAGCAGATGGAAAAAATAAGATAAAGAATCATTAATATTCTTAGGGACTCAAGGAATATATTTTATCTTTGAAGCAATAACAGGAAGTTATAAAAAATTTGGAGAATAAGAGTCATAAACAGTGAAAGAGAGGCATGGACATATATACACTACCAAACATAAGGTAGATAGATAGTGGGAAGCAGCCGCAGAGCACAGGGAGATCAGCTCGGTGCTTTGTGACCGCCTGGAGGGGTGGGATGGGGAGGGTGGGAGGGAGGGAGATGCATGAGGGAAGGGATGTGGGAACAGATGTATATGTATGACTGATTCACTTTGTTATAAAGCAGAAACTAATATAAAATAATAAAAAATAAAAAAAATTAAATAAAAAAATGTTGCCAACTAAAAAAAAAAAAAAGAATAAGCGTCATAAGAAGTAAAAATATTTTTAGAAGAAGTAAAAAGTTTAATAGAAGTATAAAAGATAAAGTGAGGACTCTTCCAAAAAATTAGAACAGCAAGTGAAAGATAAAGCAACTAGGAAAATATTTTTTTAAAATTAGTGGAACAATCAAAGGCAAAACATTCAACTATTTAGACCTTTGAGAAAGAGAACAAAAAAAGCAAAGAAAGGGAGGAAAAACCTTAAAGAAAATATATGAGAAGATTTCTAAGTATTTAAAGCTATGAATTTCTAGGTCGAAAGAGTCCTATGAGTCTTCAGAGATGAATGGTAAAAAAATGAACTTCAACACATAACATCATGACATTTCAGAACCTTAAGCATCTGAAGAAGAACCTAAAAGCGGCCGGAGAGAACTTACAGGTCACACTTGAAAGACAGTCATCACGCAGTGGGGCAGTCCCTTCAAAATCCTGAGGAGAAATGAATTGCAACCAACCTAGAATTCCATACTCTGCCAAATTATCCTTCAGCTGTGAATGTAGAATAATATTTTTAGGTGTGTGGCATCTCAAAAAATGTGTACTCTCAGGACACTACTCAGAGAGCATGCTCCACTAGAAAGAGGAATCAGCAGCATGTTATATATGAAAGTTGTTAATCCTAAGTGTTCTCATCACAAGGAAAAAATATTTTTCTATTTCTTTTACTTTCTATCTATATGAGATGATGAATGTTCACTAAACTTATGGTGGTCATCATTTCATGATGTATGTAAGTCAAATCATTATGCTGTACATCTGAAACTTGTACAGTGCTGTGTGTCAATTATATCTCAATAAATTAGAAAGATATAAAAAGAGGGGTCAAACAGAAAAGGAGGAAGCCCATGGATCTGAGTAAAAGGGCTACAAAACAGAAGTGAGATGAAGGGCCCAGCTAGGTGGTGGTGAAAGGAAGTCCCAGCATGAGAACAGTAAGTCCAGAAAAGAAATTAGTCCAGAGGCCTTCAAGAGGTAGGCTTCCAAAGTAAAAACAGAACTGATATATCACCAGCTGTGCCTTTGACAGCTGAAAATTATGCTTCCAACAAGCGCAAGTGAGGGATGTAATCAAAATAATATTTTTGTCTTCCGTTGTCCCTTTACAATTTTTTCAGTGGTTGGTTTTCCCTCCTTTCTTCTGGATAAATTCTCAGAAGTCCACATTGCTAATTGGCTCACTCTTAGAAAATAAAAACTCGGTGGGAGGTGTGTGTGATGAATTGGGAGATTGGGATTGATGTATATACACTAATATGTATAAAATGGATAATTAATACGAACCTGCTGTATAAAAAAATAAATAAAATAAAATTCAAAAATTCAAAAAAAAAAAAAAAAGAAAAGAAAAAGAAAAGAAAAATCCCTGGAGGCAGTAACAAGTTTGTTGTTCACCAAGCCTGTGAACCACTTTTCTTTTTGTGCAAAGATAGATCTCATGTCCCAGCCTCTCTTGCAGAGAGGTCAGATGAATGGGTTCTGGCCAAAGGAATGTAAGAGGAAGTGATTTATGACACTTTAGGGACTGGCTCATAAAAATTCCCAGTGTAAGAAGCTTTGTGTTCTTTCCCCTTCTAGCAGATTCATGCAGAAATGAACTTGGTGGCCCAGGAAGCCACAGGTTGATGATGGTGGAGCCAGAAAGGGGAAAGAGACTGGATCTCTTTGCTTGGTACTTGGAGCAGAGCCACCTGCCAATCAAGAACATATATCTCAAGTGATCAAAAAATAAACTTCCCTTGTCATGCTATAGCCAAACATTTAGCAAAACTGTCCTCTGGAGGCTTGCAAGGTAGACCATGTTTCTACTAGCTTATACCTTTGGGGAAGGGTTTGGAAAATGTCAGAATGATGGGCATTCACCATGTGCTTTCAGCAAAGTCTTACTAGAAAGAGATGAACTCAGGAAAGAATTGGGGAGTTGAAAGCAGAAATGAAAGGTATTAGAGAAAGACCAAAAATTTGAGCCCTTGAATTTGGGACTTTCAACTTCAAATATACTCTCAGTATGTGAACTGGAGTATTTGTTCCCAGACTATAACTAAGACTCTGCATTTGGTTTAACAGCCAATCTCTATCCCATACCTGGGGCAGACCAGCTGCTTTCAGAGGTCAGAGAGGGACCAGTGTTTTTGCTACACTTTCTGCCCACTTATCTGCCATTTTCAAGCTGTTATTACTGATGCTGTGGGTTATGGGAATGGAGTTCAGTGTGAGGGAGGGAAAAGGGGGCAGAGAATTTCATACTAGCCCTGATTCCTTGTAAAATGGGCAGAGGTCTGGAGCCGATTTTTTCTCTCTAGGCTGCTTTGGTGGTTCCTCAGGGGTGCCACCTGCTGGGCTCATCTGGCACAACGCCTACAGTGCAGGCATGCCTCTTGAGCTTGTCTACTCAGCCCTGAGTTTAGGGAACCACTTTCTACTGTCTCTTCCTGTTAGAAGTTCATTGCCCCTTACCGAAAGTCCTCTTGGTCAGGGCTAAAAATGGCTCTAGGCTAGCTCTCTCCCTGAGGTCTGCATCTCCTCCACCAAAAGTTTACTTCGTTGCCCAGACAGCTCGTCAACTACCCCTCTTGCCTTTCATTAAAGCTGTCAGATTCTAGGGAACAAAGCTTGATCTCCCTAAGTTATCCCAGTGAACCCCTTTTGGCAAAGGGTAGCATCCCACCCTGTCCCCTTGGAGAAGGTGAAATTCACAGCCTAGCATCCGAAGCATGCACGTACACACACGCATATCTCTTCGTAAATCATATCATCATCTCCAACCTCTTGACCTTTTTTATATTCTCCTGTGGTTTTAGAACAGCCTGAATTTTTCTCTGGTATCTCTTTTAAAAATCTGCATTTTGGTTTGACACTTCCCTTTGGCATTTCATATATAGTATTTTGCTGTGACTTAACTGGAATTTCCAGTTTATACTGTTAGACGGTATTAGAAAAAGTTTTACACTTCTCTTGGAAGATTTAGGAAGAGAATTATAGGCACACACACAAAAACAATTACATAACAGGGATGTTGAAAATTAAGCAGTTTTAAATTACACACAAAACAGAAAGTTGTGTAAGAAAAGAAACTACCTGCTATCTCTCCACCCCATCTCCCATCTGCACTACGGCAAGGTAGTCCTCAACATTCAGGGAATGCAAGCAATGAGGATGGGCTATGTTAGTCCTAAATATTCTTAGCAAATCAACTTCCTCTCTATTGAAGCGTGAAGGTGATGGTTGCAAAAGATGGCTTTTTCCATATCAGATTGCCCATTCCAAAATATGAAAAATAGCTAACAAAATGCATTCGTTTGTGTAACTGGTATCTTTTCCTTAAAAGAAAAGTTTAGGCGTGGTTAATGGGCTCTTTGTCCACCCCATTTCTAAAATTAGAGCTCTCCACTTCAGTCCTTCTCTCTGGATCATTCTTCCTGACATCTAATCATTCCCCAAGTACAGTCAATTCTATGCTGGTTCAATGGCTGACATCCTAGAACACTGAAATTAAGAGTGCTGTGACCAGATTGTCACCTTCATTCTGAAATATCTCATAAAGAAAATGTGAGAGAAAAAAAACACATTCACAAGTAAGAAAGGCTATGTCTGACTGGGAGAAAATATTTGCAAGTGATGTGACTGACAAGGGCTAAATTTCCAAAATATACAAACAGCACATACAACTCGATAACAAAAAAAAATGAACAACTCAATTGAAAAATGGGCAGAAGACCTAAATAGACATTTCTCCAAAGAAGACATACAAATGGCAAATAGGCACATGAAAAAAGGCTCCACATCGCTAATTATTAGAGAAATGCAAATGAAAACTACCATGAGGTATCACCTCACACCAGTCAGAATGGCCATCATCAAAAAATCACATACAAATGGCAAATAGGCACATGAAAAAAGGCTCCACATCGCTAATTATTAGAGAAATGCAAATGAAAACTACCATGAGGTATCACCTCACACCAGTCAGAATGGCCATCATCAAAAAATCTACAAACAATAAATGCTGGAGAGGGTGTGGAGAAAAGGGAACCCTCCTACACTATTTGTGGAAAGGTAAATTGGTGCAGCCACTATGGAAAACAATATGGAGTTTCCTTAAAAAACTAAAAATAGAGTTACCATATGATTCAGCAATCCCACTAGGCATATCTCTGGAGGAAATTCTAATTTGAAAAGATACATGCACCCCTATGTTCACAGCAGTACTATTTACAATAGGCAATACATGAAAGCAACCTAAATGTCCACTGACAGATGCCTGGATAAAGAAGATGTGGTATATATACAATGGATATTACTCAGCCTTAAAAAAGAATGAAATAATGCTATTTGCTGTAACAGGGATGGACCTAGAGATGATCATACTAAGTGAAGTAAGTCAGAAAGAGAAAGACAAATATCATATGATATCAGTTATATGTGGAATCTAAAGTATGATACCAATGAACTTATTTATGAAAAAGAAACAGACTCACAGACATAGAAGACAAACTTATGGTTACCAAAGGGGAAAGTGGGGGAGGGATAAATTAGGAATTTGTGATTAGCAGATTCAAACAACTATATATAAAATAGATAAACAACAAAGTCCTACTGTAGAGCATAGGGAACTATAGTCAATATCTTGTAATAACCTATAATGGAAAAGAATACAAAAAAGAATGTATATATATATATATATATATATATATATATATATATACATACACACACACATATATACATATATATATACACATATATATATAACTGAGTCTCTTTGCTATACACCAGAAACTAACACAACATTGTAAATCAACTATACTCCAATAAAAAAAAAAGATAGGCTATGTCTATAAAGGTTCCCCATCATTTTCATCTGCAGAAAATACTTATTTTGCAGGTTAGGGCTTTCTATCAGTCAGAATAAAGGATTGTTGTTACTGCTTTTCTCAGTTCACATGGGCAGAGTTATTTGCCCCATTTTCTGTGATTATGCTACTGTTACTAGCACATCCTATGCTTTGTTGGTGTGTTAAATGGCATTTGCATACTGTAAGAGAGAATGCCTTGAGGTTAAGGATCTTATTCACTTTTGTGTCCCCATGTCTAACAACCATGCCTAGAACAAAGGACGCAATAAACGCTGAATGAATGAATACGTGATTGAATGAAAAAAATAAAGGAAAACTAGGGCAAAATCAAACCTGATTTCCTTTCGTTAACATTTTTAATCTTATTATAATTTTTTTGTGTCTGTCTCCTCCTCTGGACTGTGAGTCCTAGAGGGTATGAATTTTTTCTTGCTCATTTCACTAGCTTCAGCATTTAACATTGTAGCTGGTGCCTAAAATGTAGTAGTTGCTCAGTAAATGTTTGTGAAATGAATAAATGAATGCATTAATTTATGGGATGTACAAGAATAAGCACCCTCTGTAGTCTACGTCTCATGCTTTCATTATGCCAACTCTTGTCCTCATATTTTGGGGACTCAAATCTGTAGTTGAAATCTAAAAAAAAAATGACCTTTTGGATTCCCCTCTCTACCACCAACTTCTAAAAGATCAATTTTGTTTTTTAAGATAATAATGTTTGCTTTTTCTTTTCTCCTTTTCTTTTCTCTTCTATTTCTCTTCTCTTCTTTCCTTTTCTTTTCTGTAACCCAGATCTTGAATGAAGACCATGTTAACAAGTGCAGTCAGGATAAGTCTTTTATAGAACTGATACTTTAGTTTATAGGTGCCATCTTCTTTGTCCAGTTAATGCTGTTGCTGTTGGATGACTTAATAAAAATTCCTGAGGCATACAGATAAAAGGACTACAGAGCAAGGTTACTACATGGGTTTCCTTCCTGAATAAGACTTATTGCAGAATGTCCCTGGCCTTAAGTAAAAATAGATAAAATATTAGCATTTTCAAGGCCCTAATCTTATATAACACAAGTGCACTGCTCTTGTTTTAACCCTGGCTTAGCACTGCTTGACATCAGAAGTACACCCAGTCCCCATTTGGAGGCAAAAAGAACAAAATTGCTCTTCACAAGACGGATCTAGTATGTATGTATCCAAAGATCAGCTTTGTATTGCAATCTCTGAAACCATTCTCAGGCCTGCAGTCTGCTTCTCTGTCCAAAAGACAAAAAAAAAAAAAAAAAAAAACACTGGAAGGATGAATTTTTAAAATCACACTGTTATGGGATAGTTGAAAATTTAGTTTGCTCCCAGCTGGGGGGAAAAAAAATTAACCCATAAAGCTGGAGTCAAGGAAAAATTTTAACATAGCAAAACTGGCTAAATCTGTCATGCTCAGTTGTGCAACAGAGAAAAATGAGATGAGTGTATTAGTGGCAGTTGAGAAAAATGGTTTTTTGAATTCAGTTTTATATGCATGTAATTTAGGAAGTGTAGTATAAGAGTCATTAAGTATAAAATACCATCAGCGTCATTGTGAGTTGTATTCTGTCTTTGTTTGGCTCGCCGAGTGACATTCCATACCTTAAATCTGATGAAGAAGCTTTTTTGGAGGCTAAAATGGAAGGGCATGAAAGCAAACTCTTCAAGCAGCACAGGATTTCCTGGGAAAGGGGTCCCTAAGACAATGTCTGCCCGCCATCAGAGGAAGCCTTTGTTTCCAACACATGAATGGAGTAAAACCAAGAAGAATCTTCTTGTCAGCCGGCCACCCACTTCCCATGGGAAAATCAAGAGGAATGTGGGCAGGACCAGGGAGCTTCTTGGAGATGGTTTCAAGCAGGGAGGCAGGAGTGAAAAATGCAGCTTGAATCACCAGTCTGTGACACACAAGGAAATGTGAACCCCAGAGCAGCTGTGGCTCCAAGTCTCCTGCACGATTACATCAGTTGTTGTTTTGGGTCGGGATGAAAAGGAAGAAAATGCCTCCTTCCCCTACCCTCTGCTGGCCCTTGTAAGTATTGGTTTGAAGTTCTCACTAACCTAGAGAGAGTTTAAAAACCCACAAAACACACTATAAATCCAAGATCTCAGGGGGAAACTATATTTTTATGAGTCCCTTTTTATTGAGTACTTGTTGAGTCCGGTACAGTATGACCAGTTTAACCTGACCAGATATTTCCTATTTGTGACTAGCTTAAGGTCATTTTAAGTTTACCTCATGCCTTGCCCTCAGGGTAAAACCTTAACCCTTGGTACTTGTACACCAGCATCCTCCTCTTTTATGGAAGTTTTCTTTTGTAGCCATTTAGTTCCTGGGAAAATTGGCCATGGTTGTCTCACCTTTGCTTCTTAATGGGTTTTCATCTGGATTTCTAATGGTAACCTCAAGATTCAGCCACTTTGAGCTGGGCTTCTACAGTTTGGGTCAAGTCACCCTTCCCTAGTTTCCCTCAGCCCTCCAGCTCACACGAATGACCTCTTCTCTAAATCTGTAGCTTCTACATTGCCCCCTGAGGCAGCTGTATCTGCCCTCCCCTGTTACTGGATGTTTTCTCAAGTACCTTCTGGTCTCCATGGCTGCAGATTCCATTGTATCTATCACAGAGTTTGTTTTTATGGAATTTTTTATGTGTAGTGTGGCAGCATCTGTACTGTTTTACATGTGAGTGTGTGCGTGTGTGCACTCACATACTAGTCCTTTTTTTCTTTTTCTCATTCCAAAGTACACTGCCCCCACTCTTGGCAGAAACATCAGTCAACCACCTCTACTAACCCCATTACCGTATCAGGGGCTGTAATGGACCAACGCACTCCAGGCTTACACCCTTCATTCTCTGTGCTGCTGCTGTGCTTACAGAACCTCAGCTCAGACTTGGGGTGGACACAGCTGGCTCAGTAGTTGCGTCAACAGAACAGCCTGCATACTCAATCAGTGTAAAGCATTCTAACAGGGGCTGGAGCAGAGGAAGAATTTCCAGTTAGGAAAACATAAGATGATAATTCACCATTCTTCTGTCCTTAATGAGACGGAATCCATTTAAACACCATATCATCCAGTTTAGGGTATCATTTTCATTTATTCATTCATGTGCTCAATTATTCATTCATGAGCTCATCTGTCGTGTATTGAGATCTAGTCTGTGTGAATACATTTAGGAGGGAGGTATAGCAGTTATCTATTGTCAGAATAATGCTACATTATAACCCACTAGAGAACCTCGTAGCACACAACAATATAAACATTTGTTTAATTCATAACTGTGGGCCAAAGGGGTGTTTTTTCTTGTCTGAGCCAGGCTTGACTGATCTCAGCTGAGCTCACTGATTTATCCATCATTAGCTGGCAGTTTGACAGGGGACTGGCTGGTCTAGTAGGGCCTTGGCTAGGACTGGTGAGACAGCCTGGATTTCTTTCATGTGGTGTTTCATCCTCCAGCAGGCTCACCTGGCCTTGACTACATGATGGTGAGGAGACAAGTATGATGGGAATGAACAAGGCCTCTTGAGACGTAACCTCAGAAATGGCACAGAGTCTCTTCTGTCATATTCTATTGGGCAAAAGAGTATAAAGGAGAGCTCAGGCCTTCCCTGGTGGCGCAGTGGTTGAGAGTCCGCCTGCCGATGCAGGGGACACGGGTTCGTGCCCCGGTCCGGGAGGATCCCACATGCCGCGGAGCGGCTGGGCCTGTGAGCCATGGCCGCTGAGCCTGCGCGTCCGGAGCCTGTGCTCCGCAACGGGAGAGGCCACAACAGTGAGAGGCCCGCAAATGGCAAAAAAAAAAAAAAAAAAAAAAAAAAAAAGGAGAGCTCAGATTCAAGGTTGGGGTGGAATGGATGGGGAATAAATGGCATCTGTTTAAGGGAGAAGCTGCAAAGTCACATGCAAAGCACATGGGTTCAGAGAGGCCATTTGGGCCTCCCATGCATTTGACCTACTACAAGGAGACAGGCAGACAAACCCCAAGTTAGAATATAATGTAATAAGGCCAAAAAGGAGGATGTGTATAGTGGTAAGGGAGAAACACATTATTTACAATATTCTTCTACCTTCATTGAAGTGTTTTTAAAGAAGCAAGAGGAAGAAGGATGTAGGAAAGAGGCCAATAAACAATTCTTGCTCTTCGTTCTTTCCCTTTTCCTACCAATACACACAAAGCCTCCACTCCTGTGGAGATCTCCATGGTGTTCAAGACTTGCCAGGGCGGCCATCCAAAGATGTGGGCCTGAGCAGTTTGGAAGTGAGGTTCTATCTGCAGAGGTGATGTGAGTGCATGTATTCTTTCTCTGGTAAAGAAGATGCTATTTGGCAACTAAGCTCTTGTTGAAAACTTCAGATGCTTTCCTGAGTCTTCAGGGAAGGCTTTTCTGGGTTACATTTTGGTTTTGAAGTCAGTAATGGACGCTAAGCTTCCTTTCAGTTTCTCGTTCTGCATTTATCACTTGGTCTTATCAGATTTCTGGATCTCACTTGTCTGTCTGATTTAGACCCCTGTCAACTCCCAAGGCAGAGAGGGCTGCCTGCTGTATTTTACAGAACTTAGTAAATGCTAGCTGTGGGTTGAAATCAATGAATCTTACACTTTCTCAATCTGCAACTCAGAACTTTCAGCATCATACCAATAACCTCTCAAAAAGTCAATTGCTGTGTACCTTTGGGTGTTGTCACAGGAAAAGAGCCAATTAGAACTTCTCTACTGTAGTTCCCCCAGAGCCCTTAGCAATTGAAAATGGAGAAGAGAAGGGACGTGACTGCATGGTTGAGGAGACTAGCTAACCCCAAAGAGGTGCTTCAAACTCTTGAGTTGCAATCTGCTTATCCCTTTTTGAACTCCCAACAGTATCCTATTTTCAGAAGAAATAACTTAAATTGAAAAGGATAAGAACTTTCTAGCTCTAAGGATCTCATGTTACTGGAATGGCATTGCAGCAGCATTTTCTTTATAAATTTTAAGAATAAGGTAGACAAACGCATGTGTACTAGACTAGATGTGTTGTGTGATACCATTTACCAGAAAACATTTTTTGAGGTTATCAGTTTTCCTTACTTCTTTTGACATAAAAGTATGCTTTTGACATACTCATCTTGATTTGAGTCTACTTTCTTCACAAAGACTGTACATGAATTTGTATACAGCTGGTCCTCCATATCCGTGGTTCTGCATCCATGGATTCAACCAAGTGCGGATCAAAAATATTTAAAAAATTCCAGAAAGTTCCCCAAAGCAAAACTTGAATTTTTGCACACTGACAACTAGAAAGTTTGCACACCAGCAACTGTTTACATAACTTTTACACTGTATTACATTTTATGTCACCTAGAGATAATTACAGTATGCAGGAGGATGTGCATTGGTTATATTCAAACAGTTTGCTGTTTTATATAAGGGACTTGAGCATCTGCAGGTTTTGGTATCTGTGGGGTGTCCTATAAAACAATGTCCCCGGGATACTGAAGAATGACTGCATGTACATATACATGGCACTCAGATTAAGAAATAAAGCTAAAAATATATTCTGAAAACCGTTGGTCTAAACCTTTATTTTACAGGTGAATAAACAGAAACAGGAGGAAAAACATCTTGCACAAGATCTAGCTAGTTGTGACGGGTGTCCTGACACTCATTGCACTCATCGCGTAATTTCTAGAAACATGCTTTTACACATGGGATGGCTTAGAAGCACTGGAGGCACTATCCAGAAACTTGTACTGTAGTTTGTTGGAAGGACTGCTACGTACCAGCCAAGTTCAAACAGACATGACATAAGGGCAGAGTCAACTGAAAGGAGGGGGTACAGCATGTGCTACCTACATGACATAATTAAGACTATAAGCAGCTCTTTCTATTCCCAAAATATTCCCATTATTAGTAGAGTAGCCATGCTTGCCAGTTTGCTGGGATAATCTCATTTTATCTCTATTATCCTGGTGTGATTAACTTTCACTTTTAAAAGGGTCCCTGTTTAGACAATACATTCCCAGCATAGTGGGAATGACACCATTTCCTTTTTTGTTCCACAGTAGCTTTATTCTTTTTAAAAAAATCTATTTATTTTTTAAATTGAAGTATAGTTGATTTACGATGTTGTGTTAGTTTCAGGTGTACAGCAAACTGATTCAGTTATACACACATATGTATGTATATATATATACTCTATAAATATATATGTATGTATTCTTTTTCAGATTCTTTTCCATTATAGGTTATTACAAAATATTGAATATAGTTCCCTGTGCTATACAGTAGATCCTTGTTTTTGATCAATTTTATATATAGTCGTGTGTATCTGTTAATCACAACCTCCTAATTTATCCCTCACCCCACCTTTCTCCTTTTGCTAATCATGAGTTTGTTTTTACTGGATGACACCATTTCTTTATGTCATATAAGGTTTTCAGTTTCCAAAACGCATTACACTTACTTAATAGAAATATTATTTAGAAATCGAAAACCTCAAAAAACCTTATCATCTATTGAAAGCAATTAGCAAGACAGGATTTAATGAGTTTGAGGGAGATGATGAAAGACAATCTTCCAAAGGGAAATCACAAGGCCACCAAAGGCAAACTCCTGCCACCTTCCACTGGTGCCAGAGCCAATTCCACTGTGAAGACTGGTCACCTGGAAGGTGGTGCAGGGCCAAGAGAACATTTCTTGCTCAACGGCTTTAATAGACAATTGCCTTCTCATTCTCTAAGCTGAAAAAGCCAATACAAGTTTAAAAGTACCACCAAGGCCTCAGGAACTTTTTTCCTTTCTAGTAAAAAAGTTTCATCAATGCTTTAATTGATTGTTTAATAGTTGCCCTTTCGAAATAATATCATATGTATTCAAAATTTTAATGTATTCATCAGGTTCCCTCCTCCACCCTTATCTTTTCCTTACAATTTTTGTTGAAGAACTTGTGTAGTTTGACCTGTAGAGTTTCTCACACTCTGTTTAACACACACCTTTGTCCTGTGTGTCTCCTGTAAATTGGCAGCTGGGTCCAAAGCCTGATCAGACTACAGGTGGTGGGGTGCTTTTCCATCAAGAGGCAAATACTGTCTGGTTGACTGTCATTTTGTGATGTTAGCTCATTGCCTAATTCAGAGGTCAGCAAACTTTTGTGAGCCAAATCAGATCCAACTCCTGTTTTTGTAAATAGTTTTATCAGAACGCAGCTGTGTTTATGTTTATACGTTGTTTATATGTTGCCTATGGCGACTTTTGCTCCAAAACCAGAACTGAGTAGCTTTAACTGGGCTATGTGCCCTGCAAAGCCTACAGTATTTACTGTCTACCTCTTTATAGAATGGTTTGCTGATCCTTGGCATAATTCATTGATTGTCATTTAAAATGACAGTAATCCAATTGTGCGTATGTGTGTATGTGTCTGCATAGTCTTTTAAAATACAAAATATTCCAGAATTCATACTGGTACCTCCAATTCTAATATAGGATTACAAACTTTTTACTTAAACTCATCTATATTTAAATATTCTTTCTTAAACATTAAGAATCCTGGCCCTCAAAAACACAAGAATGATTGAATTTTAATATTTCATAATTACTCATCCACTTAATTCATATTATATAATAACAACCTAGCTGAAATAATTAATGCTTAATAATTTATTAATAATCTGATAAACATAATTTATCATTAATTATAATTTATTAATATATATCTATTTATATACATTATATATAAGATATACTTATAATTCTATAAATTATATATTTATATAAATTATACTTCATAATTTAATTTAATTTATAAAATTATTTAATTAAATAAAATTAAAAATAATAAATGTATCACCACCAAACGTGATTACTAAAGCAATTACATTTTTTTAAATACGGTATCTTCATTCTTGTAACATACTTTATTCTCTACCTTTTGAAATCAGCTATGTCTTAATGATTTTCTGTCTGCTGGATCTGTGCATTTCAGAAAGAGAGGTGTTGAAGTCTCCAACTTTAATAATAGATTCATCTATTTCTCCTTGCAGTTCTATCAGCTTTTTCTTCATGTATTTGGACGTTCTGTTGTTTAGCACATACACATTAAGGATGACTATGTTTTCTTGGAGCACTGAGCCTTTTGTCATTAAGTAATGCCCCTCTCTATCCCTGATAACTTTGCTTGCTCTGAAGTCTGCATTATCTGCAATTAATATAGCTACTCCTGCTTTCTTTTGATTATTGTTAGCATGGTATAACTTTCTTTATCTGTTTACTTTTAATCTATATGTGTCTTTATATTTAAAGTGTGTTCCTTGATTTTTATTGAAGTTGACAGAGTAGAAAGACCCTGAGCCCACCTCCTCTCATGGGCACACCAAAATCACAACTATTTACAGAACAACCATTGATGAAAGAGACCAGAACCTATCAGGAAAGATTTTCTACAAGTAAAGATATAGAGAAGGAACCACAGCGAGACAGGTATGAGAGGTGGAGTTGAGATATAGTCAAAAAGAGAAAAAAAATAAAGTGGGTTTCTTATAGACAACATATAGTTGGGTCTTGTTTTTTGATCCACTCTGACAATCTCATTCTTTCAATTGGTGTATTTAGACCATTGACATTTTAAGTGATTTTTGATAGAGTTGGATTCATATCTACCATATTTGCTACTGCTGTCTGTTTATTGCCCTTGTTCTTTGATCCTAGTTTTGTCTTCCACTCTTTTTCTGCCTTTTGTGGCTTTAACTGAGCATTGTATATAATTCCATTTTTTTCCCCTAGCTTAGCATGTCAGTTATACTTCTTTTTTTAACTTTTATTCATGGTGTCCTAGCTTTTGCAGTATACATTTACAACTAATCCAAGTCTAGTTTTAAATAACACTATACTGCTTCATGGGTAATTCAACTATTTTATAATTACAAAATAATCCATCTCTTGTGTCATTGCTGTCATTCATTTCACTTATACATAAGTGTACATAAACATGTATGTGGATACATAATGGCATTGTCACTACTATTTTGAACAAAATGTTATCTGTTAGATCTATTGAGAATAAGAAAAATAAAAGTTTTTATTCTACCTTCACTTATTCCTTCTCTGATGCTCTTTTTTTTTTAAATGTAGACTCTTTTTTTTCATTTTTCCTGAAGAACTTCTTTTAACATTTCTTATAAGGTAGGTCTACTGGCAAAAAATTCCCTCCATTTTTGTTTTTCTGAGAAAGTGTTTATTTCTCCTTCATTTTTTAGGGATAATTTTTCAGGGTACAGAATTCTAAGTTGGTGGTTTTTTTTCTCTCAGCACTTTAAATATTTCATTCCACTCTTTTTTTGGCTTGCATGGTTTCTGAGACGAATTCAGATGTAATTCTTTGTTCCTCTATAGGTAAGGTGTTTTTTTACTCTGGCTTCTTTCAAGACTATTTTTTCATCTTTGAATTTCTACAGTTTGAATATAATATGCCTAGGTGTATTTTTTTTCCCCTGCATTTATCCTGCTTAGTGTTCTCTGAGCTTCCTGGTTTGGTGTTGACTTTATTTTGGGGAAATTCTGTCTTTTTTTTCAAACACATCTTCTGTTCCTTTCTCTGCTTTCCTTCTGGTATTCCAATTATGCATATCACAGCTCTTACATATTCTGTTCCATTTCATTGTCTTTTTTCTCTTCATTTTTTTTATTTTGGAAGTTTCTATTGAGATATCCTCAAACTCAGAGGTTCTTTCCTCAGCCATGTTTAGTCTACTAATAAGCCCATTATAGGCAGTCTTCATTTCTCATATAGCATTTCTTTTTGATTCTTTCTTAGACTTTCCACCTCTCTGCTTACATTGCCCATTATTTCTTGCATTCTATTTGTTAAAGCCCTTAGTATATTAATTATAGTTATTTTAAATTCCCAGTGATAATTCCAATATTGCTGCCATATCTGAGTCTGGTTCTGATCTGTTCAAACTTTGTTTTTTGCTTTTCAGTATGTTTGTAATTTTTTCTTGATAGCCATACATGGTATACTGGGTAAAAGGAACTGCTGTGAATAGACCTCCAGTAATGTTGTGGTTATATGTGGGAGAGGGGAAGCATTCCCATGATTAGGTCTCCGTCTTTTGTGAGTCTATGATTCTGAACTATGAACTTCACATGTGCTTCTCAGTCCACCTCCCCCCACCTCTTTTTAAGGGGGCCAGGATTGCTAGTGTCAGCTGGTGTGGGTATTTCTCTTTTCTCAGTTAGGTTAGGCTTTGATAAAGTCCCAATAGTTTAGGCTCTAGTAAGCTATAAAATAGTTTCTCCTGAGGGAAAACATTTTTAAGAAAAACAGAATGCTCTGGTGTATTTCAAAATGGTTCCTTTCCCCCTCCCCCTGCCTGAAGCACAAGGGGCTTTTTTTTTTTTCCTGATATTCTCTTTAAGGACCTAGCCAAGCTCCTGGAGGTAAAACTCACAGTGGTGTCAGCAATCCCAGCACTCCCTTGCACCCCCATGACCAGTCACCCTGTGGAGTTTTTATCTTTCAGATTTGTCCACACTGAGCCCCCAGCAATTCATCAATTACAGTTCAGGTCTCTTACTCCTGGCACTGGTTCCCACAGAAGTTTGTGGGTTTCTGCTCTGGTAAGTTGTGACTCTCTATAACACTTGTCTTTCACTCCAATCTTGGGGTTAGCAGTTTGCCCTGTGACCATTTCTCTGGTGGATCTAAGAAGAATTGTTGATTTTTCAGTTCAGTTTTTTACTCATTGTTAGGACAAAGTGATGACTTTCAAGTTCCTTACATGCTGGACTAGAGACTGGAAGTCTGTTCCCTATCTTTTAACCCTCATTTGTCTTAGGACTAAAGTAGGCATGTATTTAACAATCATCCCCATTCCATCTACTAATTTTGGTTTCCTGAAGATATTTTTCTAAGTGCTTTCTCAGAATAAGCACATAGAGTCAAGATCCTCTTAGTTCTTACATGTTGCTAACTGTTTGTACCTTTTATTTTGAAAAGTAAGTTTCACTTGTTAAAAATCTTTGGATCACATCTTCTTTTGTTGAGTATCTTAAATATGTTCCTCCATTTTCTTCAGGCATATCACATTGCTGACCAAAAGTTTAATGGTAACTAAGGCTTGCAGACCCTCGGTAATCTTCAATAATTTCTTTCTCCTGCTGTCCATGTCTTGTTTAATCCTCTCCTTTTGAGTGGATAGAACCTATGACTAGTTTCCAACCAATAGAATATGGCCAAGGTGATGGGATTAGGTCACTTTTAAAAAAATAAATTTATTTATGTATGGCTGCGTTGGGTCTTTGTTGCTGCATGCAGGCTTTCTCTAGTTGAGGTGAGCGGGGACTACTCCATTGTGGTGCGCAGGCTTCTCATTGCGGTGGCTTCTCTTGTTGCAGAGCGCGGGCTCTAGGCGTGTGGGCTTCAGTAGTTGTGGCTCGAGGGCTCTAGAGCACAGGCTTAGTAGTTGTGGCACATGGGTTTAGTTGCTCCGCGGCATGTGGGATCTTCCCGGACCAGAGCTTGAACCTGTGTCCCCTGCACTGGCAGACAGATTCTTAACCACTGCACCACCAGGGAAGTCCTCAGTATTAGGTCACTTTAAATAAAGTTCCACTTTGGCAGATTGAAGCAAGAGGCTTTTCCTTGCTGACTTTGAGGAAGTAAGTTCTCATGTTGTGAGAGGGCCTATGGAGAAGGTCACATGACAAGAACTATAGGCAGCTCCTAGAAGCTGAGAGAGACCCCCTTCCAAAGGTCAGCAAGAAAATGGAGACTTCAGTTATACATCCACAAGGAAATGAATCCTGCTAACAATCTGAATGATTTTGAGGGCATTTCCCCCAAGTCAAGCATCTAGTTTAGAACATAGTCTAGGCTATACCTTGATTTCAGCCTTGTGAGAGCGTGTGTAGAGGACCCAGTTAAGGCATGGAGCAGAGGAGCCAGAGAACATGGTGGACACACCTGAGCAGAGGGGAGTCATGTTGGGGAGGAGGGACAGAAGCCAAGAGCAGAAAATAATGATAACACCAGAGTGGCTGGATAAGCTTACATTTTGTTCAATGGAAAAGGATGGCAAGAATATAAAGTGGAATGAATTAGACCAGGATTGGCAAACTGTTTTCAGTAAAGAGCCAGACAGTAAATATTTTAGGCTTCTGGGCCATATGGTCTTGGTCACAACTGTTCAACTTTGTTGTTGTAGTTCAAAAGCAGCCACAGATAATACATAAATGAATGGGCATGTCTGTGTTCCAATAAAACTTTATTGATAAAAAAGGAAGGTGGGCCAGATTGGCAGGTGGGCTATAGTTTGCTAACCCTTGTGTTATATTCAAGGTGCTGAAAGGAATTTCTTTTTAAAAATCATTTTCAGAGGAAATTTCAAACCAAGTAATCAGAAGAGTCTAAAAAGTCCCCATGTATCATCGTCCAGTCTCCATAATAAAGAACCTTCTGCCATTCTTGTTTCATCAATACCTCAATCTAACTCTACTCAATTTTTTAATAGATTTCTTTGTATTCAGACTTGAAATGCACAAATATTAGCTATATAATTTTAAGAAATAGATGCACCATGTAACTCACATGCTTGTCACAGCATAGAACTTTAGAAATGGCTGCTTTTAAAAAGTTGTCTTAGTGCCAGTACCTCCTGTGGCCTATCAGAGACTCCATGGTGCTAGCCAGCCATACCCTTTTATCCAGTTTCTCAATAAAAAGTAGATGATAACTTATGAGAATGGATCCAAGGGTATCCTGACTTAAAATATAAGATAGAAATAGCCATTGTTGGGAGGAGAAACAGGGTCTCTCAGAGTAGCCCACTATAGCCTTGATCAAAGGCTTCTGAAACATTGTAGCTCAACTTGGCATGCAGTAATTCACCTAGTTCATTTGGTTGATATGACAGCTTTTGACTTGTCAAGGGGTTGGATACTAGTCTCAGATTTGACCTACTTGCTGACTGCTTCAAAGATATCTATGTTGCCCTGCTTTCCCTTAACAATGAGTGGCCCATTTAGAGGCAGGCCAATGCTTCATTTGATTTACCAGAGCAAGTTGTTTATAACTTAGTGGAGAGTTAGGCTTTGGTAAACTGAGCTCTATCAGATGCTCCAACATCATGGTTACCATGTAACCAACAAAAGAACATAGCTGGGTTTGATCTAGTCAAGATGTTTGGTTAACTTCATAGAATAATAATTACCTGGAAATTCTGTCTACCCTTCATCATCCTATGGCATGTTCATAGCATCACTTATGGTGCTTACCCATAATGAAATCTTTAAAGCTGAGGATGTGTAATAGAGCCACAATTCAGTGAGGCTTTGATGTTGTGCAGGCTGCCTTGTTTGGTTCTGAGATGTTCAACAGGACAAGGGTCCTCTTAGTTTTGGGATTCCTTTCAGTTAAACTGCTCATTCCCTTATTCATTTATTCATTCAATATATATTTCTTGAGTGTATAGTAGAAGATGGCTGAAATGCTTAGAGATGAAGTGGGACTTTAGGAGGATATTATTGGTGATGGGCTCTGAAGATGAGAGGGTTTGGGGAGTTGGGGAGGTATAGGAGATGGGATTTTATTAGGCAATATACAGAAGCTGTGTGGTGATAACCTGGAAGTCTTGAGCAACTCGTGGAGACTGCCATAAACTTGGAAAAGGTGCACGATGGGACTTGTCCTGATTGTCCCTAAGGCCTATTATGGAGAGGGAGGCTGTGAAGGATAGGAGGGCTTCACCAACAGACCCCTTTCACTCCTTCAGATTTCTGGTTTCAAGTTAAAGCTCTCACAATATCTTCCTTGCACTAACACTAATACACCTTTCTTAGAGATCAGAGAAATGTTTAGACTTAAAAAGATCATCTTGTTTACTCCTTTATTATTCAAGTTTGGAACTGAGACCCTGGGACATTATTTTCTCCCTTTCATTGAACAAGTTATTATCAGAACCAAGTAAAATAACCTGAAGCCCTGTTGTCTTTCCACTCTATCAAATAGATAAATAGGTCAAATAGAGAGTCATCCATGTCGAAGGGATAAAGGGTATTTATTGCCATAGGGGTAGCAGAGTAAATATTCCTTGATGAGGTGATAGAAATAAAGTCTCCTTTTCTCTGGCCTACTAATGTCCTGACTCTAGCGTTTGTGAGGGTAGAGGAGGTGAGGAAGCCTGACATTCCCAGTTGGGCAAAGGGGATAAAGAGCAGAGGCTCATAAGAATCTAGGCAGAGAGGCAGAGAGAAAGGGAAGGACACCAGCTTGCCCCATTGCCAGGCCATCTCCCTCTCAGATGTTCCTATAATCAAGGCTCTATCCCAACATCCACTAACTAGAAAACACTGTAACTTGCATCGCAGGGGCAAGTTGATGTCAAGTACTTATTCTCCTAATAAGGCAATTAGTACAGAAGAGCCCTAAAACTTTAGCTTTGGTAAATTCTGATTTTGTGGCTTGAGGGAGGTATACCAGAGAGAAATGTCTGCTTAAGTATACTTTTACTCCCATAGTCATTATTTTGTGTGGAATCCTTTATGGAAATTGCTTGCCTCCTCCATGCCCACTTTTCAGAAGTTTGACAGAGATGAATTGAATATTATTTAAAATGTTTTTATGAAGACAAAATGAAATCTGGTCAACAAAAACTAAACGAAAGGAAAAAAATGCTCAAGGAAAATTGTCCCTCTTCAATAAAAATCCTACAACACACGTCTAGTCTCATTAATCACCAAATTATCAATATTTTAGTTTAAGTTTGCAACCGTTTCAAAATCCCAGCTGTGCCTAGCTCATTAAAAATAATTTTATTTAATTGAAGCTAATTTTTAATCAGCCTCTTAAGTATTCATGAGAGGCTCCTGAATCAATCAGTAATTTACAAATTTTATTGTTAAATTTGATAAAGATTAATTTATTCATGCCTTCAAAGATAATACATTTGCAATTAAAAAGTCAAATAAAGGTAAATCAAAAATAAAAATTGGTTTGATTTACTTTTTTTTGTTTTCATTAGTTTATTGAAATATAGTTGATGGACAATATTGCATAAGTTACAGGTGTACAACATAATGATTCACAATTTTTAAAGCTTGTATTCCATTTATAGTTACTAGAAAATACTGGCTATATTCCCTGTGCTGTAAAATACATGCTTGTAGATTATTTATTTCATACACAATAGTTTGTACTTCTTAATCCTCTACCCTTATCTTGACCCTCCCCGCTTCCCTCTCCTCACTGGTAACCACTAGTTTGTTCTCTATCTTAGTGAGTCTGCTTCTTTTTGGCTATAGTCACTAGTTTGTTTTAGTTTTTAGATTCCACATATAAGTGATATCATACAGTACTTGTATTTCTCAGTCTGACTTATTTTACTTAACGTAATACCCTTCAGGTCCACCCATGTTGTTGCAAATGGCAAAATGTCATTATTTTTATGGCTGAGTAGTATTCCATTGTGTCCCTTGTATGTATACACACACACACACATATCACAACTTCCTTATCTATTCTTCTGTTGATGGACACTTAGGTTGCTTTCATATCTTGGCTATTGTAAATAATGATGCTGTGAACATTAGGGTGCATGTATCATTTTGATTTACTACTGAAACATACACCATCAGTGCCCACCACATCCTAGATATTACCATTTCAGTGCTCTCAGTTCCCTTCCATCTGCCAGTATCAGCACTTATATGCCTGAGAGTTTTTCTCAGAAGCCAACTCTATCATGTGTATCACAGATCAGTAGTACCATTATCTCCCAGCTCCAGGAGTAGACCTCAACCAATGACTCTTGAGTGTGTCAATGTGAACATCCCAATTCCTTCATCCCAAGGGTGGGGATCAAAGGGTAGAAGTAAGAGTGACCTCATTTACCATTACTCCTAGTAATGCACTTGACTGATTCATACTCCCATCACAGCAACTTCAGGTTCTGTTGGTCTAGAGATCATGATGTCAAGTAGAAAGATATTTCTACCAAGAGTATATAGTAAGAGTTACACTAAAATAAAATTTGGTTACCATCTAGTCGTTTTGTGTTCATCATGCCAGTTGATCGGTAATTGCTGGGATAATTGACTTGATTATCAAGAGGAGACAGTGCTACTGTTACTTAAGTGGGCAGAGAGAAGTATTTCTAAAAATCGGGAGATCTACCAGGATTTACATTTGATGCTTCCATGTCTACTAACAGACGTAAATGGACCTCTGCAGAAACAAAGACCTGATAACTGCAGTTACTAATAGCATCTACCTCATTGGTATATTATCAGAATAAGTAAGTTAATATTTGTAAAGTATTTAGAATATTGCCTGACAAAGAAGTTACAAATAGACCACTGGAACAGAATCGAGAGCCTATAAACCCAAGCATATAGGATGATCAACAAATATTTGACAAAGGATCCAAGAATACTTGATAGAGAAAAGACAGTCTCTTCAGTAAATGGTGCTGAGAAACTGGATATTCACATGTAAAAGAATGAAACTTGACCCCTATCTTATAACACTCACAAAAAGTAACTCCAGATAGATTGACTTAGACATGGGTCTTGGTAATGATTTTTTAAAAATCACATGTAAATCACAAGCAACAAAATAAAAAATAAACCAGTGGGATTATATCAAACTAAAAAGTTCCTGGACAGTGAAAGAAACCATCAACAAAGTGAAGGACAACCTATGAAATGGGAAAAAAAAATTGCAAATTATATATCTAATAAAAGGTTAATATCCAAAATATATAAAGAGCTCATACAACTCAATAGTAAAAAAACAAATAGTCCAATTAAAAAATGGAGAAAGGACCATAATAGACATTTCTCCAAAGAAGATAAACAAATGGCCAACAGGTACACAAAAAGATGCTCAACATCACTAGTCATTAGGGAAATGCAAATTAAAACCATAAAGAGAGATCACCTCACACTTGTTAGAATGGCTGTCATCAAAAAGACAAGAGAATAAATGATGGCATGGATGTAGATAAAAGGCAACCCTTGTGTACTGTTGGAGGGTTTGTAAATTGGTGCAGCCACTATAGAAAACAGTATGGAGGTTCTTTAAAAAATTAAAAATAGAAATAAATACCATAAGATCCAGCAATTCCACTTCTGGGATATCTGCACTCTCCCTGTTCAGAGCAGCATTATTTACAATAGCCAAGACTTGGAAATAGCCTAAGAGTCCATTGACGGATGAATGGATAAACAAGTTGTGAGATATATATACACACACACACACACACAATGGAATATTTTTCAGCCATAGAAAATGAGGAAATCCCACCATGTGCAACAACATGGATGCACCTTGAAGGCATTATGCTTAGTGAAATAAGTCAGACAGAGAAAGACACATACTGTCTGATCTCACATATGTGGAATCTTAAAAATATATATATATATATATGTATATATATATATATATGTTAAAATAAAATAATATTTAAAGTTTTCTTTTTCTTTGGAGGAAGTAATGGTAGATTTATATTTAAAACTGTTTTTAAAACAAAATTTAGAATGTGATATTTTCTGGCTATGTTAACGTTATTGGCATTCTTGAATGAGGGAGATTTTTGTTAGAAATAAGTTGATACATATACTAACTAAAATAAATCTACGTCCAATTTTTTTTTGCTGAGTAGTTAAAAAAATAACATGTTGGCTTGTATTTCATGTGCAATCATCAAATAAACAAGTGAATTAAAGCACTAAGACTGGCTTCATCATGCATTGTTGGTTAGACCTTAAACTCAATATTGAGGATCCAAGTTACTTAGAATTTCACAGCAAGTTTAAATATGCTGTGAACTTGGCAGTTTCTTTTGTTGCTTTCTCCCTGCAGGTCCAAGATGGAGATGGCTCTCAAGGCATAAAAAGACTTTTGCATGTTGCAGGCATAGGGGATTTAAAATATATGTTTTGGAAACCTTTCTCTAGCAAGTGGTAAGATTCTATATGCCAAGAGTCTCAGAGGGCTTGGGTAAGAGTCTTTAATTAGAAATTTTTCTATTCTAGAGCAAAAAGATACTAGATTCAATTTCATATGTTAGTTGTAGAGTTACAGGAACACTCTGGAATATTATTCAGGGCAATCTCTGTCCTCATTTAGACATAGCCCCAGAGATAAAATCTGCTTGTTGTAAACTCAGACTTAACTCCTGTGACTTCAGTTGACAGTTGATAAGTTGACTTTAGTGTGACAAGCCAGGCTCAGTTTGATTTATTGTGTGACCCTGGTTGCTGGCACAGAGGAAAGTTGATTTGACTTGTTTTGGTTGCCTCCTGACAAGGTTTTCCTAACTTCATTCCTAGCCAAGCATCTGAGCTACTTTCTTTCCCCTGTTGTTTTCAAGCATGCTACACTGACAGCTTTATCAATGCATCTTTTTCCTCTTTTTCCAGAGCTACTGCTATTTCATTCTACCATTAAATTAAAGCATCCAGTTACATGAGGATTTTCCCCCATTTCCCCTGGCCTTTTTTCCTTAGCACTGGATCTCCTGGGGCCTTAACCAAAGCTAGCGATGACTTCTGTTTGCATATGGATGGTATGACCATGAGATTTTTTTGCCAAGCTTTAATTAATGTTTTTTTTTCTGATTTCAAAAGCAACACAGACTTATAGTGGAAAACACTATGAAATATGAGATATAAAAATGGAAAGTCCTCCATTATTCCATCCCTGAGAAGTTTTATGTATGTCATTATAGATTTTTTTTTTCCCTATGGGACTACTTTAAAAGGGATTCTATTATATATTCTCTTTTGCTACTTGAATTGTCCATCATACTCATCATGGTCCTATAAAATATATACAAGGCTATAATGTTTGTTACTCTCTGAGAGGGTGTGGATTTGTTTAATTATTCTTTACTAGGATTCATTTGGATTGCTTTTTCCCCGTCTAAATACGTTCACTAATTTTCTATTACAAGAAGACACCTAGTTTCAGTAAGGAGATTTCTTCATTGAATTCTGGATTAAGACATAGTGTTAAAAATACACACATGTACACACACACATATACAGTCAGTATTAAAATATTTAAGAATAGGTTCAACATAGATATTGACCAATCAAAACAAATGTCAGCCCTGAGAAATCTGTTTTCTACTATGACTAATATGTTAACTGATGCACAAACATAAAAGAGACAAACTTTAGACAACAAACACAACTTATGTGAAAGTTAACCACCCAAAGGTAATGTCTGGCTTCATTAACTCTCTCAACTTTTTCCATTACAACTTATCCTAATCCTTACCTTTCTCTCTTTATAAACCTTAGCTGAACATGTAACTCTTGTATTACCTTTAGCCTCATGCTTAATTTGGTTCCCAAACCAAAACTCTTTTAACCCCAGTCCACTGACTTTTCTTTTTGAGAACTTTGTCATTTTCCCTTTGGACAGTGGTTCTCAAAAGCTTGATATTTGCCTCCCATGGGACACTGGAGAGGTCTGGAGACATTTTTGGTTGTCCCACTGGGGGAAAGGTAGTGCTCCTGGCATCTAGGAGGTAAAGACAGGGATGTTGTTAAGTGCCCTATAGTACACTGGACAGGCCCCACAAAAAAAGAACTATCTGACCCAAATTCTCCATAGCACTGCTTTAGGTTGAGGGTATCAGCTCACTGCCTCCAAGATGATCTTCAGGTAGTTGGTAAACACTGTGCACAAACAACCACAGTCACAGAAGATTTGTACTTGATAACTCACTTTGTTTTTCTCCTCAAAATAATTGAATTGTTTAGCTGCTTTGAGAAGCTCTAGCAATGCTTAGTGAGTGACTGATTCTCTCACCATATTAGGTCTTGAATTGTGTTCCCTCCTTCCCCATACTCACATGTTGAAGTTCTAACCCCCAGTACTTCAGAATGTGATCTTATTTGGAAATAGGGTCATTGCAGTTGTAATTAGTTCAGATGAGGTCTTTAGGACGGGCCCTAATTCAACATGACTGGCGTCCTTAGAAATTTTCCCACAGACACATGCACAGGGTGAACACTGCGTGAAAATGAAGGCAGAGATCAGGGTCGTGTTTTGACACGCCAAGGAATGCCAAAGATTTCCAGTAATCCGCCAGAAACTTTGATACTTTGTTACTGTTTCCTGCTGGGTTAGGTTTCATTTAAAGAGGGCTACTTTAAATACATGTTAAAGATGGAAACTTAGAGAAATAAAAACAATTTAACTCATTATGTTTCTTATAAAGCTCCTTCCTCTATCTTCTAAGAAGTTATTGTGTTAGGAGTTGTTTTCTCTCAGTACTGTCTTAATCTTTCTTATCTTCCATTTTTACCTCTCAGCCTCTGCTTCTAAGGATGTCCCTTCAAAATCTCCTACTTAGACCCAACAAATCCTTTTCCTCTTTTACATTCTATATCCTTTTTTTCTACTAAAGGAAAGTCTTTGTTTTTAGCATGCTATGTTTTTAGCTCATACACTTTTGATACTTTTTTTGGAACCACTACATGACATGCTTGTGACTGCTCTTCATTTCCAGCCATCATCCTACCCACTTGCTTCCATCTATCATTCATTTCAAATCCTGTCCTTTTTTATCTATGTATGCGGAGTTTGATTTTCCCAAAAGCCTAACTTAAAATGTACTATCTGCCTTCCACTTACAACCATTCATATAAATATTATCACATTATTCTAAACTTTCTTTTCCTCCTAGACATATAATTCCAAACTGTTACTCTTAAAACCACTTTTAGTATAATTTTTTATTATATAAGAACACACATGAGTAATATACAAAATATAATGAAATATATATTAAATTTTGGATAAACAGACTATTTCAACATTAGAGAAGATTAGGATCATCCCCATTCCCCTTTTCTGCCATTTTACAAATAAGGAAGCTAAACCAGAATGTAGCATTTGTGAGATAGTTTTGTGTATATGGAAGGTGCAGGAGGAGGAGAGAAAAGGAGATGGAAAAGATGGGGCTTTAATATAAGTGATGAGGAAGGGAGAGCAGGAAGTCAACTCCATGGCTGAGAAAAGGTCACAAAGGAGGAAGTGAAAGTAACGGAGTTTGAACTCCCATCTCCCATCATCAAGTACTGTGTCTTTTCCCAGTACGTCACAGCTCTGGAAATTCCTATCTACAATTAAAGTAAGGGGATTTGTTTAGGGAAGATTTGAATTTTCCCCAGCAGTGAGAAAAGTTAACAGTTTATAGAAATCACCCATTCTTTTTTCTGGATTGACATAGTTGTGTGTGGCCAGCACATGGCTCAGAGATTGACATGTCTAAATCTGTTTGTTTCTGATGCTTCAAGGAGTCTTTAATAACTAAAGAAGGGTCCTTTGTTTTTGCTTAGAAGATGAAAGCAAACATAATGACTCACAGAATTTTGCAGGAGTTGGTGAAGTCTGCTGCAGTATAATTTATCCATAACAATGCCAACCTTGAAATAGCATTGCTTTCCTCTGTTTTCTTTGGAAAATTAGAATTTTGTCTCTGCAGAAAATAGATATGAATCAAGTACAAGAGCTAGTGATTAAGTAGAAATGATGAACCTATATTTCAGACTCAAACATTTTGGAAGTTTTTTTGTTTTTATAGAAATCCGATTTTGTCACTTTACTGAAAATCAAGAGTATAATTAAACTAATTAACATTTTAAAATCCGATTGGAGCAGAAGTTTTAACTCTCTTAAGAGAGCTATAACTACAGATATTCCAGTTGTATGCTAATAATCAAACATTTTCAAAACAATTTTGTGAAGGAACTGTACTTAGCCACACTGTTCTTATTAGTTTCAAATTATTTTCCATACAAGAAAGTAATAAAATTATACATCTTAAAGTATTCCAGGTCCAAATCTCCATCCCTAACTGGTAGACATCAAAAAGTTTTACATTATCAATTAAAACATAATAAGCACATATTCCTAGACATATATAGGTGCACTCAACTTTTTTGCATATTTTTTTCTGGGCACTAAGTTGTTACAAACAGTGGAAGAGTGATGATTGAGGTAAATTAATGCACTTAAATGGTTTATTGAGGTTCCATGTCAAGACAACTTATTGAAGATTATTATAACTTTTTCTTTAGTCCAGGAAAACACAGAAGTATTTGCCACTTATTTCTGAGAAATGAGTGCGACTTATGGTAAATGTGACACAAATATCAGATTTGTTTATACCGGTAGTCTTTGTTCAGAGGTGTGGGACCATAACATGACAATGCATGTTGAAATTGTGCAAATGATCTTAATAATCAATGGGAAAAATTATGATTGCACCATTATCTTTAAACATTTTTGTCAAAACATGAAGAACTCCCTTACATTGCTTATAAATATATAGAGAAATGAAAAAAACGGTAATACTAATACTTATTTAGTACATTGTAATTTAAAACATTACAACATTGAGAATTGTGTTACGTTTATTTGCAAAGTCTTATCCAAAGTATTTTGAACAGTACTTGCCTTTTCCTTCTCGTCCTAGAATGTATTTTTTTTTATTGAAGTATATTGATTTACAATATTGTGTTAGTTTCAGGTGTACAGCACAGTGATTCAGTTATAAATACATACATATATATATATATATATATATATACATACATCATACATATTCTTTTTCAGATTCTTTTTCCTTATAGGTCATTATAAAATATTGAGCATAGTTCCCTGTGCTTTACACTAGGTCTTTATTGGTTATCTATTTTATTTATAGTAGTGTGCATATATGAATCCCAACCTCCTATAACTTGTGACATGGAGAGAGCATCTTTTCTCCACTTTGGTGACTCGGTATGATCCTTTCTAAGTATGGATCAGCTTCTAACATTTTCTCTTCTGTACTTTCAATGTCATAAAATACCCCCTAGAATTCCCTTAATGGGAATTTTTCTGCCTGTGTCACTTCTTCTGGGCCATATCTTTGTCACAATCACTTTCCCCATTAATGTCGCTAAGGTCACCTTCGCTAAGTTCCTTTGTTGCATGGCTGGAATCTCTGGAACAGCGGAGGTATCAACATCCCCATCTTCTAATCACATCCAAATTCACTTTCAGTGTTATCACTTTCTGTACTTTCATCTGTTCGTCAATTTCCTCTTTTGACTGTCCGTTTTTGTAAAATGGGAGACAAGGAGGCGACACAGACAAATGCTTTCCTGTTTTTGTGTGACTGAATGACAGATGTCCAGGAGCCAATCACTGACATGCCTGGAAAAGAATGATGAGATTGGTCACTGATCAAGATATGCATCTCTGTAGTGATGTGTGGTCTAAAGAGCTAGCACCAAGGTGTTTATGCAATTATTCACATTTAATATATCATGGTGACTAAAATTTGAAAAGTGGTGTTGGAGGACTGGTATTATTTAACTAAACTATGGTAATTAAAATTTGTGCATATCATAACTGTGTAAAATAGAGACTACATGTATTAACCAAGCAGGTCAATTACAAATTATAGAAGGAATTGCATACTTTGTGGGAAAACACAAATTTTCATAATATATCATATATATATATGGTATATATATGTATCAACATAAATTCATAGATTAAACAATAAGGAGAAAGGGTTGATTCTCAGAGTTCTGTTTTATGTGTTTTGTTTTATTTCATTTCATTTATTTATTTCATACTTGAGTCATACTTGAGGCATACACAAATGTGTACGTTCTGTGGATTTTCATTCCCACAGGAGCTGGCAGATTCTTAGCTATTCAGGCAGGGACCAGTGCTTTACTTGAGAAATTCTAAAGACAGGAGATGCTTTGTAATGTAAACTGATGAACCGTGGCTCCGTAACTGTCTTCTTCACCTTGCTAGTACAATTTTTTTAAATAGATCTTTATTGGAGTATAATTGCTTCACAATACTTTGTTAGTTTCTGTTGTACACAAAAGTGAATCAGCCATATACATACATATGTCCCCATATCCCCTCCCTCTTGAGCCTCCCTCCCACCATTCTATCCCATCCCTCTAGGTCATCGCAAAGCACCAAGTTGATCTCCCTGTGCTATGCAGCTGCTTCCCACTAGCTATGTATTTTACTTTTGGTAGCATATATATATCGATGCTACTCTCACTTCACCCTAGCTTCCCCCTCCCACCCTGTGTCCTCAAGTCCATTTTCTATGTCTACATCTTTATTCCTGCCCTGTCACTAGGTTCATCAGTACCTTTTTTTTTTTTTTTAGATTCCATATATACGTGTTAGCATACAGTATTTGTTTTTCTCTTTCTGACTTACTTTTGTATGTAAGAAACTTACTCAGTGTAGCTGTCAACCTAGTTTATTTTGTTAACTCCAAACAATGTTTATCTGGTTCCCAAACAGATTCCTGGGCTTTGTCCTTCCTTCTTCTGTTCTTGTTTTCTAGCAAATCTATTTTATCTTATCTATTCCATTACTGTCTAGCAAATCCAGTTGAGCTAAGCACCAAGTTACTTTTTGTGGAAGGATTTTCATAGCACTGTGTAATTTTCTGTGCTTCCATGAAGGATGGGGAGTGCAGAGTAGAGGAGTGGAGAGAACAGAGGCTGTGGAACCCAGCCAAAGATCCGACTTGGGTGTGAACTCCAGTGCGGTCACCCATAGACTGTGATCTTGGACAATTTGGGTCCTCTGTCCAAACCTCAGTTTTCTCAGTCCTAATTGGATAAGTCCCTTCATTCAGGATGAAGGGCTATGAGGACTCAAGCAGTAGCCCCCATTGCTTGATACCGGTTGCCCAGAAGGTTCACTCTTTTGAAGAAAACCAGGAAGTTAAATCAGGAAGTGGTCAGGGCAAAAGAATTCTGCCATAATTAGTCCTGTCTGTGATGGTTTTGGAAAAGAGAGTGGTGACAGACTCCTGTGTATTTTTGGACTCTGGACTCTGCTAATATCTAAAATAAGTTAGAATTTTAAGTATTCTGAAATGAGGTAAAATTCTCATGGTAGAATGTCAGATGGCTCAGCCAGTTGACTGTATCTTCCTGCCAGAAGTTTATTCTTGGCACAATCAGCAGCGGCTAGTGGAGGCCAGAGGGTCCAGAGTACGTAGAATTGTTCCTGCTACTATGGGAACGATTTGCCCAGTTGTGTGCAGCAGGTAGCAAAACATATCTAGTACCTCTAAGTTTATAGTTTCCTAAGATGACTTTTTTTGAGACGATAGCAGTTATGAGATATGGGCCATTTGACATGTTTGTTCAATCAGATTTAATGTACGATTTGTACCTTGAAGAGCAAAATTATATTCATGTCCTTTGGTGTGGTCCACTGAAATAGTGCCTGGTTCTCGTTTTAATGCATACTCTTGTCCAAAGCTGCTTCTTTTGTGTTCAGGAAAAATTAACTTCTAATGAATGTTCTTCTTGCTGGTCACTTGCTAACTCACTCTAAGAATAAAATACTATTATTGGGAAGAGGGAACGTGATAAGGATTCAAATAAAGGCAAGTTCTTTGTATCTTACTTTTTCCCAGAATTCTGCTTGGACTACCCTTACCTCCCTCAGACATGGACTGTTTCAAAAAAACGAACAATTTACGATTTACAATCTTGGATAAGATCTAGGAGCTAGAGGAGGAAGTGGGCAGGAGTAAAGGTGTGGCAGGCTGCATGCCTGATGCAAATATTCTGGCAATCTCCCTCCTCCTCTCTTCAACCAGTATACTCTTCTCTCTCTCTTCCTGTCTTTCCTTCCTCATTCTTCTCTCCTGTCCTTTAAAACATTTTTTTCTTGGTCTTTTTACACTTCTTTTTTAAAATTTTAATTTTATTGGAGTATAGTTGATTTACAATGTTGTGTTAGTTTCAGGTGTCCAGCAAAGTGATTCAGTTATACATATACATATATTCGTTCTTTTTTAGATTCTTTTCTTATGTAGGTTATCACAGAGTATTGAGTAGAGTTCCCTGAGCTATACAGTAGGTCCTTGTTGGTTATCTATCTTATATATAGTAGTGTTTTTACACTTGTTTTTAAATTGGCCACCAGGCATCGTGTTGCCTGGGCTGCTGTGACAAGGCTCACCTCTGAGAATCTCAGCAAGTGCAGATCTCTGCATTTCAAGAGTGTGGTTTCTCTACTGTTTATTCCATCTATGATGATGCAGAGGGCTTTCTCCACCTAATCACTAAGCCTCCATTCTTTCGTGTCTAATACCAACTACGGATCTTCCTCGACTTACTATGGGGTTATGTCCCGATAAACCCATCGTAAGTTGAAAATATCATCAGCTGAAAGTGCATTTACCTAACTTAGCATCAGAGTTGAAACCTGCACACCACCATAAAGTCAAAAAATCACTGTTGAATCATCGTTAAGTCTGGATCTTCTGTATCGGCTCTTTCTTTCTTGCCTATTCCCAGAGTCTGTTCCAATGCTCAAGTGCACATTTACGCTTTAATGCTGCAGAGGATTTGGCACCAGCTAAAAGGAGCTGAGCCCTACATTTCTTGATTCCTTTGCACAGATTTAAGCCATGAAACAACCCTTTCTAGGTACCTCCAGCATCACTGTGTCCTCAGCTCTTGCCATTTCTCCCTAGACCCTGACATCTTCAAAGCACAGAAGTCTCCATGGTACTCTGAACGGGCCGCCCATTCTCCACTGTTCTGGTCCCAGGCTGAGCTGGGGCTGGCCCTTGGGCCTAGTTTTTGTTTCTGGACAATGTTTATTCTTTCTGGTTTAAATCCTAGGTTTATCCCTTCCGTGGCTTCTGATTGAAATGCTTTTTCTTTTCTTTTGTATTTTTTCTTTTCTCACAGCTTTCTTCACCATCCTTGCTGAAGTTGGCCTGGTTTCTGATTGATTCTTTTGTTTTTTCCCTTCCAATTTTCTTTTAAACTATTGTTCTCACAGATAATTTAAAAGCCTGATGAACTCTGAATTGAGATGTCCTGGATTGTTTCATTCTGATCTCTGTGCCTTTTAGTAGAATTTGCCTCAGTTCTGACATTTTAAATGAACACAGTGTGAATTTTAACAAAATTTCATTTTTTAAAATTCCTCCTGTCTGCCTCTCTTCTTCACTACTGTTTACTAGTGCTGTCATTTTAGAGTCTCTATATTTCTCTCTAGCCTCTTAAGAATTCATTAGTGGTCATTGTCACTGCCTCATAGTACCAAGTTAGTTGATTTGGGAAAACGATAGATTCTAGATATGCCTGACCTTTACATTCCCTCTTGTAGAAAGGATATGAGTGATAATAGGTCTCTGTTTGGCATTGTTTCTTTCCCATATATTTAGAAAGACATTCTGTCTGCTGTTGTGTCTTTGGTGGTTGAGATTCTCCATATACATTTTTAAATCTTACCATTTCATGAAAGACCTAGACAAGATAAATCATGAGCTCAATGCTAATAATGTTCAGATTGACACTTGTAATGTGTTTTACAAACAAATATTTATTCCTTTCACTTGAGAACAATTTAACTAGTAAAATAAACAATTTACTGTATATTTTGTTCTCTTTTCTATTCTGAAGCAAACTTTTTTATGAGAGTATGAACTTAATAACAGTAAATATCTTATGAGATGATTATATATGCATCTTTCACTACATTGTGTATTTTTTTAGGACATGGAACAATTATTCATCCTTATTACTTACAAAGTGCCTGAAATAAATTTGGTCCTCATCAAATATAATACTTGAATAACTGAAGCCATTAGTGAAAAAAATTTTAAGGTTCAAATTTAGAATTAATGTTGTTGTTAAACATTCTTGTCTGTTGAGGTTCTGGTAAAATTATTTAAAGGTGTACATCATATAACTCAGGAAACCATGGCTTATTAGAAGGAACAGTGGCCTTGGATTCAGAAGACAAAGCTCAATCAAAGCTAAGTCCTGCTATTTCATTGAACTTTCTAAGCTCAATTTCATCAAATGTTACACAGGGAATAATACATCTGAAAATGTTAGTGGGAAAAATAAATGAGATAAGGAAGTGTTTTTCACTGTGTCAGCAGACACATAATACATACTTTAAAAAATACTAGAAGCTTCTCTCTCTGCTTTCCATTATCCATTCTTTAAAATGTAAGAATGAATATTTATAGATGTTTAATTTTTCTCAGGTAAAATTATTAAATTCCACCTTTAAAAAATTTATCTGTTTATTTCTGAAGATCAGTGCAGTGGAAGAATTTTTGTTCTTAGCATCAAATGATCTGGAGGACTTTTGCTTCTGGGAAGCTTAGACCGAGGTGCTAGTGGAAGACTCCTTGGCAGAAAACAACTATGGAACTTGGGTTTAATACAAAGCCATTACCTAAAGAATGAACAGAAGCATTCTTGTGTATACCCTCAGAGGAAAGAACTCTGGGGCTGTTAGTTCCTCAAGTTCCTCATTTTTGCATCTTTCAGCCTAGGACTAAGTACAGTCTGCACAATTCCTGCAGTGGAGGCAGAAACCTACCAGCTTTTGGGCCAGGGGAAAAAGAAGACTGAAGCCAGGGAAATGTGGCTGCCAAAAGGAGTATGGGGATCCCAGAATGGAAAGAGCCAGAGAAGGGATTCAAAAATTCTGTCTATCTACAGAGCTGACTCATCTCTGGACCATGCTCTGTTGAACAGAGCAACTCAACTAAAGAGAAAAAGTCTGAAGAGAGATTGGAGCTACTGCCTCCAAATCAGAATCTCAGTGTAAGCCCCACCAAAATCATTGCCCACTAAAATGAAAGATACCACATGTGCAAGTCTATTCATAGGGGAACGAAAGCCTGCCTGAGAAAGATGCAGCATAAAGGAAAGTTTGACCAAAAGTCGAGTAGAGTTACCTTCCTGATGATACTACGTGAGCACCTGGACCCAGTCACACCTCCTCGTGAACACTTCCACTGTGAACCAGTAACTTTCCTATTTGGCTTAAGCCTCTTTGATTTGGAGTGATTCCATTTGTAGCCAGAATCTTTGTGTCCTTTACCCATCAAGGTTTAACTGGAGTTTATGAAATTTCCAATCCTGAGGAAATGGAATGCAACACACACATTAGGATAATACCCCTTAAACCCACAGATTTCAATAAGCCCAAGATTAACCTTTAATCTATGGAGAATTAGACCCTAACACTGGCGTTTCTTTTATGTGAAAGCTAAGTAGAAATTTTATGCTTACAGAGAACAATTTTTAATTTAGGGCACTAGAAAATAAAATGCCATATCTGTTTTTTTTTTAACATCTTTATTGTGTATAATTGCTTTACAATGGTGTATTAGTTTCTGCTTTATAACAAAGTGAATCAACTATACATATACATACATCCCCATATCTCCTCCCTCTTGTGTCTCCCTCCCACTCTCCCTAACCCACCCCTCTAGGTGATCACAAAGCACCGAGCTGATCTCCCCGTGCTATGCGGCTGCTTCCCACTAGCTATCTATTTTACATTGGGTAGTGTATATATGTCCATGCCACTCTCTAACTTTGTTCCAGCTTACCCTTCCCACTCCCCGTGTTGTCAAGTCCATTATCTATGTCTGCATCTTTATTCCTGTCCTGCCCCTAGGTTCATCAGAACCTTTTTTTTTTTTTTAGATTCCACATATATGTGTTAGCATACAGTATTTGTTTTTCTCTTTCTGACTTACTTCACTCGGTATGACAGTCTCTAGGTCCACCCACCTCACTACAAATAACTCAATTTCGTTTCTTTTTATGGCTGAGTAATATTCCATGTATATATGTTCCACATCTTCTTTATCCATTCATCTGTTGATGGACACTTAGGTTGCTTCCATGTCCTGGCTATTGTAAATAGTACTGCAATGAACATTTTGGTACGTGACTCTTTTTGAATTATGGTTTTCTCAGGGTATATGCCCGGTAACGGGATTGCTGGGTCGTATGGTAGTTCCATTTTTAGTTTTTAAAGGAAGCTCCATAATCTTCTCCATAGTGGCTGTATTAATTTACTTTCCCACCAACAGTGCAAGAGGGTTCCCTTTTCTCCACACCCTCTCCAGCACTTATTGCTTGTAGATTTTTGATGATGGCCATTCTGACTGATGTGAGGTGATACCTTATTATAGTTTTGATTTGCATTTCTCTAATTATTACTGATGTTGAGCATCCTTTCATGTGTTTGTTGGCAATCTGTATATCTTCTTTGAAGACATGTCTGTTTAGGGCTTCCGCCCATTTTTGGATTGGGTTGTTTGTTTTTTTGTTATTGAGCTGCATGAGCTGGTTGTAAATTTTGGAGATTAACCCTTTGTTAGCTGCTTTATTTGCAAATACTTTCTCCCATTCTCAGGGTTGTCTTTTCATCTTGTTTATGGTTTCCTTTGCTGTGCAAAAGCTTTTAAGTTTCATTAGGTCCCATTTGTCTATTTTTGTTTTTATTTCCATCTCTCTAGGAGGTGGGTCCAAAAGGATCTCGCTGTGATTTATGTCATAAAGTGTTCTGCCTATGCTTTGCTCTAAGACTTTGATAGTGTCTGGCCTTACATTTAGGTCTTTAATCCATTTTGAGTTTATTTTTGTGGATGGTGTTAAGGAGTGTTCTAATTTCATTCTTTTACATGTAGCTGTCTAGTTTTCCCAGCACCACTTATTGAAGAGGGTGTCTTTTCTCCACTGTATATTCTTGCCTCCTTTATCAAAGGTAAGGTGAACATATGTGCATGGGTTTATCTCTGGGCTTTCTATCCTGTTCCATTGATCTATATTTATGTTTTTGTGCCAGTACCATACTCTCTTGATTACTGTAGTTTTGTAGTATAGTCTGAACTCAGGGAGCCTGATTCCTCCAGCTCCGTTTTTCTTTCTCAAGATTGTTTTGGCTATTTGGGGCCTTTTGTGTTTCCATACAAATTGTGAAATTTTTTGTTCTAGTTTTGTGAAAAATGCCATTGGTAGTTTGATAGGGATTGCACTGAATCTGTAGATTGCTTGGGTAGTAGAGTCATTTTCACAATGTTGAGTCTTCCAATCTAAGAACATGGTATATCTCTCCATCTGTTTGTATCATC
Source organism: Mesoplodon densirostris (assembly GCF_025265405.1). NCBI lineage: Eukaryota > Metazoa > Chordata > Mammalia > Artiodactyla > Ziphiidae > Mesoplodon > Mesoplodon densirostris. The sequence goes on from NC_082661.1 coordinate 225,576,206, forward strand.
TGTAATTTCTTTCATCAGTGTCTTCTAGTTTTCTGCATACAGGTCTTTTGTCTCTCTAGGTAGGTTTATTCCTAGATATTTTATTCTTTTTGTTGCAATGGTAAATGGGAGTGTTTCCTTAATTTCCCTTTCAGATTTTTCATCATTAGTGTATAGGAATGCAAGAGATTTCTGTGCATTAATTTTATATCCTGCTACTTTACAAAATTCATTGATTGCTCTAGTAGTTTTCTGGTAGCACCTTTAGGATTCTCTATGTATAGTACCATGTCATCTGCAAACAGTGACAACTTTACTTCTTCTTTTCCGATTTGGATTCCTTTTATTTCTTTTTGTTCTCTGATTGCTGTGGCTAAAACTTCCAAAACTATGTGGAATAATAGTGGTGAGAGTGGACAACCTTTTCTTGTTCCTGATCTTAGAGTAAATGGTTTCAGTTTTTCAGCATTGAGATCAATGTTTGCTGTTGGTTTGTCATATTTATTATGTTGAGGTAAGTTCCCTCTATGCTTACTTTCTGGAGGGTTTTTATTGTAAATGCTTGTTGAATTTTGTCAAAAGCTGTCTCTGCATCTATTGAGATGATCATATGGTTTTTCTCTCTCAATTTGTTAATATGGTTTATCACCTTGATTGATTTGCGTATGTTTAAGAATCCTTGCATCCCTGGGATAAACCCCACTTAATCATGGTGTATGATCCTTTTAATGTGCTGTTGGATTCTGTTTGCTAGTATTTTGTTGAAGATTTTTACATCCATGTTCATCAGTGATATTGGCCTGTAGTTTTCTTTCCTTGTGACATCTTTGTCTGGTTTTGGTATCAGGGTGATGGTGGCCTTGTAGAATGAGTTCGGGAATGTTCCTCCCTCTGCTGTATTTTGTAAGAATTTGAGAAGGAAAGGTGTTAGCTCTTCTGTAAGAGTTTGATAGAACTCACCTGTGAAGCCATCTGGTCCCAGACTTCTGTTTTTTGGAAGGTTTTAAATCACACTTTCAATTTCAGTGCTTGTGATAAAATGATTACCCAATACTCCTTTGAAGAGGAAATGGCAGGACCCATTAGATAAGTTTTAGCATTTGGAATGAAGCTGGAGATTATCAGAAATGTGTAAAATAGGCCAAAATAAGTTGAAGAATGCCTTTCCTAAATAGTATAGATCTTCTTCCTAAAGATGATCCAAGTTCCTATTATCTAAATTTCCGATTGTAATGTATATACTTTTAAGTATACAACAAAGATCTCAGCTGATTCAAACTAGAATCTCTGGTAACAGCTGTACTAGGTTTGCTGGGGAAGGTATAAGTGCCTGCGGTTTGTCTAGTAAGCCTAGACCATGATTCTCAACTTGAGAGCTTTTGCTCCCCAGGGGACATTTGATAAAAATATCTGGACCATTTTCAGATGTCAAAACTGGGGATGGAGGGTGCTACTTACATCTAGTGAGTAGAAGAAGGGATGCTGCTAAATATCCAGCAGTGCACCAGGACAGCCCCTTACAATGAAGAATTATCCAGTTCAAAAAGTGAATAGTGTAGAGATTGAGAAACCCTGGTCCAGACCCAAACTTAATACTGAAACTAATGAGAAATAGGTATAAAATAGACAATTATAAAGGATGTTTTTCAAGAATGGGATACAACTATCACCATAATGAAAATGTAGAGTCTACAGAAAAGACAGTTCCTATCAATATTGCACATGTGCACACGTGTTGGCTCCGTATCTTAATTCATAGTGTTCTAGCACATATCAGTGCTTCTGCAAAAACTTTGGTAGTAGTGATACTTCTGATTTTCAGGCAAAAGGTGAGCTTTTTCCCATGCAGAGCGCAGGCTCTGGACGCGCAGGCTCAGCAGCCATGGCTCACGGGCCCAGCTGCTCCGTGGCATGTGGGATCTTCCCAGACCGGGGCACGAACCCGTGCCTCCTGCATCGGCAGGCAGACTCTCAACCACTGCGCCACCAGGGGAAGCCCGAAAGGTGAGCTTTTGATGCAGGAAAAGAAACATTTTATTCTATGTGAATATCTCATTGTTCTTCTGAAGCATCAGAATGTGACTAAAATGGGCGTTTCAATCTTTACATCTTGGGCAGTTGACTTTGGCTTGGACTAATAGCCGAACTTTTACATTCTTGATATGTTTGGGAGTGAAAAATTACAAACATGTAGTTAGAGAATGATTTAAATAGATAGAAGACTATTAGCATCACTTTGAAAATTTTCAGAAGGAAAATTATTTCCACTTTTGAAAACATAGTCAATAAAATGGATTCTACTGAAAAATGCATTATTTGCATGATTTAATAGAGAATTTTGGCCCCGGGATGAAGTTGGTGTTTCCTGAAAATGTACTTGCTTATTACTTACGGATGTGAGAGGCTAAATTTCTAGCTGTTATTGACTCTACAGCAGAGGCGAGGATAATTGATATTCTTCATGCAGTGGGAAAAGAATACAATTGCCATTGTCTATGAGTTACTAAAATAAGAAGGTCTGAATTAAAGGTCTGTTGGCAGCAGAACTGTTCTTCTTTGGCCTTCATGCATCTCAATCAGTCTATTTCTTTTGTGTTGAAAATTCGTTAAGGCCTCCATCAGCATTCCAAGAAGTCTCTGCATTTTTGTAGAAACTCTCAGGAATTAGACATTATGTGTGAAAATATTTTATTCTAGAGATGAAAAAACTGATCAAGAGATGACTAGTATATTTGACAGTAAGCAATGTTGGCTTAATTTAACATTTATGTACTTCCATCAGAATGAAAAATAGTCTATGTGGCATTCAGAACATTTAAAAAATGTACTAGGAACCCACTCTCAAGACTTCAATACACTCGCTGACCTTACCTGCCACGGATTACGGATCTGTGCCTTTTTGGCACAGTAATAACCCTGTTTTCTGTAATCTTTGTGTTCCCGGACCACCTGCAAAACATGAATGCTATGATTATGCACTGTGTTCCAGCTCATCCCTCATCTCTGATGAAATGCAGTGAGTGTGGAAGATGGCACCTCTGTACTATGGCAGGGAGGTCCCTGAGCTCGTGAGAGAATAGTGAGCTTCCATGAAGGATGCCCTAGGACAATGGTAGCAGTCAGTTCTCTTTCTATGTACTCCCTTCATACATTAAGACACTTATTATATAGGCATTCCTTTTAACATGCTACAGGTAAGTTGCAAATGTTATTCTTATGAATTGAGGCTTAGGAAAGTGAATTTTTGAATTATGACCCAATGTCTAGCTTCCCTTTGATTGAAGTAAGTCAGCCTGTTTAAACAATTTGAGAGTAGTGGTACCTGAAGCAGGAAAGGGATTGAGTATCTTTAATTTACATTTTGGTGGCCCTTTAAAGTCACAACTCAGAAGCCCAAACCTAAACTCAAGACATAACTCACCAATATATCCATCATTTGCATTTCCCTTGATATTTTTCTTCCTATATAGAAAGCTCAGTGGGAAGTGGTCACACATCTGAGTATCGGATATTTGAGAATTTAACCCCCTTAGAAAATAATATTGTATCTCTAGAATTGTAATGATACAATTGATGATAGAATTGTTGCTATAGTAACCCCTAGCCACAAGTGGCTATTTAAATTTAAATTAATTAAAATTAAGCAAAATAGAAGATCACTTTCTCAGTAGCAATAGCCACATTTCAAAGGTTTTAATAGCCACATGTGACTAGTGGCTATTGTATGGGACAGGGCAATTGTAGAATATTTTTCTCATTGCAGAAATTTCTATTGGACAGTGTTGATGATTTAGAACAGGCAACTGTTGGCAAAAGTCACTGGAATGTAGATATTCAGAAAAGGTCTCCTTTCATTATTTGAGTGAGTTTCTGAAGTTTAGTGGAAGTCTATCAATAGGATGTTGTGATATATTTTTTTTAGAAAGGAGCCAAATGTGATGGTTAATTTTATGTGTCCACTTGACTGGGCCACAAGGTCACCAGACATTTGACCAAACATTAGTCTGGGTGTGTCTGTGAGGGTGTCTCTGAATGAGATTAACATTTGAATCCATAGACTGAGCAGATTGCCCTCCCTAGTGAGGGTATATATTATCCCCTTAGCAGATATACGGTTTGCAAATATTTTCTCCCATACCTTAGGGTGCCTTTTCATTTTGCTGATGGTTTCCTTTGCTGTGTAGAACTTTTTAGTCTGATGTACTCCCACTTGTTTATTTTTGTTTTTTTGCCTTTGTTTTTGTGGTCAAATCTAAAAATCATCACCACTGAACCAATGAAAAGTCTGAATAGAACAAAAAGGCTGAGTAAGAGGGAACTCCTCCTGCATGACCACTTGAGCTGGGACATTGATCTTTTCCATCCTTGAAACTTCAGCTCTTTTTGGGTCTTGAGCCTTTTGGCTTTATAACTGGAACTTACTCCATCAGCTTTCCAAGTTCTCAGGCCTTCAAATTTGAACTAGAACTACACAGTGGCTCTCTTGGGTCTCCTGATTGCAGATCTTGGGACATCTCAGCCTCCATAATTTTGTGAACCAATTATTTATAATAAATCCCTTTATAGCACCTAGCACAGTATCAGGCAAATAGGTGTACTGCTTGGTAATATTATAGATCTATTACATATATAAATGTATCTTTATAATTATTTACACATTTTCTCTAGAGAACATTGACTAATGCACCAAGAAAGAAAGGGAAAAAGGTTTTGGTAAATGATTGAAAGGTAAAATTTGTCCCTTGGGTTTTTTGTCTTTTGTATCTTGACTTTGAAGATACAGCAGGGAATTGATCCAGTAACGGAGGCAAGTGTTTATCTGCGAAGCAGGGAAAAGTGAAAGGGGCAAAGATGCCAGAAGGGACCATATAGTGCAAATATGCAAGGGAAGGAAGATATGAGAGCTATATAATAAATTAAGAGTTTGGTAACAACAAAATTACCAAATAGAAAAATAAAATTACAAAACTGAAAATCATAATTCAAGGTGAATCTTAGGCATTTAAAAATATGATTGATTATTCTTAAGATGCCTGCCTAGTGACTTAGTGTTTGAAGAATCCCATTACACTGGTTAGACTAAAAGTGGCTGTACCTGAGTCTTCATAAGGAATGGTTTCCGTACTCTTGGGCCTGAGCAGTAGATCAGTGATGGAGGATTTGAAGCTCCCATTTAGCCTGCACCTTATTCTTTATTGCAACTTAGCAGCATATAAAAGACAATTGACTCATCAGAATGTGCAAACAAATAAGCAAACACTCATTCTTTTTCATGAGCTAAGAAATAAATGAGTGGTATTAATTATCTGGCTAAAATAAATTATAATGAATGCAAACTCATTACTGTTGAAATCGATGCATGCATGGCAGAAGGTACATTTATTGAAGTCAACATGTTTAATTACATTTGGAGTAATAAAGAGACTAAGCATGAAGTCCAATGTCTCTTGAGCCTAGGCATTAATTTTAATCTAATTTCCTTTTCCTTGATGTTGAGAAAATGAAAAAACAAATAAAATTAAGAGACCAACCTTCACTTCATTAGCTTTGTTAACAGGGGATTATAAGCTGCTTATACCATGTGTATTCCACATTGTGATTCAAGGAAAGTCACTTGATTTAAAAGCCAGTAATATTATTATAAGAATAAAGGTAGCCATATGGCTGTTCTCATTCTACAAAAGTGCAGGAGACATACATAATGCTAAAGAGTCACAGTGACAAGGACAGAAGATACATGGAATTTTGACAGTGTGGAAGGAAAGCGTCTTAGCTCGGGCGGCTGTAACAGGATACCATAGACTGGGTAGCTTAAATAATATTTATTTCTCACAGCTGTGGAGACCAACATCCAAGGTCAAAGTACCGTACATTTGGTTCCTGGTGAAGACCCATTTCCTGGCATGTAGACAGCTGCCTTCTTGCTAGGTGCTTTTATGATCTTTCCTGGGTGCCTGCACATGGAGAGACAGAGAGACAAAGAGATAGAAATAAAGATAGAGACAGAGATAGATATTCCTCTTCTTATAAGGATACTAATCCCATCATGGGGCTTCACCTTCAGGACCTCATTTAAACCTAATTATCTCCCAAAGGCCCTATCTCCAAATACCATCATGTTGGAGGTTAGGGCTTCAACATATGAATTTTGGGGTGACATAAACATTCAGTCCATAACAGAGAGTCTATTCCTATGACATATAAGCTAGATGACTCTGGCTGGAATTGAGAAGGAGAAAACAGCATGATCAGATAATCAGCCTGCTAACTGTTCTTGTCATACTGCTTGGCAGTTAAGAGATTCAGGCTCTGATTCAGATGAGAACACAGATTCAGAAGACCCTTGCACAATATGATTTGAACTGCGAGGGTCCATTTATATGCACTTCTTGTCCCCACTCAATGCATACTATAGTACTACACGATCCGAGGGTGGTTGAAACCACGGACGTGGAACCTCAGATACAGGGGTCTGACTGCAAAGTTATAAAGGGAGATTTTCGACTGTTCAGGGGTTTGGTGCCCCTAACACCTACATTGTTCAAGAGTCAACTATTGATTTAGAAGAACTCACCTCACACTGCTTAGAAGATACAAGACTACAGTATCTCTATGAATCACTGTATTTGATCAGCATTCCCATACAGCTTCCTCCTTGGATACAGAAATATTTAGCTCCAGAGAGAATATAATTCCTGTTGCTTTCCACTGGAAGAAATATTCAACTTTTAAAAATTGTGTTATCCATCATAGCTCTCTCACTATGGTAATCACAGGGCTAGGGAAAGGGTGGTACTAGTACGCATTTCAGTATGTTATCTCATTTTTAATATTTCCAGTTGATGAAATAACAATGGATAGATAAGCATTCAGAAAACAATGGAATGCAGCCTCTAATGGAGCAATAGCAAAATGTTACATTGAAAAATATCAAAAGTAAAGCTAAAACTAGTAGGCTATCCTATGCCAATACACCAGAAGGAGGCCTTTGTAAAGTCCTAGAGGAAATCTAACTGAGCCAAGGTGCTTTGCTGTAAGCTCATTTTGTCCCAATAGGTGCTGTCAAAAAGTAAGAAAAGACCGATCCTTTTTCATATGTAAAATGAAGACATTGGACAATACATTCCCCATGGTCTGATATTATATGTATTAAGGAGAAGCAATTAACATGTTGGGTAATTAACTAGGGGATTTTCTGCTCCATCTGCCTTTATATTGATTATTATATGACTTCCTGCAAAGTTAGTAGTTTCCTGGTAGTTTTATAACAGAGGTCTAAAGACATTTAAGTGGAGCTCAGGTAAGATCTGTTCCAGTTGTATTAGTCCAATGGTTCTCAACTGGAGACAATTTACCCCCCGGGGACCCCAATCCTCAGAGACATTTGATGATGTCCGTAGACATTGCTGGAACCATATGACAGTATGTTGCCCACCTCATGCCCCATCAATCTCAAGTACTTTTATAGGTATTTCCTAAAAACAAGGACTTTATCTTATATAGCCACACTGCAATGATCAAGATCAGGAAATTACCATTGTACATTACAACTCTAGTTCACAGACCCCATGCAAATGTGGCCAGTTGACCAGTACTGTCCTATGTAGCAAAAGGATCCAGGTCAGAATCACCTGTTGCATTTAATTGTCATGTCTCTTTAGTCCCCTTCAGTCTAAGGCAGTCTGTCAGTCTTTTCTCGATTTTATAACTTGGCACTTTTGAAGATTACAGGCTGGTTTACTTTTTAGGGGGTCTCTCAATCTGGGTTTGTTTGACGTTTCTTTATGATGAGATTAGAATCATGTGTCTTTGGCAGGAATATCATAGAAATGGTGCTGTATTCACTTTCCTGGCATCTTTTCAGGTAGTGCCTGGTTTCCATTTGTCCCATCACTGATGATGTTTGCTTTGACCCCTTGATAAAGGTGATACCCTCACAGTTACTCACCATAAAACAGGGGTCCCCAACCCCCGAGCCACAGTCTGGTACTGGTCTGTGGCCTGTTAGGAACCAGGCCGCACAGCAGGAGGTAAGCGTCAGGTGAGCGAATGAAGCTTCATCTGTATTTACAGCCACTCCCCATCGCTCGAGTTACTGCCTGAGCTCCTCCTCCTGACAGATCAGTGGCAGCATTAGATTCTCATAGGAACCTACTATGAACTGCGCATGTGAGAGATCTAGGTTGCATGCTCCTCATGAGCATCTAATGCTGGATGATCTGAGGTGGAGCTGAGGTGGTGATGCTAGTGCTGGGGAGAGGCTGCAAATACAGCTGATCATTAGCATAGACGTGACTGCACAGAGACCATATAAATCAATTGCTTGCAGACGCATATCAAAATCGCATCAGCGAGTGACAAGTGAAAACAAGCTCACAGCTCCCACTGATTTGGCATTATGATGAGTTGTATAATTATTTCATTATATATTACAATGTAATAATATTAGAAATAAAGTGCACAATAAATGTAATGTGTTTGAACATCCCCAAACCACACCCCCGCCCACACCCCCACCCCCACCCCAGCCCCGGTTCATGGAAAAATTGTCTTCCATGAAACCGGTCCTTGGTGCCAAAAAGGTTGGGGACCACTGGTATAAAATATTTTGTGGGGAAGTACTTTGAAACTGTAGATATCTCATTGTCAAACTTTCAATTTATTCCTTTAAATATATGTGGAACTAATAGAATCTTATTTTACATTATAATCCCTTATTATCATTATTTATTTGTATGCTCAACTCATCCCTGATTGGTCAGTGGGCACCCAGTCAAGTTGTCTTTTGTATTCTTTTGACATATCCATGTTCTTCTTTGAGCCCTTCCTTATTTTCTGGCACAAGGTGTTCTAGCCTTCTTTGGACTGAATTATGTCTCCCCAGAATTCATATGTTGAAGTCCTAGCTCTCATTGTGTTGGTAGTTGGAGGTGGGGTCTTGGAGAGATAATTAATTTTAAATGAGGTCATGAGGGTGGGGTCCTCATGATGGGATTAGTGGCTTTATGATAAAAGACCAGAGAGCTCTCCCTCTCTCTCTCTTTCTGCCATGTGAAGACATTGCAAAAAAGATAGCTGTCTGCAAGCCAGAAAGAGAGCTCTGACCAGGATCTGAAACTGAATTGCCTGGCACTCAGATCAAGGGACTTTCCAGCCTCTGGAACTGTGAGAAATAAAATTACTCTGTTTAAGCCACCCAGCCTAAGGCATTTTTTATGGCAGCCTGAAGGGGCTAAGCTAAGACACAGGCCCATGATGTGTGTTTCCCTGTCCCAGATCTGGAACCCAGTGGCTATCCCTTTGCTTGTTCAGAACTCTGGACAAGAATAGTACTCTTATTGTTTCCCTGAAATTCACTTCCTGCCTTGGGCTTTTTGCCCCAAACTTGAAAATCCATCTCATTCCCACAGGGTTCTAACTTCTGTCCTCCAAATTAATATGAACAGAAATCCACATGAACCTAGTTAAAAACTTGTAATGCTCTAACAATGTGCTTACTTTTCCATGTCAATTTTTACCCTCACAAAACCTCTCTTGGGGCTCCACGTTGGAACTATGAGTTTTGACTGGAGTTCTGGGTAGTGCACTTGTGTGGCCAGCTGTCAGGTATGGGAGCCTCGGAGCAGATGGCTCCCCAGCCTCAAATTGCACTGTGGGGCTGAGTAGACCATCTGGGTGTGGGGCTGGCCTTGGCTTTTGCCACTGAAAGAGAACAAAAAGGCAGGCTTAGGAACCCAGGTACTGTGCCAACTGAATTAAAAAGCATCTGAGTCTAGGTTCTCCTTTGCTTACTGCTGTTTGCAGTTAGATATTTCATTTGGACTCCAGTGTGAAATACCCTTGAGATGGTGGGAAGATGTTGAGTATCATTTTCTGCTTCGGTTTCTTCTGAATTTCTTCTTCATCAGCCTTGTCACTTGCTCTAATACAGATTATGTTAAATATAGTAGAAACACTTTTATTTTTATTTATTTTATTTTTTTATTATTTATTTATTTATTTATTTATTTTATTTTTTGCTTTATAACAAATTTAATCAGTTATACATATACATATGTTCCCGTATCCCCTCCCTTTTGCGTCTCCCTCCCACCCTCCCTATCCCACCCCTCCAGGCAGTCACAAAGCACCGAGCTGATCTCCCTGTGCTATGCGGCTGCTTCCCACTAGCTATCTACCTTACGTTTGGTAGTGTATATATGTCCATGCCGCTCTTTCACTTTGTCACAGCTTACCCTTCCCCCTCCCCATATCCTCAAGTCCATTCTCTAGTAGGTCTGTGTCTTTATTCCTGTCTTACCCCGATGTTCTTCATGACATTTTTTTTCTTAAATTCCATATATATGTGTCAGCATACAGTATTTGTTTTTCTCTTTATGACTTACTTCACTCTGTATGACAGACTCTAGGTCCATCCACCTCATTACAAATAGCTCAATTTCATTTCTTTTTATGGCTGAGTAATATTCCATTGTATATATGTGCCACATCTTCTTTATCCATTCATCCGATGATGGACACTTAGGTTGTTTCCATCTCCGGGCTATTGTGAATAGGGCTGTTATGAACATTTTGGTACATGTCTCTTTTTTTTTTTTTTTTCTTTTTGCGGTATGCGGGCCTCTCACTGCTGTGGCCTCTCCCGTCGCGGAGCACAGGCTCCGGACGCGCAGGCCCAGCGGCCATGGCTCACGGGCCCAGCCGCTCCGCGGCATATGGGATCCTCCCAGACCGGGGCACGAACCCATATCCCCTGCATCGGCAGGCGGACTCTCAACCACTGCGCCACCAGGGAGGCCCTCTCTTTTTGAATTATGGTTTTCTCAGGGTATATGCCCAGTAGTGGGATTGCTGGGTCATATGGTAGTTCTATTTGTAGTTTTTTAAGGAACCTCCATACCGTTCTCCATAGTGGCTGTACCAATTCACATTCCCACCAGCAGTGCAAGAGTGTTCCCTTTTTTCCACACCCTCTCCAGCATTTATTGTTTCTAGATTTTTTGGTGATGGCCATTCTGACCGGTGTGAGATGATATCTCATTGTAGTTTTGATTTGCATTTCTCTAATGAGTAAAGATGTTGAGCATCCTTTCATGTGTTTGTTGGCAGTCTGTATATCTTCTGTGGAGAAATGTCTATTTAGGTCTTCTGTCCATTTTTGGATTGGGTTGTTTGTTTTTTTGTTATTGAGCTGCATGAGCTGCTTATAAATTTTGGAGATTAATCCTTTCTCAGTTGCTTCATTGGCAAATATTTTCTCCCATTCTGAGGGTTGTCTTTTGGTCTTGTTTATGGTTTCCTTTGCTGTGCAAAAGCTTTTAAGTTTCATTAGGTCCCATGTGTTTATTTTTGTCTTTATTTCCATTTCTCTAGGAGGTGGGTCAAAAAGGATCTTGCTGTGATTTATGTCATAGAGTGTTCTGCCTATGTTTTCCTCTAAGAGTTTGATAGTGTCTGGCCTTACATTTAGGTCTTTAATCCATTTTGAGCTTATTTTTGTGTATGGTGTTAGCGAGTGATCTAATCTCATACTTTTACATGTCCCTATCCAGTTTTCCCAGCACCACTTATTGAAGAGACTGTCCTTTCTCCACTGTACATTCCTGCCTCCTTTATCAAAGATAAGGTGACCATATGTCTGTGGGTTTATCTCTGGGCTTTCTATCCTGTTCCATTGATCTATCTTTCTGTTTTTGTGCCAGTACCACACTGTCTTGATTACTGTAGCTTTGTAGTATAGTCTGAAGTCAGGGAGCCTGATTCCTCCAGCTCCATTTTTCGTTCTCAAGATTGCTTTGGCTATTCGGTGTCTTTTGTGTTTCCATACAAATTGTGAAATTTTTTGCTCTAGTTCTGTGAAAAATGCCAGTGGTAGTTTGATAGGGATTGCATTGAATCTGTAGATTGCTTTGGGTAGTAAAGTCATTTTCACAATGTTGATTCTTCCAATCCAAGAACATGGTACATCTCTCCATCTATTTGTATCATCTGTAATTTCTTTCATCAGTGTCTTATAATTTTCTGCATACAGGTCTTTTGTCTCCTTAGGTAGGTTTATTCCTAGATATTTTATTCTTTTTGTTGCAAGGGTAAATGGGAGTGTTTCCTTGATTTCACTTTCAGATTTTTCATCATTAGTATATAGGAATGCCAGAGATTTCTGTGCATTAATTTTGTATCCTGCAACTTTACCAAATTCATTGATTAGCTCTAGTAGTTTTCTGGTAGCATCTTTAGGATTCTCTATGTATAGTATCATGTCATCTGCAAACAGTGACAACTTTACTTCTTCTTTTCCGATTTGGATTCTTTTATTTCCTTTTCTTCTCTGATTGCTGTGGCTAAAACTTCCAAAACTATGTTGAATAAGAGTGGTGAGAGTGGGCAACCTTGTCTTGTTCCTGATCTTAGTGGAAATGGTTTCAGTTTTTCACCATTGAGGACGATGCTGGCTGTGGGTTTGTCATATATGGCCTTTATTATGTTGAGGAAAGTTCCCTTTATGCCTACTTTCTGCAGGGTTTTTATCATAAATGGGTGTTGAATTTTGTCGAAAGCTTTCTCTGCATCTATTGAGATGATCATATGGTTTTTCTCTTTCAATTTGTTAATATGGTGTATCACGTTGTTTGATTTGCGTATATTGAAGAATCCTTGCATTCCTGGAATAAACCCCACTTGATCATGGTGTATAATCCTTTTAATGTGCTGTTGGATTCTGTTTGCTAGTATTTTGTTGAGGATTTTTGCATCTATGTTCATCAGTGATATTGGCCTGTAGTTTTCTTTCTTTGTGACATCCTTGTCTGGTTTTGGTATCAAGGTGATGGTGGCCTCGTAGAATGAGTTTGGGAGTGTTCCTCCCTCTGTTATATTTTGGAAGAGTTTGAGAAGGATAGGTGTTAGCTCTTCTCTAAATGCTTGATAGAATTCACCTGTGAAGCCATCTGGTCCTGGGCTTTTGTTTGTTGGAAGATTTTTTATCACAGTTTCAATTTCAGTGCTTGTGATTGGTCTGTTCATATTTTCTATTTCTTCCTGATTCAGTCTTGGCAGGTTGTGCATTTCTAAGAATTTGTCCATTTCTTCCAGGTTGTCCATTTTATTGGCATAGAGTTGCTTATAGTAATCTCTCATGATCTTTTGTATTTCTGCAGTGTCAGTTGTTACTTCTCCTTTTTCATTTCTAATTCTATTGATTTGAGTCTTCTCCCTTTTTTTCTTGATGAGTCTGGCTAATGGTTTATCAATTTTGTTTATCTCCTCAAAGAACCAGCTTTTAGTTTTATTGATCTTTGCTATCGTTTCCTTCTTTTCTTTTTCATTTATTTCTGATCTGATCTTTATGATTTCTTTCCTTCTGCTAACTTTGGGATGTTTTTGTTCTTCTTTCTCTAATTCCTTTAGGTGCAAGGTTAGGTTGTTTATTCGAGTTGTTTCCTGTTTCTTAAGGTGGGATTGTATTGCTATAAATTTCCCTCTTAGAACTGTTTTTGCTGCATCCCATAGGTTTTGGGTCGTCGTGTCTCCATTGTCATTTGTTTCTAGGTATTTTTTAATTTCCTCTTTGATTTCTTCAGTGATCAGTTTGTTATTAAGTAGTGTATTGTTTAGCCTCCATGTGTTTGTATGTTTTACAGCTCTTTTCCTGTAATTGATATCTAGTCTCATAGCATTGTGATCGGAAAAGATACTTGATACAATTTCAATTTTCTTAAATGTACCAAGGCTTGATTTGTGGCCCAAGATATGATCTATCCTGGAGAATGTTCCATGAGCACTTGAGAAAAATGTGTATTCTGTTGTTTTTGGATGGAATGTCCTATAAATATCAATTAAGTCCATCTTGTTTCATGTATCATTTAAAGCTTGTGTTTCCTTATTTATTTTCATTTTGGATGATCTGTCCATTGGTGAAAGTGGGGTGTTAAAGTCCGCTACTATGAGTGTGTTACTGTCGATTTCTCCTTTTATGGCTGTTAGTATTTGCCTTATGTATTGAGGTGCTCCTATGTTGGGTGCATAAATATTTACAATTGTTATATCTTCTTCTTGGATCGATCCCTTGATCATTATGTAGTGTCCTTCTTTGTCTCTTCTAGTAGTCTTTATTTTAAAGTCTATTTTGTCTGATATGAGAATTGCTACTCCAGCTTTCTTTTGGTTTCCATTTGCATGGAATATCTTTTTCCATCCCCTTACTTTCAGTCTGTGTGTGTCTCTAGGTCTGAAGTGGGTCTCTTGTAGACAGCATATATATGGGTCTTGTTTTTGTATTCATTCAGCCAATCTGTGTCTTTTGGTGGGAGCATTTAGTCCATTTACATTTAAGGTAATTATCGTTATGTATGTTCCTATTCCCATTTTCTTAATTGTTTTGGGTTCGTTATTGTAGTTCTTTTCCTTCTGTTGTGTTTCTTGCCTAGAGAAGTTCCTTTAGCATTTGTTGTAAAGCTGGTTTGGTGGTGCTGAACTCTCTCAGCTTTTGCTTGTCTGTAAACGTTTTAATTTCTCCATCAAATCTGAATGAGATCCTTGCTGGGTAGAGTAATCTTGGTTGCAGGTTTTTCTCCTTCATCACTTTAATTATGTCCTGCCACTCCCTTCTGGCTTGTAGAGTTTCTGCTGAGAGATCAGCTGTTATCCTGATGGGGATTCCCTTGTGTGTTATTTGTTGTTTTTGCCTTGCTGCTTTTAATATGATTTCTTTGTGTTTAATTTTTGACAGTTTGATTAATATGTGTCTTGGCGTATTTCTCCTTGGATTTATTCTGTATGGGACTCTCTGTGCCTCTTGGACTTGATTAACTATTTCCTTTCCCATATTTGGGAAGTTTTCGACTATAATCTCTTCAAATATTTTCTCAGTCCCTTTCTTTTTCTCTTCTTCTTCTGGAACCCCTATAATTCGAATGTTGGTGCGTTTAATGTTGTCCCAGGGGTCTCTGATACTGTCCTCTGTTCTTTTCATCCTTTTTTCTTTATTTTGCTCTGCAGCAGTTATTTCCACTATTTTATCTTTCACCTCACTTATCCGTTCTTCTGCCTCAGTTATTCTGCTATTGACCCCATCTAGAGTATTTTTCATTTCATTTATTGTGTTTTTAATCGATGCTTGATTCATCTTCAGTTCTTCTAGGTCCTTGTTAACTGTTTCTTGCATTTTGTCTATTCTATTTCCAAGATTTTGGATCTGGGAAATAGAATCTTGGATCATCTTTACCATCATTATTCTGAATTCTTTTTCAGGTAGACTGCCTATTACCTCTTCATTTGTTAGGTCTGGTGGGTTTTTATCTTGCTCCTTCTCCTGCTGTGTGTTTTTCTGTCTTCTCATTTTGCTTATGTTACTGTGTTTGGTGTCTCCTTTTTGCAGGCTGCAGGTTCGTAGTTCCCGTTGTTTTTGGTGTCTGTCCCCAGTGGCTAAGGTTGGTTTAGTGGGTTGTGTAGGCTTCCTGGTGGAGGGGACTAGTGCCTGTGTTCTGGTGGATGAGGCTGGATCTTGTCTTTCTGGTGGGCAGGTCCACGTCTGGTGGTATGTTTTGGGGTGTCTGCGGACTTTTTATGATTTTAGGCCACCTCTCTGCTAATGGGTGGCGTTGTGTTCCTGTCTTGCTAGCTGTTTGGCATAGGGTGTCCAGCAGTGTAGCTTGCTGGTCGTTGAGTGAAGCTGGGTGCTGGTGTTGAGATGGAGATCTCTGGAAGATTTTCGCCGTTTGGTATTATGTGGAGCTGGGAGGTCTCCTGTGGACCAGTGTCCTGAAGTTGGCTCTCCCACCTCAGAGGCACAGCACTGACTCCTGGCTCCTCAATTTGGGATGATTTGTTGTCTATTCATGTATTCCACAGATGCAGGGTACATCAAGTTGATTGTGGAGCTTTAATCCGCTGCTTCTGAGGCTGCTGGGAGAGGTTTCCCTTTCTCTTCTTTGTTCTCACAGCTCCTGGGTCTCAGCTTTGGATTGGGCCCCGCCTCTGTGTGTAGGTCGCCGGAGGGCGTCTGTTCTTCGCTCAGACAGGACAGGGTTAAATGAGCAGCCTCTTCGGGGACTCTGGCTCACTCAGGCCGGGCGGGAGGGAGGGGCACGGAGTGCGGGGCGATCCTGCAGCGGCAGAGGTCGGCGTGACGTTGCACCAGCCCGAGGTGCGCCGTGCGTTCTCCCAGGGAATCCGCCCCTGGATCCCGGGACCCCCGCAGTGGCGGGGTACACGGGCTCCCGGAAGGGCGGTGTGGACAGTGACCTGCGCTCGCACACAGGCTTCATGGCGGCGGCAGCAGCAGCCCCAGCGTCCCACGCCCGTCTCTGGGCTCCGCGCTTTCAGTCGTGACTCGCGCCCGTCTGTGGAGCCCCTTTAAGCAGCGCTCTTAATCCCCTCTCCTCGCGCACCAGGAAACCAAGAGGGAAAAAAAAGTCTCTTGCCTCTTCGGCAGCTCCAGAGTTTTCCCGGACTCCCTGCCGGCTAGCTGTGGCACATTAGCCCCCTTCAGGCTGAGTTCTCGCCGCCAGCCCCAGTCCTCTCCCTGCGCTCTGACCGAAGCCCGAGCCTCAGCTTCCAGCGCCGCCTGCACCGGCGGGTGAGCAGACAAGCCTCTCGGGCTGGTGAGTGCCGTTCGGCACTTATCCTCTGTGCGGGAATCTCTCCACTTTGCCCTACCCAGGTATGTGGGGAGTTTCTTGCCTTTTGGGAGGTCTGGGGTCTTCTGCCAGCGTTCAGTAGGTGTTCTGTAGGAGTTGTTCCACGTGTAGCTGTTTTTCTGGTGTATCCGTGGGGAGGAAGGTGATCTCCGCGTCTTACTCTTCCGCCATCTTACCCGGAAGTCCAGAGACACTTTTAGACAGGAAGAGGGATGTCAAAAACTGTGAGTAAATTTACCAGTTAAGGATTTACTGCCCTTCATAGTATATATGTATATTTTCTTTGTTGTACCTTACATAAATATATATATATATATTTCAATATGCTTCAAGAAATCAGGGACAACCACATGAAAGTTTTTTGACCCTGGAGCTTTTAACACAAACAATCACTCTAAGCAATCTCCAAATTCACTGGAGAATTCCTTTGTAAAATGAATTTGTTATAGTCAAATGGAAATCGCACTAAAGACCATTTTACCTGGCAGGATTTATTGTGGGTTGTTCCACAGTGCAACTCGTCTTCACATGGATTTCCTTGCTGACTTAAATCTCAGAATTCAGAGGGGCAGAGGCCATGGCAAAGGGATCCTAAAACAAAATGTGAGATATATTAAGATGAAGGGCCCGAGCCTTCCCTTCCCAAGCCCACCTGAGGCCTCCAGCTTCCCAGCCTGAAGACATGGATTCCTCAAAGTACTTAAAAGATACAAAAATATGTTCCCTGGGACAGGGGTTGGAACAATACTGTAATAATAACTTATGTTTTATTATCAGTATTATAATAGATTCTTTTTCTTCATTTCAGGGGTGGAATTAGGAACTGGTGATGGGAGGTCTGGGTAAGTGGGTTAGTAGATGGGAGGAGAGTAGGAAATCAGTCCCACAGTGTGGTGACCTGCTCAGGTGAAAATATTTATGCCAGGTGCCTGCGTGGGGGACTCTGCATAGGATAAAGTGGGTATCTGTGGAGAAAACAGGGGAAGCAATTGTATTGGGCACAGAGTTAAAAACTTCACAGCCTAGTGGAGAGAAAATCACTTTAACATGGATGCCAAATCAAGTCTGATATTCTCTAGAAGAGCCAAGGATGTGTGCACTTTCCAGGGAGCTCAGCATACACTTTGCTGTTGTGTTGCCTGCAAAGCGCCCTTTGTAATCTCTCTCTATGGCTGTTCAGTTTTATTTGTGTGATGGTGTGGCTACAGTTTAATTAATTTCTATTTATCAGGCATCATACCAACAGATGATATAATCTCATTTAATCCACTTAACGTTCCTAATGAGGTAGGTTTTATCACCCACATATCCCCATTTTATATGTGAAGAATCTGATCTTAGAGGGTGAAATGAAATGATTAGCTCAAATTAGCATAGTAGAGCCAGGATTTGACCCAGGTCTGTGTGATTTCAAAGGCCATAGTTTATTTCATAGAGGTAGTACTCAACAATGCCTCCAACTGTGGCCCTACCCTTTTTTTAAGGTCACAGATCATGGTTATGAAAGAATTTGGCTCTTTAGAAATTCTAGACTCTGACCCTAGCCTTATAATAAGCACTACATTCTAACTAACTGGAACAGCCAGTTGCTTGCTATATCAACTAACTTTTGCTATATAGTAAGCCACCCCAAAACTAGTGGCTTAAAAAAATGATTTAGTTCATGATTCTATGTGTTGGCAATCTGTTTGGGCTTGTTGGGCAGTCCATGTGATCAGGGCCAAGTTTAACTCTTCTTGGCTGGACTCTATCCCATGTCTGGGAGCTCACCTTCAATTATAAGGATGACCTTCCTCCGTGGGCTTGTGATCCCTTCATAGGCTTGCCTGAACTTGTTCACACAGTGGCAGAGGGCTTTGAAGAGCACCAAGGGAAGAGAAGCCTGGATGTGTCAGCACTTTTTAAGTCTCTTTTGTGTCACTTTCACTAATGTCCCATTGGTCAAAGCTAGTCACACAGCCAACCAGAATTTAAAGAATAAAGAAATAGGGCTTCCCTGGTGGCACAGTGGTTGAGAGTCCGCCTACCGATGCAGGGGACACGGGGTCGTGCCCCGATCCAGGAGGATCCCACATGCCGCGGAGAGGCTGGGCCCGTGAGCCATGGCCACTGAGCCTGCGCGTCTGGAGCCTGTGCTCTGCAACGGGAGAGGCCACAACAGTGAGAGGCCTGCGTACTGCAACAAAAAAAAAAAAAAAAAAAAAAAAAGAATAGAGAAATAGACTCTGATATCTAGAAGCATCTGCAGCATCTTTTTGTAAGGGCATCACACTGCAAAGGTGTTACATTACCAAATCATGAGTGCAGGGATGGGAAGAACTTGTGATCATTTTTTAAAAACGTATCATAGTTGCCTAATTCTGTCCACTTATTTTACAAATTTTTGGTACTTCCCATGAAGGAAAATCAGACAAAAATTAGGGACATGTCATAGAAAACATTCATCATTACTGAATATAGACTCACAAATATGAAGCCCTGTGTCTGGTTGGTCAAGTAGTGAAAACTGCTCATCATACTTAAGCAAATGAAAAAAGCTGGACTGCCATAATCATTACTCTTGTTTCTTTACAAACTGACATTTTAATTGTAAGGGGGATTCTAAAAATTGCTTACAAGTCACATATGAATTTTCACAAATGACTCTTATAAAGGCATCCAGAAAACAAAATAACCTTTGTTCCATCCTGCTTTAGAACCCAAGGAAGTCTACTTATTTGAGCTTTGGATTTTCCCCATGAAGACTGAAAAGCAGGTGATTATGTAATTTAGAAAAGCTTCGAGAAGCCAACTTTGTGTGTGTGTGTGTGTGTGGTACACTGGCCTCTCACTGTTGTGGCCTCTCCCATTGTGGAGCACAGGCTCTGGACGCACAGGCTCAGTGGCCATGGCTCACGGGCCCAGCCGCTCCACGGCATGTGGGATCTTCCCAGACCAGGGCATGACCCCGTGTCCCCTGCATCGGCAGGCGGACTCTCAACTACTGCGCCACCAGGGAAGCCCGAGAAGCCAACTTTTTAAAGGAAATAATGAGGAAATGTCCCTTTAGGAAGAAGTTACCATAAAATACCATGGGGTAAACAAATTACAACAACAAGAATAATGTCCTCTATCACATGAAGAAAAAGGGACTTCTATCAGGATTTTGTACCTCTGACATTTGTTGGTTGGTGACATGGCAGAAGTGTTTTCAGTGCAATGGTCCCTTTCTTTCATCGTGTTCTTGATTACTATTGGGTCTGTTTCTCTTCCTCTTGAAAGCACTAAACTATTTCATCTTGACTAGAGAACAGAGGATCCTTTCATATAATAGCCAGAAAAGTTGAAGCAGAAGCTCTCTCATCTCTCTGCTTTGTTATTCTTGGGCAGAAATCATTGCCTGGCAGATAATGAACTCCCTTGCAATTAATCCTTGTCAATAGGAAATACTTTATGATATGAAATAAAAATAAAATTCCATACTGGATGTATAGAAGTTTTGAGGTATGAATGTGTTTCTATGTATATGTCTATGGGAAACCATGAAAAGAGATTACAGATGGTGAACCAAAATTTTTCTTGACCCCCAAATCAGAAATATGCCCCCACAAAGTTCTAAATACATATATTATAACAGTTTCAAACTTGGCTTTTCCAACTGTTTTAATAACTGAGTACGTACATGTTTTCCTCCTATGGCAAAAAACAGGCAAAGAGGTTTAGATTAAGCTTTGGGAATGGTTCTTTTAGAAAACCTTGGCTTTGAAGTGTAAAACTCTTAACTCAAGTAAATTTAGTAGTTTATTGACCTTGGGATGATGATGAATAAAATCTTTGACAGTCTCTTGTGGCTTTTGCGAGTCACATATTATTGGCTGCAGGTCCATTTTCTAAACAGTTTGCCAAAACCAAGTTTCCAGAAGCTAATTTACCAAATTACATTCTCTAAGTGGTAAATTTGCAGTGTGGCCAATTTTTGAATTTAGCGGAATCCATGTTGCTGAGCGCATGCATAACCTCCATTCCTGCTGCCATGGCTGCTTTGTTCACCTGCCCCTTGGACAATAGCAGAGGGGCTGGGGAAGGAAACTAACTGATGTCTGCTGAAAGTGGTCTTCCAGGCCACCTGATTATTGAAATCTTCCCCTGTTGATGTCATCCTTTGGTGAGCATCATATGAGACACAGCTATCTTCACATTCTGTGCTCGTTCATAGAGATCTATCCACATCCCTCTTACCCAGACCTCCTTGATACAAGTTTTCCAATTGTGTTTCTTCCAACCAAACCATTAGCCAGATAGCCCATGGTTTCCTTGCTTCTAGGAAAAATGAATGACCAGGTTCAGTACTCAAAATGCTGCCCACTGGGGGTGGTTTTCTGTTCACCACAGTCCTGCAGAGCTGTCCCAGAATGGGGCTGTAGAGCAGCTACAGCTATCCTCTTTCAGGTGATTGCCTGTACATGGTGCAGGATCATCTATGTATAAACCAAGCCTGTTTTTTTCCTTCAGTCAGGTGGTCATAGGGAACTTCATTTGAGCTATAGATGTGGGTTAAGATAAAGAAGGCAAATAGTAGGAATAGGCGCTATGCAACTTATGCCTTCTGGACCTGCTCTAGCCCAATTTCATCTGTACCACTTCCACTTCATGATGGAGTGCATGCTCAACTTTGTGTCTTGGTCGGTTAGACAACACCCAGTTCACGATTGGCAGTTCAGATCATGTGGTAACTTGGCAGCCCATGGTCATGTGATCAGTCTCCATTAAAGTCCAATCACAAGCTCCAAATTTGTCTCTCAAAAGGAGAATAGTTATATGCAAAAAATGACATGGCTTTGCTTTAATCACTAAAGCTCTGTGCTGTATTTACTTAAAAGAGTCTGCCAAAGGCTCCATATAACATCTTTATCTGGCAGTAACACTTGAAGCATCATCAAATGTGAAATGTTTTACTAATGTGTGTAGAGTGGTCGCTACCTCCTGCTAAGTGGGTCCAATCAGCACAATTTCATCAATGTAATGGACCAGCATGATTCCACTGGAGTGGAAAAGCAATCAAGGTTCCTGCAGACTAAATTATGACAGTGCTAAGAGATCATTTAGTCCTGAGATAGAAGAGTGAAAATACATTGCTGGCTATGCCAGATGAAAACAAACTACTTTGGATGGTCTTCACTAACAGGTATACAAAAAATATATAACATTTGCCAGATCCATAGCTGCATAGCAGGTACCAGGGAATGTGCTGATTTGCTCCAGCAAGGAAACCACATTAGTAACAGCAGCTGCAATTGCTTGATAATGTTTATGATAATCCACTGTCATTGCCTAAGATCCATCTGTCTTCTGCACAGGCCAACTAAGTGAATATGAAATCTTTGCTTAGTGAGCTTACATTAATCAATCCAACCTCATCCATCTTTATATTCCTTCTGCCCTGATCACTCTTAAGACATATTATCAAAAATATTCCTCAAGCTTCTATCAATATAAATTGGAAAAATCATGCAATTTTTTGGTATGTGTTGCATCTCTACATGACTCATACTTGGAATCTCATTCTTTGGGACTTCCTGACATATGAGTCTAGAAGCCAAGAGAAGTAGTGGAAGTAGGTCATGAGGAGGATAAGCACTCCCGTGCAAGACATCTACTGCAGAGGAGATCATTATAGTTTCCTCAGTCAAGGAGAGACTCTCTTAGGCAGGAATGTAAAGGCTACTTCTAATGGCAAAGAAGGCTCCTCAAAACTCAGGGTTTCATGGTTCAAGGTATGCAACTTCATTGCAATCTGCCCATAAGTTTCCATTGCAGTTTTCAGCGTCCCATTCCTTCCCCGTGAATGCCCTAATTTTAACAAAAGAGACCCTATGACATCAGCAATTCAGTTTGTGTTGTAAGTTAGTCATGTACAGATTACACATTGGGTTTCATTTTCAGAAAACTTGGCCCTAGATGAAGATTTTTACAGGGGTTAAGCTCTAGGATATAGGAGTTTCTTTTAGGACAAACATAGAAATTTTAAGTTCTCTTATGTGAACTAGGAATTTAAAGCCCTGAGCTCCTCATTTTCTCTCCTTAAGTTCTTTAGCTCATTCAGAGGCAACCAACCAACTCCCGTTAAACTCCTTATTTTTACTAAAATGTATGGCAGCAAATAACTGGTCATTCAGAGTCTTGCCTTATATAGGTTCATAACTACAGGTATCAGCAGGTGATAATTTGAGTAAATGTTTTGCTGTTGCATACCATAGACTACCAGTGTCCTCTTCAACATTGGAAATAAGGTCATTAATATTTTTAAGTAGAATCAGTTTAGGAAACCAATTCCAGAAAGCCCAGGAAAACCGAGCAAATTCATATAACTCACTCCTAAGATTCTGCTCCTCTGGTACCACTCTTGGCACCCAATTCTGTATCAGTTAGGGTTACATCAAAGAAGCATGTTATATATAAATTTGACTTTACAAAATTGTGGGAGCTAGTTAAGTCGTAGACATAAGATTTTTCTTTTGTCGGGTGCTGGAATTTGAAATCTTCAGGGCAGGCCATAGAAAGAGGCAGTAAGGAGAGATGTCTGTAGAGCATAGAAGAGCCAGGAGAAGCCAGAACCCACAGCAGGAGCTGGAAATTAAGTGGATGACCTGGAACCCATCTCAGTTCTTGTTGTCTCCAGCCATATGATGTGGGTGTCCTGCAGGAGCAGCTGGCATTTTTCATCATGAAGCTTAACACACAGCTGACCGTCAGAGAAGCTGAAGGAATAGTCAGGTGAAAATACACACAGTTGGCAGGCCTGACTGTTTTCCCATGCCAGTGAGGTGAGCCCATAGACAAGCAAAGTGCTTGAGGACAAGCACCCATCCTAACCTTCCAAGCAAAGAAACAAAAGGACTGCTGTTTTAGTTTCACCTTCCTAAGGTCATACAAAAATATTTTCTCTGTGTTTCACCCTTGCTACAAACACATCTGGGAAACAGAGTTCAGCCTGGCCAAGATGACACATTACAAAGTCACCATGTAGACTAAAGAAGAGAACCCATATGATGATCTCAGTAAATGCCAAATAAGTATTTGACAAAATTCAACATTGATTCACTTAAAAAACCCTCATTGGGAATTCCCTGGCATTCCAGTGGTTAGGAGTCGGTGCTTTCACTGCCATGGTCCCGGGTTCAATCCCCTGGTTGGGGAACTAAAATCCCACAAGACGTGCACGTGGTGTGGCAAAAAAAAAACAAAAAAACAAACAAAAAAACCTCATTAAACAAGGAACAGGAGGAAATGACCTCTAGCTGATAAAGGGCATCGTTCACAATTTTCTCTCCCTAAGGAGAAGAGCAAGTCAAGGTTATGTGCTATCACCATTCCTATTCAACATCATACTGGAGGGGTATGGATCAGCACAGGTCTCAGGAAAACCATGAAAGAGGAATAACTTGACTCAACTTCTTTCTACTTGCATATGAAAGTCCCTTCCCTTTCTTTGGGGCCGTTGTCTTGTCCTCTTTTCTTTATCTAATATGTGATAAAAGATCGAAGAACTATTACTTGCTAGCTAATATACCTTAGCTGTTGTACCTTAATTCCTCCCAGAGAATGAGACAAAGGGGTCTTTCAAAGGTCTTTACCTTAAATGTGTAGATATGGACAGATACAGTCTCGTCTCAGGATTTCTAACAGTGATTTTCAAACATTTTAACGTCCATAAAAATAATATGGGGTGCTAATTCAAAACGTTTGGTATATGTTCTAAATTATTCTATACTCTCAAAAGTAAACAATTGCATTTCTTAATAAAATTCTCACAGTCTGATCTCTCACTACTTCTGGTTGCCCATCCCCTCTAAACAATCTGGATCATTGAGATGAAGCTGAATTACAAAAGAGTTTTCTGAGGCATAAGGTCCCACCACTGGTGCCATCCTGTGGCATTTTATTTAGATTAGCAATTTTATAGCCTAGGATTCATGTCTGTTGGCACAGAGGAGTTGGCAAAGCCAAAAACAGATCATCCAGCATTTGAGAAAGAGTAAAAATTCATTCAAGCTCAGTAGATTTTTTCTGTTCTAAGTGATGATTTAGAAAGAAAAAGTGGGTAAGAACGAGTAAAGTGAGTGGAATGAACATAGGACTCAAGATTACTGTGATTCATCCCTTATTATTTTCATTAAAGAAGAAGCTGTATTTTGAGTATCACTCAAAGTCCTCTGAATTCTAAATCTCATAGCAAAAAACCTCCACCCACTCACAGTTGGCAACAGACATACATCAATACAGATTTCTTTAGAGATCACATTGTCTTGGGTGTGTCTCATGCTTGGAAGATGGGCTCAACATTCTAACTGAATGGCAGATGGAGCTTCATGGCAGTCATTAATCATCCAAACAGTGAGAGGTTCCTAAGGAAGGTTACTGCTCGTTGTGAGATAGAAAAGAAATGGTAGAATAGACCAATGAAGCTGCTATGTCTCCATAAAGGACAGACCAAATACTGGGGTCACAAGTAGTTCAGAGTAAGAGGTTGTGAAAGAAATAATTCAATTTATGTTCCTCAATGGTTAGATCCTTTTTAGAGGGGGATGTGTAAAAAATTCATAAACAGAAACCTCAATTAAATAGAGTCTGGGAGACCAGAGGGGGAGCTCTCATGCCCTGTGACAATAGCAGAGCCCAACAGGAAGAAGAAAGGCTCCTATTCTTTCCTGGCAAGGACTCAGCCAATGAAAAGCCATGGACACTTTGCTTACTATAGCCCTCCTAACTTCATTTTCCTCTCTATAAAAGAGTGCTCCTACACTTGCTGTGCAGTAACTTTCATGTGGCTCTCCATGCAGACTCTCTCATGCAGACTCTGAATTGCAATTTTCTGCTGATCCTGAATGAACTCATCTTTGCTAGAAGAATATCTGGCCATCTATTTGTTTCAGGTCAACAGATGTTATCATCTGTCACTTCTGATTGAGGATACATGAATAAGTGGTCAGTGAGGGTAGAGGTTTTGGAACCAATTAGTCCTATTGTTTATGTAGCTGAGCCCAGGGTCATTAAGCTCAGAGCTGGTGTCCTTAGATGGGCTTGGGACTTCCAATCCATCAGTGTGCTGCTCTTCTGTCATAAGGGGTGGCCTTGAGAATCCAGCCCCCTGTCATCCTAGACTAGTGTTTCTGCAAAGGCACCAAAAGAAATTCTTTCATTTTTGGAATGCTCTCAAAGGCCACAGATGGCTGTCACCAAGACTCACACACCACCTGAACCCTCTGAATGAATTGTCTATACATTTTTATACGGAAGTGAGGAAGAGGGTTTGTTCACTGTGTGTACCAGCTCAGAGTTCATGTTAAATCTTATATTTGTGGCAATTAAATTTACTAATGTAGTTCTGTGTTTAGAAAGCTTGTCTGGCATTTCAGGTATGCTGAGAAAGGGGGTAGGGAATATGTCAGTGTTAATATTCCAAGAAACATGTTACTTATGGGGAATTTGGGGAAAAAGAACGTATTGATACTGATAATTCACTAATAGTTTAATCATTATTGTTACCTTGTCCTATCGAGAAAAGTCTGCACCCCAAGCTTTTGTGCCTTACCTTATTTGCGATTTCTTCTAGGCTTCTGAGCACCACTAGAGCAAAGCCAAACAAAAAGAAATCATGTGAGTTAATGCAGCTACAAATTCCTGGTCTCTGATCACAGCTTGGTTTTCAAAGTTGTCAGCCAATCTTTCCATGTGTTTCTATTCCCATTCACCATGTTATCTTTGTCAACTCCTTCTCATTCAGACTAAGGCCTCTGACTACCCTCTATCCTCAGCTATTCTCATCTCATCTCCCAGTAACAGAAAAATTACAGGTAATCAAATCATTACTGTTTTGACCTTCTCTCCTCTCCCACCTCCAACCTATATCTTGATGGGAAAATATTCCTATACCTCTATTCTGGTACTCACATGTACCTCCTGTCTCTAACCTTCTCAGAGGTCTCACTCCACCAGTTATCTCTTCTCTCAGCATTCTCTATGTCACTAATGCTCTTTAGCCTGTAAACACACTCAGTCTCTCCTATTTAAAAATAAATTCCCAACTTTTCAGAAGACATGCAGATGGCCAACAGACATATGAAAATGTGCTCAACATTACTAATCATCAGGGAAATACAAATGAAAACCACAATGAGATATCACCTCACATCTGTCAGAATGGTTGTCATCAAAAAGACAAGAGATAACAAATGCTGTGACGATGTGGAGAAAAGGGAATCCTAGTGCACTATTGGCATGTTTGTAAATTGGTGCAGCCACTATGGAAAGCAGTATAGTAGAGGTTCCTCAAAAAACTAAAAATAGAACTACCATATGATCCAACAATTACACTCCTGGGTATATGTCAGAAGAAAATGAAAACACTAAATAGAAAAGATACATGCACCCCAATGTTCACAGCAGCATTATTTACAATAGTCAAGATATGGAAGCAACCTAAGTGTCCATCAACAGATGAATGGATAAAGAAGAGGTGATATATATATATATATATATATATATATATATATATATATATATATATATATATATATATATATATATATATATATATATATATACACACACACAATGGAATACTACTCAGCCATTAAAAAGAATGAACTAATGAACTAATGCCATTTGCAACAACATGGTGGATGGACCTGGAGGGTATTATGCTTAGTGAAATAAGTCAAACAGAGAAAGACAAATACTCTATGTTATCACTTATATGTGGGATCTAAAAAAGGAAACAAATGAATCAATATAACAAAACAGAAACAGACTCAGAGATAAAGTGGTTAAAGTAGATAAAAAAACTAGTGGTTACCACTGGGGAGAGGGAAGAGGAAAGGAACAAGATAGGGGTGGGAGTTAAGAGGTACAAACTACTATGTATAAAATGAATAAGCTGCAAGCATTTATTGTACAGCACAGAGAATATAGTCAATATTTTATAACTTTAAATAGAATATATTCTATAAAAACATTGAATAACTGTGTTGTAAACCTGAAACCAATATAATATTGTAAATCAACTATACTTTAAAAAAAATTCCATTGTATGGATTCACCACAGCTTGTTTATCCACTCATCTTTTGAGGGACATCTTGGTTGCTTCCAGTTTTGGGCAATTATTAATAAAACTGCTATAAACTAAAAAAAAATAAACTCCTGACTTTTCATCATACTGTAACTACAACTATATCTATTTCTTTACTTTCACAATCCAATTTTTAAAAGAGTGTTCTTAACTCTGGATTTCTATCTCATGATCTTTCTTTCATTCCTTTATTTGTTGTTATAAGGCTCCTTTTCTCAATATGCCATTAAATCTGCTCTTGGGAATGACTGCAAAGTTGCTAAACTTAAACGGACACATTCTCAGAGCTTCCAGGCTCTCTCTGAGTGTGTCATTCTCCCAGAATCTCCTTGTGTTCACCAACCTGGAAGCTCTCTGAACCCTCTCCTTTTGGCTTTTTATGGAGTCTTCATATATAGATATAATTGATTAAATCATTGTTCATTGGTGATTGATCCAACATCCAGCCCCTTTCCTCCCTCTTTCCAACTCTCTAATCATGTGATTGATTCTCCTAGCAACCAGCCCCCATCCTTAGAAGCATTCACCTCATTAACATAACAAGAGACACCTTTATCATTCAACACTTAAGAAATTCCAAGGGTTTAGGTGCCAGAAAGGGGGATTAAGACCAAATTTGTTATTTTTTATTAGAAATCACCGTATCACAGTAACTCAAAATGCTACAACTAATATGAATTAGCTGATTGCATATGGATCTCTTTCTTATGCCTCCAAGTATCCAAATACCTAAATGCCTCTTAGACATTTCCATTTGGTGCTGCACAGGCAACACAACTCAATCCATATAAAATTGAACTTATGTTTTCCGTCAAACCCACTCTAGAATGTATTTATTGTGTTAATAGGACAACCATCAGCCAGATACTCAGGACAGAAACCTAGAATCATCCTTGAATCATTTCTCAACCTTTTTTCTCATCTTACCTCCAATCATATGCAACCAATAGGACCTCTAAGTCCTATTAGATACACAACTTAAATAGCTCTAGTAATGATCTCCTCATCTCCATTTTCCCTGCTCTTGTCTTCCTTTAGGCTTTACTCACTTCTCACTTGAAACACTGCAAAATTCTTTTTATTAGTCTCTCGCTTATCAGGCTTACCCTTTCCGTCTATTACCACTTGAGTGATCTTCCTTATAATGTAAACCTGATTAGATCATCTACCTACTTATAGTTTTCCATTGCCTTCCATAACCTTCAGGATAAAATCCAAGTCTATTTCCTACCTTTATCTGGCCTTTGCTAATCTGTGCTGCCCAGTTTCTTATTATTTCCTAATTCATACTATGTTCTAGCTTTGCTAAACTATGTCCAGGTAGTCCTCCCAAAGATTTTCTTAAACCTCAGTGCCTTTTGCCCACACTTCTCCATCATCTCAGAATGCCCTGTGTGAGCTTCTTTACCTGGCCAAATCCTTTTCACCATATAAATGCTCAACTTAACTATCTCTATTGAGAATTCTTCCTTAACCCACCCACTTTGGATAAAAGGTATTTTCACATGCTTCCACGTACCCTCATGCCTACACATAGCAGAACACTCACTGTACCTTGTATGTCTGTATCTACTTCACTAAACTGTTATCTTCTTTACTGTATTATGAATATCAGCAAGAGCCTGGTGTACAGTATTTAAAGACAGATTCATTGCATGAATGAATGATAAATAAATAAAATAAAACATGAATCTAGAGGGTATTATGCTAAGTGATATAAGTCAGACAGAGAAAGACAAATAGGCATGATCTCACTTACATGTTGAATCTAAAAAAACAAAACAAAACAAAACAAAAACAGACTCGTAGATACAGAGAACAAACAGGTGATAACCAGAAGGAAGGTGAGTGGGTGAAACAGGCAAAGGGGGTTAAGAGGTACAAACCTCTAGTTATATAATAAATAAGTTACAAGGATGTAATATTTAGCATAAGGAACATTGTCAATAATATTGTAATAACTTTGTATAGGGACAGATGGTTATTAGATTTTTCACAGTTATCATTTCATAAGATATGCAAATGTCAAATCACTATGTAACACATCTGAAACTAACATAATATTGTATGTTAACTATATTTCAATAAAAATAAATTAGAAAAACATATAATGAAGTATAGAAGACTGAGCTGACATTTAATAATGGATTTGCAATTTTTAATCCTTTCATAAAAACAGCCGGGTTATGGAATGTTTTTGCTGTAGAGTGAAGTAGAATTCTCAACTGAGGATTAAAACTAAGGGTCATTATTCCTTAGGGAGACTGGGATTTGTTTTAAACAGGGCTTCTTTTAATGAAGGCAGATTTTAAAAATCTGATAGATTCTTATGCCTCCGAGTGGCTTATATATGTGTCGTGGGGCCCAAGGCAAGTCATCCTGAGAGGCTGAGTTTTGGAAAATCCTCAAAGTATAAAAACCACAAAAGGAACATTTCATAATGAAATCTCTATTTCTCTTCCATCTTCCTGGGTCTGGATAAAATAAAGTTTTATGACTTAGATTTTTTTTTAATTTGAATTATTGAATTTAGCCAATTTTAAAACAACTAAAATATTTTATTAGTTATAAAATTTTGCTCTGAATACTTGAAGATTTATTAAGTCACTCAGATTTTAAGACACTTGGACACTCACTTTGGTGGATGCTTGATTATGTTGAAAACTTACCCTGGCAGAATGGGTTTTACTGTTTCAAAGTAAACTGTTATCCTTTACAATGAACTCATGCTGTTTTCTGTTTATGTGTCAATAGTGAACCCAGGATAGTACCAATAAGTTCTAGCTATGAGGTTAAAAACTATTAATATATGTAGTAATAATACAGGAAGAATCTTGATGCAACAGAGAGACTAATACTACTTACTTCTGCTTATTGTGTTTATTTTTTTCTTATTTTTCTAGTTTGGGTATAAACCGGGATTGTTTTTTGAGACCTGCTGTTATTTCTCATGTGAGCATTTAATACTATAAATGTTTCTCGAAGCACTGTTTTAGCTGTATCCCACAAATTTTGATGTATTTTATTTTCATTTTTATTCACTTAAGAATTTTTCTAATTCCTTTGAAGCTTTTGCTTTTATCCATTAGTCATTTAGAAGTGTGTTTTAAAATTCCAAACATATGGGACATTTTATAAACATCTATTTTTTTATATTTAGTTTAATTCTTTTGTTCAGAAAACATATTTTGTATCATTTCAATTCTTCCGAATTTAAGGTTTTACTTTTTGTTTTTTGTGGCTTTTTGCTTTTTTTATAGTGTCAGTGTGTAGTTAATGCTGTTGAATATCCAATTGCAATAGAAACCAATGTGAATTATGTTGTCATTGGACAGAATGTTCTGTAAATATCAAATAGGTCAAGTTGATTGATGGTGTTTTTCAGGTTTTCTATATCCTTGCTGACCTTTTGTCTACTTGTTTTAACAATTATATAGAAAGGAGCATTGATATCTCCAACTATACTACACTTGATCTTAGCTAAAAGGCTGAAAAGCAATTCCAACTATAATTGTGGATTTTTCTTTTTTCTTTTACCATTTTGATTAGCTTTTACTTCATGCATTTGGAAGCTCCATTGTTTGGTGCATACATGTATAGAATTGTATGTCTTCAAGATGAATTGATAATTTTATCATTATAATACCTCTCTTTATTCCTTTCTTCCTGGTAAATGTCTTTGCTCTGAAGTGAATGTTGTCTGATATTAATACAATGAGTTAGTGTTTGTATGGTATCTATTTTCTTTTTGTATTTTAGCCTCTATATATAATTAAAATTATTGTGCTTTTTGTAGCCAACATATAATTGGGTCTCATATTTTTATCTAATGTGACAATCTCTGTCTTTTAACTTGTATGTTTCTACCTCTTACATGTTGTGTAAGTATTGCTAAAATCAAATTTAGGCTTAACATTTTATTATTTGTGTTCTGTGTTCCTGCATTGTCTTATGTTTCTCTGTTCCCCCTCTCTTGCATTCTTTTGGATTATTTTAATATTTGATGTATTCTATCTTTATTAATCTCTTGGATTTCTGGCTAAATATCCATTTTTTGGAGTTGCTTTATATTAATCATATCTAACATTTCACAGTCTACTAAGAATTAACATTTTACCAACTCTAGTAAAATGTAGAACTTTTAAAATCATTTAGGTTCTTTTCCCCTTCCTACTTATGTAGTATTCATATATATTACAATATTTGAACATTAAAAACCCAACCAGTGTTATAAATCTTGTGTTTAACATACATATTTAAAATATTTATGAGGATAAAAACAGCCTATTATATTTACTCAGATATTTTCCATTTCTGTTGCTTTTCTTTCATTCCTGAAGTTCTGCATTTCCCTATGGTATCATTTTCCTTCAGCCTGAAGAACATTCTTTGGCGTTTCCTTTAGAGCAGGCCGTCTGGCCATTAGTCCTTTTAATTTCTTTCATCTTCAATCTTTTTTTCTTTCCCTTCTTCTTTTGGTTATTTAGCCCATCCAGTAAAATTTTATTTCATATATTGTGTTTTCTGGTTCTCAGATTTCTATCTGCTATTTTTGTTTGTATTTCTCTGAAGAAAGCTTCTATTTTTCCATTCATTTCAATAGTATTTAACATTCCCACAATGAACTTGGTTGTAATAGCTGTTTTAGCGCTTATCTGATAATTCCAACATATTGTGTTATCTTTGTGTTGACATTTGTTAATTTTCTTTTTCTTTGAGAGTTGGTCATATTTTCATGGTTCTTTGAATGGTAGGTGATTTTGGATTGTACCCTGGGCATTTTGAATATTATGTTATGAGACTTTGGTTGGCTAATATCCTCTGGAGACTGTCAATCTTTTGCATTAGGAGGCAAACATAACATTTAGGTTCTGACTTCAAGTTCTATCTCTTCTTTTGTGGATGAGGGTCTCAATGTGCATTCAGTTTTCAAAGTTTTTCTTATAGTGTTTGAGTCTGTCCATGCATGAGCTACTTGGAGCTTAGTCTGGGACTTGGGAAGTGTTTCATAGAGTAGTTTAGTTCTCAAAGTTCTTGTTACACTGTTCTCAGTCTGTTCTGCACATGCATCTCTCAGGGGTTAGTCTAGGACTTGGATGGTAGCTCAGTTCTCCAAATCTTTGCCATGCTCATTTGGATTTGTTCTGCACATGTGCATATTGACAGTGAGCCCTGGGTTGAGTTGACTATGCACCAGAATTCTCTCTAATCCAGGATTTCTCCCCAGATTCTCCAGTCTACAGGTTCCTTTTTCTTGGTTCTTCTGGCCAAATACACAGGATTTTTCTCTTTGCAACTCCATGACTGGGGTTGGCCTCAGAGAAGTACCAGGAAATAAAACAGATTTGAAGAAGAAAAGAAAAAGGAAAGGTAGTCATTATCTCCATTTCCCTACACACTGGCTCCACAGGAGTTCCCTTTCCCAATCTTCTGACCAGCGAAAGCAGAGTTCTTCAGGAGTTTTTTGTTGTCTGTGCCCATTGTGCAGTTTTAGGGCTTGAGCCATTCACTGTAAAAGAGGAAGTAAAAGAGGAAACTGATCAGAACACTTATCACCGTACTTTTCTTTCTTCAAATTTTACTTCCATCTCCAAGCCACCTGCTATTCTTTGCTTCTTAGAGTCCTTCATATTTGCTTTTCATATTCTTTCTAAAATTTTTCTAAATGTATTCTTTGGGAAAGAGAGACTGTAGTAGACTCATTCCACCATTGCTAACATAGAAATTTAAAGCTTTTGGGTTTCTTTCATGGTGTTTAGTGTAAGAGTATGCTTGCCTCGTTACATTGTTTTGTAGTATTACGTTGTATAAATACACTACTATTTGTTTATCCATTCATGTCTTCATAGGTATTAGGGTTGTATCCTGTTTGGGGCTGTTAAGAATAAAGCTTGTCTTAATCCTGATCACAGGGGAAAACATTCAGTTTTCCACCTATAATTGTGATGTTAGCTCTAAGTTTTTCATAGATGTCCTTCATCAGCTTGAGGAAGTTCCCCTTCTATTTCTAGATTATTGGGAATTTATATTATGAATGAGTATTAGCTTTACCAAGCATTCTCTGCATCCATTGAGATGACCACGTGTTTCTTTTCCTTTAATTCTATGAATATGGTATATGACATCAATGGATTTTCAGATGCCAACCCTACATACACAGAATAAAATCCACTTAGTCATAGTGTAAATTCTGAGTTTGTTTTGCTAATATTTTGTGAAGTGTTTATATCTCTGATTATATGTAATAGTGCTCTGTAGTTGTGTGTGTGTGTGTGTGTGTGTGTGTGTGTGTGTGTGTTTGTAATGTCTTTGCCCAACTTTGGTATCAAGTAACATTGGATTCATAGAACAAATTGAGAAGTGGTTCCTTGTCCTCTATTTTGTGAAAGGGTCTGTAGAGGATTGGTCTTATTTCTTCTTCCAAGATTTGACAGAATTTATAAACCAATCCACTCAGGCCTGGGCTTCCTTTTGTGGGGACTTTTTAAATTACAGATCCAGTTTCTTTCTTATAGATCTATTCAGAGTTTCTAGTTTTTCTTTAGTCAGCTTTGATAATTTGTTTCCTTTCAATGTACCTCCCAATTTCATCCAGTTTGTCTAATTTATTGACATGACATTTTAAATAATATTCCCTTATAATCTTTTTTAATTTGAGAAGGGTTGGTGATGATGTCTTTTCTCATTCTTGATTTTGTAAATCTTTTTCTTCTGTTTTTATTATCAACCTTGTTTCAATACAAAAAGACCTTTCTTTTAATCCCTTAAGTAAAAACACTACATCCAACTTATCTACATTTTTAAAAAGTATGTCAAGGGACTTCCCTGGTGGCGCAGTGGTTAAGAATCCACCTGCCAATGCAGGGGACACGGGTTTGAGACCTGGTCCGGGAAGATCCCACATGCCGTGAAGCAACTAAGCCCGTGCACCACAACTACTGAGCCTGTGCTCTAGAGCCTGTGAGCCACAACTACTGAAGCCTGCATGCCACAACTGTTGAAGCCCATGCACCTAGAGCTGGTGCTCCACAGCAAGAGAAGCCACAGCAATGAGAAGCCCGCACACTTCAACGAAGAGTAGCCCCCGCTCACCACAACTAGAGAAAGCCCACGTGCAACAACAAAGACCAATGCAGCCAAAAATAAATAAAACGTATGTCAATTTTAAAGTGAGAATATCTAACCTTCCATTGTTTAGTTCATGTAGTTCAGTTACTGATGAAAGAATAAGACAGACATAAACACTGTATTCTTACAGACTGTATATAGACATAATATGGACATAAAGAGCGTTATATACTAGAAAAAGCTGAGGATTTACAGTCTAAGAGACCTGTATCCTAGCCCAGGATATATAGTGAGATTCATGAACTTAGAATAGTCACTCTCTCTTTGCTTCTTTATCTCTCTCTCTAATGAAGTCAAAATAAGCTACCACTCAGAATCGAGGTAAGGCTAAAAATGAAATGAAAATTTAATAACCATCATTATAATTGTTTGACTTTTCAGACTTTGCTCAATCTCTGAATCAAGTGTCTGCAGAGCATTCACATTATGTAAGCAAAATTTAAATCTTATTGTACAATGCCTTTATTACTGATAGTAGCAACAGTTAAATGGTAAAACAATGCAATATAGAAAGACCAGTGTAATTTCAAACTTCAAAATTGGCTTCTGGTTGTAAATAATTTTAAGTACAGTTTCTTATTAAACTGGGAGAAATTTTATTACTGTTTTTCACTTCTCCTGTCTTTATGCTAGTCTTCTCTTCCTTCTTCCTTCCTTTTTGCCTTTTCTTTTTTAACCTTACACTCTTTGGTCTGTCTTCTCTTTCTCTCTTTCATTCTTTTCCTCTTCTTTCCTTCCCTCTCTTTCTTATCTGGCTTGCTTTTGTGTCTATTGTTCAAAAACATCTACTTGATGCATATTTTGTGTTGAATCATTTGTTAGTCACTGGAGAAACAAAGAGAAACAGTACATTTGTCCTTAGTAAACTATATCTTCCCTGCTACCTATACCCACCTGAAGACTGTACTGATGGGTTCTCACACATTTTACCTATTGGTTAACCTGTAAATGTAGAAAACAGTTATCCATACTCATGACTTTTGAGCCATGTTGCTTCTCCACATCTTGGGATAGGCTTAGTCTCAACCAATGGTTTTAAAACTGCAGAATAGAAATTGTCAGTGCATTAAAAAAAAAAACAAACAGCATTTAAAAAAATGAAATAGAATAGCATACGACAGAAAATATTTCATAACATATAGTAAGAGTATTGCTTTATGAAGCTGTTATTTTAGTTATATTTCTTTTTATCTCATTCTACATATATAGCTACATTCACAAGTAAATATGTGTATTGTTCATGATGCAAAATATATTTCTCACGGTTCAAATGTTTGAAAAATAGTGGCTTAAACTGCTAAGATTCAGGGCCATTCCAGGGCTTCCAAAAAGGAAAATAGATAAAGATAAGCGGTGATAGAGAAGAGAAGTAATAGAAAAAGAGTCACTTTAGCATTCATCTGTTTAGACTAAAATTCTTTAGCCAGGTTGATTCTTGGTGCAATCATGAGTATATTGTTCTTTTTTCCAAGGATGTGATCCCATTGGATTTGAATATATACTATATTGTACCACATGTAGAATATCCCTTTGATGAAGAAGACTCCCAGAGGGGCCCCTGGAATTAATTTATCCACTGAGAGATTATAGATTCCACCCCTCCATCTTTAATATACAATGTAACAAATCTTATGATTTGTTAAATCTTATGATTCTAAAATAGGGAAAGATTTCTGGAATTGCAATTCTGGCAAGTCCTGAGAAACTTAAAAATCAATATCACTTCTAACTGTGTGAAGAACAATAACCATCGAGCCAGATAGCAGATGTACTGAGCTCAATGGGAAGCTTAAAGCCTCACTGATGCTTCTTGTTATAAAAACTTCACTAAAGAGAAATGTGTTCTTTAAATAGTAACATACAAAGAAATGGAAATAAAAACAAAAATAAACAAATGGGACCTAATGAAACTTAAACACTTCTTCACAGCAAAGGAAACCATAAACAAGACAAAAAGACAACCCTCAGAATGGGAGAAAATAATTGCAAATGAATCAATGGACAAAGGATTAATCTCCAAAATATACAAACAGTTCATGCGGGTCAATATCAAAAAACAAAATACCCAATCAAAAAATGGGCAGAAGACCTAGCTAGACATTTCTCCAAAGAAGGCATACAGATGACCAAGAGGCACATAAAAAGATGCTTAACATCACTTATTATTAAAGAAATGCAAATCAAAACTACCACGAGGTATCACCTCACACTGGTCAGAATGGCCATCATCAAAAAATCTACAAATGATAAAGGCTGAGAGGGTGTGGAGAAAAGGGAACGCCCTTGCACTCTTGGTGGGAATGTAAATTGATACAGCCACTATGGAGAACAGTCTGGAGGTTCCTTAAAAAACTAAAAATAGAATTACCATATGACCCAGCAATCCCACTACTGAGCATATACCCAGAGAAAACCGTAATTCAAAAAGACACATGCACCCCAGTGTTCATTACAGCAGTATTTACAATAGCCAGGTCATGGAAGCAACCTAAATGCCCATCCACAGATGAATGGATAAAGAAGATATGGTACATGTATACAATGGAATATTACTCAGTCATAAAAAAGGATGAAATTGGGTCATTTGTAGAGACGTGGATGGACCTAGAGACTGTCATACAGAGTGAAGTAAGTCAGAAAGAGAAAAACAAATATCGTATATTAACACATATGTGGAATCTAGAAAAATGATACAGATGAAGCTGTTTGCAAGGCAGACATAGAGACACAGATGTAGAGAACAAACATATGGACACCAAGCGGGGAAAGGGGGGTGTAGGATGAACTGGGAGATTGGGATTGACATATATATACTAACTAGTAGGTATAAAATAGATAACTAATGAGAACCTGCTATATAGCACAGGGAACTCCAATTTGCTGTGCAGCAGAAACTAACACAACATTGTAAAACAACAGTAGCCAATTAAAAAAAAGAAAAGAAAACCCAGACTTCAGCTGACTACACCTACTAACTAGGATACCTTGAACCAGTTACTTAAATACTCAAAATGTTTGTCTCCCTCTATACAAAGTGAGAGAGTTAAATTATATGATCTCCAAGTTTGCTTGCATGCATGAAAATTTAAGCTTTCAATTATAATCAATTCTATGAGTTCTCTCAGTAATTATGCCCCAAATTTTGATGAAATACATGTTTGTAGGTACTGAATAGAGGCCAACTCTTGTGAATTGAGGGGTTCTGTGAATGCAATTCCTTTTGTAATAAACATCATTGTCTCATCAAAAATAAAGAGTCCTATTTTGAAACATCACATTTTAAGGACTCCAACACTTTTATGTTGTTCTGTTGTGATAAATTTCTAATAGAACACTATATTTTCTGCAGTACTTACAAAGACTTTCACCATATCCCAACAATATGTACTAAAGCTAAATGTGATTTATACACCGTTAGCAAAGGAAAACATGTCTCCCATAAGTTTATGAACAACATATTTATTTATTCTCTTGTGCTGTATGTACAAACATAATAAAAAATGTGATCAATAAATCTTGGGAATATCCTACTCGAAAGTCAATTAACAGTAAGCCTTCTGCTAAGACCTCTGCTGTACATTGATAATGATGGTAAAAATGCCATCACCTTTTTCTTTAAGAAAAAAAAAGTGATAGTTATATTACAGAAATAGTTACCTCTAAGAAATTCACACCATTAGGACATGTTTTAGTTTTCTATACTGCATAAAAATTTATCACAAACTTAACAGTTAAACAATCACATTGATTATTTCACAATTCTTATGAATCAGGAGTTTGAACACAACTTAACTGGGTCCTCTCTAAGGCTGCAATCAAGGTGTTAGCCAAGACTTGGTTCTCATCTGGAAGGTCAACTGGCAATGGATTAGTTTCCAAACTCATTCAGGGTGCTGGTAGGATTCGTTTCCTTGTGGCTGTAAAATGAAGGTGCTTGACGTTTTGCTGTCTGTCAGATGGAGGTTGCTTTCAACTCCTGGAGGTCAGCTGCAGCTTCTTTTTGCCAAGTGACCTTTTCCCCACTGCCTCTCAGAATATGGCATCTTGCTTCTCTAAAGCCAGCATGGGAGAAAGAGAATGAGTCAGCTAGAAAGATGGCATTAAAAAAAAATTATTAAAGTATAGCTGATTTACAATGTGTTTAATTTCTGCTGTATAGCAAAGTGACTCAGTTATACATATATATGTTCTTTTTCATATTCATTTCCTTGATGGTTTATCACAGGATATTAAATATAGTTTCCTGTGCTGTACAGTAGGACCTTGTGGTTTAGAAAGATGGAATTTTATGTGATGTAACATAATCATAGAACATAACATAATCATTGGAGAGATACTCCTTAAATATTTGCCATCTTCTGTTGGTTTGAATCAAGACATTTCCTGCCTGCATGTGAGAGACAAGGATTACACAGAGCCCTAAATACAAGGAGGCAGGGATCTTGAAGGCCACTTTAAAGTCTTTCTGCCACAGGGCAGGATCACTTTTGTCCTATTCACACCGGTATCCAGGAACCTTGCAATGTACCCAGCATCAACGTGGTAGTCAGTGATAAATGAATGAAGACTCACTTATTACACGCATGGCAATTTATGTTAGTTATCACTCTACCTGTTTAATTTGACAACCTATTAGAACTGGAGTTTCTATTTTCAAAATCTTCTAAGATAAGTCTGATACATCCATTTTGCCCCAAACAATGGCTTTATGTTTCTTTTTGGGTTCTATGCTTTTAATCAGGCTAGTCAGCCCCTAGATGAATGAGACATTGAGTGTATGTTCTGTTCAACTGAGTGTATAGTTTAGCTGTAAGAGGTAGATTGCATCAATTGTGCTATTTCCTATAAAATTTCCAGATAAAATAATTATGACTCTGGGTAATTACAATCATTAAAATATATCATTTTCAATTTAGAGCGACATTTAAAGAAACAGATGCAGTGTGACATTTATCTATTAATTCATGTAAGATCTATTAAACATTTATATTCCAGGCATTGTGGTAGCTTTGGGGAAGGGTTGGAGATATACAAACCCTGCCTGTTTGGAGGGGATGCTTCTTCATTCTTCCCCACTGGAATGAGTCAGTGTGGACAACCTCGGGGTTTTTTTTCCATGAAAAACATGCTGTAACAGTTATAGCACGGAGGAACAGAGCAGAAGTGTGATCCCTATGGGAAGCTCATAACCAGGAGGAAAAAAGCACAAAGGGAAGAAGCTACATATTCCCATTTCCAGCTTCCAAATCAATAATCAGAAAAATCATTACATCTCCCTTGGAAATAGTGAGTAATGAGAAAGAGGAAGGCCAATGATGTTATTTAATGGAGGTTTTCTCCACATGGAAGAAAACATCAGAAGCGGAAAAGGATGAAGAGTCATTCCCTCCAAAAAGGCAGGAACATCGTATTTATCACGCTATTTTAAAAATTGGTTTTACCCTTTACATAATTATTTTCCATTGAATACGCTTTAATAGATGAATCTCAATTGGAATCTTTAGTGGTGTGCTCAGATCTGAGGTTTGTCTGTTAGTTTCTCAATTTCTAACCAGTATTGTTGATATCAAAAACCCCTCTCTTCTATTGCATATATACCTTTACCCTAATTTTCACAAAACCAGCTATTTCTTTTTAAGACTTAAAGAAAATCTCTTGTGTATTTCTTCAAGTTCCCCTACTCTGCTCTTGCTTTTTCTCCAACTGACAAAAGACAAAAGAAATTGTGTATTTAAATAATGTTTTTGTTCATAAAGATTTACGGATGTTCAGAAGGAAACAGGTTCTCTAATGTATATCTCATGTATATGTTTTTTACTAACTTTACATGACCTAATACTTTGCTTAGGTAAAGTGCTTTAGAATCATTCTTTGATTAATTAAGGCTAGGCATTAACTTTCTGCGTAAGGGGAGGTCTCCAGGTTTAGAGCCTCAGAGAAAGGCATATAATGTTAGATACGCTTGAAGGAGAATTATGTGTTCCATCTGCCTTGGTGGCATATCAGTGACAAAGTGCATCAGTCACTGTGTTCTGGCACTTTGATGGTAGGCTTTGAGCACCCTACTTAACGGGTTCTGCGGGTTCTAGTTTGCTCATATGTTTTGAGCTGATAATTCTTTACTATATTGTAAGCTCTTCAATATTAATAAACTATTTTACTCAGTGTTTTTCCTTGTTTTTAGCATGAGGGGTTTGTGTGTGTGTGTGTGTGCAAATAGTTTAGACTGCCACGACTGAACAATGGAAATCTAAAGTCTTCTTTTAAGCATGTTAACTTAGGTTTAGGAAAAGATGAAACTTTTCATGCAACAATGAGGGTTGACAATCACATACTCCTAAACTATCATTCTGTATTATAAACTGGTGATGCACTTCTGGCTATGTTCCCTTAAAATGACTTTTTTTGGGGACATTTTTAACTATAACCATAGTGAAAAGGAAGAGAGTCTGAAAAATCCAAGATAAGGTTAGAAGTAAAATAAGATCAACCATTTAAAAAATATTCTAGTATGTCATTGAATTCATAAGTAAGAGTGTAAATAGCTCTTTAGAAACAGAAGCCACTGTCAACTTTCTCTAACACTGAATATATAGGTTTGAATAACTGTTTTTTGCTTGTTTGTTTTGTTTTGTTTTTGGCTGCACTGTGCATCTTGTGGGATCTCAGTTCCCTGATTAGGGATTGAACCCAGGAACCCGGGCCCTGTCAGTGAAAGGCCGGAATCCTAACCACTAGGCCACCAGGGAACTCTGAATCTATAGGTTTGAAATCCAAGTGATTAGTGAGCTCTGCCACTCTTATGGAAGTGTGTGTTCCATGACCTCAGAGTAGAAAAAGAGTCCACATTAAACGACTGCTGCATGGAAATCTGTATCATTCAATCCTTTTTCTGTGAGTTGGATAATTTAATTTGAAACATAATAATTTCATTTATGTATATTTATGTATATATATATACATATATATATGAAATGTATGTATAGTACTATCAGAAAGAAGCTGCTTTTGGTAACATGTGGAACACGTCTGACTCTCATAGTTTTGCTCTTAATTCATTTGTACTTAGTGAAGAATTTGGTAAAGAGCTACAAAAAAAGCTAATATAATAATTGAAGCAAAAAATTACAACTCAGGGAAAAATGTTAAAGAAACTAGGGGTTATTTGGAGGAAGAGGTGAGTGAGGGGAAGAAAACTTTCATCTGAGAAGAGACAGATGAATGTTCTTCTAATGCAGTAGTTCTTCAACTTGGCCCCATATTGTAATCACCAGGGAAACAAAAAATATATCGATGGTTTGGTCCCGTCCCCAAAGCTTCTGGTGTAACTGGTGTAGGATATGACTTGGGCATCAAAATTATGAAAAAGCTCTCCATATGATTCTAAGGTGCAGGGAATTATTCACTATAAAATTACTTTAGGAAGCAAATTCCTGTAGTGCAATGACTCAAGTTGTAAAGCTTAAGTACAACTGTTCTGATACTCAGATCTACCATGAAGAAGAGAATACTGGAAGATGGGATTTCTACATTTCTCCTATGAACAGAACAAAAGAAATAGTGTCTCAACTGCAGCAAGAGAAATTTTGATTGGAAAAAATAAGAAAATACTTCCTTAGAGTATTCTGGAGATTCTGGAATGGCTATCAGAGGCATATTGTAGTATCTTATTACTTGATCACATTAACTGGAGGCAGCTCTGCCTCAGACTCTAAACTCAGACAGAGATGAACTTGAATTCCTACTCCTAGACTTACTACGTGTGCAACTCTTGGGAAAACTAAACTCTCCATGCCTTCGTTTCATCATTCATTCAATAGTAAAACAATACCAGGCAGGTACTGCACAAGGTACTTGGGGACACAGGAGTGAACCAAAGTGTGTCAAATGGGATGACACATCTGCCTTATCAAGTTATTTATACAGATGACATAAGAAAAAAAATGTAAGTGATTACCAGAGTTCCTGGTTATGAGTATTATTATTAACATTGTGTATTGTCTCAAAGGAATGAGTAGCATTAGGTTGGAGTTAAAATCAGTAGGAATTTTTATTAATAGTTTGTAACAGTGGTTGTAAGTTTTGCTACCTTCTGTATTTCAAATAGAGCTTAAAAAACAAAGTAAAGTTACCCCATCCCTAAAACAAGCAAACAATGACAACAAACTCGAAATTCTATGCTCTGTCCTGAGACACTGAGCAATCAAACTGGCTCAGAGTCACATTGGAAGCCATCTACATTATGTTAACCTTGGGGTGTAATGAATCACTGCATTCCTCAATTTCCTTTCATTTCAAAGGAAAGAGAGTGTTACTGATAAAAAGAAATAAAAACCATTTGTGTGAACTGTACATCCCCAAAGCCTTAGCACATAAATGTGGAATAGAATAATTAATTTAGGAACAGATTGTCTACCTCATTAAAATGTAGAGAATCCTTCTTAAAAAGGATGGTCTTGGAATAGAGTAAAAACTGAAAGCAGAAAAAGGCTGCAACATCTGTGTTGCCTCTTGAGATGTGAGCAACATACATATAATTGAATGGAATTTGAGAATACAAATCTGTTACAGAAAGGCAACAGGTATCTATAGAGATCTTCAGTAGCTGCAATCACTGCAAACCCAAATGTAAATGACATACATGTGTGGAAATCTATCACATAGTTGGACATTTAAACTTGCATGTAAAATCTGTG
The DNA here is from genome assembly GCF_025265405.1 of Mesoplodon densirostris. Classification (NCBI taxonomy): domain Eukaryota; kingdom Metazoa; phylum Chordata; class Mammalia; order Artiodactyla; family Ziphiidae; genus Mesoplodon; species Mesoplodon densirostris. The sequence goes on from NC_082661.1 coordinate 225,619,754, forward strand.
CTAGAGCTACTAATCCTCAGTCTGAACACTTTTAAGCCCATGTTTTACACTTCAGAGATGAGATCTGAGTTGCTCAGGATAATAGAGATGGTCTGCATTAGGAAGTCATATTTTCTCTTTGAAAATCTATTTTAAAGCTGCTTATGTTATAGCAGTACTATTTATAATTGCCATGTCATGGAACCAACCTAAGTGTCCATGAACAGATGAATGGATGGAGACGATGTGTTATATATATATAATGGAATACTATTCAGCCATAAAAAGGGATGAAATTTTGCCATTTGCAGCAACTTGGATGGACTTGGAAGGCATTACACTAACTGAAATAAGTCAGACACAGAAAGACAAATCTTGTATGATATCACTTATATGTGGAACCTAAAAAAATGTAACAAACTAGAGAGTATAACAAAAAAGCAGCAGACTGACAGATATAGAGAACAAAGTAGTGGTTACTGGTAGGGAGAAGGGGAAGGGACAAAATAAGGGTAAGAGATTAAGAGGTACAAACTACTGGGTGTAAGATAGGCCACAAGGATGCATTGTACAACAGGGGGAATAGAGCCAATGTTTTGGAATAACTGTAAATGGATCATAACCTTTAAAAATTGTATAAAAAAAGTTTCATGGATGGAAAGCAAAAAAAAAAAAGCTGCTTATGTTACTCATCAGGGTTAGAAATTAATTTTTTCAAAGACTGTTTACACCAGTGACAAATTTTGCTGAATTCAGTTTACTGGAATGGAAATTGTAAAAGAAAGATAATAATAATAAAGGAGGGAAGACTGACATGTCACCTGAATGAAATTATATTTGGACCAAGTTTCCCTAATATATTCTGTAGAAAAATGCTTAAAAATGAGAAACAAATAACTGACCATATTTGCTAACATGGAATTACACAAATGTTGTTGAGCCTAAGTTTAGATAGTCTGACAGCTGTGCCCCCGCTGGCTGCCCAGGCTCACTGGCAATGCGCTTTATTGTTCTGCACTCCCCGAGGCCAATGTCTTCTAAGTGTTCTTCCTTCATGAACTGTCATCCTGACTCCCTACTTGGACAAGTCAACTTCTGTTTCCTTCCTGTTCTTCACACTTGACCTCCTGAAGCCTTACTCAGTTATTCTTTTTCTGTTTGTATAAACAAATGAGACTAGGACAAAAAGAAACAAAGGATATTGCTGTTTTTTTAAATGAAAATATGTCCAATTTTTTCTCCCATTTTATCAACAGCCTTAAAAGATAATGGGATAAACCTTTCAGGGCATAATATTGTACACTATAATTATATGTTTACTCAATCAATCAGTAAGTATTTATTGAAAATCTTTGAATAAGATGTTATAGTACATGCTGAATTTAAACTCACGGAATTTTCTTATTTGGATTTTAACATTCTTCCGTTAGGAAGTAGGATTTCAGTGGGAAATGCAGAACACACACACACACTCACAGTCTCTCTGTGTTCTGTTTTCTTTCTTTTTTTTAAATTTAATTTTATGTTTTTAATACAGCAGGTTCTTACTAGCTATCTATTTTATACATATTAGTGTATATATGTCAATCCCAATCTCCCAATTCATCCCACCACCCCACCCCACCCTGCTTTCCCCCTTGGTGTCCATATTTTTGTTCTCTACATCTGTGTCTCCATGTCTGCCTTGCAAACCAGTTCATCTGTGCCATTTTTCTATATTCCTTATATATGTGTGTGTATATTCGACATTTATTTTTCTCTTTCTGACTTACTTCACTCTACATTACAGTCTCTAGGTTCATCCACGTCTCTACAAATGACCCAATTTCATTCCTTTTTTATGGCTGAGTAATATTCCATTGTAAATATGTACCACATCTTCTTTATCCTTTCATCTGTCGATGGGCATTTAGGTTGCTTCCATGACCTGGCTATTGTAAATAGGGATGCAATGAACATTGGAGTGCATATGACTTTTTGAATTATGGTTTTCTCTGGGTATATGCCCAGGAGTGGGATTGCTGCATCATATGGTAACTCTATTTTTAGTTTTTTAAGGAACCTCTGTACTGTTGTCCATAGTGGCTGTATCAATTTACATTCCCACTAACAGTACAAAAGTGTTCCATTTTCTCCACACCCTCTCTAGCATTAATTGTTTGTAGATTTTTTGATGATGGCCATTCTGACCAGTGTGATGTGATACCTTATAGTAGTTTTGATTTACATTTCTCTAATAACTAGTGATATCAAGCATATTTTCATGGGCTTTTTGGCCATCTGTATGTCTTCTTTGGAGAAATGTCTATTTAGGTCTACTGCCCATGTTTTGATTGGGTTGTTTGTTTCTTTAATATTGAGCTGCATGAGTCACTTATGTATTTTGGAGATTAATCCTTTCTCCATTGATTCATTTGCAGTATTTTCTCCCATTTCTGAGGGTTGTCTATTCGTCTTGTTTATGGTTTCCTTTGCTGTGCAAAAGCTTTTGTTTCATTAGGTCCCATTTGTTTATTTTTGTTTTTATTTCTATTACTCTAGAAGGTGGGTCAAAAATGATCTTGATGTGATTTATGTCAGAGTGTTCTTCCTATGTTTTCCTCTAAGAGTTTTACAGTGTTCATTCTTACATTTAGGTCTTTAATCCATTTTGAGTTTATTTTTGTGTATGGTGTTAGGGAGTGTTCTAATTTCATTCTTTTACATGTAGTTGTCCAGTATTCTCAGCACCACTTATTGAAGAGGCTGTCTTTTCTCCATTGTATATCCTTGCCTCCTTTGTCATAGGTTAGTCGACCATAGTTGCCTGGGTTTGTCTCTGGCCTTTCTATCCTGTTCCATTGAACTATATTTCTGTTTTTGTGCCTGTACCATATTGTCTTGATTACTGTAGCTTTGTAGTATAGTCTGAAGTCAGGGAGTCTGATTCCTCCAGCTCCGTTTTTTTCCCCTCAAGATTGCTTTGGCTATTCAGGGTCTTTTGTGTCTCCATACAAATTTTAAGATTTTTTGTTCTAGTTCTGTACAAAATGCCATTGGTAATTTGATAGGGATTGCACTGAATCTGTAGACTGCTTTGGGTAGTATACTCATTTTCACAATGTTGATTCTTCCAAGCCAAGAACATGGTATATCTCTCCATCTGTTTGTGTCATCTTTGATTTCTTTCATCAGTGTCTTATAGTTTTTGAGTACAGGTCTTTTACTTCCTTAGGTAGGTTTATTCCTAGGTATTTTATTCTTTTGTTGCAATAGTAAATGGGAGTGTTTCCTTAATTTCTCTCCCAGATTTTTTGTTTTTAGTGTATAGGAATGCATGAGATTTCTGTGCATTACTTTTGTATCCTGCAACTTTACCAGATTCAGTGATTAGCTCTAGTAGCTTTTTAGTGGCATCTTTAGGATTATCTATGTATAGTTTCATGTAATCTGCTAACAGATTTACTTCTTCTTTTGCAATTTGTATTCCTTTTATTTCTTTTTCTTCTCTGATTGCTGTGGCTAGGACTTCCAAAACTGTGTTATATAATAGTGGTGATTATGGACATCCTTGTCTTGTTACTGATCTTATAGGAAATGCTTTCAGTTTTTCACCATTGAGAATGATGTTTGCTCTGGCTTTGTCATATATGGCGTTTATTATGTTTAGGTAGTTTCCCTCTATGCCCACTTTCTGGAGAGTTTTTATCATAAATGGGTGTTGAATTTTGTCAAAAGCTTTTTCTGCATCTGTTGAGATTATCCTATTGTTTTTATTTTCAATTTGTTAATATGGTATATCACATTGATTGATTTGCATATATTAAAGAATCCTTGCATCCCTGGCATAAATCTCACTTGGTCATGGTGTATGATCCCTTCCATGTGTTGTTGGATTCTGTTTGCTTGTATTTTGTTGAGGATATTTGCATCTATATTCATCAGTGATATTGGTCGGTAATTTTCTTTTTTTGTAGTATCTTTGTCTGACTTTGGTATCAGGGTGATGTTGGCCTCATAGAATAGTTTGGGAGTGTTCCTTCCACTGCAACTTTTTGCAAGAGTTTGAGAAGGATGGGTGTTAGCTCTTCTCTAAATGTTTGATAGAATTCACCTGTGAAACCATCTGATCCTGGACTTTTGTTTGTTGGAAGATTTTAAATCACAGATTCAATTTCATTACTTGTGATTGGTCTGTTTATATTTTCTATTTCTTCCTGGTTCAGTCCTGGAAGTTTATACCTTTCTAAGAATTTGTCCATTTCTTCCAGGTTGTCCGTTTTATTGGCATAGAGTTGCTTGTAGTAGCGTCTTATGATGCTTTGTATTTCTGCGGTGTCCATTGTAACTTCTTTTTCATTTCTAATTCTGTTGATTTGAGTCCTCTCCCTCTTTTTCTTGATGAGTCTGGTTAAAGGTTTATCAGTTTTGTTTATCTTCTCAATGAACCAGCTTTTAGTTTTATTGATCTTTGCTATTGTTTTCCTTGTTTCTGTTTCTTTTATTTCTGCTCTAATCTTTATGATTTCTTTCCTTTTCCTAACTTTGGGGGTTTTTTTGTTTTGTTTTGTTTTCTTCTTTCTCTAGTTCCTTTAGGTGTAAAGTTAGATTGTTTATTTGAGATTTTTCTTGTTTCTTGAGGTAGGATTGTATGGCTGTAAACTTCCCTCTTAGAACTGCTTCTGCTGCATTCCATAGGTTTTGGGTCGTAATGTTTTCATTGTCATTTGTCTCTAGGTATTTTTTGATTTCCTCTTTGATTTCTTCAGTGATCTCTTGGTTACTTAGTAATGTATGGTTTAGCCTTCATGTGTTTGTGTTTTTATCCCCGTAATTAATTTCTAATCTCATAGTGCTGTGGTCAGGAAAGATGCTTGATATGAGTTCAATTTTCTTAAATTTACCAAGAGTTGATTTGTGACCCAAGATGTGATCTATCCTGGAGAATGTTCTGTGTGCACTTGAGAAGAAAGTGTAATCTGCTATTTTCGAATGGAATGTCCTATAAATATCAATTAAATCTATCTGGTCTATTGTGTCATTTAAAGCTTGTGTTTCCTTATTAAATTCTGTCTGGATGACCTGTCCACTGGTGTAAGTGAGGTGTTAAAGTTTTTATAGCTGTTAACTTTTGCCTTATGTATTTAAGTGCTCCTATTTTGGGTGAATATATATTTATAATTGTTATATCTTCTTCTTGGATTGATCCCTTGATCATTATGTAGTGTCCTTCCTTGTCTCTTGTAACATTCTTTATTTTAAAGTCTATTTTATCTGATATGAGTATTGCTACTCCAGCTTTCTTTTGATATCCATTGGCATGGAACATCTTTTTCTATCCCCTAACTTTCAATCTGTATGTGTCCATAGGTCTAAAGTGGGTCTTTTGTAGACAGCATATATATGGGTATTGCTTTTATATCCATTCTGTGAGCCCTGTGTCTTTTGGTTGGAGCACTTAATCCGTTCACATTTAAGGTAATTATTGATGTGTATGTTCCTATTACCATTTTCTTAATTATTTTGGGTTTGTTTTTGTAGGTCCTTTTGTTCTCTTGTATTTCCCACTTAGAAAAGTTCCTTTAGCATTTGTTGTAGAGCTGGTTTGGCGGTGCTCAATTCTCTTAGCTTTTGCTTGTCTGTAAAACTTTTGATTTCTCTGTCAAATCTGAATGAAATCCTTGCCAGGTAGAGTAATCTTTGTTGTAGGTTCTTCCCTTTCATCACTTTAAACATATTGCTCCAATCCATTCTGGCTTGTAGAGTTTCTGCTGAGAAATCAGCTTTTAACCTTATGGGAGTTCCCTTGTATGTTATTTGTCATTTTCCCCTTGTTGCTTTTAATAATTTTTCTTTGTCTTTAATTTTTGCCTATTTGATTACTATGTGTCTCGGTGTGTTTCTCCTTGGGTTTATCCTGCTTGGATCTCTCTGTGCTTCCTGGACTTGGGTGGCTATTTCCTTTTGCATGTTAGGGAAGTTTTCAACTATAATCTCTTCAAATATTTTCTCGGGTCCTTTCTCTGTCTCTTCTCCTTCTGGCACCCCTATAATGTGAATGTTTGTGCACTTAATATTGTCCCAGAGGTCTCTTAGGCTGTCTTCATTTCTTTTCATTCTTTTCTCTTTATTCTGATCCATGGCAGTGAATTCCACCATTCTGTCTTCCAGGGCACTTAATCATTCTTCTGCTTCAGTTATTCTCCTATTGATTCCTTCTAGTGTCTTTTTCATTTCAGTTATTGTATTGTTCATCATTGTTTGTTTGTTCTTTAATTCTTCTAGATGGTTTTTCTTTAATCCTTTTTGGTCTTTGTTAAACATTTCTTGCATCTTCTTTATATTTGCCTCCATTCTTTTTCCAAAGTCCTGGATCATCTTCACTATCATTATTCTGAATTCTTTTTCTGGAAGACTGCCTATCTCTACTTCATTTCATTGTTTTTCTGGGGTTTTATCTTGTTCCTTCATGTGGTACATAGTCCTCTGCCTTTTCATTTTGTCTATCTTTCTGCAAATGTGGTTTTTGTTCCACAGACTGCAAGGATTGTCGTTTTTCTTCTTGCTTCTGCTGTCTGCCTTCTTGTGGATTAGGCTATCTAAGAGGCTTATGCAAGCTTCCTGATGGGAGGGACTGGTAGTGAGTAGAGCTGGGTGTTGCTCTAGTGGACAGAACTCAGTAAAACTTTAATCTATTTGTCTTCTGATGGGTGGGGCTGAGTTCCCTCCCTGTTGGTTGTTTGGCCTGAGGCAACCCAGCACTGGAGGCTACAGGCTGTTTGATGGGGCTAATTCTGGAAGGGATCATGCCAAGGAGTACTTCCCAGAACTTCTGCTGCCAGTATCCTTGTCCCTGTGGTGAGCCACAGCCATCCCCCGCCTCAGCAGCAGACCCTCCAACACTAGCAGGTAGGTCTGGTTCAGTCTCCCCTGGGGTCACTGCTCCTTCCCTTGGGTCCTGATGCGCACACTACTTTGTGTGTGTCCTCCAAGAGTGGAGTCTCTGTTTCCCTCTGTCCTGTCGAAGCCCTGCAATCAAATCCCACTAGGCTTCAAAGTCTGATTCTCTAGGAATTTCTTCTCCAATTGCCAGACCCCCAGGCAGGGAAGCCTGATGTGGGGCTCAGAACCTTCACTCCACTGGGTCAACTTCTGTGGTATAATTGTTCTCTAGTTTGTGAGTCACCCACCCAGCCATTATAGGATTTGTTTTTACTGTGATTGAGCTCCTCCTACTGTCTCATTATGGCTTCTCCTTTGTCTTTGGATGTGGGGTATCTTTTTTGGTGAGTTCAGTGTCTTCTTGTCGATGACTGTTCAGCAGTTAGTTGTGATTATGGTGCTCTCACAGAGGGAGAGAGCACACGTCCTTCTACTCTGCCATCTTGAACCAATATCCCTGTTTTCTTTAAATAAAATATAAATAAATGAAAACATGTTGACCCTAAAGGGATATAAATAAAAATCTGTGCCTCTTCATGGCCTGTTGATACTAAAAGTGGAAAAAAATGAGAAAAAATGAATTGTTTTGGGCTTGAATCTTCTCCCTTTATTTCCCATATCAAATCCAGCCAACACTCCTTGACAGGAGCACAGCAGTGAGAGGGAGTAGGAAAGTGGAAATGTTAGGAATTAATCCAATTAAAAGTGATAGGAGATATGTACCACTTCACATTACATGGCTGATTGCCTTCTTACCCCATTTGACCACCAGTGAAAGCTTTGAGAACTATATCCAGATGCAGTTGCACCTACTTACCAAATCAACAGTGAACACAACTAACGTTCACTACTGATTTGGTAATTAAGATAGACTTGCAGGGCTTCCCTGGTGGCGCAGTGCTTGAGAGTCCACCTGCCGATGCAAGGGACACGGGTTCGTGCCCTGGTCCGGGAAGATCCCACATGCCGTGGGGCAGCTGGGCCTGTGAGCCATGGCTGCTGAGCCTGCGTGTCTGGAGCCTGTGCTCTGCAACAGGAGAGACCACAACAGTGAGAGGCCCGTGTATTGCAAACAAACAAACAAAAAAAGATAGACTTGCAGAGATTCCATTTTAAGACACTTGAATAGCATAGCTGATTTAAGGAAGATAGTACTGTTAGCAAGGATTGGGGAAAAAGTTCAAGAGGAGCACACTAATGCTCTAACATATATCAAGTTATATTGTGCCTATCACTGCTGTCATCCTAGTTGTGACTGCTAATAATATCTATAAACAGGTAAATCCAGATTGCATTGTCTTAAATCTTCAGAACATGAATGGGTCTCCTGCAGAGCCCTCAAATTTAGCAAAGCATCAGTTTCCTTCTTTTCTTCACTGTTTGGTCCACATTCAGAGCCTTTAGACTTGTTGAAGAAGAGCCTTCTCATATATTTTTTTTTAATTAAAAAAATTTATTTTACAGTAGGTCCTTGTTGGTTTTCTATTTTAAATATAGCAATTCTCATTTTATATTGACTATATTCAATGTTGTGTAGTCACAGAAATTAGGCCTCAAGAGACTTGGATTCTGGTGTTTCACTCTTGAAATGAGACATAAGATTCATTTAGGCAAACACCCTCATTTTACAGCAGATGAAAGGAAGACATGAGAGGAGAGTGACTTACCCAAGGGCAGCCAACTGGGTAAACTCAGAGGAAACTCTCCTAGCCTGCCTCCAGTGCTCCTCACTCTACTAGGCAGCTTCTCTTCCCTCAACTTCTTGGTGACTCCACCTGTCACAGAATCAAAGACTCAGCTTCCCCACCTGAAATAGAAATGGCAGGTATTTTGCAGCACTGTTGTAAATAGAAAATAGTTTGGAATGTCCATTGAGTAGTATACTACCTCAAGTATTCCATACATTCATTTCTCATCCTGAGAAAGGGATCATCCATGTTCACTGTGGCCGAAGCAGAGAGCCTGTACCAGAGTAGGCCTTTCAGAAATTCTCACATTTTCAAGTTGTGAACAATTTTTTGCTAATGAATCTGATTGATCAGAATAGAATCGAGTTTATTTTGCATTACATGGTAATGAATTATCATATTTTTCACCTAATTAAAAAAATGTTTTTGAGTGTAGTCTGAGTATGGCTGAAATATGTAAGTACATTAACAGGGTTTTGGCAGCTTCTCTGATGTAATCAGCTTGATCTTTGGCAGCATTAGGGGCATGGCAGGTTGGAGCAATGTTCTGTAGACACAAGTCCTGGGTGTTTGTTTTGGCTACTGTAGTGTGACTTTGCCTACATTTTAAAACTGCCTTCATACTCCATTTCTTTTCATATGAAGTGCAGACAGAGATGGATGATTTCTAAATTCTTTTCTAATTCTAAGATACAAACAAATCTCAGCCATTGTAATCATAAAGAGAACAAATGTTTGTGGAGTAGTATGGCATTTTCTGTAAAAATAGATTGTCTAATATGTTTTTTGAATTAAAGTTACTAAAAATCGAAGCAAAAGAGCAGAAAGCCTTAAATTAGTGGCAGAGGGCCTTCTCTGACAATAAAATGTACTTGCTGGAAATTTACAGTAGCTGTAAAATGAAAACAACTATTAAATCAAAATTGACTTAGTACATTCAGAGACACAAGAATAAAACCTATTAACAGCTCAACAGAATTTAATTGAATACTATGAGTAATAAAAGAGAGGTCCAGTGGTGAATGCAGAGAACACTTATGGATGACTCTGGGTTGCAATATTTGACTTTCCGTGAGAATGAAGAGCTGAGTTCCAACCGTGTAGGTGCTGAGTTGATTAAAGAAGCTAAATTTACATTGCCATGGAGGTGTAAATGTATCATTGTGGTTTTCTCTCCCAGAATGTCTGAGACAGCCTGACATTGTCTAGAGATTAGAATAAGCTCCCATCCAACACCTGGCTCCCAGGGGCCCCTCCCTACCCAGACCACTAACTGGGTATCTCCACCTGTGTCTGGCTCTGTGATGTCCAGCACATGGAGGCAGGGAGGGAGACCAGAAAGCCCATTTGGTGTTGGGTAGACTTGAGATTTTGAATTCCAACTCAGGCTACTTGAGTGACCCACTTAACTTGTCCAAGCCTGTTTCTCCACCTTCAAAATGAGGTTAATAAATAGCAACTGTTACATTGTTCTGACTTATATTTTTGGCTTAGTCTTTGCTAGGATTTACATTCCAAGCTGAGTTTTTACTAGCTTTTATACCAGGTTACATGCTTCTGGATTTTGTTTGTGGAATAGATATCCCTGCCTTGTGCCTAAATGATGTCCCTATTCTTTGACTATAGCTCTGTACCCAGTTCCATTTCTTATTTCTCAACACTTATGTGTGTAAACATACACACAATATGGCCGGGCAAAACAGAACAAGCCTTCAAATGAATGACAGATATTTCCAAATAAAACATGAGTAGTATAAAATCAATGATTTCTTTCTTAACTAATAAAATCCAAGTGTTCAGATCAATTGATTCTTAAATCTAACCAGGTTGTTTGCTTAGTATAAGTGTTAATATTGCAACCACCCCCCTCTCCAAACTTTTGAAAAGAAATCACACCTCTTAATATTTTGTCTATCGCTCAGATAAGCAAACACCTGATCACTTTCATAAGTCACTAAAGGTTTATCTTAGCTGCTTCCTCATTCCTCTGTGCTGTTTCCTTTTGCCCTTTTTGGGGAACTGCAGGGAAATAGCCCTAGAATGGGACATTACTCATGTTTATGAAGCTTTTCCTTCTTATGGGATCACAGAAGAGTGATATATTATGATTAGTTTTTTTTTTTATTGGAGTATAGTTGATTTACAATGTTGTGTTGCTTTCTGCTGTATGACAAAGTGAATCAGTTATACATATACCTATATCCACTCTTTTTTAGATTATTTTCTCATGTAGGTCATCACAGAATATTGGGTAGAGTTCCCTGTGCTCTACAGTTAGTATCCTTAAATAAGATGGACTAAACCCACTGAATATTTTCTAAAAGATAGATTGTTTGCATTGAGGTAAAATGAGCAGATCTACTAATTCCTTGGCTGATGGCCCTCTTGTTTAGGAAACCCACATGCTTGCTCTAAAAAGAAGCAAAAGAGAAATTTTCACTTTTATACACCAAATAAAACAAAATGAAATGACAATTGGATTTCACTGTAGACCCACATTCTTTGCTTGAGAGAGAGTCTCAAAAAGCAGAAGAGCACGTTCTTACATTTGCTGATACCAGCTCATCCTGCAGAATCTGAACTAGAAGGTGAGAGCAATCCCTTTCTCACTAAGGGAGCAAAGTCAGCTCAGGGGCCCTGCAAGAGTCAGACACCCAAATGTTCCCATCTTAGGAAGAGGATTGGGGTTCAGAGTGAGGACCATGGAAGCTGGTGAGACTCTTTAACTGGTTTGGATGTCTTGATGTCAAGAAATATCAGTTGCCATAAGAAAAAGTACACATATGGTTCTGCCCAGAGATAGAGGAGGGCTCAAATGTTGAAGACTTTGAAAAAATGCACATTCAGCATTGTTATAGTAAAATCCTGGGACATACCTTTTCATGTTAGATAGTAAACATTTTGTTTTTAAATTTGTGCTTGCCGCTGCCTCTAAAATAGTCTCCTCTTATATAGTAGGAGCTCACATATCTATTAAAGATATTTCTTTAAAATTCTCCTACCCAGAAGATATTCAAGTGTTTTGAAAAGAAATATGGGGTGGCAAGAAAATGAATATTTCTGGCAACTCCCTTTTGCCCTTTTCCTTACCTCCTTCATTCTGACATGTATACCTGTTGAAAATCTTGCTTGCCATGACAGATAATCATTTTGAATGATCTCTTAAAACCTGGAGTTAAAAAATACTATCCCCAAACACCTATTAACATCTCTAAAATTTCACTCTCCATTGAACTAAAGGAGCAATATATTTTTACCCAAATAATTTGTTATGGATTCATGGTAGTAACCATGTGGTTTCCATTCTCAGCTGGACAATCAACATTTCTTCAATAATTCTTTCTCTTTTGCTAATCAGATCAATTCCACCAAATCCTTTCACAAACTGGAATCCTTCTTGTGATTTATCTGTGACAATTTCCAATGTAGCTCCAAATTTTTTATAGTTGTTAGCAAAGCATTCCAGCAGGGGCATGCTCTCAATCAGTTCATGTTCTTGTCCTGTCTCTTTGTCTGTAAAATGAGATTTATCCTTCTCTTGTTCTGGAGTTAGAGAATTTTCTCCTCTTCTGTGCCTTGGCAATGAAGAATATATCTCATTATATCCAGATTTTCATAGACTATTAGAATCTCTACAGCTCCCATTTCTAAAGCCTTTAGTGTATCTTCAACTCCAAAACAGTACTTGCCCATGTCCTGACTGATTTCATCAAAGTCTTGCCCTATTAACTTCTTCTCTTGCATGAACTTCACATTGGAGAGGACTTCGGTAGATAACTCGATATCTTGGTTGAATCCATTTTCACCACCATAAGATATATCAGCTAATTTTAAAACTTTTGATTGCAACCTCTGATCAAACATGTCAGATTGACTCAGTTCAGGTTTTTTGTTTTTTGTTTTTTGTGGGATGTGGGCTTCTTACTGTTGTGGCCTCCCCCATTGTGGAGCACAGGCTCCAGATGCACAGGCTCCGGATGCACAGGCTCAGCAGCCATGGCTCACGGGCCCAGCTGCTCCGCAGCATATGGGATCCTCCTAGACCGGGACACGAACCCGTGTCCCCTGCATCAGCAGGCAGACTCTCAACCACTGCGCCACCAGGGAAGCCCAACTTAGTTCAGTTTTAAAGTCAGCTGATCCAGCTAAAACGAGACCAGCCACATTCACTTTGTCCTCAGAAATAAACAGCTGCACAGCAGTCTCAGCTACTTTCCCAACATAGCTATGTCACTTTTCCATTCTTAAATGGGCAAAACGCAAGGCTGACTGACCTCCTCTACCATGTTTCTTTGGGAGATCCACAGTGAGTTTGTGCAGGACTTCTCTTGTATTTCCTTGTGCCAAAAAGTGCACCACTACCATCTATTACAATGAAGCCAAACTTGCTATCATCTGAAAGTAGTGCTATAAGAGCCTCTGTATGGAATTTGTCACACAGATACAAAGACGTATTAATTTTTTTGAAAGCTTCAAAGTCAATGTTGACTTTCTTTTCCTTTCCCTCTTCTGTTACAATTGTACCAAACAACCAGGCCATTTGGCGGTACTTTGTTACAAAGTTTGAGTCTTCGTTGTACAGATGTAATGGCTCCCAGGACTGAAAGGTAGTTTACTCGTGACAATGTTAGATGCAGTTCAAACTCATCAGCTAACATTTTTGCCACTCATGAAATCTGGTCTTTGGGAGGAATGATAAACGATATCATGCTTGTGCTATTGCCGAGGGCTGCCTCAAGTTTTTATTTATTTATTTATTTATGTATGTATGTATGTATGTATGTATGGCTGTGTTGGGTCTTTGTTTCTGTGCACAGGCTTTCTCCAGTTGCGGCAAGCGGGGGCCACTCTTCATCGTGGCCTCTCTTGTTGCAGAGCACAGGCTCCAGACGCACAGGCTCAGTAGTTGTGGCTCACGGGCCTACTTGCTCCGCGACATGTGGGATCTTCCCAGACCGTGGCTCGAACCCGTGTCCCCTGCATTGGCAGGCAGATTCTCAACCACTCCGCCACTGGGGAAGGCCCCGCCTCCAAGTTTTAATGAGCTTTTTGATATTCCAGAGCTCCACGTCCTTGTCGGCAGCACTGGGGGCGTCCGTCATCTTCTCGCCTCCTCATCTCTAAGGACCCAGTCCTGGGCGGCAGCGGCTGCTCCTCCCCAGCGGCGGCTCTCGACAATTTCTAATTTCAGTAATTTTTTTTACCTTGCCTTTTGTGACATCATTCACTCATCTTTCCTCCTACTATGGAAAACTCTTGGAAAAGCATGAACTTTGCCATCAGTTAGACCAAAATTCAAATAGTGGAACTTCCACTTACATAGTGTATGATCTTTTAAGTTAATGATTTAACTTTTTTTCCCCCACTGTACTCTTTTATGATTTGAACCACAATTCAAGTCTGAGAATATATAACTGATAGTGATGCTTATTAGCACTACACTAGAATTCTTGGCAGCATCTCCATAGGTAAACTCAGAATCCCCATAGGTAAATCACATCATCCTCTCCTCATCCTCCCACATCATCTTCTCCTCATCCTTCCACTCATCCTCTCCTGCTTTCCCAACACTACCTATGGCCCTGGGAGCACCAACTACTCTGCGAAGCACAGTTTGAAAATTTAAGTAAAAAAAAGGTTTATTCATATTCAACAGTCTAGGAAAACTTTGGCATTTCAAGTTTAATTTGCTTTCATTTTCCATAAAGATTCAAAAGGCAGGCAGCCTGTATTTATAAGATAAATAATTATTTTAAATATTTCAAAAAGAAAATAATCCATTTGACCCTATATTTAACTATCAGAGTTGAGTAAAACAATCAAATTTTTGTCATTGTTTTAAAATCAGGAATCTAACCTGTATTCATTTCCCTTATTACACACCCATCTCCTATTTCTGTTTTCTATTCTTTTGTTACTTTTATCTGAGATTATAGACCCTGATTATGAATTTTCAACAACTTCAAATTTAAATACAGGAATATTTTTGAGTTTTCACTTTAAATTTGAGAATTTTCTGAAGACACTTTAAAAAGTTCTTTGAATTTTTCTAACTAGTTTCATTGCTCAATACTAACCAATTTGCAAGTACTTCCCCATTTTAGAGACTTTGATCATGATTAAACTCCTAATTGAGTGGAGTACATACCTGAGGTTTGGTTTTGTTTCTTTCATTCATGAGAGGGACATGAGTATTATATTTTTTGGAGCTTTTACACATATAAAAATGTTTTCTGTTACTATGACTCATGAATGACATCATGGCGTGGTTTGGGATTCCCAATCTTTTAATCTCAGATGTCTATAGACATCATTCTATTCTCTACTGGAATTTAATGTTCAAAAGAGCTTCCTACTCTTTATACTTATAATTTAAAATATTTTATTTAGTTCTTCCTGGAACATAAGAGATGCTGGTCTTTCCTGCAGAGAAAAGTATTCTTCTATTATATCTTTGATTATAGTGTCTCATTTAGTTGCTTTGTTTCCTCTTATAGAATATCTTTTTATCAACATAGTAAATCTCTTCTCTCTCTTCTTTGTATATATCACACTTATCATTTTTATTATTTCTTCCCCTTCTCTGGGAGAAATTTTGAAGTTTTTTACTTACATCACTGATTTGATTTGTTTGGCATCAATCCTGTTCTAATGACTTCAGTGAGAATTTTAACCCTGTTATTCCATTTTTAAATTTCTTCAAAGTGTTGTTTTGTTTGTATGTTTGTTTTAATCTCATCCTGTTCTTATCTTACTCTTTGCAGTATTTTCATTCTAATATGAAGTGAGCTCTATTTTGGCCCAAGGTTTACAGACACATTGCTGTTATAGATGGCCCACCGCAATCCTTGCTGTCACTTGTGTATTTGTCAAAACCATCCTCTCAACTGTGTGCAACCCTGGCTCAATTTCTGATACCTCAGAAACATTCATCTGGCTCTGAAATGGAACATTCGGTTCTTACTTTTCAGTGTCTTTACTCTAAGGGGGATAACATATACCCTAAGGCAGCCCTCCATGGTTTAATCAGGTGAGTCCATGAAAAGTTGTATTTTGCCAGCAAGCACCACTTCCAGGGCCCTCCCTCCTTCAATGTATACAGCTTTACCTGGAAGGTCATCTCCCTAGGATACACATGTCACTCTCCATTTGTCCCTCCCCCGGCCTTGTTATACAAGAGGCACTGCATTGGATGAGAGCAATATCAGCTGTCTCAAAAGACAGTCAGTAGAGGAAAGTTGCTCAGTTTTCTGATTAATGTAATATATGTTTCTTTAAAAACAAGTAGTAAAAATGAGTCAAAACTTCTTTCTCCCCTTTTCATTTCCAGCTGTGTCATTCTAATTCAGAGAATAGAATGCATTCAGGCCACTTATAAAGCTTCTTCATCTAACTGTTCCAAGATTTTAAAGTTGATGGAAATATCCTTCAATGTCTGTCATATGCATTTGATTCCTGACCTTATTTTTAAAGCTATTGTTAATGCTTGCCTTTTCATATAATTCTGCCTGTAACTTATTTGCGAGTTAGGAGATGGCCTGTCATGATCTCAGCCCAGAAGTCAGTGTCTTCTAAATGCAGGTGTAATTAACAGGCTAATGAATGTCACAGCCATTTTATTACTTACATGGAAACAATTAACAAAACCAAGTTGAAGCCGTGTTACTGGTTGGAAAGAACAGCAGTGTCAGAAAATTTAGAGTTATATTTTTACCCCCTTTTATTAATTGTGTGACCTTAAATAAGTCACTTAACCTTCTTGAATCTGTTTATTTTTTCATAAAGGAGCAATATAAATAACACTTGTTCTAAGGACCCACAGGGGTGTTGTGAGGACCAAATGGGTTAGCACTTGTAAAAGCCCTTTGTAGTCATTACCACTCTAGACCCAATTATTGCTCTCACTCCCATGACCTTGGCCTCATCAGTGGCACATTGAAGCAGCTGAGCTAACTGAGCTAACAAGTCATAGGAGTGTTTCATTAATATTAATTTCTGACCCTTAGCCATTACTGAATATAAAAAGTAAATGGTAATTGTGAGTGTTCTAGCCTCTGCCATTAAAGAAAAAGGAAAAACAGATATCTTTTATTGCCAAGTGTTAAATTTACATGAATTTTACTTACCACTTCCTAGAGTTCCATAAATAGAGGATTTCTTTCATATTTTCTTCCTTATCATCCATAAGAACATGTGAATTTTCAGACTCTGACTGTACTTATTACCTCTTAACCACATAAAGGATAAACCAAATGAGACCAGAGTCACAGATAAACTTTCACTGTTATTAAATTAGATTAGAACAAAAGTGTAGACAATTAACGTTGGAAAGTATTGTGTAGAAAAGGAAGCAATGAAAGATTGGTCTTTAATTGTCTTTAAGGCTAATTGAAGGCAGGGAATTCTAAATCGAGTTCTAATTTACAGGCTAATAAATGCCACAGACATTTTGTTATTAACATGAAAATTAGCAAACATATAAGAAGAGACTAGTTTGGAATATGGCAATTCTAAGCACTTGGAAATAGAGCACACATCACTTACATATTTTATTTTTAATCAGTATATAATGCATTCCCCTAAGAGGAGAGCATAATAAAAACTTCTAGGCTTTTAGCCCTAGTTGCAAGCACTCATGAATGAAATGGCCAAACTTCATGGCATAGCAAACATTTTAAAAAAGCAAGGACCTGTGTTGGAATATGACAAAACCTTCTCTTTCAGTCTGTAGACCTGTCTTCATTCTCTATGTAATATGACTTTTCCCTTCATTTTGCAAATAGGAAAACTAAGCTAAAGAGAAATTGAAGAATACCAATGTCCTTATCATTTGACACTTTGCGTTAGTTTTTCATGTCTTTTCTTCTTAATAAACTAATTATGCCTACAGTTCAAGACTATGTCTTACCCATCATAGACCAACACAGCCTTGGATATAGTTACTCAGTGTGCACTGCCCCAGAGCTACACCCCTCTGATGCATGTTTCTAACACGTTCAAGGAAGGAAATGTGACCGCAGCAGGTCTGTGATCTTTCCTCTAACCTCTGGGATTCCTGGAAACATTAACTTAGGAAATCACAAGAGGATAATATTGCAAATTCTGGAGGTTCCCCAAGACCACCCTCATGTGCAAGGATTTGTTAGGACTTACAGAACTCAGAAAGGCTGTTATACTCAAGGCTACAGTTTATTATAGCAAAATCAGCAAAGGAAGGACCACAGAGGGCAGGTTCCAGGACTGCCTGTTCCAAGCATGAACTTCCAGGGGTCCTCCCTCAGTGGAGTCTGTGGACAATGCCTGCTTCTCCCAGCAACGATGTGTGACAGTACGTACAGAGTGCTGCCAGCCAGGGAAGTTTCCCTAGCCTTGGGTTTGTTTGTTTGTGTTCAGTTTCATTGAGATATAATTGACAAATAAAACTGTAAGATATTTAAAGCCTAAATTGTGATTATTAAAATAATTTTTCCCATCTAGTTAATTAACACATCCAACACCTTACATATTTATCTCATGGGTTTTTTTTCTTTTTTTAGTGAGAACATCTTAAGTTCTGCTTTCTTAGAAAATTTCAATTATACAGTACAGTGTTAGAGGGAGAGGTTGGTAAAAGGACACAAACTTATAGCTATAAGATGAATAAGGTCTGAGGATCTAATGTATAACATGGTGACTATAGTTGATAACACTGTACTGTATAACTGATATTTGCTAAGGGGTTTAGAAATTTTTATAGGAGATTAACCACATAGACTTTCTGTCCATGGCTGACCTCAATCTCCAGTCCCTTCATAGGTCAAGCTGATACCACATGGCCCAAGGCCCCCACCATAAATCAAATTGGCATAGACCACCAGCAGTGGCCTAATACCTCCAGTTAAACAGGCAGGGCATTCCAAGGTTCCAAGGGCTTAGAGGTTACCTCCTAGGAGCTGGGAACAAAATGCAAGGTTAATCGTATATATATATTGTTGTTGTTGTTGTTGTTTACTCTATCCTTACTATACTGAGACTACCTGCACTATATCCAAGAAAAATCAGAATTGGTTGAAGTTGTTATGCTGAGATTGTGTATCAGGTAATTATAGCTGCTACTAACAGGATCAATTGCACTGGAGCCAGATATAAAAGCTCAAGACATCCCAGAGCTGAAGGCTTCTCCAGGCTGAAGTGGTCCATGCCTAATCAGTCTATTGTCTTCTGACCACAGCCCCACCCCTGCAAATGAGGAGAGTTTGAGAGATATTTGGAAACTATATCTAGTTGGAGCAATGAGACCTCCCCTATGCTATGGCCAGTCAGACTGTAGGTTTTCTATCCCATATCCTTTCTTCTAGCTAAGTGAACTTGGTACTATGGAAAACCTATTGTGTCTCATGAATTTTATTATCAATTCAAACCCAAGACACCTGCTGGTGGTTGAGCAGAGTGGATTTTGGATTATACAACTAGCATTATTTGATGCCAACAATATAACTGACCTCTTTAATTTTTCAAACTAATTGTTTTAGTCCCCACCAAACTTTATTAGCAGTAAATACATAATCTCTCTTTTGAGATTTTCCTCACCACTATTCCTGTGTCTGCCTTGGTGAATTGTTCAAGATATCTGGAGGCAAACCCAGTCAGTGTCACTGTGGTCCATACTAATCCAACATAAATTTGGGAAGAAGAGTTAAATCTAGAACTTCTCCTTTTGAGATTCTTGGGAATTTTATACAAGCCGGTCTATAATGAAGAGAGAAGAAAGAGATTGCTGAGGTACAAGGTGTTGGAAAGAAAATAAAATCTAATGGGGTAATGGAGCCTGTGTGAGTAGAGGAGACACATGCAGTGTGTGTGTGTCCCCCATTGTTCCTTGCTGCCCTATTCACGAATAATGTCTGTGATGCCCAGTGAGCACAGAGTTCTGTTGGAACCACTATGCTTGGGAGTTCAGTGAGATTTAGTGAGTACAAGGTAAGCATATTCCATCGATATCTGGGTAAGTTGGGCTCTGACAGTCTCAAGAAGCCATGCTTTCTCTTAGAGCTTGAAAGAAGGCAATAGCATTCTGTGAAGTATATACAAACAGCCAATAAACCCTGTCATTTCCTTTCTTACTAATGTTACTTCCGTGTATTAGCCAACCACTTATGCTGAAAATGATGACGTAGAAAGGAAAGGAATGATAGGGCAATTCATATTTCTTTGCTCTTTAGTTCTATCTTACTCATCAATAAGCTGAAGGTAGACAGTGTTGATAGAATGGGTGTGTGTCAAGAATTAAAATAAAAACAGTTGAATTACTTTTGTGCAGCATTTCCATTATTATGTTAATAATGAAGTATATGTGCAATAATGGTCTACAAAATACAAATTGTGTAATTTCAGTGATGCTGCATACTAGTTATATACTTTTATATTTCTGTTTAAAACTAGCATTACACAATATAAAGAGGCTAATTATTTAAACTTAATTTTTATTTACTTAAAAAGATAGTAAAATGCAAATACAAAATACATTATGAAGGATTCTGGGAAGATGGCAGAGTAGGAATCACCAGAAATCTGTCCTCCCATCTAGATAACAATTACACTGCCAGAATCTGTCTGATCTAAATATTTTGGAACTCTGGAGTCCATTGAAGGTTTGTAACTTTCAGGGGAAACGTTGGACAGTAAATTGTGATTAATTTCAGTCAATTTCAAATCTTACAGCAATTTCAACACTTATCTACCCATGCCCCACACCTCAGCCACAGCTTGCAGGTGCCAGGGTGGGCAAAAAGGACCTTGTTCTCCAAATATTGAGGATCTGATCATTTATTGCTACTTCAGATCCCAGAGGTGCAGTCAAAGAAGCAGGAGGTCATTGTTGGTTACATCTCCCCCAATTGTTGCAAGCCCATCCCCCTCTGACTGAAGTCAGTTCCAGGAAATTTCATGGGTCTCCTTTTCCTTTTCCTATTTTTTCTTTTTTGAGAGCCATATGTTGAGACTAGAACATTCCAAAACAGCTGCATGAATGGGGAAAATTAGTAAGTGGGTGTGTATGCCCAAGGAAAGGCTCAGAAAATATCTAAGAAGGCTTAGGTTTATAACTCAGGCTGATCCTCTGTATGTATGTAGCCTGTAACAGCAAAAAATAAATAAAGAAAAATAATAACAAGAATACAGCACACACTGGGGAAGGGGAAGAATCTGATTTCCAGAGTTACCACATTATTAGATTCAAATGTCTTGTTCTCAACAAAAAAAAAATTACAAAGCATACAAAGAACAATAAAGTGTGATCCATTTAAAGGAAAAGCTACATCAACAACAACTTTACTTGAAAAAGACCTGATGACAGATCTACTAGACAAAGACTTTAAGACAAATGTCTTAAAGATGCTCAGAGAACTAAAGGAAGATGTCAAGAAAATAATGGATGAAAAAATGTAAATGTCAATAAAGGGAAAGAAAATTTAAAAGAAATTAAAAAGAATTCCTGGATCTGAAAAGTATAATAACTGAAATGAAAAAATTATTAGAAGGATACAAAGGCAAATTTGAGCAGGTGGAAGAAGGAATCAGTGACCTTGAAGGCAGGACAATGGAAATTATTGAGTCTGATGAGGAGAAAGAGAAAAAAATTAAAGAAAGATAAACAGAGCCTAAAGGACCTGTGGGACACCATCAAGAAGACCAACATATGTATCATGAGAGTTCCAGAAGGAGGAGAGAGAGAGAGAGCAATAGAAAAACCTAAAATTCACATGGAATCTCAAGGAACCCTGAATAGCCAAAGTGATCTGAAAAAGAAAAATAAGCTGAAAAACTCACAGTTCCTGATTTCAAAACTTACTATGAAGCTACAGTAATCATAACAGTGTGGTACTAGCATAAAAACAGATATATAGCCCAACAGAATAGAACAGAAATTCCAGAAAGAAACACTCACATATATTATAAAATAATTTTTGACAAGGATGCCAAGACCATTCAATGGGGAAAGGACAGTCTTTTCAACAAAGAGTGCTGGGAAAATTAGATATCCACATGTAAAAGAATGAAGTTGGACCCTTACTGAACATCATATGCACCAAAAATTAACTCTAAATGGATCAAAGCTCTAAATGTAAAGTATAAAACTCTTAGAAGAAAACATCATGACAGTGGATTTAACAATAATTTCTTGGATATGATACCAAAGACACAGGCAAGAAAATAAAAAGGAGACCAATTGGACTTCATGAAAATATTTTAAAAATTGTGCATGAAAAGACAATATAAACAGAATAAAAAGGCAAACCAGAGAATGGCAGAAAATGTGAAAATCATATATCCGATAAGAGATTAATATCCAGAATATATAGAGAACTCCTAAAACTCAACAACAGAAAAAAGAAACAACCTGATTCAAAAATGAACAAAGGACTTGAATAGACATTTCTTCAAAGAAGATATGTAAATGGCCAATAAGCACATGATAAGATGCTCAATATCACTAATCATTAGGGAAATGCAAAGCAAAGCCCCAATGAGATATCATCTCTCACCCCTGTTAGGATAGCTACTATCAAAAGAAAAACCAAAACCAAACAGAAAATAACAGGTGTTGGCAAAGATGTGAAGAAATTGGAACCCTTGTGTGGATTGCCATATGACCCAGCAATTCCACTTCTGGGTATATACCCAAAACAATTGAAAGCAGGGTCTTGAAAAGATGTGAATATGTACAGAATTGTACATTGTACATATGGCAGAATTATTCACAATAACTAAAACCTGGAAGTAACCCAAGTGTCCATCAACATATGAATGAATAAGAAAAATGTGGTATATACCTACAATAAAATATTATTCTGCCTTAAAAGGGAAGGACATTCTGACATATGCTATAAAATGGATGGACTTTGAGGATATTTTATTAAGTGAAATAAGCCAGTCATAAAAAAGACAAACACTATGTGACTCTATTAATATGATATTTAGAGTAGTCAAAATTATAGAGACAGAAAGTAAAATGGTGGTTGCCATGGCCTCAAGAAAGGCAATATGGGGAGTTATTGCTTAATGGGTGCAGTTTCAGTTTTATAAGATGAAAAGAGTTATAGAGATGGATAATGGTGATGGTTGCACAACATGATGAATGTATTTGATACCATTGAACCGTATATTTAAAATTGTTTAGATGGTACATTTTTTGTTATATATGTTTTACCACAATTTTTAAAAATTGGCAAAAAACCGACTATAACAAGTTGAGTGAGACCTTAGAAGAAAAGAAAAAAAACTTTTCTACTTTAGTATCTACAAAGACACCTTATTCTACTTTTTATCAAGTGGCCCTGCATTTTTATTTTGCACTGGATCTTGCAAATTATGTTAACCAGCCCTACAATGAAAGTTTTAGTCAGGTATTAAAAAATATTGTATGACTGGACCAACTTAAATATAATTGAATTAGCTGACAGAATCCTTCAAGAAGTGCAAGAAAATAGAAACAAGTTTACAAAGATACAATACACTTGGGCTTGCCAGAGTCTTACAACTGAATCAGACAAGTATGGTGGAGCCTGGACGGTCTTTCTGGCCACCTACTTATCTTAAACACTATTCATTACACTGATGAAAATTATTTTGGGTTAAATCACATCACATATTTTAGGCTAATTAAAAAAAACCCTGGTACAGATTTTGAGAACAATATTTTTAAAGCAACAACCTCTGGAGTGTGGATTTCTGATTAGGGCACTTTGAAAGCTAACCAACCAGCCCTAGAGTATAGGTTAAAATTCACTTGCATACACATACGTTCAACCAGTTACATTGCTCTGATAGTATAACACCCAGGCCAATCCCTCTCGGAGCTCTAGTACCCTTCCCTTGCAGCCAAACAAGAACTGATTCTCCCCCATTAGCTTTATATATATTTCAATCTATCCCTTCTTTAAAATAAAAAATACTCCCCATCCCTGTCTTCACCTCCTTCTGCTGCATCTACACACGCACACACACACACACACACACACAACTGCCTTGACTCCAAGGTATCACTCTTATTACCACCAAAACTTTTAACCTCTTGGTGCCTTCATTTCCTTACCTATAAAATGAGGACACTAATAGGACACTAATATTTACACTTAGAGAATTTTATATTCATCTTCCCCCTTTCAATTTAAATATTACTCCCCCTGGGAAGCCCTCCCTGACTTAGTTGTCCTTCCTCTTTCCCTTATAATATTGTATCTCCCATTTCATATCATTCATTCTGCTCCATTATTCCTTTTCTTGTTTATGTACCTAACACGCTGTAAACTTTAAGCCCAGAAAATTGACATATATTAATAACAACTGTCACTCTAGTGCCTGACAAAATGATGGCCTAATAAATATTAATTTAATACAGTTTGTATTCATTTAGAAATATCCACATGGTGTGCAGCTGGCTGCCCCTGGTCTTTTTTTTTTAAAGATGCAGCACTTTCTTAAAGCAATTCACCTCTCTGAATGTGGAACTGCTTTTAAGGTTTAAAGATGCCTTCTGGCTAACTTTGAAAAGGATGTTTGCAGTATTATATCTATATATCATCTTCCCATCCATATTCCACCCGCCTCTACCCCCTCCCAAAGAAATACATCAACTTGTTTTCTCTGGACATCTATGATTGATAGCTACAGCTAGAGACTCTCTGAAGGCTTGGTGGTAGCAGCCAGAATGTCATTCAACCAGGACTGATGAAAGCAAGACTGACTATCACTGTTTATTGAGTTTAATTGTCCCTGGAAAACCTTCAGATGTTCCCTATGGAAAGATACAATTGCAGGAGTTTCCTCCAGAAACACTTTATTATTTTTTAAATAAGAATTCACTCATCAAAATTGCCACAGTCAGACATACACACACCCTACTCAGTGATACAGTCTTTTAAGATACTTTTTGCCCATATGCGTTCATCTTACAGAAGAGGAAACTGAGGCTTATCAGGAGGAATTAACCCAAGGTCTAAAAGTCAGTGAAGGGAAGGACCAGCTTTCATATGTCAAACCCTGGGTCTTTCCACCCTCAGCAAGATGCTTCCAGAGTAAAATACGTTACTCTCAGTCACTTCATATAGATTTCAAAAAACATATGAAACAACTGAGACTGAAGAATGGCAATCACCTCAGGATTCTGAGTTTCCTTGGGGCTTTCCTATGATTAGATATGTTCTTGCCCTTTGAGCAGTCAAATTATCTGTAAAAGGGCAGGGGAGTTGAAATACAAACTCCATGCAACGCCATTCTGAGACAGACTTGATGATTAACTCTCATAGAAATAACTGAAATATAACGTTGAACTTTATTGTTTCAGAGTGCTAAAAAGAATTTGTATTTTGGAGTATTGAATATGCTTTGTTGTCAAAGGCCAGGGTTGATTTTTGTTGGTATCCTCCATGCCTAAAACAGTTCCTGGCAGATAAAGGAGGGCCTGCTAGCCTGCTCTAACCTTTGTAAGCTCACTCTGGCAAATCCATCTCTTAAAGAGGGTTAGTGCAGAGAGCTGTTGAGAGTGTGGACCCTGAAACCAAGCTGTCCACCTTGAAATTCTAGGCCTGACACTTCTCATACATGTGACCTTGGGCCAGTTACTTACTTTCCTGCATGTCTATAAAATGGTTTTAATATCAATGTCTGTCTGCATTATTGGGTTAGATCATTGTCAGGAAGAAAAGACTTATATGTGCTTAGAATTAAGTGCCTGGCACTTAATAAGCTCTGTATGTGTTTGCAGTTATTATAAACATGTGTCCTAACATCATAACTATGGATGTCGACCATGATTTAACAGATGTTATATGTAAAGGATTAAACGAGTTCATAGATACTATGTATACATTTACATAAAGGTATACGTTTGAAGTTTATTGTTATAAAGAATTTTATGAAATCATTTTGTGATTATAAGTCCTTTTAAAAATTGCTTCCCTCCTGCCCCTACCAAAGAAAACTGGTCAGTAGAAATTTATAGTTAAGTTCTTGTAACCTATTTTAATGTTTAATTGATCAAGCTGAAATAAGTATTGGCAAACCAATACTCTGAAAAGAAGATGGGTTTCATGATTCATATAGGCTGTGCATATACATTATACAATGACTACAGTAGTTAGGGAGAGATTGCCTGACCCAGATATCTCTCTAAACAATCCTAGGAGAGGATCTTTACTCAAGAAACATTGATTACAACTGATAGAGCTCTGATTATGTAATATATGGTAACTTAAGCATAAATTATAAATAGCTATTAGGTACCAATATACAAATAAAAAATGAATGAATTGGTATAGAAAAAGCTGGTGCAGTGTGGGTATTTCTTGCCTTGTCTAAGTTTTTCTACTTTTCTTATGTTGGTCCCCCACTGACCATATCCTATAGTGGTACATTCTGGACCACTACTTCCTCATATCGGGGTTATTTCCATTTGTGGAAAAATCTTAGGTAATATGTATGTAACTTCTCAAAAAGTTCTTTATGTATGCATTTATAGCTAACCAAGTGTGTGGATGCAGTTTATGCAGTAAGCTGGGTCCCTGGGTCTGCTCCAGGCTGCCGCGCTTCTCACCAACCTGAGCACAGTGGGCTTGGTGTGTGCTGGGCTGGTCAGGAAGGCAATGGCCCGGTCCTTTGCTGGAAAGAGGGGCTTCCCAACTGAGATTTAAGCTGAAACAAACTTCAAGCCCCCTTTAGATAGAAGTGTGGGTGCCAGGATGCACTGAATGTGACAACCTTGCACACATGCTCCAGCCTGCAACACTCTAAGAGGATTAAGTGTTCCACTATTCTACAGGCAATAACAATGTGCTTCTCCAGAGTTAACTTGCCATTTGAAAGAGGAGCATTTCCTTCCTGAAAGGGAGATATCAAAGGATGCACTGTATTCTCAAAGTTTTGAGGTTTTCCCCCCTTTGGGGAAATTGAAATGTAGCTTATAACCTATGATAAATTTTAAAATTCTGAACTATTCAATAACATGCTGAGATTGTCACCATTTCTATCAACAAGCATGAAAAACACATCAAAGGAAAATTAAGAAAATGTAAAATTTTTCCCACAGACAAAAATGAGGTTGTAGAAAGTCATACAAAGTATTCAGGGAATAGTAAACACATAGAATCTCAAACAATACACTAAAACTGATACATTTTTTTCACAGTGGAAAAAAAAGTGTGTAGGTGAAATAATGTGACCCTTTGATATTGAGTTAAAATGAATAGGAAACATGTTTTCAGAGTTAATTCATCTAATCACAATTACTCCATTAGAAGAATTTTTAAATATTTTATTCTTTATGTGAAAGATGTGTTCCTTCAGATCTTTAATCAAGCTCAATAAATCATTCCATCAACATACTATAACATATGCTATACTATAACATATCAAGATATAATGTACCATAGATCATTCTACTGACGGAGCTCCATAAACCAAGGAGTTGATGAATATAAATCACATTGTCTTCTATTTTGCCTTGAAAGTAAACATGAATACTCATAGAAAAGAATACAAATGAAAAACCACAATTTGTGGATAAAATGTAAGATGTCATTAAAGACTTTAATCAACATTAAGTACTTCATGTGAAATTAGAGCCCATCAAAGTTATTTTTATTCCCCTTTAAAGGTTTACAGGATTAATTGGTGATTACACATTTCAATTCTGCAGAAATATTCTTAACTGTCTTGATTCTATAGTGAAGATGGTTAAAGGTAGACAATGTAGTATAAATTCATTCCAGGCAATCCTACACAGTGCTGAAAATTTATCCTTTTTCCAAAATCCTGCTTTGATCACACCATTCCTTTGCTCAAAAATCTTAATGATTTTCCATTTGCCTAAAAAACGTAGTCTCGGGGCATAGTTGTTATGTTACCTTATGCTCCAGACAGACTTCATCATTCCCTTAACACCCTCTTCTGTGCCTTTGTCCACACTGTTCTCTCTGCCAACAATTTCTCTCTCATCTTTACATGTTCACATTCTAATTTTTTCCTACCAAGTCTTTGCATGTTCAAACCTTAGATAACTTTTAGGGCTCAATCAAATGTCAAATTTGTTATGAATCTTTCCATACAAAATTCTGCTTCCAAACCCCTGCCTATGATAAATACTTTCTGGCCTAAATTGTAATTATTTTCATATCTGCCTTAAGTTCTTTACAAAACCATAAGCTCCATGAAAGCAGGGTCCAGATGACATTAATTTCAGAATGCCTTAGAATGCATTTGATGGAGTAGCTGCTGACTGATATTATGTTATGTATCTTTGGGATTAAAAGCAATTGATTCTCATTTGTCTGATTCTCTCCTTTTATGCTTAATTGCATATAGTGCTTTTAAGAGATAAGGGATGGTGCAAAGAAGGAAACACTCACAAGCAGTGAGTTCCCTCTGGTTTCTTTTTTAGAAAAAAAAAAAAAAAAAAAAGGCCCAGCTTTCTGCCTATGACCCAACAAGTACTTGACTTCTTGATTACTTACATACATTTCAGATTTTGAATTAGTCACTTAAACCCCAGAAATAAATGAGTCAAAGCAAGGCAAAATGTCAAATGAGTCTCAGAAATAATAAGAAAGTATTCCTTTAAGTGGAAGGGAAATATAAAATAGAAATGAAGCATATCCATTTATATCCCCAATATGTGAACATATACTTAAAACATAGGCTTGTAAAATTGAACAAATTCTCACAATTCCCATTAAAAACCCCTTTCTCCCTTAATGATGAAAAAATAGAGGCACATTTTAAAATATTGAAAATATATAAAATTAAAGAGGACCTGATATTTAGATCAGTTAGTAAAATTCATACCAAAATAAAACTGGAAACAGTAATTATATAGCTCCACATTTTAGAGGGAGGTCACATTTTAGAGTTCAGAATAAAGGTAAATCCCAGACTCTCTAAGCAGACTTTTTTTTTAAATTTCCAAAACGATTTGTCAACCTGCTTCCTACGTCAGCTTCAATGAATTATGACAGAAAAATTACACTTAGATTGAAAGCAAAGTGAAATTAACTGGATAGACCATATCTTGTTTTCAAGCACTCACCTCCAGCAGCAGATATTGAAAAAAAAAAAAAAAAGACTTACAATACCTTGACATTGATAAAAGCAGAATTTGTTCTGGTGAGTTTTCCTTCCCTTTCAATCTTTTGGGAGAACATTTTCAATTATTTTAAACCAGCAGAATAATAAAATCTGCAAAGTTTTACTATCTACCTCTCCCCAGAGTACTATTAAATTAATGTGTGAAAGCCTAGAAAATTTAAGGCATCTGTCTTAGAATTGAATGACTATGAAATTTGGATCCTCTCTGGCACGTTAAGTGTGCAAGGATATCTGTCTGATTCTCATTTTAATAGTAATTGTCACTTGACCTAAATTCCTGATCCCATGCCCTATGTAATATACAATATCTTGGGGAAGACTTTCTAGTAAATTTCATTCATGAAGGTGGTAGTAGCATGTTCTAAATTTTCAAAGTTTAAGGGTTCATATTTATTCATTTTTTTTGTACTTGGGACTGTATGACATGATTAATATCCATTCAACCAAACATTGCCTTTGTCTGTGTTTTGCCATCTTATCACACATTGCTTGTGTTCTTCTGTTATTAATATTTCCATTAATCTATCCACTCTCTACATAATCTCTGCCTCTGATCCTACTTTAACTTAGTTCAAATGAAATTCTTCCCTCAGGGGTCACAGATAATGTCCTAGATCCCAAACTCTCCTCTTAGCTATTCTCTTTGGCCTCTCTGAAGCACTTGGAACAAATAGCCACTTTCTATTTCTTGAAACTCTCTCTTCTTTTATGAATCTGATTACTCCTATGTATCTTTTATGGTTCTTCTCCTGATCAGTCTTTCTCATTTCACTTTACTAGAACTTCTGATCTTTAAGTGTTGGCATTTCACTGGATTTCATTCTTGGCCTTTTTCCTTCTATGCCTTATTTCTTTGAGTGATGTTAAAGAAAAAACTGAGTTGAACAGTAGTTAAAGCAGTATAGCCAGAGTTTATTAAGTAACTATTGTAATCTGGGAAAAGAAACTTCAGTGTAGGGCTTCCCTGGTGGCGCAGTGGTTGAGAGTCTGCCTGCCGATGCAGGAGACACGGGTTCGTGCCCCAGTCCGGGAAGATCCCACATGCCGCAGAGCGGCTAGGCCCGTGAGCCATGGCCACTGGGCCTGCACGTCCGGAGCCTGTGCTCCGCAACGGGAGAGGCCACAACAGTGAGAGGCCCGCGTACCGCAAAAAAAAAAAAAAAAAAAAAAAAAAAAAAGAAACTTCAGTGTAGAACCGGGCTCAATTCTGAATACTGCATGGACAAATGGGGATTTATAGCCAAGGAGCAGAGTAGGGGTCAGTGACTGGAAAATTACTAAGAGGAAGCATTGGGAATAAGGGGGGATTTTTGGGTAAACAGACTTAACAGGATTTTTACTGAAGGCCAGCCAGGGTGATCAGATACCAAAATGGGGGATAAAGAAATTGACCAGATATCAAGGATGATCAAAGGTATCAAGGGTGGGGGATTCTCTCTAAACTGACTTAGAATTTCTGCCCAAACTGGGCAATGCAGTCCCAACAAGGGTGGCTACTGAAGCCCCAGGTTGAAGTCTAGAGGGCTTAGAGGAACATGACTAATGTTTAATCAGAGAGTCTTTATCAGTGATCACCTTCTCAGTGATGAAGGCAAGTACATCTCAGTGCTGCACCAAAATACAGATTTCTATTTCTAAAGTAGTCTGAATGTGTCTACTTAGATAGTCTTTAGATCTCTCAAGACAAATATGCCCCAAAGTAAATGAATATCCTCTTCTCTTACAAACCTGCTTTTCCTCACTAGATATTACCAGTTTTATTCATGACCTCCATCCACTCTATTTTTATAAACTTTTAAAATCGAAGTACATTTGATGTACAATATTATATGTTACAGGTGTACAATATAGTGATTCACAATTTTTAAAGGTTATACTCCATTTATAGTTATTATAAAATATTGGCCATATTTTCTGTGTTGTACAATATAATCTTGTAGCTTATTTTACACATAATAGTTTGTACCACTTAATCCTCTACCCCTATATTGCTCCTCCCCACTTCCCTCTCCCCACTGGTAACCACTTGTTTGTTCTCTGTATCTATGAGTTGGCTTCTTTTTTGTTATGTTCACCAGTTTGTTGTATTTTTTAGGTTCACATATGAGTGATATCATACAGTATTTGTCTTTTTCTCTCTGACTTATTTCACTTAGCATATTACCCTCCAAGTCTATCCATGTTGCTGCAAATGGCAAAATTTCATTCTTTATATGGCTGAGTAGTATTCCATTGTGTGTATGTATGTATGTATATATATATATATATATATATATATATATATATATATATACCACATCTTCTTTATCCATTCATCCATTGATGGACTCTTAGGTTGCTTCCATATCTTGGCAATTGTAAATAATGCTGCTATGAATATTGGGGTGCATGTATCTTTTCAATTTAGTGTTTTTGTTTTTATCAAATATATACCCAGGAGGGAAATTGCTGGGCCATATGGTAGTTCTATTTTTAGTTTTTGAAGAACCTCCATGCTGTTTTCCACAGCAGCTGCACCAATTTACATTCCCACCAACAGTGTATGAGGGTTCCCTTTTCCTCCTCAACATTCGTTATTTGTGTTACTTTTGATGATAGCTATTCTGACAGGAGTGAGGTGATATCTCATTGTGGTTTTGATTTGCATTTCCCTAATGTTTAGCAATGTTGAGCATATTTTCATGTGCCTGTTGGCACATCTGCATTTCCTTTTCGGAAAAATGTCTATTCAGTTCTTCTGTCCATTTGTTTAATCAGGTTATTTGTTTTGTTTTGCTTTGGTTTTTTGTTTTTTTTTTATGTTGAGTTGTATGAGCTGTTTATATATGTTGGATATTGTTAAAATGACCATATTTCCCAAGGCAATCTACAGATTCAATGCAATCCCTATCAAAATAGAAATGGCATTTTTTCACAGAACTAGAACAAAGAGTTTTAAAATTTGTATGGAAACACAAAAAACCCTGAATAACCAAAACAATCTTGAGAAAGAATATAGCTGGAGAAACACTCCGTGACTTCAGATGATACTACAAAGCTACAGTCATCAAAACAGTACTGTACTGGCACAAAAACAGACACAGATCAATGGAATAGAATAGAGAGCCCAGAAATAAACCCACACACTTATGGTCAATTAATTAATGCAAAGGAGGAAAGACTATAGAATGGAGAAAAGACAGTCTCTTCAATAAGTGGTGCTGGGAAAACTGTATAGCCTCATGTAAAAGAATGAAATGAGAACATTCTCTAACACCATATACAAAAATAAGCTCAACTTGGATTAAAGACCTAAATGTAAGACTGGAAACCATAAAACTCCTAGAGGAAAACATAAGCAGAACATTCTTTGACATACATTGTAGCAATATTATTTTGGATCTGTCTCCTAAAGCAAAGGGAAAAAAAGCAAAAATAAACAAATGGGACCTAATTAAACTTCAAAGCTTTTGCACAACAAAGTAAACTATTGACAAAGCAAAAAGACAACCTACTGAGTGGGAGAAAATATTTGCAAATAATATGACCAATAAGGGCCTCCACCCACTCTTCAACCAGGAGACCTCAGATTGAGTTTTACTTCTACTCTTTCTCCCTTCTCCCACCCAGTCTAATCTGTCACAAAGTCTCAAGGATTTACCTTTACAATGTTCCTCAGATGTTTCCTTTTTTGCTGCTTCCACTCTTCCAGTCCTAGATCAGATCATCATTTTTTATCTAGCACCCAAATTACTTTCATATTTCCCTACATGCAATTCCTCTGCATTCCATCTTTTAAACTGTTGCCAAAATCCTCATTCAAAAGTACATGGTTAATGATAATTATTCCCTCTATAAGTTCTTTGATCACCTTCCTCAGTCTGTAAAGTATTGTAGAACTAGGAAAAATACACAGGGACAATGGTGAGCTGGAGCCGATGATGTGCATTGCTTCCCAACTCAGAATTCTGTGACTCTCCTGTAGATATACATCAACCATGATAACAGTAACAATCATAAAATCAGCAAATGCTGCAAACCAGGTATTTTTTTAAAGATCTCTTTGTCAACAACATCAACCAGCCACCAAGGCAGAGGGAACTTGTGTTGACTAAGTACATATCCTGATGGGACAGTGTTACTTGCTATAACTAAAATGTCTTCAAATATTTTGCTCTTATAGAAACTGAAATAATTTTGCAAATCCATGTATACATGTATTTGTAAGCTGACATCTGTGTTAGATTGTATTGTTGCTCAAAAATAGTCACTTCTCTTCCTAGGGGACCATTGTATTTCACCACAACATTGAGATCACCCTCAAAATTATGGAGATGGTAAAAAGATCAGTGGTTGCCAGGGGTTAGGAGTTACTGTGGATAAATAGGCAGAGCACAGAGGATTTTTAGGACAGTGAAGTTTTTCTCTACGATACTATAATGGTGGATAAATGTCATTGTACATTTATCTAAAACCCATAGAACGTACAACACTGAGAGTGAACCCTAATGCTCACTGTGGACTTTGGGTGATAATGATGTGTCGAGTTAGTTTACAGATTGCAATGAATGTACCTCTGGTGGAGGATGTTGATAGTGAGGAAGGCTGTGCACACGTGGGGACAGGAAGTATTTTTGAACTCTATACTTTCTGCTCAATTTTGCTGTGAACCCAAAGCTCTGAAAAAAATGAAGTTTATTAAAAATAATATTTTTTAAACCAAAAAAAAAAAATACTTGGACACTCCTTTTACCTATTTTCATCTGTTATCCTGGTCGTACCTGTAACCTGACTATACTCTGAGGGCTTACCCTGAAGGCCTTTCAGGAGGAAGCTGGGTTTTTCTCATGCCTTGTGAACATGGGTTAGGAGGCAAGTTATTCACCTTCTTTATTCTCTATTGCTGTTTCTGGAGCTTTACTCTCTTCTCCCTTGCAAAACCCCTGCTCTCTTATTGATCAAACTTCCAGATGTGTCTCCCCATTCTTCAATTTCTGTCATCTCTGGAGCTCTTTACTTGCTGAAGTTAATATTTTCTAACTCCCATCTTTCCTGTAGCCCAGCTCCTGCTGTCACTACCAGTGACTGCACCAGCCATATTCAATCCAGCACCTTGTTTATCTTTTTCCCCACTTCTGATACATCTGAGAAACTGTTCTGCCTCCTTTTGAAGACTTGTTTTTCCATAGGTGCTCAACATCCTGGCAGCATTCTCTATCACCAGCTCAAGGACTTTTCGCCCACTAGTTACAACCTCTGTATTCTGGGCCTTCAATGTATTCAGTGCATTTGTTAACATCAACATAAAAATACCTTCCTTAA
Source organism: Mesoplodon densirostris (assembly GCF_025265405.1). Taxonomy (NCBI): domain Eukaryota; kingdom Metazoa; phylum Chordata; class Mammalia; order Artiodactyla; family Ziphiidae; genus Mesoplodon; species Mesoplodon densirostris. Next base: position 225,653,761 of record NC_082661.1, read on the forward strand.
TCCTGCATTTCTCTCCAGGTTTCATTCTATTTCTGTTTTCCCCCTCACAACCAAACTTTTTAACTATTTTTTTAAATGAACTGTATGTATTTTGGTCATTCCATCCTGTAAAAGCTTTTTATGACAAATCTTGCTACTTTGCATAAAATCCAGTCTCCTAACAATGGCGTAAAACACTAGACCTGATCTGTCTACCACCCACCTCCCTTTATGCTCCTTTCCCCTTACTCTCTGCATTCAGGCCACACTGGCCTTCATTTCTCAAACATGCCAGGCTTAGTCCCATCTCAGATACTTAGCTCATGCTCTTATCTTCTGATTGTACCTGTCTTCTCTGATTCTCCCCATGGCTGAATTCTTCTATCCTCCAGGGCTTAAGTAAATGTCACTCCCTTAGAGCTTGCCTAACCCTAACCCAGTCACATTTATCTCCTACCAATTCTTCATCATTGCATCCCGCTCAGTGTTTATTATGATTTGCATTTACAGATTAACTTGTTTAATATTTTTTTTCATTTCTCCCTTTAGAGAGTGAATCCTGTAGCCTGTGTATATAGCTGTGAGCAACAAAAAAACTTATTAACAATGGCCTTTGTTTGGGTTATAAATGTTCCAGTTTCTCCACAAACTGACTTTTTTATTCAGACATCTTAATGGATAAGCTCACTGTAGTTTTGATTTACATTTCTCTAATGATTAGTGATGTTGAACATCCTTTCATGTGTTTGTTGGCAATCTGAATATCTTCTTTGGAGAAATGTCTATTTGGGTTTTCCACCCATTTTTGGATTGGGTTGTTTGCTTTTTTGATGTTGAGCTCTATATGCTGCTTGTATATTTTGGAGATTAACCCTTTGTCAGTTGCTTCCTTTGCGAATATTTTTCTCCCATTCTGAGGATGTCTTTCCATCTTATTTATGGTTTCCTTGGCTGTGCAAAAGCTTTTAAGTTTCATTAGGTTCCATTTGTTTATTTTTGTTTTTATTTCCATCTCTCTAGGAGGTGGGTCAAAAAGGATCTTGCTGTGATTTATGTCATAAAGTGTTCTGCCTATTTTTTCCTCTAGAGTTTTGTAGTGTCTGGCCTTACATTTAGGTCTTTAATCCATTTTGAGTTTATTTTTGTGTATGGTATTATGGAGTGTTCTAATTTCATTCTTTTACATTTAGCTGTCCAGTTTTCCCAGCACCACTTATGGAAGAGGCTGTCTTTTCTCCACTGTATATTCTTGCCTCCTTTATCAAAGATAAGGTGACCATATGTGCATGGGTTTATCTCTAGGCTTTCTATCCTGTTCTGTTGATCTATATTTCTGTTTTTGTGCCAGTACCATACTCTCTTGATTACTGTAGCTTTGTAGGATAGTCTGAAGTCAGGGAGCCTGATTCCTCGGGTTCCATTTTTCTTTCTCAAGATTACTTTGGCTATTTGGGGTCTTTTGTGTTTCCAAACAAATTGTAAAATTTTTTGTTCTAGTTTTGTGAAAAATGCCATTGGTAGTTTGATAGGGATTGCAATGAATCTGTAGATTGCTTTGGGTAGTATAGTCATTTTTACAATGTTGATTATTCCAGTCCAAGAACATGGTATATCTCTCCATCTGTTTGTGTTGTCTTTGATTTCTTTCATCAGTGTCTTATAGTTTTTTTCTTTTCTTTTTTTGCGGTACATGGGCCTCTCACTGTTGTGGCCTCTCCCGTTGTGGAGCACAGGCTCCAGACACGCAGGCCCAGTGGCCATGGCTCACAGGCCTAGCCGCTCCGCGGCATGTGGGATCTTCCCGGACCGGGGCACGAACCCATGTCCCCTGCATTGGCAGGCGGACTCTCAACCACTGCACCACCCAAGGAAGCCCAGTGTCTTATAGTATTCTGCATACAGGTCTTTTGTCTCCCTAGGTAGGTTTATTCCTAGGTATTTTATTTTTTTTGTTGCAATGGTAAACGGGAGTATTTCCATAATTTCTCTTTCAGATTTTTCATCATTAGTGTTTAGGAATGCAAGAGATTTCTGTGCATTAATTTTGTATCCTGCAACTTTGCCAAATTAATTGATTAGCTCTAGTAGTTTTCTGGTGGCATTTTTAGGATTCTCTATGTATAGTATCATGTCATCTACAAACAGTGACAGTTTTACTTCTTCTTTTCCAATTTGTATTCCTTTTATTTCTTTTTCTTCTCTGATTGCCGTGGCTAGGACTTCCAAAACTATGTTGAATAATAGTGGTGATAGTCTGCACCACTGTCTTGTTCCTGATCTTAGAGGAAATGATTTCAGTTTTTCACCATTGAGAATGATGCTGGCTGTGGGTTTGTCATATATGGCCTTTATTATGTTGAGGTATGTTACCTCTATGCCCACTTTCTGGAGAGTTTTTTTCATAAATGGGTGTTGAATTTTGTCGAAAGCTTTTCCTGCATCTATTGAGATTATCGTATGGTTTTTCTCCTTCAGTTTGTTAATATGGTGTATCACATTGATTGATTTGCATATATTCAAGAATCCTTGCATTCCTGGAATAAACCCCACTTGATCCTGGTGTATGATCCTTTTAATGTGCTGTTGGATTATGTTTGCTAGTATTTTGTAGAGGATTTTTGTGTCTATGTTTATCAGTGATATTGGCCTATAGTTTTCTTTTTGTGTGACTTCTTTGTTTGGTTTTGGTATCAGGGTGATGGTGACCTCGTAGAATGAGTTTGGGAGTGTTCCTCCCTCTGCTATATTTTGGAAGAGTTTGAGAAGGATAGGTGTTAACTCTTCTCTAAATGTTTGATAGAATTCACCTGGAAGCCATCTGGTCCTGGGCTCTTGTTTGTTGGAAAATTTTTAATCACAGTTTCAATTTCAGTGCTTGTGATTGGTCTGTTCATATTCTCTATATCTTCATGGTTCAGTCTTGGAAGGTTGTACTTTTCTAAGAAATTGTCCATTTCTTCCAGGTTGTCCATTTTATTGGCATATAGTTGCTTGTAGTAGTCTCTCATGATCCTATGTATTTCTTCAGTGTCAGTTGTTAGTCTTCCTCTTTCATTTCTAATTCTGTTGGTTTGTCTTCTCCCTTTTTTTCTTGATGAGTCTTGCTAATGGTTTATCAATTTTGTTTATCTTCTCAAAGAACCAGCTTTCATTTTTATTGATCTTTGTTATTGTTTTCTTCATTTCTTTTTCATTTATTTCTGATCTGATCTTTATGATTTCTTTCCTTCTACTAACTTTGGGTTTTGCTTGTTCTTCTTTCTCTAGTTCCTTTAGGTGTAAGGTTAGATTGTTTATTTGAGATCTGTCTTGTTTCTTGAGGTAGGATTCCCTACCTCAAGAAATTTCCCTCTTAGAACGGCCTTTGCTGCATCCCATAGGTTTTGGGTCATCATGTTTTCATTTTCATTTGTTTCTAGGTATTTTTCAATTTCCTCTTTGATTTTGTCAGTGATCTCTTGGTTATTTAGTAGTATATTGTTTAGCCTCCATGTGTTGGGTTTTTTTTTACAGTTTTTTTCTTGTAATTGGTATCTAGTCTCATAGCATTGTGGTTGGAAAAGATACTTGATATGATTGCTCTCGATTCCTTCTAGGTCCTTGTTAAACGTCTCTGGTAGTCCAATGTCCTGGAATCGGCTCTCCAACCTCAGAGGCTCAGGCCCAACACCCAGCAGGAGTACCAAGACCCTGCCAGCTGCACAGCACAGGAGAAAAGGAAGAAATGAAAAAACAAACAAATAAAAAATGAACTAACAGAATCTCAAAACAAATGGTAAAAACAAAACTAAACAAACAAAACCACACATAAAAACATACACACACACTCCTAAAAAGAAAAAAAAATCAAAAAGAAGAGACAGAACCCCAAGACAAATGGTAAAATCAAAACTAAACAGGCAAAATCACACAAAGAAACATACACATGCACACTTACAAGAAGAGAAAAAAAAAAGGAAAAGAGCAACCAAACCAATGAACAAACCCACCAATGAAAACAAGCACTACAAGCTAAACTAAGATAAACATAACACCAAAAACAAATCAAACGCAGAAAGCCAACCCCATGTCTACTGTTGCTCCCAAAGTCCACCACCTCAATTTTGGGGACATTTGTTGTCTATTCAGGTATTCCACAGATGCAGGGTTCATCAAGCCTATGGCAGAGATTTAATCCACAGCTCCTGAGGCTGCATGAAGAAATTTCCCTTTCTCTTCTTTGTTCACACAGGTCTTTGGGTTCAGCTTTGGTTTTGGCCCCAACACTGTGTGTAGGCCGCCCTCCAGTGTCTGTTCCCCACCCAGGCTGGAGGGGGTTAAAGCAGCGGCTGATTGGGGTTCTTTTGCTCACTCAGGTTGGGGAGAGGCAGAGGTATGGCAGTCATAACTGGAATGTGGGGCGTGCCTGCAGTGGCAGAGGCTGGCATGACAGTGCAACAGCCTGAGGCATGCCACGTGTTCTCCAGGGAATTTGGCTCTGGATCATGGCACTCTGTAGTGGCGTGCTGCACAGGCTCCCGGGGGTGTGTGGGTAGTGACCTGTGCTTATGCACAGGATTCTTGGTGGCAGCGGCAGCAGCAGTAGTGGTCTGTGACTGTCTCTGGGGTCTGAGATGATTGCTGCGGCTCACGCCCATCTCTGGAGCTTGCTTAGGCAGTGCTTTGCTGTCTGCGGGCACACAAAGCAGGAAGCCCCTCTCCTCGCGCACCCCGAAACAATGGTCTCTTGCCTCTTTGGCAGGTCCAGACTTTTCCTGAACACACTCCCGGCTAGCTGTGGTGCACTAGTCCCCTGCAGGCTGTGTTCACACGGCCAACCCCAGTCCTCTCCCTGGAATCTGACCTCTGTAGCCCGAGCCTCAGCTCCCAGCCCCAGCCCGCCCTGGCGGGTGAGCAGACAAGCCTCTCAGGCTGGTGAGTGCTGCTTGGCACCGATCCTCTGTGTGGGAATCTCTCCGCTTTGCCCTCCGCACCCCTGTTGCTGCGCTCTCCTCCATGGCTCCGAAGCTTCCCCCCTCCGCCACCCGCAGTCTCTGCCCACGAAGGGGCTTCCTAGTGTGTGGAAACTTTTCCTCCTTCACAGCTCCCTCCTACTGGTTCAGGTCCCGTCCCTATTCTTTTGTCTTTGTTTTTTCTTTTTTCTTTTGCCCTACCCAGGTACGTGGGGAGTTTCTTGCCTTTTGGAAAGTCTGAGGTCTTCTGCCAATAGGTGTTCTGTAGGAGTTGTTCCACATGTAGATTTTTTTTGATGTGGGGAGGAAGGTGATCTCCACATCTTACTCCTCCGCCATCTTGAAGGTCTCCCCTAGATTAACGTTTTCCAGGGTTTGGGGTTATGGAAGAATGGGGAGTGTTTGCTAATGAATATGGGGCTTCCTTTTGGGCTGATGAAAATACTTGAAATTAGATGGTGATGGTAGTACAGCATTGTGAATATACTAAAAATGACTGAATTGTACATTGTAAAGGATGAATAATACTGCAGTGAAAGCAGGTAATTGGAAGTTCTGTGAGTATGTGCAAAACTTTGGTAGTAACTATTAGGATGCACTGTAGAATGATGAGGCGCAGAGGATGGGCAGTTTCAGTCTGGCTTCTGACAAATACTGTGGTTCTTTATTTGGGGGTTAACCTAGTTCCCTAGAAATGGATTTATAATCTGCCAGAATTCTCAGGACTTAGTAGGGAAAGGAGACTGGGGTCTTCAGTATTTAACAGTTAGACTTGTATTTCACCGTCCAGCTGTACTCAGAGTCCCTGAGTCCTAAGGCTTTCTGATTCATCCTCTCAAGAGATAAATCTAGTTTCTGAGGCATTGTGAAGAGACAGTTGCCAGGAAGCTGAAAGTTGAGGAGTGGATCTGGATGTTTACAAGTTTTATGTTATAAATATGTTTCCTCCCACTTACTCTCCTACACGTTATGGTTACGGGATGGGAATAAGCTTGCTTCTGCACTTTCCCACAAGCTGATGAAGATTCTAGCATTCTCTGGTCTGCTGAGTCAGTTACCACAATTCTCCGTTTACTCATTTGTGCTGCTATTATCTCTCCACCCTTTTGCTTTGGATTTGTTAATTGATCCCCTCCACCCTTTTTATTGTCTGAGGTAGGCAGAATCATCATTCTCCAAAGAATCCTACAGCCTAATCCTCAGAATTAGCATATGTTCAATAATATGACAAAAGGAATTAAGGTTGCAAATCAGCTGGGTATCCTGGTTTATTAGGGTGGGCCAAATGTAATCACAAGGGTCCTTAAAAGTGGGAGAGTGGGCAGAAGTGAAGAGTCAGAGGGAACTATGCAGGAATGGTCGGAGAGATGCAATCATCCTGGCTTGGAAGGTACAGGGAGGGGGCCATGAGTCAAGGAATGTGGGTGTCCTCTAGATACCCTAGTAGCTGGAAGGGTAAAAAAATAGATTATCCCCTAGAGCCTTCAGAAAGAAATAAATTAGTGTTTTTTAAGCCACTAAATTCGTGGTAATTTATTCCGAGAGCAATGGAAAAATAATACCTTGTCATTACAGTTAGTATAGACCTTCCATGTTTAATCACAAATATCTCCCTTTATATTTCACATGCTGAAATTTATTTACCATACCCTAAAATCTTCTCTTTGGTGTGCAATTTCTTTCAGCCTATCTTTTCGATCATTGTGACATTTTTTTAAAATTAATTAATTAATTAATTTATTTTAGGCTGTGTTGGTTCTTCATTTCTGTGCAAGGGCTTTCTCTAGTTGTGGCAAGCGGGAGCCACTCTTCATCGCGCTGCGTGGGCCTCTCACTGTCGTGGCCTCTCGTTGCGGAGCACAGGCTCCAGATGCGCAGGCTCAGTAGTTGTGGCTCACGGGCCCAGCTGCTCCGCGGCATGTGGGATCTTCCCAGACCAGGGCTCGAACCCGTGTCCCCTGCATTGGCAGGCAGATTCTCAACCACTGTGCCACCAGGGAAGCCCCATTTTGACATTTTAGCCAGTTGACATGGAATTGTACGATTCACCTCCTGTGTACTGATACAGACTAACCTCTGGTTTCAGTTCTAACTGGTTTTTGTGCCATAGCAGTCATTAAATATTTTCATTATTACACCTGGCTATAAACCACAATAACCTACCTTTTTTCTACTGTGGAATTTAACTTAGAATACTCTTTAGTCAAGAAATGTTTTACTTTTCTATTCAGTCAACACTCTATCTCCCCTGTCCCTCCTATACATTGCATAAAGCATATGCTGGGTTTTATAGCCATTTGGGTGTGCAGTGTGAATTCCTGGGATGCCTTTTTTCAAAGGTTAGGGAACCTGACTAATGCTTTTCTCACTGACTATAAGCTTCCTTGAAGATCATAACAGAAACTTTGCAAGATTGGCATCTCTAAACTTGGAACCTTAGTACTCTTTCAGCAATTTCACAGCAGGATTCTCCTTTTAAAAATGATTTTAATTAGCCACTATCCAAATCTACACTGAAATTTTGATAGCTTAGAATCAGTATGGTTTCTTTAGCATACTATATCCCTAGTATTATGAATTTGTTTCATAAATAGGCAATCTGAAACAATAGAAATAGAACAATAACAATAGAAATCAGAAACAAATTCCTAGATCCTAAGACTTTCTGAATTCTAAAGCTGAACCAACACTGGGTTATCTTCTCAGGGAAAAACCCTACTGACCAGGAAAAACAAATATTTCAAAAACCAGATCATTTATCTGTAGTGTTCACACCTAATCCAAGCTCGAGTTGTATCCTGAAACTTGATTCCACCTTGAACCTTAGCTGAGGTACAGCTAAACTTGAGCTTTTAATAAATCATCTTTTAATTACTCATGACACCATACTCATATTTTCTCTTCTGCCTTAAAAATCATAGTTTACAAATCCTTGAATTTTATTTAATTCTGCAATATTCTCTCTTTTCTCTAAATGCCACATAATTTTATCACAGTACAAGTTATTTTACAACTGAAGAAACACAACTATTTTGATGCTAGAGCAGCTTTGGGGAAATACACCATTCTTTGCATAAAAATCTACTAACCCAAATCCTGCTAATCCATCACATTGAATGAAATCCTACTAATAAAGTCACATTTAAAATGTTCTTACATGTAGAGAAGAGATGAAATCTCAAAATTATAGCTGGATATTTAAATTTTATGGGAAAATTCAAGAAGGCCCAGATATTCCTGACAAGCATATTAAAATTTCTGAGTATTTTCAAGAGCTGATTTGTGAAGAAAGTCTGAGGTGAGCGGGTTGGCTTTAAATAGTGTCTGTTTCCTTTAACTCCTTAACTCCTTGAAACTAGAACTGATTAGGCAGGTTGGAGCAGCAAGTCTCATTCAACCCTGGCTATGCGCTATGACACATGCACTGATGATGACCCTGTACCCATATTCCAGAACTTCATCTGGAGCTTTTAAAAATACATGTTTCTAAATATATTGAGTGCAGATCTCATGGAGAGGAGTTCAGACATCTGTCCTCAAAAGCTTCTAGTGATTCTGATGCATAGGAGAAAATCACTCCTTTTACAATAGAGGCACCAAAGCTGCAGGAGAAGGATAAGGAATCCTTAGCAAGTTTGTTGAGAGCCTGTTGTGAGTTAGGTACTTAACTATCTATACTGGGCATGTTTTATTTCTCAAATAGAAGTTGGTTATGATAGAACATGCATTAAGACCTGTCTTTTAATTCTTTTTTTAAAAAAATATTTATGTATTTGGCTGCGCCGGGTGTTAGTTGTGGGATCTTTTATTTGCAACATGCGGGATCTAGTTCCCTGACCAAGGATTGAACCCTGACCCCCTGCATTGGGAGCATGGAGTCTTAACCACTGGACCACCAGGGAAGTCCCAAGACCTTTGTTTTAATTCTTCTTTTATTTTTTAAAATTGTTTATTTTTATTTATTTATTTATTAAATTTTAGTGGGTTGAGTTCCCTTTTTTTAATATATGATTTATTTATTTATTTATTTATTTATTTTTGGCTGCGTTGCTGCACATGGGCTTTCTCTAGTTGTGGCGAGCGGGGCCTACACTTCATTGTGGTGCATGGGCTTCTCATTGTGGTGACTTCTCTTGTTGTGGGGCACGGGCTCTAGGAGCGTAGGCTGCAGTAGTTGTGGCTCATGGGCTCTAGAGCGCAGGCTCAGTAGTTGTGGCGCACGTGCTTAGTTGCTCTGCGGCTTGTGGGATCTTCCTGGACCAGGGCTCGAACCCGTGTCACCTGCATTGGCAGGCAGACTCTTAACCACTGGGCCACCAAGGAAGTCTGTGTTTTAACTCTTTACAAAAATCACCTGTATGTCAAATTCAAGTAGCTTGCTTTGTCCAGCCTTTTAATTTTTATTTTACTTAATTTTTTGAAAAAGTGAGACTATAAATTTTTTCTTCCAGTTTTATTGAGATATAATTGACACACAGCACTGTATAACTTTAAAGTGAACGGCATAATGATTTGACTCACATACATCATGAACTGATGACCACAATAAGTTTAGCTCATCCATCATCTCATACAGATATAAAAGAAAAGGAAAAACAAAAATATTTTTTCTTTGTGATCAGCACTCTTAAGGTTTACTCTCTTAACAACCTCCATTTAAAACGTACAGCAGTGTTAATTATACTTATCATGTTGCACATCACATCCCTAGTACTTACTTATCTTATAGCTGGAAGTTTGTACCTTTTGACCACCTTCATCCAATTCCCCCTCCTCCCAACCCCTACATGTCCAGCCTTTTTAAATTTTGTTTTTGAAATCAGTTTGGATCTTGGATTATTTTGACTATATTTATTTTCCTAATGATGTTTCTCAATTTTATTCAGAAATGAGTTGCCTGAGTGGATAGAGTTTAATAAAACTCTGATAAACTAACAAGTGAGTGCTTATGAGTATATTGTTGAAGTTGAGAACTTTTTACTTTACCAAATGGATGTTGTATATCTAATAATTAAGTGCTTGGACTTTAAGACAATCTCTTGGGCCTACATCCTGGGAATAGCTGTGTGAAACCAGGGAAGTGAGTTAACTTTTCTGAACCTCAGTTTCTCCTTCTATAAAAGGGAAATGTCTTACCTTGAGTTTTCCCAGCAACTGACTTTGAGACAAGAATTTCAGTGCAAGAACTTTATTTGAAAAGTAGAGGGGAAAAAAAAGTAAGAATGATTAAAAGTGAGACAGGGAAGAGAAGGTGGCCAACAAAATGTGTGTTTGGGGGCAGTTAACATGTGAGCCTTGGAGCTGAAGCTCACTGGGGAAATTTTGGGAATCAGTGCAGTTACCTTATAAGGTCGGGGGCTATGGTCGTGGGGGGCAAGATATCAACTCTTGTCACTCTTTGGCAGAAGGCTGCTCCACGGAGAGTTAATTCCCTGCCTGCCTGCTAGCCTGTCACACAAGCTAGTACTGTGGGTTTCGGCAACCGGAGAAAGCCCTTGAGTACTGGTTAAAGAAATACAGTTGCTGGGGATTGGAAGTTGGACAGTGTGCACTGAAACAGTAAGAAGAAGGGAGTATGGATGGGACAGCAACAGACCTTATTTCACAGGGTTATTGGGAAAACAGAATGAAGCAATGCATATCAAACCCTTAAAACATACTGAATACTCAAAGTGTCTGTCCTTCAACCTCAGACTGCTTATGAAGCTTTATATATTAATTTTCTTAAGTCTCTAGTGGCTGCTTTCTTATAATCATCACCCTTAACTTAAAATTTTTTTTTGGCCTTGCCATGCAGCATGCAGGATCTTAGTTCCCCGAACAGGGATTGAACCTGTGCCCCCTGTGTTGTGAGTGTGGAGTCTCAACCACTGGACCACTAGGGAAGTCCCAACTTAAATATTTTTGTAACAACGCAATAAATGATTATTTAAACTACAATCTTTAAGAGTCAAACAATACAACTATTCCCGTAATTATAACCTCTCCCTATTGGCATATTAAAGTGATAATATAGTCATGAAAATTACTACATTCTTCCTCTTTTTGTACTTTCCAAGACCTGGCTGTTTAAGAAAATAAAAAATTTTTTTAAAAATGTGTTCTTGCTACTGTCATATGACAAAGTCAATATAACAGTGAAAGAATAAGCTGTGTTCTATTCTGTCTCATATATCAACAAAATTGCCCCGAGTTTAGACATGCTGTTATGTGAGATAGTTGATGATATATGGATCTACAGAATACAGCTGGGTTCCCAGGTTACAGTTCAGTTTATGACAAATCATAGTTAGATTTGTAAGGAGAGGTAAAATGGTATGAAAGATATTGATAGGAAATACATAACAGTAAGACTTTTTTAAACTGTCCATCTTGAGCTATCAAGAGTTTCAAAAGACATTGCTTGATCTGTTATTGCTTGACAAAGCTCTAAAAGCAAAGAATAACAGTCTTTCTTTCAGATCATTGACAAGACATATAACTACCTAAAAGCCAAGCTACTAGATAATATGGATTTTATGACATGGCTATCTCCATTATTGTCAGGAATCTTGCTTTGCATGTCCAAAATATGGAAGAAGTATATCTGGTCTGTCTACAAGCTAAATGATGGTTCCAACAGAGCTTTAAGTTAGAAAAGCTTCTACTATTATCATCTGTTCCTTGGATCTAGGTAGTGACAACGACTTTGAAAGCTTTCAGATCTCTGCTTCATCTTGCCCCAGGAGCAATGCTTCCTAAAGCTCATTGGTAAGGATGGAACTAAATTTCTCTAGTCGTAGTGAGAAGCTCCACTCTTTCTATTTCAATCTTCCTTGCCTCCTTACTAAACCTTTTCAGAAGAAAATTGGTGATGGTATTAGATATCTCTTTGGCATCAGTGGATGTTGGTCCACATTTCCATGAACAATGAAGAACAGAATATATGGAATTAGGTCCTTTGGTTCCTGTGGTTCTTTCTAGGAAGTCAAATAAATGCACCAATATGGAAATAGGCAGGTGTCTGTCCTCAACCATAGCCAAATCCATTTTATATTCTGGAAACAATCTCAACACGAAGGCAGATAGCTATTGGTATAAAGTTTGGTCTAAAATGCTTGGAAGATCTTTGTAAAGCTAATGGATGTTACATTTAGTCACATTAATACTGAATGGGATTAAGGTGTTTAAAAAACACAGGAAAGTGTTGGAGAATTATCTTCTGTGTTCCTGAGATGAGCATAGGGAAAGAAAAAGTGTTTTATTATCAACAAGGGTAACATGTACAAATTTGATGATTCAATGAGGAAAATACCTCTTGATTATCATTAAGCAGATGTTCTAAGATGTTGCTTTGCCATTTAAAAGAGACAAAATGTAAAAAACAAATATGCAATTTGGTTTTTTTGAAAATAACTACCAAGATCAGGTTTGAATATCCAAAGACAAATGTCCTGAGTATTTAACTTATCCTCTGGCTAATGCATTATGTATACGTGTCCTCATCCATCTCTAATCTAGAGTCTCAACTCCATTCCCCTCATCTCATTTACCTGTACAATAAGTACCTAGAATGCTTCTCTGATGTATGATGTGTTAGGAGTTGTATGTATAAAGAGCATCAACAAACACAGTTGTACTCTTTAATCTGTAGATTTTTAAGCAAGAAAGTACTATAATCAAATTTGTTTCAGAGCTATAACTTGCATGACCACATAGACTAATGATGCTGGCTAGCACTGAGAGAGTGTGAGAAGGGGCTTCTGAAGTCCAGGGGTGAGATTATCAGCTCAAATTCAGATAATATAGGTGGAAATAGATTAGAGTGGACAGATTTGAATAGTATTTTTGTACTATAATCAGTAGAACTTGGTGAGTGCTTTTACATGTTTAATGAGAAAGAGAAGTCATTTTTGCTTTCATTTTTCTAGAATAAACAAGAAATTATACATAACAGAGATGATCAAATTTTCTCTGTAGAAATTTCAGAGGAAAAAATAATGGACAGCATGTCCATATCTTAGTGCTTCTTGAGTCATGTTGGGGATCAAAAAACGTATTATTTACGAGATCAATATATAAGTTGTAGAGAAACATATAAATATATAATTATCCTTGTGAATTGTTTTGCCAATTATGATTAACATAACTTTGTGCTTTATGGCTTACAAAGTGCTTTAGTGTATATTATCTCATCTGAAATCCCCTTGGTACCCATATAAATATGCCAACTTCTTTTCCATATTGTGTGTTTGTTCAAGCTGTTCTTTTTTCTGGGAATGCCTCAAGGTACTCTTTTCCTGCTAACTCTACTTATCCTTAAATTCTTGGCTTGACTGTCTTCTCCTCCAATCTCAATTGTGTCCTGTATACCCTACCATATATTTTCTATACAATGTATAGAAAAATATTTTTCTTTCAAAACTTACCACTACTTGTAATTATGTATTAATATGTGTGATTCTGTTGTTAATAGCCGTCTTCTCAACTCCATAAAATTAATGAGGGAAATGTTTTGTCCTTTGCTGTATCACCAGTTCCACAATGCCTGGCTCATAGTGAAAGGTAAATAAATACTTTTTTTTAAATATGAAAAAATAATAATTTTACAATTCCTCTTTGCATATGGAAGACATACTTCACTTCTTTCACCATGTTTGACTTTAGTTCCTCTCAGGGTTTTGTCAGTTTCATTATTATTAATATCATACTATATTGTAATTTTTCTAGGTCCACTGCAGCATGAATCCCTTGAGAAAATGTGTTCATGTTCAGTTCATCTTTGCATTCCATCCCTTAGTTCAGGGAATAAAATGGAGTCGGTACATAGTTAGCTGACTGAATGGTTCATTGAGACCCATAAGGAAATTATGTGCCCAGACTTAAAGTGAAGTAGACTTAGGTGCTTATATTAAAGTGCTGCCCTGATGGGAAGGCATCTAATTTAACACACACATATAGGAACATGCTGGAACACTCTCTGGGGATGGAGACTGTTGGATGCCACCATTGGGATTTCCCTTTCCCCTGCTTCAGGGTACCAGTATCTCCCAGAAGGGACCTTTCACATCTATCTGATGTCCTGATCTTCATGGTTGCAGCCCAGGGGAACCTCTTGACAGCCTGACTCTGGAGGCCAGAGGTGATTGCTTTCCTGGTCCCATGGGACTGTAATAATCAGTGTCTCACCCAGAAAGGAGGTCAAACCCTTGTCTGGCACCCTGATGTTTGTAGCAACAGCCAGGGGACTACATCACCTGGCTCTGGAAGCCAATGGGGCTTACACTTAGGGATCCCACAGGACTGAAACCAATGGAGAAAAAGTTCTTAAACAGCTATGACCCCCAAGGCACAGGAAGAGTTTTAGAGACCCAGGAGCTCAGTCTTTCTGTGAGGGAGACCTTTTAGCTAATTATCATGGCTACAACCTGAGGGACAGTCTTCTAATTAAACAAGCATCTAAAGGCTGATGGTTATTCTTTCCAGAGGCCTTGAAGGGTGGGCGATGTCTGCAGTCTTCCAACCAAGAATATTCTACCCAGCAATGTTATCATGCAGAATTTAAGTAGAGATAGTTTTCCAGATAAGCAAAAGCTAAAGTAGTTCATCACCAGTAAACTGGCTGTACATGAAAAGTTAAAGGGATTATTTTAAGCTTAAAAAAAAGTGCTAATTAGTAAAAAGAAAACATATATTTCACTGGAAAGGTAAATATATAGAAAATGCAGTGGATTAATCACTTATAATGCTAGTATGAAGGTTAAAAGGCAAAAATATAAAAATAACTCTGATTATAATAACTGGCTAAGGGATACACAAGAAAAAAGATGTAGAATGTAACATCAAAAACATAAAACATGCCAGGGAGAGTAAAAATGTTCTAAAAGGGAAGTTCATAGCAATAAATGCCTACCTCAAAAGACAAGAAAAGTCTCAAACAACTTAAACTTATACCTCAAGGAGCTAGAAAAAGAACTAATAAAGCCCAATGTTAGTAGAAGGAAAGAAATAAAAAAGGTTAGAGCAGAAATAAATGAAATACAGACTAAAAAGACAATAAATAAGATAAATGAAGCTAAAAGCTGGTTCTTTGAAAAGATAAACAAAATTGACAAAAAAAAAAGCCTTTTAGCTAGACTAACCAAGAAAAAAGAGGACTCAAATAAATAAAATCAGAAATTAAAGAGGAGATATTACAACTGACACCACAGAAATACAAAAGACCATAATAGACTACTATGAACGATCATATGCCAACAAGTTGGACAACCTAGAAGAAATGAATAAAATCCTAGAAACATACAACCTATTAAGACTTAATCTTTAGGGAGTAGATAATCTGAATAGACCAACTTTTGTTTGTTGGGAGGATTTTGATTACTGATTCAATCTGCTTATTAGTAATCGGTTTCCCTCTGGGGACATTTGTCAATACTGGGAACATTCTTGGTCATCACTGTTTGGGAAAGGGCTAGAAGATAGATAGAAGCCAGGGATGCTGCTAAACATCCTACAATTATCAAGCCCAAAATGTCAGTAGTGCCAAGGTTTTAAGGTAATTCAAGCTAATTCAATTTCACAAATATACGTTGAGCTACTATCATGTGCAAGACATGGGGAATACAGCAATAAATAAAAGTGATATGGTTGCTGTCCATAAGGAATAATGATATTTGTAATACTTGAATCTTATATAATGAGTCCTTTATAAATTAGTAAAAATCATAAGGTCATACTAATTAAAGAGAGGAGAAAGGTGAGCCTTAAAAATATGCTTTCTCTTTGATCTTTTAATTCTACTCATGAAAAATTTTAAGGGAATAAGAAATTTGCACAAAGATTTATCTACAATATGTTTTTTGTTTTGTTTTTTTTTTGCTGTACGCGGGCCTCTCACTGCTGTGGCCCCTCCCATTGCGGAGCACAGGCTCCGGACACACAGGCCCAGCAGCCATGGCTCAGGGGCCCAGCCGCTCCGCGGCACGTGGGATCCTCCCGGACCGGGGCACGAACCCGCGTCCCCTGCATCGGCAGGCGGACCCCCCACCACTGCGCCACCAGGGAAGCCCCAATATGTTTTAATGAATTATTATTTATAATAGTGGAAATTTGGAAACAAATGTGCAAAAGGAAGGTAAAATAAAGTATGAACATTCAGTTGAAGCTTTAAAAATTCACATTTTTGAAAAGTACTGATATGAAAAATATTCATTGTATAAAGTTAAATGAAAAGCAGATGACAAATCTCTAAGTATTGTATGAACCTAATTTTTAAAAACAAACATGGGGAAAAGACTAGCAGGAATTATGCCAAAATGAGTTATGAATGGCTCTCTCTATGCTGTTGTATTATGAGCAACTTTAATTTTTTTCTTTACAGTCTAGGTACTTTCCACATCATATGAACACATATTATTTTTCTAATTAGAAAAAGAAACATGCCTTATTAATTACTACATGCAATGCCCTATATTAGTATAAAAGCAAAGGAGATACAATTTTCCCCCCTTGAGGTACTTAAATATAAAATTTAGATAAATGAGTGATACATGTGTGGGAAGTTTATAAATAATAATAATAAATACAAAGGTTAAAAAAAAGTTCAAAACAAACTTATTTTGAATATCTACTAGTCTGGCCCTGTGCTAGGTGCATTCACCAACATTATCACATTTCTTGGTACCAACAGTCTTGTGAGTCTGATATTATCACCATTTTAGTGATGGTGAAATTAAAGCTCATTGAGATTAAGTATCTTGCCCCAGGTCACCCACAGGTATGAAATGGTAGTTCGAAGATTCAACCCCAGGCTTGAGTCATTTTTG
Source organism: Mesoplodon densirostris (assembly GCF_025265405.1). NCBI lineage: Eukaryota > Metazoa > Chordata > Mammalia > Artiodactyla > Ziphiidae > Mesoplodon > Mesoplodon densirostris. Next base: position 225,670,496 of record NC_082661.1, read on the forward strand.
TAAAAATGATAGTTTCTTCCTTGTGTGTTTTTCCATTAGGGAGATACAGGAACAGATGACCATTATCATTAACCTAAGCATTTCAATGGAATCCATGAAAACTCATTCATTTTTCTTGAGAGACTTAGGGGATGGTCCTTAACCAGAGAGGCTGAAAAGTATTTTTTAATATCTTCAAGGACTAGTGAATGTCTTATATGCTCAGTGTGTTATAAGTAGAGAATTTTTATGTTTCTGATACTTGATTGCTTTAAGAGACATAACATGAATCTGCATAACCATCAATTGCTTCCACAAAAGGGGAGTTCTTAAACACCAAAGGTGAGGCGATGATGTGTGATTAATAGCTGCAGCTGGATTACTTTTCTGGCCGTTCTCCTTATCTACAAGTGATATAACTTGGCAGAAAGTCAGAAAATGGATGTTTTAATCAATCCTGCTTTCATCTGTGACAGATCTCTGTCTGAAAAGGAGTGGGCAGTCCCATGTCCTTCCTCTCCTTTGTCTATATTACAGGGTGTTGGGCTCCATTTTCTCTGACACGATAGAAGAATTTATTCAAAATAATAGTCCTCATTTAGATAGGGGAGTTAGACCTAGCACTATGCCCAGACAGCACAATCAGACCTAATTCTCCCCCTGTATTAAACAAATAAAACATCACCCTTTTGTCTGCTACTGAAAAATGCCAGTAGCTCAAGATTTTTCAGTTTGTTCAAGCCCCCATTACAAGAAGCCTAGAATTTCTTCTGTTGTTTAACTCAGAACTTTAACCAAGCAGAAGTTCCTGGGAGTAGCGAAGAGGGGGGGAAATGTAAGATGCTCTTTATTTAAAAGACACTGAATATTTTACTACACTTTAGCTTTTGTACATTAAAATTCAATTTTATGATCATTATTCTTACTGTTTTAAGTACTATCTTCTTTTTATTTCTCCCTTAATGTAGTGGTAAATAACTTGGGAAATGGAGTTTCTTTGCTATCAGAAAAATTGGAATTTCATATGGAATTTTTCGAGTCTATCTAGCATCCTGATATGAAACATTAAATTTATTTTCACATTAATAATACTGACATTATTTGATTGTGTACCTTAAAATCTGAAAAATATGTATGATTTCCCTCACTTTCTAGATGAAGACACTGAGGTTCAAAGAGTTTAAATACATTATTCCAGGCCATATAGTGGTAATTATTTGACTTCAAATTCCAACCTAGTCTTTCTAAATACAGATTCCATACACTATTCTCTTTCCTATACACCATACTCAATTTTATGTCAAATATAATTGTTGAAGCACATGAAAATATGTTCATCACTAGTCATTGTGGAAATACAAATTAAAACCACAATGAGATACTACTTCACACCCACTGGAATGATATTGTAAAAACAAACACGAACAAACAAACACAAAATCAAGAATAACAAGTTTTGGCAAAGATGTGAAAAAGTTTGAACTCTTCTGCATTGCTGGTGGAAATGTAAAATGATGCAACCATTGTGGAAAACAGTATGGCAGTTACTGAAAAAGTTAAACACAGAATTACCATGTGATCCAGTGATTCCACTTCTGGATATGCATTCCAAAGAATTGAAAGCAGGGACTCAAACAGATACTTGTACAGCAATGTCCATAGTAGCACTATTCACAACAGCCAAAAGGGAGAAACAACCCCACATTCATCAACAGGTAAATGCATGAACAAAATGTGCTATATACATACAATGGAATATTATTCAGCTTTAAAAATTAATGAAATTATTTTACATGCTACAACATGGATGAACATTGGAGACATTATACAAACTGTAATAAAGCAGACACAAAATTATAAATATCATATGATTCCACTTATATAAAGTACTTAGAATAGAATATGCATAGAGATAGAATGTAGAATAGATGCTGGGGGGTGAGGAAAATAGGGAATACTTGTTTAAGGAGCATAGAGTTTCTCTTTGGGATAATGAAAACATTCTGGAAATGGATAGGGGTGAGGGTTGCACAATATTGTCAATGTACTCAATGCAACTGAATTGTATACTTTAAAATGGTTAAAATGTTAGGTATATTTTACCACAATAAAAAACGTAATTGTTGAAAATGATAAAATTGGGGTTTATGAAGCCATCTCTCTGATGGATATTAGAAGTTGAGCTCAGTATTTGCATGAAAATAAGTTTGTATTCAAAACATTAGATCAAGTTGTGGGAAACACTGAGAGCTCTATGGAGTAAGGAGAAAATGTCTGCACAGAAAAAGACAAGATAAACACAGCAGTACAACTTAACATCTCTAGTCACATGCATCCCCCAATGTCAATTTGAGGTTCACATGATAACTCTGTGTGATGTGGCCCTTGCATTTTGTTCCTGGGCTCTGACCCTTAAGTAATCATATTATTATCATGAATTGTCAACCTCACTCCTCTGAAATGGTAAATATGCTTTCCTTGATAATTAGGTAGTTTATCAATCACAAGAAGTTTTAAATTAAATGAGATAAGGAAGTATATTAACCCAAGATCATTTAGATCTTGAGTTCAAGGTCTGGAATAAACTTTTTAACCAAGGGGGCAGCATTATAGATTTGATGTCTAAAGAATTTACCATGTTTGATAGAACCTAGTGAGTGAGAGGATTTGAGTATAAATTAAAATGTGCAATAGATTTTGAAATCATGCTTTTAAGCTAAAACTATACCTGAGAATTTGATTAAGTTTGTAAAAATCCAAAAGCTGGAGATGCACTTTATTTTCAATTCTACTTTATTACATTTACAAGACTGTTTTAAATGTATAGGCAGGTTTTCTTTGTTGCACTTTTGGTTTTGAGTTGTCAGGAAGTTTTTTTTTTTTTTTAACAAATTTAATCAACTATACATATATATATATGTTCCCATATCCCCTCCCTTTTGCGTCTCCCTCCCGCCCTCCCTATCCCACCCATCCAGACGGTCACAAAGCACCGAGCTGATCTCCCTGTGCTATGCGGCTGCTTCCCACTAGCTATCTACCTTACGTTTGGTAGTGTATATATGTCCATGCCGCTCTTTCGTTTTGTCACAGCTTACACTTCCCCCTCCCCATATCCTCAAGTCCATTCTCTAGTAGGTCTGTGTCTTTATTCCTGTCTTACCCCTATGTTCTTCATGACATTTTTTTTTCTTAAATTCCATATATATGTGTCAGCATACAGTATTTGTCTTTCTCTTTCTGACTTACTTCACTCTGTATGACAGACTCTAGGTCCATCCACCTCATTACAAATAGCTCAATTTCGTTTCTTTCTATGGCTGAGTAATATTCCATTGTATATATGTGCTACATCTTCTTTATCCATTCATCCGATGATGGACACTTAGGTTGTTTCCATCTCTGGGCTATTGTAAATAGGGCTGCTATGAACATTTTGGTACATGACTCTTTTTGAATTATGGTTTTCTCAGGGTATATGCCCAGTAGTGGGATTGCTGGGTCATATGGTAGTTTTTTAAGGAACCTCCATACCGTTCTCCATAGTGGCTGTACCAATTCACATTCCCACCAGCAGTGCAAGAGTGTTCCCTTTTCTCCACACCCTCTCCAGCATTTATTGTTTCTAGATTTTTTGATGATGGCCATTCTGACCAGTGTGAGATGATATCTCATTGTAGTTTTGATTTGCATTTCTCTAATGAGTAAAGATGTTGAGCATCCTTTCATGTGTTTGTTGGCAGTCTGTATATCTTCTGTGGAGAAATGTCTATATAGGTCTTCTGCCCATTTTTGGATTGGGTTGTTTGTTTTTTTGTTATTGAGCTGCATGAGCTGCTTATAAATTTTGGAGATTAATCCTTTGTCAGTTGCTTCATTTGCAAATATTTTCTCCCATTCTGAGGGTTGTCTTTTGGTCTTGTTTATGGTTTCCTTTGCTGTGCAAAAGCTTTTAAGTTTCATTAGGTCCCATGTGTTTATTTTTGTCTTTATTTCCATTTCTCTAGGAGGTGGGTCAAAAAGGATCTTGCTGTGATTTATGTCATAGAGTGTTCTGCCTATGTTTTCCTCTAAGAGTTTGATAGTGTCTGGCCTTACATTTAGGTCTTTAACCCATTTTGAGCTTATTTTTGTGTATGGTGTTAGGGAGTGATCTAATCTCATACTTTTACATGTCCCTGTCCAGTTTTCCCAGCACCACTTATTGAAGAGACTGTCCTTTCTCCACTGTACATTCCTGCCTCCTTTATCAAAGATAAGGTGACCATATGTGCGTGGGTTTATCTCTGGGCTTTCTATCCTGTTCCATTGATCTGTCTTTCTGTTTTTGTGCCAGTACCATACTGTCTTGATTACTGTAGCTTTGTAGTATAGTCTGAAGTCAGGGAGCCTGATTCCTCCAGCTCCATTTTTCGTTCTCAAGATTGCTTTGGTTATTCGGGGTCTTTTGTGTTTCCATACAAATTGTGAAATTTTTTGTTCTAGTTCTGTGAAAAATGCCAGTGGTAGTTTGTTAGGGATTGCATTGAATCTGTAGATTGCTTTGGGTAGTAGAGTCATTTTCACAATGTTGATTCTTCCAATCCAAGAACATGGTACATCTCTCCATCTATTTGTATCATCTTTAATTTCTTTCATCAGTGTCTTATAATTTTCTGCATACAGGTCTTTTGCCTCCTTAGCTAGGTTTATTCCTAGATATTTTATTCTTTTTGTTGCAATGGTAAATGGGAGTGTTTCCTTGATTTCACTTTCAGATTTTTCATCATTAGTGTATAGGAATGCCAGAGATTTCTGTGCATTAATTTTGTTTCCTGCAACTTTACCAAATTCAATGATTAGCTCTAGTAGTTTTCTGGTAGCATCTTTCGGATTCGCTATGTATAGTATCATGTCATCTGCAAGCAGTGACAGCTTTACTTCTTCTTTTCCAATTTGGATTCCTTTTATTTCCTTTTCTTCTCTGATTGCTGTGGCTAAAACTTCCAAAACTATGTTGAATAAGAGTGGTGAGAGTGGGCAACCTTGTCTTGTTCCTGATCTTAGTGGAAATGGTTTCAGTTTTTCACCATTGAGGACGATGCTGGCTGTGGGTTTGTCATATATGGCCTTTATTATGTTGAGGAAAGTTCCCTTTATGCCTACTTTCTGCAGGGTTTTTATCATAAATGGGTGTTGAATTTTGTCAAAAGCTTTCTCTGCATCTATTGAGATGATCATATGGTTTTTCTCCTTCAATTTGTTAATATGGTGTATCACGTTGAGTGATTTGCATATATTGAAGAATCCTTGCATTCCTGGAATAAACCCCACTTGATCATGGTGTATGATCCTTTTAATGTGCTGTTGGATTCTGTTTGCTAGTATTTTGTTGAGGATTTTTGCATCTATGTTCATCAGTGATATTGGCCTGTAGTTTTCTTTCTTTGTGACATCCTTGTCTGGTTTTGGTGTCAAGGTGATGGTGGCCTCGTAGAATGAGTTTGGGAGTGTTCCTCCCTCTGCTATATTTTGGAAGAGTGTGAGAAGGATAGGTGTTAGCTCTTCTCTAAATGGTTGATAGAATTTGCCTGTGAAGCCATCTGGTCCTGGGCTTCTGTTTGTTGGAAATTTTTTATCACAGTTTCAATTTCAGTGCTTGTGATTGGTCTGTTCATATTTTCTATTTCTTCCTGATTCAGTCTTGGCAGGTTGTGCATTTATAAGAATTTGTCCATTTCTTCCAGGTTGTCCATTTTATTGGCATAGAGTCGCTTGTAATAATCTCTCAGGATCTTTTGTACTTCTGCAGTGTCAGTTGTTACTTCTCCTTTTTCATTTCTAATTCTATTGATTTGAGTCTTCCTTTTTTTCTCGATGAGTCTGGCTAATGGTTTATCAATTTTGTTTATCTTCTCAAAGAACCAGCTTTTAGTTTTATTGATCTTTGCTATCGTTTCCTTCGTTTCTTTTTCATTTATTTCTGATCTGATTTTTATGATTTCTTTCCTTCTGCTAACTTTGGGATGTTTTTGTTCTTCTTTCTCTAATTGCTTTAGGTGCAAGGTTAGGTTGTTTATTCGAGATGTTTCCTGTTTCTGAAGGTAGGATTGTATTGCTATAACCTTCCCTCTTAGAACTGCTTTTGCTGCATCCCATAGGTTTTGGGTCATCGTGTCTCCATTGTCATTTGTTTCTAGGTAATTTTTAATTTCCTCTTTGATTTCTACAGTGATCACTTTGTTATTGAGTAGTGTATTGTTTAGCCTCCATGTGTTGGTATTTTTTACAAATCTTTTCCTGTATTTGATGTCTAGTCTCATAGCATTGTGGTCGGAAAAGATACTTGATAAAATTTCAATTTTCTTAAATTTACCAAGGCTTGATTTGTGACCCAAGATATGATCTATCCTGGAGAATGTTTCATGAGCACTTGAGAAAAATGTGTATTCTGTTGTTTTTGGATGGAATGTCCTATAAATATCAATTAAGTCCATCTTGTTTAATGTATCATTTAAAGCTTGTGTTTCCTTATTTATTTTCATTTTGGATGATCTGTCCATTGGTGAAAGTGGGGTGTTAAAGTCCCCTACTATGATTGTGTTACTGTCGATTTCTCCTTTTATGGCTGTTAGTATTTGCCTTATGTATTGAGGTGCTCCTATGTTGGGTGCATAAATGTTTACAATTGTTATATCTTCTTCTTGGATCGATCCCTTGATCATTATGTAGTGTCCTTCTTTGTCTCTTCTAGTAGTCTTTATTTTAAAGTCTATTTTGTCTGATATGAGAATTGCTACTCCAGCTTTCTTTTGGTTTCCATTTGCATGGAATATCTTTTTCCATCCCCTTACTTTCAGTCTGTATGTGTCTCTAGGTCTGAAGTGGGTCTCTTGTAGACAGCATATATATGGGTCTTGTTTTTGTATGCATTGAGCCAATCTGTGTCTTTTGGTGGGAGCATTTAGTCCATTTACATTTAAGGTAATTATCGATATGTATGTTCCTATTCCCATTTTCTTAATTGTTTTGGGTTCATTATTGTAGGTCTTTTCCTTCGTTGTGTTTCTTGCCTAGAGAAGTTCCTTTAGCATTTGTTGTAAAGCTGGTTTGGTGGTGCTGAACTCTCTCAGCTTTTGCTTGTCTGTAAACGTTTTAATTTCTCCATCAAATCTGAATGAGATCCTTGCTGGGTAGAGTAATCTTGGTTGCAGGTTTTTCTCCTTCATCACTTTAATTATGTCCTGCCACTCCCTTCTGGCTTGTAGAGTTTCTGCTGAGAGATCAGCTGTTATCCTGATGGGGATTCCCTTGTGTGTTATTTGTTGTTTTTGCCTTGCTGCTTTTAATATGATTTCTTTGTGTTTAATTTTTGACAGTTTGGTTAATATGTGTCTTGGCATATTTCTCCTTGGATTTATTCTGTATGGGACTCTCTGTGCCTCCTGGATTTGATTAACTATTTCCTTTCCCATATTAGGGAAGTTTTCAACTATAATCTCTTCAAATATTTTCTCAGTCCCTTTCTTATTCTCTTCTTCTTCTGGAACCCCTATAATTCGAATGTTGGTGCGTTTAATGTTGTCCCAGAGGTCTCTGAGATGGTCCTCTGTTCTTTTCATTCTTTTTTCTTTATTTTGCTCTGCATCAGTTATTTCCACTACTTTATCTTCCACCTCACTTATCCGTTCTTCTGCCTCAGTTATTCTGCTATTGATCCCATCTAGAGTATTTTTCATTTCATTTATTGTGTTTTTAATTGATGCTTGATTCATCTTTAGTTCTTCTAGGTCCTTGTTAACTGTTTCTTGCATTTTGTCTATTCTATTTCCAAGATTTTGGATCTTGGAAATAGAATCTTGGATCATCTTTCTTATCATTATTCTGAATTCTTTTTCAGGTAGACTGCCTATTACCTCTTCATTTGTTAAGTCTGGTGGGTTTTTATCTTGCTCCTTCTCCTGCTGTGTGTTTTTGTGTCTTCTCATTTTGCTTATGTTACTGTGTTTGGGGTCTCCTTTTTGCAGGCTGAAGGTTCATAGTTCCCATTGTGTTTGGTGTCTGTCCCCAGTGGCTAAGGTTGGTTTAGTGGGTTGTGTAGGCTTCCTGGTGGTGGGGACTAGTGCCTGTGTTCTGGTGGATGAGGCTGGATCTTGTCTTTCTGGTGGGCAGGTCCACGTCTGGTGGTGTGTTTTGGGGTGTCTGTGGACTTTTTATGATTTTAGGCAGCCTCTCTGCTAATGGGTGGCGTTGTGTTCCTGTCTTGATAGTTGTTTGGCATAGGGTGTCCAGCACTGTAGCTTGCTGGTCGTTGAGTGAAGCTGGGTGCTGGTTTTGAGATGGAGATCTCTGGAAGATTTTCGCCGTTTGATATTATGTGGAGCTGGGAGGTCTCTTGTGGACCAGTGTCCTGAAGTTGGCTCTCCCACCTCAGAGGCACAGCACTGACTCCTGGCTCCTCAATTTGGGATGATTTGTTTTCTATTCATTTATTCCACAGATGCAGGGTACATCAATTTGATTGTGGAGCTTTAATCTGCTGCTTCTGAGGCTGCTGGGAGAGATTTCCCTTTCTCTTCTTTGTTCCCACAGCTCCCGGGTCTGAGCTTTTATGTCAGGAAGTTTTTTAAGTTCTTTAAAAATAAAATATATTTAATTTCTAAACACAATCTAAAATTTTCTAGAAAATGTAATTTACTATATTTGCAAATGGGATTATTTAAAGTAATTTTGTCTATTTAACTTGGATTAATTGAATATTCATCAAAGAAAAAGAGAAAATACTTGTTCTTTGCTTATTAGTTTTATAAATAGTAGAATAAGATTTGTTAGTTAAATTAAAAGCCTAAAAGAAGCTAGTTTCCTTTTTAATTACAATTTTAATAAAAGTTATATTCATTAGAAAGCTAAGTAATTGGACATAGTTTTTGCTATGCACAAAGGCCCCTTCCAGATATTTAAGAACTGAGACCAGTAAATCAACTATACTTCAATAAAGTAAATTAAAAAAAAAAACTCACAATGATGATCTTGACATGAAAATGACACTAAATCAATGGTTCTCAGCTCCAGTGGGTATACTTTGTGTTTGGGGTCAAGTAAATTGTCAATAATAAAATTACTCAGTGTACAAATCACTTACATTAAAGAGTAGAGCAGATTCTTGATTATCCCTATAAGAACACTGGCCTTCTTCCTTGTTTTACTGCATGCTTTCTTTAGTGGGAGTATTTGTGAATTGCAATGCATTGGGGTATGTAACTATCATCCACAAAGATTCCCTGCCCAGACGTCACTCCAAGGACTGTGGAATGACTAGGAGAGTGATAAGATTAAGAAACAGTTAAGTAAGACAAAGGGTTCACCAGAATGTCCCATTCTCTTTGGTTCCTAGCACAGAGAACCATTTCTTACTAGACATACTAGCAAATTTATACAACAGGTGAAATCCAGGCAAAATGTTTTGTCCCTGGCAAAATGAGAGATATGGTCACAGTAGTACTTGACTTCTTTAGTAAAATACTAGGCATTCACAGCCAGGCTTTGTGGAAAGAAGGAGTTTTTGCTAAATTCCTTTGGTTCTTATTTAAAATATCAAGAGCTAAGTCCAGTGTACTTCTCTTGGAGCTTCCTCCATAGTATGGGGTAGGGGTGGTATCTTAGTCCTCTCTGACTTTGAGCTGAGGACGGAAGACTACACAAAAGCCATGACATTCAAAAATTTAATCCCTGACTCACAGCAAGAAACATATTTTCTTTAGATATACAGTACACACACACACACACACACACACACGCGCACACAAACACACACATACAAGAAAAGTATCACCAAATAATACCCATGCACCTTTCCAGTTTGCAATACATTTTGATATTTTTCATTGTTTTTCATTTAAAAACTAACAATTACCTATCAAATTAATGTCATGTCCTGGAGACTATGGGGTAGCCATCAGCAATTTGAAAAATGCTGATGGAGAGGTCACAAAAGAGAAAGCACATATCTTCTGTCCTCAAGGAAACTGGGAAGAAAGGAGATAGGATTAAAGGAGGAAATTTTCTCATTCCCCCTGTCAAGCCTAGGGGTTGAGAATTATTTTAGAAATAGCCAGGAAAGTAAAGGAGCTTCCCAAGTTTCTGCTGTTCCTCCTATTGGTACTCTGATTGTGTGCTGTGCATGAATCCATGGCATCCTAATTGAAATATGTGCAGCAGTGCACTTAGGTAGTGGGAGGCTTCCAGGTTGGCTGCCCAGAAGCTCCCCCTTGACTTTCATGTATCATGTATTGAGGACTGGTCAAGGACCATGTGGAGAGATTTGGTAGGTATCTCATGAGGTTGGTTGACAAGTTAGCCAGAAATATTCAATACAGTAATGAAAGGAAAGACCTTGGACCTAAGGCAAGGCAGAAGACACTTGACCAGGAACTCATGGAATTAAAAGGCTGGCCTCAGTGGGTTATAGCATTGTGAGAGCTGAATGGGCCCCAGTTAGAAAGCAAAGATGGTCAGTTCCCAAGGCGAGGTGCCAGTGTCAGAGAGCAGGCCACGAAATCACCAGTCACAATCTTCAACACAGGAGATCAGCAGAGAATAGGAAGGACATTACTGAGGAGTCCCAAAAGACCAAGGGTAGTACAAGTTTGCTGCACTTGTGTGTAAGCTAGTGCTTACCCATTTGTCAACCCCCGAGAACATGGTTACCTCCCAGATGCAATCATAGGGCAAGGGGTTGGGATAACCAGTGAGTCATAGCTCAAGACTTGACTATTTATATGTTGGCACAGGATAAAATCTATGAGGAGACACTAAAATTTGTGTCTGTACCCACACAGCAACTCTCCACCCAGTTTCATGGGGTCTTATAAAAAACAGCAGATCAATTATAAAGAAAAAAAACCCTCCATTTCCTCTTCACATCTGAGAACAGTGTGAGGGAATTCCCAATAATACCATAAAAGTCATTGTGAATTCTTTTCTTTGTTATATATGCTCATTGATAAGTAAAACAATTCTTAAGATCATTTCATATGCAAATGTCAGAAATCTTTATTTTTATTTTTTAAAATTTTTATTGGAGTATAGTTGATTTACAATGTTGTGTTAGTTTCTTGTGTACTGCCAAGTGAATCAGTTTTACATATACGTATATCCATTCTTTTTTAGATTCTTTTCCCATATAGGCCATTACAGAGTATTGAATAGAGTTCCCTGTGCTATACAGTAGGCCCTTATTAGTTATCTATTTTATATATAGCAGTGTGTATATGTCTATCACAATGTTATAAACATCATTAAGCCCTTTTTTTTTCAAATAAGGCATTTTATATGTTCTTCATAACTGGCTAATAAAGGAATTCTAGTACCTACAGACAAGAGACACAACACTGTATTTCTGTTGCCAGTGTATACTGGGTATAGCATTTTTTCATTAAACTTTCATGATAATATTAATTGATGAAATTTTAGAACACAGAGTCTGTGTCCCACATGTGAAGTTAAATGGTACATTGAAACAATTTTTAGAGAACTCCAGTAAAGTGTTCACTTCTACAAATCATATCAACAAAGCATATTTTCTCCACATTATCTTTGCTTTTTGTGTGTAACAATCACATGAATGTTTCCTAAGGGGAAAAATACAAAACTATTGTTTTTAAAAATGAGTATGTCTATGTATGCTCAAAAGTCAATTTCTTTAAGTGAAGAGTTTGAGAGTGTTTTTGCCATACAGCTTGTCTTTTTGAAGAATTATAGTTACCAGTTTAAAGTAGTATTGAACTAGTAAAGCATATTATAAATAATAGTACTTTCATCTTCCTGAAAAAACACCTGTAAATATCTTGTTGAGTGTAACCGTAAATACAACACTATAAACTTTTCTTATCTAGTAGCTTTTTCTGAAATGAGACAATGTATTTGAAATAAAGAGAGGGTTTTTTTCTGGGCAGGGGGTGCTCCTAGAAAAAATTAAGTATTATTGTACATTTTTAATTTTACTTTTTTTATTGGAAAAAATGTTTGAGTTTTAATAGTTATTTTAATTTCAGTAACCTTGCCATGTGCTCGTAATGAAGTGAGAAACAAAAATTAGATGGGAAAGGCACAGCTTTAAAACACATTACTTACAGGAATTTCAGCAAAAGAAAAACGAGTGGTTGAAGAATATCTATACCAGTTTTCAGAACTCAGACACTACACTGAGGGGGCCAACTCACCACCAAGAACATGGAAATGATAAAAAAAAATATGATCCTCTCCTGGTAATTAATTTGTAGGATAAATCAAAGGTCCAGACATTATCTAAACACACAGAACTCTCAAGACAGGAGGACTTGACTGTTTCCTAATGGGATGTATAAATGCCTCAAAATGGTGTCTGTAGCCTTAAAAGCCTGGGGATGGGGGCTGGAAGAACATTGTTAGTGCCCATTGAAGCACAATCCACAAAAAAAAAAGCCTTAGTTAACAGCCTTTAAGTTCCTTGGCCCCAATGTTAACTCAGCCCCAGTCACTTGATTTGTAAGCTAATCCCCTTTCTTGATTCTATGCTCACAAAACTACCTTCTGATTCAGATTTGTTTCTCCATTTTAGGGCTACCTCTAGAGAAAGAATGCACTGGTCCTATAAGTACAGCTATTTCAGTCCATGTAAAAATTATATTTCACTATATAATTAAATAAATAGCTCTTCTGGAAGTGTGTCAGTCTTGAGTATTCCATTAATAGGAGCCTGACTCTGACAGATAGATCCAAATCTCTACGTAGTCTCACCAAAGCCCTGTGAGGCCCACTGGGATCTTTCCAGCCTGATTTCTTGCTCAGTGGCTGCAAGAAACTTTATTATTTTTAATAGTCGTGGCTTTTCAGTATAATACGTAGTGAGTCTTAGTTTCTCACCTCTAAAATGTGGATAATAATCCTTTAAAGCCTATATCATCTTGCTAGTACTTTGCTCAGCAAACACTATTGGACTCTACTCGGGTTCCCTGCCCTCAATTCCTTGTCTAGAAGGACCTGCTTCCCACAATAATGAATACTCTATATAATTCTAGATAATTCTTTCATAGCTTCCTTTGACATTATACAAATGGAAATGAAGTGATCTGGATGTAAAGACGTATTAACCTTAGAAGTCGTGGAGGGCAGAATTCTAAATGCCCCCCAGGATCCCTGCCCTGTGTGCACACACACACAGAATCCCTTGGACTACAAATATGATGAATTTGACTCCTGCGATAAAGCTACATTAGATGGCACAGTTGACTTGGAAAAAGAGATTGTCTTTTCTAAACACAGGAGCCCTTTAAGTCTAGATCTAGAGGTCAGAGACTGGGAGAGTCAAAGGTTTGAAATAGCAGAGACATTTTCCCACTGGTCTTGAAGAAGTAACTTCCAAGTTTTGGAGAGGGTGACATGGCAGGAAATGGCAGGCTGCCTCTAGGAGCTGAGAACGGCCCCCTTGGTCAACAACCAGCAAGAACTACAATAGATTCTGCCAATAACCTGAATGAACTCAAAGTGGCTTTTTCCCCAGAGAACTTCAGACAAGAACTCAGTCCAGCCAACATCCTGCTTTCAGCCAGGGGGACCCAGATACTGGTATAAACACCTAACCCATTGAAACTATGGGTTGTTTTAAGCTGCTGACTTTATAGTACATTGTTATACAGGAATCAAAACTAATACAGAAGTCTGACCATATAATTACTAGACTGAAAACAACTAGAGTTTTCAAATAAGAAAACTCCAAAAATACTTCAAGATTAGGACAAATTATGGCAGAAAAGTATAATTTTATTTCACTAACAAACGTGGTTGAAAAGCTCCTAAATAAAATACTTAGCTGATTAATCTTGCCCGTATTTGTTTTTCAAATAGCAATCAAGTAGAGTTATTTTTTTAAGGCATAAAAAATTACCCCCAAAATTACTAGTTAAAAAAAACCACCTTGTATTTCTCTCTGGACTTTGAGGGTTCGGAATTTGGGGAGGAGTGCTTGCAGCAGCTCTTGCTCAGGGCCTCCTTTGATTGCAGTTTGACATGGGCTGGGACTGCAGTCTTCTACTTTGCCTTATAGTTAAAAGGGTGTGAACTTCACCTTGGCCGTGAAGAATTGAAGGAATTTAAAATAACTTTTTGTGGTCTGACCAGTCTTTAAACACTATTGTGTTGCTTGGGTCTCAAAAAATCCTATTTAACAGTCAAAGATGAGAAATGACTTTACTATTTCAGCTGCTACTGCCTCTCCCTTAGAAAAAATGACCCCTATTGCTTCAGTAGGCTGGGATCCACAAAGCATTGCAATCTACAATTTAACCGGATATGAAAATTTCACACCTACTTTTTATTACTTCTATTGCATGAGATATATGCCAAGAATTGTTACAATCTTAGCTATGAAAATGAATAAGATAATATTTCCGCCCTAGAGGAGTTCCTAGCCTCAGGACAGAGACAGATGTGTAAAGAGCTAACCACAATCTTATATAATTAGTCCTATAATAATGGTATGAGCAAGGCATTATGGGATTATGGAGAAGGCTCAACTGAAAATACTCAGACATAGCTGTGCTTTAGGCAACATGATGATACTCCTGCTAAAATAGGACTATTTCATTGGCAAAGGCTAGTGTAATTGAGAGAAAGTATTGTGGTACATGTATACTGTAACCATGGGACAGAAACGGTCAGCATCCTTTACATGAAAGGAAAACTCTTTCTTGCCAATTCAAGATGTTTGACCAAGGGTCACAGGAGGAAAACAAACCATTTCTGGCCTTTCTTGTTTGCTTGCTTGTTTGTTCCTTTTCTTGGTTATGGTTTGGTTTTCATTAATGAAAGATTGCTTTCTAAAACTCCATTTTCCTAAGATAAAAGACCCATGCAATTTTGTCTTCAAAATTCATTTCTGGCCTTATGAAGCTTATATTCTAGTAGGAGAGAGTGTGGCACAAAAATAGTGCAGTAGCAGGTAAAATAATAGAAATGCCATCCAAATGTTAGAGAAAATGAGGTGGATGTGCTTGGAGTTTGGTCTTCCCGCTTACTGGTTTGGGGTGTGCCAGTAAGCTCAACAACATAACATAACTTCAGGTTGAGGTTTTTAGTATTTTTATAGCTTCATTGTTAGTGTAGAATTTTACAGTGGGGAGTGACTCTGTCAGAGGATTTATCTGTCCAGCCTCAAGATTCTGACACAATGTTTCACAATGTTTACTGTCTAAACCAGGGACTGCAAATTCATGGCCTGTTTCTAAATTTAGCTCTCAGTAAATCTTGGTGTTATTATTTTTAGCCACCTCAGTATTTCAGAATAATTTCTTGGAATTAGTTCTAGCTGGGCATGCCTTCTTAAACATATATGTATGTATATGTGTGTGTGTGTGTGTGTGTGTGTGTGTGTGTTTATGAGGTTTGGCCATTTTACAATGGTGAGCCTCCAAGGGCACCAGAATCTATGCTCTAAGTATGCACCATATCCTACATGAAATGCAGTACTTGAAGTTCCCAGACCCTATTAAGTTCTCTTTAGCTTCTGGGTCTTTGAACTTATAGCTCCCATTTCTTGGGACGAATATTCTCATCTTTTCTTTTTCTCAACTGAGAATTATTTATATCCAGACTCAGCTAAGGAACCACCCACCTAGAACGTGTGGCCAGTCTGGTTTTGCCTTATCTTGTAAGCACTGCATGCTAAGTTTATCTCTAAGAAAAACACTTTAACTCTATATTGTAATCATCCATTTACTTCCAAACGATTTGAGGACAGGAATTATCTGTTCATCTTGGACTCTCTAATGCTGTGCAATGTCTCTGGCACATAGAAAGATTGCAATAGATGTTTACTGACAAAGTGTTATTTTGTTAAATGGTGTAGAGATGTTAAAAATGGCATGAGAATTCAATGTTTATTTGTACTTTCTTAGGAAACTACTCGAGCATAAGCACATTCTTTGGATATGATTTAACATCATATGCTTTTTTGTCTTTATTTCTATTTTAAGATCTTCTAGGGAAAATAATTATAAATCTTAAATTATATAATAATAGTCAAAATGATATTGAAAAAGGGGAATATACAAAGAAATTTTACTATCTTAAAAAATTTTTTTGAAAGTATGGCTTACATAAATTTGGTTCTAGGCCAAAGGGAAGTAAAATATATAAGAAAGCAGAACAAAAAAAAAAAGAAAAAAGAAAGCAGAACAAGAAAATTAGTAAAATTTATAGTGAAACCTAAATAATAGTTGACAACATAACTACAAAGCTTCAGGAAATTGTTAAGCAGTGATGCCTAAAAAGAAAAATAGAGGCATAGATTTTCCAGTGGTTTCAACAAGGCTTGGGACTTGGCAATGATAAAGAGGGAGGGGAGAAGTAAACTGTTCTAAAAATCTTGAGAGTTTTATGGTTGGCCATTGATACTGATTAATTCTGAATGTTGATCAAAATGTAATGATCAAAATGCATGAGTTAAAATTTAAGTGTAACTTTTCTTTTACTTAGGATGTAGAAAGTTGTATGAGCACATCATTCCACAATGAGAATGAGAAGAAGCTGGATAACCAACAAAAATCATAGCTTTATTGTTTAAGCCCATCTGAGAGCTAAGATCACAAAGCAATCTAATGAACAAAATGTGAAAGAAAACAACCCTTCCTAGGAAAGAAGAGACATATGTATGGCTAATTCCATCTTGGGCAGGGGAGAGAGAGGAAAAAGGAGCTCCCATAGACATAGGTAAGAAGAAAACAACTTTTAATGAGTATTTAAAGTCCAAATGTGGGCTGGGTGGCAGTTTCAATGACTAGAAACCCCAGTCACAAAGGGAATCTGAACTCACCTGTCAGCTCTTTTCCATGGGCCTTCACTGAATGTTTGTAAGATTAAAGGCAGAGCAAGAGGGCTGAGGTAAGTCCTATAGGTTTCGTGGGCATTAGACTTAGCAGGAAGCAGAGGTTTTCTATAGCCAGGGGAAGAGCAAGCGAGCTGGGAGAGACACCCCTTACCCCTTCAGAGGACCAGGCATGCAGAGCCCGCTGAAGTCTGGGGCAAGGCAAGGGCACAGAAAGAAACCCTATAGTTACATTAGGCTTTATGCTAAATTCAAGGTAGTAGTTTCCATGGTCTAGGCAGGTCTGGAAAGCTTATAGAGACCCCCCACCGGATGCACTTTTATGGGATCTTCTAAAGGCCGAGAGCAGGGCACAAAAGAACTGAGATAAACCCTGCAGGCACTCAGACCCCCAATCTCTGCTAATAGGAGGGCTCTGATCCAGCCCTTAAATAATTTGAAGCCTGTAGTGAATAGAGTTTAATGAAAACAACAACGAAGCTTAGGCTCAGTCCAAATCTACCTTAGCAGCCTGACAGAGAAGAGGTGCCCTTTTCTAGGAATAAATATTGTTTACTCAGTCTCCTGTCTTTTTTTTTTTTCAGTGCATTCTTAGCCCATGCTGCTTTATTGCCAAAATATATATGTACACAGGTGCAGATACTCAGTCTCTACTCTTAATTTACTCACAATGTCCATCATTGGATTAAAAGAAAATTGAGACATTCAAAGAAGCAAGAATGACCAATTACCAAGAAGAAATAATCACTAGAACTAGGACCAGAGATGACCCAAATATTGGAGTTTTCAGACAGGGACATAAATGAAAAATACTTTAAGAAATTTAGTGGAGAAGGATGGCTAACCTTTGTGAATTGATGGTGTATTGGCTTCCAATTGTTGCTGTAACAAATTACCAAAAATTTAATGGCTTAAGAAAACATAAATTTATTATCCTCAAGTTCTGGAGGTCAGAACATTGTACCAGACATAGCAACATATTCAGTATCAGAGACTTGGCAGGCACAAAGCAAAGGACTCTTAGTTTTTGTTCTTGTTCTTAAATTTTATTGGAGTACAGTTGACTTACAATGTTGTGCTAATTTCTGCTGTACAACAAAGTGATTCAGTTATACATATATATATATTCTTTTTCATATTCTTTTCTATTATGGTTTATCACAAGATACTGAATATAGTCCCCTGTGCTATACAATAGGTCCTTGTTGTTTATCCATCCTATACGTAATAGTTTGCATTGGCTGAAACCATGGGCAGGAGAGCATGGTAGAGTTCAGTACTATAGGCTGAACTTATTCTGGTGTTTGGAGCCCTGTTGACAGTAACCTTATTAAATGTTGTACAAGACAGATAAATATATTTAGTTCTAACCTCTGTTAGTCAGATTAATCAGAGTAACAAAACAGGGTGTCATACTCAGGGAAATTTACCAAAAGTCAGTATGGCATAAAAAGCAAGAGCCCATATGGTTGGGGATAATTCCTTATAGGTTGGGTGTTTAAGTATGCTATGTGACCAGAGACACTGGCAGTCTTATTTCCAAACTATCTTTTTAAAGGATTTGTTTATTTGTTCTGTTTTGTTTTTTAAAATTTATTTTATTGAAGTATAGTTGATTTACAATGTTGTTAATTTCTACAATACAGCAAAGTGATTCAGTTATACATATATATATATGTATATATATATATATATATACATATATATATATATACTCTTTTTTCATATTCTTTTCCATTTAGTTTTAGTTTTTTGAGGAACCTCCATACTGTTCTCCGTAGTGGCTGCACCAATTTACATTCCTACCCTTTTCTCCACACCCTCTCCAGCATTTATTATTTGTAGACTTTTTAGTGATGGTCATTCTGACTGGTGTGAGGTAGTACCTCATTGTCGCTTTGATTTGCATTTCTCTAATAATTAGTGATCTTGAGCATCTTTTCATGTACCTGTTAGCCATCTGTATGTCTTCTTGGAGAAATGTCTATTTAGGTCTTTTGCCCATTTTTCGATTGGGTTGTTTGTTTGTTTTTGTTATTGAATTGTATGAGCTGTTTGTAATATATTTCGGAAATTAAGCCCTTGTTGGTCCCATCATTTGCAAATATTTTCTCCCAGTCCATAGGTTGTCTTTTTGTTTTGTTTATGGTTTCCATTTCTGTGCAAAACTTATAAGTTTGATTAGGTCCCACTTTTAAATTTTCACTTTTATTTCTATTGCCTTGGGACACAGCCCTAAGAAAACATGAGTACAATTTATGTCAGAGAATGTTTTGCCTATGTTCTAAGATTTTTATGGTGTCATGTCTTATAGCCATTTTGTGTTTATTTTTGTGTATGGTGTGAGGTTGTGTTCTAACTTCACTGATTTATATGCAGCTGTCCAGCTTTCCCAACATTACTTGCTGAAGAGTCTGTCTTTTCACCATTTTATATTCTTGCCTCCTTTGTCAAGATAAATTGACTGTAGGTTTTGGTGTTTTGTTTTGTTTTAAATAGACTTTATTTTTTGAATAGTTTTAGGGTTATGGAAAAATTGCACAGCAAGTATAGAAAGTTCCATATACTGCCTACCACCCTCTACCACTGTCTCACCACACGCAATTTCCTCTTTTATTAACATTTTACATTAGTGTAGTGTGTTGCTACAATCAATGAACTAATATTGATTCATTACTATTAACTAATTAAGGGACTTCCCTGGTGGTCCAGCAATAAAGAATCCGCCTTCCAATGCAGCAGACGCAGGTTCGATTCCTGTCTGGGGAACTAAGATCCCACATGCTGCTGGGCAACTAAGCCCGAGCGCCACAGCTGCTGAGCTTGTGAGCCTCAGAGAACCCCTGTGCTGCAAACTACAGAGGCCATGCGCTCTGCAGCCCAAGTGCCACAGAGAGGGAAAACCCACATGTGGCAACAAGAGAGAAGCCCACACACCTCAACAAAGACCTGATGCAGCCAAAAGAATAAAGAAAATAGATAAAATAAATATTTTTTAAAAAACAGTTAAAGTCCTTAGCTTACATTAGGGTTCACTCTTTATATTGTAAAATTTTATGGGTTTAGACAAATTCCTAATGTCACATATCCACCATTCCAGTAACATAGAGAATGATTTCACTGCCTTAAAAATGCCCTGTGCTCCACCTGTTTATCCCTCTCCATTTCCCACTGAACCTCTGGCAACCACTCTTCCTTTTGCTTTCTCTATAGTTTTGCCTTTTCCAGAATATCATACATTTGGAATCATATAGCACATAAGCTTTCCAGATTGATTTCTTTAGCAATACACATTTGATATTTCACCATATCTAATCAAGTCTTGGTAGCACATTTCTTTTCATCATGGAATGATATTCCATTGTATGAATGTACTATAATTTGTTTAATCGTTCACCTCTTGAAAGACATCTTGGTTGCTTTCCAAGTGTTGGCAGTTATGAATACAATTGCTATAAACATTCATGTGTAGGTTTTTGTGTGGACATAAGTTTTCAATTCATTTGAATAAATACCTAGGAGTGCAATTGCTGGATCATATGGTAAAAGGATGTTTAGTTTTGTTAAGAAACAGTCAAAAAACTGTCTTCCAAAATGGCTGGACCATTAAGCATCCCCACCAACAATGGGTGAGAACCTGTGCTGCTCCACGTCTTTATCAGCATTTGGTGTTGTCAGCTTTTGGTATTGTCACAAACAACTGCATGCATAGCACCCACTTGGGCGCCACCATATCATCTCATGAGACTCGGAGGCAAGGGGAACTGATGCAAATATACTGATACTCAAGCTGCTTACTGCCCTGAGGAACAAAGTCTTTTGTCTTTGACTCAGTAGTCTCTAGTGTTATGCCAGAATCCATGAAACTGTGCCAAGCAAGCATTTTAGCTTGCAAAAAGGTAAAATCCCAGACTCTTTTTAGTTCTTGGTATGTACATCCAGCAAGAAAGACTTACACAAAAATGTTTATTGTAGTTTAATTCATTATTAGCACACATTTGGAAATGAGCAAAATATCCAACAACAGGTGAATGGATAAACAAGTTCTGGTATTTTGTACAATAGAATACTACTTAGCAAAATAAAAGAATGAATTGCTGATACGCACAATAACTTGGATAAAAATTTCCCACATATGCTGATTAAAATAAGGCAGACGTGAAATAGCACATGCTGTATACTTCCATTTACATGAAATTCTGGAGTTAGCATAGCTAGTTTATGGTTATAGAAATGAGAACAGTGCTTGTGTCTGAGTGGCAGAAATTGATTGGTATAATATAAGAGGGAAATTTCTTAGGTGAGGGAGATCTTGATAGGAATACATATTCAACAGTCAAGATTTGTGTCATCCATACATTTCCTTGTCTGAAATTGCCTTTTCTAATATAGTTTTTTTAGAAAGGGACAAACTGACATTCAAAAAAAAGTGTATTTTCAAAGCTGATCAAGCTGTATATGCAAGGTCTTTGTACCTAACACATATAAATTATACCTTAGTAAATAAGAAAAAATTAAATATAACCAGTAGATGAATAAAAATGTGATTTGGAAATTTGCAGACCAAACTAATTCAAGCCAACAATATAACATAAAGTAAGAAATGAAGAAGAAAATAGAGCATGTGTAAATAAAAATCATAAAATAGATAAGTCAAAATATATCAATAATAACAACTAATTCCTTTCAAAAGACAAAAGTTTCTAGATTAAGTGACATAAAATAAATCTGAAAAACAAGTGTTAAAATTCTAGTCATTAGGGCTTTGCTAAGAGGTACCCATAAAGCAATATGAAATCAAAAGTTTTATGGCTAAAGAATGGATAAACATAACTAAATAAAATTAATTCCTTATGGTACTATCAGGAAACAAATATTCCCAGTCAGACAAAAGACATTTAATGTGACAGTCTTATATATTGTTATAAAGGTACAACCTACCAGAATGTTATAGCTCATGAATCATTTAAACCTAACATCGTAGCTTTAAAGTAAAAGAAAAACTTCGACATTTAAGAAGTACCTCACAAAGGTATAATCCTAGTTGCATCATCCTTAAACAAAGTTCTCTCAAAAATTCGCTGATAATGGGGGCGAAATGTATCAATATGTGTGATCTGGCTAATTCTGTTAATACTATTGGACATTAGAGATAGCCTCATCCACCAGAGGGCAGATAGCAGAAGCGAGAAGAACTACAATCCTGCAGCCTGTGGAACAAAAACCACATTCACAGAAAGATAGACAAGATGAAAAGGCAGAGGGCTATGTACCAGATGAAGGAACAAGGTAAAACCCCAGAAAAACAATGAAATGAAGTGGAGATAGGCAACCTTCCAGAAAAAGAATTCAGAATAATGATAGTGAAGATGATCCAGGTCCTCGGAAAAAGAATGGAGGCAAAGATCGAGAAGATACAAGAAATGTTTAAAAAAGACCTAGAAGAATTAAAGAACAAACAAACAGAGATGAACAATACAATAACTGAAATAAAAACTACACTAGAAGGAATCAGTAGCAGAATAACTGAGGCAGAAGAACGGATAAGTTATAACCACTTTGGAAGGCAATTTGGCCATATCTATCAAGATTTAAAGCATTTATATATTTTGTCCCAAAGGACTTTGCTTCTAGGAATATATTCAACAAAATCACTTACGTACGTGCACAGGAATATTTGAATGAAAATGCTGTATAAGACATCACTGTAATATAAAAAAACTGGAAACAGTATAAAAAGAATCACAGTTAGGAGATTGGCTAAATTATGGTAAATCCATACCATGGAAAATGCTGAATTCATTGAAAAGATGTGTGTGTGCATGTATATATATATATATAAACTTGTAACTATGTGAGGTGATGAATAACAATTTATTGTGGTGATCATTTCATGATATATATGTATATCAAATAATTATGTTGTGCATCTTAAATTAATACTATGTTTATGTCAATTATATCTCAATAAAACTTGGGAAAATAAATAAGTTATATATGTATTGATATATATACATAAAATGCTTCAGAATTTATAAATGAGCAGAAATAAGCAAGTGACAGTAGAATTATATATATTATAATATGATCCCACCACTCTGTGTGTATTTAAATGCCTAGAATAATGGAAAGATATACCCTGCAATGTGGACAAGGGTAACTTCTGAGGAAGAAAATGGGATTTGGTTGTTAAAAGGTGAGGAAGTTTATTAAATGAGACTTATACATGTTATTCAATATTTATCTATAGTTTGAGTATATTTATAGCCAAATATTCATTTATTAAATATTCAACAAAATATCATTCTAATTTAATCTGTAAACTACCAGTCATCTAATTGTTAAGGACATCTTGACCCATGAGTTAAGTAAAGAAAAATAATATTTTATTTCTTAATTCACTTAAAATGTGTGTTTTTTTAAGAACAAGATTAAATATGATTACCATCCATGCTTAGTAAAAACTCTGTCATTATGGAACACTTAACAATAGCTTAATATAATGCTCCTCTGGTGTGCACTCAAGAAAAAGTTGTTGAATGAATTAATAGGCTCTTAGTATTTAGAGACTACATGCACAACAACAACAGCAACAATATACACTGTTAGTAACTAGCATATAAAAGGAAATTTACAATATTTTTTTCTTTTTTAAAAAAACATTTATTTATTTATTTTTATTTTTGGCTGCATTGAGTCTTAGCTGCAGCAGACGGGATCTGCGTTTGCATGTAGGATCCTCCACTGGGGTGCGCGGGCTCCTTATTGCAGTGTGCAGGCTCCAGAGCACATGGGCTCTGTAGTTGTGGCACGTGGGCTCTCTAGTTATGGCCCGTGTGCTCAGTAGTTGCGGTGTGCAGGCTTAGTTGTCCTGTGGCATGTGGGATCTTAGTTCCCCGACCAGGGATCGAACCTGTTGTCTCCTGCAACTGGAAGGCGAATTTTTAACCCCCAGACCAACAGGGAAATCCCTACAATATTTTTTGTATGTATGTCCCATCCCCATGGATTTCCCAAAACTTGTGTGTTACAGACTTTGGAACCAAATAGGAGATCAAAACAGATAAGAGATATTTCTTGATGTGAACAGAAAAGTAAAATGGCCTAGTCCTGAGTTGAACAAATACAGGCAGGGTAAATTTAAGAAGCTGTGAAGTCTTTGATATGTGCCATGCTTGATAATTTTTAATCAAAATCACAGTTTGGGAGTACTTCAGTCAATACATCATTTTCTTTTTTACATGTTTTAGTTTATTTCTCTCTTTGTTATAGGTCTATCTCATCTATAGGTCTCTGAATATGTTCAGAGAGTCTACCTCAGGCATTGAATGGTATATTGGACTAGATCAGATGTTCCCAAATTTTTTTCAGTTATGGTGTTCTTAGTGTCCCAGTAATTTTTCCATATCACCCCTGGACCAAAAAAATAACTCACAGGTCCTTTTTTAAGTCACTAGGTCCAAAAAATTTAATAAATATTTATACCCTCACAACTTAATATCCATTTTCTAAAATTAATAAAAATCATTAGAAAAAAATGCCAAAATTTTTATTCTTAAATAAGCACAATTAGTTATTCCTGGGATGTGTTGAGCACTGCACTTCTCAAACCTTGAAACCAGACTGGACACTGCCACCCTCTTCTCCTGTTTCACATAGGTTATACTGCAGTACTTCTTATCATCTCAATCCAGGAAACTCAACAGTTTCTAAAGGTATCTTGTCGCTCAAAGGAATTTAACATTATCTAAAGTTGAAATCGAAATGACTTGAGCTAGTAATTCAAACTGCATCTGACAGTACTTGGAAGATAATGTGTTTACAATGAAAATTTTGAAGGTTCTCCCTACTAACCTTTTGATTTTGTGAGTTTGCTGCAATAGACCGGGGCACACTGGCCCCCAACATGGGAACTACAGGACCTCATGGTTTGCAGGGCTTTTCCAATGGTAAAATGCTATAATTCTATGTTGGGAGAAGATTCTTACGTAAGAAGATGATATTCTGTCTATAAAGCAAGCAGATATAAAGACACCATAATGAAAAATATTGAAATGCAGCACATAGAAGAGTAAGCGATTTGAAGCCAGGCACCTATGGATTTGTATCCTGCATCCACTACTTACTATCTGGGGACCAGCCACTCATTTGAATTCTCTAAGCCTCAGTTTCTTCAAGTGTAAAATTAAGATAACATTCTATATACCTCATTGTAGCACTCTGATGATTAAATGAGATAATGCATGTAAAGCTCTCAACCAAATGCCTCATGTCTTGTATGTACTCAATAAATGTCAGTAAGTGTTAAAATGAGAATTTTTACCACTATTTGAGTCTGAAGAAATTTTTTTAAGATGATGAGTTTTTCATAAACAAATCAAGTAGCCTATAATGTCAAGTATATCGCTAAATGTAATTAGGAGGTTAAAAGATAAAGCTATATGAACTAGCTTAAAAATAGTAGTCATTCTTCTGAGTACATTCTATCTTGTTTAAGAGCTTACCAACTTCTAAAAATTAAGTATGCATAAATCTCTACTTATTTCATGAAAGTATAACCCCAAAACTATATTTATTCTGTTTTTCAGGTTGTCCAGAGAATTGAAAGATGGTGAGGTCCTAAGAAATTATAAACAGCATTAGTGACTTGTTTTTGATAATTTAAAAAATCCATATTACCAAATGAATTGCATGGTTTAATAATAAAAATATATTTAATAATAAAAATTCATATTTAATACAGCTTTTCATTCAATATAAAGGATAAAAGATAGAATCTCCTGAATCTTTCTTTTTTTCCCCAGTTAAGCTTATTGCCAGTTTCTGAAGCTTTCCACCCTGTGCCTGTCAAACAATTTTTTTCTCAATATGAGCAAAATAGATATTGAAAACTAAGGCAGAGTATTTTTATTCTTGCTTGTAGAAACTAATATGACTGGGGCTGAGGGAAGAAGGCAGACAGAACTAAAAGGAAGGACCTGGCCAAAAGGTAAGAGGTAGAAAGGACAGTATCATCAGATAGAGACTCAACACTGAGCAGTCAATCAGTGCAGACCCTCCCTGTAATCTACTGTCTGTGTTCCACTCACTTTGCAGCAATCTTAGACTTTTTTACACCAACCTGGGTGTAGAAATGTCTTAGGTGGAGATGAAGGCATGAAAAGGAAAACTCTTGACCAAAACTACTCTTGACCAAGGTGGAGCTAAACAGAGCCAGTCAGGCATTTCTTTCAGCCTGAACAATGGTGAACACACTGCCAATGTTAAGATCTTCCTATAAGGTCATTGGTTTCAAGCAACACTACAAGTTCAAGGAAATTCTGAAAAATTCTTGAAAGCTAAAGCATTTTTTATTCTTCCTTTCTGAAAGCAGAGAAGAACCTGGAGAGGCAGGGAATGAGGGAGGGAGAGAATGAGAGAGAGAAAGGGAGGGAGAGAGAGAGAGAAAGAATCAAACTACACCAATATTGCAGATACACATTCAGGGGTAAAAGAGAAAACTTGTTATACTGGCTTTTCTCATTTTTATCAGTTTGCAAATAATTTGTGGTAGTTGTGCTCTGGTTGAAGAGCTGAGAGTTTAAGAGTTTAAATAGTAACTTAAAAAATCTTTCAGTCAAATCATAACTGCTAGATAAGTTTCAGATCTGACTGAAAGAGTAGAGTTATTAATTATGTTTGATTATCTTCGTTGCTGTGAGATATATATTTACTACAGGCCTCAAGCACATGCTATTCATTGAACAGAACTGTTCCTGTGAACTCTGACTTCATAGGATCTAAAGGGAGACAACAAAGTGCTGGACCAGAACCAGTCAGCAACCCAATATCAGCTTCTGTTCATCCTGGTGGGGCAGGGACTGTGCAATTGTAGTGAAGGGATCACCTCAAATAGAGGAGACAGAAGACACTTGTAGGACTGAATGAAAGCAATCTTCACACTTAAACACAGGAAAGTGGAAAACAATAGCAATAGACCGGAATAAACTAATATTCTTGGCATGAGATCATTGGAATGAGAGCCCAGAAAAAGAAAACAACTGCACACCCAAAGGAAAAGCAACAGTATCCCAAGAGGAATCTAGTTCTTTCTAAAATCTTGAAGAATTGACATATTTTCTGTGCATTTTCCTCTACCTCTGCTTTCTGAATGGTCCTCTAAAGGGAGATTTTTTCCCTCCTTCTCTCCCCACTTCTACTATGGGACAACACAGAAGCAAAAATAATGACATAACTCTGCATCTATCAAAGATGAGCAGGCATACCCGAAAAAAAGCAAAATTGAACACTTAGAAATCAAAAATACAGTCAGTGAAATTAAAGCTAAGTTTACAGAATAACACTTTAAGAAGAGAATTAATGAAGCCAGAAGATATAAGTTAAGAAATCATATAACTGGTTCACACAGGGACAAAGTGATGGAAAAGTACAAAAGACAGATTAAGAGACATGGAAGATAGAATGAACTAGTCCAACATATATCTAATCAAAGTTCTGGAAAAATACTAGATTAAACAAAAGCAGTATTTAAATGGATAATGGCTAAGAATTTCATGAGTACTAATGAACTCATTCTGAGGAACACCGACAAACCCCAAATAGAATAAGTTATCACATGTAGGTACAAAATTAGAAAAGCTGCAGATCACCAAATAAAATAACAGATCTTTAGAAAAGCAGAGAGAAGAGATGGATTATGAACAAAGGAATGGTAGCTAGATTAATATTTGACTTCTCAACAGGAGCCAGAAGGCACTAGAATAACATCTTCAAAATGCTGAAAGCTTGGGCCTCCCTGGTGGCGCAAGTGGTTGAGAGTCCGCCTGCCGATGCAGGGGATACGGGTTCGTGCCCCGGTCTGGGAGGATCCCATATGCCGCGGAGCGGCTGGGCCCGTGAGCCATGGCCGCTGAGCCTGCGCGTCCGGAGCCTGCGCGTCCGGAGCCTGCGCGTCCGGAGCCTGTGCTCCGCAACGGGGGAGGCCACAACAGTGAGAGGCCCGCATACCGAAAAAAAAAAAAAAAATGCTGAAAGCTCCTTTCAACCTAGCATCATATGCAGCAAAGATATCTTTCAAAGAAAGCCAAATTAGACATTTTCATGTAGTAAGCACTTTACCACAACAGATTCTCCCTGAAATAACATCTGAAGGGTAGACTTCAAGAATGGAAAAGATGATAGAGAAAAGGTCTGAAATGTATTTAAAAATGGGGCACAAAGGGAGGTAATTGGAGAGGGTTTCCAGGAAGCTTCAACAATCCCAGTAACATCCTGTTTCATTATATTGTTACTTACGCTATATTATAAATATATATGTTACACATATCCTTTCATGTACCAACTGTTTCATAGTGTTAAAAATTGATGAAAAACCCCATATGGTCCCTCTAGGAAAAAGAAATATAGTAGCATAAGAGAAAGAGGAATATATTATCCTGAAAATCCAGGGAAATCAAATCTCTGGAAACATGATTTATGAGAGGAAGCAAAAGAAACTTTTAGACAACTGTTTGGCTTCCACAAAAAGATTCAAGTAGTTGTCTAGTTGTCGTCCCTAAGAAATATGGGTATCAGGCGTATGTAAGGAACAGGCTGAGGAGGAGATAACTGCATGCTGTGTGAAAATAAGAAGCTGGGAATAAAAGGGAGGTGCATGGAAAGATGACTAATCCAATAGAAATAACAGAACAGGCCCCCCAATCTGCAGAAAATTGCATCTGTGTGCAGAAGGAAAATCTCAAAGTTCTCTTAGAATAAGGGATAAAATAAGGGGAAGGAGGTGACGAAAGGCCAATAAACATGAAAAACAGAACAAGGATACAACTGAAAAAGTGCAGATAGTGCTGAGGAGGAAAGCAGATAGTAGGAAAGCAGGCTTGTTGGGTTCCTCTTCTCCTAGGCCATGGGCTAACAGGAGCATGTCAGATCCCTTCCTGGATGCTAACATCTTAGTTTATCCTTATCTCCCCAAACACAGAAGAGGAGATTGGGCTTCAAAGAAGCTGCATGCTAAAAATCACATGCTTGGAATTTGAACCCGGGTTTTTCTCATTCAAATGTTTGAATCGTTTATTTTTTCCAGTATTATCAAGAAACTTAAAATTCAGGTTAATTTACTTTGAGAAGAGACATTTTAAAGTTCATAACAAATAAAATATCAGTGAGACTAAAACATAGAGAACAGACCTGTGGTTGCCAAGCGGGAGGGGAGATGGGGAAGGGATGGAGTATGGAGTTTGGGATTAGCAGATGCAAACTATAATAAATAAAATGGAAAAACAGCAAGGTCCTTCTGCATAGCACAGGGAACTATATTCAATAT
The DNA here is from genome assembly GCF_025265405.1 of Mesoplodon densirostris. NCBI lineage: Eukaryota > Metazoa > Chordata > Mammalia > Artiodactyla > Ziphiidae > Mesoplodon > Mesoplodon densirostris. The sequence continues at coordinate 225,699,637 of NC_082661.1, forward strand.
CCTGTGATAAACCATAATGGAAAAGAATATAAAAAATAATGTATATATAACTTCATCACTTTGCTGTACAGCAGAAATTAACACAACATTGTAAATCAATTATACTTCAGTAAAAAAAAATAAAAAAATCAGTGGGCTAAAATAGTATTAAAACTTTATATTCCAAATAATACAGCATAGAAAAATTAAATATATATGAATACAAATATATCCTACAGATCAAAGGAGAAAATGAGTAAGGACACCAATATAATCTGAGTGTGAATGCATATCTCTAAAATCAAATCAACAGCTACTGAATTCATCAGAATTGCAAAATAAAATCCACATGCATAGTTCAATCTTAGAATATATATAACATGTTATTTAAATATGTCAAAGGAGAAAATGCATTGTAACATATCATATAAACCACAGAAATTCAATTACAAGGTAATCTCAGTTGTACCCTAAAGGCATTTAACAACCTTAAAAAGTCTAATAAAATGATTTATTAAATGAGAATATACTAACTTCTTTTATATAATAAAGAATATTTTTCTAACCAGCCAACAGCCTAATTACATTTAAGGTTAAAATGCTAAAATCGTTCCAATAAAATCAAGAAGCAAAGTGCCCAGATCTATTTTAAATTATTCTGTAATTGTAGCCAATTCAATAAGTATTAAGTGTTAAGAAATACATTTTTGGAAAACGTACAGATTTATTATTATATACAGATGGTAGGATTACTAACTGCACAAAAAGAAAAAAACACTTCTCCCTTCTAATTCAACTAACTGGAATGTTTTGTATTTCTTAATATTTGCATGGTGCAGGGAAATGGGCCATCATGGGCCATGTGTGCTCATGAGGAGGGACATTTCTGAAAAGAAAATTAGTAATTTAAACTAAGAGACTTGTGATTGTTAACTACTAGAATTTTATCCTAAAAATAGCTAGATATGTGCAAAATATGTATGTTTAAAGATGATTACGATGACGTTAATTGTCTAGTATTGCAAAATTGTAATATTTCTAATTGTCCAATTAAAGAAGAATGTTTAATTAAAATGGTCAACTATACATTCATTAAATTTGGATTCTGAAAGATGACAAATGGCATAGAATGTTAACATGTTAGGTGCAAAATGTATAATTACTTTTATATTCTGAAAATTATAATTTGGAAATAAAATTTTAAAAGACCCTCTATATACATTGTGATCACTACAGAAGAAAAGACTGTTGCTAAACTTAACATTTATTCGCTTTTTCTTTTTTTGACCACCCCACGCAGCTTGCAGGATCCCCAACCAGGGATTGAACCCATGCCCCCTGCAGTGGAAGGTCCAGTCTTAACCACTGGACCACCAGGGAAGTCCCATTTATTAGCATTCAATGCTAAGATTACAGGTGATTTTTATGTCCTTCTTTAAGTATTATGTATGTATGTATTATGTATTTCTGTATTCAGTTCAAACGGGAGATAGGATTGGGGTGGAGAGAGGAGAAAGAGAGAGAGAAACAGAGAAATGGGGAGGGGAGGGGAAGGGAGGAGAGGAGAGAGAGAAGAATGAATCACTTCCCAGACCAGAACTATACTTGATTACAATCATACCATCAGAAAGGAATAAAGGGTGAACAAGGGAAGGTTGCTGGGTGACAGAAGCAGAGAGAAGGGAGGACCTGTTGGTGCCGTCGGTTCATGCACTCTCCAGGGAAAAGTGTCCGGATAAGATAGCATGGTTATTTGATTGAGCTATTGAGAAGCAGGGCACGTGATATTATATGATCCTAAGATCCAAAAGCTATTAAACATCAAATTACATAACAAAAGCCTGGGCCGTATTAAATTTCCTGAATTTAGTATGGTGGGCCTCCTGACAACTAAATAGCTGGCCTCTCTTAGGGACAGCCTGACCTCACTTGTGGACGCCAATGAAAACTTTATCATGTAAATTATCTGAAGCTAATTCTCACAGCACTTGCAAAGTACGATATGCTTGTCATCATTTTGTAAATGTGAAAACTGCAGATAAAAATGGACTTGCCCAGGATCATAGAGAAATGAAATGGTGAATCTGGTATTTGAGCCCAGGTCTCTCTCTCTCTCTCTCTCTCTCTCTCTCTCTCTCTCTCTATCCCTCCCTCTCTCTCTCTCTCTCCATCCCTCCCTCTCTCTCTCTCTCTCTCTCTCCCCCCCCCCTTTCTCTCTCTCTCTCCAAAAGCCCATGTTCCCTGGTGCATACTTGCTGCCACGCACATGGTAGCCACTCATCTCTAATCCTAAAACTAGCACCACAAGGTAAGGATTATTAAAAAGACAAACAAACAACACCCTGTGTTCTCTTCAGACTGTCCTAGCTCTAAGACATTTATTTGATTTTTGGGAGGTTAGCCATCGCAAAGCTGACACCACCATCTAAGTGTTCTCAAATTGTTTTGAGAAGAAGCACATGCAATCCACAAACAAGGGTGCTCAAATGCAAAGGAAATAGTTAATGTGACTTGAAGTTTATATGGAAAATTCCTTGAATGGGAACACTCTTGAGACAGGCTTTGAGAGAGGGTTTGGCTTAATATGTCAAATATTAACCAGAAAAGGAGCTAGAGAAGCACACCTGAAGGGACAGGAGTAGGAAACAGCAAAACGATGTGTTCTTCAGGCTAAATATAACTATACAAGATTATAAAGGGAAATGAAACTCAGTAGATCAGTTAATGGGAGGCTTTTTAAAATAACGGCCTAAGGAATTAGTATGTGACTTCATAGGCAATTACCTTCAGGTTCAGCTCTGATTGCTGTCCCATATGTAAAATTGGTGTTTGATATTTTCTTTTCCTTTGCAAGTCAAAATAGCACTTTATCATGTTTCTCTCTATATTCGTTCAAAACATTACCCAATAAAAATCAGTGTTTTATTGCTCATTTTGAGACTTTTTCATTGAAACTTTAGGTGCAGATGTGAGGTTTTTTCCTCCACATATTAAAGACTATTGAATTCAGACCACACAAAAAATCAGATGGCTGTGACGAAGCTGAAAACTCCATAGGTTCCCAGAAAAAAATGTTCATTTCAGTTACTTTGAAGTAATATCACAAGATCATTTTAATTGGCTAGTTTTCCTTTCCCCCTATGGTTGTTTTGGATTCAGTCTCCAAGTAAGTATATGTAAATCTGTATGTGTTTTATTGAAACATAGGTGGAATTAAGGAAATGACACTTTATGTATTTCTTCAGCTATATGTCCTTTGGCACATTACTTAATCTCTTTGAACCCCAGTTTCACCGTATGTAAATTGGAGTTTAGTTTTAGGATTAAAAAAGATGCATATTGGGCTTCCCTGGTGGCGCAGTGGTTGAGAGTCCGCCTGCCGATGCAGGGGACACGGGTTCGTGCCCCGATCCCGGAAGATCCCACATGCCGCGGAGCGGCTGGGCCCGCGGGCCGTGGCCGCGGAGCCTGTGTGTCCGGAGCCTGTGCTCCGCAACGGGAGAGGCCACAGCAGTGAGAGGCCCGCATACAGCAAAAAAAAAAAAAAAAAAAAAAAAAAAAAAAAAAGATGCATATTAAGCTGCAAGGGTATACTTACCATAGGGTATGTCGTGAGCAACATAGCAATTGTTAACCATTTATGGGCCAATTCTCAACTGGCTTGCAATATGTTAGAGAAGGTGAGGCTTTGCTAATAGAGATGAGTTCAAATATTGGATTCACCACTTAATTCTGTGTGATCCTAGATAAATTTATCTCAGATTTTCAGTTTCTAAATGATTAAAGTGCCCACTTTGGCCAGACGGATTAAAACTAGGCTCACGTTAGAGTGCTTAACAATTTAATATTTTCCACATTATATCATGCTGATGTCACAGTATCTAATCTCAGTGAATGTACATCTGTGAGATAAATTTGTATGACTAATGGTACTTGCTTAAATAGATCAGACTTCAAGCCTTTAATTCCAGGTTTCCTTTTCTCTCACTTTTTGAGTGCACAAGAATTAGCACACATCTGGCATGAAAATTCCCACTAAAGAATCATAGGGTAAAAAAGCTAGTCAATTAAAATGACATTGTGATATTACCTCAATGTAATTGTGATAGAAAATTTGAACAGATAGGGTTACCTGCAAGCCACTATTTGCAGTTTTATTAACCTACAAAAATTAACCACAACACATTGTAAACTTCTCAATGGTGGCAATTATGTCATCTATTTTCCCTTTGGAACGGAGGAACTATTCCTTATACTATATCTGTATAATCTGTGGCATGTAGTAGATTCTGAGTGTAGAGTTAGCGATAAATAAATGATAGTGAAAGAATGATTTGATAACATTAGTTTTAGGTCTGTCAAACCTGATTTTGAATCCTCAGATCTTAGATTTCCCGAACTAAGCTTAGTTATAAATGCAAACAAATGTAGATTTTAAAGGGAAGATTTGTATCTGCGGGGTGAAACAAGCAAATGAAGCAGCAAGACTTCTAACACAATTTACATGCCATAATTATTTATTCATGTACAGATGAAAGTACCTTCAAATACCACGCATAACTCTTTCCAAGACTTCTATTTTCACTGTGTTTGAGCATAAAAGTCGATTTTACAAACACAAGATTTTCCTTTGCCTGCACTAGAACTTCATTTCTTATTCATGTTTCAAAAAGAACAAAAACGCCAAACCTTCCTTTCTGAAAGCCATTTTTTCAAGGAAATGCCCATTCAGTGTTTTTGTGAGTTTCTGCACTCAGTATTAAACTATGACATGCTTTCTTGAAATATAGCACATTTTCTGTGTACTACATTGGACAAGAATCCAAATAAGTATTATATTATGCCTACTGAAATTTTACTTTGCTATTTCAACTACATGAGAGGGTTTACTTCTGTGATTTGTTTAATTAATACAGTGTTTATCAACAATTATTTCTTACACTGGACCAGTCCCGGTTTTTAATGAGTCTTTCTTGGGGATATTTTGGAATGTAATCATTACTGTCTCTTTTGATTTAACATCTACAGGTGAGGAATTTTAGCGATAGCCTTATCACTTCTTAAGGCATGAGGGGATGAAAAATAATCTTCCCTCTACCCTTCTAGGTTCTTGGCTGAAACCCACGTGTTATGAAAGACAGATAAAGAACAGGAGGGTGGGGAGGAAGCAGAAGTTTATTATTTTTTTTAAGGACAGGTTTTAATTTTTTTCCATAACCCCTGCAGTGGAAGTGTGGAGTCTTAACCACTGGTCTGCCGGGGAAGTTCTTTTTATTTTTATTTATTGATTTATTTTATTTTATGTATATTTTACCACAGTATTTTTTTTTTTTTTGGTTTTCCAGAACACTTTTTTTTTAATTTAATTTTATTTATTTTTTATACAGCAGGTTCTTATTAGTCATCTGCTTTATACCCATCAGTGTATATATGTCAATCCCAATCTCCCAATTCATCCCACCACCACCCCCACCTGCCGTTGCTTTCCCCCCTTGGTGTCCATATGTTTGTTCTCTACATCTGTGTCTCAATTTCTGCCCTGCAAACCTGTTCATCTGTACCATTTTTTTGGTTCCACATATATGCGTTAATATACTATATTTGTTTTTCTCTTTCTGACTTACTTCATTCTATATAACAGTCTCTAGATTCATCCACATCTCTACAAATGACCCAATTTTGTTCCTTTTTATGGCTGAGTAATATTCCATTGTGTATATGTACCACTTCTTCTTTATCCATTCGTCTGTCGATGGGCATTTACGTTGCTTCCATGACCTGGCCATTGTAAATAGTGCTGCAGTGAACATTGGGGTGCATGTGTCTTTTTGAATTATGGTTTTCTCTGGGTATGAGCCCAGTAGTGGGATTACTGGGTCATATGGTAATTCTATTTTTAGTTTTTTAAGGAACCTTCATACATATAATTTCCTTCAGTTTTTGAGGAAACTCCACTATGGAGTTTTTTAAGTTCTCCATAGTGGCTGTATCAATTTACATTCCCACCAACAGTGCAAGAGGGTTCTCTTTTCTCCACACCCTCTCCAGCATTTTTGTTTGTAGATTTTCTGATGATACCCATTCTAACTGGTGTGAGGTGATGCCTCATTGTAGTTTTGATTTGCATTTCTCTCATAATTAGTGATGTTGAGCAGATTTTCATGTGCTTCTTGGCCATCTGTATGTCTTATTTGGAGAAATGTCTATTTAGGACTTCTGCCCATTTTTGGATTGGTTTATTTGTTTTTTTAATATCGACCTGCATGAGCTGTTTATATATTTTGGAGATAATCCTTTGTCCGTTGATTCATTTGCAAATATCTTCTCCCATTCTGAGGGTTGTCTTTTTGTCTTGTTTGTAGTTTCCTTTGCTTTGCAAAAGCTTTTAAGTTTCATTAGGTCCCATTTGTTTATTTTTGTTTTTATTTCCATTACTCTAGGAGGTGGATCAAAAAAGATCTTGCTGTGATTTATGTCAGAGTTTTCTTCCTATGTTTTCCTCTAAGAGTTTTATAGTGTCCGGTCTTACATTTAGGTCTCTTATCCATTTTGAGTTTATTTTTGTGTGTGGTGTTAGGGAGTGTTCTAATTTAATTCTTTTACATGTAGCTGTCCAGTTTTTGCATATTGAAGAGCCTGTCTTTTCTCCATTGTATATCCTTGCCTCCTTTGTCTTAGATTAGTTGACCATAGGTGTGTGGGTTTAGCTCTGGGATTTCTATCTTGTTCCATTGATCTATATTTCTGTTTTTGTGCCAGTACCATATTGTCTTGATTACTGTAGCTTTGTAGTATAGCCTGAAGTCAGGGAGTCTGACTCATCCAGCTCCATTTTTTCCCCTCAAGACTGCTTTGGCTATTCAGGTCTTTTGTGTCCCCATACAAATTTTAAGATTTTTTGTTCTAGTTCTTTAAAAAATGCCACTGGTAATATCATAGGAATTGCATTGAATCTGTAGATTGCTTTGGGTAGTAGAGTCATTTTCACAATGTTGAGTCTTCCAATCCAAGAACATGGTATATCTCTCCATCGGTTTATATCGTCTTTGATGTCTTTCATCAGGGTCTCATAGTTTTCTGCATTCAGGTCTTTTGTCTCCTTAGGTAGGTTTATTCCTAGATATTTTATTCTTTTGCCTGGAATGGTAAATGGGAGTGTTTCCTTAATTTCTCTTTCAGATTTTTCATCATTAGTGTATAGGAATACAAGAGATTTCTGTGCATTAATTTTGTATCCTGCAACTTTGCCAAATTCATTGATTAGCTCTAGTAGTTTTCTGGTGGCATCTTTAGGATTCTCTATGTATAGTATCATGTCATCTGCAAACGGTGCCAGTTTTACTTCTTTTCCAGTTTGTATTCCTTTTATTTATTTTTCCTCTCTGATTGCCGTGGCTAGAATTTCCAAAACTATGTTGAATAATAGTGGTGACAGTGGATATCCTTGTATTGTTCCTGATCTTAGAGGAAATGCTTTCAGTTTTTCACCATTGAGAATGATGCTTGCTGTGGGTTTGTCATATATGGCCATTATTATACTGAGGTAGGTTCCCTCTATGCCCACTTTCTGGAGAGTTTTTATCATAAATGGATGTTGGATTTTGTCAAATGCTTCTTCTGCATCTATTGAGATGATCATATGGTTTTTATTTTTCAATTTTTTAATATGGTGTATCACATTGATTAATTTGCATATATTGAAGAATCCTTGCATCCCTGGGATAAACCCCACTTGATCATGGTGTACGATCCTTTTAATGTGTGGTTGGATTCTGCTTGCTAGTGTTTTGTTGAGGATTTTTGCATCTATATTCATCAGTGATATTGGTCTGTAATTTTCTTTTTTTGTAGTACCTTTGTCTGGTTTTGGTATCAGGGTGATGGTGGCCTCATAGAATGAGTTTGGGATTGTTCCTTCCTCTGCAATTTTTTGGAAGAGTTTGAGAAGGATGGGTGTTAGCTCTTGTCTAAATATTTGATAGAATTCACCTGTGAAGCCATCTGGTCCTGCACTTTTGTTTGTTGGAAGATTTTTAATCACAGTTTTAATTTCATTACTTGTGATTGGTCGGTTCATATGTTCTATTTCTTCCTGGTTCAGTCTTGGCAGTTTATACTTTTCTAAGAATTTGTCCATTTCTTCCAGGTTGTCCATTTTATTGGCATAGAGTTACTTGTAGTAGTCTCTTAGGATGTTTTGTATTTCTGCAGTGTCTGTTGTAACCTCTCCTTTTTCATTTCTAATTTTATTGATTTGAGTCCTCTCCCTCTTTTTTTTGATGAGTCTGGCTAATGGTTTATCAATATTGTTTATCTGCTCAAAGAACCAGCTTTTAGTTTTATTGATCTTTGCTATTGTTTTCCTTGTTTCTATTTCATTTATTTTGCTCTGATCTTTATAATTCCTTTTCTTCTGCTAACTTTGGGTTTTGTTTGTTCTTCTTGCTCTATTTCCTTTAGATGTAAAGTTAGATGCTTTATTTGAGATTTTTCTTATTTCTTGAGCTAGGCTTGTATAGCTATAAACTTCCCTCTTAGAACTGCTTTTGCTACAACCCATAGGTATTGTATTGTTGTGTTTTCATTATCATTTGTCTCTAGGTATTTTTTGATTTCCTCTTTGATTTCTTCAGTGATCTCTTTGTTATTTAGTAATGTATTGTTTAGCCTCCATATGTTTGTGTTTTTTACATTTCTTCCCTGTAGTTGATTTCTAATCTCATAGCATTGTGGTCAGAAAGTATGCTTGATATGATTTCAATTTTCTTAAATTTACTGAGGCTTGATTTGTGACCCAAGGTGTGACCTATCCTGGACCTCTGAGAAAGTGGTAACTTAAGAAGCTCTTGAAAACTCAAGTAATCTGTAAGAGGAAGAGTATTCCTCTATTGTTAGGACCACCAAAAAGACAGAGGGGAGGAGCAACACTGAGGTAAGGCTTTAACCAAAATGGCAAATTCAGGTGTCCCAGACTATGTTTTTCAAAGACCAGAAGATCAGCTTGTTCTTGGCCTGTGATTTGTTCCTTAGGAGAACTATAAATAAGGTCACAGTCATGGACTTTGAACACTAAGTCAGATGAGCTAACTTTCAACTACTTCCACATAGTTTCCAAAGAAAACATTTATTTTAAAGACAACTAGCCAGTTGGCTAACATTGTCTTTGGAATGAAAAATAAGATATTAAAATTTTATTCAACTATGATTTTATTGTTAATTTTTTTCATTCAAAGAAAAATTATTTATTATGGTCACTTCTGTGAGATTTAGTTAATTTTTACTTCTTTCCACATGGTAATTTTATTAGTTACCTTTAGGCAGTTTCAAATTATTTCATCAATCTTGGTCTTTGTTTTTAATTTACACAGTGGAATTTACTTGTTCATTGGTGTGAGCAATTTTCAATATCTTGTCAAACAGCCTGTGGCAACTGAAAATACAAGTGGCATACATTAGATTTCTCTGTTTGAGGCAGTGCAACAAAAACATTATGCTGAATACCCAACTTCAATAAATTGCAGGCATTTATATAACTAATTCAAAAATACGTTTTTGGGGGAGTAATTGAGAAAACAAATTTGACCTACATACTTGGGAGGCAAGTAGTTGAGCAAAGTCTCTCTTATGGCCATCAACAGTTTCAATTTCACTTTCTTGTCATTTACATTATTTTATCTCCCCAATCTGACTAAATGCTTTATATATCATTCAGCCCATCTTGTTCCAGAACTTACATATATTAGAAGCTTAATCAATATCTGTAGACCAATTTTATTCTTCTTATGTCTTCAGATTGTACTTTAAAGCTCGGCTCTATGAAGAAAATTCCCATCAGTTTCATAGCGTTGTGAAAACTTCTCCAATAGCTCAGAAAATTCATGGTGGCCACGTGTTAAAAGTGTGCTGTCAGACGCTGATGTCTCTCAGCCCCAGGGACAGCTGGAGCCCCCAGGCTAGTGAGCCCCAGCTAAGAACAGCTTTTTCTAGTGCTCTTAGGCAGCCCAAGTGCAGCAGGATCTGGGAGGTAATGATGTGACCTCTGGCGGCAGTGATATTTGCCTCTGCTAGTTGCTGCTAAGTGAGGCCAATGACGGGTGGGCATTACTATCTGGACAACTACTTCAGCCACCAGCTGCAGAACACGCAGCATCTGTAAGGGGGCTGAAGGAGGTATGGGAGCTCATCTTGCAGGAGCCCAGAAGGACTGGACCCGTTCAAGCAGACATGCAGACACAGATCCACTTCTCCATCATTAATTTCGATATTCACATATACACATAGTTTACCTTTGGGGCTGCTACATCTGTTGCAATAGAATCCAATCCAGCTGCAAGCCCAATCTCACTCAGGATGCATCCTCATTCTGCAAATCAGAGCTTCAGTGTATTGCTATGAAAAAGTCTGATTGGATTTGAAATCATTGACATTATCACAAGAAAATTGAACATTACATTGTCTTGCACAGAAAGGAATGATTGCTTCATTTCTTTAAACATAATTTCCAACTATGGTAAAGACTTGAATGGCTGTAAAAAATTTTTACATTTACATCTCACTTATTTTATTGATCGTGACTATCTAGAGCTCAACTTTTTCATAAAAATGCAAAATGATTTTATGTGGAACTTTATGTACATTTAATATTTAAATCTCTTCAAATATTTTTAAATTTTATTTTAACATGTACGTAATACAAAGAAAAGTTAGTTAAATGTTTTACCAAGCTCCAGGGAGCCTTATCATTATTTCCGTGACATGACCCTGAAAAATTTGGGCAAGCAGCCTTCCGTTAGGGATTTTCAGTGATTCACACGTGTGCAAGATTCTCCAAAGTGCTTCCAAAAACTGAAACCATTTCTGCAGGCTCTGAGGCACAAGGATCACTTAGCCTCAAAGAACTCAGTTCCTTCTTTTAACTGTAAAATCCTACAATAACAACATTTCACGTGGTCCCATCGTAATGTTTTACACCGTACGACGCGCTAGGCTGGGAAAGTGGTCCACAGATAGGCACATTCGTTCATGTTCATTCACCCTCCGTGCCAACTACCTTGGACAAAGTAGTCGCCCAGGTGTTTTCCTCCCACGTTTTCTCTAGCAGGACTTCAGGGCCTTCCTTCTTCTAGGCTGTGGGGAGGGTCAAGGTCTGGAGTAGCCACCCATTCCGTTCGATCCAACGCATTTTTCCCTTTCCTCTGGCTAACCTGGTCACGCGCTGCTCCCAGGTCTCAGTCTCAGCCCGGGCAGCCTGGCGTGCCATGCCCGGCGCCCGTGGATGCGGCAGGTGGACTCCGGGACACCTCTTCGCGCCTTCCCTGCAGGTGCCGCAGGAGGGATAGGCCAAGTCCCGGTCCAGCGTCCCTGCGAGGCGGGGCCGGCGCTCCTAGACTTCCTCCTTCTGACCCTGCAGGTTCTGAGACCCCGGGCTCGGCAGCGGCGGCCACCTCCCTGGGGGCGGGGAGCCAGGCCACCCGGGGCAGTCGGCCAAGGGCTGCCGCCACCCGCCCCTCCCTCAGCCTCCGCTGAGGGTGTTTATCTTCGCCTCTCCTCCTTTCTCTTTCACTTTTCTTTTTGTTGGGAGTTGGGACTCCCTGGGTTCCAAGGCGTCCAGGGGAACCCCAGCTGATTCGTTCTCGGCCGCAGAGGCGCGACGCCCGGGAAGGGAGCCGGACGACCGCGCCCGCCCCGCCGCGCTGCCCGCCGCCCCCGACTCTGTAGCCCGGACTCGATGGAGGTACAGAGCTTGGCTTCCCCGCTTTGGGAGGGGAGGTGCTGGTGGCTGAAAGGGCGAGGGAACCCTCCCCGAAAGCCTTCGCCTCGGACTCCTCCCAGCTCTGGCCGGACGCACCCGTCTCCCCGCGACGGGCTACCGGCCGGGCCGCCTCGCCCCGCCCTCTTCTGGGGAACGCTTGACCGCGACTTCGGTTTTCGGTGGCGCCCCGCGCGGAGGTATTTCCCCTTCCGACCCTTTATTGCCGTCGCGGGCTCTCCTCCGCATCCTCCGCTTCCAGCCGAGCACAGATTGCTCGTCCACTAGCGGGTCCCCGCTCGGCTCCGCCGTCCGCTCCACCTACTCCGCGCCGGCCGGCGGAGGGCGAGGGAAGCGCGCCTGGCCAGCCCAGCCCAGCTGCGGGGTTCGGAGAAAGCGAGGTCCGGCGGCACAGAGCGCTGAGTTCTGCACCTCATCGAGCTCAGAAAGTTCAAGAAAGGTACCGCAGCTCCCGCTTCTTCCCTGCCCCCTCCCAAACTCCCCGCCGTCTGGTGCCACCTTGAGTGTGAGCCCCGCACGTCTGACGCTATCTTTGTCAGTCAAATTATCCTCCTCTGCTTTGATCAGGACACTTAACCTTCCTTGGGAGAGGAATCTACAGGAATGGTTACCGTTTGACAATCAGGCCTCCGTTTATATTATTTCCAGAAAATCAGTGCTAGAAACTTGGAAGAAATGCAGGAGACTTGTACTGCCGTGAAATCCTTATTCAAAGTGGCTTTAAATGAAAATCCAGTTAATTTTGTCAGGTGTTATTGAGACTCTTGCAAGCGTATACAATGTATTTGAATTTAGCTTATAATATATTGAATTTAACTTGAATTTCTATGCATTAAATTTTTTTTATCTTCGAAGTCTATGTAAGGCAAGATTAATTCTTCAGTGATGCTTATAACAGATTCTTAAATAGGGTGAGTCAGAAGTTTAGAAACTGGAAGTGAAATGGTTGTCTCTAGCTATCTCCATTATGTTTTTAAAAGCTATGGTCTAATGTTATGACACTGGTAATGGTATCTCCTTGTAACTGATAGGCATTCTTATCTTGTCAGTGGGCTTCAAGTGGCTTCTTTGCCTTGATTGAATAGAGGCTTCTTTGACTTGATTGAATAAACAGATCAGATCTAGGTGGTTACAGCATCCTGCTGTGCAGAGGTGAACTGTTCCATGGAAAGCATCAAGGTACAATATACATTAAACTCCTGTCATTTTTATTAAAAAGCAGTGTGGGGCTTCCCTGGTGGTGCAGTGTTTGAGAGTCCGCCTGCCGATGCAGGGGACATGGGTTCGTGCCCCGGTCCGGGAAGATCCCACGTGCCGCGGAGCGGCTGGGCCCCATGAGCCATGGCCGCTGAGCCTGCGCGTCCGGAGCCTGTGCTCCGCAACGGGAGAGGCCACAACAGTGAGAGGCCCGCGTACCGCAAAAAAAAAAAAAAAAAAAAAAAAAAAAAAAAAAAAAAAAAAGCAGTGTGGTGGGCATGATAGAGGGAGGAGATACAAGGGAAGAACACAAGGATATAGAAAGGAAAGGACTGAAGACAAAGCAATAGCCATTTTAGATTTAAAAAGTGATGAAAAAATTGAAAGTTTTACTTAATAAAGTTAAGAAGTTTAGAAAGTTCTGAAGGTTCGTTCTGGTTGTGTTTTAATGGCACATCCCTGTATTTCTTCCTCTGTTTTCTCCTGTCAAAGTTTTGGTCATACTCAGAATAGCCTTTCCAGCAGAATCATCTGCTCTATGACAGAGTGACGGAGGGGTTAGGTTGGCCGCTGGACTTCTGGTAGGCAGAGTGTTCCCATACTTTTGGGTTCACTGTTCTCTGCTAATTTGGAGTGGGAACTCCAGAACCTGATTTGAAGCTACAATTTCTGGAATTAGGATTTTCCTACAGGTTACCAGTGGGTTTAAGAAAAACAATTTGATGCTTTCCATTTAAATCCACGAAATTAATATGTAAATGTCAACAGCTGTATCACAGGACATAATGTTTGTCAATGCAATACATGTTTATAAACTTCTTTGAAGGATGGGAGAAAGCAGTGGTCTAAAGTTTATTGAAATAGAGTTTGATAATTGAAGAATCTTAAATCCTAGAAGGTTCTCCATCTCAGGTTTGCTGGCTCTGGGTGGATTTCAGGAAAGTGGTGAATGAAGCTCTGAAATGTTGTGTAAAGGGGATTTTTCTGAGGAAAATAGCCATAACTCTAATAAGCTTTTTTTAAAAATTATTATTATTTTTTTATTAGTTTCTGCTTTATAACAAAGTGCATCAGTCATACATATACATCTGTTCCCACATCCCTTCCCTCATGCATCTCCCTCCCTCCAACCCTCCCCATCCCACCCCTCCAGGCGGTCACAAAGCACCGAGCTGATTTCCCTGTGCTCTGCGGCTGCTTCCCACTATCTATCTACCCTACGTTTGGTACTGTATATATGTCCATGCCTCTCTTTCGCTTCGTCACAGCTTACCCTTCCCCCGCCCCATATCCTCAAGTCCATTCTCAAGTAGGTCTGTGTCTTTATTCCTGTTTTACCCCTAGGTTCTTCCTGACATTTTTTTTCTCTTAAATTCCATATATATGTGTTAGCATACAGTATTTGTCTTTCTCTTTCTGACTTACTTCACTCTGTATGACAGACTCTAGGTCTATCCACCTCATTACAAATAGCTCAGTTTCGTTTCTTTTTATGGCTGAGTAATATTCCATTGTATATATGTGCCACATCTTCTTTATCCATTCATCCAATGATGGACACCTAGGTTGTTTCCAGCTCCGGGCTATTGTGAATAGAGCTGCAATGAACATTTTGGTACATGTCTCTTTTTGAATTATGGTTTTCTCAGGGTATATGCCCAGTAGTGGGATTGCTGGGTCATATGGTAGTTCTATTTGTAGTTTTTTAAGGAACCTCCATACTGTTCTCCATAGTGGCTGTACCAATTCACATTCCCACCAGCAGTGCAAGAGTGTTCCCTTTTCTCCACACCCTCTCCAGCATTTATTGTTTCTAGATTTCTTGATGATGGCCATTCTGACTGGTGTGAGATGATATCTCATTGTAGTTTTGATTTACATTTCTCTAATGATTAATGATGTTGAGCATTCTTTCATGTGTTTGTTGGCAGTCTGTATATCTTCTTTGGAGAAATGTCTATTTAAGTCTTCTGCCCATTTTTGGATTGGGTTGTTTGTTTTTTTGCTATTGAGCTGCATGAGCTGTTTATAAATTTTGGAGATTAATCCTTTGTCAGTTGCTTCATCTGCAAATATTTTCTCCCATTCTGAGGGTTGTCTTTTGGTCTTGTTTATGGTTTCCTTTGCTGTGCAAAAGCTTTGAAGTTTCATTAGGTCCCATTTGTTTATCTTTGTTTTTATTTCCATTTCTCTAGTAGGTGGGTCAAAAAGGATCTTGCCGTGATTTATGTCATAGAGTGTTCTGCCTATGTTTTCCTCTAAGAGTAATGAGCTTTTTAAATGAGTCTCGAACCCTAAACAGTTTTTAAAACATTTTAAAACTTAGAAAACTGCCCTTTCTTCCTATCTCACTTAGAGTTTACTGTTAAGTTGTTTTCATTATGTAACTATTCTTTTGAAGGTTAGTGAATGATAATACAGAGAGTACTGTTTTAGGTCCACAGCTTGAACTATGGTAAATAATGTGAATCATAGCTAACACTTGTTGAATTCTTATTATGTACTGGATGTTGCTCCAAGTATGTGTTTATTTTTTAAAAATTATCATAATAAATTTATGTGGTGTAGGGACTGTATTTTATAACTGAAGAAATTGGAGCATAGAGCAGTAATTAAATAACTTTCCCAAAGTCACAGAGTGAGAAAGTGGTAGAGCTGGGGTTTGAACCCAGACAGATTTAAGAGCACCGGTATTTATGAAGGGTGATATTATTTCCATAGAAATATTTCCCACAGTTTGACAGTGACAATCAACCACTATTTCATTTTAATGCAGAGTGATATAATGATGGAACATTCATTTTAAATTAATGCTTATACGGTACTTGCATAATTGACCTTATTAATTATATACTTAAAGATTATCTTTATGAGCAAATGATATTCACATGAGTGTCTATATGTGTTTGGTTCCTTGGAGAAAAAAATTTTTATGGTTCCTGAATGAAAACATTTGTTCAGTTTACATAGTTTTTGCTGATAGAGCTTGACAGATAGGCAAATGTGGATTGATCGATATGTCTGTATCTATCTATCTATCTATCTATCTATCTACCTATATATCCATCCATCCAAGTAAAAGGCTGGGATTCAGGGAGTGATCAGAAGACTCACATATCACAGTGGAAGTGATGTAGTCAACTATTTGGGAAGTCCCCTTTTCAGAAGATTTTATGGTCTGAGGGTTGGCAAGAAGCCAACTTCTGTCTTTAACTCAGTATTAGCTCTTTGATTTATTTACCCAGTGATTACAGATTACTACTGCATGAGACTGTTGAGGCTGAGCATTGCTTATGTGCTGGCTGCTATCCTATTTTACGGACTGGATGGAAAAATTCCATAGGAAAGTTGAGAGAACATTTGTCGGTTTTGCTCATAGTGTTTACTCCTAACTATTTAATGGTAATGTTACTAACTAACTATAATCAATTTCATATATATTTATGATTATTTATTAACTTGCTATATGTCAGGGAATGTTACACTTTTTTTCAAAAAAGTTATTCAGTGCTGGAATCAGAAATAGGAAATAAGAGGCTCTTTGATCTCAATTCATCTCAACGATAGTATTTGTACACAATTTATATCTGGAGGCAGAGTATGTATACACATATATTTTCCAGTGTTTTATCCCACTGCAAATCTAGTGGTGCCTGGAAGGTCATTTTTAGAAGCAGAGGACTATATATAGACCACATGAGAAGGAGTAAAAAAAGTCAGTGCCTATAGTAGGTGATCATATTCTAAGTTGTTTCTTTTCCAGATACTGAAGGAGAGTGACAGAAAGTATTTTGTCAAGTAAAGGAATTGAAACCGAAAATGATCCCAGAAGAGGAAAATATTAGGGCTGTAAGGTTGGGAGTGGGGAGACTCTAAGGTCTTGACACACGAGCCCAGTGACATAGTCAGTGATTGCCGTATCACTGAAGTCTCCTTACTGGGCCTCCTGCTTATATGCCTTTGGATAAAAATTTGGACAGGAACTATGTTGACCCTTGAACAACAGGAGTTTGAACTGCGAGGTCCACTTATACAAGGCTTTTTTTTTTACAGTAAATGCTATGGTGCTACAGGATCCGTGGTTGGTTGAATCTGTGATGCAGAACCACGGATATGGAAGAGCTGCGGTACCCAGGGCCTGCTGAAAATTACAGCGGATTTTCCACTGAGTGCAGTGTTGGCGCCCCTGACCCTGCTGTTGTTCAAGGGTTAGCTGTACCCTTGTCAAACTGTTAACCCTGACTGCCAACATTTTCAAATAATATTTTTTAATTGAACGTCTTAGTTAGATATTTTACAAGATATTTTCCCAACTTTTTTGCTTTCCTTACTCCTCAGCACCAAAAATAAGCATATACAGTGAGATTTCATTTTCTAAAATAAATAACTATATTGTTAAAATTATTCGTTATTATTTTAAATAGTATTAGTACACAATTAACCAAAATATCCCATTCACTTTTTTTTTCTTTTTCTTTTTGGCTGCGTTGGGTCTTCGTTGCTGCGCACAGGCTTTCTGTAGTTGGGGCGAGCAGACGCTACTTTTCATTGTGGTGCACGGGCTTCTCATTGCGGTGGCTTCTCTTGTTTCAGAGCAGTGGCTCTAGGTGCGTGGGCTTCAGTAGGTGTGGCACACGGGCTTAGTAGTTGTGGCTCGCGGGCTCTAGAGCGCAGGCTCAGTAGTTGTGGCGCACGGGCTTAGTTGCTCCATGGCATGTGGGATCTTCCTGGACCAGGGATCGAACCCGTGTCTCCTGCATTGGCAAGCGGATTCTTAACCATTGTGCCACCACGCATTCACTTTTGATAAGTACTTTATTAGCGTAAAACTAAACTACATTGGAAATGATATCAGCGTAGAGGTGGGTAATGTGGATATCACTGCTTTGACTATAGAAGGTATCTCTAATATCAGTTTTTCCACTTGGCCCTGTATTTGGCACCTTGGACAGGCAAAGCTCATGGTAGGATTCTGGATGGGGGAGAGGTCCACCTTTCTTTCGTAAAATGGGAGAAGCATCATTATGAAAGAGGAAACGGGGGGGAAACGAGAACTTGCTAGAAATCTGCTTTGCCTCAGGCACATTTCAGGCATATCACTTACACAAAGGGGTACCCAAGGAAGTAGTGGGTCTGGAAATTCATTTCTTTAGAGCTCTCTGTGGTCATACAGACCTTGGAAAGTCATGGGGGTTCCCCAGGAGTGCCCGTCCCTCACTTCGAAGAGATCTGATCTAGTTCAGCCTCATCCCCATCCCCTGCCCGTGGTTTCTGGACTGCCATGGCTCACTGTGCTTAAAAGAAAGTATGTGTGTTCACACCTGGGGTGGGGGTGGGGCAGTAAAGAAGCGAGTGTGGTTGCGATAGAGGCTTACCACTGAAAGGAGTGAGGAGTAGGTTCCAGTCGGGCTTGGACTGCCTTTGCCTCCTCATCTCCAGTCATACCTGCTCTGCGCTCTAGACACACTTGCTGTGTTCCTTGTCAGCCTTCGAATGTCTTACTCACAGAGCCCACCGTCTCTAACTTTTGCTGCCCAGGCGGAATTATTCTCTCCCTGATACGAATTTATTTGGTGCTGTCTACATTCTCTTATAATAGCTTTTCTCTCTGTAAATTCATCTTATTATGCACCTGTCTCTACACTTACGTTTTGAATAAAGACAGGACAGTGTGTCCCGTGTCCCCAGCCAGGGGTTGGACACATAGTTGACTTGTATTGACCTCAGTGATCACTGAACAATTTGACAGCTAAGCAGAGGCATGCAAAAACAGGTAGGAAACACAGGTAACATAGCAAAACACATTGCTGGAACGTTATAATAAAAACACTATTTTCGGAAAAGATGTCTGGGATAGGATTTATTGAAGAAAAGAACAAATTGGAGCTGAGGAAACCAGCCAGAAATCTATTGCACTCATTCAGGAATGTAGTCTCATTCCTATTATCTGCTCAAGGACATAGTTCTAGTAATTTTTTTAAAAATTCATCATCAATTTTCTTCTCTGTCTAACAAGTCTTTCCCATTACCATGCAGGCATGCTATAATTTCTCCCATTAGAAACAAGAAACAAAAAGTCTCTGTTGACCTCATGTTTCTCTCCAGCTACCACCTGGTTTTATAGGACATTTTATAGGACAGCTTTCAAAGTCAACTCTATTCTGTCTCCAGGGTCTCTCTTCTCATCTCTCTTGACCCAGCCAGGCTGTCATCCCCACTATTGCATGAAAAATGCACTTGTCAAAGGCACCAAGAACCCATGTTAAATCCAGTGATTAGTGCTGGGTTCTCTTCCTAGGTGCCCTGTCAGCAGAACTAGAAAGTTCTTCCTTTGGCTTCCAGGCCATCCCCTCTCCTTATTGTCCTTTTTCCTCACCAGCACCTACTGCAGTCTCTTTTGCCAGTTCCTTACTTTCTTAACCTCTAAATGTAGGCATCTGTGGGCTCATTTCATGACCTTTGCTCTGTCTGTGCTCAATCCCTTAGTGATCTCAGTCTCATGGCTTTCAACACCTTCCCAAGTGGTGATTCATAAATGCATGTCTGGAGTCATGACCTTTCTCTGAACTCCAGACTCATACATAGCAGCCTCTTCACCATCTCTGATTGGATATCTAGTACTCACTGGATTCCTGACTTCACCCCCCAAACTGCTTCTCCCACTGTCTTCTTCATCTCACTCGATGGCAAATCCATTCTTGTAGCTGCATAGATAACCCATCAGTTAGCCGTGGAGCTGTGCTTACTTCTTGTTTTCTCACACCCCACATTTAATCTGCTAAATCATTCAGCTGTGCCTCCAAGATAGATCCCACATCTGACCTGCTTACCATCTTCACTGCTGCCACATGGGCCCAGGCCACTGTTAATCATGTCTCATGGTACAGTGGCAAGAGGTGGTCTCTCTGTTGCTCTCCTTGTCCCTCTCCCCACCCCCACCCCAAGAAGGTTTCAGTTACCTGTTTTTACTTATCTACATTAAACAGACAAACAAAACCACAAAACAAACAAACAAAAACCACTCCAGAATGCAGTGGCTTAAAAAACAAAAATTTGTTATTTGTCATGATTCTGCAGTCTGGGCTACATGCAGCTGGTCGGTTCCTCTAAGGCTGCTGGGGATGAAACACCCAAGAAGGTTTCTTCATTTGTGCATCTGGCACCTCAGCTGGGCTGGCTGTGAAGTTAAAGGCTCCTCCTTTGATTCTTCCTTTTCCATAAGAAATAGCTCTTGCTATAGCAGTTGAGCAGGGTGCTTCCTGCTCATGGTGAGTTAGGGATCTAGAGACTTTTTTGTGTGTCCTTTTTTGTTTAGCTGGTGGTGCTTTTTTTTTTTGGTGGGGGGGAGGGTACCATTTTCTTATAAACCTTGGGGGCTTCCTGTAAACTTTATTGAGGTTCACTCCGTTGGAAAAGACATACCCAGAAAACTCTTGAGACAGGCTCCGGTTTACTTTGGCTGTGAGTCAGAATGCTGTAGGAAAAGCCTTCAAGGTCTTTAGAAACACCTTTGTCTCACTGATAGGGTCTATGAGGTGCCACTTTAAATCCTTTCTAGATCTTAATGAGGCATCTTCCAGCCACATACTTGATCTGATCTTTAACCTGAGAGTACATTGTACTAATAGACCCTGGATTTGATCTTTACCCTAAGACTACTTCTTTCTTTGAGAATCTTGTGTTGTCTCGAGAGACAAGAATGACAGTAAGTTTAATTTTCCAACCTAGCAAGCCCTGGGTTGAATGATTTCTTCTAAATTCAGCTTGAATGTTTCAGTTTCTCTTTCTCTTCCTGCAATTAATCCTAGGCCGCAAAATGAAGCCAATTATCACATTCAGAAATTTTCTTAGCCAGGTCCACAAGTTTATTAGATACGTTTTCTTTCTTCCATATTATTGCAGGCAACTATGCAACATGAGTTGCCCTCTCTCCAGCCTCTAATAATAATTTCATCACTGCCTTTCTAGCCTCACTAACAGTGAGTGTCCTTGCTATGTACTCCCCAGGTGTCTACCTATCACCTGATCTCATATCACTTTCAGTGTCAATTACTAATTGCTGTGTAAATAACTACCCCCAAATCTAGTAGTGTAAAATAAAAGTTATTTTATTTGTTTAAAGTTCCAAGATTAGAAGTTTGGACAGGACCCAGTGGCAATGACTTGTCTCTATGCCAGAACGTCTGTGGTCAGCTGGTATGACTCCAAAGGACTGTCTGAGATTGTTTAAGAAATTGGGTCATATATGGGGCCTCAGTCCTGGCTGTTGGCTGGGTTCCTTCAGGCTTCTCCACTTGGCTTTTCCACATGGGTAGATTGGGCTTACTCACATGGTGGTCTCAGGGTTGTCAGACTCCTTACATAGTATCCAGCTTCTATAAAAGGGAAGCAGGAACTGCAGACGCTCTGAAGGCCTGGGCCTGGAATTCCCAGACTGTCACATTTATCTCATTTTATTGTGAAAAGCAAGTCAGGAGGCCATCTCAGATTCCAGAGGAGAGGACATAGACTCAACCTCTTGCTGGGCAGTATGTTATGCTTGTTCGTGGCAAGAAGGCATTGATTGGTGGCCACCATCTTGAAGATTATCTGTCACCCATTGTGATCCTGCTAAAGCATTGATCCAGTTCCACCACTCCTCTAGTCAAAACCCTCTATTGCCGTCTCATTTTACTTCAATAAAAGCCAGATTCCATTACCGTGGTCAGTAAGGCCCTCAGTGGTTCGTACCTCTGCTGCCCCATCTGCTCCTCCTCCCTTAGCTCAGGGCCTCAGTCACACCGACAACCTTTCTATTCATCACCCAGACTGCTCTGATCTTGTCTCCGTGTCTTTGAACTTGCTGTTCCCCCTGCTTAGAATGTTTTCTCTCACATGTGGCCCAGTCCCTTACCTCATGGCGGGCCTGGCTCTAATACCCCCTTTGCAGGGAGGCTTTTCCTGACTGGTGGACTTCGTGTTGCATTCCCACCAGCATTCTCGGCTCAAACTCTCCTCCAGATGCCCACAACTACCTGCCATACTGCCAGGTTTACAGTACCCTATCCAAAACTCTTAGGGTCGGATGTGTTTGGAATTCAGATTTTTTTCAGTTTTTGGACAGGTCATTTTTATAGACTGAGTTGTGTCTCTCCCTCTCCCCACCAAATCCGTATATTGAAGCTCAACCCCCAGTGTGACTGTATTTGGAGACAGGACTCTCAGGAGGTAACTCAGGTATACGAGGTCCTAAGAGTGGAGCCCTAATCCAGTAGGACTGCTGTCTTTATTAGAAGAGGAAGAGACTTCAGGAGTTGACATGTACAGAGGAAAGGCCATGTGCAGACATAGTGAGAAGGTGGCTGTCTGCAGGCCAGGAAGAAAATCCTTACCAACCCTTCCAGCACTTTGCTCTTGTACTTCCAGCCTCCCGGATGTGAGAAAATAAATTTCTCATGTGTGTCACCCACTCTCTGGTATTCTTCTACGGCAGCCCTAGCAGAGCAGACTAAGATAGTGACATAATGCCTTTGCTATATATACTGTGTGACAACTGTGGTATATAGTAAGCTTATCCAGGTACCTCCTCAAAAGTGAAATAAATACAGATTATAAGTAGTCTTATGCCAGTTCATGTTTTGTTAACCAGTAAATTAAGCAAAACGCTCAGTTCTTAGAGCCCTTTTGATTTAAGATTTTCAGATAAGGAACAATGGACTTATATATGTTTTATTTAATGACTTGTTTGTTCATTCTCACCTGTCCCCATCTGCACATGAGCTACAGGAGAACATGTAGTTTTATTTCATTCATTGCTATATCCCCATCATCTGTCAGTGCCCGGCAAATGATAGCCTCTCAATAAATATTTGCTGAATGAATGCTAAAGGGTAGAATATGTTAAAAGTAATGGGGAATAAAAGAAGAGCTATTTCAAAGAAGATCTAATTTATTTATACATTTTATTTATTCACTGAATTGATTTAAAATAATTTTGAGTGCCTAGTATGGGCCAGGCACTCTTCTAAGCCCTTGACTGGCCTTCATTCAGTGAGAGGTTCAGAGTACAGGGAGGATCCTGAGGACTGAGTGGGAGTGAGGAAAAGTAAACATTGCAGGAACCCATATGGTTCCTAGCTAAAACATGGGAGTGAGGCAGGGAAATGGATGAGCTTCATTGTGGAAAGCTCAAGATTGAGGTAACAGTGGAACATAAAGCCAAAGATGTCCTGCAAGTCATTAGAAGTACTGCACTGAAGATTGTGTGAGCTATTAGTACAAGAGATTTTAGTTTATGGGTTAATAGTCCAGAATTATTGACTGAAGCCGTTGACTGTCGGAATGTTTCCCCAGGAGGCAAATGTATGTAAAGAAGGTTTGGGGTCATATACGAAGACCAGAGTGTCTGTTACTGAGCTGTGCACTCAAGAGGAAATGTTCAGGCAATGTCTTCAGGAAAGCATTGGCCAGTTTCCAGGTCTTCAAAAGAGAACGTTAGGCTTTTCACACTTCCTAGCCCTTGCGTGCCCGTCCTAACCACTCTGTCTGCTCCTCTCGTGATGGATTTTATATTCGCCATATGCCTATTCTTACACCCACATCTTTTCTTTTCTTTTTTTAATTGAGGTATAATTGACATATAATGTCATGTGAGTTTCAGGTGTACAACATAATGATTCAACATTTGTGTATATGACAGCATGACCACCACCGTAAGTTTAGTTAACGTGTATCACCATAGATAGTTATAAATTTTTTCTTATGCTGAGAACTTTTAAGATTTATTCTCTTAGCCACTTTCAGGTATGCACCGTAGTATTGTTACCCAGAGTCATCATGCTGTACATTACATCCCCATGACTTATTTGTATTATAACTACAAGTTTGTACCTTTTGACCCCCTGCATGCATTTTGCCCCCCACCTCTGGCAACCAACCACCCATGTTTTCTCTCTATGAGTCCCTTGCTCCGTGAAGTTCTCTCGGCAAAACCTCAACTTTACCTCCTCTCTAGCCACCTGGAAATATTGATCACACCTCTCCTCTGTTCTGCCCCCACTGATGGATACTTCTCTAAGTATCTGCAGTATTTTCTATATTGACTCGTGCTCACATTGCCCCTCTCCTCAAGTAAATGATACAGGTGATACAAAGGATGACAAGAATCGTGATGGAGTTGGAGGGGCTGAAGTTTGGGAAACACTGTGTCCTTGTGTGCCAAGCACTTGCTTGGTACACAGTAGAGCTTTAATAATGTTATTTTTGTTGTCAGTAATCTATCACATATTGCTGAGGGGTCAAGTAATATCAGGTTCTGAGAAAAGGAGTTTGACTGGAAATAACTCACTAGTGATCACATAGCTGTTGGAATGTCCCAGCATATGCTTTTTTTGTCAGTATCAGGAAGGGAAATAGAACTTCCTGAGAGTCTGATTTGGGCCAGGCTACAGATAGAATCCTTACACTTATTTTTAGATGATACAGATGAGCTTCTTAGATTAATATGAGGTTTTTAGAACTGAGAAAAGAAATAGGTTGTTTAATAGGTATTTTGCCAGTTTTATTATTCAAAAGGATAATTTTATAAATTGCAAAGTAAATGTTTCAATTAAAGAAAGGAAGTAGAAGCAAGCCACACCCTATTTTCTAAATTCCTTCAAATAGAAATCCTTTCGTCTTCCTGCCTCAACAGTATTTGCTAAGTATTTTGAAAAAAAAAAATCGGAAGTACAAAAAAGATGAGAGGAATTTTGTAAAAATTGTAGTATTGTTAATATTTAATTTACTTGGTGCCTTTTTTTCCTGAGAATCCAAGAGAACAAATATGCAGTCATAACAACATCGTCACTTTAAAATTTGCAGTAATTCCGAATGTCAAATTTAAAAAAAATCTATATTTCATATCTTTCGACTCTACGCCTAGAAAGCAAGATCCTCCTTCTCATTGCTTCGTGCAGGACTTCTCAAACTTCAGATATGTGGTTTTATGATGGCTTATTAGATTTGATATTGAGGTATTTCTCTTCTGCGCTTTGACCTCTAAGGCACATTCCTCAGCTTCTGCAGTTCATAAAGCATTGGCTTCTAGGGATGGTTTTGAATCAGGTAGGCTAACGACAGACCCGAAGCTCTCCGAGACGATGGCAGATATTTATGATTTATTGAGCACTTTCTCTGTACATGGCTCTCTGCCAAGTGCTGTGATGGATAAAAACATGCACCCAACATGATTCCTTTTAGGGACTTATTATCTAGTGGAGCAATGAATATATGTGCATGAAGAGCTGAGGTACCCAGTATACAGCTGTCCATGCTCTAAAGAGACTGACCATGCTTTCTTTCATCACTAAACGTACGGACGTGCATGTCCCTCATTGGGACTCTTTCATCCAATGTCTTTTCCTCGCTCTTCCTCCTGTCTCACTTACCTGATCCAGAGGTGTCATTTTGATATTGTTTTCTCCGGGACTATTTCCCCTAAGCCTCCAAGATTGGGTTAGGTATCTCCCATTCTTAATTTCATTTAGTAAATATTTCAATACAGTTGGCCCACGGTATCCACGGGCTCTGCATCCTCGGGATCAACGGACTGCAGATTGAAAATAGTCGGGGGGAAAAAATTCTAGCAGGTTCTATAAAGCAAAACTTGAATTTGCTACTCACTGGCACCTATTTAGATAACATTTACATTGTGTTAGGTATTGTAAGTAAACTATAGATGGTTCAAAGTATATCGGAGGATGAGTGTAGGTCATATGCAAATACTATATCATTTCATATAAGGGACTTGAGCACCTGCAGATGCTGGTATCCGTTAGGGTCCTTGAACCTGGTGGATACAGAAAAAGGACTGTGGTTAGCATTTATTGTCAGCCACGTGCCAAGCACTTTCACTTGTGTAACCCTCCCAGGCTCTGTGAGATGTTTTCCTCACCACTTTTCGGGTGACGAAACTGAAGCGGCAAGAGTTTACGTGCCTTGGCCAGGCTCCACAGTGAGGTAGAATTAGAATTTGAACCCAGGTCTCTCTGCAGAGCCTGCACTCTTCACCTAGCAGGTGCTGCCTCACTGGAAAAACTAATAAGAGGCATAAAGATTAAAAGGGAGGAGATAAAAATTACCATTGTTGGGAGGGGCCGTGATGGTGAGAAGCCTGCACACCGCGATGAAGAGTGGCCTCTGCTCGCTGCAACTGGAGAAAGCCCTCGCACAGAAACAAGACCCAACACAGCCAAAAATAAATAAATAAATTAAAAATAAATTACCATTGTTTATAAATGAAAGCTGTGAATATTAACAAACTACTAAGACTAGTAAGCGAGTTCATCAAGATGGCCAGGCAGGCAGAAGAGTAACAAAAAATGAATAGCATTTTTCAACACTAAATAAAATGTTAGCTAACATAACACAGCAGTAAAGTACTCAGCACAGCAGGAAGACACTCTTACCACAATCAAACAGAGTTTACTTAGAGCTTGTTTGGATGGCCCAATATTAGAAAATCTATCAATATGATCTTAAGGCATGCAGAAAAAGTTATTATCAAGCTCTTAAATAAGAGCTTGATAAGATTAGATGGGATCATTCAAATAAATACATGAATAAATGAATGAATGAATGATTCCTACTAAAAAATCTCTGGTAAACATCATACTTAACATAGAACTTTTTCTTTTTTTAAAATTTTTATTGGAGTATAGTTGATTTATAGTGTTTTGTTAGTTTCCGCTGTACAGCAAAGTGAATCGGATATACATATACATATATCCAATTTTTTTAGATTCTTTTCCCATATAGGTCATTACAGAGTATTGAGAAGATTTCCCAGTTCTCTACAGTAGGTCATTATTAGTTATCTGTTATATAAATATTAGTGTGTATATGTCGAACACATGTGCTTTTAATTCCAAACTTTCTCATCTCCTCTGGAACCATGCTCCATTAAGTATCACTTCATTTGCCTCTATCTAGAGTTCATACATTTTCAATCACTCATTTAATGTCACCATCACTTGCAAACATGATTCACTTCTGACTGAGAAACCCAATCCCTCTATTTCTTTTTTTTTTTAGCATCTTTATTGGGGTATAATTACTTTACAATGTTGTGTTAGTTTCTGCTGTATAACAAAGTGAATCAGCTACAAGTATACATATATCCCCATACACCCTCCCTCTTGTGTCTCCCTCCCACCTTCCCTATCCCACCCCTCTAGGTGGTCACAAAGCATGGAGCTGATCTCCCTGTGTTATGCAGCTGCTTCCCACTATCTGTTTTACATTTGGTAATGTATATATGTCAACGCCACTCTCTCACTTCGTCCCAGCTTACCCCTCCCCCTCCCCGTGTCCTCAAGTCCATTCTCTATGTCTGCGTATGCCTCTTTATTCCTGTCTGCCCCTAGGTTCTTCAGAACCCTTTTTTTTTTTAGATTCCATATATATGTGTTAGCATGCAGTATTTCTTTTTCTCTTTGTGACTTACTTCACTCTGTATGACAGACTCTAAGTCCATCCACCTCACTACAAATAACTCAATTTCATTTCTTTTTTTTGGCTGAGTAATATTCCATTGTATATATGTGTTACAGCTTCTTTATGCATTCATCTGTTGATGGAAACTTAGGTTCCTTCCATGTCCTGGCTATTGTAAATAGTGCTGCAATGAACACTGTGGTACATGACTCTTTTTGAATTCTGGTTTTCTCAGGGTATATGCCCAGTAGTGGGATTGCTGGGTCATATGGTAGTTCTATTTTTAGTTTTTTAAGGAACCTCCACTGTTCTCCATAGTGGCTGTATCAATGTACATTGCCACCAACAGTGCAAGAGGGCTCCCTTTTCTCCACACCCTCTCCAGCATTTATTGTTTGTAGATTTTTTGATGATGGCCATCCTGACTGGGGTGAAGTGATACCTCATTGTAGTTCTGATTTGCAATTCTCTAATAATTAGTGATGTTAAGCATCGTTTCATGTGTTTGATGGCAATAGGTATATCTTCTTTGGAGGAATGTCTATTTAGGTCTTCTGCCCATTTTTGGATTGGGTTGTTTGGTTTTTTGATATTTAGCTGCATGAGCTGCTTGTATATTTTGGAGATTAATCTTCAGTCAGTTGCTTCATTTGCAAATATTTTCTCCCATTCTGAGAGTTGTCTTTTCATCTTGTTTATGGTTTCCTTTGCTGTGCAAAAGCTTTTAAGTTGCATTAGGTCCCATTTGTTTATTTTTGTTTTTATTTCCATTTCTCTAGGAGGTGGGTCCAAAAGGACCTTGCTGTGATTTATATCATACAGTATTCTGCTTATGTTTTCCTCTGAGAGTTTTATAGTGTCTGGCCTCATATTTAGGTCTTTAATCCATGTTGAGTTTATTTTTGTGGATGGTGTTAGGGAGTGTTCTAATTTCATTCTTTTACATGTAGCTGTCCAGTTTTCCCAGCACCACTTATTGAAGAGGCTGTCTTTTCTCCATTGTATATTCTTGCCTCCTTTATCAAAGATAAGGTGACCATATGTGCGTGCGTTTATCTCTGGGCTTTCTATCCTGTTCCATTGATCTATCTTTCTGTTTTTGTGCCAGTACCATACTGTCTTGATTACTGTAGCTTTGTAGTATAGTCTGAGCTCAGGGAGGCTGATTCCTCCAGCTCCTTTTTCTCTCTCAAGATTGCTTTGCCTATTCGGGGTCCTTTGTTTTTCCATACAAATTATGCAATTTTTTGTTCTAGTTCTGTGAAAAATGCCAGTGGTGGTTTGATAGAGATTGCATTGAATCTGTAGATTGCTTTGGGTGGTAGAGTCATTTTCACAATGTTGATTCTTCCAATCCAAGAACATGGTATATCTCTCCATCTGTTTGTATCATCTTTAATTTCTTTCATCAGGGTCTTATAGCTTTCTGCATAGAGGTCTTTTGTCTCCTTAGGTAGGTTTATTCCTAGGTATTATACTCTTTTAGTTGCAGTGGTAAATGGGAGTGTTTCCTTAATTTCTCTTTCAGATTTTTTATCATTAGTGTATAGGAATGCAAGAGATTTCTGTGCATTAATTTTGTATCCTGCTACTTTACCAGATTCATTGATTAGCTCTCATAGTTTTCTGGTAGTGTCTTTAGGACTCTCTATGTATAGTATTATGTCATCTGCAAACAGTGAAAGCTTTACTTCTCTTTTCTGATTTGGATTCCTTTTATTTTTTTTTTCTTCTTGATTGCTGTGGCTAAAACTTCCAAAACTATGTTGAATAATAGTGGTGAGAATGGTCAGCCTTATCTTGTTCCTGATCTTAGTGGAAGTGGTTTTTTAACCATTGAGAACAATGTTGGCTGTGGGGTTGCCGTATATGGCCTTTATTATGTTGAGGTGGGTTCCCTCTGTGCCCACTTTCTGGAGAGTTTTTATCATAAATGGGTGTTGAATTTTGTCGAAAGCTTTTCCTGCATCTATTGAGATTATCATATGGTTTTTCTCCTTCAGTTTGTTAATATGGTGTATCACATTGATTGATTTGCATATATTCAAGAATTCTTGCGTTCCTGGGATAAACCCCACTTGATCATGGTGTATGATCCTTTTAATGTGCTGTTGGATTCTGTTTGCTACTATTTTGATGAGGATTTTTGCATCTATGTTCATCAGTGATATTGGCCTTTAATTTTCTTCTTTTGTGACATCTTTGTTTGCTTTTGGTATCAGAGTGATGGTGACCTCGTAGAATGAGTTTGGGAGTGTTCCTCCCTCTGCTATATTTTGGAAGAGTTTGAGAAGGATAGGTGTTTGCTCTTCTCTAAATGTTTGATAGAATTCACCTGTGAAGCCATCTGGTCCTGGGCTTTTGTTTGTTGGAAGATTTTTAGTCACAGTTTCAATTTCAGTCCTTGTGATTGGTCTGTTTATATTTTCTTTTTCTTCCTGGTTCAGTCTCTGAAGGTTGTGCTTTTCTAAGAATTTGTCCATTTCTTCCAGGTTGTCCATTTTATTGGCATATAGTTGCTTGTCATAATCCCTCATGATCCTTTGTATATCTGCAGTGTCAGTTGTTACTTCTCCTTTTTCATTTCTAATTCTGTCGATTTGAGTCTTTTCCCTTTTTTTCTTCGATGATTCTGCCTAATGGTTTATCAGTTTTGTTTATTTTCTCAAAGAACCAGCTTTTAGTTTTATTGGTCTTTGCTATTGTTTCCTTCATTTCTGATCTGAACTTTATGATTTCTTTCCTTCTGCTAACTTTTGGGTTTTTTTGTTCTTCTTTCTCTAATTGCTTTAGGTGTAAGGTTACGTTGTTTATTTGAGATGTTTCTTGTTTCTTGTGGTAGGATTGTATTGCTATAAACTTCCCTCTTAGAACTGCTTCTGCTTCATCCCATAGGTTTTGGGTCATCTTGTTTTGATTGTCATTTGTTTCTAGGTATTTTTTGATTACCTCAGTGATTTCTTGATTATTTAGTAGTGTATTGTTTAGCCTCCATATGTTTTTTTCTTTTTTTTTTTTTTTTTCACTACGCGAGCCTCTCACTGTTGTGGCCTCTCCTGTTGCAGAGCACAGGCCCAGGACATGCAGGTTCAGCGGCCATGGCTCATGGGCCTAGCCGCTCCACGGCATGTGGGATCTTCCTGGACTGGGGCATGAACCCATGTCCCCTGCATCGGGAGGCATACTCTCAACGACTGCACCACCAGGGAAGCCCCATATGTTTGTATTTTTTACAGTCTTTTTCCTGTAATTGATACCCAGTCTCATAGCGTTGGGTTAGGAAAAGAAACTTGCTACGATTTCAATTTTTCTTTTTAAAGGAAGATTGTTTTGCTTTTTTTTCCTATTTATTTATTTATTTTTGCTGTGTTGGGTCTTCGTTTCTGTGCCAGGGCTTTCTCTAGTTGCAGCGAGCAGGGGCCACTCTTCATTGCGGTGCACGGGCCTCTCACTCTCGCAGCCTCTCTTGTTGCAGAGCACAGGCTCCAGATGCGCAGGCTCAGTAGTTGTGGCTCATGGGCCTAGTTGCTCCACGGCCTGTGGGATCTTCCCAGACCAGGGCTCGAACCTGTGTCCTCTGCATTGGCAGGCAGATTCTCAACCACTGTGCTGCCAGGGAAGCCCCCGATTTCAATTTTCTTAAATTTACCAAGGCTTGATTTGTGACCCAAGTTATGATCTCTCCTGGAGAATGTTCCATGAGCACGTGAGAAGAAAGTGTATCCTGTTGTTTTTGGATGGATTGTCCTATAAATATCAATTAAGTCCGTCTTGTTTAATGTGTCATTTAAAGCTCTTGTTTCCTTATTGATTTTCATTTTCAATGATCTGTCCATTGGTGAAAGTGGGGTGTTAAAGTCCCCTACTATTATTGTGTTACTGTCGATTTCCCCTTTTATGGCTGTTAGCATTTGCCTTATGTACTGAGGTTCTCCTATATTGGGTGCATAAATATTTACAATTGTTATATCTTCTTCTTGGACTGATTCCTTGATCACTATGTAGTGTCCTTCTTTGTCTCTTGTAATAGTCTTTATTTTAAAGTCTATTTTGTCTGATATGAGAATTGCTACTCCAGCTTTCTTTTGATTTCCATTTGCATGGAATATCTTTCTCCATTCCCTCACATTCAGTCTGTATGTGTCCCTAGGTCTGAAGTGGGTTTCTTGTAGACAGCATATATATGGTCTTGTTTTTACATCCATTCAGCCAGTCTGTGTCTTTTGGTTGGAGCATTTAATCCATTTACATTTTTGGTAATTATCTATATGTATGTTCCTATGACCATTTTCTTAATTGTTTTGGGTTTGTTTTTGTAGGTCCTTTCCTTCTCTTGTTTTTTCCACCTAGGGAAGTTTCTTTAGCATTTGTTGCAAAGCTTGTTTGGTGGTGCTGAATTCTCTTAACATTTTCTTGTCTGTAAAGGTTTTAATTTCTCTGTCAAGTATGAATGAGATCCTTGCTAGGTAGAGTAATCTTGGTTGTAGGTTTTTCTCTTTCATTAGTTTAAATATGTCCTGCCACTCCCTTCTGGCTTGGAGAGTTTCTGCTGAAAGATCAGCTGTTAACCTTATGTGGATTCTGTTGTATGTTATTTGTTGCTTTTCCCTTGCTGCTTTTAATATTTTTTCTTTGTATTTAATTTTTGACAGTTTGATTAATATGTGTGTTGACGTGCTTCTCCTTGGATTTATCCTGTATGGGTCTCTCTGCATTTCCTGGACTTGATTGACTATTTCATTTCACACATTAGGGAAGTTTTCAAGTATAATCTCTTCAAATATTTTCTCAGTCCATTTCTTTTTCTCTTCCTCTTCTGTTACCCCTATAATTTGAATGTTGATGCGTTCAATGCTGTCACAGAGGTCTCTGAGACTCTCCTCAATTCTTTTCATTCTTTTCTCTTTATTCTGCTCTGCCGCAGTTACTTCTAGTATTTTATCTTCCAGGTCACTTATCTGTTCTTCTGCCTCAGTTATTCTGCTATGGGTCCCTTCTAGAGGATTTTTAATTTCATTTATTGTGTTCATCACTGTTTGTTTTCAGTTTAGTTCTTCTAGGTCATGGTTAAATGTTTCTTTTATTTTCTCCATTCTATTTCCAAGGTTTTGGATCATCTTTACTATCCTTACTCTGAATTCTTTTTCAGGTAGACTACCTATTTCCTCTTCATTTGTTTGGTCTGGTGGGTTTTCACCTTGCTCCTTCATCTGTTGTGTATTTCTCTGTCTTCTCATTGTGCTTATCTTACTCTGTTTGGGATCTCCTTTCCGCAGCCTGCTGGATTTTAGTTCCTGTGGTTTTTGGTGCCTGCACCCTGTGGGTAAGTTTGATTTAGTGGGTTGTGTAGGCTTCCTGGTGGAGGGGATTGGTGCCTGTGTTCTGGTGGATGTGGCTGGTTCTTGTCTTTCTGGTGTACAGGACCACGTCTGGTGGTGTGTTTTGGGGTGTCTATGAAGTTATTATGATTTTAGGCAGTCTCTCTGCTAATGGGTGGGGTTGTGTTCCTGTCTTGCTAGTTGTTTGGCATAGGGTGTCCAGCACTGGAGCTTGATGGTCGTTGATTGGAGCTGGGTCTTTGCATTGACAGAGATCTCTGGGAGATCTCTCACTGATTGATATTACATGGGGCTGGGTGTTCTCTCTTGTTCCAATTTCCTGAACTTGGTTCTCCCACCTCAGAGGCTCAGACCTGACACCGAACCGGAGCACCAATACCCTGTCAGCCACACGGCTCTGAAGAAAAGGGAGAAATTTATTAATAATTTAAATAAAGTTATTAAAATAAAAAATTTTTAAGTAATAAAAAAAGGGAACAACCAAAGCAATAAACAAATACACCAATGATAACAAGCGCTAAAAACTATACTAAGATAAACATAAAATTCAGAAACTTGTCAGTCGCATACAGCAAACCCCAAGTCTACAGTTGCTCCCAAAGTCTACCGCTTTAGTTTTGGGATGATTTGATGTCTCTTTAGGTATTCCACAGATGCAGGGTACATCAGGTTGATTGTGGAGATTTAATCCACTGCTCTTGAGGCTGCATGGAGAGATTTCCCTTTCTCTTGTTTGTTCGCACAGCTCCTGGGGTTCAGCTTTGGATTTGGCCCTGCCTCTGCATGTAGGTCGCCCTCTGTTGTCTGTTCTTCACCCAGACATGTGGGGGTTAAAGGAGAGGCTGATTAGGGGGCTCTGGCTTATTCAGACCAGGGGGAGGGAGGGATACAGAATGTGGGGTGAGCCTGCAGTGGCAGAGGCTGGCGTGACATTGCACCAACCTGAGGCATGTTGTGTGTTCTCCTGGGGCAGTTGTCCCTGGATCACGGGACCCTGGAAATGGCAGGCTGCACAGGCTCCCGGGAGCGGAGGTGTGGAGAGTGACTTGTGCTTGCACACAGGCTTCTTGGTGGCTGCAGTAGCAGCCTTAGCGTTTCAAGCCCATCTCTGGTGTCCGCACTGATAGCCATGGCCTGCGCCCTTCTCTGGAGCTCGTTTAGTCTGTGCTCTGAATTCCCTCTCCTTGTGCACCCCAAAACAATGGTCTCTTAACTGTTAGGCAGGTGCAGACTTCTTCCCAGTCTCCCTCCCGGCTAGCTGTGTTGCACTAGCCCCCTTCAGGCTCTGTTCACGCAGCCAACCCCTGTCCTCTCCCTGGGATTTGAACTACGAAGCCAGAGCCTCAGCTCCCAGCCCCCACCTGCCCCAGCGGGTGAGCAGACAAGCCTCTCGGGCTGGTGAGTGCTGGTTGGCACTGATCCTCTCTGCGGGAATCTCTCTGCATTGCCCTCTGCACCCCTGTTGCTGCGCTCTCCTCCACGGCTCCGGAGCTTCCCCACTCCGCCACCCGAAGTCTCCGCCCGCGAAGGGGCTCCTAGTGTGTGGAAACCTTTCCCCCTTCACAGCTCCCTCCCACTGGTGCAGGTCCTGTCCCTATCCTTTTGTCTCTGTTTTTTCTTTTTTCTTTTGCCCTACCCAAGTACATGGGGAGTTGCTTACCTTTTGGGAAGTCTGTGGTCTTCTGCCAGCATTCAGTAGGTGTTCTGTAGGAGTTCTTCCACATGTAGGTGTATTTCTGATGTATTTGTGGGGAGGAAGGTGATCTCCGCATCTTACTCCTCCACCATCTTGAAGACCTTCCCCTTAACATAGAACTTTAAACAGCATTTTCTTTCATCTTGAGAAATGATGAGGACATTGGTTTCTATGCAACTATTTAAGAGAGTACTGAAGACAGAGATAAGAGTAACAGCTCATTTTCACTGAGTTCTTACTACGTGCTAAGCAGTATTCTAAGTTCTTTATTTGTTTTGCTTATTTAAACAGCAGTAGACTCTAAGTTATTTACTTATCTTTGCTTGCTATATCTTTCTGCTTCCTCCAAAAATTATTTCAAGCAGGATCAATGAAGGGTGAATTCTTCAGAGATATCATATGCCTGTGACTATATTAATTTTGTCTGCACATTTAAATAATGGTTTCCCTGGATATTTAATTCTAGGTACAAGGTTATTTTTCTTCAACATTGTAGGATCTCTGCTCCATTGTCTTCTTGCATCTGTTGTTTCTTTCAAGAACCTAATGTCTGTCTGATCTTTGTCCACTTTCACGCTAATGAATATTTCTGAAGTTTCTGCTTGGCTTGACTGTTCTTGAATGCCACTAAAATATTCCTGACTGAGTTTGGGTTTGTTTTTAATTTATGTTCTTTGCCACTCTACTGTCTTCTTTATTTTGAGGTCTTATATTTGCAATTTTAGAAAAAAATTGATGATTATTTTCTCATTTATGCCCCCCTCCCTTTTTTTTGCCAGACCACAAGTGGACAGAAGTTGAAATTTCTGCTTTCATCCTCTATGTCATTTGAGTCTTCCTTCATTTTCCCCTTCTAGTCCATCCCTGAAACCTTTGAGGACAGTGCCTGATCTAACCATGTAGCTCATTCTTTCACTGTCCAGCAGTATTCATTCTGGCATTCAAGATATTTACTTAATTCCTTACTTTATCACATATTTTTAAAATATTTACTATACCCAGTTATTTCTTCATCATTTCTTCCTCCTGATTCATGTTTCCAAAATACTTCTTACTGGTCTACAGGGAATTTATTATTTTTTAAAATTCTGGTTTAAATTCTTATCTGTTCCAGTAGGCTTTCCCCATCTGGCTTACATTTTTCCAGTCTTTGTCACTCTTTTATGGAGTTCCCACTATATATTCTTCCCTATAAGTTGATCTTTCTTCAATTGAGATCATTGTTAGCCTAGTATTATCAGCCAAAAGACAAAGCCCTTGGCTGTAGCTGTGGTTCTCCAAATGTGTTGGTTGGGGCACCCTTCAGGTTGAAGACCCTTTACTGTTGCCTTCTGGATTTAACAGCTCCACAACTCTCCACTCTTCCGATACCTTGTTACCAAAGGATCCTTCCCAGTCTCTTGCTGTTGGTGTCCCACTGTCTGGTAGTAGTGATGGAAAGAACAATTACTTGGACTCAGGGTATGGGCTTGTGCAATTATGTTGACAGTTTTCTGAGTGCCCCACAATCCAGGCCCAG
This sequence comes from Mesoplodon densirostris, assembly GCF_025265405.1. NCBI lineage: Eukaryota > Metazoa > Chordata > Mammalia > Artiodactyla > Ziphiidae > Mesoplodon > Mesoplodon densirostris. The sequence goes on from NC_082661.1 coordinate 225,735,591, forward strand.
CCAGCAAGTGTCAGTCAAGTGAAGCAGGCATCTCCTAATCCTATCTTTCAGGGAAGATGAGGGAGGGAACAGGATACAGCAACTAGAACCTCCCTCCTCATCTCATCCTCCACTTCTGGTCCCCAACTCTGTCTAGCTTTGGGCTGCCAAACTGAGATCCAATTTCCTTCTCTCAGGGGATTTTCACAGATGTGGCATTAGTTCCTGAGCATGCCTTGGCATTCTAAAAACCATCTGATTTCTCCAGAGCCCATGGGGCAGATTTCCAAAGAAGGAGCCAGCTGCCCTTGCTGATTCTTAATCTAACTAGGAACTGCCTAAGATTAATCATTCTCCTTTCTCCCAACTGATTTATTCAAGAAACAGTAAATGTGTAAATATATAATAATATTTGCCATTATTATCATGAAGCCACGTTGGACCAAGATCCCAGAGGTCCCAGTATAAAAGCCAGAGTGTGATGTCGTGGCCACAGTGTAAAGGAGATGGTAAAATTTCCATCTTCCCCATTTCTCAGAGGTAGAAAGCTGTTAATTAGGTGACAATGAGTTAGAATGAAGCAGAGTTTATTCAGAGAAGTTATTGGTGGCATGTTTACCTGAGTTGTTCTGACTCAGAAAGTAGTTATTTGGAAATAAGTGGAGCGAAGTAAGTGGCATTGCAGCAACATTTTGCCAGTGGTGCTGCTGGTGCAGGATTGTTAGATCTAAGATGTGAAATTAAAACGATTCAAAATCTACCAGTACTTCCCTTTAGTTATCATCATTACATATGGGGTTGAAAGCCCCAAGCGTATTGTAACCCTAGATTTTAGGGATGAGTAGACCTGTTTTGTAATTGAAGCTAATATGTTGAAGCAGCACAGTGCAGAGCACATGTCTCGTGCTTCCTATTAGCTGAATGAACTGCTGGTGAAGGATTAAACTGGGCATCCAAGACACATGGTAGAACCCAGTTTTACCTATTTGTGTAACACTGGACAAGACATTCAGTTTCTCTTCACTTTTTTTTCTCTTCTGGAAAATTAAGATGTTTAGACCAGAGGAATTCCTTCCGGTTCAAATCAGATGGTATTGAGGATTAATATAACATGGAGGAATTTGACAATATGCTGGTAACTGACCTGTGACCTTTATTAAGGTGTACTTAGGTACTGGAAGGGACTTTAGACACCATCCAATTACACCTCCCTATTTTAAAGATAAAGAAACGAAGGTTAAGAAACGTGAAATTCCTTGCTCTGGTCACATAGCTGTCTACAGACAGAACCAAGACCAGGGCTGTAGTCTGTAGGCTTCCAGTCCATTCCATGGTTTTGATAAGGTTAGAGAGGCTCCAGATTTCATCAAGGAGCCTTCAATCTCAATATTACATGAACATCCTAACGTTCTAATGATGAATAGAAGGAAAAGATGGTAGTGTGCATGGAGTCTAGTAAAAGAAAAGATGGTGACCACTGCCATTGTTTACACGAGTCCAAAGAGACAGATTCTATTTCTATAAAAATTAATGTTGTGGTCCCAGCACATGGTAGTGACACATTTAATGCTAATTGTTTAGAAGGCTATGTCCTATAGCCTAATGGAGATAATTTTCTTTCTTTTTTTTGGCCGCGCCATACGTGGCTTCCGGGATCTTAGTTCCTGGACCAGGGATCGTACCCATGGACCTGCAGTGGAAGTGCAGAGTCCTAACCACTGGACCACCAGGGATTTCCCTGGTGATAATTTTTTTTTTTTTTTTTTTTTTTTTGCGGTATGCGGGCCTCTCACTGTTGTGGCCTCCCCCGTTGCGGAGCACAGGCTCCGGACGCGCAGGCTCAGCGGCCATGGCTCACGGGCCCAGCCGCTCCGCGGCATATGGGATCCTCCCAGACCGGGGCACGAACCCGTATCCCCTGCATCGGCAGGCGGACTCTCAACCACTTGCGCCACCAGGGAGGCCCCCTGGTGATAATTTTTTATGTTGTAGATATATTCTGCAAGACTTTACAGTTTCCTTTGTTCTCATTCCATGTTTGTCAAAGTATCTTCTTGTGAGTAATTTGGTCATTTAAGTTAATAGTGCAGCCTCTGTTATTTAGGGATGGCTCTGGTGCAAGAAGCACCTACCCACATTTACCTCTTCATAACCCCCTCTGAAAACAAACAAAAAAGCTCTCAAAAGAAATCTAACACTTTACAAAAATGCAGTCATCTTGGGCATCCTGAACAAGTACACCCAGCAAAAAGGGTCAGAATCTTAAAAGACTATAAAAAATATGTAATCCCATAGAAATAATTGAGTATTTCAATCCCGTAGAGGCACACTGAATATTTGATGATGTCTATACAGCCCGTTTTCTTGGCACAAAAGCTGAGGAGCATGGAAGAAGTAGAAAGCAGAGAAAAACGGAAAGCAAAGATTAGAAGGAATAAAGGAATGGCAATCTATTCATAGTGGTAGTTTGAGTAACTAGTATTTAAATAAGAATAGTTAAGGAGACCAATGAAAGAAAAGGTAAAGAACTAAAACTGATTAAGTCTCCCCATCTGGGGGTAGCCATTCTGTTAGCTGTGTCCCAGGTAAGGACACAGCCCTGGTGGAGAAGAAAGAACCAGCAGTGCTGAAAAGGTAGACAAGTTCTACCATACAGTCCAGGGAAAAGAAGGCCAGCAGCCACGTGGACCACACTAGAACTCAGGAGTGTAAGCACTCTGTCAATTTTTTTTATAAAGGAGACACAATTACATGCTTTTAAATTTATTTTATTTTATTTTATTTTATTTTATGTTTTTGACCACACTGTGTGCGGCATGTGAGATCTTAGTTACCCCACCAGGGATCAAACCTGGGCCTCCTGCAGTAGAAGCCCGGAGTCTTAACCACTGGACCTCCAGGGAAGTCCCTCTGCCAATTTTTAAATAAACTTATTAATAGAGACAGCCAGCTTCCTAGGAGTTTTGTAAGCACTACTGCTTTGCTCTGTAGACTTGAGAAGTTTAGTCTGCTTGTCAGGAAGGAGCCCACCAGCAATGCCGTAGAAACAAGACATTTGGGATTACTATAGCAAATCTATGGCCACGGTGTTGATTCAGGGATTCAAAGTTCAGGGAGAATCATTTGATCCATTTCATAAAGAGCCAAATGTTTGGAATGAGAAATACCAGAGGCCTAACCAGCAAGAAAAATAAAACAATAGGAGAATGGTAACCAGCTATAGTGAACTGGAAACAGGGTACTGAGGAATTATTGGTCTAAAGTACATCTGTATTTAATAAATAAAAGAGCAACTTTGCCTCAGCTTTTTAAATTTTTTTTTTTATTTTTGCTTAATTGTAAGTGTTGTTTCTGAGGATTGTGGTAATCATACTTCTTTGCTTCTGTTAGGGATTGGTGAGAAGCGAGAGATGTTTGAATCCAGTTATTTGCCAGCGAGAGATGGGCTATATAATTAAGCTGTTGTTTTCACTGATAGGTTATTATCAGTAGGTAATAAGAAATTGTGCATCATTATAAATTGTCATATGGCGCATTTCATGCTACAACAGATGAGGTATGTGTTCCGTGGCAGCACCAAGCAATCATGTAGAGATTGGTGCTGTTATGGCGGTTATAAATCACAACATACACATTAATTGTTAAAAAAGTATCTATAGAGGCAGAACTGGAAAACTGTTTAGTAATGATTGGCTTATTTTTATGATGAAGAATATTTTTTTATAGAGCTTTTTATATAAATACCTGAAGAAGGCAAAAGCAGAACATCATTTTTAGACACATACTTAGGAACTTTTTGGTTTGGGGCTCATTTATCTTTAACTGCAAATATTTGAAGGGTCAGAAAGTCACCAAAATAGCTTTCCATGTATAATTTTAGAGTTTAAAATTATATATATTTCATATTCCAGTTATATGAAGATACTGCATAGTAGGACTAAAAAGGCCCACGCTGGCCACTACTAAATTCAAGTCTATCTGGTTTTCTCTTTCGGAAGCCACAAGTTAACAAGGGAATGTCTTGGCTTCTGGGATACAAGGAAAATATTGCTGTGTTCTTGAAAGGCTAAAGCTACAAGTCTTCTCTCCCATCTTTCTCTTTCCTTTCTCTTGGTATTATTCCTTTGTTATTCTTCTCCACTTCTCTTTCTTTCCTCATCATGATTTTTCTGTTCTTCAAAACTGAGCTCAAGTATACTCACTACAAAAACTTCATCTGGACTGACCCAGCTGTCTTTTCCCCTTCAATTCTTTTGTCTTAGATTTTGCCCTACTCATGGAAAAGTTTATCAGACTTCTCTGTGAGAATTTAAAAATCCTATCAAGGGGTTTATGTGTCCCCAACTAGACCACTGCAATCTAACATATGAAAATGTTTGTTCCCAGAATTTGACCCAATAAAGAGCTTGCCCCAGAATGTAAATTCACCACATCATTAGCACATGTTTAGTTCATCCGACTAGTTCATCCGACATTTCTTTTTTCCTAGTAAGACTTTTCTGAAGAAGGAATTAGTGCAAGCTTTTTTTTTTTTTGCTTTAAATTTATTTATTTATTTATTTATTTATTTTTGGCCACATTGCACAGCTTGCGGGATTGAACCTGGGGCCCCGGCAGTGAGAACGGAGTGCTAATGCTTGGACCACTAGGGAATTCCCAGTGCAAGCTTTCTTCATGGTAAACTGGCACTTGAATAACACTGAACTAGACTGTGAGGAAGTTACAGGCCACTTTGTCTCTTTCTAGTCCTATGGGAGGGGTGGAAAGCCTGATTGTGAGGAACGAGATGACTGGTTCTTGGTGAGGTGTTACATTCACAGTAGTGATGACGGCTGAGAAGTAACATTTTACGTGTTCACTGTGTCCTATGTAGTCTGCATGAAGGAGCTCACGCGAACCTCACAATGACCCAGTGAGGTAGGTATTCTTATTTTCCCTATTCTACAGATGAGGAAACTGAGGCTCTGAGAGATTAACTTTCCCTAAAACTTACCATTAGTAAGTGTCTAAGTTGGAATTCCACCCAGATATGTCTGAAACCAATTTCTGTACTATACCTAGGTCAGTGCTATCCAGAAGTTTCTGCAGTGATGAAAATGTTCTCTGTCTGCCGTGTCCAGTATGGTAGCCACTAACCACGTGTGACTTTTGGGCACTTGAAATGTGGCCGTCTCAACTGAGGATGTCAATTTCTAGTTTTATTTTATTTTAATTGATTTACGTTTATTTTAATACAGCCACATATGGCTAGTGGCCATTGTATTGGACAGCACAGCTTCAGATACTTTTTAACTGTTTCTGGCTATAGGCTAATAAGGGGAAAACCAAACCAGGAAAATACATTAAGAGAAAGTGCAGTTCTTTCTCCATTTCTAGAGCTTCCCTGGATCCCACATTTTTTTTAAAAAAATGTTGTTTTTAGAAGGAAAGGAAGGAAGGAAGGAAGGAGGCAAGGAAGGAAGGAAGGAGGGAAGGAGGGAGGGAGGGAAGGAGGAAGCAAGGGAGGGAGGAAGGAAGGAAGGGAGGAAGGAAGGGAGGAAGGGAGGAAGGAAGGGAGGAAGGGCTGTTTTAAATCTATTGCTGTTTAGAAGCAATAGGATTCAATTAAAAAGCAAACAAATGATTGGCTCCTCTGGTTCAGGCACTCTGCTAGGCTTCAGGCCTTATGAATAAATGAATAAGATATGGTTCCCATCTTGAAGGAGTTCACAGTCTCAGTAACTTTGTAGAGGATGTTATACATTTTTTTCCAGAGTTTCTTCATATATGATTAGACAAAATATTTAAATGCCTGCTATTTATTACTTTACAGTGTTTTGCTTTTAATTTTTAATATGTTAATTTTTTGAAAAGGTTATCCATTTCTATCATTTAAAATTCAAAGGTCAAAGTGCTTTTAATTTCCTCCTGTAGAAACAACTACCGCTATCATTTTCTAACGTGTGTCTTTACAAATATTTTGTGCACACACAAGAAAATATACACATATATTTAATCCTTCCCCTTTTTAAAAACACTTACATACTACTGCCTAACCTTGCTGTTTGGACTTGAAAAATACACCTTGGATATTTTTTCATTCTAGTACTTAAAGAATTTCTCATTTTCTTTCTATGGATGCATAATATTTCATTAAATAGACATATCATAACTTAAACATTCCTCTACTGTTATTTCTGTTTCCTCTATTGTTTTTTATTGTTTATTGTTCCTCCATTGTTATTTCCATTCTTTTGCCATTACAGGAAATACTGACATGAGTAACTTTAACAATTATATTCTCATGTGAGTTAAAGTGAACTGCATTCATGTTTCCCAGAACATATTCCACAGAATACAAGTCTCAGAAGATGTTCAATATAAAAAGTGGCTTCTGAGGCTAAATAACTTCCAGTGACTCTGTATTCATTGGAGGTTCACAGTGCACATTGTCAAATTAAAGGAGGTCCCGCCATAATCTATGTCAGATTAATCCAAGTGTTTCTCAACCATACATTTTCTCAAGAAAGAGCATATACTCTTTTTGTAGGTTTGGTTCCCTGGGAAGCAGACTCTGAGATAGAAATGTACATGCAGGAGACTCAATGGGGCATGTTCTCAGGAACAACACTTGATGGAAGTGAGGGGGAATGGAAGTAAGTGGGTAGAGGGAGAAGTTGAACTGGGATGCAGTTGCAGCAGAAGCCTCAGCCAGTCAGTCCCACAGGGAGTGCTGTGAAGCAGTGATGACCCTTCAGGGGTATTCCAACTCCAGGGAAGGAGGCCAGGCCCCCAGGGAGAGGTTGTGACCTTGTGCTGGGCAGCTGTCTTCCACTGAGGGCATTTCTGCAGAGAGGCTCAGCTCCGAGCTCTCAGCTGGGGTAATGAGTGCCTCAGTGTTCACTACAACTCTGAATAGCATCTTTGCATCTTTTATGAAAATGTGTATCAATTCTTAGATACCCTTGCTGGTCAGAGAAAGGCATTTGGTCTCTTTGGGACCTTTTTTTTTTTTTTTTCTCTATGAAATATGGATGCCCGGCTGGATGTTCTTTGGAGTATCTAACATTCTTTGCTTCTAATTCCATTTAATATGTACTAATTAAAGTCCAAGATAGATAAAAGACAATTTTCCCAAACATGTGGTTGGCCACATAGAGGCCAACAATCTGATTAAGTCAGCCTTAATCTGTTATCATGGCTGTGCAGTGATGGAGAACGAGCATGGTTATAGCACTTTCAAGAATTCTGTCACTTAACTTGAGGCAGATTATTAGGGCAAAATAGCAGCAGAGCTGAATTGAAGTTTTTTGTTTTTTAAATATTTTGGTTACCCCTTGTTAGGTGTTTCCTGAAGAAGCTAGACAGCTATCTTCCTAGAAATATTAACCCTTATTGCTAATAATTGAAAGATTAAACTACACAGGGTATGGAAGGCAAGAGTCCATCTAGCTTTAAACCACAGACTTAGGTGCTGGTATTCATCCTCCCTTTTGAAGCTCAGGGTAAACAGGTGTAGCCAAAAAGCCATAGCAGTTCTCAGGGTCTTTCTATTTGAGAATCAGATGGGTCTAAGTGCCCATCCTGTGCCTTTCAGGGTATTTGCTAATTTCATACTCATGCCTCCTGCAGAATTCATCAGTTGTGGTGGCTATTGAAAAAGCTTATTTCTTGGTTGAAGAGGAAAAATGTCCAAGGAAGAGGTCTCTCTTAGGTGTGCCTGATAGGGTTGATGAAGGTTTGTAGAGAGGATGGAAAAATATCCAAGAAAAATCTCAAAGAAAAAGTTCTTATGAGATAATAGAAGTGGGAAGTAAAACCAGGACTAAGGAGTTGGCTCTTATATGAACGTGATGCAGAGAAGAAAGCAAAAAAAGAAAAAAAGAAAAAAAAAGCTAAGATTGATGGCTGTGTCTAAGATCAACTTTTAAACTGAATAAACATTTTTCTCAAAAACCTTAATCTTTTTTTCTTTCGACAAAAAGTTTCATAAGGATTCTTATTATTCTTCTCATTACTATATAATAGTAATGAATGAGGTGAGAGATTGTTAAAAAGAGAGTTTGAAAGGGAATAAACTAGAAAAGTCATTGCTAGAGAGTGGAGAAATGATGGAATAGGAATTTGCCTTAAATTGATCCAAAATGAGTTACTCTTTTCTGAACAATCATTGCCTCTTCCCTTTTCCTCGGTAACAGGTGGTATCAAAGACCTATTTGTGCTAACTCTTCAATGTTTCTGGAATGACTTCCCTCATAATCCATTTGTAATTATCCGTTTGCAAAATTGTCAGATCCTATAGCATTTTGGTCACTTCAAATTATTGAATTGTCTAGTCCATTTAAAATTCCAGTCTCATCTCCGTATATTCCCTCAGCTCAAGTTGGGCCTGTAGGACCAGTTGGGGGAAGAGGGTGTGATCTATGTCTTCATGCTTTCTAACCTCCTTCTGATTTTAACTGCAGGAAGTTGGGGACTGAGAGGGTGGCATAGGGCAGATGGGCCAAATGACTCCTGACTGAACTAGGCTATCCTCTGTTGGTTGGTGCTTCTCTTCCTGGATAACAAGAATGAATCATTAAAAGCTTCTGTGTAGGAGGTTCCAAAGTTGGGCTCTCCTGTGGGCCATGTGTGTGAGTTCTTCCACACACCTGTAGTGGCCTCCATACCAGCCCTCTGTAGGTGATTAGGCTTAACCTCTTTCTACCCTCTCATCAGTTTCCCTTGGTGGTACAGCCCACCAGGTCTGATTTTGAGTCCCCTTGCAAGGAGGCCAGTCTTGATCCATGGGAAACTCACACAGTTTTGCTGGATCAAACCCTGGAAACAAAATTTGATACTTTTCTTCATTATTTTTTTCTTTAGTCATGTAGGTTTAAGAACAAATCAACCATCTCATGAGCTGATATGATGTCTAGTCAGGGGATGTGATGCCAGTCTGTATTATTCAGCTCAGACTGCCATAACAAAATAGCACACCTGGACTTCTGGAGGCTGGAAGGTACAAGATCAAGCTGCCAGATGCTTGAGTTCTCTGGTGAGGACTCCCTTCCTAGCTTTCAGATGGCTCCCTTCTCACTGTGTCCTCATGTGGTGGAGAGAGAGAGGAAGGAAGCAAGCTCTCTGATGTCACTTATCATAATGACACTAATCCCATCATGAGGGCTCCACCCTTATAACCTCAGTTAAACCTAATTACCTCCCAAAGCCCCGTCTCCAAATACCATCACAATGGGGCTTAGGGCTTCAACATAAGAATTTGGGGGAGACATAATTCAGTTTATAGCACAGTCTCTTGTGTATAATCCCATAGCACTTTCGGTCATGTTCCTCGCTGATGATTCCAATCATTTCCTTTCCTTTCCCATACTGGTATTTTAGTCTTCTGTATATGGACTGGGAATGGGGTCTTGGGGTGGAGTTGATGGTTTGGAGGTAGTAGAAATAGTAAGGGTTTGCCTACCTCTGAGTTCTCCCTGGAGCAGGTGGCTGGACCTAGCTACAAAATTCTTTTTAGAATGTGGGAAACTTAATGCTTCTTTATCCCCAACATTTGGTTCTGGTCACCAGTTCCAGGGCAAGAGTAAAAAAATCTTTATTTTAAATGATGTATGATACTTTCTTTTCCCAAATGAAGCAGCTATAGTCAACATGGATGTGAGTTAAATTCTGAGGAAGACTGAAGATTTTAGGAAAAATTAATTTTAAAAAGTTTCTATTGACTTCTGAAGCTTTCTCCATATGAGTCTTCCTGTCTTTTCTAGCATCATCAGATGCAGAAGTAATAATAAATTCAAGGAAGTGAAGATTATTCAGTACATAATTTTTAATCTTTGTATCCTACCTTTGATTCCTACAGAATCCATTCCTACATATGGTCATGTGGTTCTTTAAAACAATGTCCCATCATGTGCTATGTTGGTGACGTCACAGGAAGCAAAGAAGTCAGTGTTAGAAGATAGCAAACGTACAGGAGGTCATGTAAGTAAAGGTTTTAAGAATTACATCATACAGTATAGACCCGTTTATGTAATAATGTATAATTAATAATAATGAAGATCTGGCAAACCGGGGATGTTATATATATATATCTGGAATTTTAAAAAATGAGCACCTTAGTTAAAAACAAAAATGCCATTTGTTATAGAATGTTGAAAACATTTTCTGAGGACAGAGAACACTGCACATAACAGAGGTGGGCAAATTTTTTCTGAAAAAAACAGACAGACTTTGCCAGCCAAATGATCTCTGTTGCAACTACTAAACTCTGCCCTTATTGCTGTAGACATGGATGGGCATGGATTTGTCCCAACAAAACTTTATTTACAAAAACAAATGGCTGGTGAAGTTTGGCCTGTGGGTCGTAGTTTGCCAACACTTGGCATATTAGATGAAGACATTCTGCATCTCACTTTTTTCTATTATTAAGTTAATTTTAAAGGAACTGGGGTGCTTAAAATTAAATAATAAATGTAATGCAACTATCAAATTTCTGAATGATTTTACAAGTGTAAGGAAATTAGAGAATAATGTAGATTAGAGTTCTTGAATGACTATTTGAAACTTTTGAAAAATGTTTGAGAATGATGTAAAATCAAGTACAGTCTCAAGAACTAAACAAAATAAAGCTGCAGAAATGGAAATCCAAGGAACTGACTTCTTGATAAAGCGAACACATGCATTTAAATTTTACTTTCAGTTATAATATTTAACTCCTTTAGAAAAATTTCTGAATCATTTGTATAGATCAGGATAAGCAGTAGAGTAAATACAGGGGTTTATGAAAAGTGAAACTCTTTATAAGAATCCTAAGAGGAAAAAAGTAATTCCTCTCTTGTGCAATCATTTCTGGCATCAGAAAATAATGAAGTAAATATAAACTGGAAGAAAAAGTGCGAAGAAAATGTCCTCTGCTTATAATTGCCTACAAAGTAAAACATATCCTCTAACTTCATGTGCTTCTTTGAAATTGCTCTGTTTCCTAGATTTTTTATAGGGAATCCCCTAAACTCGAGAAACAACTTACTGACAGTCTTAGGGTTAAACACATTTTATGTATTTGCTACCACTGATGGCTCAAAGAAGAAGCAGGAGGGCATTTTTGATGTTGAGGAGTTTTTGTAATAGCAACATAGCAAATAGCAACATAGCTCTAAATCGTCTTGTCACTGTCTGTGAAAATAAATAAACATATTATTTTTAAAAATTCCATTATGATCAATTCTGGGGCAAAAGCCAGGGGAATTTTCTTTAAGTGAAATCATACTTGAAATGTGCAAGAAACTAAACAGGAATCTCCCCTCAGTTGTTTTGAAATCATAAAAAAGTGCTTTCTCTTTTTCAGAATTCTCCTTGATTCCTAGTTTTTGAGTAGGTTGTTTCTTGAGTTTAGGGATTCTTAATAAAAATTCAGAGCAGCTTCCTTTGCGGTACTTAAAAACAGAAGCTTCCTTTTGGGTACTTAAGTAATCATATTATGTTGTGGTTATTTGTGGAGGCCTGTGATAGCTGTTCTTATCTGGTGTGAGGAAGGGTCTCAAGATTTTATTTTTATTTTTTTGTTTTATTTCTTATTATCTTTCTGATTATCAAAGTAACATGTGCTCACTATAGTATGAGTGAAAACTACAGAAAAGTATAAAGTGGGAAAAACATCACCAGTAATGCAATAACTAAGAGGCAGCTTATTACATGATTCTTTCCAGGGCTATTTTTTCTACATGGTTGATATAAAAATTATTGAAAATTTGCCTTATACTTTTGTCTATTTAACAATAAACTGTGACATTTCCCTGTGATATTACATAAGTTAATATTATTTTTAATGTTTATATAATACTCCAATTTAAAATATATCACAACCTATTATAATCTCATTAATTTGTGGTTATTAAAATAATACTTCAGTAAATATATTTTTGAATAAATCCCTGACCAGATTTCTGAAAATTTTATTAGGAAAATTTTCTAGGAGAATTAAAATGTTTAAAGTTGTAAATATTTTAATGGTGCTCAGAACATACTCCAGAAAATATGTACAAATTTATATCTTTGTCATCCCTTTGTGAGTCTTGGTGACATTGCATCCTCATCAGTGCTGACATTAACAGCTTTTTTTTTTTAACATCTTTATTGGAGTATAATTGCTTTACAATGGTGTGTTAGTTTCTGCTGTATAACAAAGTGAATCAACTCTACATAAACATATATTCCCATATCTCCTCCCTCTTGAGTCTCCCTCCCACTCTCCCTATCCCACCCCTCTAGGTGGACACAAAGCACGGAGCTGATCTCCCTGTGCTATGCGGCTGCTTCCCACTAGCTATCTAGTTTACATTTGGTAGTGTATATATGTCCATGCCACTCTCTCACTTCATCCCAGCTTACACTTCCCCCTCCCTGTGTCCTCAAGTCCATTCTCTACATCTGTGTCTTTATTCCTGTCCTGCCCCTAGGTTCTTCAGAACCATATTTTTTTCTTTTTTTAGATTCCATATATATGTGTTAGCATACTCTATTTGTTTTTCTCTTTCTGACTTACTGCACTCTGTATGACAGTCTCTAGGTCCATCCATCTCACTACAAATAACTCAATTTCATTTCTTTTTATGGCTGAGTAATATTCCATTGTATATATGTGCCACATCTTCTTTATCCATTCATCTGACGATGGACAAAACAATCCTTCCTGGTTCCATAATGAACAGTGGATTGGACCAAATGTAATTCTCTTGGAAATCATGTAGAATGGGATTGTGGAAACACCCACAAACTAAGTCTAAATCAAAACTCAGAGATAGTGAAAAGCTCTAAAATCCAAACCATGTGGAGTATAGGCAAAAGCAACTGAGGCTAGAGAATTTGCACAGGAAGTTCCACAGGAGGGACAGAGAGGAATGGAAGTATGGAGGGGGCCCAGTGATGACAGCTGTCAACAATCACCAACAAGAAGGAAAGAGCCCAGTTCTGAGTGGGGACTAAGGTTGAACAGGGATTCATTGCTGGGAGGAATGGAGAAAAATTCTTTGTGCCCATGGGTGGAAGATCTCAGAAAGCACATCTTTCTAAAAGGAGGGAAATACGTTGGCAGGAAGGGGCTGTGTCCCTCAGTGGTAGCTTCCAGTGACAAAGCTGGAAGAGGTCAGAACTGTTGCGTAGCAGCTTCTTGTAATCTCTAATGGATTCCACAGGGTACATCCTGACAAGTGGGGTGGGTGCACTTGCTCACATCCTGAGTTTCCTGCCCGGGGTTTCCTCCTGACATGGAAATGTGGACAAGCTAACGGGCTGTCTGGCTAATCTTTGACCAATGGGATGCAGGAATTAGTAACACATTCTCGCCCCTTCCTCTGTCTGGGGGTGACTCTTCTGTAGCTCTGTGCACATAGGAATGGCAAGCCCCATGACACGTTCTTCTATGGGTTTCACCCCTTTCCTGCTGCTTTCCCATTTTCACCTTCTCTTGCTTTCCCGGAATTGCACTATTTAATAGAATCCTTTTTCTGTGCCTAATGATGATTTCATATCTTTATTGTTTGCCTGAATTCCATTGGAATTTCTTCTCTGATTCCTGAGTTATTCAAAAAGTGTATCGCTTATTTTTCAGACAATTGAGAATTTCACTCAATTGAGAATTGAGAAAATAAATTGAGTTAATTTTTTGGTATTGATTTTACAGCCAGAATTCTGTCAGATAATAAACACTGAATAATTTTAGTCCTTTAACTGTAATGACTTGCTTTTTGGTCCTTCCATTTACTTTCAGCCTGTCTTTGTCCTTATGTTACAAGTGTGCCTTCAAAAACCACAGGTTTTACATTTTTGTTTTTAATTTAATCTGGCAATCTTAGTCTTTTACATAGAGCATTTAAACCATTTTCATTTAATATAATTACTCATATAGCTGTGTTTATATCTACCAGTCTACTCTTTGTTTCCATTTGACCCATCTCTTTACGTAGTTTTGTTCTTCCTTTCTTGTCTTAATTCAGATTAATCAACTTTTTACTATCCCTGTTTCCTCTACTAATTCATTAATTAATATTATTTTACTCTTTGTATTTGTTACCTTAAATATTACATGTATCTTTAAAATTGTAACTCAAGATACAACTCAAGATTAGGTGTTACCTAGATATTACAATATGCATCATTTGCAAGTTACATCCTATCCAATGATTCTTTTTTCAAGAAGAGATTATTTCAGTGTGATTTAAACCCTTCCAGAGGAATACAAACTCAAATTATTTTAATGAAGGGAGACAATCACTGGCACCTAAACTTGGTCAAAATTTCACAAGAAGAAAACTATTCCCAGTTTTATTTAAGAATATCAATGAAAAAGTCTTCAGAAAATTATTAGCAGCAGCTCATTAAAGGGGTTATATATCATGATGAAGTAGGGTTCATTCCAAGGATGAAAGATTATGAATTCTTTTAAAATAATTCATCATAATAGTTGATCTAAGGGGAAAAAATGCTGTGTTAATTTCTACTCATTTGACAAAATTCAAAAGCCATTCTGGACGTTTCAAAAAAGAGAGACAGCTCAATAATGAAAGAGCTAAACATTTTATAAGCATGGCAGACTGACAGACCGTGTGTTCACACATACACACGCGTAAACTCAGCCCAGTGATAGCATTGTAAATAATGACCAAACTCTAGAGACACTTCTGCTACTTCTGCTCAAAGTACAAACAAGATAAAGTGTGTCCACCTCTCTCACCCCTGCTGGTGATGCTGTGCCAGTGTTGTTAGTTAACAAAGCCAGATGAGAGAAAGAAATTTGAGGTATGAAACTTAGAAAGGTGGAAGTAAAACTGTTATTTGTAAATGACTTAATACTTAGAAAATCCAAAAGAATCTAGCTGAAAATTTTCTATTACTCAATTCCACCATCTAAAGGAGAAAGAGAGAGATAAAAAGATAAATCTGACTCATTAAAAAAAAAATCCTTTTGCTGGCAAAAACCAAACCAAACCAAAACAAAAACTCTGGGGAAATGCTAAAGGAGAATAATAAGCTGGGAAAAAATATCTGCCTCTCAAATCACCAGGAGTTTTCTCTCTAAATATATTTTAGGAATTGTGGGAGTGTGGAGAAATACAAAGCAACAGAACAGTGGGCAAAGATGAATGAACAGTTTGCATAAGAAAATACAAATAGTATTTTGATTCATAAAAAATATTTAACCTCATGTAAAATGCTAGTTGTTATTTAATTTTATTTAAGGAATATGGGAATATATGTATATATTTCTAAATTTGCTTGCATTTCATAAGGAAACTTTTAAGCATTCGCAAGAACTAAAAATGGTTGCCTAAATCAAGAGAGGAGGTGGAGGGAAAAATAGGTTAACAGGGACAAGAATCAGGGTACAATTTCTAAATGAATACCTTTTCCTATTGTTTTGTTTTTCAACCGTGTAAATACATTACCTTTACAAAAAATATAATAAACTATTTTTGATTATGTTTCAGCTGTACAACATTATAATTTGACATCTGTATACATAGAGATCACCCCCAAAAGTCAATAAAATGTAATTTTTCCCCAAATTTGAAAAGTGAGAAATGCATTTCATTTTAATTTGCTTTCTTGATTACTGTAGGTATTGGATTCCTTAAAGTGTTCATCTGTTGTTTGCATTTTCACTGAAATTATTTGTTTGTTATTTATATTTAGATATATTTTTGTTTTTCTTAACTAAATTTTATAATCCTCTCATATATAAGGAACAAGTACATTTTAACATATTTATTTCACTTTTTTCACTCTGTTCACCCTATCATTTTATTATACTTTAACCTATAGAACATATTAATTTTTATTTTGTCAAATTTGTCAATTTATTTTGTTGATTTTTTTTTAAATTGCTTTAAAGCCTATCCAGAAATCAGATTCTTACTTATATATTTTTTTCAGATGTCTTTTTTTTTTACCATATGAATTTGTCATATGGTGAGATGAGAATATAATTTTTATCCTAAATCGCTAACCAATGCCTTCATAGAAATTTTGTTAAATAATAACTCTTTCCTCACCTGCTGCTTTAAGATTCAGTATTACGATATTTCATTGAGTCAGCTATCAGTATTTCAGTAAGAAACTTATTTTCATTTTGTGATAAATTTTAACATCCACTAGGTCTAGTTCCTCTTTATTACTTTTCTATTTCAAAATTATTCTCGCTATTTTCACCAGTGGATTTTCCCAGATGAACTTAAAGATCGTAATGTCAATTTCACCTCCGCTTTCATTTCTTATGAAATAATTTGGAAAAAATGATATCTCTGTAATACACAGTGTTTCTATCCAGAAATAAAGTATACTTCTCAAATTATTTGTCTTTTTTTGCTTTTTAATTTAGTTTTATTGATTTTCATATAGCTCTAGTATATTCCTTAACATATTTATTCCTAAGTGATTTAGATAATTTCCTTTATATATTGCTAAGATATAGAATGATGAATATGAAAATTATTGGTTATTTAACTTTTATTTATCGTTTATTTTGTTCCAAACCATCTCAAAGAACTTACCATTTCAGTTCTTATGGTGTCTTAGGTACTATGCTTAGTTTTTTTTTTTTGCGGTACACGGGCCTCTCACTGTTGTGGCCTCTCCCATTGCGGAGCACAGGCTCCAGACGCGCAGGCTCAGTGGCCATGGCTCATGGGCCCAGCCGCTCCACGGCATGTGGGATCTTCCCGGACCGGGGCACGAACCCATGTACCCTGCATCGGCAGGCGGACTCTCAACCACTGCGCCACCAGGGAAGCCCCAACTGAGGTTCTTTTCACGTGAAGTGAGATCTCTTTCCAGTTCTAGTCTCTGCTGTGCTGTATTTTCCAGAAATTCCTTGAAGTGGAATGTGAATGATACCTTCTCTTAGTTTCTAGCACTAATAATTTACATCTATTTTATACGCTTAGTTTTGTTAAGCAGTTGTACAGTTTATAAGTAATCGTCTTATCATTTTGAATGGTTATAACTAGAGTTTCTTATTTTTCTGCTTTGTTATTAATCAGAAATTCCAGAAAGTTCCAAAGAAAAGCCACCAGGGTATCTTATTCTTTCTCCTGAATACAACAGGGACACTTACAGTGATTTATTAGTAGGTCTGAAGTTGGTATTAGTTTAAAGAAGATTTGATTATGTTAAGAAATAATTATTCTATTCCTTTTATTAAGTTTTTTTTTTTTTTTTTTTTAGAGAATGGATGCTGAATTTTGTGAAATGCATTGTGAAGCACTGTTGGTGCAGTGTTTAAGAGATTGGGCTGGGGGCTTCCCTGGTGGCGCAGTGGTTGAGAGTCCGCCTGCTGATGCAGGGGACACGGGTTCATGCCTTGGTCCGGAAAAAAAAAAAAAAAAGAGAGATTGGGCTGGCTGGAATTTGAAGCCCAGCTCTACCACTTAGGAACATTGTATTTAACTCAGGCTAGCTACTGATGTTCTCAGTTTTGTCATTTGTAAAATGGAGACAGCAGATGTTGGAGCACCGCTGGTTTAATTCACACCCTATTTTTTTTTCAGTGTGCCACTCTCAGTATGTCATGCACCTTCAAAAAAAAATGTATTTGCTTCGTCCAGTCAGTATGATTAAGGAACAAGTTTGTCTTCTGCTTTTCAAGGCTCTGTTTATTCAGGAAGGAAAGGTGGAGTTGAGTTAACTACTAATTAAAAAAAATTTTTTTTTAGTTCTCATAGTAGGTGATAATGTGGAGCGTGTTTATTTTTGTCTTGGTGTCCTAATGTGCATAATATTCAAAAAGTTGTCAAAATACTTTGATTGGTTAGTCATATGCACATATATACTGAGGGCTAGTCATGATGCATATAAGCATGAACTTCATTACCATCACCTACCATTAGTAAGCTTACTTATTTAATCCTCTATCTTATCTTAATTTTAATTTTCTGACACAGTAGTTTATTTTAATTTTCTGTGGAAACCTAACCTTACATTGTTCACATTTTTATGGGACAATTGAGCTTTCTCTGTCACTGTTATGTAAAGCTCATGCTACAGGACTATAATTTGTGCATTAAAAAAGTATACAGAAAGGATATATACCTTTTAATACATATTAAACCACTTTGTGGTTTTATTAAAATTTGTTAAATGATTGATTTTGTAATAGAGATAATGCTTAGTGCTAAATATGCCAGAAAAATATATGCACATCCTTGTTAAGAGGTATTTTCTTTAGAGTGGAGGACATTTTGAAAAATAGATACTGCAGGTCCTCTGAGCCTCAGTCTACCTATCCAGCCCATGCTTTTAAGCTATCTCTGCTGTACTTGGATCATCTGCCTTTATGCCACCTCACCACTACCTCTCCCCTGCAGGTCTGGCTCTCCTTAGCCATCCTCTATGTTCTCGTGTGGATTTTGGCAGAAACTTCCGGGTTCCTTCCAGTGAGGAGGCTTGGGTGTGTTAAGTCAATCCTTCTCTCTGCCTAATTAATCCTCACCTTTATTTTTCTCTCACATTTGGCTGCCTGTGGAGTGGGGCTACCCTTCCTGTTGGTATCCATCAGGAATTCCAAAGTTGGGGCACAGGACTAAGCCTTGCCACCAAATGCACTCTCAACCCATTCCACTACGGGCACCGACCCCTCAAGGGAGAATTTGTTGCACACCTGTCTTCTTCTACCTGTTTCTCTTAGCTTTCCCACCCTCCTGGCTGAAACATTTACTTACATCGCATCTTTCTGATCCTGAGGGCAACCTGTTGCCTACCCTTCATAGACAGGTAGTGCTTTCACTCTCTACTGTAGAAGAAACTGTAGACCAACTTTCATTTTCAAGGAGCCTCAGGAAAGCCAGGCAGTTGGCGTTTTCCAAACAGGAGGTCACACTGGTTTAATTCTGAAAAGAGTAAAGTACAGTGCTAAAAACATGGAAATAAGCCAGGCTGCCTGGTTTCCTGCCCTGGTGTTGCCACTCAGTAGCTGTATAACTTTGGCCCAAGGATCTCTGTTCCTCAGATTTCTCATATTTAGAATGATGATAATAACAGTCCCTTCCTTATAAAGTTGTTGTAACAAAAAATTGGTTAATACTATGTAAATAGCTCAGAACAGTAACTAAGTAGTCAGTACTTGATATTTGTTAGTAATTATTCTTTTACTATGATTATTAGTAATAGTAAAAAAATCCTTTTATATATTTGAAGATGTAGAATGTTAGTAGAATACAATAAAGTGATGGGTCTAACTGCAGGGAGGTAAGTAACTTCTAATTGACAACCATTTAAATGGAAAATAAAGTTGGAAATGCATGTGCCTGATTAAGTAGGACTTTGAAAAGCCATATAATTTAGACATACAATAGTAAGCAATAGGAAAACTTGATAAAATTTAAGTGATTTATGATGAGAATAAAGTTGTTGTTTTAAATTAACCCATGAGGAGCACAGACAGCATCAAAGAGTGAAATAGAGATTGTAGTTATGGAAATTCAGCCTTAAGGTGATGCAAACCTAGATTAAATTGTGGCAAATGGCAGTGGTGACACAGAAAATCATAGAAATAGTTGTCAGGGCTCAGACAGAGACTCTGGCCATGGTTATTTCTGACCCAAAGATCACGGTTTAATTCAGTTGAATTTAAGAGAAATGGAGAGTTAGAAGAGGGTGTTGTCTGGGCAGAAAAACTTTGATTTTAGATTAATTAAGTTTGAGATAGTGATAGGCTATTCAGGTGGAAATATCCATTGATCAGGGATGGGCAAACTTTTTCGTGTAAAAGGTCAGATAGTAAATATTTTAGTCTTTGTGGGCTAGATATGGTCTCTGTTACATATTCTTTAAAAAATTTCTTCTTTTACGAATTTTAATTTTTTTAAGTAAAAATGCAGAACAAAAGCTGCAACCTGATTTGCCCCATCAAGCCATAGTTTGCAAACCCCTGCTAGAATTTATTGTCAAAGAACAGAACCATGGCAGAGATGTCTGGGCTAGAGATCTAGAATTCTTAATCTTTAATATATATATGTTTTGAAAAGTCATTGCTGAATATGGATACTATATGTAGTATTCTAATTAAAATCAAATTGTATGGTGAAAATAAAATGACATAAATATTTAAATTAAAAGTTTTTCTTCCAGAAACAGATTTTATAAAATCATGTCCTACTTCTCGTGAGCCCTGTAAAGTTACTTTCTAAGGACTTCTAGCGACTAAATACAAAAGTAATTTCAATAAAATTAATATAGATATGTTTTTTTAAATATTGGTTAGAATTTAGCATAATAGTTTCTGAAAATTCCTAATTTCATAATTCTAAGGAAATTAATGCAAATAAAGTTTCACTGGGTGTCACAGAAACAAAAAGTGCTACTTTTTTTTTATGAGAGCATCATGATAAATGATAGAACAAAACAGCACATAATTGTAGCCAACTGCACTTGGCATCAAGGAATAGGGATTATTTATGTTTTAACTATGGGATTAGAGGGTGTTATATTCTTTTAAAACTGACCTAAATAAATGCATTATAGAAAGAATTTAGTAAAACAACTTGAGTTCTTTAATTCTATCTAAATTAACCAAAATCAATGGCATAATTTAAAGAAGCCTCTTAAACTAGCTAAAATTAATGAGTCCATTTATTTCCCTCAATTCAAGTAGAACACTGGAGAGTAATTATATTTTCTTGACTGAATTTTTTTGATCTTAAGTTTAGCCGAGGCATTTTGCTTCTTACAACAGATTTCTAGAGAGATTTAATCTTTCCCCATTAGAACTAAGACATTATTTTATTTGTTTTCTTAAGATGATACCTTATTTCAGATAAACTTTTGATATCTATGAAGAGTATTACTTTCTTATAGATGCAGAGTTCAGATTACAGAAAGTAGTTTTAAATTCAATATTGTGTTTAGTTTTAGGTACTAAATTTTGAGAAAAACATTGATGAATTAGGTTTTACTTAAAAGAAGACAACCAGGAATATAAACTATCTATGTACTAACTTAAGTGAAAAATAGCCAAAACAACTAGCATCGAAAAGAAAGACTTTGGAGGGGCTGGGCATGGGGGTGGGCTACATGTATATCAGTTTTCTTAAATATTTAAAATAATAGAGGAAACAACAGGTTTATTCGTCCATCCATTTATCCATCCATCCACCCACCCATCCATCCATCCATCCAACCTTTTCAAAATTGACTTTCTGTTTGTCATCTTGCATGTGCTTAAGATACAAAGATGAGTAAGACATCCCCCCCCAAAGTAGCTCACAGACTAATGAGGATACTCACAGTTTTGTGGGCAGTTATTAGCTAGGTAAACTAATCACCTTGGTTTTCTTCTCTATAAGTCTGGATAATAGTAATAACTAGCTCATAAAATTATGGTTAGGGAAAAAATGAGGTTGTGAAAAGTACTGCAAAGTGCTATAGAAAGTTAGATGATTTCATATTATAGACTGAGGGATATATTGGCAAGAGATTACTAACTCATATTTTGTAAATCTTGTGATTTAGAAATTTATATATGGTGAATCAGTTATGTATTGCTGGGTAACAAACCATCCAAACTGTATTGACTTAAAGCCACAGTGCTTTATTCTCATGATTCTGTTTGTTGACTGGTCAGTTTCTCTGCTGGTCTTGTCTGGGCTTATTCAAGATTCCTTACTCACATATCTGGGACCTTGGGGCTGGCTGTGGTCTGAGTTTTTCTCTCTGTGTAGTTTTTTCATTTAGCAGTCTAGCTGGATTTTCTTTCAAGACAGCAGAAGCATTCAAAAGATGGAGAAAACAGGGAGGCAAGGCCTCTTACAACCTAGCCTTGGAAGTTGCATTTTATTTTTGTCACATCCTCTCAGTCACAGCAAATTATAGGGACAGGGCCAGCCCAGGTTAATGGGAGGGAAAATAGACTTCACCTTTCTATGGAAGGAGTGGTGATGTCATACTGTACAAGGGCACAAGGATGGAGGGATTGTTGTGGCCATCTTTGCAACGTGGTGAGTTTTCATTTCACATTTAGCAGAATATAAGTCTTTATACAATGGCTGGCAATTGCATTTTCTTTTTTGTATTTCAGTGATCATGAATAGCAAATAATAATATGAAGTAAGATAAAGGAAATATTGCAGCATCTTCTAACTGATGCATTATGAGTAAAGGTTCTGTCTGTATCTATGAGGGAAAAATCTACTAATTTGAGAGTTTTGAAGTCTCATTAGTTGATCTTCAGTGGTTCAGCAATGGAAGTAAATCTTGCCTATTACTAGCTATCACTTTTATTCCTTCATGACAAAAAGATAAATATATTTTAATTCAATTTTTCTTTTATTTCAGTGCATAGCTGAGGCTTAGAGAGCACAGAGTGGTGATGGGGAACAATTTTGTTTTATTTTTTTGTTCTAATCTAGTAGTTTCAATGTCATTTCTAACTGGTTAGTCTCCTTACTTTTTAAATGACATAACAAAATATCATTTTATTGCATTCATCTATCTTTGTTGTTTTGTGGTCTCAGTGACTTTATAATTTATATACCTCATCTTGAGGGTATGTATGACAAAAGAGAAACAAATTTCTCCATTTTGCTAAAAACAAAGATTTCAAACATTTGGAAGTGGCAATAATTTTTCTGAAAAGTATTAACAGGATACAGATTGAACAAAAGACTCAGTATATAAAAGCAGGAGCGCTCCTAACCATTTCTGGTTTGGTGCTGCCCAGTTTAAAAAAAAAAACACATAAAAGCAGTGTTAACAAAGTAAAAATATTCCAGTTTATAGGCAATTATATATGTCGATTATAGTCTCTCGTTCTAGGGAAAGTCTTTCATTTTCTTGAAAATGCAATACAATTTCTTATCTTCGGGCCTTTAAATATTCTACTGCTTTTGGAGAGAATGTTTTATATATGTCTGTTAGGTCAGATGGCTCACCTAACATGTAGTTTAAGTCAAGTGTTTCCTTATTGATTTTCTGTCTGGATGATCTATCCGTTGATATAATTGGGGTGTTAAAGTTCTCTACTATTACTGTATTTCTTTCCTTTTCTCCCCTTAGGTATATTAATATTTGCTTTATATATTTAGGTGCTCCTATGTTGGGTGCATAAATATTTACAAATGTTGTATCCTCTTGTTGGATTGACCCCTTTATCATTATGTAATGACCTTTCCTTTCCTTAACTCAAGTCCATTTAGCTCATGTATGTAAAATACTTTGCTGTCATCCTGACAGCAGTCTCATATATTCACTCTCTTTTCAATTTTATTATATGGTTTATCCTCTTTCAAAGTACTCTAGTTTCTTATCCCATTCCTAATATTTCAACATAATTAATTTTCTGCCCTTTTCTCTCAATCCACATTTCCACTTTCATAGGTATGCATTATTTTGACCAAACAATGTAAGCAAATTGAACATTCACAAAGTACTTAATCTTTCCTGTTTGGATCCTAAAATTTAGAGAGTTTTGCTGAAGTTGATATTAGATTTGCACAGGTTTAGGTAATTCTTCAGCTGTTCTTTATTGTAATAGAGAACTACAATCTAGAGCACTTCTGACTTTTATTTATCAGCATTCTAATCCTGTTTAAGGATATCTAGTTTGGTTTTTAAATTATTATTATTTTTTATGCTCAGCTGACATGGAGCATGTATAAGATGAAAATACAAATTAACCAAAATGATTTTCAAATATAGTTTGTGAATCATCTGATTATTTTATTATGCGATCTCATATGAAACTTCATTTTAATTTCACAGACCTGTTAAGTCTGTTCAAGGTGTAGGGGACCTAGGCAGAAGTAATATCCAAACAATTTTGCAGAGGATTTCAGAAAGGCTGACTTACAAAATGTGTCAGATATCTTTGAAGTTTCATAAAATAAAGTATTTAAAAGTACAGTGATTGCATCTTAAATTCTTACTGCATGCCAAATACTGTGCTAGGCACATTGCACGCATCATCTCTTTACTCCTCATTACAACTTCTTATGACTTATATTATCATCTTTGTTTTTTACAAGCTTTGGAAGTTAAATAAATTGCCCTATGTATTAGTTTTCTATGCTGTGTAACAAATCGTTACAAACTTAGTGGCTTAAAATAATGCCCATTAATTATATCACAGTTATGTAGATCAGAAGTCCAGACAAGCTTTACTGGGTATTTTATTCAGGGTCTCACAAGGTAGAATCAAGATGTTTGCCAGGCTGGGCTTTTATGTGGAGGCTCTGAAAAAAATCCATTGCCAAGCATAATTAAGCATAATTCATTGTGAACATAATTCAGTTCCTGTGGTTGTACGAGTGAGGTCCTTGTTTCCTTGATAGTTGTCAGCAGGGGCTACACACCACTCCTAGAAGCTACCAGTATTCCTTCTTACATGGCTCCCTTAATTGTGGGAGGCCAACAAAGGCATGTGTAGTCCTTCTCATGACTTGAGTCCCTTTGGCTTCCCTTTGTGCCACCAGCCAGAAAAAGTTCTCTGATTTTAAGGGCTCACATGACTAGATTAGTCATCCTCCCCGCCTCCCCCAACCCCCAGTATAATCTCCCTGTTAAGGTCAACTGTGCTGTATAACATCATATATCCACAGTGGTGATACCTCATCATCTGTGCATTTAAGGTGGGATTTTGTGGGGGTGAGGTGTATAATTTTGCTTGCCATGCCTTATTGCTCAAAATAGTAATTGACTGAGTTAGAGCTCAAGCCTGGGTTTGGTTGAACTACAGAACTTGGTCCCTATACCACATTCATCAGAGGGCCTGATTTTATACATGGACATTATGGAAATGAGCCTTATTGCTACATAGCCAGACTGTGTTAGTACTACATACTGCTGTGAAAAGTACTGCATTAGAGGGTGCCAGTACAAGCTTTACATGTACGCTGGTCCTGTAAAATAGGAGATCCAGATGGTCAAGAATCACATAAATTATGTTTTGTTATGCTCTGCATATTTCTGTGATTTGCACTTAACATCGGTTTTATTTCAAGCTTTGGTTTCTGCTTCTACCTTGTCTCCCCTCTGCTTATCTTATGAACATACTTTAAAGACTTGGTTATCTAAGTGTCAAGCTCATTTCAGTTTCTTTGTGAAATTTGAGTGAAATTGTCATTTTTCTCCTGTATTCATACCCTTTTCAGAGGTAGTTGAGTTGAGTGGCTATAATTCCTATAGCAATGTGCTAAGGGAACTGCAAAAAACATAAAGTCAATTAAGAAAAATCCCATTCTCGAACATACCAAGCTACCATTAACTAGAAACCACATGGAATTTTATGAAGTAGAATATTTGATCTGGTACACACACACACACACACACACACACACATGCCAGATAGTGTTATTTTGGTGATTTTAAGTAACATAAGCGAATATATGGTATATATACCCCTAGGGATGTTGAGTGTAACTTTTTCTGAGAGAACTATTGAGTCCTTTGTTGACAGCTTTTGAATATTCTTTTTTCCCCCATTAAGACAATGAGAGAATCTGTTTTTCCCACCCATGATTTATAGGTCAGACAGAGCCTCACAGACTATAACCAGCTCAGCTGTATTACGAGCAATGTAGTTTATGAGTGAAACAGAGTCCAACCCTGGTTTACTCAATAATTAAGTAATTAGGAAAAAGTCACTAGATATCTCTGAACCTCATTGCCCCCAACTATTAAATGAGCAGTTCCAAAAATTTTTTTTCTTTTAAACACATTTGTGACATACTTTGGCCAGTTTCCAAGTTGCTAGAGATTTTTAATTTATTTTGGTTTTACTACCTAGAAATTTGTTTGTTAGATCTCAAAAAACATATGAAAAAAAATTACAGATGAATGTGTGTGACTAGTATAATAAAATTGATTGGAATGTGCGTGGGGCTTGCCATACTTAATCGAGTTACAGGATTGTTTTTCTTTCTTCACACAATGAAACTCTTTCTTGGCTTCCAATTTTGCACACTCTGCTCTTCTCAAGTGTTTCGTTTTCTCTTTCTTTTTTCTTTTCTTTTTTTGCTTTTTCTCTCATTTCACCAGAACTCTCTTTTATTTTGATTGTTATTTGGTCATGATCTAGACATGATTGTTTTTACTTTGATGAGATGTTCATATTTCTGCTATCTAAGAGAAATTACCAAAATATTAAAACACAAGAATCATGATAGCAGACCACGGCCAGAGTGGTTCTTACACATTGTCTTAGCAAAGTTGTTTTTGCTTCTCTTTGTGAAATATGTTGTATGAAACACCAGTATTGTCATTCTGATGGGTTCTCCCCCAAATTGATGGTCCAGTTGTGACAAGTCAAAGCATCCATAGGATGTTTTAAACTTTTTTTAAAAATTAAGTGAATGGTTAAACTAGAAATGGGCTCTGAGCTATAACTTCTCTCCCTAGAAGGGAGGATATTATGAGCTATATGCACCTAGGGAATGATTTTTCTGGTAATAAAGTTTGGAAAATTGCAATCCAAACAGAACAAAACTATTCATGCTGCCATTCAGTATGTAGGGAACAAAGAGTTTTCACTAGGCAAGAACCTTTACTACTATATGTTTGCAGTGATGCCTTAGTGCAAGGGGAAGCAGCTGTTTATCTCTTTTTCTTTTGGTTTTATTTTCTTTTTACACTGCCATTCTGTCAGTGCATGGCTTCATAAAGCTGTAGGATTCTGATAGGAAAACTACCAAGTCCATGTGCTTTGCAAGTCAATGTGTTGATTTTCTGGCTGGATAACAATATTTTATTGTAGCTGGAGGGAGCATGTGACTACATGTGTTAGAGGCAGGAAACCTAATGCCACCAATACCATGTCTAGAAGTGAGCTATCTCCTGTGTTTTATGTGCTTCCCTCTACTGAATGAATATTGTGTCACTGCTTTTATTTTTTGTTGTTGTTCTTTGACTATCGGAGACTTGTCAGATGGTTCTGTTTCTGTCGAACACTTGATGGAAAGTTTTGCTGTAAAGCTTCCTGCATGGAGATGGCTTTATATCTTGGCTATAAAGGAAAGTCCCATAAAAGTTGATCATAAATGGTCTTTATGAGTTGCTGCCCTGTGTGCTATTAAAAAGCTCAGAACCTGAGAGTTAGTTTTAACTCAGAGCTGTGTTTGCCCAGTGTATTTGGATGCATCCTTCATCTTACCACTTTCTTCCTACAGAACATACGTCCCACCAGCCTTTCTTCGGGGCTCAATAGTCTCATTCAGCTCATCCTTGCTGTACATTGGAACCAAGCTTTTGGGGTGTTTGCCTTGGCAATTTGCATTGTCAAGGACCAAACATCATTTATGTTCAGTAATTCACCTCTTTTATTACTCTAGGCATAGCTCCTAAGAAGTGTTTCACGCCAGGGAATCCCCATGAGTATTCATTGAACATTTGGGGAAGATTTTTAAAAATTGAAATGAGCATAATTTAATGCCAGTTTATTAAAACTTCTCATTCTCCACTTACATTTAGTGGTTATGTCACCTGGCTTTGTATCCTTACTGGCTGACATCTCTGATACTCAGCCTAGCCAGTGCACACCCATATTCTCCCTGTAATTCTGTGACTATAAGCGTTCCTGTTTTGCCTTAATTAAGCAGAGCCTGAGAGAGTGCCTGGTTCCATCACTGTACATTTTCCTTCTTTCCCCGGAACACCTTTTGATGCTTACTCTGAACACTTACGTGAGAGGCACTGTGAAACATGATACCTTTCCTTCCTTTATTTTCTTATGAGTTGGCATGTCTAAGTAACCCAAGTAAAAAGAAGAAGATTGTTTTTTTAAAGGGTAATAAAAGTCATAGTAATCTTTTGCTTTGCCTGGAAACAGATTGCCCGGCATCCAAAGGGAATCTAAACAATACAGATATTTCTTGACTTTTCCTTTAAAAATATAAAGGGTAGGTGGCAGTCCGGACAGTCTATTTCCTTGTGCCTTAATGACACACGATAGCCCAGATGTTGAGATTTTCTAAGTGGGAAAATAATTTTCTTTCATCTTCTTTTCTGCTAATGGTGTTTATTTGATGTAAATATTCAGTTCTAGCACGATAATGGGTGCCCGAAGGAATCAAAGTGAAATAACAAGATTCTTAACATATTTTTCATTCCCATATAACTTAAGTTTTATGTACTTCTGTTGGAAACTGAGAAAACATTTTTTTTTCCAAAGGCCATTACTCTGCATGGCCTTTTACCCTATTATGAGGCTTTCCTTCTTTTCAGATAATAACCCACAGACTCTTCAGGTGCTTAAGTTAAGTCATTAATTGCTTGATATGAGATTGTTAGTTCAGAGAGCTTATTCTCTCCATTGGTTTTATATAACTCCCCAATATTAAGTGATCCATTTTGTTGTTTCTGAGGCCAAGAATCATTATTTTCTTTTGGCATCATACAGATTGTGTATTTCAATTGAATTCACAAATTAATAGCTCATGTTGAAGTAATTTCTGCTGAAGAGTGATTTTTCTAGACAGTTGTTCAAATTTTTTAATTAAGAGTCAACATTAGATATGTTTGATACATTTGAATGGGTATACTCTAAGGATTATTGATGTAAGACTCTGTTCTTTAAATGTACTTTTCTTCCTTCAGAAATAGTTTTTGCCATACTATGAGTTTTTTCTGAACACTTGTTAATGTTAACAACAAAGACAAGTTCAACAAAGACAAGTTCAATAATATAGATATTATCTTGCTATATGAGTGACTAACACAGTAATATCTAGCTTTGTTCTCCTTATGAATACCTTCTTCTTAAATGCAGATCCATAAGAAAATGTGAACAACTAGAAAAACTTTACTTAATAATGACTCTAAATTTTCTCTGTCAAGTCTAACCTTGGAAAATATTGACAATTGAATGCCACAAAAATTTTAATTTTATCTAGTTACAAATTTTTCCCCATCAAACTTTTTTAAAATTTTAATCCTTAATTAATGATGCTTAATAATTCTATTAATTTATTAGATGTGTTTGTTTCTTTTTATTTTTATTTATTTATTTTTGGCTGTGTTGGGTCTTCGTTTCTGTGCGAGGGCGTTCTCTAGTTGCGGCAAGTGGGGGCCACTCTTCATCGCGGTGCGCAGGCCTCTCACTATTGCGGCCTCTCTTGTTGCGGAGCACAGGCTCCAGACGCGCAGGCTCAGTAGTTGTGGCTCACGGGCCTAGTTGCTCCGCAGCATGTGGGATCTTCCCAGACCAGGGCTCGAACCTGTGTCCCCTGCATTGGAAAGCAGATTCTCACCCACTGCGCCACCAGGGAATCCCCATCAAACTTTTGATCAAAACTATTTAAGGTATAAGATACTAGCTAGACTTTTCTTTCAGAAAGTCAGGCTGGGACTTCCCGGGTGGTCCAGTGGTTAAGACTCCCCACTTCCATTGCAGGAGGCACAGGTTCTACCCCTGGTCGGGGAACTAAGATCCCCACATGCCACGTGATGCAGTCCTCCCCGCCAAAAATAGTCAGCACTATTTATCTCTGCATGTCTACAGCACACTTCCACAATGTATAGTCAAACTAAAAAACATATAAGCTCTATAAGAGCAGAGATTTTATCACATTCTGTGCAACGGCAAAGATGAGTGTGTGCATGTGTGTGTGTGTGCTCACACACACACACATACACACACACAAACACACCCGCAATGGACAGCCAACATTGGGAAGTTCCCTGGACAGTTAGGGAATGGTGAGAGACACTGTGATGTAATAGAAGCAGTGTGGGAACCTGGCACAAATTGTTTGATAACTTCTGGTTCACTTTTATCTTATCTATATATTAGGACAATATTCCCAAGTTGACTTTCACATTCAGTCATTGGAATAATAGCTGTTTGCAGGTGGAGAAGGTGATGCTGAAGGGGAAGAATAGGCTTTAGGCTGGAGGAGGGTGGTACAAATTTTCTGGAAAAAAAACATTGCTTACTTTTCACTTTTATCAATAGTTAGAATTCTAAAGGGGATATAACTCAAACATACTGTGAACAGATTTGTAGAGAGATTGAGTAAAGACCAGCTTTAGTTGCCAGTCAAAATAGAGAAATACCATGAATATTATATAAAGCAAATAATATATATAATAATATATATAATATATATAAATATATATAATATATATAAAAATATATATATAATAATATATATATATTTAAGGAAGCAACAGTAACAAAATGGCCACAAGCCAGATGGAAGCTCTTATTGGGCATATGTTCTGGGTATGCTGGGAAATTTTATGCTGGGATCTCAACTAATTATGACCCAATCCTCTGCTTATCCATCTAATAATTAACATGTGGGTGCAGCATGCAATCAACTACAAATTCTCACTCTTGAAGAATCAACAGTCTCTCCTTTCCTGTAAAAAAGAATGACTGTTACAAAAGACAACCCTCAGAATGGGAGAAAATATTTGCATATGAAACAACTGACAAAGGATTAAGCTCCAAAATTTACAAGCAGCTCATGCAGCTCAATATCAAAATAAACAAACAACCCAATCCAAAAATGGGCAGAAGATCTAAATAGACATTTCCCCAAAGAAGATATACAGATTGCCAACAAACACATGAAAGGATGCTTAACATCACTAATCATTAGAGAAATGCAAATCAAAAGTATAATGAGGTATCACCTCACACTGGTCAGGATGGCCATCATCAAAAAATCTACAAACAATAAATGCTGGAGAGGGTGTGGAGGAAAGGGAACCCTCATATACTGTTGGTGGGAATGTAAATTGATACAGCCACTATGGAGAACAGTATGAAGGTTCCTTTAAAAACTCAAAATAGAACTACCATACGACCTAGCAATCCCACTACTGGGCATATAACCTGAGAAAACCATAATTCAAAAAGAGTCATGTACCACAATGTTCACTGCAGCACTATTTACAATAGTCAGAACATGGAAGCAACCTAAGTGTCCATCGACAGATGAATGGATAAAGAAGATGTGGCACATATATACAATGGAATATTACTCAGCCGTAAAAAAACGAAATTGAGTTATTTGTAGTGAGGTGGATGGACCTAGAGTCTGTCATACAGAGTGAAGTAAGAAAGAGAAAAACAAATACTGTATGCTAACACATATATATGAAATCTAAAAAAAAATTAAACACTGGTCATGAAGAACCTAGGGGCAAGACAGGAATAAAGATGCAGACCTACTAGAGAATGGACCTGGGGACATGGGGAGGGGGAAGGGTAAGCTGGGACAAAGTGAGAGAGTGGTAGTTTATATATGGACATATACACACTACCAAATGTAAAATAGATAGCTAGTGGGAAGCAGTCGCATAGCACAGGGAGATCAGCTCGGTGCTTTGTGACCAGCTAGATGGGTGGGATAGGGAGGGTGAGAGGGAGGGAGACACAAGAGGGAAGAGATATGAGGATATGTGTATATGTATAACTGATTCACTTTTTTATCAAGCAGAAACTAACACACGATTGTAAAGCAATTATACTCCAATAAAAATGTTAAAAAAAAAAGAATGTCTGTTGATGACTATAAACAAAACTCATTTATTAAAGTCGAAGGGCTGTCTCTCAGGTTAGGGTAACATTTTATCTAATAGGTAAACAACTGGCTGAGTGTCATAGTAGCTGATGTTAAAAAATGATATGTGAGGGCTTCCCTGGTGGCTCAGTGGTTGAGAGTCCGCCTGCCGATGCAGGGGACACGGGTTCGTGCCCCGGTCCGGGAAGATCCCACATGCCGCGGAGCGGCTGGGCCTGTGAGCCATGGCCACTGAGCCTGCGCGTCCGGAGCCTGTGCTCCACAATGAGAGAGGCCACAACAGTGAGAGGCCCTCATACCGCAAAACAAACAAACAAACAAAATGATATGTGATTTGTTTCTCTTCAGTTATGGATTTAATTACTAATTCCTGTCAAGGACAATTGTTAGGTAACATCACTCTCTAAGAATCTAAAGTTGTATTCCACCTCCCAGAAAAAAATATCTGATTCTTTACCTTGAATTTGAAGTTTAAATGCAGTGCAGCTCCAACCTGCCTATTTAAATGTATTTTCTGTGACTTCCTTCAATACTTTCCAGTTGGTGGCTCCTCTTAAGTTTTCTCATCCTTGGATGGTATAACTTATGCTGGGTCTATATTAGCTGGAATAGCCTCCTTCTTCCTATTTCAGTTATATTCACTCTTCAGAACTAATCTCAATTGCCATGCCATCCAAAAGCCTTCTCCATTTGCAGCAGCCTTTATCCATTCTTATTTATTATTCATTTATTCATTTATTCATGTGTTCACAATCACTCCACAAATATTTATTGAGTACTCTCTATGTTACAGGTGCTCTCCTCTCCTAAACGTGCATTTTTATTGCACGTATAGTCATATCCAAGCAGTTATACTGAGTTTGTTGTTTAATGTTTATTTTACCTCCACCATAAAACTGAACCCACAATGGCAATAATTAAGTCTTTTTTTAAAAAAAGTAAAGCATGAAATAGTGTAAGACATGACCAGGCATAAAATTATGAGGATGGTTCTGTGTCTCCTGTTGGCTACTACCTAGTTCTTGGGTAATTCAAATCAGTGAACATTTATTAAAGTTCTATTGTGTTTATTGCAATGTTAGGCACTATAGGAGATAAACAAATGTATTTTCTGTATGTGTTATGGATATGCAGTAAAAAAATCATTTTATGAAGCCAACAATCTAGGAGAAAGGGATCCTGAGACCTCTAGAGGATTTAATGTTTTAGCTCCAGATGATTTCATCTAAATTTTTGGATATGTGTTTATGTGCATTTTCCTGAGGAGATAGTGCATAGCTTTTAGATGTTAAAAGTGTCACTGATCATTTAAAAAAAGGGTTAAAGAGCTCATGTTTTCAGTTTGAATAAAACAAGCTCCCAAATAAAGAACAAGAGCCACCGAAGAACAACAATATTCTAAGCTGGGTTTTTGTCTGCATACACTCAGATTTCCTCTTTCATATGGTAATGATTTTTAATATTTTCTATAGAGAGAATAGACGGAAAAGTTATTCATTTCTCTAGCAAAGTAGATTGAAATTTCTTTTTTATTATTGATGGTTTAGGAAATATTCATTTACCTTCAGAACACATTACTGGAAGTACCACTTTTCTAACTTCCTCCAGGGCTTCATGCTCAGGCAGTCCCTCTTGTTTGGAGGGAAGCCTCAGAGAAGTCCAGCTTTGGGGTTTCACTTGGCCTGATCTCAGATGGGCCAGTGCCTCTGCAGTTGGTCCAGCCTGACCACCTCCTCACTGTTCCTCTTGCCTCCCCATTCCCACCCCTGTGGGCAGATCCAACTGTGAGAGGAGGGAAACGCTCATCAGCACATATCTAAATAAAGTATATATGTAAAGTAGCTGAGAGCCTGAGACATAGTGGCCTTGAAGCATCAAGGCATCAGGCTTGGTATTCATGTCCTTAGAGTAACAGATAAGGTCCAGATTCTCCAGGAGGTCTGCTGGGGTTAGATTGTCATTGGAGTCCAGATAGATGGAGGGGAGTGCTGGCAGCCTGCCTGCTGATAGGACCTGCTGCAAACCCAGGATGACAACTAGAAGGTAGAACGTGACTACCAGGCTGGGGCCACCCTCCATGCCCCCACTACAGGGCTGCGGCTGTTGCTTCCTCACTAAAGGCAATGTAGGATAGAAGCATTAGAGCATAAGCACCACTAATTTCATGGTAAATCTGACTCATTCTCAGTGCTCAGTATGTTAGCACTTAACCATTATTATTTAGTCTTTCATTGTCAAATAATTTTTCAGTAAATCCTTAGGAATTTTGCAGTGAATGCCTTTGTGTGTGTGTGTGTGTGTGTGTGTGTGTGTGTGTGTGTGTGTGGTAGGCGGGCCTCTCACTGTTGTGGCCTCTCCCGTTGCAGAGCACAGGCTCCAGATGCGCAGGCTCAGCGGCCATGTCTCATGGGCCCAGCCGTTCCGCGGCATGTGGGATCTTCCCAGACCGGGGCACGAACCCGTGTCCCCTGCATCGGCAGGCAGACTCTCAACCACTGTGCCACCAGGGAAGCCCTGAATGCCTTTTTTGATCTTACATAATTTTTAAAATTTTCCAGAGTAGTTCTCCTTCTCCACTTTATGCCAAACAGGGTAGGACTCCAGATGCCCTAAGCTTTTACTAAAACAGATTTTGAAATGGGTTGTTCCAGGGAATACTTATGTGTAATACTTCATGACCATATTAAGATCAAATCACACTGAGATACAAATGCTGTATTTCCTTTATTCATAAATATCATTTTCAGTAGATGCCATGCTATGGCCATATTCTCCTTCAGGAATGACAAATTTGCTACCCCGACAGCTTGGAGTGCTACTTGCTAGGGTCTTCATCTGACAGTCCTCTCTGGGAGAACCTCTCCTTGTCCAAGGTCACACCCACTCCCAGGGCAGTGTGCATCCAGAGTTCTTTGCAGGGAGCGGAGTGTTACCAAGGCCCTCTTTTCTCCAACTTGGACAACAACAAGGGCCATCCCAGCTTCAGAGCTCCACAGAGCCCAGAGAGTGACTGCATAATGAATGGCCTTACTTCTCCTTCCTTCCCCCAAAGGGAGCAATCTTGAAGGCACTTCCCAATATACACTCTGCACATAAATCTGTCTCAGGGTCTCCTTCCCAGAGAACTTACCTTGAAACAGCATCATTTTCTTTAAGAAGCACAATCTTTTTACTAATAGCTTTTCTGGAGATGAGGATAGAGATCATTTATAAGATGCGACCCTATTTCAGAAATGTGCAAATTGAAAAAATGTGTTTTGTACATTCAAGGAGATTGTGCTGAGTCCACGAGGGGGCTGTAATTGCTTGCTGTATGATCATGTTAGCTGTGACCAATAACCCCAAGCAATTAGAAGCCTTTCACCGAAGCCATTATCTGAAGAAAGGTTGAAGATTGTTGTTCTTCCCTTTTCTCACTGCAGTTTTCTCTTTACATGCTCTCCTAGCTTGATGTTGTCTGAACTTACGGTTTTAAGCCCATGCGTTATATCTTCAGCCCTGCCATGTCTTGAGCTTCTAATTTGCATATTCATCTGTCAGACCATTTTCTTTGATATCCCACCA
This sequence comes from Mesoplodon densirostris, assembly GCF_025265405.1. Taxonomy (NCBI): domain Eukaryota; kingdom Metazoa; phylum Chordata; class Mammalia; order Artiodactyla; family Ziphiidae; genus Mesoplodon; species Mesoplodon densirostris. The sequence goes on from NC_082661.1 coordinate 225,770,621, forward strand.
GCCTCCCAAACTTAACATGTCAAACGCTGGGTGAGTCATCTTCCCCACAGATCAGCCCTGTCTTGTGTCCAGGCTCAGTTAGTGGCCCCACTACCCTATTATTCAAAACCCAAAACCTGTGAGTCATTCTAGACTCTTCCCCCTCTTCACCCCACCCCACTCTACATACCCAGACAGCCAACAAGACCTGCCAATTTTGCTGGAAAATATTGCTCCAATAACTAATACTACTACTACTTCTCAATTCCTATTACTACTTCTTCAGTGTAGAGCCTTCTGTGAACTATGTAGTATAATCATGTTTGATTTGTTTTGCTACCTTCAGTCTTGCTTCCTTTATATATATTCTCTGCAGGGTGGTCAAGATGATGTAAATCAAATGCAACCTTGATTGTGCATTGCACTCATGAGCACAGTGAACAGCAAATTCTCCTGTCAAGCAGGGCTCTCCATGACAACCCATTTATCATTGACCATACTACTTTCACTCCCTTTCTCCAACTTCATGGGCTGATAAAATTGAAGTGCCTGGAGTGTACCTGAATGCTTCATAGTGTTTCATGCCTCCATACCTTCGCCCATTATTTTCCCTCTGCCTGGAAAGCCCCTTTCTCCTTTCTTAGATTGGCTAACTTTAATTATCCTCTAAGGTAATCAATTTTTGTCATCTCCTCTAGGATGCTTTCTCTACCTACAAATCTGTGGTACCCAGACTGGTTTAGCATTTACAGTGTTATAATGAAAGTATGTGTGTGTTTCTATAATTTCTTCTAGGATAGGGACTGCTTATTCACCTTTGTAACTCTAGTGCCAGGCACACAGAGGATGCTCAATACATGTCTGGTGAACAGAGCTGGATAATGAAGACAATAGGCCTCTGGTTCCCTTTGCATTTACTTACTTATTGCTCATTTGGTATATTATCAACATTCCCATAATTATTTCTAGGATCTTTATCTTGAAATTCAGCTCTCTTCTCAACATCTTGATAAAATTGGATATCTAATAATCGTAAAATTTAATCTTTTCAAAACTGAACTCCTGACTTTTTCCTCAGATCATCTCCTCTCCCAGTCTCCCTCATTTTAATAAACAGTAACCCGGATCTCCCCATTTCGGACCAAAACCTTCAACGTCATCCTTGACACTTCTCTTTCTTTCATACCTAGCATCCAATTCATCAGAAAATCCTGTATCTTCAAAACATACACTTTTCTCCATCTCCATTACCATTATCCTGGATTATTGTAGCAGCTTCCCACTCATCTCCCTATACCCACACTTGCCCATGCAGTCTTTCTCAATATGGTAGCCAGAGCGTGGCTTTAAAAATTGAAGCCATGGGACTTCCCTGGCGGTCCAGTGGTTAAGACTCCGAGCTTCCATTGCAGGGGGCACGGGTTCAATCCCTGGTTGGGGAAGTAAGATCCCCCCCACACACAAAAATATATCAAAGTCAGTTTACACACTATCTGTGCTCAACATGCTCCAGATGGGTTTTCCAGTGAAAGCCTAAGTCCTTAACTGATGGCATACCTCCTGCCACTGTCCCCTATTCTCCTCTCGCCTCGCCTCCCGACTTTCTGGCTGAATTAGAGCCTCCTTGCTGTTCCCAGCATGCCTCTCCCACAAGGTCTTTGTATTCCTTGTTGCCTCTGCCTGGAAAACTGTTTCCTCAGACACCATTTTCTTATTCTCTTCCTTTAGATCTCTGCTTCCATTTATTTATTTATTTATTTTAACATGTTTATTGGAGTATAATTGCTTTACAATGGTGTGTTAGTTTCTGCTTTATAACAAAGTGAATCAGTTATACATATACATATGTCCCCATATCTCTGCTTCCATTTAATGTCACCTTATTGGTGAGCTCTTTCTTGCCTATCCTTTGTAAAAAAGAGGTTAACTTCACAAGTATTGTATTTATTGTTCTCCACGGTAATTGAGTTCACTAACAGTCATGCTTTATAATTGCTCATTTACTTGTTTCCTAACTTCCTGTTTTGTTTTGTTTTGTTTTGTTTTCAGTGCTGTGTCCTTAGAAGAATGACTGACACATAATAAGGGCTCAATAAATATTTGATGAATTAGTGAATGAAAGAAGCAGGACTAAACTCCAGTCATGTTCCTTCTTATCATGTATAACGTTGGGCAAATTGCTTAACTTCTCTGAGTTTTACTCTCTCTTCATTTGTGAAATAAGGCTGATAATAATGACAACTGCCATATTTTTCTGAAGGATTGTTGATGGGATGCCCATGTAATATTAAAAGATGATGTTGTGAGTCCTTACCATGCCTCGTGCACAATATAAAATTTAATCTTTACCATAATCTTCACAGTAATCATAGGAGGTATGTTCTATGATCATCTTCATTTTGCTGATTTGGGGCGGGGGGAAAGAACTAATGTATATGCATGTTTTGGAATCACCTAGAGAGTAAATGAGTGTCAGGATTAGGACCCATACAGTGTGACCACATCAGTGTTGACTGGCAGCCCTAAGTGTGTGTCTCCTCATTCTGTGCCTGTACTTAGTGATAATGACCCCAGATAGGAATCTTGCACATTTGTAGTAGACACTCTTTATCAGTTGGAGAATGTTTCGATTTTTTTTTGTTTTAAGAATTTATGCTGAATTTTGTCAAATATTTTCCATCTACAAAGGCAACTGTATGACTTTTCTCTTTTAAGCTGTTAATGTAGTCAATACACTAATAAACTTCCTGATGTTGACCATCTTTTCAAGAATAAACCTGCTTATTTAATTTTATTCTGTTAACACTCTGCTTGGTGAATTTTGTTAATATTTTATTTTGGTTATTAGCATCTATGTTCATATAAGAGATTGCTATATAATTTTCTTTCCTGGGATATCATTACATAGTTTTGATATCAGATTTTGGTGCCCATGAATTAGAATAATCCTATATTACCTTAAGGATTTGTAAATTCCTTGAATGTTTGGCAAAAACTTTCATAATGAAATCAGAATCTTTTTATTACATATATTTTGACTAATCTTTAAGTTTTCCTTATCTTTGTGAGTCCATTTTTATATTTCTTAGAAAGTCAATGTTCAAATTGATTTGCATGAACATATAATTTATAAAAATTATACTAATAATGGCCTCTTTTGCTTTTTAATATATATGTGTATAATTTGACACTTTCTTTCCTTTTTAGTTTTGACCAGATTTCTTATTCAAAGATCCATCTCTTGGTTTTACTAACTACCATTTTCTACTTTATTAACTTCTGTTTTTATCTTTAGTAACACTTAACTCTCTTTTTAAAATTATTTTTATGGATTCTTGAGATTAATGCATAATAAAATATTTCAAACTAATTATTTTCTGTGAAAGTCTGTACAATTCTCTATGTTATGCTTTTGCCATAATAATTTTTTTAATGAAGTTGCCGGAGTCCAGCTCCCGCGAGTCCAGGGATACCCGAGGGATGGATAGCGTCGGCGAAGGAAATAATTCTATTACACTTCTTAAAGTATCAGCATTGCATGTTTCTCTTTCTCATGTCTTTATTCTTCATTCTTCCTCTACTGTTTACAATCACAGGTTTATATATTGTAGTTGATTACATTACCAGGTACGTGGCCAAACAATCTTAGCACAATCAAACCTCAAAATATTCTATAAAGATTTATTAAAACAAATATCCCCTAGTTTCTAGATGTCCTATTAAAATATTTCCCCAAGTTCCCATTAATCACAGGTTGTTTCTTGGTAACCAAGTCAAGCAGTTATATGATTATTTCAATTGTAAAAGTTAAAGCTACTTGTTCCTATTTTTCTTCTTGCACGAGCAACCTTTTACAATGGTTCCATGAAAATATTTACAATGTACCTGCATGCTCTTTCTCGTTGTTTTCTTCAACTGAGACAGTGTTTTCTCCCTATCCTGGCAACGAATTCTGCTCTAGTCATTTGTTTTTCTATAATTAATCTTCCTTTATAATAGAACCATAAATTTCCTATGTCGTCATCAGGAACTCCGGCCCATGGCCATAACTCCATACTAGAGGGTGTTTTTCATAAAAACATCCCCTTAGTTCCAGGCTCTTAATTCTTTACCTATTTCCCCGGGGCTTTAGCGGGTACTTCCCATTCTGTAGTAGTTTCAGGAGGGGGAGTCCTAGAGGAATTTTTCTTTCACGTGGAGCAACATCCCCCCAAAATTGCCCCTGTGTGTAAAACATAACAACGGAGCTGTAGTCCACCTTCCTGGCACGGCGCTGCCTTGCAGTTTCGCCTTCCATTGCTCATGACTTTGTCATGGTGCAATGGCTCCAGGATGGCTTCCGACATGAAGTGTTATTTTCAAATTGATTTTCTCTTTTATAAACCAGCATTATTTAAAAGGATAATTTACAAGTGGATAGATTTTTTTAATTTTTCTATTTTTATTATTGATTTTTAATTCAATATATTGATATTTTAATTCAATATTATCAATTCAATCATCCAGTATTTTTTAATTAAGATTTATTTATTATTCATTTATTTCATTTATTTTTGGCTGCGTCGGGTCTTAGTTGTGTCACGCGGGATCTTTGTTGAGGCATGTGGGATCTTTCATTGCAGCACGCGGGCTTCTCTCATTGTGGCGTGCAGGTTTTCTCTTCTCTAGTTGTGGCACACAGGCTCCAGGGTGCGTGGGCTCTGTAGTTGTGGCACACGGGTTCCAGAGCCCATGGGCTCTGTAGTTTGTGGTACACAGGCTCTAGTTGAGGCGCACAAGCTCAGTAGTTGTGGCACACGGGCTTAGTTGCCCCGTGGCATGTGGGATCTTAGTTCCCCAACCAGGGATAGAACCCACGTCCCCTGCATTGTAAGGTGGATTCTCTACCACTGGACCACCACGGAAGTCCCAATCATCCAAGATTATTGATATTATTGATTTGTGATTACAAAATGTGGCAGGTGTGATTTCAGATTTTTGTAATTTTTTTGAGATGTTACTTTAGATTTAGCACGTAACATTTTAGGTCTATGTCATAAACAACTTTTGATGAATGTTCTATGTGTTTATTTTCTATGTGCTATTTCTGTAAGGTAGAATATTTTCATCTAACTATAGTTAACCTAATATACATATATACTACATAAAACATTGCTCATTGTGTTTTAAAATTTACCACAGGCAGTGGTGTGCTGGAGACAGTTGTAGTTGGCTTGTGAGAGCCAGTGGTTAAATATGCAGGAATTTTGTGAACCAGTTGTTAAAACACTGTGGCTTGAAATCAGTAGGGTGGGGTGTTACACAACAGAAATTGGCAAATGCTACAAGGCAGTGTTGTTGTTGTTAATGTTGTTCTTGTTGTTTTCTGAGAGCCAGCTAACTTGCATACCCAGACCATAGCCCTACTCATTTTTGTTTATGTTTAAATTTCTGAACAGTGTTTAATAACTACTTGTTTTTCTATTAGATTTTCCTCTATATAATTTGAAGCTATATTATTAGAAGCATAAAGGTTCATGGTTGCTATATCCTTTTGTAGGTTGTAACTTTTATCCATGTGCATTATTGCTTAGAATTCTCATTGAATTTCTCTCTTGAATTCTAATTTTCTGGTATTATTATTATTACTATACTCATATTTGCTTAGCATATGTTTTTATGTACTTTTTTGTTTTCAAGCTTTTGGTAACATTTTATTTTTGTTCCATTTCTTATAAATAGCATATTTAAAATTTTATCTGTCTGTCTTTCTGTCTCTATTTTTTAAACCCAATGTAAGTGTCTTTTAGTAAGCAAATGTAGTTTTTATCACATCTTTTCATGTGTGGGTGACTGTACTTGTATGTTTAGATTTACTTCTGCTCCATTACTTTTTATATATGAACTTTTTACTGTGATTTCTTTGTTTAATTTTCTCCTTTTATGCCTACCACTGCCTTCTGTTAGATTGCTTAAGTTTTCTTTGCCTTATTTTATTTTATTTTTTGGCTTAAAATTATGATATATCTAGGGTTTTAGTCTCCTGTATTGAACTTTTCTCTTGATTTGTGCAATTAATCATCATGAGTGTGTTGCATGTTCACCAAATAAAATAATAATCTTAGCATGAGTTTACTTCCTTTCCTTCTTTTCTCACAATATTTACCACATGGAGCTTATCTGTGATTTTCCTTCCACATTGCCATTTGGAAAAGTACATATTAGGTCAGGAGTTGCCTGGTGTTGAGGTTGGGAATGGAGTGACTGTAAAGGTGCATGAGATAAATTTTTGTGATTATAAATGATTTGTTTTCTATCATTGTTGTAGGGATGATTTCATGGGTGTATACAGTTGTCAAAACCTGCATATCATATACCTAAAATGGACGTACTTTATTATCTTGAAGTTATACCTCAATAAAACTGATTTTAACAGCATAGTGGAGAATGTCAGAAATAACCAGAAATCATTAGCAAGATGTCGAGAAGGGCCATTAAAGGCTGCATCTCAAAAAATTATAATGGCACTTTTTTTTCAGCAATACTTTTTAGCTTGGAATTGGAAATTGGCCAACTAAAAGTAGCAGAAAGATAAAATGTGGAGGAAACGTAGGTGCTATTTAGGATGGTATTACAGTGGCCAACTGGGACACCTGCTGGACAGGGAGGCAAGTGCAGGTAAGAGGCTGATAGTGTGAGAATGAGGGCAATGTAGTTGTAAAGAAATGAAAAAATCCAACAAACATGTAATATGTGCTTGTTTTGTACCTAGTATGCTTTTATATTTTGGAGGTACAGTAATGAACAAGATAAACAAGGTTTCTAACCACAAGAATCTCACAGTTTTGCAAAATAAATGAATGAATCAGATTTAAAAGATGGACTTTTAAGAAATGTTGCCATTTGTTATTTATACCCAAGTATAAATATTATATGTTTTATTCTCCATAATTTCTTATATACACATCTTTCCTTTTCTTGGATAACTTTTTTTATTTTCTTGGAATGCATTTTCACATCATTATTTCACAGACATTCTATGGATCTTAAATTTTCTAAGGTCTGGTATGAAAGGTATTTTTTAAATACTAAGAAACATCTTACTTAATCATTTATTTTTGTTGTTTTGATAAACTTTTGAGATTTATAGGCCCTAATAACATGTTGTGTGGTCTTATGAGAGAATTAAATACCAACATCAAATCATATTTTTATATGAAGTAGTTTTAAAAAATCTCAGTAGTAACCGATGGTAACATAGTTCATATTGGATTTTTTAGCCTTAATATTGAACACAGATTGTGTTTAATGAAATTTCTCATTTGGAAATTTCATAATATGGGTGTCAATTGAAAACAGTTTGAAAACAACTAGTGAAAAAATGCCAGTTCACTTAATGACAGGACAATTTAAGACATTAAAGATATCACTTTCTCAACTATACTCAAATTGGGACTGATTACTAAATGTTAGAGAATTAACACTGAACACTAAGAGATCAGTACAAAGTGTGATATTATTCCCAAGGTCTGAGGGCCTCATTAAAACAAAACAAAACAAAACAAACGTGTGTTGGGGTAATTCTGTCAAGAGAGGGGAATATATCACAGTCTGTTAGAAGGAGCCAAATATAGGATTTTAGCCTGGAGAGACTTTACCTCCTCAGTCTCTAAAACACTGCTCTCCGTCTGATTTAGAGCACAATTCTTATCGTTAAAAATGTCCGAGCATATCACCCCATTATATGTCTATGCATGTACTTCTGCACTAATGTCTTCTGCACACTGTAAAACCTACCAAACAAATGAAAAATCGATATAGATATAACTCGATGTTCTGATGTTCTTTCCCACAGTCCAGTGGGGTGTCTGGCATGTTCCCCAGGGTGTACCCCTCACATGGAAGCCACAGTCCAGACAAGGAGGCACTGAGTGTGGCCAATCGTTTAATCAATTATCTACTTAATAAAATCAGAGCAAACACTCAGGACACTAAATCTCTATTAAGCTTCCTGGTTGGTAACCATATATCGATGTGCCAGGAGGGTAGTGCACCTTAATTCTACAAGGCTCCGTGATTGGAACCTTAGGTGTCAGAGGCTGGCTTATAGGTCAAATCCACCAACGGTCTATTTTGATAAGTAAAGTTCTATTGGAATATAACCATACCCATCCATTCATGCCTTGCCTATGGCTGTTTTCACATTATAATCACAGAGTTAAGTAATTGTAACAGAGACTACAAGATTTACAAAGCCTGACATTTACTATCTGGCCCCTTACGGAGAATGTTTACCAATTCCTGCTTTATACAATGGTGACAGTTTTGTCCATGTTACCTACCACTACTTTCACACTGTTATCAAATGACTCTTTTCTCTAAATATACACAACCCTTGTTTGTATATGTTCTTGTTCAGGCTCTTTCCTGCAACTAGAATGTTGTTTCTTTCCTTTTACTCATATCTAAAATCTATCCATTCTTCAAGGTATGATTCCAATAACACTTCCTTTATGAAGCCCTATAATTAAAAAAAGAAACCTCTATTACCTAGACATATCTCCCTTACACTCCCTTACATATACTCTAAAATCCCTTGCCTTTCTCTTGGTTGTACTTGCTTGGCATACACAACTGTAATTAAATCCAGTTCTCTACCTATCCCAGGCCTAGCTATTCTTTGGATGTAGTAACGTGGCTGTAGAAAACACACACAAGCATACTGAGTAATCTTACTTTCTGACCATTCATGACCAATAGGCTAGGCTTTTATAAAATACTTAACAGTCAGTCCATATGTCCTACCAACCTCCCAGAATCCTTCTCACTGGAATCCATCTGGATGAGAAATGCACACTACCAGGAAGGACCCTGAGTCAGAATGATTGGCCAGAGACAACCTGGAAACTAATCCCATCACCATAAAACCCGAGACTGCGAACCATGTGGCAGAGAAGTTCTCTTAGATTCTCTTACCCCGCTGCTCTCTGCCCGGGCGCCCCTTCCCAATAAAGTCTCTTGCTTTGTCAGCATGTGTGTCTCCTCGCACAATTCATTTCCGAGTGTTAGACTAGAGAGAGAGAGAGCCCACCTGTGGGCCCTGGAAGGGGTCCCCCTTCCTGCAACAAATTCACTGTCCTCCATACCTTGATAGCTATTTCATATATTCTCTTGTCCTCAACCCATGACACCTCCCCAGTCTCACTCTCTGCTGATGACTTTTTGTCCTAATTGAGAAAATCAAAGCAATGTTGAGAACTTTCACCATCACATCTACCTCCTGCTCAGTCCATACATCTCAGCCTTCCTTACACTCAGCCTTCCTTGCCGAGATAATAGATGACGATTTTTCACCCCCTTTGTGTACGAAATACTCTTTTGGTGTTCTGAGCACTCAATTTCAATGTGAGGAGGGTGGATTTGCCCTACTACCAACAAGCAGTTCTCAGATACCAGCAGGGTGTCCAAGAATTCAACTCAGTTCAGACACTTTTTCCCCAGATAAAGAGTCAGATTCCACAGGTTGAGGGCTCAGTCCTCCAGACTGCCCTCCCACCCCACCAGCCTCCCACCACCTGCCTTCAGTTGCCTATTGAAAGTCCAGGTTGTTATCTATGCTTCTGACCAACTGGCTATAAATCAGAGCTTCCCAAGACCCTCAGTTTACTGGTTTATTATTAAAGGATATAACTCAGGAATAGGCAGATGGCATAGGGCAAGGTATGGGGGAAGGGCACCATGAGCTCCATGCCTTCTCCAAGTGTGCCTCTCTCCCAACACCTCCACGTGGTCCCCAAACCCGGAAGCTCTCTGAACCCTGAACTTTTGGGTTTTTATGGAGGTTTCATTACATAGGCATGATTGATTAAATAATTGATCATTGGTGATTGAACTCAATCTCCAGTTCCTCTCTCCACTCCCAAGGTGGGGGACAGATATAGGACTGAAAGTTCCAACGTTCTAATCACACAGTTGGTTTTCCCAACCACCAGCCCATATCCTTGGGTGGAGTCCAAAAGTTACCTTATTATCGTAATAAAAGACTTCATCACTCTCAAAGACTCTTGATCACTCGTGTCACTAGGAAATTCCTAGGGTTTTAGGAGCGATGGGCCAGAAATGAGGACGAAGACCAAATATATATTTTATTATAAATCACAATATCACAGATATCATCCTCATCCTCAGCTTGCCTATTCAAGAACATCACTCTGGCAATTGTTCTTCTCTCTTACATCTTCAGTTTTTCCCTCAGCATACAAATGTGCTGTTATTTCCCTCACTTTCTACCATCTATTATCACCTTTTGGAGTGGTATTCTTCGAAACAGTCGGCACTAGCAATTTACAATCATTTCCTCTCACTTTCTCTTCTACCCATTTCAGGTAGACTTCTGCCTCCATTACCACCCTCTAAGTGCTCTTTTCAGAGTCACCCATGACCTCCACGTTGCTAAGCCCACTGGTCATCATTCAGTCTGTGTCTTCCCTGACCCATCAGCGCATCTGACATGATCATCATTTCCTTTTCCTGGGTATACTTTTCTCACTTGATTTCTAGAACATCACACTCTCTTCATTTCTCCTTTTCTCACTTGTCTGTCATTTGGGTTTTTCTTTATGACTCTCTCTCTTTTTTTTTTCTCTCTAATTACCCTGGCTCAGTCTTTGGTCCTTTTCTCTGCCTTTTCTCTAACTGTCTCTTGGTCATCCCAACCAGTGTCATGAATTCCTTACCTATTTCAGGCCCAACCACTTTCCTGAATTCAAGATTTATGTCTCCTACTGCCTATTTGACATTTCCGTGTGTGTATCTAGTGGACCTCTCAAGCTCAACATATCCAACACTAAAACTCCTGATTGGACCCCTCCCTTCAAAATATCTGCTCCACTCATAGCCTGCCCTGTTTCCGTTGATGGCAGCTCCATTTCTCAGGTGCTCAGGGTAAAAGACTTGAGTAATTCTTTCTCGTTTCACTCACAACCAGTCTGTCAGGAAATCCTTTTGCTTCTGTCATAAAAGTGTTTCCAGATTCTAACCATATGACCCTCTCCACTGCCACCCGCCTTGTTCAACATCACCATCTCTCACTTAAATTCTTAGAGCTGTATGATTCCCTGCTTCCATACTTGCCCACCCCTACATCCTATCCTTACACAGGATCCAAGAAGGATTCTTACAAAGGTCACTCAGATGACATCAATTATCTGCTCAAAATGCTGCAGTGGTTTCTCACTTCAGATTCTTACAGTGCCTGCAAGGGTGTGACCTTATCCCCATTTCCCCCTACCTTTCTGACCGCACCTCAGACTGCTCTCTGCCTCGCTCTCTCCACTGGTGTCTTTTCTGATCCTCAGACTCATAGGTGTGCAGCTGCCTTTGGGGCTTTGCTCCAGCTGTATCCTCTGCTTCGAATGTTCTTCATTCAGATGTCCTTGAAGCTCATGCCCTCTCTGCTTTTAAGTCTTTGATCTAATTTCATCTTCACTGAACCCTGCCCTGACTACCCTTCTTAAAGTTGCAAGCTCATCCTTTTTACTTTATTCTGTTTGCGTTTTCCTATATCATTTAACCACTTTCTAACGAAATATATAATCAATTCATTTATGTATACTATATATGGTCTGTCTTTCTCCCGGAAACCAAGGTTCTTTGTCTCCTACATTCACTGATGTACTCCAAGGTCATACAGAAATGCTTAGCACATAGTGAGTACTCAACAAATATATTGGATCAAGGACAGCCATGCTATCTTACATTCTTTATATTCCACATAAGCAATCAACCTTGGCTTGCCCTCAATTTTAGTTTTTTTGAGTGATTAGATACATATGTTTACCAAATAAACCAATACTTATATCTCTTCTTTCCTTGCTACGTCTATTTAAGTTTATTTTAAATGTGTGACTAGGCAAGTAAATAATTAAACAGAATAAACAAAACAGTGGTGTGCTAGATTGTATTTCCTCACTGGGAAAAACTCTACTATTGGTATAGAACATAACGTTTACACTTATTTTCACATGTCATTCCAGAATTAAAGCTGCCACCCCACTGTGTGGATTGTCCTCTCTTCATGGTGTCTTACTCTTGGGCAGTGACATCAGGCTAAGATAAGAGTACTGCCATAAGATCAGTGGGTACCCTGCAATGAGACCCAGTCACAGGAGTCAAAAAAGTCCTGCTTAAACTCTGAGAGCTCCTTGAGGGTAGGGTTGGGATTTGGTCTTTATTTTTCCTGGATCTAGGTACCAGGTGAATGAAGGACAAAACCAAAGATGCTGATGGTGAGGGCCTTTCATGACTATATGCAAATTGTATGGCAGGGTTAAACACTGCTTCCATAATTCTTCAAAAATATGACATAAAAGGAAGTGGACAATTTATTTCATTCCTACACTTCTCAGAAAGTAATTAACCTGGTTTCAGCCACTTGTCTCTAACAGGTATTTTGTGGGGGTCAAATGAGATGATGTATGTGAAAGGACTCAAGTTCTGTTTCACGTCAGAACAGTTTGAACACCTGTTTTTTTTTAATTGAAGTATAGTTAATTTACAACATCATGTTAATTTCTGCTGCACAGCAAAGTAACTCAGTTATACACACACACACACACACACACACACACACACACACACACACACACACACATATATATATATATATATATATATATATACATTCTTTTTTATATTCCTTTCATTATGGTTTATCTCAGGATATTGAATATAGTTCCCTGTGCTCTACAGTAAGACCTTGTTGTTTATCCATTCTATGTATAATATTTTGCATCTACTAACCCCAAGTTCCACTCCATCCCTCCCCTAGCTGCCCGTCCCCTTGGCAACCACAAGTGAAAGACCTGTTTGTAAACTATCAGAGAGCAGTGGCTTTTTATGATTCACATGGGATGGGTCAGATGTTTCCTAGAGTAAGGGGCCTCCACTTCTCAACCATAAAGTTTGTAATATTCTTGCATCTCTCCTCCGCCTGTGCAACCTGGATTTTAAGGTAGAATTCTGATAGCGACACGTATGACATTTACCTGAAGCAAGTCACTTAATGTCTCAGAACCTCAATTTCTTCACTGTAAAATAAGAGTAGTATCTCTCACATAAAGATATTGCCAGGATGGAATGTGGTAATGTATGTGAGATAATTTTGTAAACTTAAAAGCACTCGGTAAACAATACGTATTCTAATTAATATTGCCATCATTAATGATATTATATTAAATGTTAACATTGAGTCCTGGTCAAAGAGAAAGTTATAGAGTATTTTACCTTTTCAGGTCTTCTTCACGTACATGGACTATACACACACATTCCTAGTAAAGTTTTTGATCCACAGAACTACATACAGTAAGTGTAGAAGGTTGAAAGCTTCCAAAGCTGTTATGAAAAATCAGTCTTTGCTGTCAGCCCAGAAAACTACGTCCGTTTTTTTGCCAAATAACGATCAAAGCTGTAAAAATTTCCTTTCAGTTAACACTGGTTTCCATTATTGTTATTTGTTAGAAGTCTTTGAGGCCATTTCCTACTAATTCCACCATGCTTGGCATGGAGCATTCTGGCTAAAGCTCTTAGTTGTCCTTGACTGATTGTAGTTGGACAAGGCAGTGAAAGTCTCATTGGTAAGATTTTAACATCCTGCCCGTGTGGAGACTCACTGATGTAAAAGCCCAAGATTGAAATCCTCATTGTTTACACAAGCAGCTTCATGAGGCCTATTAACAATTATATCACCCTTTGTACTGCTTGGTCCCAAGTCAGAAATTTTATTTTTTGAACAATGTGGAGTGGGGGGATCCTGCAACTAAAAAGGAGGTAGGGAATTTAAGAGACTTTGGGTGAAATTACAAAGATAATTTTAAAGTTTAGCAAAAAATTTGGAGTACTGAGATAACATAGACAAAGAGAATGATTATAAGATGAGAATAACAAAGACAGGTTGCTTTAATTAAACTGATTAATAGATGGTTTAGATTGTACGTAACAGGAGGATTAGACTTAATATTTGGTTGTGGAAAAAAGGGCAATTTTATTGGATATATTTTTACAGTATCTTTAATACCTAGCTAAATCCTAGTTTTTCTTTTAAAGAGTTATACATCATATATTATAATCATTTTTATATTTTAAAAACATCTGAAAAATAAAATAATTTTAGTCTACAGAACTTATTTTCAGTGTAAGCTTGTGTCAGGAGATGTGGTGGATTTTGGTTTCTGAAGGGGAGGTCAACAAATACATACTATTTTAGAAGGATGGCAAAAATAATTGTTTATATTTTATATATTTTGGTTTAAAATTTTTCTTTAATAAAATGGAATTGAATATGGGAATGTGTAATCTTCACATTCTTCACCACTTTGAATTAAAGAAAACAAATTTTGTTACTTATGAAATTCTCAAGTGATGTTTCAATTAACAGTGATTTAAAGACTTGAAGACATCTATTCCATGTCTGTAGAAGTAGCTACTTCTGTTATAAATTACATTAACAGTCAGTAGCTTATATACATAACATATTTGGCTGCTTCTGCTTTTCATTAATAAGGTTTTGGAATTTAACCAATTCAGGAACATAATATAGTGGAAAGGCCTTGGGCTCTGTAATCAGACAGACCTGGTCTCAAATCCTGGCAGTCTTGTACTTGCTGTGGGACCTGGGCAGCTCACTCAAATGCTGCTAACCCTACACCATAGGATTGTTCTGAGGATTAAATGTGATACACATATCAAGTGACGAATAGAGTGCCCGTGGAAAAGTAGGTGCTCAGTAAATATTAATTCTCTTCCCTTCCTTTCCCCCCATTTGTCCACTTGTGTTTTTAATGGATCATCTTTACTCTGGGTTGTGTTGTAGGAAGTATTCTGGATGGATGGCTGCTGGAAACCCAATGCCTTAACCAGCTCTTCTTCAATACTTAAGGATTTACTCTGGCATTGAGTAATGAGAATTTTGGTAAGAAAAATTAGATGAAGATAGTATATGGACTTTTCTTAAAAGGTCACTTGTATCTCAGATACTTCATAGTAAGTTATATGGCTCTTCTCTAAAGATTTTGGGAAGTCACAGAGGTACGTTCACATATGGATTGTTGTTGTCTTGAAAATAAGTAAAACATGTTTTTAAAGTCTGTTAACACCCTGATGTGCCCTTCATGTTGTTGTAAATGTATTATTTCACTTATCTCACCCTGTTTTATTCTTTAAGTGTCTGTGTACTCAGTAAGTTGTATAGTCTTTAACAGATCTGGGTGTTATTCATCCCTTCAGTGTAGACTACATGAAGCACAGATTCTTAGAGGTTAAGTGGTTAAGTCAACACTGCTGTCTGAAACTATAAAGGTTTTGACAATGTTAAAGAGGCAGGCAGAGGTATTGAAACCCTGAGAAGTTCTAAGATAAGTGATTTTCCTAAATCACCCAGAAAAATGATTATATATTGACTCTCAGGGTGACATAGAGTATCTTTGGTTGATTCCATTTCTATCCAATTTTTCTCCAAATGATATTAATTTTTAATTTCATCATCACATGAAATTAATATATAACTAGTACACCTATATTAGTAATTCATGTTACTAATTTGTGTTGTATGAAATATGGACATATTAGGAAAGAAGGATGAAAAGGATGTTAAGGATAATAAAAACAAGTTAAGTGGTAATATTAGCATATATGTAAATTAGTAAATATGTATATTTTATTTAAATTATTGTCATTGAAATGCATCTGGAAAAATATGTATTGAAGAATTTTGCACATAGGAGACAGAGCTGAAGGTAGGGAGGAAAGCAAAAAAAGTAAACTCTAATTTCATTAATTCTGATAAGGAATTCTGAAATCTTGATATATTTACATTTTGGAGCCTAAAAATATGATAATTTAAAAATTATTTTAAATCTCTTTTTTTCAATTTTATTAGTTTTTTATACAGCAGGTTATTATTAGTTATCCATTTTATACATATTAGTGTATATATGTCAACCCCAATCTCCCAGTTCATCGCACCACCACCACCACCACCCCCGCCACTTTCCCCCCTTGGTGTCCATACATTTGTTCTCTACATTTGTGTCTCTATTTCTGCCCTGCAAACCGGTTCATCTGTACCATTTTTCTAGATTCCACATATATGCGTTAATATACGATATTTGTTTTTCTCTTTCTGACTTACTTCACTCTTATGACAGTCTCTAGATACATCCATGTCTCTACAAATGACCCAATTTTGTTCCTTTTTAACTAAAAAAATTTTAACTAAAAAGTTTAACCACTTTATCTATGATTATATTTTTCAGAAACAATATTTGAGAAGTACTTCCATCCAGTGCTGCTTGTGTTTACTTCTGAACAGTCATTTTTTAACTGAGGCTGGCATTCATGTCTTCATTGTGGGGTAATTTTATCTTTCAGCATAAAATCATCATGTTAATAACCATGATCATTGTTCTTCAATATCTTCTCTATTAAATTGGTTTATGTTCAGTTTGCTTAAATCCTTAGGTACTCAGTATTTGGGGTATGAGAGAGGACAGATTATGGGAGATTCAGAGGAGGTTTGGTAAACATCCTACAGAGCATTTCTATATTCTTGTAATATTCCAAATGAGTATTATATCCTGCAAATATATTGGACTTCTTGGTATCTAACTAAAATTGGAAGTACACTCTTTATTAATATCCTGTGTGATTTTCACACCAGTAAAAAAAATTAGATATTGAGGGCTCACCCACATTACTTTTTTATCTGTCCCTGGCACTGACTTCTCCTATCCTTTGAGCCTTATGTTAGTTCAGTTTAAAACATTTCTTTCTTTATTGAGGCCTTTTGTTTTTCTTCCTAATAAACTTTCATATTTTTCCATGCCTATTAACTTTTTCTTCTCTGTTAGATGCAACCAATACACTGCACTCACCCAACCTATAGTTATGTAATTTCTCAGTTCAGTTTTACTCTATAATGCCTTCATGCTGTGGGGAACCATAGATTTGTGCAGGTAAATCCTCCTCTCAAAAGAAAAAAATAGTATTGGCTCTCATGCTTCTGTACAGGATCCATCAAGGAGAGACTATTTTTCCTGAAGCTCTAAGAATTATTCTACAGTTACTTGGTCAGTGTATGTGTCTTTTGTCCTGATATTAAGTTACTGTTTTACAAACAATAAGTGAGCTATATGATCTAGTTTTATGACTAGATTAGGCTCAAGTCCATAACGTTTATGGAGAAAGCTGCTACAAGGAGCATGCAAGGGGCATGTTTAACCTATTGTAAAGAATATTTACTGTCAAGATCATTACATGAAAAAGATAATTGCTTATTTTAAGAATTTTACCCATTTATTAGACTTAAAAGTCTGATGGGACCTCTACTTAAAGAAAAGTAATAATTCATTCAAAAACATTACTGAGCACTGCCACACATCATGCACTGTTTTTATTTCATTGTGATAAATTGCACCAGGTTATTTATAAGTCACGCCTTCAAATTAGGCTTTTCTTTAATTCAGGTTGGTCATCAGGCTAGCCTAAAGCATCAGAGTTGTACTATATGTTCAGTTTTTATATTCATCTACAAGGCTGTCAAATACACAAAGGCAAGGATAGCACTCATCTTTTCACTTGTTGGATTAAAAAAAAGTCTTGATTGCTCTTTTGCCTAGAGTATTCATCAAGACAATATTATGTTCATTCAAAATACTTTGCTCTTTGGTTTTGCTTTCAGTTGTATCAGTGCAGGTCTTCCTAAAACAGAAGCAAACTGGCAGCATGTAATAAGTGATTTGAAAAGAATTGAAGATCTTATTCAAGTGAGTACTCATTTTTCCATAAAATATCTGGTATAATTGCTATGGAGTATGTTATTCCTTGTGTTTTGCTGTCAATCTTAGTGAAATCTCACTTGAAACAAAAATGTTTCTGTAGAATTGGTGAGCCTCGTAGCACCTCAAATGAACTCTTTTATTTAGAATTTTCAGACCCTAATTATCTTTAAAACTCAATATATGAGTGGCCCAGCATGAAGAGCTCTCCATCACCACCCGCCAGAGAGACTTCCTTTTCCTACCCAAGAAACCAGGCGGCTTTGTGGCCCTTGTGCGGGGAATGGCCTGACTCAGGGAAGGGCTGTCTGTTCCATGGGCTAGAGAATGCTTCTCCCTCTTGGAGACACCAGCTGACCTGGCAGAACCTGTAGAGGGGAGAAATATGGGCTGTACTATTGTGTGGGTGATACAACAGGGACCAGTGAGAGTCCCGGGTCAGCAGGTGTACCAAACCTTTCAAATTAGCACCACAAAGATTCTGAAAACTGAACCGTCATTGGAATCACAGCATGCAAACATAAGTCATAACCTCTATGCTAAGCCTACACAGGGTGGCTGCATGTTAAAACAGAAGATTTAAATAGGACCAGGGTCTCCTGACATAATAGCCCAAATACCAGAATACAATTGAAAAATCACTTTTTTTTTTTTTTTTTTTGCTGTACGCGGGCCTCTCACTGCTGCGGCCTCTCCCGTTGCGGAGCACAGGCTCCGGACACACAGGCTCCGCGGCCATGGCTCGCGGGCCCAGCCGCTCCGCGGCATGTGGGATCTTCCGGGATCGGGGCACGAACCCGTGTCCCCTGCATCGGCAGGCGGACTCTCAACCACTGCGCCACCAGGGAAGCCCGAAAAATCACTTTTAATACCAAGAAGCAGGAAAAATCACAACTTGAAAGAGAAGAGACTCAGAAACAGACTCTGAAACTGAGATGGATTAGATGTTGGAATTATTTGACAAGGATTTTAAAGCAGGTATCATGAAGATGTGCCAGCAAGCAATTACGAATATCCTTGAAACAACTGAAAAAAAAAAAAAAAAGAAAGTCTTAGCAATGAAATACAATATGTAAAATGCACCAAATGGAAATTACAGAACTAAGAAATACAACAAGTGGAATATGAAACAAACTGGAGAGGCTCATTAGCAGAATGAATATGACAGAGGAAAGACAGTCAACTTGAGGCTAGAATAATAGAAACAAAATAGACTGAAAAAAAAGCAAATAAAGCTTCAGGGATCTTTGGGACAGTAAAAGATCCAGCATTCCTAGCATTATCATCCTAGAAGGAGAGGAGAAAAAGAATACAAATAAAAGACAGAGATTGGCCAAATTGATAACAAAAGACAAACCAACTTTATGCTGTCTATGAGGAATTCACTTCAAATATACATGTATATACAAATATATACATATTATATATGTGTATATATAATATATACATATATAATATATATATAATATATTATATGTATATATAATATGTATATATAATATATATACAAATATAAACATATAATATGTATACATAATATATACACAAATACATACATATATAATATGTATATATGTAATATATATACAAATATATACATATATAATATGTATATATTATATATATATATATATTTGTATATATATATATAATGACATAGGTAGGTTGAAATTAAAAGAAGAGAAACCCATGCTGTAGTTGGTTGAATAATGTCCTTCCAAAATTCATGTCCACCTAGGACCTCAGAATGTATCCTTATTTGGAAATAGGATCTTTGCAAATATAATTAGTTAAGGTGAGGTTATAGTGGAGTGGGGTGGTCCCAAATCTAATGACTTGTGTCCTTATAAGAAGAGAACAGGATACATAGACACAGGGAAGAAGGCCGTATGAAAACCGAGGCAGCTACAAGCCAAAGGAGATTGGAATGATACAGATACTAGCCAAGGAAGGCCAAGGATCACCTGAAGCTGCAAAGGGTTTGAGAGCCATAAGGAAGGACAGTTCTCTAGAGCCTTCAGAGGGAACAGGCCCAATTGACTCCTTGGCTTTGAACTGTAAGTGAATGAATTGTTGTTTGAAGACACTTACTTTGGGGCTTCCCTGGTGGCGCAGTGGTTGAGAGTCCGCCTGCCGATGCAGGGGACACGGGTTCGTGCCCCGGTCTGGGAAGATCCCACATGCCACGGAGCAGCTGGGCCCGTGAGTCATGGCCGCTGAGCCTGCATGTCCGGAGCCTGTGCTCCACAGCAGGAGAGGCCACAACAGTGAGAGGCCCATGTACCGAAAAAAAAAAAAGAAAACACTTTGTGATACCTTGCTACAGCAGCTCTAGGAAACTGAGGCACATGCACATAATAATTCACACAATAATTTTAAAAATCAGAAGTGGCTATATTCATATCAGATAATGTAGACTTCACAGCAAATAAAATTACTAGAGTCACGAGAGATATTACATCATGGTAAAAGATGAGTCCACCAGGAAAACATAATGATCTTAAATGTGTACCTACCAAACAGCAGAGCCTCAAAATGTAAGAAGCAAAAACTGATAATAGAACCGAAAGGTGAAGCAGACGAATCCATAAATATATTAATAGTTGACTTTAGTACCTCCTCAGTGACAAATAGAACTACTAGACAGAAAATCAGAAAGGATATAGAAGAACTGGATGACACAGTCAACCAACAATATCTCATTTCCATAGAAAAACATTTCATCCAACCACAGTGAATAAACGTTTTTTTCAGGCAACACTCACCAAGACTGAACATATCCTGGGCCATAAAACAAACTTTAGCACATTTATCAGAACTGAAATCATGCAGAATATGTTATCCAACCACAGTGGAATCAAGTAGAAGTCAATTACATAAATACAACAGGAAAATCTCCAAACACTTGGAAATTAAATGAGACACTTATAAACATTCCATGGGTCAAAGAGCAGGTCTCAAAGTATATTTAAAAATATAGAACTGAATGGAGACAAATATGCAACATAGGAAGTTTTGTGGGATTTAGCTAAAGCTTTACTTAGTGGGAAATTGATAAAACTAAATGATTACCTTAGAAAAGAGGAAAGATCTCAGTTCACCAATCTAAGTTACTGTCTCAAGAAACTGGGAAAAGAGCAAAATAAGCCCAACACATGCAGAAGGAAGGAAGTAATAAAAAGGAAGGAAGGAAGGAATGAAATTGAAATCAGGAAAGCAATAGACAAAAATCAACAAAACATAAAGCTCTTTACTTCGGGGAAAAAAAATCAATAAAGTCGATAAACCTTTAGAAAACCTGACAAAGATAAAAGAGATGACACATACCATTAGTATCAGGACTGAAATTGGGGTCTTACTACAGAACCTACAACCATTAAAAGGATACTAAAGAAAAACTATGAACAACTTTATTCTCCTAAATTTGATAAGTTGGAGGAAATGGACAATTTCCTCAAAACCCACAAACTACCAAAATGTAACAAATGCAAGACCTATTCAGTATTCGAAAATCTATCAATGTAATCCACTATATGGGTAGACTAAAGTAGGAAATCATATGATCATATCAATTGATGCAGAAAAGACATTTAAAAACTGTAGCACCTCTTCAATGATAAACATGATAAACATTTCTCAGCAAACAAGGAATAAAGGAGAAGCTCCTTCAGTTTGTTATAGAGCATGTACAGAAAACCTAGAGCCGACGTTAGACTTAATGGGGACTGACTGCTTTTCCCCTAAAATTGGGAACAATGCAAGGATGTCTTTTCTTACTACTCTTATTCAACAAAGTATTGAAACTTTAGCTCAATTGGCAAGGCAAGAAAAAAAGAAATAAAAGGCTAAGGCAAGAAAAATAAATAATAAGTATGCGTATTAGAAAGGAAGAAATTATAAATCACCCTAAGTCTTTTTTGGAGAGAAAGTACCAATAAATGGCTGTATTTTATTTAGGGAATGCAAATTAAAGCCTCAATGACATGTCACCTATATGAATATTTAAAATAAAAAATATTGATAATACCAAATGCTGGCAAGGATGTGGAGAAACTGGATCATTTATATATTGCTGGTGAGAATGTAAAATTGTACAGCCACTCTAAAATAGTTTGGCTGTTTCTTATAAAACAAAACATGCATTTGCCATATGATCCAACAGTTACACTCAAACATTTATATCAGAGATATGAAAACATGCATTCACACAAAAACATGCATATGAATGTTAATAGAACTTTATTTATAATACCTAAAAACTGGAAAGAACCCAAATGTCCTTCAACAGGTCAACAGTTAAGCTTCGGTACATTATATCAAACAATGATAGTGAGCAATAATAAGGAACAAATTACTGATACAACAAGTTGTGTGGATCTCCAGAGTATTATGCTGTGTGAAAAAAAGCCAGTGGGGTATACAAACTGTAGTTCGTCCATACAATGGAATATTACTCAGTGATAAAAAGAAATAAGCTGTTTAGCCATGAAAAGGTATGGAGGAACCTTAAAAGCATATTGCTAAGTGAAAGAAGCCAATCAAAACAGGCTACATACTATTTGATATGATACTATATGATTCCAACTATATGACACTCTGGAAAAGGTTGGATACAATACAACAGGGGATAAGGGAAAGGGAAGGATAAAAAGATGGAGCACAAGTGATTTTTAGGACAGCGGAACTATTTTGTATGATACTGTAATGATCAATGCACGTCATTATACATTTGTCAAGAACTATAGGTGTACAACACCAAGAGTGAACCCTAATGGAATCTATGGACTTTAGTTGAAAATGTATCAATATTGACTCATCAATTGTAATAGATGTACCACGCTAATGCGAGATGTTAATAATAGGGGAAACTTGGGAGGGGGCCAAGGGGCCATATGGGAACTTTCTGTACTTTCTGCTCATGTTCTGTAAACCTACGACTGCTTAAAAAATAAAGTCTATTAAGTTTTTTAATAAGCCTATTTCAAAAGGTTACATGCTGTATGACTCCATTTATATAACATTCTTGAAACGATGTCATAGGAATGGAGAGCAGAGAAGTGGTTGCTGGGGATTAGATGGATGGTAGAAAGTGGGAGGAGCATATCTGGAGGAAGTTGATTGTGGCTGTACAGCAGTAGCAGGAGGATTCTGTACCTTAACTGTGGTAGTGGTTACATGAATTGACACCTCTGATAAAATAGCATGGAACTACACACACACGCACACACACACACTAGTGCACATAAAACTGGTGAAATCTGAACAAAGTGGGTGGATTGCATCCATGTCAATTTCCTGGTTGTGCTATTGTCCTGTATTATGCAGGACCTCAACACTGTAGGAAACGGTGAAGGCACACACAGGATTTGCCTGTATTTTCTCTTACAATTTCATATGAATCTAAGATTATCTCAAAATAAAGAATTTCATTGAAAAAAGTTTTAGTGTTTTCAGTAGGTTGTTCTCATTATATCTAAAGCGGGGATCGTTTTCCATATTACCGAATTTTGTTTCCATTTCAGTCTATACATATGGATGCCACTTTATATACTGAAAGCAATGCTCATGTGAGTATAGTTTGTTTTCAATATTGCTATATTTTCCAATTTTCAAAGGTCTAAGAAGTATATTTTCATAAAGTTACTGGACGGTGTATAGTTTTAAAATCTAACTTGTGGCATGTTCTTACGACATATGGTCAATGAATTTTATATGTAATTGTTGAGTTTATAGGACTTGGGGAGAAAGAGCTACATAGATGCTGTTTTCATTGTAGCATCATTGCTGAATCAAAACATAAACTTTTCCCATCAATGTCAAACAAAATATAGTATATATTTCTGTGATGCAATTAAATCATGATGCAGTTAAATTCAAGAATCAAGTTAACTCAGGCAATTTAAAAGTATCCAATATGTCAGTTGTTTCCACTGCTGTAGCATATTATCACTTTTAATCATATTTTTTACAAATTGTTTAAATACATTCATGCTCTACATTTTGCCCGAATCTCTACAGTTGTCAAAAAGGGATTCTGACTGGTTACTCTCTATGTCAGAAAAAAAATAAACACAACCCACAAAGTCTATCAGAATTCAAAACTGATCTTGAACTTGTTTCATTAATATGCTGCTGACGTTGCCTTAGTCATATAGGATTTCAGCTGAGTTGCTAGTCTTTTCCCTCTGAATTGGCTACAAAAAACCAAGAAACAAATCCCTGACATCTTCACTTCGTGAAAAACAAACTGTGTTGTGTGCATTCAGAACAGTGAGTCCTCTCTCTATTATTCCTTAAGTAGAATTTCTCTGCAATAGAAGGTTTTCCTCTATCAAGACTTTCTAAGCATTGGAAAGAAGCCACAGCCAGAAACTAGAAAGAACAGATATCCATCATTCACTTGGATAGTGCTGCTGTGCTAGAAATTGTTTCCCTCTTTTGGCTTCAGCATGTTTTCCACTTTACTTTGCATTTTCTTCAAAGTAGAAAGCAGTCAGTTAACCACCAGCACTCCGAATCCTGAGATTGCTTTTTTTGTAAGAAGATAACCTCGCAACCCGTGGGTTGTAGAAAGTAGTTGCGATTGGAATTTAAACCCTGACTCAGCCACTTGCAAGCTTTGTTACCTTGGAAGATACTAAATATTTCTGAACCTCAGTTTTATTATTTATTTTATTTTATTTATTATTTAGTTTCTTATCGACATGGTGACAGCATTTATTACCCTTTCAATCCGGAGAAGCTGCTGTGGGGGAATAAGGAATATGGCCAGTCCCAGGGGCGTGGCTCTCATCCTTCCTTCCTTCTTCCTTCCTTCCTTCCTTCCTTCCTTCCTTCCTTCCTTCCTTCTGTAAGCACCTGTTAAGTGCCTGCAGAGTCCCAGGCACTATACATGGCATTTAGAACAGGAAATCAGACACGTCGTGGTCAAATTCCCACATGCTCATTAAATGCTTCTTTTATTTGAAGTTTAAGTTTTTGTTAAAGTAATCCTCTTGGGAAATGTATTTTTGTGGGACCTGAAAGGTACCTTTCTGATATGGCCAGCCTGTGAATAGACCATACACCTGCTTTGATTTTTCTAAGAAATTTCTTGGAATCACGTCTGCCTCTGGAACTTTGGAACTTGCAGGAATAGTATGATTAGCAGCCACCACTGTTTAAAATGTTAACAATATGATCTGATTCTAAGAAATTCTTCCATATGCACCATCTCTTTTAATGTTCTGAGAGTCTCAGGTCAGTATTATCTGCCCTTTACACAGAGGAAATGTGCTTAGTGAGGAAAAAGTGGCCTATTATTTCCATGTTTTCTAGTTTTATCTTCTTTCTTCTATACAGTATCACCATCCTTCCTGTTTTGTTCTCAGTTTGTTTTGGTTTTGATTTCAAAGCCAAAAGAGAAGAAAAAAATCAAGCTGCTTCCTCTGTAAAACTTTTTAGGGGTATTGTGTTTCTTTATAAAATAGCTGGATTGACTTTTAAAAAAA
Source organism: Mesoplodon densirostris (assembly GCF_025265405.1). NCBI lineage: Eukaryota > Metazoa > Chordata > Mammalia > Artiodactyla > Ziphiidae > Mesoplodon > Mesoplodon densirostris. Next base: position 225,795,900 of record NC_082661.1, read on the forward strand.
TCAAAATTACATCTGTGTGAAACTAATAATGGGAAAATAATTGCCTTTTTTTTTTCTTTTTCAAAATGGTTCTTTGTATCCCTTTTAGCCCAGTTGCAAAGTAACAGTGATGAAATGCTTTCTTCTGGAGTTACATGTTATTTTGCGTGAGTCCAGAAATTCCGACATTAATGATACAGTAGAAAACCTTATCATCCTAGCAAACAGCAGTTTATCTTCCATTGAGGTGAGTTATCCAATAGTTATGCAGAGCTACATTGGATGCTCTTGGCTTGATTGGGAGAAATCATTAGCTGGATGGGATGTAATGGGCAAGGAGACCCTCTGAAGGGGCACTTGGGAAAGTGAGTTAATTCCAGTGGAGTGGCATCCAGAAGCAACACCATCACTAGTGTGCACACACTCCTAAACTGTTTATTGATTTATTCATTCAACAAACATTGACTGCATGCTCTAGGCCGTGTACCTTAGTGCTGGAATGACAAGGGTGAACCAGACAGTCAGGTCACTGACCTCAAGGTGTTGATCATTAGGTGCAGTGGATAGACATTAATCTAATTACATAATTGATGAGCATCCATAGTAGTAATCCACATTTACTTGGCTTATTACTCTGTGCCAGATACTGTTCTTCAAGGGTTAGATGGTAATTTGTTGAATTCTCGCAATCAATCTGTGAGATAGTGATCACTATTTCTGTTTAAGGTTGAAGGAATTGGGGCTCTGGGGGCTTGAATCTCTTCCTCCAATTCACACAGCTAGTAAAATGGGGAGCCAGGAGTCCCTGAGCAGTTTCACTCCAGAGTCTGCCTTCTTATCTACTCAAAGAATAAATGCTGCAAAAGGATAATAATAAAAATATTAATAATTGGAGTATAATTTGGGCCATCCCAGGCAACAGGAGCAATATAGGCCTCCAGGAGAGCAAATACCAGGGACCCCCTGGGGCATTAGCTATGCAAAGGCCCTACAAAGGATTATGGGTTTCAGGGCAAAACACTAGTGGCCAAAGCAAAGTGATTAGAAAAAGTTTTATAAACCAAAAGTGTATAATCATAATTTTTTCATTTCACAAATACTTTTTGGGCCCCATTGTAGGCCCTCAAGATAACAGAAGTGAAAAAACGCACATAGTTCCTGCTCTTACGGAAAGAAGAAGCATACAGAAATCAATCAATAAGCAAATGAATAATAAGTAAGGTGTTTATTAAGTGGAAGGGCAAAAAAAAAAGAGGCAGGTAAGGCGACTGGGAATCTACTCTAGAGAAGGTTTACCTACTCAGCTGACATTTGGCAAAGGCGTGAGAGGGAAAGAGCTTTAAGGATGCCGGGGAAAGTATGTTCATGCAGAGACAACTGAAAGAGCAGACGCCCCGAGCTAGTGTGGCTGGACACCTTGGATTTTCCCTAAAAGTGCCAGGTGCTTCAGTGTCACTGTGTCAGTGATGTTACCTCTTTATAACCGCAGCCACTCCCCCACCTCAGCACGCCCCACCCCCTTATCTGTATGTCCCTCTATCTTAAATACTACATATCTTACTTGATGGATATTGTCTGTTTTTTCCTACTAGAATGGCAGCTTCAGAGGGGGAGGGTTTTTTGTTTGTTTGTTTGTTTTCATGCTGTATCCCAACTCCCAGAACAATGCTTGGCATCTACTAGATTCTCGATCTATTTCTGAAATGAATATATTAATGTTTAAAATACTCTTGTGATATGTTATCTCTCTGTTATTGGTTGAAAAACTGACCCATGCAACACATAACTCACAGCAGTGTCAATGGGGAACACTTTAATGTGCATTTTTATAGTCACCCTCATCATGACATAGTGTGGCCGGACTGCACAGTCAGAAGACCTAAACGCAGAGCATTTCATTGATTATGTCAAATGAAATGAGTCATTTAATATCTCTACCTTCCTATCTGGCATAACTATTTTCAGGATCAAATAGGACAGCATTATATGGAATATGATAGCACCTAGCATAGAGTATGTGCTTGATAAACACTGGTGAATCTGAATTTTAAATGCTTCATGGATGGAAAATCTAATTTTGAATTTTGCTGGTACAGCTTTCATGGTTGAGATGATCCCTGAAAAGTTTAACTTTAATTGCTACATTTGCAATATTCTAGTTATTCATGAAACTTTATTTTTTTATTTCTTATTTTTTTCAACATCTTTATTGGAGTATAATTGCTTTACAATGGTGTGTTAGTTTCTGCTTTGTAACAAAGTGAATCAGCTATACATAAACATATATCTCCACATCTCCTCCCTCTTGCGTCTCCCTCCCATTCTCCCTATCCCACCCCTCTAGGTGGTCACAAAGTACCGAGCTGATCTCCCTGTGCTATGCAGCTGCTTCCCACTAGCTATCTATTTTACATTTGGCCACTCTCTCACTTCATCCCAGCTTACCCTTCCCACTCCCCGTGTCCTGAAGTCCATTCTCTACATCTGTGTCTTCATTCCTGCCCTGCCCCTAGGTTCTTCATAACCTTTTTTTTTTTTTTTTTTAGATTCCATGTACATGTGTTAGCATATGGTATTTGTTTTTCTCTTTCTGACTTACTTCACTCTGTATGACAGACTCTAGGTCCATCTACCTCACTGCAAATAACTCAGTGTCATTTCTTTTTATGGCTGAGTAATATTGCATTGTATATGTGTGCCACATCTTCTTCATCCATTCATCTATCGATGGACACTTAGGTTGCTTCCATGTCCTTTCTATTGTAAATAGTGCTGCAATGAACATTGAGGTACATGACTCTTTTTGAATTATGGTTTTCTCAGGGTATATGCCCAGTAGTGGGACTGCTGGGTCATATGGTACTTCTGTTTTTAAAGGAACTTCCATACTGTTCTACATAGAGGCTGTATCAATTTACATCCCCACCAACTGTGCAAGAAGGTTCCGTTTCTCCACACCCTCTCCAGCATTTATTGTTTGTAGATTTTTTGATGATGGGCATAATGACTGGTGTGAGGTGACACCTCATTGCAGTTTTGATTTGCATTTCTCTAAAGATTAGTGATATTGATCATCCTTTCATGTGTTTGTTGGCAATCTGTACATTTTCTTTGGAGAAATGTCTGTTTAGGTCTTCTACCCATTTTTGGATTGGATTGATTGTGTTTTTGATATTGAACAGCATCAGCTGCTTGTAAATTTTGGAGATTAATCCTTTGTCAGTTGCTTCATTTGCAAATATTTTTCCCATTCTGAAGGTTGTCTTTTCATCTTGTTTATGCTTTCCTTTGCTGTGCAAAAGCTTTGAAGTTTCATTAGGTCCCATTTGTTTATTTTTGTTTTTATTCACATTTCTCTAGGAGATGGGTCAAAAAGGATCTTGCTGTGATTTATGTCATAGAGTGTTATGCCTATGCTTTCCTCTAGCTCTCCAGTTTTCCCAGCACCACTTATTGAAGATAATGTCTTTTCTCCATTGTATATTCTTGCCTCCTTTATCAAAAATAGGGTGACCATATGTGTGGGTTTATCTCTGGGCTTTCTATCCTGTTCCATTGATCTATATTTCTGTTTTTGTGCAAGTACCATACTGTCTTGATTACTGTAGCTTTGTAGTATAGTCTGAAGTCTGGGAGCCTGATTCTTCCAGCTCTGTTTTTCTTTCTCTAGATTGCTTTGGCTATTCGGGATCTTTTGTGTTTCCAAACAAATTTGGAAATTTTTTGTTCTAGCTCTGTGAAAAATGCCATTGGTAGTTTGATAGGGATGGCATTGAATCTGTAGATTGCTTTGGGTAGTATAGTCATTTTCTCAATGTTGATTCTTCCAATCCAAGGACACGGTATATCTCTCCATCTATTTGTATCATGTTTAATTCCTTTCAGCAGTGTCTTATAATTTTCTGCATACAGGTCTTTTGTCTCCTTAGGTAGGTTTATTCCTAGGTATTTTATTCTTTTTGTTTCAATGGTAAATGGGCATGTTTCCTTAATTTCTCTTTCAGATTTTTCACCATTACTGTATAGGAATGCAAGAGATTTCTGTGCATTAATTTTGTATCCTGCTACTTTACCAGATTCATTGATTAGCTCTCGTAGTTTTCTGGTAGCGTCTTTAGGACTCTCTATGTATAGTATTATATCATCTGCAAACAGTGAAATCTTTACTTCTCTTTTCTGATTTGGATTCCTTTTATTTTTTTTTTTCTTCTTGATTGCTGTGGCTAAAACTTCCAAAACTATGTTGAATAATAGTGATGAGAGTGGACAGCCTTATCTTGTTCCTGATCTTAGAGGAAATGGTTTCAGTTTTTCACCATTAAGAACAATGTTGGCTGTAAGTTTGTCATAAATGGCCTTTATTATGTTGAGGTAACTTCGCTCTATGCCTGCTTTCTGGAGAGTTTTTCTCATAAATGGGTGCTGAATTTTGTCAAAAGCTTTTTCTGCATTTATTGGGATGATCATATTGTTTTTCTCCTTCAATTTGTTATTATGGTTTATCACATTGATTGGTTTGCATATATTGAAGAATGCTTGCATTCCAGGGATAAACCCCAGTTGATCATGGTGTATGATCCTTTTAATGTGCTATTGGATTCTGTTTGCTAGTATCTGGTTGAGGATTTTTGCATGTATGTTCATCAGTGATATTAGCCTGTAGTTTTCTCTCTTTGTGACATCTTTGTCTGGTTTTGGTATCAGGGTGATGGTGGCCTCATAGAATGAGTTTGGGAGTGTTCCTCCCTCTGCTATATTTTGGAGGAGTTTAAGATGGATAGGTGTTAGCTCTTCTCTAAATGTTTGACAGAATTTGCCCATGAAGCCATCTGGTCCTGAGCTTTTGTTTTTTGGAAGATATTTAATCACAGTTTCAATTTCAGTGCTTGGGATTGATCTGTTTATGTTTTCGATTTCTTACTGATTCAGTCTCAGAAGGTTGTGCTGTTCTAAGAATTTGTCCATTTCTTCCACATTGTCCATTTTGTTGGTACATAGTTGCTAGTAGTAATCTCTTATGACCCTTCATATTTCTGCAGTGTCAGCTGTTACTCCTCCTTTTTCATTTCTAATTCTATTTGTTTGAGTCTTATCCCTTTCTTTCTAGATGAGTCTGGCTAATGATTTATCAACTTTGTTTATCTCCTCAAAGAACCAACTTTTAGGTTTATTGATCTTTGCTATTATTTCCTTCATTTCTTTTTCATTTATTTCTGATCTGATCTTTATGATTTCTTTCCTTCTGCTAACTTTGGGTTTTTTTGTTCTTCTTTCTAATTGCTTTAAGTGTAAGGTTAGGTTGTTTATTTGAGATTTTTCTTGTTCTTTGAGGTAGGATTTTATTGATATAAACTTCCCTCTTAGAGCTGCTTTTGCTGCATCCCATAAGTTTGGGTCATTGTGTTTTCATTGTCATTTGTTTCTAGGTATTTTTTGATTTCCTCTTTGAGTTCTACAGTGATCTTTTGGTTATTTAGTAGTGTATTGTTTAGCCTCCATTTTTTTTGTATTTTTTACAGTTTTTTTCCTGTAGTTGACATCAAGTCTCACAGCATTGTAGTTGGAAAAGATACTTGATATGTTTTCCATTTTCTTAAATTTACCAAGGCTTGATTTATGACCCAAGATATGACATATCCTGGAGAATGTTCCATGAGCACTTGAGAAGAAAGTGTATTCTGTTGTTTTTGTATGAAATGTCCTATAAATATCAATTAAGTCCATCTTGTTTAATGTATCATTTAATGCTTGTATTTCCTTATTTATTTTCATTTTGGATGATCTGTCCATTGGTGAAAGTGGGGTGTTAAAGTCTCCTACTATGAATGTGTTACTGTCAATTTCCCCTTTTATGGCTGTTAGCATTTCCCTTATGTATTGAGGTCCTCCTGTGTTGGGTGCATAAATATTTACAATTGTTATATCTTCTTCTTGGATTGATCTTTTGATCATTATGTAGTGTCCTTCTTTGTCTCTTGTAATAATCTTTATTTTAAAGTCTATTTCATCTGATATGAGAATTGCTACTCCCTCTTTCTTTTGATTTCCATTTGCATGGAATATCTTTTTCCATCCCCTCACGTTCAGTCTGTATGTGTCCCTAGGTCTGAAGTGGGTCTCTTGTACACAGCATATATATGGGTCTTGCTTTTGTATTCATTCAGCCAGTCTGTGTCTTTTGGTTGGAGCATTTAATCCATTTACATTTAAGGCAGTTATCAATATCTGTATTCCTATTACCATTTTCTTAATTGTTTTGAGTTTGTTATTGTAGTTCTTTTCCTTCTCTTGTGTTTCCTGCCTAGAGAAGTTCTTTTAGCATTTGTTGTAAAGCTGGTTTCATGGTGCTGAATTCTCTTAGCTTTTGCTTCTCTCTAAAGGTTTTAATTTCTCCATCGAATCTGAATGAGATCCTTGCTGCATAGATTAATCTTGGTTGTAAATTTTTCCCTTTCATCATTTTAAATATGTCCTGCCATTCCCTCCTAGCTTGCAGAGTTTCTGCTGAAACATCAGCTGTTAACCTTATGGGGATTCCCTTGTATGTTATTTGCTGTTTATCCCTTGCTACTTTTAATATTTTTTCTTTCTATTTAATTTTTGAAAGTTTTCTTAATATGTGTCTTGGCATGTTTCTCCTTGGATTTATCCTGTATGGGACTCTCTGTGCCTCCTGGACTTGATTAACTATTTCCTTTCCCATATTAGGGAAGTTTTCAACTATAATCTCTTCAAATATTTTCTCAGTCCCTGTCTTTTTCTCTTCTTCTTCTGGGACCCCTATAATTCGAATGTTGGTGCATTTAATACTGTCCCAGAGGTCTCTGACACTGTCCTCAATTCTTTTTATTCTTTTTTCTTTAGTCTGCTCTGTGGTAGTTATTTTCACTATTTTATCTTCCAGGTCACTTATCTGTTCTTCTGCCTCAGCTATTCTGCTATTGATTCCTTCTAGAGAATTTTTAATTTCATTTATTGTGTTGTTCATCATTGTTTGCTTTTTAGTTCTTCTAGGTCCTTGTTAAACATTTCTTGTATTTTCTCCATTCTATTTCCAAGATTTTGGATCATCTTTACTCTCATTCATTACTCTAAATTCTTTTTCAGGTAGACTGCTTCTTTCCTCTTCATTTGTTTGGTCTAGTGGGTTTTTATCTTGCTCCTTCATTTGCTGTGTGTTTCTCTGTCTTCTCATTTTGCTTAACTTACTGTGTTTGGGGTCTTCTTTTCACAGGCTCCAGGTTTGTAGTTCCAGTTGTTTTTGGTGTCTGCTCCCAGTGCATAAGGTTGATTCAGTGGGTTTTGTAGGCTTCCTGGTGGAGGGGACGGGTGCCTGTGTTCTGGTGGATGAGTCTGAATCTTGTCTTTCTGGTGGGCAGGACAGCACCTGGTGGTATGTTTTGGGGTGTCTGTGACCTTATTATTATTTTAGGCAGCCTCTCTGCTAATGGGTGGGGTTGTGTTCCTGTCTTGCTACTTGTTTGGCATAGGGTGTCCATCACTCTAGTTTGCTGCTCATTGAGTGGAGCTGGGTCTTATTGTTGAGATGGAGATCTCTTGGAGAGTTTTCGCTGTTAGATACTACATGGAGCTAGGAGGTCTTTGGTGGACCAGTGCCCTGAACTCAGCCCTCCCACCTCAGAGGCTCAGGCCTGACTCCTGGCTGGAGCATGAAGACCCTGTCAGCCACACGGCTCAGAAGAAGAGGGAGAAAAAAAGAGAGAAAGAAAGAAAGAAAAAGTAAAATAAACTAAAAAGTTATTAAAATAAAAAAAATTTTAATAAAACATTTGAAAACTAATTTAAAAAAGAAAGAAAGAAATAAGAGAGGTTCCAAACCAAAAAACAAATCCACCAATGAAAACAAGCACTAAAAACTATTCTAAAAAGACCCAAAAACCAAAAGAAAATGGAGAGACAGAACCCTAGGACAAGTGGTAAAAGCAAAAATATACAGACAAAATCACACAAAGACACATACACACTCACAAAAAGAGAAAAACAAAAAAAAAGTATATATATTAAAAAAAAGGAAGAGAGCAACCAAATCAATAAACAAATCTACCAGTGATAATAAACTCTAAATACTAAACTAAGATAAACGTAAAACTAGAAACAAATTAGATGCAGAAAGCAAACCACAGGTCTACAGTTGCCCAACGTCCACCACCTCAATTTTGGGATGATTCATTGTCTATTCAGGTATTCCAGAGATGCAGCATACATCAAGGTGATTGTGGAGGTTTAATCCGCTGCTCCTGAGGTTGCTGGGAGAGATTTCCCTTTCTCTTCTTTGTTTGCACAGCTCCTGGGGTTCAGCTTTGGATTTGGCCCTGCCCCTTCCTACAGTCACCTGAGGGTGTCAGTTCTTTGCTCAGACAGGGTGGGGTTAAAGGAGCAGCTGATTAGTGGGCTCTGGCTCACTCAGGCCGAGGGGAGGGAGGGGTACGGAATGCGGGGCGAGCCTGCGGTGGCAGAGGCCTACGTGACATTGTAACAGCCTGAGGTGGGCCATGTGTTCTCCCGGGGAAGTTGTCCCTGGATGACGGGACCCTGGTAGTGGCAGGCTGCACAGGCTCCCGGGAAGGGAGGTGTGGATAGTGACCTGTGCTTGTACACAGGCTTCTTGGTGGCTGCAGGAGAAGCCTTAACATCTCATGCCTGTCTCTGGTGTCCACACTGATAGCTTTGGCTCGCACCCATCTCTGGAGCTCGTTTAGACAGTGCTCTGAATCCCCTCTCCTCACGCACCCCAAAACAATGGTCTCTTGCCTCTTTGGCAGTTCCAGACATTTTCCCAGACTCCCTCCCAGCTAGCTGTGGTGCACTAGCCCCCTTCAGGCTGTGTTCACGCAGCCAACCCCAATCCTCGCCCTGGGGTCTGACCTCCAATGCTGGAGCCTCAGCTCCCAGCCCCCACCTGCCCTGGCAGGTGAGCAGACAAGCCTCTCGGGCTGGTGAGTGCTGGTCAGCACCGATCCTCTGTGCGGGAATCTCTCTGCTTTGCCCTCTGCACCCCTGTTGCTGTGCTGTCCTCCTTGGCTCCAATGCTTAACCCCTGCATCCCCCCATTTCCGCCAGTAAGGGACTTCTTAGTGTTTGGAAACTTTTTCTCCTTCAGAGCTCCTTCCCAGAGGTGCAGGTCCCATCCCTATTTTTTTGTCTCTGTTTTTTCTTTTGCCCTACCCACGTATGTGGGGAGTTTCTTGCCTTTTGGGAAGTCTGAGGTCTTCTGCCAGAGTTCAGTTGGTGTTCTGTAGGATCTGTTCCACATGTAGATGTATTTCTGATGTATTTGTGGGGAGGAAGGTGATCTCCATGTGTTACTCCTCAGCTATCTTGAAGGTCTCTCTGAAACTGTTTAAATTACTATAATTTGTGGTATTCATCGAAATAGTTGAATTCAACCAATAATAATTGGGTGAATATTATGTGCCAGGCCCTATGCTAAATGCTAGGGGAGCAAAAATACATAGCCTTGCCTTCCTGGAAAAACCTAGAGAATAGTGGTATGAGAAGCATAAAGCTCCATAATATCAATATAATACATGATGTGATATAAGAGAGAGTCTAAACAAGAGGCTCTGAGAATGTAGAGAAGGGACATTTAGTGCAGCCCCAGGAGCTCCCAGGTTCAGAAAAGCCTTCCTAATGGAAACAGTGCCTCAATGATCTTAAGTGTGAGTGGTAGTAGCTAAAATAGAAGTGTGGAACAGGCAGAGAGAAAAGCAAAGACAGCGAGGCACCTAATAGCCTGATGTATGTATGGGAGCTAAAGGTGTGAGCTCAGTGTTCCTAGGGCATATCTTTGAGCTGTGGAAAACATGAAAGAAATAGGTAAGGAACTGCTCAAGGAGGGCCTGCATGCCATGCAGGGAAGCATGGACTTCATGCTGGGGTAGATGACCAGAAACTTTTGAAGGACTCTAAGCAGAAGTTCATGGTTCAATAGTTTTTTTTTTTTTTCATTTTTTTTTCATTGTCCTTAATTCACTCTAGGAAAAATCAGCCCTTATCAAATCTCCCATAGTTCTTCCTAATATGGTAATTAATCTACCAACGAATTTATGTCTCAAGACTTCACCATATGGTTCAAATGCTATGATATTTGCAGGAAAGGCATATTTTAGACTTTCCAATCTAATCCTTTCTTTTTATTTGCAGTATAAAACTGAATCGGGATGCAAAGAATGTGAGGAGCTGGAGGAAAAAAATATTAAAGAATTTTTGAAGAGTTTTGTACATATTGTGCAAATGTTCATCAACCCTTCTTGATTGCAACTAATCCTTTTCAGCATTTCTATTATTAACAAACAGCTCCCCACTGCTTAGAGGCAACAACGAAACACTCAGCATTTCAAATATGCTGCCAAAATAAATTCTTCTGGGAAGAGGATGATCAGGATCTTTGATCAGATGAACTCACAGAAATGAAGGCCTAACAATGGCATTGAGTACCATGGTGTCTATGAACGAAGGACTTATTTTATTCATTTATTTTTAATTTATTATTGAGATTGTACATATTTGTAACATAATGTAAATTTTGAATAAAATTGTGTACATATTTTATCTTTTGAAATTGCACTGATATTTTATGTCATAAGAAAATAGAGGGTGTTTGGTTCAAGGGTGATAGTCAAATTATTTAACAACCACTGGGGCTGGGCACCACTGCTGTAGGTAAAGAGGATGCCCCAACCAATGTGGAAATTGACTACCAGCCTTCCTTTGCTTCTCCTCTAGGTGTAGCACTTGGAGGGAGAATTGACTACCAACGAGAAAGGAGGAACTAGATGTGAAACCAGTAATTTCGTTATTGATATATAACGTGCTTGTTATGAGAGAGAGAATTTGCAAGTACCCAGCATGGAATGCACATCAGTCCATCTCAGGTGGGGATGGCAATAATAAACCTTCACTGATGGGTGGAACTGTGTATCAAAAACTAATGATTGCACTGGTGTTTATATTTCATGCTTCCCCAAGTACAGGTATTTTATTTTTCCACATTGTATTTGCCATGTTTGTATAATAAAAAACTGCTCATGAGTTAAAGTCAACATGATCTGGCATAAAATAATTGTTTCTATTATTTTTTAGTATACTGTCTAAAATTTTCAAAATCTTTTCAAATGGAACTGACTGAAATGAAATATTCTCATTTCATCACAAATTTCTTTCCCCCAGTTCACTTCTGGCAGTCTTTACTGAGAGACTAAATGGCAGGAATTGATCTCCTAAGAACTGGATTTCTTTCCATTTCACAGTACAAACCATTTCTCTATTGAAACATTCTTTTGGAGTCCAGTGCCCCATCCAGGCTCATGTATCTCATTCTTTTAGTCAATGTATGCTTGAAATTTTCTTTCAAGATAGTTTTAGAGAAATCTGTATTCCATTTCACTTCCAGAATCCTGTGTTAACTTTCAATTCATTCCCTGATCTCAGTCCAGACAAATAGTATTTGGCAGCCATTGGGATTGTACCAGTTTATTAAATTTCATTTGAAATGGATTTTTTGACAATGCAGCTGTTTTGTTTATTGTATCAGAAGGTACTAAGCAGAAATTTTAAAAGTTAAATTACAGATTTTTTGGATAATTATTCAATTAGAGGTCAAATTATTGTAATATGTCAAGAGAATTTTCCTATGTTCATTAAACCCAAATACATTACAGGAATTCTGTTTTTAGTTTAATCTTTCTAGATGCAAATAATAATGTCTAAAACATGACAATATATTTCTCTGAGATAAAAATAGTCTAGATGGAATGATGGTATTTGTAAAACACAGTCATGATCATGCTTCTACTCTTTTATTTTGGTTCTTGTGGTACAACATTTTGGTTCTTGTGGTACAACATTTTGGTCTGTGACTTGGATAAAGATAGAAGGTGTTCTTATCAAATTTATGGAATATGTAAATTATGTAACAGAATGAAAATTTACAATTCCCTCAGACTAGAAGGAAGTGCCAGTGTAACAAGATGAAAATTAACAAGGATATACAAAGAGTTCTGTACTTGGCCACAATAATGAACTGCAAGAGAAAGAATAAGGAAGATGCAGCTGGGTTCAGCAAAAAAAGATTTTAGGGATTTTATGCACTAGTAAATCAGTGTAAGTTGACAGTTTGATATGACTATTAAAAAGGCAATTGCAATTGTTGGCTACTTTCATATAAATATATTACTTAGGTCAGTATTTTTGAAGTTGACCAATGGCATCAAAATCACCTGGAAGCTTTTATGTTTGTTTGTTTTTTGTCTTTTACAGTACTGAGAAATAATTGGCATACATCACTATATACATTTAAGATGTAGAGCATGAGGTTTGATTTACATATATTGTGAAATGATTAACAAAATAGGCTTGGCTAATGTCATCTTCTCATATAGATACAATATAAAGAAAAGAAAGAAAAAAGAAAACAGGAAAAAAAATTTCTCCTTGAGATGAGAACTTAAAGAATTTACTCTCTGGGACTTCCCTGGTGGTACAATGGTTAAGAATCTGCCTGCCAATGCAGGGGACACAGGTTCGAGCCCTGGTCCAGGAAAATCCCACATGCCATGCAGCAACTAAGCCCATACACCTCAACTACTGAGCCTGCGCTCTAGAGCCCATGAGCCACCACTACTGAGCCTGCGTGGCTAGCACCTGTGCTCTGCAACAAGAGAAGCCACCACAATGAGAAGCCTGCACACTGCAACAAAGTCGCCCACACTCACCGCAACTAGAGAAAGCCCGCATGCAGCAACGAAGACCCGATGCAGCCAAAAATTAATAAATAAATTTATTTTTAAGATAAAGAAATTTACTCTCTTAACAACTTTCCTATAAATCATAGGTCAGTGTTAGCTAGAGTCATCATGTTGTACATTACATCCCTAGCACTCATTTATCTTGTCACTAGAAGTTTGTACCTTTTGACCATCTTCCTCTCTTTTTTTAAAATGAGTTGTTGTGTTTAAGATTTCACATAAAAGTGAGATCATACAGTATTTGTCTTTCTCTGATTTATTTCACTTAGCATAATGCCTTTAGGTTCCATCCATGTGGTCACAAATGGTGAAATGTCTTCATTTTTATGGCTAAGTAATATTCCATGGGATACGTGTGTGTATAATACACATAAATATATATGCCTCAACTTCTTTATCCATTAATCCATAGATGAACAATTAGGTTGTTTCCATATCTTGGATGTTGTAAATAATGCTTCTGTGAACCTAGGGGTACAGATATATTTTCAAGTTACTGTTTCTGTTTCCTTTGTATATAGTCCCAGAAGCAGAATTGCTGGATCATATATATGGTAGTTCTATTTTTAATTTTTTGAGGAACTTCCATACTGTTCTCCATAGTGGCTGCACCATCTTACAATCCCATCATCTGTACACAGGGCCCCCTTTTCTCCATATCCTCACCAACACTTGATATTTGTTGTCTTTTTGACACTAGTCATTCTAAGAGGTGTGGGATAACTTCTCATGGTGTTGATTTGCGTATCCCTGATGGTTAGTGATGTTGAGCATCTTTCCATATATCTGTTGGTTTTGTACATCTTCTTTGGAGAAATGTTTATCAGGTCCTTTGCCCATTTATTAATTTTTTTAATTGAATTGTATGAGTTATTTGTTTATTTTGGATATCCACCCTGTTTCAGAAATATAGCTTGCAAATAATTTTTCCCATTCTATAGGTTGCCTTTTCAGTTTGTTGGTGAATTCTTTTGTTGTGCAGATGCTTTTTAGTTTGGTGTAGTCCCACTTATTTATTTTTGATTTTTGTTGCTTGTGCATTAGATGTCATATCCAAAAAATCATTATCAAGGCCCATGTAAAGGATTTTTATTCCTATGTTTCCTTCTAGAAGTTTCATGATTTCAGATCTTACATTTAAGTCTTTAATTCATTTTATTTAATTTTTGTGTGTGATGTTAAGATATGGGTCCAATTTCATTCTTTTACATGTGAATATCCAGCTATCCCAGCACAATTTATTGAAAAGAATTTCTTTTCTCCATTAAGTATTCTCAGCTCCCTTGTCAAATATTAGTTGGCTATATATGCTTGGTCTTATTTCTGGGCTCTCAATTCTGTTTCTTTTGTCTATTGTCTGTTTTTATGCCAGTACTATACTGTTTTGATAACTATAGATTTATAGTTTAGCTTGCCTCCTTATTTGTCCTTCTTTCTCTGTATTTCTTTGGCTGTTTGGCGTATTTTGTGGTTCCATATAAATTTCAGGAGTGCTTTTTCTACCTCTGTAAAAAAAGGCCATTGAAATCTTGATAGGGATTTTATTGAATCTGTAGATGGCTTTTGGTAGTATTGACATTTTAACAATATTTATTCTTCCAATCCATGAATATGGGATACTTTTCCATTATTTGTTTTTTCTTCAATTTCTTTCATCAATATCTAATAGTTTATAGAGTACTTTAACCTCTTTAGTTGAATTTATTCCTAAGTATTTTACTGTTTTTGCTGCTATTGTAAATGAGATTGATTTCCTTATTACTTTTTCAGAAACTTAGTGTATAGAAATGCTACTGACTTATTAAATCTATTCTTTATTGATATATTAAAAATTCAATGTATGCTGTTCAGCTTAATAAACTGGATTAGTTATATTTCCCAAACAGTTTAAAAAGAATTCTCTACATACAGAAAAAGAAAAATTTTCAATTCAGATATAAACTACTATCCTAAAATTAAAATTAAGTAGAATTTAGATGTGAACATGAAGAGAAATGGTACCAAAAATATGTGAAAAAAACATTTTTATGATATTAAACTAATGTTTTCTCTTCAAAAATTTCCATTGAAAATAAGGAAGGGTGAGCTTGTGTCTTTTGTAGAAACTTACATGATTTATTAAATTATATTAAGCTCCTGCAAGAAATGACACATATGAGATGACTTTTTATTTGAATTTTTTCGGGTTTTTTTTAACATCTTTATTGGAGTATAACTGCTTTACAATGGTGTGTTAGTTTCTGCTTTATAACAAAGTGAATCAGTTATACATGTACATATATCCCCATATGTCTTCCCTCTTGCATCTCCCTCCCTTCCATCCTCCCTATCCCACCCCTCTAGGTGGTAACAAAGCACTGAGCTGATCTCCCTGTGCTATGTGGTTGCTTCCCACTAGCTACCTATTTTACATTTGGTAGTGTATATATGTCCATGCCACTCTCTCACTTTGTGCCAGCTTACACTTTCCCCTCTCCGTATCCTCAAGCCCATTCTCTAGTAGGTCTGCATCTTTATTCCTGTCTTGCCCCTAAGTTCTACATAATCATTTGTTGTTGTTTAGATTCCATATATATGTGTTAGCATACGGTATTTGTTTTTCTCTTTCTGACTTACTTCACTCTGTATGACAGTCTCTAGGTCCACCCACCTCACTACAAATAACTCAATTTAGTTTCTTTTTATGGCTGAGGAATATTCCATTGTATATATGTGCCACATCTTTTTTATCCATTCATCTGTTGATGGACACTTAGGTTGCTTCCATGTCCTGGCTATTGTAAATAGAGCTGCAGTGAACACTGTGATACATGACTCTCTTTGAATTTTGTTTTTCTCAGAGTAAATGCCCAGTAGTGGGATTGCTGCCTCGGATGGTAGTTCTATTTTGAGTTTTTTAAGGAACCTCCATACTCTTCTCCATAGTGGCTGTATCAACTTACATTGCCACCAACAGTGCAGGAGGGTTCCCTTTTCTCCACACCTTCTCCAGCATTTATTGTTTGTAGATTTTTTGATGATGGTTGTAGGTTTTTTCCCCTTCATCACTTTAAATATGTCCTGCCACTCCCTTCTGGCTTGCAGAGTTTCTGCTGAAAGATCAACTGTTAACCTTATAGGGATTCCCTTGTGTATTATTTGTTGTTTTTCCCTGGCTGCTTCTAATATGTTTTCTTTGTATTTAATTTTTGATAGTTTGATTAATATGTGTCTTGGCGTGTTTCTCCTTGGATTTTTCCTGTATGGGACTCTCTGTGCTTCCTGGACTTGATTAACTATTTCCTTTCCCATATTAGGGACGTTTTCAACTATAATCTCTTCAAATATTTTCTCAGTCACTTTCTTTTTCTCTTCTTCTTTTGGGACCCCTATAAATCGAATGTTGGTGCAGTTAATGTTGTCCCAGAGGTCTCTGAGACTGTCCTCAGTTCTTTCCATTCTTTTTCTTTATTCTGCTCTGCAGTAGTTATTTCCACTATTTTATCTTCCACGTCACTTATCCGTTCTTCTGCCTCAGTTATTCTGCTATGGATCCCTTCTAGAGAATTTTTACTTTCATTTATTGTGTTGTTCATCATTGTTTGTTTGCTCTTTAGTTCTTCTAGGTCCTTGTTAAACATTTCTTGTATTTTCTCCATTCTGTTTCCAAGATTTTGGATCTTTACTCTCATTACTCTGAATTTTTTTTCAGGTAGACTGCCTATTTCCTCTTCATTTGTTTAGTCTGGTGGGTTTTTACCTTGCTCCTTCATCTGCTGTGTGCTTCTCTTCTTCTAATTTTGCTTAACTTACTGTGTTTGGGGTCTCTTTTTTGCAGGCTTCAGGTTCATAGTTCCCATTGTTTTTGGTGTCTGTCCCTAGTGGCTAAGGTTGGTTCAGTGGGTTGTGTAGGCTTCCTGGTGGAGGAGACTAGTGCCTGTGTTCTGGTGGATGAGGCTGGATCTTGTCTTTCTGGTGGGTAGGTCCACATCTGGTGGTGTGTTTTGGGGTGTCTGTGGTCTTATTATGATTCTAGGCAGCCTCTCTGCTAATGGGTGGGGCTGTGTTCCTGTCTTGCTAGTTGTTTGGTATAGGGTGTCCACCACTGTAGCTTTCTGGTCGTTGAGTGGAGCTGGATCTTGGTGTTCAGATGGAGATCTCTGGGAGATTTTCACTGTGTGATATTATGTGGAGCTGGGAGGTCTCTTGTGGACCAATGTCCTGAACTTGGCTCTTCCACCTCAGAGGCACAGCCCTGATGCCTGGCTGGAGCACCAAGAGCCTGTCATACACATGGCTCAGAATAAAAGGGGAAGAGGGCTTCCCTGGTGGTGCAGTGGTTGAGAGTCCACCTGCCGATGCAGGGGATACGGGTTTGTGCCCCCGTCCGGGAAGATCCCACATGCTGCGGAGCGGATGGGCCCGTGAGCTATGGCTGCTGAGCCTGCGCGTCTGGAGCCTGTGCTCCACAATGGGAGAGGCCACAACAGTGAGAGGCCCGCGTACCAAAAAAAAAAAAAAAAAAAAAAAAAAAAAAAAAAAAAAAAAGAATAAAAGGGGAAGAAAGAAAGAAAGAAGATAATGTTAAATTAGATTAAATTAAATGTTATTAAAATAAAAAATAATTATTAAAAAATTTTTGAAATTTAATTTTAAAAAATGAAAAGAAGAACAAAAGAAAGTAGAGAGCAACCAAAGCAAAAAACTAATCCACCAATGATAACAAGCACTAAAAACTATACTTAAAAAAAAAAAAAGAAAAAAACGGGCAGACAGAACCCTTGGACAAATGTTAAAGCAAAGCTATAGAGACAAAATCACATGTGGAAGCATACACAACACAGACACAAAAAGAGAAAAAGGGAAAAATACAGATATACCGTTGCTCCCAAAGTCCTCCTCCTCAATTTAGTGTGACTCATTGTGTCTTCAAGTATTCCACAGATGCAGGGTACATCAAGTTGATTGTGGAGTTTTAATCCACTGCTCCTGAGGCTGCATGGAGAGACTTCCCTTTCTCTTTTTTGTTCGCACAGTTCCTGGGGTTCAGCTTTGGATTTGGCCCCGCCTCTGTGTATAAGTCACCTGAGGGCGTCTATTCTTCTCTCAGGACGGGGTTAAAGAAGCAGCTGATTTGGGGGCTCTGGCTCACTCAAGCTCGGGGGGAGGTATGGATACGGAATGTGGGGGAGCCTGCGTTGGCAGAGGCCAGCATGACATTGCAACAGCCTGAGGTGTGCCATGTGTTCTCCCAGGGAAGTTGTCCCTGGATGACGGGACTGTGGCAGTGGCGGGCTGCACAGTCTCCCGGGAGGGGAGGTGTGGATAGTGACCTGTGCTTGCACACAGGCTTCTTGATGGCTGCAGCAGCAGCCTTAGCATCTCATGCCCGTATCTGGTGTCCACTCTGATACCACGGCTTGCGCCTGTCTCTGGAGCTACTTTAAGCTGCGCTCTTAATCCCCTCTCCTCGCGCACCAGGAAACAAAGAGGCAAGAAAAAGTCTGGTGCCTCTTCGGCAGCTCCAGACTTTTTCCGGGACTCCTTCCCGGCCAGCTGTGGCGCACTAGCCCCCTTCAGGCTGTGTTCACGCAGCCAACCCGGTCCTCTCCATGGGATCTGACCTCTGAAGCCAGAGCCTCAGCTCCCAGCCTGCATCTGACCCGGCCGGTGAGCAGACAAGCCTCTCAGGCTGGTGAGTGCTGGTTGGCACCGACCCTTTGTGTGGGAATCTCTCCGCTTTGCCCTCTGCACTCCTGTTGCTGCGCTCTCCTCCATGGCTCCGAGGCTTCCCCCCTCCGCCACCCACAGTCTACCCCTGCGAAAGGGCTTCCTAGTGTGTGGAAACCTTTCCTTCTTCACGGCTCCCTCCAGGAGTTGCAGGTCCCGTCCCTATTCTTTTGTCTCTTTTTTTTTCTTTTTTCTTTTGCCCTACCCAGGTACGTGGGGAGTTTCTTGCCTTTTGGGAGGTCTGAGGTCTTCTGCCAGCATTCAGTAGGTGTGCTGTAGCAGTTGTTCCACATGTATATGTATTTCTGATGTATTTGTGGGGAGGAAGGTGACCTCCACGTCTTACTCCTCTGCCATCTTGAAGCTCCCTCTGAATTTTTTCTTATGCTAAGGTTCATCAAGCTGTTTCATACTTATTGTTATAGTTAATGATATATCAAAATTCTATTTCTGGTACCAATTTATGCTGTGTTGGCAACTGGAGAATGAAACAGCAATGTAGACAACAGGCAAAATTGATTTTTATCCATCTTCCTTGAATTCCAGTAAATGTTTGCCAAATGTGTTTTTCTGTTTCAACCAAACTAAATATTATAGTCTTATTTCTCTCAACTATTAATTATTTTACTTCTGAGAGTCAAGAATTTCTTAAAGCACAGCAGTGCTTTTCATTTGTTAATTTTGTACCCTGCAACTTTGCTGAATTCATTGATTTAGTTATACTTATACGTGTATCTATTCTTTTGAAATTCTTTTCCCCTTTAGGTTGTTACATAATATTGAACCCACAGTTTAGTTTTTGTATTTTTCAACTTAGGATTTCGGTCTGTATTTTTTTTTTATTGGAGTATAATTGCTTTACAATGTTGTGTTTGTTTCTGCTGTACAATGAAGTGAATCAGCTATATGTATACATATATCCCCTCCCCCTTGGACCTCCCTCCCATCCCCCCACCCATCACGACTATTTCCTTGTGTAAATGAGAAATGTTTTGTTCCTGCACTGTTTTCCTACTTTCATTTATTTGCCTGTCTCTAAACTTCCTTAAGAGGATTATTCTGAATGCTTTGTCTGATAGTTCATAGATCTTCATTTCTTTAGGCTCTATTGAAGCTTCAGTAGTTTCCTTTGGAGGTGTCATATTTACCTGATTTTTCATTTTCTTTGATTCCTTATTTTAGCATCTGTGCATTTGAGTAATCTTTCTCCTTTTCCAGATTGTACAGGTTGCTTTGGCAGAGACAGTGCTTCACCAGTCATATCAGTTTGGGTTTCTGGGTGTGTCTGCTGGTCACGTCCTTAAGCAGGTGGGACCTGTTATTATGGTCTGTTTGGGGGCAAGGCAACTGAGCTTTGAGGATGGGGCTTGATGGGAGGTGCCACTGGCTGAGAACAGTTGGATAGGACTACTCACTGGTTCCCTACCCAGGTGAGGCTGTAGGATGGACTCTGCAGTTGCCTGAATTCTCTTGTCAGCCTTACTAGAAGGTCAGGAATGGGTACTATTTTCAATAATTGATGGGGCTCTGAATTAGCTTCACTGCCCTAGTAGGGCAGCAGGATGGGACCCAGGGCATGTATAGCTCATTGTTTAGGGACCCAAATCAGGCCAAAATGTGCACTGAATTACCTAGTCAGGTGAGGCCACTGGCTTTGCTCTGCAGATAGGGGAAGCCAGCGGCTGTGCTGTCTGTTCCAGTGCCACTGTACATAGGCTACTGAATGGTGTCTGCACCTTCCTATGTGCTCTGGTTAGGTTCCCTGGTAGGACAGGCTGAAGGGCCATGAATTAGATTCCTTGCCAGGACGCAGTGGGAGAAGCAGCTCTAAAGCTAGTAAAGCTCTTCATTTGTTGTCTTCTCAAGCCAACTAACACCCCAAGTTTCCTGACAGAGCAGGGCCATTGGCTTTGTTCTGTGAAGCCAGCTCTGCCCACCTGCCTCTTGGCTCAAGTGCCAGTGGGTTGCACAACTTCCAGAGGTTGTCTCCAGCTCTTCTGATCATGTGGGATCAGAAGACACTCCCCACAGTGGGTGGAGCTATATCTCAGCTCCCTTGCCTGGGTGGGAGGGGGAGGCTATTCTCAATAAAATGAAAAATTTTTAAGCTTTTTTATTTTTTTCCCTAGCTTTTCTACTGATGGAGAATAGAAAAAGATGTCACAAAGAAAGAAAACTACAGGCCAATATCACTGATGATCATAGATGCAAAAATCCTCAACAAAATACTACCAAACGGGATCCAACAGCACATTAAAAGGAACATACACCATGATCAAGTGGGTTTATCCCAGGAATGCAAGGATTTTTCAATATATGCAAATCAATCAATGTGATAAACCATATTAACAAACTGAAGGAGAAAAACCATATGATCATCTCAATAGATGCAGAAAAAGCTTTTGACAAAATTCAACACCTATTTATGATAAAAACCCTCCAGAAAGTAGGCATAGAGAGAACTCACCTCAACATAATAAAGGCCATATATGACAAACCCACAGCCAACATTGTTCTCAATGGTGAAAAACTGAAACCATTTCCTCTAAGATCAAGAACAAAACAAGGTTTTCTACTCTCACCACTATTATTCAACATAGTTTTGGAAGTTTTAGCCACAGCAATCAGAGAAGAAAAAAAAATAAAAGAAATCCAAATTGGAAAAGAAGTAAAGCTGTCACTGTTTGCAGATGGCATGATACTATACCTAGAGGATCCTAAAGGTGTTACTAAAAAACTACTAGAGCTAGTCAATGAATTTGGTGAAGTAGCAGGATACCAAATTAATGCACAGAAATCTCTTGCATCCCTATATGCTAATGAAAAATGCACCATTTTTAACTGGAAGTTTCCAATCCAGTCCTTAGACAACAGTTAGCCTCCCAGCAGTGCTTGTTGGGATGGAGGAAGGAAAGCCATAATGGCTGTCACATTATCAAGAACCATAATTATCATATTATATAACCAATACTGTCACATTGTCAATAACCATAAGTATCACATTACATAACCAATATTATCACACTACCAAGAACCATTTATAGTGACTGGTAATCTATTCTGGTTATATAAGCACAGAGTGGGTTTAAAATTTAGTATTTTCCAATGCTCAAAATTAGAATTCCTCCCACATTTGTTACTTAATATGGATAACTTCAGTTGATCTTATGAAACTCAAGGCATAGATGTGCAACTTCTTAAAGCATTCTTAGCTAACTTAAGAAAAAAGTAATCACACAAAACAATCTAAATTTTATTTTTTATGCTTGTATTCTTAACAAATTAGCCTTTCATTTGTGTTTCAAAATTTTCCCATCTTGAACTGTTCTTAATTAACCAGCTCAGTGTTATTTGCCTAGACTGGTATGCTGTGTTTATGTCTCACCTGCCCTAAATGCTGAAGATATTTGTCTTATGTTACATATAATAAAGAAAGCACTAATTCATAGACCTAGGACCTCAAATAGTAAAAGCAAGCCTAATAAAAATCAGGTTTACAGCCCAATGTCATACTGATGAATTATATTCTTACCTTTTCTTAATTTCAGATAAAGAAGATGTATGAGAGACTATTATTTGTACACTCTCCCTGACAATAAGCAGAAAGGACTAGAAGGCAGAGGACATGGAAATACAAAGAGAGCCAATACATACACATGATTTGTGAGCCCAGAGATTTTAAAACCCAATCACAAGCCTAGTTTTATAGACTCTCATTCTTTGTCTTAGAACAGAGAATCAATGAGATTATTTTATTTTGCTGCTGTTGCTGTTGTTGTGAGAGGGGCCTTATATGTTTTGATGTGTTACTGTTTCTATCCATCAAAGTCAATGTTCCCTAGATTCAAACTGACATATGATATACAAATCAAGGAATGTGATTGATCCCTCTCCTCCTCCCACCCACACAAATACTGAGAATGCATTTTTTTCTCTTTCATTTGTGTTATATCAGGCTTAGTGTAAGCTCTCTGCATTCATATGTGAGTCCTGGTTAACATATGCATTCATGTAGAAATATTTTGCCCAGAAGAAATCTCATTTCCATAGAGATTTGGTTCAATGCTTCTGAATGTGTCTGATGACTAAAGTTTATCTTCACTGAATAATTTATTATGAAAGGTAAACTTTAGCTTTATTGAAAAGTTCCCTAATTGTATAATCTACCTGAGGCAACATAGAAGAAAAGTTAATGAATCACAAATAAGGAGTCCTGATTTTGTCCTATATTTTATTTCTTTAATCCTGGATTTCAAAGTAAGTTAACTATTAGAAAAATTAAAGAGGAAATTGTTACACAAGCAGAATTGAAAATTATACCTTTAGGTTTTACAAACTGTGTCAACATTCCCAGAATGTTATCATCAGAGAATCCAGGGTCACCCTCTAGCTGGCTTGTTTTCATCATCATCATCATTAGGGAATTCCCTCCATCAATCATAATGTAACCTCATTTGTTGAAAACATACTGTGTGTGAACATTATGCTAGGTTCTGCAGTTATGGCTGTGAATAGATAGCCATAATCTCAGCCCTCATGGAGTTTACATTCCAGCAGGAAAGTCATGTTATCAAATTAATCACTTGAGTGCTTATTCAGGTATTTTCAGTTCTATGAAGAGTACCAGGCAAGCACATGAAGAGAAGAACTGATGCATTTAAGATGTCAGAGAGCTTCTTTGAGACAGTGATATCTGAGCTCTGCTATGAATTATAAAGAGTCAATCAGATAGATAGCCTGACAAACCTTCAGTCAGGAAGGATGACGGCCAGTTCAAAGAGCAGAAGGAAAGCCAGAGTGTCTAAAGTGGGACAAAGCCCTGAAAGAAGTTGGTAAGGTAAGTACCAACTGGTCTCATAGGCTCTGATAAAGATTTTTCTTTATACTCTAAAAAAAAGGGACTCTTATTCTCACATGTGTAAAAAAATATAGGTGGCATTGCTTCTGCCGTTGAGACAAGAGTTGTAGTCAACATCTCCTTACCACTAAATGCCAGCATAATAAAATTATTTCTAATAATATCATCTTACATGGGCCTAATGATTGCAGTCACTTAATGAATTCCTTATAACACCTAATAGAAATAAACTTTAGCAAGTAATTATTTGTTCACTGCCAAAAACAAGAAACCTGTTTGCAGTACCTATGACTTGAGAGGCCAACATCATGAGGATTAACATATATGTCCAGAATTGGGATCTGAGGACAGTCAGAACTGACCTGTAGTCCAAATTTGAACAGTGGGAAGGACTTTCTAAATCACTCTTTAATGAGAACTATTTGATAAAAGGGAGGTCATTCATTCTCATTAAGAAAAATGGGGTAGAGAAAAGCACCAGGATGTAATGATAGTGCAACAAGGCACAGTTAAAACGGGAAGTGGAAAGAGGCAAGATAAGCATGACCAGGTGGAGAGAGAGAAAACTTCAAAAGCACAATTTCACTAACGTAATAAGGGACTTATGGGATCAGGCTATACAATGGCTTAGAAGAGATAAAAGCTGACTTTTTTTAAAGGAGATGATAAGAAAGAAGCAACATTTCTGAATCTTAGTGACAACTAAGAGCTAAAGGTGAGACAAGAACATCAGTACAGTGACAAGTACCATCTTTTCAAGGGTTTTAAAGATCATGGTCATCAGCCAGGTTCAGTTTCCTGAGTTGATTTAATAAAGTCAAAGCACCCTACAATGTGTCAATGGATTCTGCTCTCTTAAGGGCACATGGAGGCTGATGCAAGTAATAATGATCCTCTTACACTTTCATGGTTCTTAAACGTTCACAAAGCACTTTTATCTATATTATTTTTTTTTGATAAGCATTTCCATCCCTCATGGGTATAGATGAAGAGAGGCAGAACCTATTTGCTTATGTTTCTGATATGTAAGAAACCAAAAAGAAACAAAGAAATCAGCTGAAAAGGTTGTCCACATTCAGCTGTGTATTTTTCTATGCCGTATTGTCTTTAGATTTCCTTTCAAAGAATCATGAGCATGATACTTGGGGTGGAAAATTATTTGTTGTTAAGGAAATCAAAACAGAGTTTAAGCAGGTATTTTTATTCCATATTTTGATTATTTTTTCTTCACACAATTCTATTCTGGTGTTTTGTTTGCTTTGCCCAGATGGCAAATGTGCCATTAAGATTATTCAGCCTGGGCCTCCCTGGTGGCGCAAGTGGTTGAGAGTCCACCTGCCGATGCAGGGGATACGGGTTCGTGCCCCGGTCTGGGAGGATCCCATATGCCGCGGAGCGGCTGGGCCCGTGAGCCATGGCCGCTGAGCCTGCGCGTCCGGAGCCTGCGCGTCTGGAGCCTGTGCTCCGCAACGGGGGAGGCCACAACAGTGAGAGGCCCGCATACCGCAAAAAAAAAAAAAAAAAAAAAAGATTATTCAGCCTAAATTAATTATCTTTTTATAGTAAAAGAGAATCCCCTCCTTTTGACAAGTAAAATGTTTGTGCTGTATTTATGAATAAATAGAGGCAGCTGTTATAAGCAGCATTATTAATAGCATTGCTTTAAACATCTCATCAGAAAAGAAATCCACTCTTCAATATAATGTAAGCTCTTGGTGTCCCAGAGTTTATTAAAGAGTGAAAACCACAGACCTGTTATCCACACCACAGCATGATAAGAAAAATATCACACTTTCTATAAAAGAGGCACTCAACTCAAACTGCAGACATAAGGCAGTACTCTTTTAAGTGGTTATTGTCTTTGCTGGTCACTTGGGCCTGATTTTTCAGTGCTTCACAGGTTAAGAGTGTGGGGATCACCAAAGCGGCTTACCTTGGAAACAGAAAGTTAACAGCAGCCACAGACTTCATTTAAATGGTCACAATGATGCTATTTCCTGCTTTTCAGTTGAATGGCTTTATGATGGGTGATATGGTCATTGTAGAAAGGATTTTTCCCTTCTACAATGACCATTTACAATTTTTCCCTTCTACTCAGTAAGACTGAGTAGTTTTGCAAAGCATAAGAACCCTTTCTCCTCACAGGTCTTCTGAGTTCTATTCCAGAAAAGGTAAGACAAAGTATAACCCTTTATCACCACAATGAGATCATAATTCTCCAAGGCATCTGATTGGGCTTTAGAATTTCCCTATTTGAAGGAACTTGCTTTCCCAGGACGCCATACTTTTTTCTCAGCAGAGACAACTTTTCCCTAAGGATTAATTTCATTTCTTAGCCAACAAACATAACATATGTTGTCATTTCTTAGTCAACAAACATATGTTTGTTGTTCTTCAACAACAAATATAAACTGTGCTCAAGGGAATGAATATTTGCAAACAGTGTACCGAGGACCACGTATAGAAGCCCCAGGTGTAGGCCTCAAGTGGGTGCATTGTCTTTAGAGAACTGAAAAACAATAATAGAACTGAAAGTCTGTCTGCCTTTATGATCACGATGTGCAAGTGATTCTAAACAATGCCAGTGGTAGAATACCCTTCCCTGAAAAAAATTTTTTTGGAAGTCTATGTCTTAAACAATTGCTTAGGTTATAATTTTTAATACTATGTATGTAATCTTCAAATTAGCTCATATTTACTACTTATCCTTTAATAAGCATTGTATTTTTTTATTAGTTTCTGCTTTATAACAAAGTGAATCAGTCATACATATACATCTGTTCCCACATCCCTTCCCTCTTGCATCTCCCTCCCTCCCACCCTCCCTATCCCACCCCTCCAGGCGGTCACAAAGCCCCGAGCTGATCTCCCTGTGCTATGCGGCTGCTTCCCACTATCTATCTACCTTACGTTTGATACTGTATATATGTCCGTGCCTCTCTTTCGCTTCGTCACAGCTTACCCTTCCCCCTCCCCATATCCTCAAGTCCATTCTCTAGTAGGTCTGTGTCTTTATTCCTGTTTTACCCCTAGGTTCTTCATGACATTTTTTTTTCTTAAATTCCATATATATGTGTTAGCATACGGTATTTGTCTTTCTCTTTCTGACTTACTTCACTCTGTATGACAGACTCTAGGTCTATCCACCTCATTACAAATAGCTCAGTTTCGTTTCTTTTTATGGCTGAGTAATATGCCATTGTATATATGTGCCACATCTTCTTTATCCATTCATCCGATGATGGACACTTAGGTTGTTTCCATCTCCAGGCTATTGTGAATAGAGCTGCAATGAACATTTTGGTACATGTCTCTTTTTGAATTATGGTTTTCTCAGGGTATATAAGCATTGTATTTTACATGGAAGTTAGTTTGAAGACCTCAGTTACATGTTTGGCTGCCAACCCTAGTGGATTCAGTTGACCCTGACTTCTAAAGAGTTCAGCCTTTTTCACACAGTTGGTGTTTTCACTGCTCTGGCCTTGCATGCATATTCTTTAAATAGATTGAAATAAATAATGATAACACAGTGACTGGAAAGATTAAGAAACCATATCTTAACTCAATTTTGATTTGTGTCTAACATTTAAAACTAAAAAAGAGAGCAAACCATGAGATGTAATAGTTTAGCAAATTCAGATTTTAGTTCATTCATGAAACTTTACTGAATGTGACTAATATCTTAACTTTGAAATGTTCTTTTTTTGAGTTGCCTATTATTTGATCTAAAAGTAAAGAAAAAGGGCTTCCCTCGTGGCACAGTGGTTGAGAGTCCGCCTACCGATGCAAGGGACACGGGTTTGTGCACTGGTCTGGGAAGATCCCACATGACACGGAGCGGCTGGGCCCGTGAGCCATGGCTGCTGAGCCTGCGCGTCCGAGCCTGTGCTCTGCAACGGGAAAGGCCACAATAGTGAGAGGCCCGCGTACCGCAAAAAAAGAAAAAAAAAAAAAAGAAAAAGTGAAGAAAATAAAATGCTCCATCTGTGCTTTGATTTATTTGCTGTCTAAATTGTCTCTTTTGCAGATGTTTCTGTTTTATTAAAATTTAATTATTAGTTACTAGTCAGTTACTTATGTGAAAATAAAGAAAACATCATTTAAAATGGAGTCAGGGAGCTCTGAAGAAGGGGCTCTCATGCATTACCTTTCAGACCCCAAACAGGGGGAAGCTTACTTTATGTGCCTCAGCAGGAGAAAGGAAGAATCTCTCCTTGCCCAGCAATAGCCCCGCCAATGAGAAACTGCCACACTCAGCCAGTGAGAAACGGTAATCACCCTGAACTCTTTGAAACAGCCTCTCCCAACTTCCTCCTTCTCCCTTAGAAAAGCAACCCCCTTTCCTCTGTTCCTCAAACTTACCTATGGTTCACCATACTTTGCTTGTCCCGAATTGCAATTCCTCTGCTATTCCCAAATAAACCCATTTTTCTGGAAAAATACTTGGCTTTTTTGTTTTTTAAGGTCAACATTACATCAAATTTTGCTGGAAAAATACTTGGCTCTTTTGTTTTTTAAGGTCAACATTACATCAAATTTTGCTGGAAAAATACTTGGCTCTTTTGTTTTTTAAGGTCAACATTTATATAGCAATTTTATAAAATTGTTACTAAAGAATCAAATTCTAAACTGTTGTGTAGATTTAAATTAATTAAATAGTTGTAGGTTTTTTCTCCAGACTCTTAGAGGTACTTAAAATTATTTATAGTATTTTTGTGAAAATAGCAACTGGTTCATAATTATTCTGAATTTTGTAAAGAAATTTATGTGAGCAATCCATACCAACATGAAGTTACCTTGACAGTGAATCCTCTTCTAGGGGCACTGGTGGTGAGTAAGAGAGAGAAAACTATTAGCAAAATTCAAAACCAACAAGAATTTTTTTTAACAGTGAAGAGAAAGGCACCAGTAAAAGCAAAGTAAGACTAGACAAAGGCACTAATAAAGACTTGGGCAAGACCAAAACTGTATTAAAGAAGAGAGGAGGGATGATAAAATTTTTTTTTTTTTTTTTTTTTTTTGCAGTACACGGGCCTCTCACTGTTGTGGCCTCTCCCGCTGCAGAGCACAGGCTCCGGACACGCAGGCTCAGTGACCATGGCTCACGGACCCAGCCACTCTGTGGCATGTGGGATCTTCCCAGACCGGGGCACGAACCAGTGTCCCCTGAATCGGCAGGTGGACTCCCAACCACTGTGCACCAGGGAAGCCCGATAAACAATTTTTATATCATTACTTGTCCAGAACTGGTTCTGCATGACTTGAGAGTTACTCTGGTTAGGAAAGAAGTGGATCTCTTCAGAATAAAAACAAATTTTTCTTTGAAGTCCAAGGAAAAGGCAAAAAGGACAAAGGATTGAGTCAACACTTGATGACTTTATGGCTTTAGAAATATTTACAAAATCGTGAAAAAGTATTGAGAACTTGGACAGCTTATTCAAACTAAAAAAATGATTTTTTTTCTTTTTGCTGCTGACTTACAGTTAATAAGACAAAAGCTGAAATATCCAGCTTTATAACCAGTTAGAGGATTACAAAGTTATTGAAATTTAGTTTTTGAAAACATAATTGAAATTATCTCCAAAAGTCTAAGAACGAGGTATCTGAACACCATTGTAGAAAAGCATGTTTATCAATATGGAAAATCTTGACTTTGGCACTGAAACTCCAAATAACTATGGATAAGGTTCATTGAGAACAAATGAGTAATGAGAGAAATAAGTGGAGACAAAATATCTAGGAAAATCCATTGTGTCCATGTTAAATGAGTTAAAGAAAATGTTCTGCCAATTTCTAGGAATGTGTATATGGCTCAATTTATGTAATTATATTGTTGCTAATTGAAAGAGTAGACTTTTTTTCTTCTGCCATGGTTTTTCATTTTCAAACTCATTATCCTGCTTTGATTTCTTTATTACCTTAAATGCCTCTCAAAGTCATTTTTAACTTGAAGTCTACAGATAACCGGTTTGTCCCTTAGTGAGTTTCCAGTGATCTCTAACCCTCAGAAAATAAATCTAGATGTGTATCAGTGTGCAATACTGTTTTTCAGGAGAGGGTCCATAGTTTTCATCAGAATTAGTAGAGTGTTCCATGAATCAAAAGGTTTTAAGACTGCCTCTCCAGGAATCCCTTTTTCTCCCTATCAAGTCAAAGGGTCAGACAGTGTTGTATCTTGTAAAACTTGCATTTGTACTTCAATGTACATCTCAGGATCTTGTTAAAATGCAAATTCTGACTCATTAGCTCCCAGGTGATGTGATGCTGTTGGTTCATGGATCATACTTTGAGAAACAAGGGTTTGACATCAGAGAGCTTTTGCCTCTGAGCTGTTCCAGAGACCACGGCCATTACTGAATGGACACCACCCAGAGAGACATGGAACCAGGTGTGGCCTCAGTCATCTGAGCCCTGGTAAGCTGCCTAACCATGCTGAGTCTATTTTCTTGTCTCTCAAAAGGCAATAATGATATTATTAGACTACCAGGATGGTTGTGAGTTAAATTAGATGCTGACTACAGTTCTTTGTACAGAGTAGATACGAAATAACTTTATTCTCTTCCCCTTTCCCCCAACACTTTGTAGTTTCCTTTTACTCTAGTGAGGTGATTATTTAACAGTTATCATCGGGGCTTCCCTGGTGGCGCAGTGGTTGGGAGTCCGCCTGCCGATGCAGGGGACACGAGTTCATGCCCCGGTCCGGGAAGATCCCACATGCCACGGAGCAGCTGGGCCCATGAGCCATGGCCACTGAGCCTGTGCGTCCGGAGCCTGTGCTCCACAACGGGAGAGGCCACAGCAGTGAGAGGCCCACGTACAGCAAAAAAAAAAAAAAAAAAAGAGTTATCATCAACAAATCTGAGGATAGCCGCAGGGTGAAAATAGGTACAGTATTACAGAATTTCCTTGAAAGAGTTCTATTTCAATACCCCAAGTCTCAAGCAGAATTAGAATTCTGTTTTTTTCTATCTATCAAATTTCACCAGTAAACTGCCAAAACAAATTGTCTGTTTGTTGTTGCTTTGGCTTAGCAACAGGTTGCCCTGGGGAATGCTGCCTTTAAGCCAGTTTGACCACTGCCTTCTCCCCTTATTTCAACTTCAACACTATTTGCATCAGTTATATTGGTTAATTGTCACTTATTACAGCGAATACTGTAATATTCTCAAATTCTTATCATTTCTCTTACTCATTTTCAAGCTATTCCATCTGCTAGATTTCACCTATCTCACTGCTACTGAATGTAATCACTTACATTATTTATACTAATTATTGATTTAATGTATGACCTCGGTTACTCATCTTATTTTCTGTCCTTCTCAGGTTGTCAAGAATCAAATATATCTAAGTTGCATTGTATCACAACTCCCAAGAGTCAGGTGAAGCTGGGGCTTAAATGCTTTGGAATAGGTCAAGGTTATGTTTTTTTGTAGTTAATTCACTGCCCTTGCTAATGAATGATTTCATGCTGTCATCATTAAGCTACAAAGGCAGGACAATTTGGTAACTACTTTTTTATTAGCAAAGTAACAAGGTTGTGATTAACATGAAACACATTAATTTGACTTACTATCAAATTCCTACCATTGATAAAGTCTCTGAGATGGTAGTGAACAAAAGTGGTAGAAAACAAAGAATCTAATCTATAAATTTTCAATTCTTTAAGTTGCCACATGAAAAGAAACCACAGTATAAAAAATGGAGAGAAAGACTGTTGTGTTATTCTTGAAGACTATTAGGCTCAAGGTTACCAGCCAAACATAATTCTTGTTAAATTCTTCCATTACCACCCAATCCTGTTTATGTCAAGAACACCTTTAATAGAATGTCACTTCAAATCACTGAAATACAAAGACAAGCACTGTGATTTAAATTAGCTACAAAATGAATAGCCTTTCCACAGGGACCCCTGAGCTAGCAAGTTCATAAGTGACAAAGCATGTTGCCTCTGAGATCTCCCTAGAAGCCACAGCCATTAACTTGATGGATACCATCCCCCAAAAAACTCCCTTCTTTTTTTCTGGGACATAGGCCAGAGTGTTCTCCTCCTTTCTGAAGGAGGTTTTGGGTACTTATCCAGGAAAAAAAATTGTGGTTTCTAGCTATTTCTAGCTATTGTTTAATTTTAGTCTCTGTCTTAAAAGGGAGGATTTGACTTATATATGCAATTCCTGATTGTTAGTTCTGCGGTGCAGGTGTTTTGATATTCCCAAGGGACTTTGGCTATCTTCAGTGAGTAGTGTAATTCCATGAGAGGAACTTTCCAAATACTTGACTGCCCAGAGGTAATTGAAGATATCTGTACTAGCTTCTTTAATAATGCACTGGTCGTAATATATATATGTATGGTCTTGTATGTGGTTGGCCATTGACAGTTAGAGACAAAAAAATACAACAGAGTAAAA
This sequence comes from Mesoplodon densirostris, assembly GCF_025265405.1. Lineage (NCBI taxonomy): Eukaryota > Metazoa > Chordata > Mammalia > Artiodactyla > Ziphiidae > Mesoplodon > Mesoplodon densirostris. Next base: position 225,827,618 of record NC_082661.1, read on the forward strand.
TTCATTGATAGGTCCTCAAAGAAACAATGTGAAGAATATATCTCTAAAAATGAAACCCCTTATGGGAATATCATATGATTTTTCAGTAAGTCAATTATCACATTGATAAAGCAAGGATATAAATTGTTGACTATGCCCTTTGATGACAAGAACAAACCCAATGATTGCTCTTAGCAATAAATTGGGACAGTGGAATAGTCTTTGATTCTAGAAATAATTGACATTTATGGAAACCATTGTTAGGATGGCTAATAGAATTTATTTCATGGCCAACAAATTCCCATGGCAAATTTAGCATCTGATAGGTAACTGACCATCAGATGTACTTTGCAAACGCAAAACCACAACAGCATTTTCCCTTGGTCTCCATCATGTGTAATACAGAACTTTGAGTGTCATAACTTAGTGTTCCATCTTCCAGAACTACCCGGACATCAAAGAGGATGAGATGGGAAAAGAGGATGCAGAGTCACATTTCCACCTATCTCTAAAACAATAGAGTACTGAATGGAAGTGCACTGTAAGACATATTCTTTTCTTTTAATTTGCTCAAATTTCTTATTTTGAAAAGTTTCAAATATACAGAGTCATTACAAGAATATTACAATGAATATTCACACCCATCACCTAGATTCTCTAATTTTTTTCACATTGTCATATTTGCTACATTCTCTTTTTTGTTTTTGATTTCTCCTTTTTATTCTTTCTGAGTCTTAGTTGCTGATATATAACTCTTTACCCCGAAATACTTCAGAGTGTATCTCTTTTTTTCCCCCATTTTTTAAAACATCTTTATTGGAGTATAATTGCTTTACATTGTTGTGTTAGTTTCTGCTGTATAACAAAGTGAATCAGCTATACGTATACATATATCCCCATACCACCCCCTCTTGCATCTCCCTCCCACCCACCCTATCCCACCCCTCTAGGTGGTCACAAAGCACCAAGATGATCTCCCTGTGCTATGCGACTGCTTCCCACTAGCTATCTATTTTACGTTTGGTAGTGTATATATGTCCATGCCACTCTCTCACTTCTTCCCAGCTTACCCTTCCCCCTCCCCATGTCCACAAGTCCATTCTCTAGTACGTCTGTGTCTTTATTCCTGCCCTGCCCCTAGGTTCTTCAGAATTTTTTTTTTTAGATTCCATATATATGTGTTAACATATGGTATTTGTTTTTTTCCTTCTGACTTACTTAACTCTGTATGACAGATTCTATGTCCGTCCACCTCATTGCAAATAACTCAGTTTCGTTTATTTTTATGGTTGTGTGATATTCCATTGTATATATGTGCCAAATCTTTTTTATCCATTCATCTGTTGAGGGACACTTAGGTTGCTTCCATGTCCTGGCTATTGTAAATAGTGCTGCAGTGAACATTGTGGTACATGACTCTTTTTGAATTATGGTTTTCTCTGGGTATATGCCCTGTAGTGGGATTGCTGGGTCATATGGTAGTTTTATTTGTAGTTTTTTAAGCAACCTCCATACTGTTCTCCATAGTGCCTGTATCAATCTACATTCCCACCAACAGTACAAGAGGGTTCCCTTTGCTCCACACCCTCTCTAGCATTTATTGTTTGTAGATATTTTGATGATGGCCATTCTGAACAGTGTGAGGCAATACCTAATTGTAGTTTTGATTTGCATTTCTCTAATAATTAGTGATGTTGAGCATCCTTTCATGTGTTTGTTGGCAATCTGTATATCTTCTTTGGAGAAATGTCTATTTATGTCTTCTGCCCATTTTTGGATTGGGTTATTTGTTTTATGATATTGAGCAGCATGAACTGCTTGTAAATTTTGGAGATTAATCCTTTGTCAGTTACTTCATTTGCAAATATTATTTCCCATTCTAATGGTTGTCTTTTCGTCATGTTTATGGTTTCCTTTGCTGTGCAAAAGCTTTTGAGTTTCATTAGGTTCCATTTGTTTATTTTTGTTTTTATTTCCGTTTCTCTAGGAGGTGGGTCAAAAAGTATCTTGTTGTGATTTATGTCATAGAGTGTTCTGCCTATGTTTTCCTCTAAGGGTTTTATAGTGTCTGGCCTTATATTTAAGTCTTTAATCTATTTTGAGTTTATTTTTGTGTATGGTGTTAGGGAGTGTTCTAATTTCATTCTTTTAACATAGCTGTCCAGTTTTCCCAGAACAACTTATTAAAGAGGCTGTCTTTTCTCCACTGTATATTCTTGCCTCTTTATCAAATAAAAGGTGATCACATGTGCATGGGTTTATCTCTGGGCTATCTATCTTGTTCCATTGATCTATATTTCTGTTTTTGTGCCAGTACCATACTGTCTTGATTACTGTAGCTTTGTAATATAGTCTGAAGTCTGGGAGCCTGATTCCTCCAGCTCAGTTTTTCTTTCCCTAGATTGCTTTGGCTACTCGGGGTCTTTTGTGTTTCCATCAAATTGTGCAATTTTTTTTTCTATTTCTGTGAAAAATGCCAGTGGTAGTTTGATAGGGATTGCATTGAATCTGTAGATTGCTTTGGGTAGTATAGTCATTTTCTCAATGTTGATTCTTCCAATCCAAGAACATGGTATATCTCTCCATCTGTTTGCATCATCTTTAATTTCTTTCATCAGTGTCTTATATTTTTCTGCATACAGGTCTTTTGTCTCCTTAGGTAGGTTTATTCCTAAGTATTTTATTCTTTTTGTTGCAGTGGTAAATGGGACTGTTTCCTTAACTTCTCTTTCAGATATTTCATTATTAGTGTACAGGAGTGCAAGAGATTTCTGTGCATTAATTTTGTATCCTGCTACTTTACCAAATTCATTAATTAGCTCTAGTAGTTTTCTGATAGCGTCTTTAGCATTCTCTATGTATAGTATCATGTCATCTCTAAACAATGACAGTTTTTTTTCTTCTTTTCCAATTTGGATTCCTTTTGTTTCTTTTTTGTCTCTGATTGCTGTGGCTAAAACTTCCAAAACTATGTTGAATAATAGTGGTGAGAGTGGGCAAACTTGTTTTGTTCCTGATCTTAGTGGAATTGGTTTCAGTTTTTCACCACTGAGAATGATGTTGGCTGTGGGTTTGTCATATATGGCCTTTATTATGTTGAGGTAAGTTCCCTCTGTGAATACTTTCTGGAGAGTTTTTATCATAAATGGGTGTTGAATTTTGTTGAAAGCTTTTTCTGCATCTATTGAGATTATCATATGGTTTTTATCCTTCACTTTGTTAACATGGTGTATGTAAGATACATTCTTGGGAGTGTTATAGGAACTCAAGAGTCTTGAAAGGAGGCTGATGGAGGTTAAAGCATCTCCTGAAGGAAGTAACATCAAAAATTTAAAGGATGAGTAGACGTTAGCAAAAAAAGGTGGTTGAAGAAGGACATTCCAATACCTTTACCCTGACCTCAGGATTTTTTTTTGTTGTTACTTTTCCCTCCTTGCTTTCTCTCAGGTACTTTCTTCCTGCCCCTATTACTGTTTCAATCTTCCTCACTCCTACAGAAGAGTGGACAAAGGCAAGCACGCTGTTCAGTGCATACATCTGTCATTCCAGACTCATACTGGAGTAAAGTTTTTCTGATCTTTTGACTTTAAAAGTGCTGTACAGGGCTCCCCTGGTGGTGCAGTGGTTGAGAGTCTGCCTGCCGATGCAGGGGACGCGGGTTCGTGCCCCGGTCCAGGAGGATCCCGTGTGCCACGGGGCGGCTGGGCCTGTGAGCCATGGCTGCTGGGCCTGCGTGTCCGGAGCCTGTGCTCTGCGGCAGGAGAGGCCACGGCGGTGAAAGGCCCACGTACCGCAATAAATAAATAAATAAAGCATAATATCAGCAGTCTCATATTAGCATTTAAGTTTGGATCAGGCTTTATGTCATTATCAAAGTAGACCACAGCTTGATAGCACTCACAATAGATGGTTATTTAAGCAGGAAAAATAAATAGTTGTGTAACCTCATTTAAATAAATAAATAAACAAACAAATAAAACGTATTCCCCCTGCCCCAAAGATTTTAGGGATTTAAATAATTCACGTTCACAGATATGAACCCAATTTTAAAATGAACTAAGCATACTTAATGAGAGAAGATCATTCACTAGCCAAGTGTAAAGCAGCTGTACAGTGGGGAAGTGTCTGAGCATTACAAGAACCCTGACTAATGGATTCATTATCACACAGAGCATGATTTTATACTGTTTCAAACATGTTAAATTTTTCAAGCCACGGGACAATTTCTATTTTGCTGTGATGCCTTCAACAATGGATAATTCTAAAATATTTAGGCAACATATATTTACTAAGACTCACAGAGGACATAGCCCTACCCAGAGCTGCTTTGCAAATATCAATATAGTGCTGAGATAAATTTGCTAACAAACATATCAATCTCATTTATCTAATTCAGAGCTGTCCTTGTAAGTCCTTGGATCTAGGTCCTCATTTAAATGATACACTTTTTGATTAAAACCTTAAGGACTAATTGTTAAAATCACATGAAAAGTACTTATTACAGATTTTGAAAATTGGCTTAATCATATTCTTTATTCAAATATAGTTCCAAATTATACTTGATTATTATCTTTAAAAATTCTATCCTTAAAAGATGGTAATTTTGTAATAACCTATAAGTGAAAAGAATTTGAAAAGAATATATATATATATCACTTTACTGTACACCTGAAACTAACACAACATTGTAAATCAACTATACTTCAATAAAAAAAATTTATCCTCAAAATATGGTAATTTGATACCACTGAGAACATGTAGGAGCTCCATTTGTAGGTCCTGGTGTTATTTCTAAGAACTGAATCTTTAGCTGAAACATATTAAAGAAGTAGTTTCAAGGTAATTGGCACTAAAATGGGTGATAAGAATATAATATGAAAAATACACAACTTCCACCTATTTCTGCTCCAGCTCTCAAGAGACTGAGAACCAGCCCATGATAATGCCATCTTATAAGTCCATGCCAGAGTTACAGAAAATTTGCTATGCCTTCCTGGAAGGAGTAAAGAACTTTGGTAGGAAAACAAGGAAGTGGAAAGTGTCTCCAATAGAAAGAACAGCATGATGATGGCATAAATCACAGAGCCGAGACAGATATGCTATATTTAGAGATTTGCAGATTCTCCTATATGTCTGAAGCACAGAGGCCCAGAACAGTAGTTAGGGTATCAGATGATGAGAAGTAGTTCTTATAGGACAAGTTCAGAGTTTCAGTTTTATCCTACATGAGAACAGAAGTCAAAGATTCTTAAGCAGGGAACTAATATGTCCATATTTGTGTTTTAGAAAGGTTCATCTGCTGCCAGTGACCAAGAAGGCCTTAATATTCCCTTTCGCTTGACTAAACTCTAGACACATTTCTTCTGGTCTTCAGGGCCCTGACTTCCCTTTTTTAGAGCATTTTTTAAGAAAACTTGTAATTGCAAATTCTTTCTCTGTTTCTTTGAAATGTCTGTAAATCTTCTTAAAAGCCTCTTTCCAGTTTTACAACCCAAGGAATGCCTTTCTCAAGGACCTGGGAGCCACCTGTTTGGAATGTAATCATCAGGGAAGATAGCTCCTCTATCTCCCAGCATCTGAGGGAGGGTAGGAACCTAACTTCCATGGGCTACTTGTTCCAAAACTACCTCTTGTAATGAAGATAGGAGAAACTTAACTTTTCCATTGGGTAAGGCTAATTAGCAAGTTCTGAACGGTAGGCAGGATGTCCTACAATTCCTCCCACCCTAGCTCTTCAAAACTCACCAGGCTTTTGTTTCAGTGGAGTTGAGTTCAGTCTCTTGCCCCTATTGCAATAGTCTTGAATAAAGCCTTCCTTGCTTATTAAATTTTCTCCAGTGTAATTTTTCACTTTGACACCAGTTTGGATAGTGGTTTTATAGGTAATGGGTAAGGGGAAGAGGGCACTGATGCAGGTGATTAGTTATGAAGCCATTACCATAAATGGGCAGAGCTATCGAGACTTCATTAAGAAATTACACAAAGAAGAGAATGAAGTAAGAAATATTATATTTAGAGGGTAGAGTCTATAGGACTTGGTGACCATGGATTTTTAAAGATATGAATGGAGAATGAACTCTCAAGTTTTTGACAAGAATGAAACCTTTTGGTCTAGTGAACCATGCTAAAACTCACTAATGGAGCACATTTTTAAAAATTCATGTATGGAAATGGAGATGGGTAATTGAATTTGTCTCACTGCAACTCCCTGGGTTGCCATCAGGAGACCTGTACAAGCTACATATGTCAAAGTCCCCCTGCAGATCTTGAAGGCATAGGCCATAAGGATAAGAATATGGCAGTAGGCAATGTTGGCAGACCTCATTTTGAGAAATGGAAGTCCTTTCACAGAGTTCTTTCTTTCTGTGCCAACCAGGAGTTCTTGTAAATATGTTGCTGGTTGCTGAGGAGTACTGGGGATAAGCATCTTGCATCTGACCTCTATACTGGTCAAGGCAATACCATCGCAGCTACCATTTGGTTAGATTTAATGTTGGAAGCAAGAGTCCATTTGAGAGATATTGGCAAAAAATACCATTGAACAGATTCAGATATTCTGCGTATTTTCAACCAGAGCATAAAACTCTGTGTCTCCCGGGCCATTCTCTATATTTCATCAACAGACGGTGTCACAGTCGATTGCTGTGCTCTTGCACCAGCATATAAAATCTAAAGCAGCTATCCAAGGGTGCATTAAGCATAAAACGCCTGAGTCATTCTGTTTTAATGGAAACATATGGGAATCTTTGCTTCCTAATAAAGAAAACAATGGGAGTGGAAGCAGTCACCATGGGATTAATCTGAATCACAAAGCTTCCAGAGTCAGCAAACAGCTTGAAATGTGCAACAGTTTAGGTTGTTAACTTTCAAGTAAAATGGAATTTTGGAGGGAGAGTATTCATTTCCCCCAAATTTCCAAAAAACTCAATTCCTCATTGGCCCCAAAAACCCAGATGATCTCCTCAGCTTAATATTAAGCTTCTTTAGACAATATTTTATTAATCTTGCTCAGTGCACACTTTGTTTCTCTGAAGACTAAGCCCAGTTTACTCCCAAATTTTAGCCAACCTCCCACCAAAGAAAGGTCCAGAATGAAGGTGCTTGATTTCATCTTCCCATGTGAAACGTTTTAAGAGTCAGTCTGAGGGGAATGAGGCCATTTGGCTCCATCACTGAACTAAACTGTATTTGGAATGGGGGACAGAAATGCAAGAACAAAGAGCAAGTGCTTTGAAACTGGGATGATTCTTAAATTCTGGAGGTTCTTTGCTTGCCTTAGAGACAATGGAACCTGTGGCATCATGTTCATGGAACTCTGTTTGAGCAGTTGCATGATGAGCTACACTCTTTCTACTTGGAGAAGTGTGGAGAATGGAAAGAATACTTTCGGCTTCAGAGATGTAAACTTATGGAAGTTTATCTTCTGTGAATTTATGCAAGCTCAATTTTAAAACCATAGTTTAGAGAATGGAGCTGATTTGTACATGTTGACCTCTCTCCCTCCCTCTTTTTCTTCCCTCCCTTTCTCCTTTTGTCTGTCCTTCCTTCTATCCTTCCTTCTGTATTGATTAAAGACCACTAAGATGTCCTACTGCTGCTTGATGCTGTTGGCAAATCATTGAGATCTTCAAACAGTTCCAGCCTAATGGTCCAAAATTCCATTCATCACTAAAACCAAAATAAAACTTTAGGGCTTCTAGTCCAAATCGCCTATCTTTGAAGGTCTAGACATAAATCTCATTGATGGTATTATTTACTATGTTCTAATCCTGAGTATTGAGAAGCAGTTTATTTTCACATCAGTAGTCATATAATCAGTGCCCTCGAATGAAATAGAAAAATTTTATTCTTTCCTTCAATCTTCATAATTCAAAATAACGAACTCCAAACAATTGGACCTCAGGAACACATTTAGTCAGAAAGAAAGTGCAATTCTAAGTTGGAGTATGGAAAATGTAGGCTGAAATTGAAAAGATTATTTAACTATCATAAATATTATTTAACTATTACAAATATTATTTAACTATCACAAATCCTTAGGAACTGACTTATAGCAGATAGTTTTTTTTTTTTTTCCCTGCGGTATGCGGGCCTCTCACTGTTGTGGCCTCTCCCGTTTAGGAGTACAGGCTCCGGACGCGCAGGCTCAGTGGCCATGGCTCATGGGCCCAGCCGCTCCGCGGCATGTGGGATCTTCGCGGACTGGGGCACGAACCCATGTCCCCTGCATCGGCAGGCGGACTCTCAACCACTGCGCCACCAGGGAAGCCCCAGAGCAGATAGTTTTATTTTTCCTGAAGGCATATGCTCCTTATTCTATGCACTCATCAACTACCTGCATTTTCTAGGCCATCCATGCCCATCCTTGATGGCAATACCAACATTGCTCAGTTCCGTTTATGAGAATTCAATGGATGGCAGCACAAGTTCAAGCTATAAACAATGGAAAGAAGAGAACAGAAGATACAGAAGATAATGCAGATAATGGGCTTTCATGGCATGGCTCTGATGCATATTTTGACCCAACAAATAGTTTTCTTTCATGCATTTGAGGTTTACATTCCAATTACCAAAAGGCTGGTCTTTCTCCATTTCAGGTGGGTAAATGCCAAGGTCCCCTCTTTTTTTTTTTTTTTTTTTTTGCGGTACGCGGACCTCTCACTGTTGTGGCCTCTCCCGTTGCGGAGCACAGGCTCCAGACGCGCAGGCTCAGCGGCTATGGCTCACGGGCCCAGCCACTCCGTGGCATGTGGGATCTTCCCGGACTGGGGCATGAACCCGTGTCCCCTGCATCGGCAGGCAGACTCTCAACCACTGCGCCACCAGGGAAGCCCCAAGGCCCGCCTCTTGAAATAGGATATATAAACCATCAGTTTCTTGTGAATGACTTTAAGGGAGTGAAATGAATGTTTTACAGCCTTCTTGGGCAGGTTAACCATCAAATGAATAAATTGATTGACTGAACAGTTTTTGGACTTTGACAAAGTCCTCGGTCCATCTGCTTGATGGTCAGACATGTGTGCTCTGGAATGAAGAGTATAATTATTTATATCTAAATTAATGTTATGATAAGGTACTTTCATTGTTTACAGTATAAATTAATCACAAACAAATCCTTAATGATGACATGTGCATCTCTGTTAGCATAAGAAGCTTAAAAATTGCCAAGGCATCTTCTCTCAGAGATTTTTGTTTTTCAAGGTACAGAAAATTCCAATAGATTATGAATCTCAAAGAAAGAAATAGTATTCATAATTCTTGATTTTCATTCACATTTGGTCCCATGTGTGTAAGTCATATTTTTCTGGAAAGGAGATTGAAATAAAGAGGGACAATATGCTAATCAGTAGCTCCAAGATAGTTTTTGTGTGTTTGAATTCCTACAAAGCTGTAAATGTTTCATTTGCATAAAAAATATGCTATGTTAAAAATTTTTTTAACTTCTAAATGTAGATGGCCCAATCATTGTTGAAAGCTTCAAAGAACTTGTATAATACTCTAACATTATCAATGTAAATTATGCAGATATTACTATGTGTAGGAAAGGCAGTGTTTTCTATTTAAAAAGGTATGTCTCATTCAAATGTGTATTTTAAGGTCATGCTCTAATATTGCTGAGATCTTTTAAATTCCTAAGTTCTTAAGAAATTAGTCTAGGTCAAAAGGGAGACTATGAAAGTTTCAAAGTACTAGCAATGTTCTCAAGGGAAGAACTAATGTGTAAAGCTAAGCGTGATATGATAAATCAGGGCAATAACTCTAAGTAGAAGATAGAAAAGAGACCTCAGGAACAATGCAAAAGACAGCTGGTCTGTAGGAAGGATAAAATAGGAAATTATGATAATGTAACTGGAAAAGTTATCTAGTTTGTTCACACTGTAGATATGTAGACATGTTACATGGTAAGGATCTTTTCCTGCTTCTTACTGTGGATAAGAAAAACAAGGGAAAGTATTAATGAAGACATGTATAGAATGAGGCATGTTCCTTTTCTATATTATATAAAAGGGTTAAAACAGATATAATGGAAAGTCCCCAATTTTTCCTTTGTCTCTTTTCTTTCTTTATCCCTTCCTTCCTTGTTTTTTGCTACCTCCATAAACTATGCCTCATATTTTGCTCAACCAGAGAACTAAAAGGCTTGCAAAAACGGCTCTGGGAGAGTCCACTATGACAGGTTTCAGGATGGAATTCCACGAACAGTCCTGAGCAGAAGCATAAAACTCAGAAAGCTTCCAACTGCAAGTTTCACAGCAGTTAAAAGACAAAACTGCCACCAGAGCCAAACCACAGGGACAGGTGTCCCAAGCTTGTCCTCACCTTCTAAAACTCCAACCTGCTTCCACTTGGGGAGTTACCTGTCTTCAGGTGTTCCTTGATCCTTATCATCTGAATAAAGCCTTTAATCTTGGTCTGAGTCACATTTTTTTTCCCTAAAGAATAGTCTATTTATGTCGCTGATAAATGGAAGTCAATGAAAAAATATAAAAACACTACTTAAAAGGAATTCAATATCAGGACTGCTGTGAAGAATCAAAGAAATGTGTAAAATACCTATGCCTTAAGAAGGTTTTAGCTACAAACTAAAAGATTTAAGGAGTGTGGTTTTCCTCAAGCCTGGGGATATAAATTGAATACATCAGCTCCCTAATTATGAATAAGCACACCCTAACAATCATGTTTGGCCTAATGCAAATAGTATTAAGCAAAAGGTTGTACTTATATAAAGGAAACCATCAGTGAGTGGAAATAACAGTATTCTCCTTTACTCAGGTAAACATCCCTGAGGGGGAGCTAACCCAGCTAAAACAGTTCCTTTCAACATCTGCCAGATAACTCTATTTAGAGGCAACAAACCTACAAAGAGATAGAGAGTGTTATCAAACTATATAAATATTTTTCTTCACTGTTGCTTGGTTAGACCATCATTTAGATCTCTTCATTACAAAATCCTTTAAAGTTTTTTAAAAATACATATGATTCTTTAGATTCAAGGCACCATAATATTGGCATATTTATACCCTTGTGACCCTCATTCCAGGGCTTCATGAAGCTCACGAGTTTCTAAAGAGCTTGGAAGCCTCTAGGGTAAATATTGGGTTAGAAATAAATTCTTACTTCTCATAAAAACATGTGTGTGTATACTTTAGGCATGTAGGTCTATTTCTAACCAGTTTAACTCATATTCTCTAGAGAAATCAAAAGGAAGATTCCATGATACACTGAGATATACATACTTAGGAATTCATTTGGAAAGTAATTATGAGAATAAGGTTTGTCTATGCATTCTGTTGTAAGTCAGCATTGATTAAGCAATTCCACATGGCTACTTATAATTAAGGGTTCCAGTTTGGCTGTATCCTAAGAGGCCCTGGAGAGTAAGTAGGAAATGAAAGAACATTTAAATGAAATATATTTTATTAAGGTATGGATTTTTTTTTTCCATTTGTAGGTTTACACTTCATTTGTTTTAGAAAATTAAAGTTTTAAGCTAATTTAGGTGAGATAGTGAACTATAATGAACTAATAAAGATAGATTTCTGATTCACCTCTAATTTTGGAAAAGTATTGGTGGCGTTGATTCTATATCAAACTACACCAGGACATCATGAATGAAGAAATGCTTCTCTCCTTATTTTACTGTGGTAATTTTGGTCTTGGCTGACATTATGGCAGCCTCCAAAGTTGTAAGAGGGAGGGAACACATATTGAGGGACTGTTTTGTGCCACGTACAATTTAAGGGATGTTTTTCTATAATCCTTAAACAGCATTAAGAAGTAGGCATTATAATCTTGAAAACATGATGCTCAGAAAGGCTAAATAACTCATCCCAGGGAAGAAAACTTACAGATATAAAAATCAACACTGTAAACTAAGCCTTTTTTATTTAGGCACTAGTTTGACAATGACAAGATTAAGTCTCTTGAAATGTGTATTCTGGATTTCCTTTTGTTTTAGCTCTCATTTATTTGATGCATATATGTATAATTGTAATTATAGTAATATGTGCAGTTATAATTATACCATATAGTTATAGGAGTATACATATTAAACTTATAACTTCCCCTAAATGATAGAAAATTATTTCTCATGTCAACTCCACAACAGGTAGTCCGATTGTCAGGTAGGTCTTCTAGTGATGATCCCATCAGGCTTCTTCCTTCCATCTTACTGCTCTACCATCCTTAACACTTGCCTTCCGAGATTTCCCTGTTAGCTGCTTCAAGATGGCAGGAGGGGAAGGAGCAAGAGAGGCGTTTTCTCTTTATAAAGTTGGTCCACTTTTTTTTTTTTTTTTTTTTTGCAGTACGTGGGCCTCTCACTGTTGCGGTTTCTTCCATTGCAGAGCACAGGCTCCAGACGCGCAGGCTCAGTGGCCATGGCTCACGGGCCCAGCCACTCCGCGGCACGTGGGATCTTCCCAGACCGGGGCACGAACCCGTGTCCCCTGCATCGGCAGGTGGACTCTCAACCACTGTGCCACCAGGGAAACCCTGGTCCAATTTTTATTAGCCATTTAAGTGTGCAATTCACTGGCATTGATTATATTCACAATGTTGTGAAATCCTCACCATTTCCAAATTTAAAAATAAATATTTTTAAAGGGTTGTAAAAAAACCAAAAAGAATATGCAACAGACTATACGTTGCTCTCTAAGGCTAAAATATCTACTACCCGGGGCTTTACATAAAAAGTTTGTTAATATTTGCTCTAGACTCAAGGAGCTGTCAAAAACAAATGCCCTTGGGACCAAAAGATCTCAAATATCTGATCCACCTCTCACTTCTGTGTACCCTGGGTAGTGTTTGTTTGTTTGCTTTAGAAAAGGCTATTTTTTTAAGAGCGGTTATATATTCCCAGCAGAAATGAGAGAGTGGTACAGAGATTTCCCCTATACCCCCTCTCTCCGCAAGTGCATAACCTCCTGCCTTATTAACATCTCCCAGCAGAGTAGTACATTTGTTAGGATTGTTGAACCTACATCAACACTTCATAATCACCCCAAATCCATAATTTACCCTAGGGTTCACTCTTGGTATTGCACATTCTATGGGTTTGGACAAACGTATAATGACATGTATCCATCATTATGTTATAGTATCACACAGAGTATTTAAAATTCACTACATATCAAAACCGGTAGGTGCAGCCAAAAGAGCACTCAGAGAAAGAATCATACACCTAAATGCATTCACTAGGAAATAAAACCTTGAGAATAGTACACTTTGTTTTAGTTTCAGAACACAAGAAAAGGAGCAGAAAAATCACCATCCTTTTCTGAGTAGAATGGTACAATTGATAATGATAAAAGCAGAGGACTTTCAATTAAGGTAGTGGAAAACAAAGTTATTCAGACAAACCTCATACTGCTTACAGCTAAAAAAGCTGCATAAATTACTTTATGAATCTTCTTGAAAAGTATAAAATAATTGACACCTAGTAAGAAATTATCAGAAAAAAAGTGGAAGGGAAAACAAAGTAGGGATTCCAGAAATAAAGGCAGAACCCAGAAGTTTTTTTGCTTTACGAATGTTTGCCATTTCTAAAAATTTAAACTTTGTGTTTAGGGCCATGAAGTTTCAAGGAGGCAAAATAGACTTCAAAGCCCAGGGTCTGCATAAGATGGGGAGTGTAATGTATATTTTAGGGTAGACTTTCCCCATAATAAATTGTTACACAGTAAAAAACAAGACAGACCTCTTAAGTAAGCCAGCGTTTATAGTCTGGGGAGAATGGGAAAGTCAAGCCTTGAACTTGGTGTAAAACTGTCCTGCCTAGTAACACCTTCAGGGAACTTTGTAAAACATTTGTAAATTATCTTCACATAAAGCCTCCTTTTCCTAGAACTCAAATCATTTCTCCAAATAATTTTTAAGTACAATGAGAGATACAAAGTTAGAGATATCTCAGCATTTCAGAGCACAATATTTTATGAGCAAGAACCAACTGACAAAAATAGAACAGAAAGTATTTGTAGCATACAGAATAGAAAATAAATTAAGGTTTGGAATATCAGAATTTACAAATCAATAAGGAAAAGATTGCTTTTTAAAGAAAGAAAAATACAAATAAGCCATTCACAAAAAAATACCAAATTGCCAATATAAGCACATAAAAATATTTAACATATTTAATTACAAAAATGCAAATTGAAACACAATATTCTTTTCTTCATTAGCTTGGGGAGAGTTTTAAAATATTGATAATAGATTGGTGAAGTGTTGGGAAAATTAGCATTCTCAGACACTATTGGTGACGCCGAATATTGCTATTTTAAAAGTGCATTTGCCAATACCTATTAGAATTTAAAATGTATGTATGGCACAAGAATTTCACTTCTGAAATTTTTTTCTCTATATATTCACACCAAAGTATGCCAAGGTGATTATATATTATTTGAGCTATTGTATATAAAAGACAAAACTAGAACCACCCAGATGTTCATCATAAGAGAGGTCAGCTATATCATTTTACGCCTGTTCAATAGTATTCTAAAGAAGCCATAAGAAAGAAGGAGGTAGACCTGGATGTCTTAATATTCAAGGAAATCAAAGCTTCTTTAATATGAAAAAACAAGCAAGGAGCCAAACAGAGATTAATTATTATATGAAACAAAAATTTGTATACATTTTAAACCTGTAGTATATCTATTTTGTAGATGAGTACATGAAAAATGTTAACTGTGGTCACCTTTGGGGAGAAGAACTAGGAGTCTGAGTGAGAAGGAAGACTTTTACTTATTGTTTTATGGTTCTGTTTGGTTTTCTTTCATATATGTGTATGTATATATACATATATATACATATATGTTTTATTTTAAATAATTAAAACATTTAAACAATTGTTTTAAAATTTAATTCTTAAATTAATAGTTTAATAACATAATTTAAAAATAAAATTTAAAATACATTTATTTATTTAGAACAATTTATTTAAAACAATTAAAACCCTAATAAGATCATGATTAAGTGAGAATTTTTCTTTCACACCATCTTCCTGAACTTTCCCCACCTCCCCTCACTCTTTGAAGTGCTCCTCCCTTTCTCCCTGACTGCTTTCCCTGCAGCAGCTCCCAGAAAGGAGGTCAGGCTCCCTGCTACGCAGCTCTGTGGAGATAAACCCAAGCAAGTGTCTCTCCATCCTTCAGGCTCTTTGTGCTCTTTGGGGACAGAAATACAAGAGCTCGGAGTCTGTAATAGTGCTTGAAATTCCTTTTTTCAATGCAAACCTGTGATCAGGTTTACAGTGAAATATTTACAGAAATCTCAGGTGAGCAAATGCTTAATGTTTTTCTTCAGGAAACAAGAGTAGAATTTTTTAATTGTCCAGTCAATGGAAAGTAAACAGTCTGCTTATTCAAAATTTTTATATTCTCCCCAATGACTAGGCTTTCAATCTGCTCTCTGTTGATTTTTATTGGTACCTAATTTGAATTTTATCTCAGTTTTTTTAAGGTTATATTTTCACTTCTTTTAATCAAGAAAACTATACAAATGTTCCTAAGATGAGTTAGAAATTAACTTTGTGATTTTTGAAAAATTATTTAGGTATTGTCTCCTTTTAGATTTTCTTTGTTTTTAATGTGAGGATTTTTCCCTCTAAAATCTACTTTTGCAAAACCAGGGTTTATCTCTTTTCTGTCTGAGTGAAATCATATGGTGACTATAATTTAATTCCGGTAAGCAAGAAAAAGATTACCATACACTCAAATCAGCAATCTGGTCCTGTCCTACAGCCCTCCCCCTAAATAACTCCCTTTTCAGCCTTATGCCTGTGGGTGTGGTATTCTGATTTCCACTGTTACCACTTACAGCATTGGGCTCCAGTGGTGCAAAAACAGTTTCCCAAATGATTTCCAAACTCAATCCATCCTTCAGTAATTACATTTGTAGATAATGGAAAAGAAATCATTAACTGAGAGGGCTTTTAAATCATAATTAATTGCACATGCAAATGCACTGCTAAATTTGGATGTTCAATTAGATAGCTAATTGAATTGAAAATGAAAGTGTGCCCTTAAGTTGAGGACCGTAGGCCCTGGCCCACCTGTGTGCATCCTCGCTCGTAAACAGGTCTCCTTCCTTGATACAATTGTCTGTATGGAAAGGGGGAAAAAAAAGTACCACCTGCAGAAAGTGGAAGATGTAACCAATCATAGCTGTCACATAATTTACATCTGTAATACAGTCTATTTTAAGCCAGATCCTCTGAGATGAAGCACCATGGGCATTCCAGGAGTTTTAGGGCTCTCTAAAAACATTTTACACATAAAGGAAATGTTGTGTTTATCCAATAGTTCCTTCTTTGAAAACACAGGAGACATTTTCTCATGAGCCTTTAACTCCTATAACATTTAGTATCTTGAAGCTCTGAGATAAGAAACTAGTGGTTAAATTGGAACATTTAAATTATTACTACTTTAATAGACATGCTGTCTTATACTTGTATAGCAATGACAATATGATATGTTACATATATTTGCTCATCCTATCATAACTGCATGAGATAAGTAGGAAATGTACAACTATCCACATGTCATGCACAGGAAAATATGATTCAGAGAAGTGAAGTGATTTTTTTCCCCAGAAAGTCAATAACAGGAAAGAAATGCTCTATCTCAAGACAGTCTGGTGGTCTTTCATGAAAATAGTAGTGAGTGCTAAAAATACACTTGGTGAAGTAAATGAGCCTAAAATCTCTAGCACTCTAAGATAAGTTTGAAACTTTTGAGATGACTTTGTAAATTAAATCATAGGCAACCTTAGGAGTAAAAGTAGTGTGTTAGGCAGAATAATGCCCCCCCGCAAGATACGCATGTGAAACCCCTGAACCTGTGAATATGTCGGGTTATATTGAAAAGGGGAATTAAGGTTGCTAATCAGCTGATCTTTAAACAGGACCTGAAATATAATAGGTCCTGGATTATATAATGGGCCCAATGTAATCATATAAGTCCTTAAAAATGGAAGACAGAGATGAAAGAGGAGAGTCAGAGACAGATATGACTATGGCAGAAAGGCACAGGCAGATGAAATACTGGCAGCTTTGAAGATGGAGAAGGAAACTGTGAACCAGGGAATGTAGGTGACCTCTAGGAGAGAGAAGAGGCAAGGGCATCCATTCTCCCCTCAAGCCACCAGAAAGCAACACAGCCCTGCTGACACCTTGATGTTAGCCCAGTGACATCTGTGCCAGACTCTGATCTCCGGAATTGTAAGATACAAATTTGTGTTGTTTTAAGCCAGTTACCTTGTGGTAATTCATTATGGCAGCAAATAGAAAATGAGTACAAATTGTGTCTAAAATGTACACAGCTGAACTGCAAATGCTTGTAGAATAAATGAAAGATGTCTCCTAAGTGTTGTGACTCTACCAGGGTGACATAACTACACATGGCATTTGCCTCTCCACCCATCTCACTCCATTAGTTCTCAGAAAACATTCCTGACCTTTTTCTGAGCATTTACTCTCATTTATTGAAATCGCTGGTTAGAGGAGATTCACAAGCTCTTGGTTTGCAAAGACAATTGTTTCTATTTTTCATTTATCCAAATAAGCCTTGTCAGACTCTGTCAGTGGAGGTCCGCAGCATGTTGAAATAAACTATTTTGATGGCTGACTCTCTAACCCTCTTTTAAACATCAAATGTAGTATTTTGAAGTGATTTCTCACTTATTCTTGAGAGACACTAAACATAATGTAACATAAAATTTGCTTGAGGATATGATAAGTGGGGTGAAAGAGGTGTGATTTGGTTTTAGTTAGATTGAATTGCACCTTGAAATTAATGGCTGTGTTCCAGCAATCATTGTTGGAGTAAAACTTGGACAAAAATAGAATTTCATTGATTCTAAGACAGGTTTTCATATTTCAACATATTAGAAACCAACATTCACCATAGAATCAATGGTATCTTACCATTATTCCCAGCCAGGTGGGTGTGCACAACTTGGTCATAACTTTTTTTTTTTGTCATCACTTCCATTAACTTACTGATATGTACATTGTATCCTACTGCAGGTGAAGTATAATTGGTATTGAATGGAAAGTTGGTATGTAAGCAGAAAGAGACAGAAACAGTACAGCAGGACATAAATTTTCCCTTAGTGACACAAATATTCATTGCTGGTGGAATAACTAAATTATAGATTTTTTTTTTTTTGCAGAGCAACAACCAATGATTTAAAAAATAAAATACTGACAAATAGTGAAGCTGTATTATATTTTCCTAATGAGATATGTGCAAAAGGATTTTCTATTAGATTCTATGCAATGTAACTGAAGTTGGAAGAAATTGACAAGTCCTTCAGAAGAGATGAAAGAAATTTCGAGGCAATGAGAGTCTAGTGTGACTAATTCATGAATTGTGCAGCACATTCATTAAAGCATTTTTTCATTATTTTATCAGCAGCATTATTTTTCCTTAGTAGTACAATCATTGATATTTCAAATCAGGTAAAAAATAACAAGTACAGAAATGAAGGAACAAGATGGGTAATTTATTTTATATTTTGCTCTTGCAGCACAATACAGAGGCAATTTAGAAAAATAGAATATGGAAAAGAAATATGTCACTTTTCTGAACCTTTATTTTGATCTATAAAACGAGATAGTAACATTCACTGAGAACTGTGATGCAAGGATTAAATTAGTTTTTCACCTACTTCTCTTTCCCTATAGCCAAAGGGAATGTTTATAGGTCAATTGTGGGAGAACTTCCAATGATTTAGAGTCAAAAGACAGGAATTCAATTTCTGGCTCTGCCTCTCACAGTGTGATCTTACACTTGTAAGCTAAATTCTCACTTCCTGTGGTAGTCAGCCTCCAAGATGACCCTCAGTGAGCACTTGTGTAATCCCCTCCCTCACTGAACCAGGTTTCGTCTGTGTGACCAATAGTGTATGGCAGTAATGATGTTAGGTCACTTTCAAGATTAGGTTATAAAGACAGTGGCTTCTGCCTTAGGCAGTGAGTGCTTTGGGAGAAATCTTCTTCCTTGTTTTGAGGATACTCAGACAATCCTGTGGAGAAGCCTACATGGCAAGAAACTTTAGACTTCCAGACAATAGCCACCAGGGATCGGAGGGCTCCTGCCAATAGCCATTAGAGTGAGTCTTCTCCAAAGTAGATTCTGGAATTCCAGTCAAAGCTTTACAGCACAGTGCAGCCTCAGGTGATTGAAACCTTGTGGAAGATCCTGAGTCAGAATCATCCAGCTAAGCCTCTGTGGGATTCCTGACTCTCAGAAATAGTGAGATAATACTTGTTTGTTGTTTCAATACAATAAGTTTTGAGGTAATTTTTTATACAGTAATGAATAACTAGTACAGTCTTTTATCTAAAAAAAATGAGGATAATACCCACTTCTTAGAGTTTTGGGTAGATCAAAAGAGAGCATGCTGTAAACTATAAATTATCAATACAATGCTAATTACTGTGATTATTTCACATGTCCATTTACCACACTTTGGGTAACCTGGATGCTCTTAAGTTTCCCCCTAATTCTAAATAAGCCACTAAGAAGTATTGTGTTGGGGGTCCTGGTCTACCCTCAGGTTCAGTGATTTGCTAGAAGGACTCAGAGAGCTCAGATGTTGTTATACTCATAGTTATAGTTTATTATAGTGAAAGCATACAGATTAAAAGGAGCAAAGGTAGGTGTATAAGGCAGTCTAGCAGAGCCAGCATGACTAAGCACAAGCAACAGAGCTCAAGGGTCACAGCCAAAGGAATAAGTCCAATATGGGGTCAGGTTTGTTCTTCTCTGTTACAATTTCCAGATGCCTCTTTCTTGGTCTGCTGACAAGCCCGTGTGCCTGATGTCTGTGAGATTCTCATTGCATATGAGTAAATGAGGATTTTGATTTACACCAAACTATAGAGGGACCTGACCTTATATCTTGAGACAATCAACTTTGTATTTGAAGGTTTATTTCCTCTGTCTCCATTTATTTCCTCTGACGTCTCCTGCCCTTAGGCTGGTATCTGTGAAGGATTTTATATTAGGGTGAGGAAACTGGCTTACAGCCAGAGGCCCTACATTGCCCCCGCATAAAACTTATTTATAAAGGAGAATCACTGTCCACCTTCTGGATTCCTGTTCCACAAGCATAGCCTTTATATCACACCTTTCTGCCTCTAGCCACAAGAATCCCTTTTATGAACTACACAAAGAGCACAAGGTTATCCCCATAAGCCACGTTTATATAAGGATGTAGAAGGAGGTGAGGTAGAGACGGATTGGTGCAGCTCCTGTCCAGCCTGCACGAAACCTCCCAAGCAGCCACATCACTCATAGGTCTGGAGATGGACGGGCTGCCTGCCTGTAGGAGAAGTTCAATGTCCATGGTGCTGCGTGCCTGTCAGAGGTCCACCGTCTCCTTGTCTGGGCAGAGGGGGAATCCCTTCCAGTGTTTTTTGTTCAAGAAAATTTAAAACAACTGCAGTGGTTTTGATAGATGAGCAATCACAATACAAGGGTCTTCAGATGGCTTAAAGTGAAACATATAATCTGTTGGAAAGATGTGGCCACTTTGAATTTCTAGAGTGCCCTTGAGTATCCAATTTTAAGAGCTCAGCTCATCTTCCCTAGCTGCATGCTTCATCTGAAGTTGTTCACTTAGCTACTGGGTCACTGTTTCAGACACAGGTATGCTTTCCTCTCCCTGATAATATACCCTCTCTGATACTCCCAAAGTTCTCAGGAGAACAGTTCTTAAAATTCCAAGTGATTCAATGCTTGATCTGAATTACAGCACGGAAGCAAGATACTGGGATGAATTGACTTTACTCCTCACCTCATCTTAGCAGAATACAATGCCCAGAAATACATGGCAAAACTCAATCAGCAAAGCTGTAAAGGAAAGCTCTGATACTTGAGAAGGAAGAAAACAGTTGACAGAAAGATGGCTAAGAGGCTTGGTTGGAGTCAGCACATGTCCTGGTTATAAACAGATCCTTCTGTCTATAACTATGGCCTTGGAATGATTATTAAAAGCACCTTTTTTAGTCTAAAAAGTATCCTGGTTTGGATGATAAATTATATGGTGACCCTTAGCTTAACTGGCAGGTGGCCCCTCATGGTCACCCTCAGAGAACTGGAAAGCAGGTGGAGGGCTCCAAGGAGAAGCAGAGCTGTGTGATCCAGAAGTCCCCTGAATGCCCCGGGAGGGGGTATAGGCAAGCGCATTCAAAACTGCAGAAAGAATAAGAATTCTGACAAAGACACTATTAAATGGAGTAATTAGGAGGTCACTGGTGACTTCCAGGGAGCAGCTTTTGAGCAAAGCAGTGGCAGAGATTGCAATTTCAATGGAAAGAGAAGTGAGTCAGAGGTTCTACACTGGCCACTTACTCTTTAGCAAAATGTGATAGTTACATGAAGGAAAGGAATAAAAAATGGGGCAATAATATGAATGAACTGATCCTAAAAAAAGAGCAAGGGAAATGCAAAAGGCTCTTAAACACATGAAAAAATGCTTAACATAAAAAGGTAATTGAGAAATTGGGACGGGGGAAGATGGCGGAAGAGTAAGACCCGGAGATCACCTTCCTCCCCACAGATACACCAGAAATTCATCTATACGTGGAACAATTCCTACAGAACACCTACTGAACGCTGGCAGAAGACCTCAGACCCCCCAAAAGGCAAGAAACTCCCCCACGTACCTGGGTAGGGCAAAAGAAAAAAGAATAAACAGAGACAAAAGCATAGGGACGGGACCTGCACCAGTGGGAGGGAGCCGTGAAGGAGGAAAGGTTTCCACACACTAGAAGCCCCTTCGCGGGCGGAGGCTGCGGGTGGCGGAGGGGGACGCTTTGGAGCTACGGAGGAGAGCACAGCAACAGGGGTGCAGAGGGCAAAGCGGAGAGATTCCCGCACAGAGGATCTGTGCCGACCGGCACTCACCAGCCCGAGAGGCTTGTCTGCTCGGCCACCAGGGCGGGCGGGGCTGGGAGCTGAGGCTCGGGTTTCGGTTGGAGCGCAGGGAGAGGACTGGGCTTGGCAGCGTGAACACAGCCTGAAGGGGTTAGTGCGCCACGGCTAGGCGGGAGGGAGTCCAGGAAAAAGGCTGGAGCTGCCGAAGAGAAAAGGGACTTTTTCTTCCCTCTTTGTTTCCTGGTGCGCGAGGAGAGGGGATTAAGAGCGCTGCTTAAAGAGCTCCAGAGACGGGCGCGAGCCGCGGCTAAAGGCGCAGACCCAGGAGACGGGTGTGGGACGCTGGGGCTGCTGCCGCCGCCGCCAAAAGGCCTGTGTGTGAGCGCAGGTCACTGTCCACGCCCCACTTCCGGGGAGCCTGTGCAGCCCGCCACTGCCGGGGTCCCGGGATCCAGAGACGGCTTCCCCGGGAGAGCGCACGGCACGCCTCGGGCTGGTGCAACGTCATGCCGGCCTCTGCTGCCGCAGGCTCGCCCCGCACTCCGTGCCCCTCCCTCCCCCCGGCCTGAGTGAGCCAGAGTCGCCGAAGCAGCTGCTCTTTTAACCCCGTCCTGTCTGAGCGAAGAACAGACGCCTTCCGGTGACCTACACGCAGAGGCGGGGCCAAATCCAAAGCTGAGACCCGGGAGCTTTGAGAACAAAGAAGAGAAAGGGAAATCTCTCCCAGCAGTCTCTGAGCAGCGGATTAAAGCTCCACAATCAACTTGATGTACCCGGAACTTCCGGGGAAGATGGCGGAAGAGTAAGACGCGGAGATCACCTTCCTCCCCACAGATACACCAGAAATTCATCTACACATGGAACAACTCCTACAGAACACCTACTGAACACTGGCAGAAGACCTCAGACCCCCCAAAAGGCAAGAAACTCCCCACGTACCTGGGTAGGGCAAAAGAAAAAAGAATAAACAGAAACAAAAGGATAGGGATGGGACCTGCAACAGTGGGAGGGAGCCATGAAGGAGGAAAGGTTTCCACACACTAGGAGCCCCTTCGCGGGCGGAGACTGCGGGTGGCGGAGGGTGAAACCTTCCAAGTCGCGGAGGAGGGCACAGCAGCAGGGGTGTGGAGGGCAAAGCGGAGAGATTCCCGCACAGAGGATCGGTGCCGACCGGCACCCACCAGCCCGAGAGGCTTGTCTGCTCGGCCACCAGGGCGGGCGGGGCTGGGAGCTGAGGCTCGGGCTTCGGTCAGAGCGCAGGGAGAGGACTGGGGTTGGTGGCGTGAACACAGCCTGAAGGGGTTAGTGCGCCATGGCTAGGCGGGAGGGAGTCCGGGAAAAAGTCTGGAGCTGCCGAAGAGGCAAGAGACTTTTTCTTCCCTCTTTGTTTCCTGGTGTGCAAGGAGAGGGGATTAAGAGCACTGCTTAAAGGAGCTACAGAGTCGGGAGTGAGTCGCGGCTAAAAGCGCGGACCCCAGAGATGGGCGTGGGACGCTGGGGCTGCTGCTGCCGCCGCCAAGAGGCCTGTGTGCGAGTGCAGGTCACTGTCCACGTCCCCCTTTGGGGAGCCTGTGCAGCCCGCCACTGCCGGGGTCCCGGGATCCAGGGATGGCTTCCCCGGGAGAGTGCACGGCTCGCCTCGGGCTGGTGCAACGTCACGCTGGCTTCTGCCGCCGCAGGCTCGCCCCACACTCCGTGCCTCTCCCCCCCACCGGCCTGAGTGAGCCAGAGTCCCCGAAGCAGCTGCTCCTTTAACCCTGTCCTGTCTGAGCAAAGAACAGACGCCCTCCGGCGACCTACATGCAGAGGCGGGGCCAAATCCAAAGCTGAGACCCAGGAGCTGTGAGAACAAAGAAGAGAAAGGGAAATCTCTCCCAGCAGCCTCAGAAGCAGCGGATTAAAGCTCCACAATCAACTTGATGTACCCTGCATCTGTGGAATACATTAATAAACAACGAATCATCCCAAATTGAGGAGCCGTGTGGATGAAAGGTTCTTGGTGCTGCAGCCAGGAGTCAGAGCAGTGCCTCTGAGGTGGGAGAGCCAACTTCAGGACACTGGTCCACAAGAGACCTCCCAGCTCCACATAATAACAAACGGCGAAAATGTTCCAGAGATCTCCATCTCAACACCAGCACCCAGCTTCACTCAACGACCAGCAAGCTACAGTGCTGGACACCCTATGCCAAACAACTAGCAAGACAGGAGCACAACGCCACCCATTAGCAGAGAGGCTGCCTAAAATCATAAAAAGTTCACAGACACCCCAAAACACACCACCAGACGTGGACCTGCCCACGAGAAAGACAAGATCCAGCCTCATCCACCAGAACACAGGCACTAGTCCCCTCCACCAGGAAGCCTACACAACCCACTGAACCAACCTTAGCCACTGGGGACAGACACCAAATACAACGGGAACTACGAACCTGCAGCCTGCAAAAAGGAGACCCCAAACACAGTAACATAAGCAAAATGAGAAGACAGAAAAAAACAGCAGGAGAAGGAGCAAGATAAAAACCCACCAGACCTAACAAATGAAGAGGAAATAGTCTACCTGAAAAAGAATTCAGAATAATGATAGTAAAGATGATCCAATATCTTGGAAATAGAATAGACAAAATGCAAGAAACAGTTAACAAGGACCTAGAAGAACTAAAGATGAATCAAGCAACGATTAGAAACACAATAAATGAAATGAAAAATACTCTAGATGGGATCAATAGCAGAATAACTGAGGCAGAAGAACGGATAAGTGACATGGAAGATAAAATAGTGGAAATAACTACTGCAGAGCAGAAGAAAGAAAAAAGAATGAAAAGAACAGAGGACAGTCTCAGAGACCTCTGGGACAACATTAAACGCACCAATATTTGAATTATAGGGGTTCCAGAAGAAGAAGAGAAAAAGAAAGGGACTGAGAAAATATTTGAAGAGATAATAGTTGAAAACTTCCCTAATATGGGAAAGGAAATAGTTAATCAAGTCCAGGAGGCATAGAGAGTCCCATACAGGATAAATCCAAGGAAAAATATGCCAAGACACATATTAATCAAACTGTCAAAGATTAAATATGAAGAAAACATATTAAATGCAGCAAGGGAAAAACAACAAGTAACACACATGGGAATACCCATCAGGTTAACAGCAGATCTTTCAGCAGAAACTCTGAAAGCCAGAAGGGACTGGCAGGACATATTTAAAGTGATGAAGGAGAAAAGCCTGCCACCAAGATTACTCTACCCAGCAAAGATCTGATTCAGATTTGATGGAGAAATTAAAACCTTTACAGACAAGCAAAAGCTGAGAGAGTTCAGCACCACCAAACCAGCTTTACAACAAATGCTAAAGGAACTTCTCTAGGCAAGAAACACAACAGAATGAAAAGACCTACAATAACGAACCCAAAACAGTGAAGAAAATGGGAATAGGAACATATATATCGATAATTACCTTAAATGTAAATGGACTAAATGCTCCCACCAAAAGATACAGATTGGCTGAATGGATACAAAAATAAGACCCATATATATGCTGTCTACAAGAGACCCACTTCAGACATAGGGACATATATAGACTGAAAGTAAGGGGATGGAAAAAGATATTCCATGCAAATGGAAACCAAAAGAAAGCTGGAGTAGCAATTCTCATATCAGACAAAATAAACTTTAAAATAAAGACTATTATAAGAGACAGAGAAGGACACTACATAATGATCAAGGGATCGATCCAAGAAGAAGATATAACAATTGTAAGTATTTATGCACCCAACATAGGAGCACCTCAATACATAAGGCAAATACTAACAGCCATAAAAGGGGAAATCGACAGTAACACACTCATAGTAGGGGACTGTAACACCCCACTTTCACCAATGGACAGATCATCCAAAATGAAAATAAGTAAGGAAACACAAGCTTTAAATGATACATTAAACAAGATGGACTTAATTAATATTTATAGGACATTCCATCCAAAAACAACAGAATACACATTTTTCTCAAGTGCTCATGGAACATTCTCCAGGATAGATCACATCTTGGGTCACAAATCAAGCCTTGGTAAATTTAAGAAAATTGAAATTGTATCAAGTATCTTTTCCGACCACAATGCTATGAGACTAGACATCAATTACAGGAAAAGATCGGTAAAAAATACAAACACATGGAGGCTAAACAATACACTACTCAATAACGAAGTGATCACTGAAGAAATCAAAGAGGAAATAAAAAAAATACGTAGAAACAAATGACAAAGGAGACACGACGACCCAAAACCTATGGGACGCAGCAAAAGCAGTTCTAAGGGGGAATTTTATAGCAATACAATCCCACCTTAAGAAACAGGAAACATCTCGAGTGAACAACCTGACCCTGCACCTAAAGCAATTAGAGAAAGAAGAACAAAAACCCCCCAAAGTTAGCAGAAGGAAAGAAATCCTAAAGATCAGATCAGAAATAAATGAAAAAGAAATGAAGGAAACGATAGCAAAGATTAATAAAACTAAAAGCTGGTTCTTTGAGAAGATAAACAAAATTGATAAACCATTAGCCAGACTCATCAAGAAAAAAAGGGAGAAGACTCAAATCAATAGAATTAGAAATGAAAAAGGAGAAGTAACAACTGACACTGCAGAAATACAAAAGATCATGAGAGATTACTACAAGCAACTCTATGCCAATAAAATGGACAACCTGGAAGAAATGTACCAATTCTTAGAAATGCACAACCTGCCAAGACTGAATCAGGAAGAAATAGAAAATATGAACAGACCAATCACAAGCACTGAAATTGAAACTGTGATAAAAAATCTTCCAACAAACAAAAGCCCAGGACCAGATGGCTTCACAGGCGAATTCTGTCAAACATTTAGAGAAGAGCTAACACCTATCCTTCTCAAACTCTTCCAAAATATAGCAGAGGGAGGAGCACTCCCAAACTCATTCTACGAGGCCACCATCACCTTGACACCAAAACCAGACAAGGATGTCACAAAGAAAGAAAACTACAGGCCAATATCACTGATGAACATAGATGCAAAAATCCTCAACAAACTACTAGCAAACAGAATCCAACAGCACATTAAAAGGATCATACACCATGATCAAGTGGGGTTTATTCCAGGAATGCAAGGATTCTTCAATATACGCAAATCAATCAACGTGATACACCATATTAACAAATTGAAGGAGAAAAACCATATGATCATCTCAATAAATGCAGAGAAAGCTTTTGACAAAATTCAACACCCATTTAAGATAAAAACCCTGCAGAAAGTAGGCATAGAGGGAATTTTTCTCAACAGAATAAGGGCCATATGTGACAAACCCACAGCCAGCATCGTCCTCAATGGTGAAAAACTGAAACCATTTCCACTAAGATCAGGAACAAGACAAGGTTGCCCACTCTCACCACTCTTATTCAACATAGTTTTGGAAGTTTTAGCCACAGCAATCAGAGAAGAAAAGGAAATAAAAGGAATCCAAATGGGAAAAGAAGAAGTAAAGCTGTCACTGTTTGCAGATGACATGATACTATACATAGAGAATCCTAAAGATGCTACCAGAAAACTACTAGAGCTAATCAATGAATTTGGTAAAGTAGCAGGATACAAAATTAATGCACAGAAATCTCTGGCATTCCTATATACTAATGATGAAAAATCTGAAAGTGAAATAAAAAAAAACACTCCCATTTACCACTGCAACAAAAAGAATAAAATATCTAGGAATAAACCTACCTAAAGAGACAAAAGACCTGTATGCAGAAAATTATAAGACACTGATGAAAGAAATTAAAGATGATAGAAATAGATGGAGAGTTATACCATGTTCTTGGTTTGGAAGAATCAATATTGTGAAAATGACTCTACTACCCAAAGCAATCTACAGATTCAATGCAATCCCTATCAAACTACCACTGGCATTTTTCACAGAACTAGAACAAAAAATTTCACAATTTGTATGGAAACACAAAAGACCCCGAATAGCCAAAGCAATCATGAGTACAAAAAATGGAGTTGGCGGAATCAGGCTTCCTGACTTCGGACTATATTACAGAGCTACATTAATCAAGACAGTATGGTACTGGCACAAAAACAGAAAGATAGATCAATGGAACAGGATAGAAAGCCCAGAGATAAACCCACACACATATGGTCACCTTATCTTTGATAATGAAGGCATGAATGTACAGTGGAGAAAGGAGAGCCTCTTCAGTAAGTGGTGCTGGGAAAACTGGACAGGGACATATAAAAGTATGAGATTAGATCACTCCGTAACACCATACACAAAAATAAGCTCAAAATGGATTAAAGACCTAAATGTAAGGCCAGAAAGTATCAAAATCTTAGAGGAAAACATAGGCAGAACACTCTATGACATAAATCACAGCAAGATCCTTTTGGACCCACCTCCTAGAGAAATGGAAATAAAAACAAAGATAAACAAATGGGACCTAATGAAACTTCAAAGCTTTTGCACAGCAAAGGAAACCATAAACAAGACCAAAAGACAACCTTCAGAATGGGAGAAAATATTTGCAAATGAAGCAACTGACAGAGGATTAATCTCCAAAATTTATAAGCAGCTCATGCATCTCAATATCAAAAAAACAAACAACCCAATCCAAAAATGGGCAGAAGACTTAAATAGACAATTCTCCAAAGGAGATATACAGACTGCCAACAAACACATGAAAGAATGCTCAACATCATTAATCATTAGAGAAATGCAAATCAAAACTACAATGAGATATCATCTCACACCAGTCAGAATGTCCATCATTAAAAATCTAGAAACAATAAATGCTGGAGAGGGTGTGGAGAAAAGGGAACACTCTTGCACTGCTGGTGGGAATGTGAATTGGTACAGCCACTATGGAGAACAGTATGGAGGTTCCTTAAAAAACTATAAATAGAACTACCATATGACCCAGCAATCCCACTACTGGGCATATACCCTGAGAAAACCATAATTCAAAAAGAGTCATGTACCAAAATGTTCATTGCAGCTCTATTCACAGTAGCCCGGAGATGGAAACAACCTAAGTGTCCATCATCGGATGAATGGATACAGAAGTTGTGTCACATGTATACAATGGAATATTACTCAGCCATAAAATGAAACGAAATTGAGCTATTTGTAATGAGGTGGATGGACCTAGAGTCTGTCATACAGAGTGAAGTAAGTCAGAAAGAGAAAGACAAATACCATATGCTAACACATATATATGGAATTTAAGAAAAAAAAATGTCATGAAGAACCTAGGGGTAAAACAGGAATAAAGACACAGACCTACTAGAGCATGGACTTGAGGATATGGGGAGGAGGAAGGGTAAGCTGTGACAAAGCGAGAGAGAGGCATGGACATATATACACTACCAAACTTAAGGTAGATAGGTAGTGGGAAGCAGCCGCATAGCACAGGGAGATCAGCTCGGTGCTTTGTGACTGCCTGGAGGGGTGGGATAGGGAGGGTGGGAGGGAGGAGACACAAGAGGGAAGGGATTTGGGAACAGATGTATATGTATAAGTGATTCACTTTGTTATAAAGCAGAAACTAATAAAAAAATAAAATGTAATTGAAGTTACAATTATGCTGCAATATTATTTTTTAACCGTCACATTGGCAATGGTGAGAGGAAAGAGGCATATCACTGGGGGTAGAGAATAAATTATTATAGTCTTTATGGAGGGTGGCTTGACAATATGTAGGAATATATAAAATGAATGTTCCATTTGACCTAGAAATTTCTACTTTCAGAAATGATACTACAGATATTCTTGCATAAGTACAGAATGACTTTATATGAGGATACTTATTATAGATTTATTTATAACATCAAAATATTGGAAATAACCTAATGACTTTCAATAGGGAAAGGGATAAATATAACAGAAAAATGCTGAGTGCTTACAATCTGACACCATTTTAAGTGTTTTATTTGTATTATTTTATTTCCTCTCAGTAAAGCTGTGAGCTCAGATGACTACTATCCTCCTCTTATAGATGAAGAAACTGAGGCACAGAGAGGTAAGTAACTTGCCCAGGGTAATACAGCTAGTAAATGGTAGATCTGGGATTTGAACTCAGAGCTTAGTCTCAGAACCACTATTATAGATGTACCTTGGTCTATAAAAGAATGAGGTCTTTTCCCTGAGTCCTGCCAGAGTGATCTGGGATCAGACCCTGCTTGGGTCAGAGGCCAAGGCTGTCCTTGAGATTTCTGGATAAGGAAAACCAGGAGACACAAGGTCATTTGAGGTATAGGTCAGTGTCCACAGAGAAAGGCATCTAAATAGTTATTTCTTCTGTTTCACACTATCCATAATCACATTTGCTGTTAACAATAGAGGGGAAGGTGGCTGTGAGTGTAAGAGGCTGAAAGAATAAAGAATAATTGCAGTATTTTTCTCATGATTCCTTATTTATGAAAGGATATGGTTCATGTCTCTGAGGACAGTTTGAAGAAATTTTTGCCTATTCTCTCATATCAAACCTGGTGCAAAGTGTGGCTATTTCAGTAGAGTAAAAATGTTTCATTCAAAAAATAAAAATAAGAAAAGAATGAGGTCCTTTAATGTTGGTCTTTAACAAAATGAGATAGACCTATATAAAATAAGCTTCAAAGCAAGGTTTTAAATAAAAAGAGGATGGTGCAAAACACTGTTTAATATGTTATCATTAGTCTGGAAAAATATATTTATGCTTGTCTGTACATAGACTCCTTCTGGAAGAGTGTACAAGAAACAGGGGGTTGTCTCTGAGAAGACAGTTGGTGGCTGAAAGACAGAGGACAGAGGCAGGAGAAGACTTAGGTTTTACTGTATACTCTTTTGTATCTTTTGGATTTTATGCCATGTGTTTCTATTACTTCTTCTGATTAATATTTAGAAGTGAAAAGTAAATAAAGGTGATACAAAAACAATAAAATAAAATATAGGTAATAATGACAAAATGTAGGGGATAATTGATAAAACCTGGGCTGGAAGGTGGTAAAAAGGCTTAAATTGTTTTGTTTAGGAAAAGGACAAGGGCTTAAAGAAAGGGAATACATTGGCTTTATAGAAATGCCACTACATTTTAAAAACTGGGTAAAAAACACCTAACATGAGCTCTCCCCTCTTAACAAATGTTTAAGTATACTGTATAATGTTGTTAACTACATGCACATTTCGGTACAGTAGATTTCTAGAACTTGTTCATCTTGCACGACTGAAACTCTACCCCCATTTGTATTAGTCAGTTCAGGCTTCTGAAACAAAAATACATTCGCCTGGATGGCTTGAACAGCAGACATTTATTTTCTCATAGTTGTAGAGGCTGGGAGTCCAAGAACAGGGAGCAAAGCATTGTGGGTTTCTGGTGAGGACTTCATTCCTGGCTTATAGGTGGCTGCCATCTTGCTCTGTGCTCATATGACTTCTTTTTCTCGGGGGAAGGGCAGAGAGAGACAGAGACAGAGACAGAGCAAACTCTCTGGTGTCTCTTCTTAGAGGGCACTAATCCCATCGGATTAGGATTCTACTCTAATGTCCTCATTTAACCTTAATCACCTGCTTAAAAGTCCTACTTCTAATACAGTCACATAGGGGATTAGGGCTTCACCACATAAATTTGGGAGGGGGGATGAAATTCAGTCCATAACACCACTGAACAGTAACTCTCCATTTCTCCCTCCCCTCAGCACCTGGCAACCACCATTCTACTTTCTTCTTCTATGAGTTTGACTATCATAGATAGTACCTCATATAAGTGGAATCATGCAGTATTTGTCTGTGACTGGCTTATTTCACTTAGTAAAATGTTCTCGAGTTTCACCATGTTGTATTACATGACAAGATTTCTTTCTTTCTTCTTGAGGCCAAATAATACTCCAGTGTTTGTCTATGCAATGTTTTGTTTGTCCATTCATCTCTCTATGGACATGTAGGTTGTTTCCATATCTTGGCTATTGTGAATAATGCTGCAGTGAAAATGGATGTGTTTCCTCTGGACTTGTGTATGTAAATTTCCAATTTGAGGGGTTTGCTGATTTCTTTTTCAGGAGCTCATAATCTCTTGATCCCTCTGGTGTCTGTCTACAGTATTACAGTTACAGTAGTACAATATTCTATATTTGTCTATACATTTACCTTTAATGCAGATTTTCTGGAGCTGCTGCAAGCTGTCCAGCTTTTTGTTTTCAGTGGTCCCTAGGCTTCTACAGTATGCCAGGTCCCATCAATTCTTTGAACTGGGAGAGACAGAAATTAGTCCCTTGGGCAGTCCCCCCAAAAAGTCAGAACACATGTTCTAACTCTTTCTCTCCAGGGAGAAGCTGGGAGTTGTTTTTTTTTTTTTTTTTTTTCCCCTAATCTTCCACAGTGAACCAGGGGCAGGAGCTATAGTGAGTGAGTGGGTGTTAGTCGATACCTTTGTTCTTAGCTTCCCAGCCTGACACCCTTTCCTTTCAGCTCTTAGATTCAGGCAAGGCAGAAACCAGCTCCTTGGGTGGCCCCCTGAAAAGTCTGCATGTTGGATGTATGTTTTAGTCTTGTTTCCTTCCCCATGGAGAAACCAGGAGCTGAGAGTTTTTTCCCAAAAATGCTGCGCTGAGCTTGTGGGAGGGACTGTGGTAAGTGGGGGACATGAATTTTCCTGCTGGAATTGATGTGGCTTGTTTCACACTCACCTGGGATGCAGGTGCCTCTTAACTGTTTTCTGGATTTCTTACAAAGGGGATTGGTCTGTGTGTTGTTATTGGATCGGTGTCTCTGTGGAAGGATCTGGGGCTTCCTACTCTGCCATCTGGCTAATGTCATCCTCAAATATCTTCATATTTTGATTAATGGGTAAAAGTTGTGCTGAAATGAATCTACATCCTAACGTGTGACACAGAACTTTGAACAGCT
Organism: Mesoplodon densirostris; assembly: GCF_025265405.1. Taxonomy (NCBI): domain Eukaryota; kingdom Metazoa; phylum Chordata; class Mammalia; order Artiodactyla; family Ziphiidae; genus Mesoplodon; species Mesoplodon densirostris. The sequence goes on from NC_082661.1 coordinate 225,860,373, forward strand.
CAGTCCAGGAGACCTGCTGCAAAAAAAAAATAGTTTGGAAAAGTCCAAGTGTGACATCAGATGGTCACCAATGAAAGATCTTGTTTTCTGGAAAATTTTACAACTTTGCCTTATTATCTTATGAAGAGGAAAATAACTGAGCCTGGGAATAAACCCTTCTATTCCAACAATAATATGGTTCTGAAGGGTGATCCAGTAACTGGGCCATTAGCAGTGGATGCATTTATAAAGACTGGAAATGCTGTGGTACTGTGGTTGTGATTGTTTGTAATACATGTTTTCTTTTAAATGTTGTTTGGATCTCATAATTCCTTTTTAAATTTGCTGCCAGAAATTCTCAGAAGAAGAATGAAATAAATACCAAATGTTGAGAAGGAATGACTGTCCTAGTCCTGGCTTTTGCACAAGGAGAATCCTTAATAGTGATAAGGATACTTTAAAGTTGAAGAGAAAAGTTGTAAGTCAAAGGAAGCAAAACAAACAACTGGAAATAGCAAGTGGGAAGAAGGGCCATATCCCTTAATTTTTTTGATGCATCAGAACTGAGGGTGGGGAGAATGTTCATTTCAAAAATTATTAGAAGTTAGGGAGAAATGAGTTTCCCAAATCTTTTTCAAATAAATGTGTTCCAGTAGCATAGGGGCTCCAGAGAGCAGAGGGCAAGTGGTCCTGAAGTGTACTTAAAAGAGCAAGGGATAAATTGATGTGAAAAGAAGGAAGTGGTGATAGGGATGAGATCACCAAATGTAAAAGCAAAGTGGAAAAACTAGCTACTTGGGGCTGATAACTGTGGACCATGAGTTGGTAGAGGATAAAGGCTGAGTGAAGCTAAATAGATAGAATTGCTGAGTAGTTGAAGATTTTTTAAAGCTGTGTGTTTGAACTTAACTAATCCCAAGGTACCCATCTGAAATATTGCTGCTCAAAGATTTACAACTCAGGTGCTCACTTCTTAGTACTTACGACTTCTTGGGCTTTCATAATGGTGATGGTGATGGGGCAAGCTGACAGAAACTTGAATTTTTTCTTTCTTTTTTTTTTTTCCAAAAGTAGAAATAATATTGAGAACTCTTCTGACCTGGTCTACCTGTTTCAGGATTAAACCTGGACCTCACCCTCAGCCTTCTCAATTAAGGCTGCCTCCCAGCCACCTTGATATTGAAGCTCCCTCCACGATAGCCACCTCCAAAGCTGTAAAGCCAGTTCAGAGAAGAGAGCTTTCTCTTTTCACCATCCCAGGCTTCCAGGCCTCAAAGAATGATGATGAGGTGCTTGGTAAAATTTTTACTCATAAAAAGAATATAACTACATTATAGAACTTCTGAAAAACAGAGGAAACAATACCTCTGATTCAGCTATAATCTACCAGCTTAAGAGAATCAGTGATGTAATTTTCATATATTTTTTCTGGACATTCATAATCTTAAATATTTTGATCATACAATGAAGTTAGTCTGTGCTTGGCTTTTTAATATAGTAACTTATGGCTATCATTTTCCACGATTGCATAAAATTACCTTTATTTACAGTCTTTAACAGTTCTCTAGCAATTAACGCACTTTTGCAGGTTTTTTACTTCTGTTAATATTACCACTGAACGTCTTTGTATGAAACACTTTTCTATATGTTAGGTTATTTCTCTAGGGCAGTATCTCATATGTGGATTATTGTGCTGAAAAAAGTATAAAACAGTGTCATTTAAAAATCTTATTAGTGGGACTTCCCTGGTGGTTCAGTGGTTAAGAATCCACCTGCTAATGCAGGGGACATAGGTTCGAGCCCTGGTCCGGGAAGATCCCACATGCCGCAGAGCAACTAAGCCCGTGTGCCACAACTACTGAGCCTGCATTCTAGAGCCCATGCGCCACAACTACTGAGCCTGTGTGCCACAACTACTGAAGCCCACATGCCTAGAGCCTGTGCTCTGCAACAGGAGAAGCCACTGCAGTGAGAAGCCTGTGCACCACAACAAAGAGTAGCCCCTGCTCAACACAACTAGAGAAAGACCACGCGCAGCAACGAAGAACCAATACAGCCATAAATAAATAAATAAATTTATTAAAAAAAAATCTTATTGGTGACTTTGTAAGCACTTTAGGCAGTTAAAAAAAAAAATCACTCTCGGGGCTTCCCTAGTGGCGCAGTGGTTGAGAATCTGCCTGCCAATGCAGGGGATGTGGGTTCGAGCCCTGGTCTGGGAAGATTCCACGTGCCGCGGAGCAACTAGCCCTGTGAGCCACAATTACTGAGCCTGCGCGTCTGGAGCCAGTGCTCTGCAACGAGAGGCCGCGATAGTGAGAGGCCCGCGCACCGCGATGAGGAGTGGCCCCTGCTTGCCGCAACTAGAGAAAGCCCTCGCACAGAAATGAAGACCCAACACAGCCAAAAATAAGTAAGTAAGTAAATAAATAAATAAATAAAATTGAAAAATTCCGTTGTGGAGCACAGGCTCCGGACGCGCAGGCTCAGTGGCCATGGCTCACGGGCGGCATGTGGGATCTTCCTGGACCGGGGCACGAACCCAGGTCCCCTGCATCAGCAGGCGGACTCTCAACCACTGCACCACCAGGGGAGCCCTGAGGTTGGCATTTTAATGCCATTTATGGATAGGGAATCTTAAGCTTAGAGAGGGGAACCAACTTACTCAAGATCATACATTGGCAGATGGATGAAACTGGGTATGAACCCAAAACGGAGAACCAGGAATGAGGAGTTAAAACCTTGTACAAGTTGCAACCCAGTAAAGAAGGTGAGCGTCGAGTTTGCTGTTGAGATCTGCAGTTTCAATTCTCTGTGAAGTAAAAAGCAGCCCTTTGACTGTAGGGCCATTCTGTTTTGTACGGGGAACCTAATAGATTCTATATGACTCTAACAGCAAAAGAATCATATCAAAGCATTCATTTTACCATTCATTCCTTTAGACTAAGGAAAGATTGTGCATGATATTGATAGCTGAAATAGACACTTTATGCTTTTAGGTAGCTTTCATTATTGGTTTAATGGATGACCATATATTTCCATATATTTCAAACCAAAAGCTTTAAGGACTGCATCTCAGACTTACTTAATTTGTTGATATCCTTTTTAATCATACATATCCTAGAGATGTATTTCCCTGTAGAATTAAACTTCTGCTGATAAATTGAACTAAATAATAAGTATAGATTTTCACAATTGAATTCAACTAGCTTAAAAATTAAATTGTCTCATGGTCAAATTAAGTAAAAATGTTCAAAAATTGTGTGGCCTAAAAAATGATGTATCTACCCTTAAATGGAGGCCTCATCAAATGAATATGGATAGATAAATCAAAATTCCAGAAGTGCGTTATAGATAGAGAACAAAACTACCCGTTTTTTTTTTCTATAGAAACTGTTATCTGTGTTTTAATTACAAAGCAAAGTCAACTCTTACCCAGGAATCTGTCTGATCCTTTTAATTTCTAACCAGTATTCTTTACATTAGTGATGAGTCCAAAAATATGATCTGAAACCAAGCTTATAGAGGTTCATTATTTTCTGATTTCTTAGATGGATTCACCAGAAGCAGATTCAAATTCAATCCTATGAAAAGCATTTCAGAAGTATCTGCAGTGAACTGAAATAATATGGGAGGAATCAAAAAAAAAAAATCGTTCACTAGAAAAAGAAAGAAGAGGCTTTTAAAATCCTAACAGGAAAATATCTTGCTGTTACCTAAGAAATGGATCATTAAGCTGTCTCACTAGAAGGTGAAGTTATTCCTTCATCTTTCTATAACACGTGTGCCTAAGTTAGACATTTTTTCTTTAGCAGATCTGAAGTAATCTGTTGAAATTTAGAAGAGACTAAGGTTTCTCTCTTGATACTGTTTGCTAGCTTTTTTCTCAGGGTGCCTCTCCTTCAGTATCCTTGCTTGAGATTTTTATAAGACTGTAAACACCGAGGAACAAAGTGTAAAGAGAAGGAATCCATAATACTCATGAATATTTAGATTAAAATATATATCCTATATCAAATACAGTGAAAAGTCTTTGCTATTTAAAGTGGGTATATAGCCAGAGTCCCTTTATAAAATCAGTGTATTCTGCAAAAGAGCTTTGCCAATACCTTGAACTCATAGTTAACAGAATTGACTGAACACAATGGGTTTGACTTTGTCATTTCAGAGCTACGCTTGTATATACAGCAATAGAGCTGGTGGTGTAATCAGAACAGATCACATAGGTTTGTATTGTTGGAGTGAGAGGCAAGACCTGCAGGTTCTTGAAGGAAGGGTGGGAATCAAGCTGACTATAGGCCAAGCACAAGAAGACATATCACAGCAGGAAAAATAATCCTGGTGGGAAATTCTCTTCCATCTCTAGCCAGTAATGGAGATAAATATAAGGTCAGTAATGGAGAAGTGTGAGCATGGAAAATAAAGAAGAAATGACAGCTTCTGTGCTATCCACTGAGTTAATATTAACTTGTCTATTTGGAGTTGATTAGACTTGTTGACCCAATGTTGATTTTTAGTGATTACATGATTATAAGAACTAGGTTTATATAATATATATTCAGGTATAAATCATGCTAAAAAATACAAGATACTTTATCAGATTCAAAACCGAGGCCCCCTAAGCCAACAACAAGAGATACAGAAATCATTTCTGTCACAATAAATACAGGTAAAATTCCAAGCTTAATGTCAGGAACTAACTGAGAGTGAAAGATAGATCCTGTTTCCTTTTTCTGCACTCAGTCTAATCATTGAAGAAGCTTCACCAATCACAAACAATCAGGTTGGGTAAAATGTACACAGATCCATGATCCTTAAGCCCAAAGTCATCCCACACTATTGGACTATTAGTGGTGTGCACTGATGAAGCATTATTGCTTGAGCACATAGTTTTGTTTGTTTCCATGAAAGTTTTGTATAGAGGAGCCTCTGTGTTAAACTATACATCAATTGATATCAATATTACTTAAACTTTATTGAAATGGAGAAGGGAGGAAGGGAATAAATTTTACACTTAGCTACTCGGCCAAGTGTAGGGTTAATTTTTATCCCAAGTGTGTCAATTCTTGTTTTCTGAGGATAAGATGCTGTAGACAGAATTAGAAGTGCAGGATATCAATTGGGACAATTCCTGTGAAGGCTGAAGGGGAGAGAGAGGAGAGAGAGAGACAGAAGTAGGCAGAGAGAGCCCTCGGATGACACTCTGGTATGATGCTTGTCAAAGGAGGAAGAAAAGGAAGGATTGGGTAAGAAGAGTCTCAGACTGCAGTGCATCTCCAAGAAAGTCTAGGCTAGGCCAATGAGGAGCCTCAGGGCAATGTTTGTTGCTTAGAAGAGTCCCATATCAAGTAGAAAGTATCTGGCTGTAGTACCCCAGCCATGCTCAATCATTAGTTGGGAGAAGCCAGGTAACTCAGGACCTAAGTGAGAACATTTCAGTGAATCCCAAAGGTGTGGCCACTGGATCACTCTTGAAGGGAAATCATATACCTCCAGGATCACCACACCCCTTCCATCTGCCCTGAACTATGAATCCATCCCCTTCCATCTATTTCCCTGAACTTGGTTAAGTCCAGAACACAGATGAAAAATTTATAGTAAAGCTTTCCCTGTGTGCCATGAGAGACATCACTAATCAATCAGTGTAATCTTTCCTGATGATCTCAGACACAGACATGATTCTTCTTAACACAGCTCCCCGGGAAGCCACTATAATAGATTTGACATGTGAGATAAAACCTAACTACTACTTCCAGTTAGGTCTCTGATCTTTCTCTATAGATAAAAGCAAGGATATAAGGATAGGAGCAGCATGAAATGGTACAAAAGTGAAATTTGGGTTTCACATGTGGATGCTCTGCTGGACATCTGCACATTTTCAGTAACTCTCTTTTTTGAAATATTTATTGAAGTATAGTTGATTTACAATATTGCATTAGTTTCAAGTGCACAGCAAAGTGATTCAATTATATATATATATATATACATACATACACACATATATATATATATATATATATATTCTTTTTCAGATTCTTTTCCATTATAGGTTATTGGAAGATAGCCTATAATGATAGGGATATCATGATAGGGATAGTTCCCTGTGCTACACAGTAGGTCCTTGTTAGTTATTTATTTTATGTATAGCGGTATGTATATGTTAATCCCAAACTCCTAGTTTGTCCACCCACCTTCCCCTTTAGTAACCATAAAATAAGTCTGTTTTCTATGTCTGCAAGTCTATTTACTTTTTCAGTAACTCTCTATTTGACTTCTCTCAAAAAATATACACACTACACTGAAAAATATATACATGTATATATATATATATATATATATATATGCACATATATACATGCAATATACATATATTTTTTTCGATCAAGGAAGCTAAATTATTGATTATTTCATACTTTTAGTATACCCACACACTTTTGCTAGACAAAGTCTTCAACTTCTAAACTACATTTTTTCTCACATATATAAGTGGTTTCTGTATTTTTGAGGTGGGACAAAGCTGCCTACTTTTCCAAACTGCCAACCCCAAAGCTTTGCTGACACTGCACTTCTTGGAGTATCTGTGTGCGTGGTTCCAAGCACAATTGGAAACAAGTCAGCGATGACTGCCTCAAGGTTTGCAGCCTTCTATAGAGGACTTGGCATAATCTTGACATTATGGATATTATTCTTTAATGCAAAAATGGTATAATACCATTACAGTGAAGATCAAATTGGATTTTGCCCATCCACTTCTAACATCTCTTTGAAATTTTTCATTTCCTCAAGCTCCCACTGGTTGGGGGAAAAAAAGATTCCCTGGAGCCGGAGCTCTCTAAAGAGTTATGCTTATGTATTAAGTTCTTGCCACTGGGCAAATCTCCTGACCCAGAAAGATTTACTCTAAAACTTTTATAAATAATCCCCATCCCTTTTATTATACTTCTCTCTGCATTCTAATTACATTTTTAAGAAAGGCGAGCACAAATTTGATTGCCAGTATTCTTATGAGATGAAGCTGGTTTAATCTGAGCTGAGAAAAGCTCCCATTGCCCTGCTCAGTATTGTTTCCCTAAAATCTTTATCAGTGTGTCAAGTCGAATTTATAAGTCCTGATTTGACTGGATTTTTTAAAGGAAGAGGGGTTGACAATACTGAATTACTCATTTATGACTCAGTGTGGGGTTATTCTGAAACACTCTGAGGTTCAAGCAGAGCCAGGGATGTGGGCTGAACACCAATTTCAGTTGGTTTATTTGAGACGTGAATTTGCCTCCTGGTCACGGCAATGAGAGGCACTTAATTGAGCTATTTGTAATGAGGTGGATAGACCTAGAGTCTGTCATACAGAGTGAAGTAAGTCAGAAAGAGAAAGACAAATACCGTATGCTAACACATATATATGGAATTTAAGGGGAAAAAATGTCATGAAGAACCTAAGGGTAAGACAGGAATAAAGACACAGACCTACTTGAGAATGGACTTGAGGATATGGGGAGGGGGAAGGGTAAGCTGTGACAAAGTGAAAGAGTGGCATGGGCATACATACACTACCAAACGTAAAATAGATCGCTAGTGGGAAGCAGCCGCATAGCACAGGGAGATCAGATCGGTGCTTTGTGACCACCTAGAGGGGTGGGATAGGGAGGGTGGGAGGGAGGGAGATGCAAGAGGGAAGGGATATGGGAACAGATGTCTATGTATAACTGATTCACTTTGTTATACAGCAGAAACTAACACACCATTGTGAAGCAATTATACTCCAGTAAAGTTGTAAAAAAAAATTTGCATGTGAATGTATATGTTGAATCCTTAACAAATTAAGGCCTAAGTAACTAGGCAGAAAAGAGGGAGTGGAAAAGGATTTATATCCTTGATAGGAGAGAGTGGAAAGGCTGGGCCGAAGCACGACTCCTTGGCACAAAGATACTGACAAAACAGAATCAGGGCAATATTTGCTTTAGTCATTGCATGCAAACCGATTAGGTTCCTGTGTCTCACCAGCAAGTTTGCTGTAGAGGTGCCAGATTTGTGTCAAATCTTCTTGTGTGGCATATCTAGGAGTGCAGGGGAGAGTGGGGAGGCGGGAGCTGTCTGTTGAGAGGAGTTAATGCCTGAGGTCTTCAATAATCCTGCTCTGTGGTCTGCCCCCTTCCCTGTGTATCCACTTGGCATTTGTGAATTACATAGAAGGTGGAGAGGCTCCTACAATGGGAAAAGGACAAAGATCTGGATTTTGTTTTAAACTAGGCTTGAAACATACAGACACACGTTCAATGTTTGGTTAAGTGGCTTTCTTATTCGATAACAACCAGATTACAGAAGAGGCCTTGGAGGACTCTGAGAAAGAGATCTCCATAGTGGAGAAGGAAATTTTACACGCAGAGCCAGACCCTATGACAAACCCTAAACTGTTGGAAGATTGGTTTCAGATATGTGTCCAGATACTGTATAAACAGGGGTGTGCAGTCTGTACAGACACAAAAGGACCCACCCTCAGGAGAGCCCCGCACTTGGTTTAGGGGTCTGCCGTCACTGTTTTAAAATGCTTAACACTTTTGAACAAGATGCTCTGTGTTTTCATTTTGCACTGAGCCTCACAAATTATGTAGTAGTTCTGAGGGCAGTCCTTCCCCTAGGTCCCTCCCCAGTTCCCATCTATTTGAAATAGGCCTTCACTTAATGGGTTTCTCCCATGCAAATACTGTAGGATTAGAGGTTGACCCTTACTGGCTTATTTCTTTCTAAAACCCAGTCAGAAAAAGGCTAATTGCCCAGAGGTCAGGGGAAGAAGTGATTGAATTACTATTGGATTACCTTCTTGATCTTTCATAAGAAAAATGACATAATTAAAACTAATAACAATTTTCTTGCTAGGTTGCATTGATCAGTACAGAATGAACCACTTTTCATTTTAAATTAAGGAACATGATTCAATTCTCTCAAGAACGCTTGCTGACATAAGAACTTTTTCTGTCTTACACTGAGCCTAAACTTGTCAGTATCTTTGACTTTCATTTCTAAGAGGAGAAAAATGTAATAATCTGCCAATACAGAGTAAGAAAGTAGGTTCGAGAATCTTGGATTGAGCCTAAGTTTGGACAAAGTATGAAACAAAATCAAATCTTTAGATACCCAGTAGGAGGCATGGCTGGTAAAAGAACGTCTAGAGAGCTGGCACTTCACAAACATTTTCAACCTGAAGATTTAGCTTCTATAGATATAGTCTGATCCAGACTTAGTTCATGTCTAGTCAAAGTCTGTACATAATGCTTTAGTTTGCACTGTCACCCAGATGTCTGTCTTGGTTTTTCAATATTCTTTGTTTAGCTGTTCTAAAACTAGGGCTGTCTAAATCACTTAGTTTCGTACACGCGTTTCAATGCCACGAATTAATCTGAAGTAACCCGAATCCATATTTCTCCTCACCTCCAGCTTTACTTTTGGCATTGACAGGAACAGTTATAAAATGAATAATTATATAAATCTTGAATCAAATTGAAAATACTTTTTTATTATGTCTTTGTAAAAATTAAGCCAGGTGAAAATGTTTTTCTTAGATTTTTCAGTGGAATGATGTTACACATCAAGGGTACCTAGTGCAGTCACCAGTTATGAAATATTTCTTTTGAAGGAGGCACATTATTGAGAACATGAAAGTAAGTCTATGGGAAGCACCCATATGGAAGCACAATGGTGTCAGGATCAGAAGAAAAATTGCAGCAGCTGTGAAATGAGAAGCACCTGCATAGTCACGTGGATAACGATCCTTTGCACGAATTCCATCTTTAAAATCATAAAATAATGTAAACATAAAATTCCTCTAACATTGTTTAATGAACAAACACTCCTTTAATATTTTAGACTTTAGATGAATAGATGACCATGCAAATTTTGGATATCGTGTTAGAGCTTTGTAAAATACTATGTTTATTTTTTTATTGCTTGAGATGAAAGGCAAGGGATGTTGAATGTAAATCAGAATCTTATTTAAAACAGCAAGGTTAAAGTCTCTATAAAGTATTTGAGAAACTGTCTACAAATGTGTGTTTCCATTTTCCCCAAATTATCTTCTGCTTTTTTCAAAGCCTATAAGGTAAGAATGGAGATTATAAGAACAGTTTGCAGAAATTCACTCTTAAATCCTTTCTCTTGCCTTCTTAGGCTCCCTAGGGAGAAGTTCTTGTGTTGGAGAGAGTATTTCCAAGAATTTAATTGTGTTCCTTAGCATAAAATCAGACCCTTCTGAAACACTTCAGGACAATTAGCAAATTGTCATCCATTTTCTTCTTCTGCACTGGCCTCCAGGGAAAAATGGAGAACTGTCACAGTGGTAATTGCAGGCATTCTTTTGCCTTTACCTTTTCCCACTGATTCCTAATCCAAGCTTCATGCAAATACAGTTTTAGGGTTTATAGAAAAAGAGCAAAATTTAACTTCAAAGAGCCAAACTTATTTTCTGGTTCCATGGTTTCCTCCCTCTTGGTATTTTACACAGGAACTGATTTCCATTTCATATCCCTGAGAAGGAGTATTATCATATCATCATGAAGAGCTAAATTAGCTCATATTATCTCTAAGCCGAGAGTCTGTGGTTGGCCAATTGGAATTTATCCTTGTTGATCTAAGAGCTTGAGCTGCCCCGGAACAGTGAAGCCAGGCAACAAACCAAGAGTCACCTAGTATCTCTCCTGAGGACTGAAAAGATGACCATCATTCAGGTCCTAATAAACAGAAGGGTGATTTCATGCCAAATGACATTAGCACGGTGGTCTGAATCTTTTATAGTTAATTATTACTTCCAAGCACAAATGCACTTGAGAAAGGTCAGTGTCCCTCACTTTTCAGCTGTCATCATTAGGTATTAGCTCTAGTTGTAAAGGCCTTGTGAAGTGTCAGTAGCTTACTGGGGGCTCAAGCCTCTCCCTGGGGAAGTAGCACAGTAATTATCACCTCCAGATGTTCCTTTGAGAAGCCTGTTTGTCTTCTCCCTTCTTTCCAAACAAATTTCAGTTTCTCTGTCTAGATTCTGTTTGGGCCAGTGAGTGAGTCACAGGAGCCGGAAGTAGCGTTACTTTCAAGCCAGCAAGGTGTGCAGAAACAGTAAACACAGCAGGTCGGAGACTGCTACTATCTTTAAACAGGATGGCAAGTTAGACCAACTTGCAAGGTTGGCCCTTGGCATACCTGAGACTTTGGATTTGGGGAGGATTTCCCACCATTCCCAGAACTGTGCCTGAAATGTTTATATAAATAATGTGGATTATGCTGGACACCTGCTTTGTTTTCGGGCATCTGAAATTTTGGCATGTGCTAGACAAAGGGTGCCTAGGTGACTAGCCCCCAATGAAAGCCTTGGGTACTGAGTCTCTAATGAGCTACACAACAGTAGACACAACAGTAGACTGGATTTACAAAAAAATGTTAAAAGGACTTTTCTAAGCAGAAATGAAAAGGCCACAACTAGAAATATAAAATTGGTTAACAAAGTGGCAATAAATACATACCTATCAATAATTAATTACTTTAAATATAAATGGGATAATTATGCCAGTTGAAAGGTTTATATGTTCCTATATATGCTCTTGCAAGAGACTCACTTGAGATCTCAAGACACAGATTGATAGTGAGGGAACAGGAAAAGGTATTTCATGCAAATGACAGTGAAAAGAAGCTGGGGTAACAATACTTATATCAGACAAAATAGATTTAGAACAAAAATGGTTATGAGACAAAGAAGGACATTATATAATGATAAAAGGATCACTCCAACAAGATGCTACCCAACAAAGGGGTACCTGAATACATAAAACAAATATTAACATATATAAATGGAGAAATTGACAGTAATACATAATAGTAGGGAACTTTAACACCCCACTTACATCAATGAACAGATCACCCAGACAGAAAATCAATAAGAAAACACTGGATTTAGGACTTCCCTGGTGGCACAGTGGTTAAGAATCCACCTGCCAATGTAGGGGACACCCATTTGAGCCCTGGTCTAGGAAGATCCCACATGCCACGGAACAACTAAGCCCATGCACCACAACTACTAAGCCTGTGCTCTAGAGCCCACGAGCCACACTACTGAGCCCACATGCCACAACTATGGAAGCCCGTGCACATAGAGCCTGTGCTGCACAACAAGAGAAGCCACAATGAGAAGCCCATGCACTGCAATGAAGAGTGGCTCCTGCTTGCCACAACTAGAGAAAGCCCACATGCAGACCCGAAGACCCAATGCATCCAAAAATAAATAAATAAATTTATATTAAAAAAAAGAGAAAACACTGGACTTAAATGACTCATTAGACCAAATGGAGATAAATATATATATATATATATATATATATATATATATATATATATATATATATATATATATAGAGAGAGAGAGAGAGAGAGAGAGAGAGAGAGAGAGAGAGAACATTGTATCCAAAAGCTGCAGAACACATTCTTTTCAGGTGCACATGGAACATTCTCCAGGATAGGTCATGTGCTAAGCCACAAAACAAGTCTCAGGAAATTTAAGAAGATTGAAATCATAATAAGCATCTTTTCCTATCACAACTCTATGAGACTAGAAATCAACTACAAGGAAATAAAGCAAACAACACAAACACATAGAGGCCAAACAACATGATACTAAACAACAAATGGGTCATTGAAGAATCAAAGAGGAAATCCAAAAATACCTGGGGACAATGAAAACAGAAACACAATGATCCGAAAGCTATGGGACACAGCAAAAGCAGCTCTAGGAGGGAACTTTATATTGATACAAGTCTAGATTAGGAAACAAAAAATACAGCTAATGAAACTAGAAAAAGAAAAACAAAACCTAAAGTTAGTAGAGGAAAGAAATAATAAAAATCAGAGTGGAAATAAATAAAATAGAGACTAAAATAACAATAGAAATGATCCATAAAACTAAGAGCCGGTTCTCTGAAAAAATAAAGTTGATAAACCTTTAGCCACATTCATCATAAGAGAGAGAGAGAAAGAGAGAGAGAGAAAGAGGGAGAGGGGGGCTCAAATAAATCAAACCAGAAATGAAAGAAGTTACAACTGACACCACAGAAATACAAATTGATCATAAGAAATTATTATGATCAATTATACACCAATAAAACAGACAAACTAGAAGAAATGTATAAATTATAGAGATGTACAATTTCCCAAGACTGAATCAGGAAGAAATAGAAACTATGAACAGACTGATTACCAGTAATCAACTTGAATAAGTAATAAAAAATAAAATTCCTAGCAAACAAAACCCAGTACCAGAAGGCTTCACAGGTGAATTCTACCAAACATTTCAAGAAGAGTTAACACCTATCCTTCTCAAACTATTCCAAAACTTTTCGAACTCATTCCACAAAGCCAGCACCATCCTGACACCAAACCAGACAAATTGTACCATAAAAAAAAGAAAATTTTAAGCTAATATCACTGAGTAATTTAGATGCAAAAATCCTCAATAAAATGCTAGCAAACTGAATTCAACAATAAATTAAAAGTATTATACACCATGATCAAATGGGATTTATTCCAGAGCTACAAGTGTTGTTCAGTACCTGAAAATCAATGTGATACACCATATTAATTAATATAAAGAATTGAAAAGAATAAAAATCATATGATTATTTCAATAGATGCAGAAAAAACATTTGACAAAATTCAACATTCAGTTATGAAAAAAACTCTCAATAAAGTGGGTATAGAGGAAACATATCTTAACATAATAAAAGCCATATATGACAAACACAGCTAACATCATACTAAATGGTGAAAAGCTGAAAGCATTTCCTCTAAGATTAGGAACAAAACAAAAATATCTACTCTCACCACTTTTATTCAACATAGTATTGGAAGTCCTAGCCACAACAATCAGATGGAAAACAAATAAAAGGAATCCAAATTAGAAAGGATGAAGTAAAATTGGCTCTGATTGCAGATGACTTGATACTATATTTAGAAAATCTGTAGACTCCACCAAAATAGTATTAGAACTCATCCATGAATTCAATGAAGTTACAGAACACAGAAATCTGTTTTATTTCTATAAACTAATAATGACCTATTAGAGATATAAATTAAGAAAGCAATCCCTTTTACAAGTGCATCAAAAAGAAAAAAAGTACCTAGGAACAAATCAAAGGAAGGAAGTGAAAGACTCATACTCTGAAAACTATTAAGACATTGATGAGAGAAATTGAAGATGACACAAACAAATGGAAAGACATACAGTGCTTATGGATTGAAGAATTAATATTGTTTAAAAATGAACATACTACCCAATGCAATGTACAGATTCAATGTAATCCCTATCAAAATACTAATGGTAGTTTTCACAGAACTAAAACAAATAATTCTAAAATTTATATGGAAACACAAAAGACCCCAAATAGCCAAGGCAATCTTGACAAAGAAGAGCAAAGCTGGAAGTGTGATGCTCCCTGATTTCAAAGTATACTACAAAGTTACAGTAATCAAAATAGTATGCTACTGGCAGACAGAAAGACATATAGATCAATGGAACAGAATTTCTTTAAAATAAAGTTGATTTTAAGAAGAAAATTAACTTTGGGGCAATATCTATCTGCTTAGGGACAGTAGAGACTCCAGGCACAATCTCTCGTCCATAGAACAGCCCCACTATTTAAGAAATGGATGTTTAAACAACTATAAGAGAGAAATAAGTAGCCAATGAATCAAATGAACATTACTGCTGTGATATAAGTTCAAAGAAGAGGGATTTTGTGTGCTCATATGAGAAAAAAAGTTATGTAAGACAGCATCTGAATCGTCTGAACTTATCAAGTTCCTGATCTCCTTTGCTTTAGTTTCCTCATCTGTAAAATGGGAATAAATAATAACACTGCTCTCATGTGAGTGTTAGGAGGACTAATGGGTTAATACTGAAGAGTACTTAGAACGTTGTCTAGCAGAGACAATTCATCACCATCATTAAATTAGTTGTGAAATGCAAATATGAACATGTGAGTTATTATATGTGGAATCTTCCCTGGTGTCTTTAAGTGAGATTGCTTCCCTAAAACCCTCGAGCTTCCATTGGGCACAAGCTTTTGACATCCAAGAGCTGTGTATAATCCTGTGAGGAACAAGCAAAAATGGGGGTGTTTGGGGTGTTGTGATATCCTATGTTCCTCTATGCAGTTGCTACTATGTTTTTTTATGTTTTTTCTGCTTTTGCTTTGGGATATGTTATTTCCAAGAGGAAGAAGAAAACCAAATACAATACAAATAAGCTTCAGGTTGGGTTAAACTATCAAGGGACAAAAGTATCCCTCTGACAGTAATACAAGGAGATGTGAATTTTTTATCGAATTTTTTCTCTCTGCTCTCAGAAGGGTACAAAGCTTAAAAGGACATCTTTTATTCAGGGCATGATAGCTGTTCTCCAAAGTTGAGCTATTCGTGTGACATCTCTTTCCAATTGTCACTTTCCTTTGTGTCAGCTCGGCATAAGCTGACAGAATCACTTAAACCATCTAATAAAAACATTCACACATTGAATTAGGTAACTTTAAGGTGTCTTCCAATTCTAAGATTCTATGATTTTAGCCAATGAAGGTAATGTTGAGAAAAAGTCTATTAAGTTTTATGTTCCTGTGATAGTAACTGGGGTCATTTTTCAGACAATTACAATTAGTGTCATAATTAGGAAAACAAATCCTTATATCCATTAATGCTGAGATCTAATATTCTGAGGAATCACTTAACATTTTCTTTTTGTTTTAATGCCTTTTCTTTTTTTTTAACATCTTTATTGGAGTATAATTGCTTTACAATGGTGTGTTACTTTCTGCTTTATAACAAACTGAATCAGCTATACATATCCCCATATCTCTTCTGTCTTGCATCTCCCTCCCTCCCACCCTCCCTTTCCCACCTCTCTAGGTGGTCACAAAGCACCAAGCTGATCTCCCTGTGCTATGCGGCTGATTCCCACTAGCTATATATTTTACATTTGGTAGTGTATATATGTCAGTGTCACTCCCTCACTTTGTCCCAGCTTGCCCTTCCCCCTCCCCATGTCCTCAAGTCCATTCTCTAGTAGTTCTGCATCTTTCTTCCCATCCTGCCCCTAGGTTCTTCATGACCATTTTTTTTTTAGATTCCATATATATGTGTTAGTGTACAGTATTTGTTTTTCTCTTTCTGACTTATTCCACTCTGTATGACAGACTCTAGGTCCATCCACCTCACAACAAATAACTCAAATTCGTTTCTTTTTATGGCTGAGTAATATTCCATTGTATATATGTGCCATATCTTCTTTACCCATTCATCTGTCGATGGACACTTAGGTTGTTTCCATGTCCTGCATATTATGAATAGAGCTGCAATGAACATTTTGGTACATGACTCTTTTTGAATTATGGTTTTCTCAGGGTACATGCCCAGTAGTGGGATTGCTGGGTCATATGGTAGCTCTATTTTTAGTTTTTTAAGGCACCTCCATAATGTTCTCCATAATGCCTGTATCAATTTACATTCCCACCAACAGTGCAAGAGGGTTCCCTTTTTGTGAGGATTAAAGGAAATAATATATATGAGGCACTTGACAGATGTCAAGTGACAAATGGATGTTGACTGCTGCACTTGGTTAAATAAGAGCTAAAAACTGCTCTCATGGGCTTCCCTGGTGGCGCAGTGGTGGAGAGTCTGTCTGCAAATGCAGGGGACACAGGTTCGTGCCCGTGTCCGGGAAGATCCCACATGCCACGGAGCAGCTGCGCCCGTGAGCCATGGCCACTGAGCCTGCGCGTCCAGAGCCTGTGCTCCTCAACAGGAGAGGCCACAGCAGTGAGAGGCCTGCGTACCGCCAAAAAAAAAAAAAAAAAAAAAAAAAGCATCAAAGAGATTTATATAGTCAACTTAGAATGGCATGTTGAAATAACTTGAAGTTAGACATAAAACTGGTTAATGTCTTACAGGGCAATAAAATAGTAACCTTTTCTATCAGATAACAATTCTTTGCATCTCTAACAGACAACTCTCTGAGAACAAACAGACAAAATCTCAGGTTAAAACCTTGTTAGAGTAAACATATGATTGCACAGGCCTAATCATGGGTTAAGTAGTGAATAAACTTAAGAATATCATATAGAGAAATAATTTGGGGGTGGGTCTATTAGGCAATCCTCCAGTGTGACATTGAAAAGGCATGCAGTCACCCTTTTCCCTTATTTACAAATAATATTAGGGTAGGTTTTTTTTAACAGACTTTCCTTGTGATCATAAATAATCATCAGAGATTATACTGTTTATCACAAAAGGTTGGTCTAATGTTTCATCTATATAGATTTGGCAAGAAGCTTTAAGTAACATATGTACATATACTTTCTAAATGGTCTTCTAATCTAGAGTTATATAAAGTTGGAAGACTACTAAATCCATAGAATTTAACTGTGTGGAGATTTCATTAAAAATATAAGAATGAACTTTTAAAAGCTTCCAGTGTTTAACTTTCTTTTTCAAGTTATGAACCAAACACAAGAGGTTCATCTCCACAAAGTTTTGCTTGCAGTACAGGTAATGTTGATGAATTTCTTTCTCCTTGAGATCTTCAGAATCTGCTGAGGTTCCTGAACTGTCAGGAAATGACCTGCCTTAATATCTGTAAGGCAAGGACCCTATTTTTAGACCAGTATCCTGGAGGGGCTATGTAGACATTGATCATATGAAAGGTACAACCCCTTTTCCTTAATTGTGGGCTTTTTAATGTGTGAATAAATAAGATTTAGTCTCAAATATGACACTCTAGCCATATCCTTGATTGTACAACTGATTTGCTTAATTATACTCTGGTTAAAAATAAAAGAACAGAATCTTAGTAGATCTATGTAAATAATTATATTGTCATGAAAAGTAGAGATTCAGTATCTGCTCCTGTCCACTGATAGGTAGATCAGTGAGAAGAAGATAGCATTTTTTAAAAGTATCATTTCAATTTGCAAAAAAATTAATAGAAATTACTTGCTCATATAGCTATCAGAAAATAGTACATTGAAAAATATTACCAACAATATTCCAAAGTGAATAACCACAATGAAATTTTCCTCATCAGTTCATTCAGTCCTACTTAGTCAATTATTTTTCCATTGGATCTTGGTCAGCAGTCTGGTTTCATGAAGTTGTATGCTTCTTGATTAAAAAGAGCTCTTGACATTTTTAATCAGTCTCCTGTCTAAATGATGTTGGCTTAGAAGCCTTTACTCAAAATCCTTTCCCTCGAAGTATCAGTGAGTAGTACAGTCTTTCTCTGATGCCCTAAGAACATGCTTCTTTACTGAGGACCACATTTCTAGACTGTAGCTTATAATGAGCCTTTGGGCAAACATGAGAGAAAAGTATAAACCATCTGTTGATGATAAGACTAAATGACAGTGATTAATTTATTAGAGTAGAACATTATGAGATTTAATGGGAATAATATTCTCTGTTGGGTCATAATATATAATGATATCTTAAGGATGGATTTGATCCAGGTTTCCCCTGTGGGTCAAACATACTATGAACTATAAGGGCATTGCCACATCCTGGAGCCTTCCAATTCTTTCTGTAATGTGGATAAGCCCTGAAACAAATTTGTATTAATAGTATTTTCCTGTACGAAACTAACTTAGGGAAGGTATAGTTTTTCCTGATTTGACACCTATTCCCAACAGCTCTTACAATAGTGTTAAGCTAATTAAGAAATGCTGAGCACATCAAACAACCTAATTATTACTAGTATTCCTCGTTTAATAAGATGAAAGAAGAATCTAGGGACCTCTGGAAACCCCCACGCATTATTTACGTATTAAAGGTATCTTGAAAAAAATTTTTTTCTGAATATAGGATCTGATTTTATAAGGGTGAAATCAAAAGAATCATTACAGGAGATTAGACACTGGGTTAAGAGAGGAACATAAGTGTCTTAAAAAATGGTTATGGCCTGGCTACCTAGTAAACACAATGTGAAAAAAAATATTTTAAAACAGATATAGCAAAAGGTAACATAATTAACCTAATTTTAAGGTAACCTAATTAATCTAGTTGTAAGATCCCTTCCCTCTTTCAGAAGTAATTTTTGTTCTTCATTTTTTTAAAAAATAATAATCAAGGGCATTACAAAGACAGCAGAACAAAAAATTATTCTGATGAGCTACAGGGTCTCTGCTGTCTGAAAATTATATAAAAGCTAAAGAGTAACCTTTTATTATTTCTTAAGAGGAACTGAATACTTCAAGATCAATTTTAGCACAGAGAAAATCCGAATTCTGGTATTGCATTAATATAAAATTAAAAGCTGGTTATTTGAGAATATAAACAAAATTGATAAAACCCTTAGCCAGACCCATCAAGAAGAAAAGGCAGAGGACACAAACCAATAAAATTAGAAATGAAAAAGGAGAAATCACAACTGACACCGCAGAAATACAAAAGATTATAAGAGACTACTACAAACAACTATATGCCAATAAAATGGACAACCTGGAAGAAATGGACAAATTCTTGGAAAGGTACAATTTTCCAAGACTGAACCAGGGAGAATTAGAAAATATAAAAAGACCTATCACAAGTAAGGAAATTGAAACTGAAATTAAAAATCTTCCAACAAACAAAAGTCCAGGACCAAATGGCTTCACAGGAGAATTCTATCAAATGTTTAGAGAGAAAAGCTAACACCAATCCTTCTCAAACTCTTCCAAAATATTGCAGAAGGAGGAACATTCCTAAATTCATTACACAAAGCCACCATCACCTTGATACCAAAACCAGAAAAAGATATCACAGAAAAAGAAAATTATAGACCAATATCACTGATGAACATAGATGCAAAAATCCTCAACAAAATACTAGCAAACAGAATCCAACAACATATTAAAAGGATCATACACCATGATCAAGTGGGATTTATCCCAAGGATGCAAGGGTTCCTCAATATATGCAAATCAATCAATGTGATACATCATATCAACAAATTAAGGAATAAAATCATCTCAATAGATGCAGGAAAAGCTTTTGACAAAATTCAACACCCATTTATGATAAAAACTCTCCAGAAAGTGGGCATAGAGGGAACCTACCTCAACATAATAAAGGCCGTATATGACAAACCCACAGCAAACATCATTCTCAATGGTGGAAAACTGAAAGCATTTCCTCAAAGATCAGGAACAAGACAAGGATATCCACTCTCACCACTATTATTCAATATAGTTTTGGAAGTCCTAGCCATGACAATCAGAGAAGAAAAAGAAATAAAAGGAATACAAATTGGAAAAGAAGAAGTAAAACTGTCACTGTTTGCAGATGACATGATACTATATATAGAAAATACTCAGGATGCCACCAGAAAACTACTAGAACTAATCAATGAATTTGGTAAAGTAGCAGAATACAAAATTAATGCACAGAAATCTCTGGCATTCCTATACACTAACAATGAAAAATCAGAAAGAGAAATTAAGGAAACAATCCCATTTACCATTGCAACAAAAAGAGTAAAATATCGAGGAATACACCTACCTAAGGAGGCAAAAGACTTGTACTCAGAAATCTATAAGACACTGATGAAAGAAATCAAAGATGACATAAACAGATGGAGAAATATACCATGTTCTTGGATTGGAAGAATCAACATTGTGAAAATGACTATAATACCCAAAGCAGTCTACAGATTCAATGCATTCCCTATCAAACTACCAATGGCATTCTTCACAGAATTAGAACAAAAAGTATTACAGTTTGTATGGAAACACAAAAGACCTCAAATAGCCAAAGCAATCTTGAGAAAGAAAAACAGAGCTGGAGGAATCAGGCTCCCCAACTTCAAACTATACTACAAAGCTACAGTAATCAAGACAGTATGGTAATTGAACAAAACAGAAATATAGATCAGTGGTACAGGATAGAAAGCCCAGAGATAAGCCCACCCATATATGGTCACCTAATCTATGAAAAAGGAGGCAAGAACATACAATGGAGAAAAGACAGTCTCTTCAATAGGTGGTGCTGGGAAAACTGGTCAGCTATCTGTAAAAGAATGAAATTAGAACTACCGAACACTATACACAAAAATAAACTCAAAATGGATTAAAGACCTAAATGTAAGACTGGACACTATAAAATTCTTAGAGAAAAACATAGGAAAAACACTCTTTGACATAAACCACAGCAAAATCTTTTTTGACCCACCTCCTAGAGTTATGGAAATAAAAAGAAAAATAAACAAATGGGACCTAATGAAACTTAAAACCTTTTGCACAGCAAAGGAAAACATTAACAAGATGAAAAGACAGCTCTCAGAATGGGAGAAAATATTTGCAAATGAAACAATGGACAAAGGATTAATCTCCAAAATATACAAGCAGCTCATGGAGCTCAGTATCAAAAAACCAAACAATTCAATTAAAAAATGGGCAGAAGACCTAAATAGACATTTCACCAAAGAAGACATACAGATGGCCAAGAAACACATGAAAAGATGCTCAACATCACTAATTATTAGAGAAATGCAAATAAAAACTACAATGAGGTATCACCTCACACTGGTCAGAATGGCCATTATCAAAAAATCTAGAAACATTAAATCCTGGAAAGAGTGTGGTGAAAAAGGTACCCTCCTGCACTGTTGGTGGGAATGTAAGTTGATACAACCACTATGGAGAACAGTATGGAAGTTCCTTAAAAAACCAAAAATAGAACAACCATATGACCCAGCAATCCCACTACTGGGCGTACACCCTGAGAAAACAATAATCCTAAAAGAGACATGTACCACAATATTCATTGCAGCACTATTTACAATAGCCAGTACATGGAAGCAACCTAAATGTCCATCAACAGGGGAATGGATAAAGAAGATGTGGCACATATATATAATGGAATATTACTCAGCCATAAAAAGGAACAAAATCGAGTTATTTGTAGTGAGGGGGATGGATGTAGAGTCTGCCATACAGAGTGAAGTAAGGCAGAAAGAGAAAAACAAATACCATATGCTAACACATATACATGGAATCTAAAAAAAAATGGTACTGAAGAACCTAGTGGCAGGGCCAGAATAAAGACGTAGACATAGAGAATGGACTTGAGGACACAGAGGGGAGGGGGAAGCTGGGGTGAAGTGAGATTAGCATTGACGTATATACACTACCAAATGTAAAAGAGTTAGCTAGTGGGAAGCAGTAGCAGAGCACAGGGAGATCAGCTTGGTGCTTTGTGATGACCTAGAGACGTGGGATAGGGAGGGTGGGAGGGAGGCTCAAGAGGGAGGGGATATGGGGATATATGTAGGCATATGACTGATTCACTTTGTTGTACAACAGAAACTAACAGAGTATTGTGAAGCAATTATACTCCAAAAAAGATCTATTTAAAAAATCTGATATTTGGTCTTCCCCAGCACATAGATCTAATGAATAACCAGTTCCATAATTAACCTGGAACATTTGTAAAGTAGAACAACTCTTAACTCTGTGGAGAATATAGTTATCCTCATTTTATGATGACAAGATGAAGCTTAAGAGAAGTGATTTAACTCAGCTAGTAAATGACAAGCCCATCCTTATAACCTCCCCACTAGACTACTTCTTTTTCAAATAGACCCTTCCTACCAACCCTGATTCCTGTGGTATTAAGGTAAATCACTAATGGGAGGAATCCATATGGAACTTACTCATCTGGTCCATAACCAACTTCTCTCCTTAGCACCAGTGACTGGAGAAATTTAGCACTGTGTATGAGGTCTTCATAGTTTAGCTAGTACTATTTATCCAATCACTCCTACACCCTTACCCTTTGGTACCTAGTGTACCAAACCACTTTCATCGTGCTTTTTCTCTGCTCTGTGCCTCAGCCTGACATTTATTCTACAGAGAATGTGCTCTCCCTCCCAGTGCAAGTGGCAAGTTCCTACTCACCCTTCACATCTCAATTCAAATATTTTATTTACTTTATTGCGTGTGAGATAATATACTTTAAATAAAAGTAAGCTGTGATGACAAATTGAAATTATAATGGACTAATCATGGTTCAGGCATACAAAAAAGGAGTTGAGCAGCCATTAAGGATCTGATCTCAGACACATCTGCACCAAATCCAAGGACACTCACAGCTGTATTCAGAACGACACATGCCAACTGCAACCCGATGGTCTCAAGGTCTCCTCTTGTAACTATGTAACCATTTCAGACCCCCACCAATTTTTACTTAACAATCACCCTTGCTTCTTGCCAGCTCCAATTATAGTTCTTGATAAACAACTCATGTAACTAACCTTGCAATTTTTGTGTTTATAAGTATCTCCCACCTTTTGTAGTCTGGTGGAACACAATTCAAGTGCTTCTTGAATCTGTGTCTCCTGGGCTGCAGTCCTTACAAACCCAAGATAAGCACCTTTTTAGTTCAATCAGGTCTTGATTTCTAAAATTTTGGTTAACAGATGCATGTGTTCATCCAAGTTGTCTTTAATCGATACCATATGGGTGGTTAGTTAGCATCTTAAAGTATCCTAATAAATAATTGACACTATAGAGTTAGATATTTAGCACTTCATATATTGTTGTTTGAATCTATACCAGAGAGTTTGTAAATCAGCATAAAGGATGGTCAAAAAAATTTTTTTTCATGAAATCAGTGCATCTCAACATAGGTGGTGAGTTATGACAATTTCAAAAGGCCACACTGTAGTATAGGATTAAAAAACTGGCACTTCTGTTGACTAAAGTACTATCATTGGTGGATCATTTAAATTCTAGAGACCATTGGTCTCATATCCCTCTACATTTTGGGAGCTGGCTAGTCCTGCTAACAGAAGATGTATGTTTCTACCTTCAAAGTGGAACTTTCATCCAATGTCAAGGGCAGAGAGTGTTACTTGCCTAAGCCCTAAGAACAAGCTGTATTATTCTTTTGTCCCTACTTGTCAATAAATGTTCCCACATTCAACAGAATTTAGTCTAAGGTTTGTTTTCATCCTAATATGCTATCTGGTAGGATAATAGAGGGAGGGAGGAACTATAGGCCCTACTTATCCCTAATCAACCAAAGGCTACTAGCTATTTACCCAAAGAACCAAACTTCACTTATGGGCAACATTGACTGAGGTGAGTTTGTAACATCATCTTAGTTGGACCCTTCCCTGAGTATCCCAAATGATGCACTCTATTTCTACTCCAATTTCTATCTTGTTTTGAATCCCATTAGATGAATAATTATAACTTGTCTTACATTACAACAATCTTTCTTGACCTTTTAACACTTATAACCTATCAATACCATGAGGATTTTGTTGAACTTACTAAAAAATAGATTTTTAAAAAATTTACGAATATATTGGAATGCAACATTACATATTTTTTTTAAACCTCTACCAGTTATTACTATTCCCAACACATTTACTTATTACATTAGATATCTTCAATCTAACTTTAGAATCCCTGCTAGATTTACACACACACACACACACACACACACACACATTTCCTGAAAAATTCTGAGCCTCTGTAGAATATCTTATTCATGCATGTACAGCAAGTAGCTAGAAATAGGTCTTATATATACAAGATGAGCAATAAATATCTGTTCAATGAGTAACTGACAGAAATAACATGTGAGAATATATTTGTGTCATTGGACTCTTCCAGTCATTATCAAGAAACAAAGAGTTGGTTCATACTGAAGACATTTTCAGAAGACTCAATGAACCAACTTGTAGGTTGGTTCATTGAACCAACAAGTCTGTGAGTCATCATTCTTTTCTTCCTTTGGTTTTCTTTGTGGCCATTGGGATCTTTGCAAAATAGTTTACATGCTTTCTTTTTAGCAAAACTTCTGGCTGTATTCACCTAAGCTTTGCAGTATTATGTGTGTTTTGTAAACCAAAATCCTAGCTAAAGCTGAGATGGACTTCCTATTGCAAGTTGATTTTACCAGAGTAGTAAATGCTGTACAATCAATTAGTTTGCCAAATGTATGTTATTCAGGTGACTAGGTCTAGTGCAGGCAATCAGCAGATAAATTAAAGCAACTGATGCCACAGACTTTTAACATAGAAGGTTGTAGTGAGTATGAAAAAGAAGGGGAAAGGGGGAGGAGAATAGTGGGCTGAAATTAGACTGTAGTATGTTAATTGAATGATTAATATCTTGAAATATCTCAAATGAGCAACATGAGGGAAATCAGTTAATCAGAGAGTTGCTATACATGCAGTGGTTTTCAAGCTTAGCTACTTTGAAAAGACCTGTTATTCCCACTGCATCCTAGAAAATTATATCAGAACCTCAGCAACCCAGGCACTGGTATTATTTTTTAACTCTCCAGATGATTCCAAGGTACAGCAAAGGTTTCAACTACTACTGTTATTGAAATTGACCTAAATGGCAAAACCCTGGACTTGGAGAAAAGCATATGGTGGTGGTGAGCATATACACTGAGCAACATATAGAATGGCTTTGATATCATTCCTCAAAAGGTTGAAATCTCTCATGTGTGGGTTATGACAGGAGCTGAATTTTCAAACCCTATTAATGGTAAACTGTTTATATGAGAGAGTTTATCTGGTTTACGATGAAAAAAAGAAAATGATCTGGTTTAGGGTTCAAAGAGGGAAAGCATAGAAGCTGAGTTAGATATCTCAAAGGACGCAAGAGTCCCCTTCCCCTTCCGGAGGAAGCAGAGTGACTTTTTTTCCAGACAGCCAGGTATAAGAGAAAACACAGCAGATGTAGTTTGCATTGAATAAAGATCACACAACGTCCTTAATCACCACCTTTCCTTTTTATGGAGTAAGTGTAAGTTATTGTCAGTTTCATCATTTGTAATCAGAGCCTGAAACAGATGCTAAAGGTTTAGTTTAAGATGATATATGTATCTTATAACAACTTCCAATATGCTCTCCAAGGACTATTTACTTTCCACATTCCACAAACTCAGTACAAGGGAATTTATTCTTAAAAGCCTTTGAGGTAAATTAAACACAATGAATGCCACTTTTTTTAGAGATAACATTTAGTGGAGTTATTACAGGGCTCCCTGTGTCTGCTTTCAGTGGGCATTGGCCTTAATGGCTTTGTTTAACCAGCTTCCATTTCCTTGCTTATATGATTTAAAGTGCTCTTACAACTGTTTTGTGCTTAGGAGTTTTGCTACCAATATATGGCAATCAAAATTGGGCTTTCTTTCTTGCTATCTCGCTCTTTTTAAACTTTTTCAAAACAAAATTAGTATCTAAGAGAAAAATATTTATAGTTTCAATACCAAGGGTAATGGTAAAATTCTTGAGATTGTTGTGTATACTAAACATTCTTTTTTGTCTGAAGGTAGGAGTTAGGGATTAGAATCAGGAATCTGTAATATAAAATCCCCCCATCCACATACAAGTCACTCAGTTTACCATGTGAGGTGTCCAGATCATAGGAGCCAGTCCTCAGGAAATGATGGTTATGTACATGAATAAGTAAGTGTACACAATGAACAGAGGGAGGAACATACACACTGCATCCTCTAGATGAATCAGAGAACAACACATATTCAGAAGGCATAACACTGTGGGTTCCTTTGGGGAAAGGGAGCCAGAAACAAAATCTGTGTGGGGATTCAAAGACAATTTTAGTCTGATCTGTAATTCTTTGGATTTTTACAAGGAAATGAGGTATTTGTATTTGTACACATGTATTTGTGTAACTAAAGATGAGTTTTACAACAAGGAGAAGACCAAAAGGAAATAACATTAAAAAAAGAAATAAAAAGAAAAAGGCAACAGAGAACTTAGAATCCATCTGCAAATGACTAAATTATAGTCTTCAATAACAGATAAGGACATGAGAACCAAAGGAATCTCAAGAATTAATCAACAAGAGGCAGAATTCAACAAAATAAACTAAAAGGAATTTTTGAAAGGACAATCTAATTTTACTACAAAAAATAAACAAAATACTGGGTAACAGGAATTTTGATTCAAACACCAATTTTAAACTTTTTACTTAATTATTTTTATTTATTTATTTTTGTACAATGGAACAGTCAGTCTGTGATACTTCATGGGTGCTTCATCGGTCTCTAATCAGAATCAGCTCTTGGTG
Organism: Mesoplodon densirostris; assembly: GCF_025265405.1. NCBI lineage: Eukaryota > Metazoa > Chordata > Mammalia > Artiodactyla > Ziphiidae > Mesoplodon > Mesoplodon densirostris. The sequence continues at coordinate 225,887,456 of NC_082661.1, forward strand.
CTTGAGATTTTCCCTTAAAGTTAAGACATGCTATTCAGAATATTGGTGAAATTTTCATTAATTTTTCAAGCTCTACATATACTTTTCACACCATAAGTTATATGAGGTATATACACTTCTGCTTTCCTTGACTTTTGAAAAGAAATTGAATGACCAGATTATCTCCCCAAAGTGGATAGCTTTATTATTTTATATTGAAATCATTCTTTTACTAACATTTTATCCAAATGTATCCCAACATTAAAGAAAATAGTGACTCTGATTTATTTAATAAAGCAACATTTACTGGATTTATAGGAAGTATGGGGTGTTATGGACTCAGTTATGTCCCCCCAAAATTAATTTGTTAACACCTGAACCCTCAAAGTGACTGTATTTGAAGATAGGGTATATAGGAGCTAATTAAGGTTAGATGAGTCCATAAGGGTAGGGTTCTAACCTGATAGGATTGGTGACCTTAAAGAGGAGGAAGGGAGAGAGATCTGTGGATGCCCAAAGGAGATGTCATGTGAGGAAAAAGGGAGAAAGCAGCCACTTACAAGCCAAGAGTAAGGGTCTTATCTTGAAATCTACTCTACCAGCATCTTGATCTTGGACTTTCCAGCCTCCAGAACTCTGAGAAAAAAATGTCTGTTGTTTAAGCCACCCAGTGTATGGTATTTTGTACAGCAGCTCGAGGAGACTAATGCATGAAGATTCTACTCTTTTCTGTCACTAGGAAAAAGATATATCTGGTCTTTGCCAAAACTCATTTCTCTCCATGTAGTGGCTTGAATGGTGACCACCCTCCCCACCTCTGCCAAGATATGTTCATACCCTAATCCTTAGAACCTATAAGTATTACCTTATATGACAAAAGAGTAAATATTATCTTATATGGTCACAAGTGTGATTAAGTTAAGGATCTTGGAGGAGAAGATTATCTGGACCTATCTGGTTGGGCCCTAAATACCATCAGAAATGTCCTTATAGGAAAGAGGCAAGGGAGATAAGATAGAAGAGGAGAAGGCAGGGTGACCATGGAGACAGAGACTGGGGTGACATAGTCACAGGTCAAGTCCTACAGCTAGCCACCAGAAGCTGGAAGAGGCAAAGAACTACCTGGCAGCCTCCAAAGGGAGTGAGCTTTGCCAGTTCCCTGATTTTGGACTTCCCCTAAACTGTAGGAGATTAGATGTCTGTTTTCAGCCACCCAGTTAGTGGTAATTTGTGATAACAGCCACAAGAAACTAGTGCACCCCACTTCAGTTTGCGGATCCATCTTCAGTGAACCAACAGTCACTCTCTAGGACTAATGCCAAATTTGGTGGTGGGGGATACATTTAAAACTCTCAGGTTAAACAGTGTGTATGTGCATGTGTATGTGTGTGACATACACACACATAGGTCTTAAAACATTTCTGAAGTCTTTATCAACTTTCCTTTACATAGAAATTAGTGTTTACCATTCTAATGATGTACTGTTAGAGATATTCTCATTAAAATCAAGAATAAGACAAGGATTCTAGGTATAACCTCCATTTCTAAGATTTTTCTAAAACTTATCTGAAATACATGAAAATAAAATAAGAATAAAAAATAAGAGGTTACCTATTGAATAGGAGGAGGAAAATAATTGTATGCAAGTGATACGACTTGTTCACTTAAAATTTTAAGTGAAAAATTTAAAAAGGAGGCAATTAAGAATATATTTAAACATATCAACTATCAGCAATTAAAATCAAATTGTAAGTCACAATAAAATATTGACAAAAATATGAAATATTTAGAATAACCATTATAAGAACTATATAACACACATGAAAAAGAACTACAACTTTATTGAATATGTAGAGAGAGACCATATTTCTTGATGACAAAACAATATTTTAAAGAAATAAATTCCTCCCAAATTAACGTTTGGGTTAAATGTAATTCTAATCAAACCTAGCTAGATTTATTTAGACTTTAACACCATATCCATTTTAAAGAATAAAAAAGAAAGGTTAATATAAAAAAGAAAGACCAGTATTAGAAAGATTGAAAATCAAACCTGAATAATACTGCTAAAAATCAACATATCAATAGTACAAAATAGATTACCATATAATTCATAATAATTTTGTTTGTGATAAAGGAAACATCAACAGGAGGACTAGTCATCAAATGGTGGAAGGACTAGTCATCAAATAGTCGGTGGACAATAGATGGTTATTTATAAAATTATAACATTTGGTTTTTAGTTCATACCATATATCAAAATGAATTTTATATATTTATATCAAAAATAATATTATAAAATGCTATACATAATTTATATGAATATTCTTCTGACCTCTGAATAGAGGAAGAATAGAATAGAGGAGGGCTTCCCAAACATACAAGGTATTTTAAAAAAAATAATAAAGGAAAATCTTCATATTTTACTACATAAAAATAAAAGGTTTGTTCATAATAACATCGATGAAAATGAAAAGGCAATTTTAGGACAATATTTATTATAAACATGACAGATACAGCTTTTATCCTTAATTATGTGATGGAGTTGTTATTTTTGCCCTTGTTAATTCCTATTTCCAATTAGTGGCACTGCACCTACATACTCAGCCATGAATCTTGAAGTCCTAGAGGGTAAAGGGAGATATTCTATAGAGAGAGAATATGTGCACCCCTTCTGGCTCAAGGCATTATGAGAATGACAAAGAAAGTACAAGTAGAGAAGGAAGGTAGACTTGTTAATGATTGATCACTTTCTCCTACCCTCTCCCCAGATCCCTTGAGTCTACTTCTTGGAGAGCTAATTTTAAACATTCAAAAAGTTAAGGAGTAGTCCATATGAAGAGAGGCTTGCCTCCCCATATACCACTAGGGGTCCTGTAACTGCAGTACCCCGGGAGAGGACTTACACATGGCTGCTTCCACCATTATACTGGAACGATGGCTCAGAACTGCCATTTGACAGTGACAAAGAGCCTCAGGAAGTGCTTCTGGTTCCCACCACCCTATGCATGTGAAGCAAGGGACACAGGGGTGCCCATATGCCTGTTGAAAGGGCAGAGAGTTACCTGGATCTGGTCAACGAGGCTATGGTAGGCAAGGATTTGGAAACCAGGAGCAAATGGCCAGGATCAGGGACTCCTGTGAAGGATGCCAGCACATGAAGCACAAACTGCTTAATGGGAACCCAACTGCACTCAGCAGGCACTGGTCCCAGGAAGAAACAGCCTCACCACTTTTAAGTGGAGACTGGAGGAAGCTGGGAAGTCAGGGCCAGTCTGAGGACTCCATCCCCTCTGATGCTGTGAGATGATAGAAGATAGAGTTGAGAAAGAACACAGAAGGGAAAATGACTTGTGAAGATCACAGTACTTGTAGGTAACATAAGGGGCTTATGATCTCTTTCAGTATCTGTAATGTGAACACATTTCTGGCCTAATTACATGGCCTAAATACATGTGTATTTCTAAAGACAAAAGCATTTCTCTCCTGGAAAGTGAATCACTGAGGGTTTGGAGTGAGAGATAGACCCCTTGCGATTACCTTCTTCCTATTTTACTGCTCTGACCCCTCTTTTCCTCATGTCTCTTGTCCAGAAGGGAAGACTCTTTCATCCTCTTTGTCATAGTCTCCTGTGCTACGGCAACAAGCTTCCTGGATTAGCTCCCATATAAAGGACAAAGATGGGAATTCTCTCCAAAATCCATGGAATAAACATTTGGTTCTACATCCTCCAGGTGTATTTAACTGGGAAACTTGGGGTGTGATTTGAAAAACAATAGGGATCTCTGAGAATGAAAATAATTTGACTTACTAGCTTCTAAATATTATCTCTATTAAAAATAGACTCAGAGAACTCAAGCCAATGGATAAGAATCCCCTCAAAAATCAGAAAAAGCTGAGCAAGAAATTCTCAAAGGAAGAAGTAAACCTATTAAATAACATTTAAGTTCACAAGTAATCAAAGGTGTACACATTTAAAAGCACGAAAACATTAAATTTGCAATTAAAAGAAGATAGTTCCCAATGTGGGAGAAAATGCTCTGAAAGTATTTTTATGTAATACTGCTGGCAACAATAATTTGTTCATAATTTTCACAAAACAATTTAGCAGTAACTTCTTGTATTCTCCATCTCCTTAGATCGTGTGTTTTTTATCTTAAGGTCATAAATATGCTTTTAAACAAAGCTAAATAACTCTGCCTGGCATCAATCGCTGTTGACCTTGTTTGCCTTTGTGGGGTTAGTGAATCTTCCACCTGGCATTTCATATTGTCCTTGTCTGCATCTAACAGACATTTATATCAGTAGCCAAAGACAGGCAGCCAAAGTGACAGGGGTGTTGTGCTAGGCCTTTTAAGTAACTCTAATTTTTCTGCTTCGACTAAAATTCTGTGTAGTTCTATTTCAAATATATGTGAATTGCCAAACACAAAACAAATGAAAACACTGAGTTAAAAATAAGAATAGTAAAATTATTTTTCAAAGAAAATTTCAAGTTAGCAAGTGAACAAACAGTAACAAATGGTCAAAATCTTTCCTTAGAGATACAGCAATGTGCGGCACATATAAAAGTTTATGAAGCCACTTTGTAAAAGAACCTAACAATAACAGTGACATGAAAAATTAGCAAAATGAAGATAAAATCCCAGATTAAGGTGGCAAATGTTCAAGTGAATCACTGTCTCCTTTGACAGGTGACTTCCTAGGGACTGCATTAGTGTCTCAGAAAAGCAAACAGACTTCCCTTCTTTCTTCAATTCCATGGTGCGTTTTTCACCAGGGAATTGGTACAAAGTTATCCTCACACAAATAAAGAATAAAGGATTCAGGACTATCTTTATACCTTTAACCTTTTCCCATAAAAGTTGAGCTCTCTCTCTCCATATATATATGTATATAATAATTAAAATTAATTAAAATTCAAAAAATATGTTTTCCCTGGGCTCTTAATTGAAACTAATGAAAGGGGCCCTATAAAAAGAAATGCTTTGTAAAATATGACCAAGAGAACTCTTGTTCCAAAGCTTTTACTTTACTTTAAATGAAGAAGTATTTTTTATTTTCAGTTCTATGTTTTTCTATAAATCATTAAAATCTTTGCTTCTGGGCCTCCCTGGTGGCGCAGTGGTTGGGAGTCCGCCTGCCGATGCAGGGGATACGGGTTCGTGCCCCGGTCTGGGAGGATCCCATATGCCGCGGAGCGGCTGGGCCCGTGAGCCATGGCCGCTGGGCCTGCGCGTCTGGAGCCTGTGCTCCGCAACGGGAGAGGCCGCAGCAGTGAGAGGCCCGCATACCGCAAAAAAAGAAAAAAAAAAAAAAAAATCTTTGCTTCTTTAGTGTAGGATTTTACTAAAGAAGAGAGTGAGACTGATAAAATATTTTCTTGTCAAACTTGAGAAATATTTGCCGTGAATCTGTAACGTACAGGATTAGTAGCAGAGGATACTGACAATCATGTCAACGCCTTTATTTTACCAGTGAGAGCTCAGAGGCTCAGGAAGCACAGCCACTCTTTGGAGGTCTCACAGTCAGTCAATGCCAAGACAAGATCTGACCAGAGCTTGTCACTGACTCATTCAATTGCATCACTAGACTAGGGATATCTACTATGCAGCTAGGACAATGTCTTCCCTTTCATTTTTCAGATCATCAGGCAATGATGTGCGTATTACACATGACTTTAAGATAAGTGCACTGAAAGGGAGGTTAAAGGGCATGGGTAGTGTTCCAAGCCATATGGTCCTCTTTGGTTTCTCCATTTCTCTGTCCTAAGACCACTGATTTGTCGTGATGCCTGTTACTTGAAGAATCTGATGCTGTTTGTAACTTTATATCTTATACAAGCCTGTCATGTAATTCCACAGAATGAAAAAACATTTCAAGTAAACTCAGATCTTTCTGTGGCTTTTTCTCAGCTCACATCACTTAACACCTTTTACCTGAGATAATACATATAAAAGGGCTTAACTCCATGCCCACTGAACAGATATAAATCCAGCTGATTGATGAGAATGTGCATTTATTATATAAATCTGATTCTTCTTCCAGTAGTCCTGGGACTTTGGAATCTTCCATGGTGTTTATAATCCAGACCAGGAAATTCTTACAATATAACTCTTAAAATTCCAGAAGGGAGGGAAAATTATTTTATTTTTACTGACACATCCCAAGCGCCTACAACAGTCCCAGGCACAGTGTGGACTCTCAAAATATAATTCCAAATGAACCAATAGATGAGTGTAAGCAGAGGAGCTATGCATATGTAAACAATGAGTACAGCTCTGATGCTTGAAGTCCAAGTTCACAGATGAAGCAGCTGTCCAGGGTGGGGAAGATGGAACTTATTGCTTAGCACCCAGAAGTCTGATTAAGAAACACAGTTTGTGAGAGATGTTTCCTTTCAGTGTTAGGGGAATATAGGAAGATGAGAAATGTTAGGAAGGATTTCTATGATATTGCTTCAATTATGAGAATTTTTCAGATTAATTCCTATTCCAGTCGAGATGATGTGTCAAATTTGGAGCTGAATTTTTAATGGATATTATTTTAAGAAGAATTGAATAACACTGGCCTCAAAACCAACAATACATTTGCTACAGGTTCATTGACTTGAGCTCCCATGGATCTTGGACAATTTCTCTATCAGCTGGACCATTTTTTTCTTTTCTTTTCTTTTCTTTTTTTCTTTAAAGGAATTCCTTAAGGAACAGAGATATCATCTTTTTCTTTTTTAATGGTATTTAATTTACCAATGTGAGTCAGATTATTTAGAAATTAACTTTAATGAGTAATAGTTCCAGATCCTTGCCTTAAGATAATTTAAAAAGTAATGACTATATTTACTAAGCTAATGTGAATTACTTGAGTTAATTAGAAGCCTTATTAACAGATATTATTAGGGAGAAATTTCTAATTTCAACAAAGGTTTCTAAGCACTAATTTTGGTTTTGGCCAAACCTTTTGAGATTTTAATGATGAGAATACGACCTGTGTTTTGGATCTTTGTAAAAGTAATGTTTTGGGGCTTCCCTGGTGGTGCAGTGGTTAAGAATCTGCCTGCCAATGCAAGGGACACGGGTTCAAGCTCTGGTCCAGGAAGATCACACATGCCACGAAGCAACTAAGCCCATGTGCCACAAATACTGAGCCTGAGCTCTAGAGCCCACAAGCCACAACTACTGAGCCCACATGCCAGAACTACTGAAGCCTGCACGTCTAGAGCCCATGCTCCGCAACAAGAGAAGCCATGACAATGAGAAGCCCACGCGCCTCAACAAAGAGTAGCCCCCACTCACCACAACTAAGGAAAGCTTGTGCGCAGCGACGAAGACCCAACACAGCCAAAAATAAATAAATAAATTTATATATATATAAAAAGTAATGTATAGATCAAGGCTGCCCATGGAAATAGAATGTGGGCTATAGAAACCATCACATAATTTTAAATTTTCTAGTAGCCACATTAAAAAAAAAGATGAAATGGATCTTAATAATGTATTTTATTTAACCCAAATACCTAAATTATTATTATTTCAATAGGTAATCAATATAAAAACTATTTCTATTTGTCCAGGTTATTATAACAAAATACCACAGACCGGTGGCTTATAAACAATAGAAATGCATTTCTCACCATTCTGGAGGCTGAACTCTGATATCAGGTTGCCAGCATGGTTGAGTGAGGGCCTTCTTCCAGGTCTTTGTATCCTCACATGATGGAACGGGTGAGGAAGCTCTATGGAGTCTCTTTAATAAAGGCACTAATCCCATTTATGAGGACTCCACCCTCCACATACCATTACATTGGGCGTTAGCATTACAACATAGGAATTTGGGGAGTACACATTCAGACCATAACTCTATTAATGAAATATTTTATAATTTTTAGTTCTAAGTCTTTAAAATCTCCTTTTGGACAAGTCACAAAAGCCACATAAGGCTGGTGGTGACAATTGTGGGCAGCAGTGGTCAAGAGGTTGAAAGATTTTGGAGTCTGACAGTTCTGGATATAAATCCTGGTTCAACCATTTATTAACTATGAGTCATTGAAAACATTTAAACATTCCAAGTGCCAGTTCTAGCAACTATAAAATGGGAGCAATTTACAGCTCGACTATTTTTGTGAAGATTAGAAACGATATATAAAAAGCATCTACTACAGTGCTGGGAACTCAGGAGCTATTACTTCCTGAAGAAGCTGAAGTTTCAATGCTTCGAACATAATTTCCATTAAACGAAGCTGCTATTACCGTCATCACTTTTTCCCTTGGAAATTGCAGAAAAATTCTCTTAGCTTAACTTTCTTCACCAAGAAGCCAGTTTTGTACTGATACGTGGAATGAAGGTCCTGACTATGGACCATCTGGAAGGTGACCTTATTAGCACACAATACGAGAGATAATACTGTTGTCACTTACTGTTCACATGCATTTATCATGAGGAAGCTCACCTTCATTACAGATCAGGAGGTATATTCATTTTGGGGGTGCTATCTCTATCAAAAGGCAAACAATACCTTGGTAAAATAATACAGTTCATTCTGGAATATATTAAAACATTTCTATTGCTCTGAAAATTCATTTCCTCTTGTTCCAATTCACATCCATACCTCAATTATTTCAGTCTAGATAGATAAGCCTGATTCTTCTGGCCATTACTCTTAAGGATATCCTCAAGGAGACCAATTCTGGGTTTCTTTGGAAAAAGACAGTGAATTTACATTTCTAGAAATGGTGGGAGAAGACTGGAGACAAAGAGGCTGAAGATTTAGTTTGAAAACATAATGACAAAAGAAAGCATATTTTCTAGTCATACTCGAACACCTGTTGACTTGGTCTACATTATAGAATGCTAACACAGTCAATAAAATTGAATATTTTATAATACCTTTTAAAGCTTGCAAAGTGTTCTCATGCTAATAATTAGGAACTTTCTCTTAGGAGAAAATAGAATTATAGAGTCATAAGATTAATTGGAAATCTGAGCTATCCTATCGTCATCACTTTATAGGTAAGATCCAGAGAAATGGAGCGACTGATCCAGAAGCAAAGTGTTAGCTGGGGACAGAGAGAGAGTGTAAACCCGAGTAGTCTGACTCTTAATCCAGGACTCCTGTTAGGGTTCAGGGCAAGTTGCCCCCAAATATGCCAAAGTGGCATATTGATTATTTAGAACTAAAGTTTCTTAAGAAACAGACAATGCAAGAAAACTCTGACTCTCCTTTGTCCCCAGAAAGCAGGACATAAAACCTCCCATGTGAAAAATACCTTCCCTGCACCAGGAGGGTACAGAGACATCCTTATTACCAGAGACAGGGAATTCAGGGCCCAGAAGGTTGAGTAAACAAACTCTGCTTAGATTCTTCACTTATTAAGCACCCAAACCTAAGTTTCCTTGCCTTGTCAATTCCTTACAAATGCATTGTTTCTTTGTCTAAAAAAGTATAAAAGCTGCCTGTCTTGGTCACTGCTTAGGTCCTATATCTATGGGACCTCCGTATGTACAAAATTAAATTCGATTTTCTCCTGTTAATCTTTCTTGTGTCAATTTAACTATCAGACCAGCCAAAAAAAACCCAAAAGCATAGGGGGAAATTTTCCCTCCCCCAACACCTCTAAGGAAAATGATACACAAGCTGGGGTGGGAGATAGTTGAGTAGAATAAAAAGGGTGTTTCTTGACACTTTATCCCTTTGGCTGAATGTGTTCACATATAATGAAGTAAAGAAAATAATTAAGTTACACTTTATTCTCCAGTACTAGAAAGCTTCAAACTGAGCTATGGAAATTATGGGCATTTTGAGGGGGAGGGGTGTGATTTATTCAAATAATTATTTCAATGCTGTGCTTTATTTTGACTAGAGATGCCACTGTCATATTTTCAGTGTGACTTTTATTTTCAATTGTTTTGTTATTCATGGATCATGGGCAGAGAAAGACAAGTTTTTATTACTGAAGCATCTCTAGGAAATTCTTCTGGGCAATTAAGCAACCATTTCCTCCCTCGTGGATTGCTGTAAAGCCACAATGCTTAGCAAATGGATTAGATGAACACTGGTTAAGAAAATAACCAGCTGGCATTTTGGATGTCTCACAAGGAACATGCCCTTCTCTATATTGTTACTTTATTCTGGGATTCACAGATTTATGAGTGACCTGTGAAGTGGTTGCAGAAGCCAGTTCACACCTTGCTCTGAGATGAAGGTATTGCTTGGTCTGGCTATAGGGGTGCCCCTGTTGTCCCTCTGCCTGGGGTCCCATTGTGCTTCTTGTATACAAGGGTCACTCTAAGTTATAGGAAATTTATTTTTCCAAAGCAAATGACAAGTGACTGTAGAAGAGTTTCAATTCCTTAACGCTAAGAAGTGGAGTACATTAAAAAAAAATTAAGATGCATATATGCTTTATTTTGTAATAACCTATAAGTGAAGAGAACCTGAAAAAGAAAAAATATATATATATAGATAGATAGATAGATATCTAAATCCCTAGGATGTACACTTGAAATTAACATGATATTGTAAATCAACTATACTTCAATTAAAAAAAATTTTTTAAAACAAAATAATTTTTAGGGGCTTCCCTGGTGGCGCAGTGGTTGAGAGTCCGCCTGCCAATGCAGGGAACATGGGTTCGTGCCCCGGTCTGGGAAGATCCCACATGCCGCGGAGCGGCTGCGTCCGTGAGCCATGGCCACTGAGCCTGCGTGTGCGGAGCCTGTGCTCCACAATGGGAGAGGCCACAAAAGTGAGAGGCCCGCAAACCGCAAAATAATAATAATAATAATAATAATTTTTTAAATAAAATAAAAATAAAATGTATATATGCTAAAAAGTACAAAAGGGAACAGTTATATAGAGAAAACTCTTACTTAACTCTTAAGGCTGATAGAATGAAATGGAAGATTAAGTCTAATGTCAGTGGTGGCTTTTTATCCTGCTGGTAGCAAAATCAAGGCCGACGTGGGTAGTCAAAGTAAAATAAATGCCCATAGGTCAACCAGCATTGCATGTCTTCACTAGAAAAATTAATGAGGTGGAAAAATGTTAAGGTTTCAGAAGAAATTTCTTCTTAGTTCCATAGGCACTCACCAAATTTCAATTTTCTTATGCAATGGCATTGTCTCTATGAGCAGCTATTTTTTTCATTATTGTTGACAGTATCTCTCAGCCATATTCTCTATTTCATATCAATACTTTGGCAGTGCTTATTGGATCCCTTTTTGGGTTCTCTAGGTCATCTGCCAATCATATCCTCTTGATTAGTAGAATTAGAGTTGGTCAGAATTAGATTTTGTAGATCCACTATCCCTCCATAGCATTACTTTGTCTTTTTAAGCTATAAGACTGGATCACTAAGCCTCCTTGTTGATTTAGCCCTTCCCAAGATTCTAGGGCTCTTCTTGCCTGTAGAGAAAGAGGAAACATAAGAATATCAATGTCAAGAGCCCTTTAGGGTCCGTACCAAGCCTCTCTGATTCTTTCACTAATTCTACGTCCTGAGTGTGGCAAAGACTGGCTAACCTCTCAACAAAGCCCTGTTTTCCTCCTCCTGGACCCACAGCTAGATCACGTTCCCCATTATCTCTGGCTGGTGTTCTCTTTCCCAGCTGGCTTTGGCCATGCCACCGAGTTATGTGTGATTGGAGTTTTGTGTGTCCCTTCCATCCCTGTCCCATGAAAGTCTCTTACTCATGATCCCTTCATTCAATTTCTCGTTCCTTGACTGCCTATGCAGAAAGGCATGACAACCTTGAAATCTTCATGATAAAACTGACAGTCTTAAGATGGAAAGAGTATCTGTTTCTGAATCATTGTTTGAAGGAGAGACACTCCTCAGTCAGTAACATTCATTTAAAACTTAAGTGAAAAATAAAGTTCCATGATGAAAAACCACTAATATGTGGTGCTTTATATATTACAGTGGCTATAATTGCCTTATATAAAACAGTGACATCCATACTCCTGCAATAAATTCCAGTCTTAATAGCATGGTTCCTGTCTTGCCCTTGTTTACTGACCCTAAATCTCAGTTGCTCTTTTGTGCCCCGCCTTCTTTCTCAGTCCTTCCAGAGAAGCTGAGCTGTGCTCTGGAAACATTTCCATGTAACAGGTTTTGGATAGACCTGCTGGTGTTAGAATCAGCTAGAACTAGGTGTCTTCTTCTCACCCAGACACACGCTTCTGGAGTGCTATCAGCTCATTCAAGATTCTACTGTACACTCTGCCTTCTGAGTTCTTTTTTCTACATGCCCAACTCTATAGACTGTTATAGCATCCCCAGCTCCAGGGATGACCATCTTCTTGTGGCCATGTAAGCATTTTACATTTTTAAGATTTTCTTGCTGTGGAAGAAATAGATTCATGTTGTGCTTTAAAATTAAGCTGGCAGAATTAATTATTTTAACTAAAAAATAACATACACACATAAGTCTTTCATATAGTTTTCAAAATGGAAAAAAAATTAAAATCTTTTAAGTGATGGAATAGATTATGATACATTGAGTGAAATCAATAATACATTAATTTCAACAATACATTGAATTAAATAATCGGCATTTAATCACCATAAGATTAGTGAGATTTCAGCTTCCTAAAACAAACGATTACAAAATTAAGTGAACGAACACAATTCTCTCTAATAAACATCATAATAAATAAAGTTTCATATAACAAACATTTATGTTTCCAACATTACAGTTTGTGGCTAAGCCCCCATGTCTGTATACAAAGGCTCCTGGAACTGGTACCCTTGCTAGTCCAGATACATTGAATCTGGACTGACCTCATGAACGCTATAGAATGCAGCAGAAATGATGCTTCATAACTTCCAAGTCTATCTAGGTCATAAGGAGCCTTACAAAATCTGCCTTGTTTTCTTGAAACACATGTGCTAGGAGAGGCCAATCACAAAGTAAGAAGTCTAACTACCAGGAGACCCTCTCTTCCTCTTATGTGAGGAAGCCCTTACCTGGCCATGTATAAGGACCAGTGGAGCAAGACAGCCAATCTTGGATCTCAGCTGAGGTGCCAGGCTTGTAAGTCATGGTGGACATCCAGCCCCAGCCATCCTCTGACTGCAACCACATGAGAAATGTGAGGCAAGGACTGCCCAACTGAGCCCAGTCAATGCAAAGAATCATGACGAATAATATAAACTGCTTCAGGCCACTGAGCTTCGAGGTGGTTTGGTTACACAGAATACAGGACGATGGTTCTTTTAAATTATGAAAGCAAACTTACAAATATAACACAGTTCTTTACTTTTTCAGTACATGCTAGTGTATGTATTCCTTCTCTCTACGTGAGTTCAGGATAAATTGGAAAAAGAAAAAATAAAGCAGCAAATGGAGGCCAGTATATCACCATCAATATTCACAAAGCCAAAGGTGGAGGTTCTGTGGGAGCCAAATGAATTTCGTGACACTTAACAGCTAAACAGTTAGACCTACGTACCCTTCCATGAGCAACTGGACCCGGGCAACTATCTCCACCTGGAGGGGAATTCCTGGGTAAGATTCACAGCACAAAAAAAAGAAACTAACTTGTGGGTAGTTTCACTTCCAAGGAGAACAAAGGGCATTTGTTCTTCCCAAATTACCAGTCAGATAAATCACTTAACTCATCTAAGGTGAGGTCAGTAAAAGAGCAAAGAGCGTCCAAGAGTTGCACCAATTTACTCACCTCCACATGGGAAGGTATACTAGGAGGGGAAAAATGTTTCCCTTGATCAGAAGACAGATTTGACAAAAACAGGCTATGAAATAAGCATAGATATACCTGAAATTTTTGACATAAAAGTATGTGAATACTTTCTCATTGTCTCTATTTTCCCTTTAAGCAGAATAACGGCTAAATCAGTGCTTTACACTCTCAAAATCACCTGTGACAATTTCTTCATTGAAATTTTCTAGTTAAATACCTTTGAAATGTGCGCCTATGATTTTATTTATAATTTTATCCAATGCAACACCCAAGATCTGGGGCTCATCAATTTTGCTTGGAAAATCAGATTTTCCTAGGGCAAGGAGAATGTAAAATTTAACTAGGTGGTCCCTGGAATGGCACGAGTACAGATGATTTACTAGAGTCATTTAAGAAATTGAGACTCGGTATATATTTGTTCCCTAGATTGTAAGCTTCAAAAAATTATGTGAAATTAAAATTTTGTGTCATTGACAACGGATCCAAATACAAATTAAACCTTACCCAACAGTAAGTACACATCCATCTTTGTGGAGGAAGAAAGATAAGAATGATAAAAGCTTCTCAAGGATACCCATAGCCTTGAAGATAGGACTAGGGCAGTTTCCATGTTACATATGCCCATGATTGATATGCATTTAAAGGAAGGGTACTGTCTCTGCTCTCAAACTCTTTGCATGGCAATTTTGTCCTTGATGTTCATCCTTACCACAGCTTTGATCAGCTCTTTACATTAACTAGCAAACTTCTTTCAAGCTGTAGTTTTATTTAACACACTGTAGGTTTATTTAACTTCCCATAGCTGTCTTTTACTCAACAATATAGTTATATTTCATCACATAAATGACTACTCTGATAGATCTCTCATTCCCTTATGGCGTACAGGAAATGTAACATGACTGACATGGTTTGAAGTTAGAAAGGATAGTTAAGGACCAACTACTTACAGCTTGAGTATAACTTTTACTGCTCCCAGGCTAAGCATAAAAATGGATCAGTGAAAGCTTCTTCAGTGGTAGTTAAAAAAAAAAAAAAAAAAAGACTGAGTCGTGATGCCTGAACAGCTCTGGGATCTGGGAACAGGGATGAGAATGACTTTCTGGACCCTGGTACCACCATGCGCCAGATTATATGGTGATAAATGTCTTAGAAATGGTGAGACGGACAAATCAAACTACTGCCATGTGCAGACACATTGAACAGTAACCCAAGTCTTTGGGCAATGAACCCTGGAGGAGACACAGATTTATTGTAAAAAGTCCATGAATTCTCATGTGTACTAAACACTTTCTGTATGCTAAATAGTTAGAATGACATGCATGTATTTAACTTAAAAAAATGTAGCTTCCTACTTGATTAATAAATACATTTATACCTTTTTACAGTTTTTAACATGTATAATACCTTTTATATTATACTTTTTCTCAATCAAGGAATTCTAAAATCCAGCTGTGACAGGTAAGAATCTAGGAAACCATTTAATGTGAGGCAGGAAAAACAGTCCTCATACTTAAAAGTATTTACATTTTTCTTCCTAACTTTTAGCATACTGTTTATCCCCAACTCTTTCACATCCATAGAACAGGTTAACACTCTGTGCAACAAAAGCACATTTTTCTTCAGAGGGAAAATTGTGTGACTCAGCACCATTAAACTAGAAATGAAGGCTTTAAGGTAAAAAAGTTATCTTTACAATTCCAGGCCAACCAGGAACCAACCTGTGTGATTTCACTTGAGTCTGCAGGAAGGAGGTGTGTCTATTTGGGACAATCTGTAGGTAGAGGGGAAAAAATTCATTAAGACTTCCAAGAGACCCTCAAGAATTGATTCGCACTCTTGGCTGCATCTTAGAATCACCTGGGGAGTTTTTAAAACTCTGGACACTCAGGCTGCACATGTGGTCAATTACATAGGAAGCCAGGGGTGGGGGGCTGAGAGAAGACAAAGAACCAGGCATCAGTCATTTTTACAGCTTCTGCGTGATTTCAGTGTGCTCCCAGGGCTGGCGTTGGCGGCTCTGAGGGTCCTAAGGAGATTTCATCAGCTCCTCACATTCCGTGATGCCCGACAGGCTCCTCAAACAGAAGCCAAGCTTAAAGATTTCACAACTGCAGCCTGTTACTCAACCATCTAGTCTCTCAAGAGACAGGATAACAGGATTTGTTGATTTGGCAAGAGGAGTTGTCATGGTCTCTGAGGACACATTAAGCACCTCTCACCATGTTTCCATAATCACTCTGCCTAGGCTTGATTTCAAACATGTTCCCATTATTTTACCTTGAATCAGATATGGTGCACCTGATCTAAATCAGATTTAGAGCTTGATCTAAATCTGCTGCTACATGGACCATGGTTTTATTTTTAAGCCTTCTCTAACAAACTCATTGAACTATTGCATAACAATTGCCTGGAATTACCTCATTGTGTGTGTCTGGGGGAATTGCTTTTCTCCTGTTTCCAGCAATTATTTCATTGGAGTACAACCCAATTGCCTGGAAATGGGGTAGAATCAAATTTCAATAAGTATTTAATGAGTACTCACTGTATGCAAGGCGTACTGTTATATGCACAGGAGAAAATGCATACTGTTATAGGCATTGAATTACAATGACGGAACTCTTCCTCTTGAGGAAGTCCCACTGTATTCAGGGTGACCAAAGAGCAAAATGTATAAGTCAGGTAAAGTAAAATACATTGAAATGCGTTCTCATTCGGTTTTTTGGGGGGTTTTGTAAAATTATTATTTATTTATTTATTTTTGGCTGTATTGGCTCTTCGTTGCTGCGCGCGGGCTTTCTCTAGTTGCGGCGAGCGGGGGCTACTCTTCATTGCGGTGCGTGGGCTTCCCATTGCAGTGGCTTCTCCTGCTGAGGAGCACGGGATCTAGGCACGTGGGTTTCAGTAGTTGCGGCACACGGGCTTAGTTGCTCCGCGGCATGTGGGACCTTCCTGCACCAGGTCTCGAACCCATTTCCCCTGCATTGGCAGGCGGATTCTTAACCACTGCAGCCACCAGGGAAGCCTCTCTCATTCGTTTAATAAAGACATTTTGTGAAAAGAAAAGGGTAACTTCTGTGGAAAGGAGGAAGAAACAGGACACAAGTTATGGTGACAACTGAACTTAGTCATTTAAACACTGTAAGGTCTGATTTATGAATATACATTGAAAAAAGTTGGAAATATAGAAGGTGTAAAGAAGATAAATAAAATATTACTAGTAATCCCACAATCCAGATAAAACAGATATATTTAATCTATATACATGAATATGTATATACATATGTGTGAGTGTACATTATGTTATATATATGTTTACATATCATATATGAAGGTATATATACATTACACATTGGTATATGTTTATATATATATATATATATGTGCATATATATAGTATATTTGAATGCATACTTTTTGTGTGTTATATATACACATATACTTATTTATATATGTACCTAAATATTGATGCATTGCACATTCATATACACTACAGCCGTATTTGAGAGGAGCGGAATAATGACACCCCTCTTCCTTGCCCAGGTCCTTAAATCAGTTGAGAAATAAAGAACAGAAGGTGAGTGTTATAATAATTCTACTGCTGATAAAGACTAAGTCAGAGAACATAGCTTTGCGTGAAAAACCAAAGGGCCACTTACCCACTCGACCACAGGAAATTTTGGACCTGGGGAGACCAAGTTCCACTAGTGGATGCCTTGGCCCTTGAGGAGCAGAGTAGAATTTAAATCCCTGTAAGCAGGCTGGCGCTCCAAAAGGAGAAAAGTATGAGCCAAGTTTAGTCTTTATAAATGTACCGATATATGTAATTATTATGAAATATATATGTAATGACATTACATATACTCTTCTGTAACATATGTGTAATTACAACTGTATATGATGCAGAGCTTCAACCTAGTACAAAATACATTCTCAAGAAGTTAGCCATTATTATTCTAATTTTCAAGCCAAATTATGTCTAGCTATGTTGTCCTATACGGGTTCTCAGAAGTTTTGCAATGAGATTAGATGGTAACAGTATAATACTCCAATAATAAAATGCATAAAGACCTATTCATAAAATTCCAACAATAAAGATGCCTTAACTTTACCCCTAAGCCCTCTGCCAATATTAAATTTCTAGGGAGAAATTAAAGTTCAAAGAATAAATATTCTTGCAAGTTAAATCCAAAGGAAATAAGACTCAAAATCAAATCCCTTTGACTTAAAAAAATAAAAACTCCAAAAGTCATCCTTCCCAATCTGTAATTCTGCTCAGTTCTGTCAGAGGAGTTTACCACAAATGAGCAGAGTTGGTTTTTGTTTTGTTTTTCTCATCAGCTACAACCTGGGAAGGGTGTGGATCTTTTAGGGCCTCAGAAATTCTTAGCTCAATGTCAAGACACATCATTCTCATTCTAATAGGATCCTTTAAAATATGACTTAAAAAGTAACCCTAATCCTACACCCACTAAATTTACAATATAAGCCAAACCCTCACCCCTAGAGCAGTGATCCATGGTAACAATCCTGTTCCCTAAACTCAGTACTCCCTAAACTTGTCAAAGGCCATCACACTGATATCTGAGGAAGAAAGGTAGATAGATGGTAGATGGTAACCATCTTGGGTTCAGCTTGCCTGCATTGCTTGCCAGCCTACTTTTCTGGAATCCACACCCTGTGACTGTAATTGGTAGGAATCACCCAGCAAATGATTAATTCTGTCACTATGAATTTATCATATGTGGGGCGGGGGACATTCCAGAAGCTAACATCTCCTTAGGAGGGTGGCCTTGAGACGATGCTGCCATCTTTGTTTGCAATGGCAGCAGCCCTCCGCACAAATGAGGTATTATCTGAGAATCTTTTCTTTCTCACCCAATGTATTCAAACCCTCTTAACTTCCTTTTCCCTTTAAGCATTTCAGTCCGGAGGATGAGCCTTATTGTTAGTACTGACTCCTAGGTCTTCTGTGAGGAATTTTGTGCCTGTGTATAGTGGCACCCTTCCTTTGCCTCTTTTTTTTTTTTTAAATAATAAATGTGAATCATTTATTCATTCAACAAACATTTACTGAGTACCTTTGCCTCTTGGAATGGAATTAATTTGGCTTAAAAAAAAAAAAACCCTGCCTCTTAGAAAAGGATTTCACCTTAGAGCCACATTTGTTTCAGCTGAAGAAGCACCCTCAAAATTTCTCAGCTGAAGCTGCTATTGAGGCTGTTGTGAGGCAGGTGCCCTGAGGTCCCAGTGGGGGCAGGTGTCCCAGCCATATGGTCGTCTGATGTCCAGACAATCTCCTGCTTCTTTTCCATCCCATAAATCCCCTGGCTGCTGTGATACCCACATGCTCAGCTACAATAATTATTTTGAAACTTGCCCAAACTACCTTTTCTATTTTCATTTTCTGTATTGAGCTTTTGGACCAGACACACAATTAAAGGTCAAGTGCTCCACAGTCTCAACCTGTACCGCGAAGGCAGAATGGAGCACTACCTCCTGCCACTTAAGCCTCAGCCATGTGATATTTTAATGTTTTCTAGCTAGGAGCTCCCTAGAGTTCTGAGTCTCACGTGTAACTTTGCTGATTGGCCATGTATATGCAGGTGACAGTCCACTTTAGCCTGGCCAATGATGGCAGGCCAAGCTGTGTCTGCACCACTATCAACTACAGCCGCCTGCAGTCTGAGGCCTTGGCACCTGCTGAAGGCATAGCTTTTGAGGCCCTCACGTTGCACTACAAGTTTAAGGTCAAACTGTACTCTGAGGCCATCTGTGCTGGCTAAAGGCCCATGCCTTTGGCCCTATCTCCACAGAAATTCTTTTAGAGTCAGAACCACAACAAGTTGCAGGCACCTGGCAAAGCCCAAAATACCTAGTGACTAATGCTTCTGGACTCTTAGCTGCTGTCAGCAGTTCAAAGTTAACTTTGCAAGGTAAAAACCTACCTCTGGCCTAGTATAAACTCTACCAACCAGCAATGTCAAAATTCCCTGCCTCCTAGACATTAAAGACTAAGGTCGCATCAGAAGTTTCTTCCACAGGAAATTTGCTTTCCAAACTCTTCTTATCTGCTTTCTCAATGTTCTCAGTCATCAAATATGGGGTTCAAATAAATATATATAAAGTTTAAATATATACATATATTTAAATATATACCTATATCACAGCATACACATTTCTCACAGTATGAGCTACAATTAGTAACATAAATAAAATAAAAGAAATATCTGATATATATATGTTTTTCTTTTATATGTCTTATATTTTATTTATTAAACTTTATTAAATTGAATATATATAATACCCAATTTAGTAAAATATATACAATACATATATGTTTAACTCAATATTTTAATAAATAAAACAAATACCTGATATATATTTAAAAGACATATATATATATATATATATATCAGGTATTTATTTTATTTATTTTACAAAATTGAGATCATACTATATAGAGAATTATGTACTCTGTGTTCAGACATCAAAAGTACTTAAAAAAGTCTTTCCTAATATCATTATTTCAGTGAAAAAAATCAAAATATTTTAGATCACAATACCCCATGAACGTGGTGAAAACACCAAATAATATAGTAAAGCTTGATGAAAGGGTACAGGCTCTTCCCCAGCCTCCAGTTTGGCTATATACAGGCAACCATGTTTAATTCTTTCAGCTATTTCTTTTAGTTATTTTTAATTGAGATATAATTGATATATAATATTATATTAGTTTTAGTTATACCTGATTGGCTATTCATATATATTGTGAAATGATCACCACAAGAAGTCTAGTTAACATCTGTCACCTCACATAGTTACAATTTTTTTTCTTATGATAAGAAGCTTTAATTAGCAATTTAATTAAATTGCTAATCTCTTAGCAATTTTCAAATATACAATACAGTATTATTAACTATAGTCACCATGCTATACATTACATCCAGGACTTATTTGTTTTATAACTGGAAGTTTGTGACTTTTGATTCTTAGCTGGTTCTTTCTGTTTTTTTCCATATCTCTGAATGCTGTCTTGTACTGCTATTATTCAATTATTCAATTTTAGAAATTATTTATTTACTCTTTTGTCTCTTAAACCACCAACTTCCTAGTATAGTTAAATCACTATATTTAATTAAATCAAACTATGTAAATGTAGCTTACTTGAAAGCCAAATAGTTTATTCTTTGGCAGCTTTTTCATTTATCAAGAGTTTCTAATTTCCTTTTTTACTCACTATGTCTCTTTATGCAAACATTGTATTTAAACTGTTTAGCTTATCAGACATTCTACAGAGTGTTTGTTTTACTGACTTTCCCCTGGGACACTCTTTCCCTTACGTGTCATCTGGACAAGTCACTTTTTAGGGTAGCTTTGAGGTGGTCATCCTGGAATTTCATCTTGGGAAGGAGATCTTTCCTGGAACTTATCTTTGCCTTTCTTGAATTACTTAGTTGTCTTGACTTAGTTGTCTTGTGTGGGAAGTGATATTTCTGAAAACTTGTGTCTAAAAATGTGCTTATTCCAAACATTTGACTAAATATTTGTCTAGACATAGAATTCTCATTCTGCATCTGCCTCTTTCAGATCTCTGAAAGCTTAGCTCCATGACTATCTTGCATCAGTGTTATTGCTGAGAAGGCTGGTACCAATTTGATCACTCCCCTGTTGATGACATATCTATTTCCCTCTGGAAATTATTAGGACCTTGTCTTTTTTCTTCCTTTGGTACCAAAATTACACAAATAGTTGTCTAGAAAACAGACTTCTTCATACATTTATTTGGCATTTAGAAGGTGGTTTCAATCTGGAGACTTATGTCCTTCAACTCCAGCAAATTCTCTTGAATTGATTCTGTGATATTCTATAACCTTCTCTTTCTTCTCTCATTATAAATTGCTATCAATCAAATCAATATTGATTCTTTGTTATTTAATAAACAGTTTAAAAAATGAGGTACAGTTGCTTGGTTTGGATTCTCAATCACCTTGGGTCTCATAGAAATAAACTCCTACCTGTTCCTTGAGGGTTGAATTTTCAGACCTTCTCTTAGGCAAGATCACAGAACCAGCAGCTGGATTTCTCCGAGAGATCATGTGGAGACCAACCCCTTTATTTTTTGGGTGTAGACATCTGGATAAATAGGTATGTTTTCCAAGATCTTACAGCCAGTTAGTGGCAGAGCCTGGATTAGACCAAATGATTCTCATTTCCTAGCTGGGTTCTTTTTCCATTGCATAATATTTTTCTTGACTGTCACAACTCAGTGGCTTGAGGCAGAAATTCACATATCTTAATTTCAAACATGATGTGTATGGTTTCCAAAGGAAATTCTAGGGACTGTAATAAAAACTTACAAACAAAAAGTGGAGAAGGGCTACTGAGATGGCAAAAACTGAAGATATCCCTCAGAGAAGTGAGTTTTCACCTACCCTCCTGCCATTGGTTACTGCTGACCAGACCTTCTGCAACTGCTGATGAAGCCATTTGCTAAGATACACAGTGGTCATGGTATGTATTTAATATTTAAACATAACATTGCTTTCTTGGAAATGATTATCAAAGAAGTATTTAAATTACGTAAAATTTTTAATGCACGTCAAAAATTTGTCGTAGAACAAGGGCCTTAGAATAAGCATGAAGACTGAATTGTGGTGTTAAAGAAAACCCAAAATGGAGCCACAGTCTGAGTATCCAACCACCCACTGCCTTGTGACCCAAACTTAAACTGTCCTGATTTCCCTGAGATGCTGACTCTGATCTCGACCAAAACTCAAGCTTTCTTTCAAGGAGCTTTCTAGACAATCAGCTACAAACAAGCTTATACAGTGCTACTACCCTAAAAAGAATGTAAGCTTCTAGTAACCAATCACAATAGAAAACAATGTACTTCCTCATTCACGCTTTGTAAACTGAGCTGTAATGGCTGAGAGCATAGCACTTTTGGTTTTGAAGCCTCCCTGTTTGCAGTTTGTTTCTTATTCAATAAAATATTCATATCAACTAAAGCTCTCCAAATTTTCTTTTGACAGTTTCTACTCTACCCACTAGGTATGCCACTACGGACAAGTCAGTTAAACTCTGCGAGTTTCCTCATTAGTAAAATGTAGAATTGATGTTAAGATTTATTAGAATATTCTAAACATTGGGCAAAATTATGCATAAAAATGAACTAGCATAGTGACTGGTACATGGAACACACTCATAAAAATTTGTTAAATCAATGAATGTTAGCTCATGTTGTTTGTCATACGAACTTCCCATAAGATTTCTTGTGCATATAATTATTTGATAAATATGTCCAGTAAATGTTAAAGGGTCTGGGGAACTTTGTTTTCATGCAAAGTTGCTGACAAGTAGTATTACTTCAGTTGACTTGCTTATAAGCTAGTAAGAAAAAAGTTGCAAATGACTAATTCAAACTGAGAGAAAAATTTAGGATATATGTCATTTTTGATATTGTAAGGTTAGAACATTTTGCACTAAGCTAGAGTGGTGTCTTCACTGAATAAAAATGATTTTTTCTCCAATTATATATTCACAAGATTGTGGAGTGTATATATACTCAAAACATACTGTAATAAATGTTCATCAGTGATAAAGACAAGTGTTTAAATGTATGATGTAGGTGCTGCTCAATATTCATTCAAAAAATTCATTCAACTGATCATTCGTTCAACTCATTTGTTCATTTACTGATTGTACTTTATTGAGTTTCCAATCAGTAATTCTGAGACTCTGAAGAGAAAGTCATTGCCCCGATGCTAGCAGTCTTACCTCCATTACCTAATTCATTTGGAAAAATAGGGAAGAGTACAGGAAATTAGAACAGAAGGAGGTGAATGTTCCTTGTTTTTGCTGTGTACTTAGATTAGTCCCTCTGCTTCTAAGAACTATAGCAAGGATATAAACCAGCACTGTCCAATAGAAATAAAATACAAACCATGTGTGTAATTTCAAATGTGTTAGTAGCCACATTAAAACAAGTAAAAAGAAATAGGTGAAATTAATTTTAACAATATATCTTAACCTCATCTTTTCAAAATATTACCATTTCAACATGTAATTGATACTAAGGTTATTAATGAGTTATTTATATTCTTTTTTTATACCAAGTCTTTGATATCTGATGTGTATTTTGCACTTACGATGTACCTCAATTTGCATATTTCAAGTGCTCGGCAGGCTCATGTGAGTAGTGGCTACCATATTAGTGCAGATTATAGACAGGGTTTGGGATGTGGACATATCTTCTTGGAGGTCATCATTTCAATCCACTACATTGCCTTAGAGCCTCTAGAAGGAATGCAGCTCCACTAACACCTTGACTTTAACCCAGTGATACCCATTTTGAACTTCTGATCTCCAATATTGATACTGTAAGATAGTAAATTTGTCTTATTTTGAGTAAGTCTGTGGTAATGTGGTAATATGTGTAGCCATGTGAAACTACTAGAATTTATCTCAAATCGTGTTTCCTCCAGCCCGTGGTCTTTTATTGAAACCACTGAGTGAGAAGCACATTAATAATCTACTAGTAGGAAAGACGTGAAGGTATCCTCCTGATGAATGAAATTCTGGTTTGGAGCTAGAGAACAAAGTGAGAGTTCTAAAATCAAGTAATTGATTCAGAAATGATAATAATCCTGGACACTTGCAGTAAAAGTTGCAGCATAGTCTGGACTAAAGGTCGGTTAGTCAGTATATTGTGTCTTCTGATAGATTTCTGTATCCAGCCATTATTGTGCTAAGGCAGAAAATAGCCCAAGTCTGAGGCTTTCTGAAGAATGGCACCAATGAATTTGATTAATTAGGGGAATTACATGGGAAAGAAAGGAAGGGAAAAAAGGAGGAAGGGAGGGAGGAAGGAAGGAAGGAAGAGAAGCTGGATCTGTGAAAATTCAGAATTCATCAGAATAGTAACCCAAAGATCAAGTAGCTATGTCACATGACCCCAAGCCTGCTAGATAATGAGAAGCAATGTGGACCTGGGATCATATGATATCAAACTTTTAAGCCTATAAAACAGCATTAAAATAAAGAACATGTAGGTGGTACTTTCTAGAAAAGTAAGCTAGGCCTCATTTGTAGTGTTTTTAATATCAGTATCAGATGGGTTGCTTAATTCATTTTTGTTGAAAATAGTGTAACAAAACTCCTTGGGATACACATTTTCTGGGTGCTTTCTGTGTTGATACATTTCCTAGTATCGATTGCTACAGAAAGTATATTAAAATAATAGAGTTTAAGATATAATTAAGAATTTGCAATAGGAATCTAAGACAATTAATAAGACCCTAGAACTCATTATTAAACAAAATATCTACTCTTTTGCAGATTGTGGGGAGCATTAGGTTAGAGACAACAGATAAGAAAGAACTTGGTGTTCCTATTGTCACTTGGTAATTGTTGAGAGTTACCAAGCAAGAGAGCAGAAAGGACATCATCAGATGGGGCAAGCCAATGGGCCACTCTAAGGGGAGGCCAAATAAACAGAAAGAGATTCAAACGAATTTATTGTCAATACATCTCTAATAATCCATAAAATGATAAGCAAAGAAACAAAATTGTGGACAGGATTACCATTAATATATATAGTATTGTTTTAAGGGAATAAAATATTTTAAGGTAGAATAAAATTAATTTGTGCATCTTGAAAATACCATTTTTACTATAAAAAACATAAAGAAATGAACATAAGTTTTCTCTAATAAGCTTCTTTCTAAAGTGGAAAAAAAATTGGATTAAGATTTTTACCTTATGAAATGTTTAAAGACAAAGTGTTTACATAGTGATATTCATTGGCTACTCCCCAAAATACTCTTTAAAAGCTTCCTAAGATAAAGATTAGAATGTCCAACTCTGTCTTTCCTGACTTTGATTACCAAAGATATATAAGCTTGCTATATAGCAGTGACAATTTTTACAA
Organism: Mesoplodon densirostris; assembly: GCF_025265405.1. NCBI lineage: Eukaryota > Metazoa > Chordata > Mammalia > Artiodactyla > Ziphiidae > Mesoplodon > Mesoplodon densirostris. The sequence continues at coordinate 225,913,066 of NC_082661.1, forward strand.
TCTAAGTATATTTCAATCAGAAGCACAGAGTGTTAAATGAAGAAAACTTTAGTCCCATTTATTGTGATGCAAATAAACAAACCATTGGATACAAGCAAGGTTTATAAGAAGATGTTGTAATAGCACATATTTTCTGGTTTATTTTGTTGCACAAGCATCAGTATTCTTCAGATGTGATTTGGGGAGATGTTTTCAAATTTGTCAGAGCATCCTAAATTTGTCTCTTGGTAAGACTGATCCAACAATAGTCTATTTCTGCCACAACTCGGCTCTTTATTGCAAAGACAAATCCATTCAATTTATTTATGCAAGTGTCAGCATGGGCACATAGAAGGCAGAAATGGAAAATTCCATCTCTCATTCATTGTAGCAACAAAAGCTGTGGACTATTCACCTTTCTTTCTTTTCTTTTTTTTTTTGCGGGCCTCTCACTTTTGCGGCCTCTCCCGTTGCGGAGCACAGGCTCCGGATGCGCAGGCTCAGCGGCCACGGCTTACGGGCCCAGCCGCTCCGCAGGCTCCGGCCGCGCAGGCTCCGGCCGCGCAGGCTCCGGCCGCGCAGGCTCCGGCCGCGCAGCTCCGGCCGCGCAGGCTCCGCGGCCATGGCTCACGGGCCCAGCCGCTCCGCGGTATGTGGGATTTTCCCGGACCGGGGCACGAACCCGAGTGCCCTGCATTGGCAGGCGGACTCTCAACCACTGCGCCATCAGGGAAGCCCTCAGCTTTTTAATTTTTTTTCCGGTACGCGGGCCTCTCACTGTTGTGGCCTCTCCCGTTGCAGAGCACAGGCTCCAGACGCACAGGCTCCAGACGCGCAGGCTCAGCGGCCATGGCTCACGGGCCCAGCCGCTCCGTGGCATGTGGGATCTTCCCTGACCAAGGCACGAACCAATGCCCCCTGCATCGGCAGGCGGACTCCCAACCACTGCGCCAGCAGGGAAGCCCTCACCTTTCTTTTTATATCAAGGTAAATACATATTTTTCTGTTTTATTTTCTTCCAGTATTCTTAGAATTTTACCACATTTTCCACTTCTAAAGCCAGAAATTTATTTTAAGTCTTGGTATTTCCCTAATTGAAATATTTATGCCAACATATGCATAGTTTCTTCATTTCTTCTATAAATATCAGTTCATTTAGTTTTCAGCTGATTGACTGAGGTGGATAGCATAATGGCTACTGACACAGGTTTAGACAGAGATAAGTAAATTGCCTGAAGTAGCAGGCAGGAATTTCAGGATTTAAATCTGTATCTGGTTAACTCCAAAGCCATCTACTTTCTATTAAATGACGATGAGTTTACCTCCATTGCAATTGTCCTTCGTTTCTTACAATCATTGAAGTTTAGATGAAAATCTTTGTTTATTGAAGAAATTTACTTTCACCTCAAATATTTAAAAATTCCTGAGTGTAATATACACTACAGTTATATTTTATAGTTCTTATAGTCTTGCGTAGTGCCTACGATTAAACTCAACACGTTATCTTTTTCTTCTAGCCAGTGGGAACTGAGAATGTCCATAACATTGAGAAAAAGAGTATTTAAACTGTGGTAAGAATGGACTATATTTTCATCATTTTGTAACTTTCATTAAATCAGAAATATGGAAATGCTTGCATACGATATCATGTCTACTGAAGCCAATTATCTTGGTCTTCAAAATAAGTTATGACAATGTCAATACTTAAGGCATTTTCAAAATTATTATTGTTTATTCATCTCCTTCCATCATTTTTTGACTGTCCATAAATTGTGACAGGCTGCCTTCTCAACTCTTTTGATTTAAATGCTCGCTAACTTATGTGGGAAAATTAAAATGTTTCCAATAAGAAAGGCAGTTTATTAGGCAAAAGCATGCCATCTTGTTTTTGAAATTCCACAAAAATGGGAACACTAATTACAACTTAATCCATTTTGGCCTTAACGGAAGAGAGTATTTTCTGTCAAAGAAAACTGTTTCCCAGTCACTACAGGAATTCAGTCTTCTACCCTAAATTTGTCTCTACTATTTAATGTTTTGCCCTCTGAGCAATGTGTTGGAACAAATAGCAGAAGAGGTGATTTTTGTTCAAATACTTTCAGGAAAATGATTAAGCATAATTTGGAAAGGAAAGAAACGAATCTATGCTGTTGAAAAGGCCGAGGTTGCTTTTGCACAATTATATAGTCTGAGCAATTTAAATGGAGAGACCACTTGTCAAAAAGTCAACATTCAGCATGCTTAAACATTTCCTATTAAGTCTGGTTAACCCTATTAACTACTTCAATGGAAATAAAAACCACCTGTGTTCACATGAAGCCAAGGAACGTGAGAGTCATTCTACATAAAAGGTCCTTTGAATGCATTGGTGCCTTAAACCTTTTACATAATTGAAAATAATCAGGCCTGCCTGAGAAGTCATTGTCATAAAACAAATTTGGCTGGAAGCTAATGAAACCAGCTGTGCATTGTATAACTATTTAACTTATTTTTTATTTGATTAATTGACAAATCAAACAAATTACAGGGATGAGAAAACTGACTTTAAAATTTTACATTAACATGTGCCCTGAAGTCTTTCTTAAAAGTCCATTATAGTGTAAAATATATCTGTTGAAATGAAAGATATTAAGTAGACAACTTATCCTTCACAGTGGCTGCTGCTTCCCTAAAAAACAAAAACAGAAATGTGTGACTTAGAACTGAATGTCCGATCCACAAATCCAGAGGGATTATCAGGTGAGAGGCATTTCTGATTTTAAAGATGGTATTATTATAAATAAGTCACAAGCATATATTTTAGCAAATAAATTATCTCACACACTAAATGGCAACCCCAATTTAAGGTGCTGAGGATAAGGGTGAAGTCCTCTATAGCATGAGCCTTATAGTGCTGCTTAATTAAAACAATCAATGAATTGGAATCGAGACCTGCTGTAATATGTGGATTGACTAAACTGGGCTGCAGGTTAATCAGTGCAACTGAAGACATCCTGGAGTGATTATTTGAATATATGTACAACAAAGAAATCTGGTCGAATGTCAATAGGTGCATAGGCAGTATGGTGCTATTTTAAAAGCAAGCAAAGTAATAAGCTGGATGTCACGGGATACAGTCCATAGGTAATTTACCTGGCTTGGGAAAGGAGTAACACAGAAGTCCAGCTAATAAGGTAGAAGAAATTATAGGGTTACATAATTGCCATTTTGCAACCCCTAATGATATTACTGATACAGGTACGGATGATCACCTAAAACAATGGGGTGAGTGGTTGATGGGGAACATGAAAAATTGCAAATATAACCCTTTTGTGAATATCTCTGGCTTGCAAAGGGGGAAAAATTACTTTACAACAAAACAATCAGTCTGTCAGTCCCTCAGTCCAATGTTTAATCTTAGCAACACCCGTGGCTGCTCAACCAGAAAATAAGTTTTCTGCTGTGATACAATGTAGTATTCAGCATCACTTATTATGTATACTTACCCCCCAAATAGTTCTAATTTCTGGTTTGTAGGAATCACAGGGGATGGAGAAAGAAGCTAGACAATGAGAGAGTTTAGAAAACTCTCATTGTGAAAGTCTGGGCAGGATATGGCAGTGCTTTCATCTTTGCTTCTGGAAAATTTTCGGAAAAAACAAACAGTGAGGTTTTGAAGATATTGACATTACAGAACCATTTAATCTGAAGTAAAGAGTTTCTTCAAGACCTATCTTACCTCAACTCCCTCATTTTACAGACAAGCAAAGCTAAGTTCAAAGGTCACCGAAGCTAGTAATAACCAATCAGCATTAGCATTATACCTAAGCCTAGTGCTCTTTGCACAGCCTCATGTGATTCTCCAGGGAGTGGTGGTACCTCACCAAGTACTATGTTCCCCACCACTACAGAGGTTGCAGATAAAGCTGAAGGAAAATTTGCAAATAATGCTACAGAGACAATTAAGCAGCAAACTTGTGCCTGCATTAGGTGAACATCTTTAAGGTCATCTCTGAGAGTGCATAGTTTTGTGAGTAATTCACAGTTGGATCTAGCAAAGTTTAGAAGAGTAATTTAGGAATCCCATCCCCATGTGTACTCTTACCCTTAGGAGTAATTTTTGCACAGGGAGTAATTTTAAGAAGTGGCTGACCACCATGGACAATTTCATGAAATGGGGAACTTCTTTTAGCTCCTTGGGAATGGATAAAGAAAGCATTACTATTGTTTATTTTTCATTATCTTCTGATAATAGTCACATAGAAAAATGCATTTCTATTCTGCTGTCAAACTCAACTATGTAATCACTTCACCTGAACTTTTTTATGAAGAAAAAGAAATATCACATTCAGAATATTTGCAATTAATCTATAACACAGCAGCTACACATCGTGCTTAGGTAAAACGGCAAAACGGATATTAGTAATCATTGCACTCACTTCTGCAATGACCTTTGTAACTGCTTTGTACTAATGCATGCTGGGTAGCTCTTGTTCCCAAACGGAGTTAAAACAAAAGGTCCCAGGTCAACATATTCCTCATCAGGCTAATGAGAATCAGTAGCAAAGCTGTGTCGTGTGTGGTTTTAAATTGTTAAAAATGGTTTTAACAGATTAGGTCTTGAGTTTCCTCATGAGAAGATTATAGCCTTTTAAAGCAAACTGTTGTAAGACATGGCCTTTTAAACCATGCTGGTAAATCAATAGCCCAACAATTTTATTCTCTGTCTTTCACTCCAAGTGTCTTGAAGATCTGTCCTCAAGAAAGGACTCTGAGAACTGGTTCTTATACCCATGGAATAGAGGAGTGTAGTATTGATCTGTTTATTATGAGAAGGAATAAAGCCTAAGAAATTTGGATATAGGCCTACATTTCATTTTCTGCACCCAGCAAAATGGAACAGAATAAGCTAAATAAAACCACAAACCACAGCCACAATAAAAACTTATTTTCGACATTAACTATATTCCTCTCATTTTATGTTATGCTATAATTGTGATACAGTTCCCATAGGTGAGATGCTATTAAACAATAACATTTTTTCTAAAAAAGGCAACCAGGGCAGGAAAAAAGAAAGCCAAAAACATGAGTACTCTACAGTCAGAGATTGAATAGATTTCTTCCCACTTCCCTTTACAAACCCAGTACAGTAAATGCGCCACACGCAGAACAAAGAACAATATTGGAGGTTAAGCCTTTTGAATTGTAGATCCTACGCTGCCACTTATTTAAAATGAGACTACTAGCAATTTATTGTTTTTATTTTCAAAGTCATCCTGATCGTACATATAATGAGAATTCCTATTTAATATCTATCTCTAATGTGCCAAGAACATGTTGTTTGTTATTCCATTTAATCCTCACTACTACTCCACGACATAGAAATTATCTTCGTTTAACAGATGAGGAATCTGAGATTTGGCTTTGGCAAAGTATCTTTGTTCACACAGTGGGAAAGTGGAAAATCGGGATTTGACTTCAAGACTATCTGACTCCAAAGTTCATGTTATTTTTTCTATACCACAGTCTTATTTCCTTAAGAAATTAGATGAGGAGTAGTAAATAAATGGGCTAGATTCTACTTTATTTTAACTCTTAAGAAAGTGTCAATATTGTTTGTAAAATTTGTATTTTAAGATCTTAGTATTATATAAATTAATACCTTAGACTATATTTGAAATACAGTGAGAAAGAACTTACTAAATAGGTTGTATGGAATTTTAAATAAACAAAACATCTTCTCCAAATCTTTGATATTCATTTATACTATAAAAATATTCTTCCATCACAGTAATGTTAGCCTAAGTCTATACCCTAGGTGTAGTCAAGTGCTCTAATCAGTACTCACTCCAGGGAAGGTTAGCTAGTATTTCATCAAGAGGATGTATTCCAGATGTGGCCAACACAAGGTTCAGCTCTATTTATGAATGTTCAGTATCGCAATTTTCTTAAGTTGTGGAACAGATGTTAGAGATGATGTTTCTTTGGTGAAATGAATGGTGTTGAGGAACTGTGGATAGGCTGAAACACCGCAGAGGAAAGTGCGTGGATAAGATACAAGAATCTAGACTAGCCTTCATCCCTGACCCAGAGAATTGACTACCTTGATCTCACTCCTTAATGGTCCTGTGTTTAGCCAGTAGATTTTTGATCACATGACTCAGATTAATACGGTTAGCTGGAATATGGTCACATTTGCCTTGAGGTAAACTTTTTATGCCAAGTTTTTGTCAGGACCCCCAAGGGACTCTTTAGGCATACAAAAGGGCTCGTGCCCTTGTTTCATACCTGCTGGCAACTAAATATCTGTATGTGTGACAGAAGTCAGTCTGAGACTTGCTTTTATTTTAACGATGCAGGGGAAGGAAAAATATATTTTGTCACCCACCTCTAACTATTAGAAGTCACTAATGTTTATCAAAAGGAATCTAATAGTTGTAGGTGGGCAATTTGGCTTAGATCAGTTCAAGACAAATATTATTCATCTCCATGTATTATATGAGAATCAACTCTCCCGTTACCTGGAATGATTGTTATTCCTTCACCATTATCACCTTCATACCACCAAAAGGGAATGCTAGAGGTCAGGCAGCATGCTCTTGTATCATTTCAAAACTTGTTTTTGGGTGCACTTGGACTTTGCACAGGTCTCTGGAGAGATTGAAAAGTTCCTTGGCTGCCTGAAGACATTTCCGTCTACATAACATAGAACCAGGCCTCCACATGGTCCAATAAATTCTTATTCTCTTAAAACAAGGGCTCAATCCAGAGCCAAAGACCAGAATAAATAAATATAAATAAATATCCTAAGATTCAGGAGCTACTCCTTCAAAGTATTCAAGGTTGGTGGCAATATCTCATAAAAATTGGCAGGTATGTTCTCTCAATAATCCTTGAACATGGCTTTCTAAGACAGTGTGTGGTCATTAAATCCAGAAAAAATTACCCTCCCCATTTCCTACCTCATGGTGGTAGAGAAAAGAAGAAAATCACCGTGGCCTCTTGTGATAGGAAATTTAGTTAGGTTGATAGATAGGCCTGGTATTGAGATGGGGATTCTGAGCTCCATGGAAAGAAATAATATGAGCAGTTTTACCATAACAAGGCTTACAGCAGATGAAATCTAACATGATAGAAAATAGTATTTAGTAAGTGTGTACTTAAACCACTATTTTACAAATAGGATTCCTACCTAAAATTTCTGATCTGGATGACATTTGACAAACGAATGAATCTAGGACACATTCTTTATTTGGAATGATATACATTTTTATTATTTTTTATTTTCAAATCTCTAAATTTAAATGACTTCCCTCCTAAAGGCAGATATTTCCCTGGTGGTACAGGGGCCAAGACAGTATATCAGTTCTTAAGTCACAGTGAGTTAAGCAGCTTTTAGTAATGAATCCCAATTCATGTGCAGAGAGAAGGTTTGTAAAAGGTTATTTAAATGGAAAATCTCTGTAACTTTCCAGTTTCTCTCTCTCATATACTGTCTGAGATGGACGACTCACTTCTGAGGTTGCTCATAACTAGGTTACTTCCAACGGGTAAGGAAATTTGGGAGGAGGCTGTAGAGTAGCTGGGAACAAAACACGTTCTGGACTCAGACTTGGGGGCGACTCTCATATTTATCTCTCACTAATATAATAACAATATCTACCTCATACTCTTACCAACCAGGGTTCTTGACCTCCTTAATCAATAGAAATCGATCAGAGGCCAGACAAGAAATTCAGGCAAGGCTTTATGGGGGCCCCTGCGGCAGCAGGGTGGGGAGCGAGAACAAACAACAGGTTTCCTTACTTGCTCGCTCGCTGGGGCCAAGGGGAGGTTGTTCTTTATATGGGGTGAGGGTAGGGGTGTGTCCGGGATCAGGTTGGAGTGGTGGCTTAGGTGTTTTGCCCACCCCTTAGGTGTATTGTGTTCAGGGGGCACACACAGTACCCTGCTTTTGCTCCTGGCTCTTCAAAAGTGGTAGTTAGGTTTTTGGTCTCTTTGTATCTTTTGTCCAGAATTTGTCCCAACTGCTCATGCAGGCAGTTATTTAGTCCCATATAGTTTCTTTGTATTTTGTTGCTTGAGGAGAGGTGTGTCCAGGTGCAAGCACTGCAGCACTGCAGCAAAGGGTCCCAGGTCCCAGCCTGTCTCAATACAGTTTGAGGATTGATGATCATTGCCATAAAGCATGTAGCTCAATGCCTGGCATGTAGTAGGCAATCTGTGTTTACAATAAACAGATATCCAGATTTCTTTTTTTTTTTTTTTTTTTGCGGTACGCGGGCCTCTCAATGTTGTGGCCTCTCCTGTTGCGGAGCACAGGCTCCGGACGCGCAGGCTCAGCGGCCATGGCTCACGGGCCCAGCTGCTCTGCAGCACGTGGAATCTTCCCGGACCGGGCCACAAACCCCTGTCCCCTGCATCAGCAGGCAGATTCTCAACCACTGTGCCACCAGGGAAGCCCCCAGATTTCTTATTCAAATTCCTTTAAAAACAAATATCTCCTAGTTCTTCTATCTCATCAACTTGGATTTTCACAAAATTTGTGTGTGTGTGTGTGGTTACTGCTAAATCACATTATGGTCACTAACCCTACATGGTGTGTGATTTTGTTGAAAGCAGGTGGAGTACAAAGAGCATTAGCTTGGAGTCAGAAATCCTGGTTTAAATTCTAGCTATGTGACTGGCAACAGACTGCTTCACTTTTCTGAGCTTTATTTCCTCACCTTACAGTGTTGTTCTGAAAGTTAAATGAAGTAAAGTATAACAAAGTGTCTATCACAGAGCCAGCATATAACAGATGCTCAACAAATAAGAATTGATTCTTCCCATCTAAGGTATATATTCTGGAGCAGTAAGAAATATGATATGGATTTCTCCTTATCCATATGTAGCTCATGGATTGGCACATCCTTGGTGTCTACCTGATTATTAAATATTCCCAGATTTCATGAGTAAAATATATATCCAACTATATTTCACTGTGTGATAAAAGGCCTGAGTACGTGAATTTCATTGTTTTGTCACTGAAATGTCTGAAATGCCCTTTGTACTTAGGAGGATGCTATTTTCTTTGTTAATGATGTCCAAACAAATACAATGTTAAAAATAAATTGCAGGGGGCTTCCCTGGTGGCGCAGTGGTTGAGAGTCCACCTGCCAATGCAGGGGACACGGGTTCGTGCCCCAGTCCGGGAAGATCCCACATTCTGTGGAGCCGCTGGGCCCGTGAGCCATGGCTGCTGAGCCTGCGCGTCCGGAGCCTGTGCTCTGAAATGGGAGAGGCCACAGCAGTTAGAGGCCCGCGTACTGCAAAATAAATAAATATAAATAAACAAATAAATAAATAAATAAATAAATAAATAAATAAATAAATTGCAGGGAAGCACAGTGGGAAATGAAATTTACCAGGTGGAAGATCAAGAGGAATTAAGTGCCAAAGCTCTAGCCCATATGTCTGTAAAATTGATTTGACTTAATAAGTTTAATGCAAATAGAGCTGCATTCTTTGGGATGTGCGAATACACACATACACACACACTCACACACACACACACATTTTTTAACAGTATGAGCCCGTCTTGCTCCTGTCCTTTTGGAATTCTCATGAATAAATAAATATAAATAGGTTGTTTTCATTTTTAAAAATCAGCTTTTTATCTGAAATTTAAAACTGAGCATAAGTGAATATATGAACACATAGACTTTAAAGAACATGATAAATTGGGGCATGCCCAAAGACAGCTCATGGTTGCCATATTCTTCTTGGTAAAAGAAGTAGAGTATCTCTTATCTCATCTTCTTGATTAAACCTGTTTATTTTTTACCGTTCCTGTAAATCATTTTGTTGCAACCACTGCTAGATTTAAAGCATGGAGCTGCTAGTAATCACGCCAATTTTTCACTCCAAAGCTTTGCTGGCTGATTTCGTGTAAAATGTTTTAGTCTGTTCTCCTAGCTAACCCTGTATATATTTCAGGATTCAACTTCGGTATCCTCCAGCAAGCTTTCCTTTATTTTTTCTTCCTCTTCAGGACAAACCAAATGTCCTTCCCTTGTACTCTTAAATCACTCCATATAATTTAAAAATTGTAGCTTTCTTGTCTGTCTTATCCACTACATTGTGAAACCTTGTTTATTCTTCAATCCCCTGCCACAATGCCCAGCACATAAGAAATTCTCAATAGATACTTGTTCAACTGAAGTGAATCAATTAATGGACCGGTTTGTGTAAATAAGTTTAATCCAAAGTGATTGCCAAGTGACCACTAGTCTGAGAAGAATGCTTCTTCATGTACAGTTTCCTGAAGGAAGCATTGGTATTAAGAAAGTAAATTCTGACTTGCGTTGCAGTGGTAGTTTTCCATCTTCTCACTCTGATATCTGGGAGAATGATACGTTTACTTAACTCATGAAAATTGTAACATGCAACTCCCAGAGGGTTGAGTTCAGGGATGAGAGCTCTTTAGGCACATGATGAGTTCCACTCAGTGTTTCTGGTTTTCTGCTTTGCAAAATAAAAATAATGATTATGCCTTCCTTCCTCACAGAAGGGACCAGGATACTTGCCCTGCCCAATCAGACAAATAAAAGATGATTTCTAAATTGATTATAGCTCATCCTCTCTCAGAGGGTCTTTTACTTACCTGATGGTCCCAATTATCAATATGGTAAATCTATAAAACAAAGGTGGAAATAACAGATGATTTTAGAACTATGATTTGGTAATAATGTATAAGATGTGGTTAAGAGGAAAGAAGAATGCTAGCACAGGTAAAAATAAAGCTCCTAGTTAGTAGAAGTTCAATATACAATAGGATTTCATTCATTTAGGATAGCAGACATCTTAAGGACATTTGTAGTTATCTTGTAGAGCTAAAATAAGAGGATATGTTTTTATTCTTTTTTAGGACACTGAAAAATCAGAAAACAATTTTACTTGCTCAAATTAACATAGATTACATCTTTTAAAAACAGCATGCAAAAAGGAATTCACAATGCAACTAATAATATCTTACTCATAAATGATACCCAAGATTCAAGGGATCCAGATCTTTTAAAATACTATATTCTTTCAAGAAAACAAATCATTCCTTTCTGTGTGTTTTGGATTAAAAAAGGAGGAAACTAAACAAGAGAGACAGAACATTTTCTGACATAAGAACACTAGTAAGCCAATAGGAGAATTAACCTACTTCATAGTTTTACTACTTTTATATCTGAGAGTCACTCTCTAAAATGTTTATTTTAAAATTACACTCAGAACGAAGAGCAGTTAAAGCAAGAATGGATTCCATTTTTGATGGACCATTATCTTTTCAGATACAACAACACACACATCATTTTAGGCAGATGGCTCTCTGTCCAAGACCAAACAAACAAGCAGACCAAAAAACGCCCCAAAACTAGGAAAAATATTCTATCAACCCCTATATTGAAAATAACTTTACATAGAGATGCAGTACTATAAACAGTACTCAGCAGAAAAAGATGTAGCAATGTTAAAAACAATATGACAGTCCCCAATGGAGTCACTTATGCTAAGCCCCACATTGCTAAACCGGGATTCAACTTAATCACAGTTTTGGCTCCCCCAGAAATGAAATCTTACACCAATTAATCAGGAATCGACTGATCAGTCCTAGTGAGGTCATTTGCCTGATAGACTCCCGTGAACTCTGAAAGGAAAGTAACCTTGCAACAAGCAACAGGCTTTTTGCCTAGAGTAACTTCCTTGTTTCCGCTCCTGTCTGCCTATGAGTCTTTCATTTTGTACAGCTCCTTTCTATCTGCTAGGTTGGATGCTGCCTGATTCATAAATCACTGAACAAAGCTAATAAGATCTTTAAAATTTACTCAATTGAGTTTTGTCTTTTAATAGTTTTTTTTTTGTCGCCTTTATCTCGTTTAAGAAGAAATATATTTTATTTGATGCCTTAGTACCGACGCAGCCTTCTCTGATCAAAGGTCAACTCAACTCATTAAGCAGTTATTGAATGCCTATAATGTATTAAAATTGATATTGAAGTCCGTGTTGAGCTTTCTAGGTAGTTAAAATTGTATTATGTAAGTGAATAACCTCTCTTTGCTAATCTCACTGACTCTATATTTAATGGCACAGCAGCAGGTGCTTTTTAGCTTTCTTGATGATTTAATCTATTGTCTTCCAATCTTTTTTCTAGTGCACCATCTGTGAGCAAAATCAATTGCACATTCCAGGCAGTTTTCTTTTTTTCTCTTCTTTAGAATTCATTTTACGTCTTAATATATTAAAAAAGGTTTTTTGGTAGTCTCTTACTGGTTTCTGGTTCCAAGGTATTAAGAGTCAGATAATGTGTTCACTTGCTTACATTTATCTATGTGCTTTTCCCCCTTGCCCAGAACATTTTTAGCATTTGGTCTAAGCTGATCTAAAGATTTTAAACTATTATTTATGTAACATGGGTGAAATTTGAATTAATGTATACAGAAGAGCTTTTTACGGACCTCTCAGTTGTAAATGTTAGATGCTTATATTCTTTAAATGGAAAAAATATTCACGCTAAAAAAGATAGTGTAGAAACAATGTAAAGACAGAAAAACCGAATGTGTGTTTTTCTTAAACACATAGAGTTAAAATCTAATTTCTACTGTCATCCCTCAGGTATAGAACAAAACATTTAATATCCTTTCAGTTTTCTCCCTCAGAAGAATATTCTAAGAAGTAATAATTTCAAGAAATGCCTCAAAATATTTTATTATTTTTATGAGAACAGTAAATTGTTCTCATAAGCCATATTTTTACATTAAGAATTTGAAAAAGCATATTTAAACTATTTGTTTTCTCTCAGGCATTTGTATCTGATCTCTTGCATCAGACTCTCCCTAAAATATTTTGAAAATATATTTACTAAAAAGATTTACTGAAGAGAGAAATAATTCAAGTAAAATTCTCACACATAATCTTCTTAGATGTTCTGTTTTAAAAAACATGAGTGATAAAGGTTGTGCTAGAAAACAAAATCACTTAATCTATTATCCATTATCACATTACACAGTTTTAAACTAATAATTCCAATATTTTTAAGGGAGATTTTTGGGAATTAATATAGTATCTCCTTTTCCTGTCCACGTTCTGAACAAATTAGGAGGTAGACAATGAGTAAGGTGTCAGAGATAAAGAGAGAAGCATTGATTATTTTTTCTAAATTTTGAGGTAATTTTAGACTTACAGAAGAGTTGTTAAGACAGTACAGAATTCCCATACAACCTCCACTTAACTCCTCCTACTGTTAATATCTTACACAACCATTGGTACAATATTATTAACTAAGCTTGGACTTTATTTATATTTCCCAGTTTCTGTTCCAGGATCCAATCCAGGGTCCCACACTGCATTTAGTCATCATGTCTAGTCACCTCCTCTGTCACAGTCCTCAGTGTTTGTAACTCATGACTTTGACAGTTTGAAAAGTACTGGCTAGGTATTTTGTGATTATCTGTTAATTTGGGTCTGCCTGATAGTTTTTCATTATTAGACTGAGTTTATGGATTTCGGGAGTACCAGAGAGGCAATGTGCCCATACAACAGATTGTACATGATATTGATATATTTTATTACTAGTGACCATGAGAGTAACTGTTAATGGTGACTTTCTACTACTCCCTTCTACATCCATCAATTGAAATTCTCTGGAAGGTTAAGTTGCCTCTTCTCCCTCATTTATTTATTGATGCAATCATTTATTTTTATCCCATGCTTATTTTATTCTGTGGCTTATAATCCAATATTGTCATTATTTATTTTGTGTTTTTAATTGTTCCAACTGTGGCCATTGGGGGTTTGTTCAGGTTGGCCTTTGTGTTCTTTTGATATCTTCCCATTGTGTTTTGTTTTGACTTTTTTTTTTTTTTTAATTTATTTTGTCTTTACTTTCGACACCTCAAGATGATCTAGATTCAGCTGTACTTTCTCTGCCCCTACCTTGGAATAAACCATCTATTCAAGTAATCTTGGTTCCTTTTATTGGAAAATGGAAGTTTGAAACCAATATCTAGGTGCTAGGTGTGCTTATTGCTACTGGTGTGTGACTTCTTGTAGGTCCTCTTAGTGTATAGAGCTAAGAAATGTATGTATGCATACCTTTCCAGGTATATACACAAATCTGTATTTCTGTATCCACCTATCTCTGTGTGTGTATATGTGTTTATATGCATATGTATATATGTTGATAAAGATATATACATAAAACATGAATTTATATTGATCTTTCTGATTCCAATCTGTCACCACAGGGGGATTTATTTTATCCTTCCTCTTTCCTTATTTGTAACTATCTTCTCAGGGAGAAACCTGGCTCTCACCATCTACAAAATAATTATTTATTTGTTCAACCACAGTTTTGTGGATACTTCAGGGATGGCTTTATTGCTACCAGAGGGTTCTTAAATGAGTCAGAACGGAATACTAAATAACTCCAAGCTGTCTATATTTCACTCTCAATTTTATTTTCCAAGTTAGATCCATCCATATTGCCCAAAATGGCATGAGATTCTGTAATAAGAATAAAAAACAATGTAAAAGTGAGCCAATATAAAATGGCGACAAATAAAGATGCCAACATTTATTTCCATGATTAAATTCCAGGGGAGATTTAAAATCTGCAAACTAAATCCTCTTGTAAAGTTACAATACTAAGACGTCAAAATCTAGAGGAATTTTAAGGTGAAAATTCAAATTATCTTGTCCCTGTGAGTTACAAATACAGGGCAATTCAGGACTTCACCAATTCATTATATTCTCAGTTTCAGCCTGAGGGGTTTTTGCATCTGGGAAGAATTGCAGTTTCTTCAGCAGCTGCAGTCTGAACTGTTCTGGCACCGGCATATTTCTTTCATAGCTCCAGAAGTTGTATTTAATGCCAAATCTCTTAGAGCCTCAATTTTAAAGCATCCAAAGAACTAATAGCAGATACATATACAGTTCTCAGTGGCCTGCCCTTGATTGAAAAGCAAGCTAACTCCCTGGCCCTAAGTCAGAATTCAGTACTCAGTGTTGCCAAAGACCATACAGAAACTGAAATGGCACTTAAAGAAGAAAAGATAGGTGGTGAAAATCTAGATTTTAGTCCAACCAGCCTGCCCATCTGGAGTTCATGATCTACAAAGTTAAACTCAATTAGAGGTATTCTTCCTTTAGAGAGTAGTTAACCAGATCTGCATACAAAATGACTACATCTGGGCAAAAATTTACTGCTGTATCCTTTCTCCTCTCTCAGAGAATAACGTTTGAGACATTGCTCTAGTTTCACAATTGTATTTACTTTTTTTTTTTTTACAACTTTATTGGAGTATAATTGCTTCACAATGGTGTATTAGTTTCTGCTTTATAACAAAGTGAATCAGTTATACATAGACTTTAAGTTTTAGAGCAGTTTTAGATTCATGGCAACATTGAGGGGTGGTTACAGAGATTTCCTAGATACCTCCTGGCCCCCACACATGCACAGCCTTTCCCACTATAGACATCCTTCGCCATAGTGGTCCATTTAAAGGTACACTGACACATCATTAGCACTCCAAGACCATGATTCACGTTAACGTTCACCCTTGGTGTTGTACATTTTGAGCATTGTGACATATGTACAGTGGCATGTATCCATCATTACTCTATCACTCAGAATAGTTTCAGTGCCCCCGAATCCTCTGTGCTCTCAACTTCCTCCCTAATTCCTGGCAGCCACTTATCTTTTAACTATATCCATAGTTTTGCATTTTCCAGAATATCATAGAGCTGAAGCATACAGCATGTACCCTTTTCAGATTGGCTTCTTTCACTTAGTAATACGCATTATTCCAAGTTTTTATTTGGCTTGATGGCTCATTTCTCTTTAGTGTTACAAATTTTAAAAATAATTATAATGTTTTCTCCATTTTGTATAGATTATGGATTTTGACAAATGCATAGAGTACTCATATATTACCACAATCAACATGTAGTATAGTTCAGTCACCTCCAAAAATTTCCTCATGCTGTCTTTTGCAGTCAAGCCCTCTTCTCACACTCAATTCTTGGCAACCACTGACCTGTTCTCTCTTCCTGTACTTTGCCAAAATGCCTTGAACCGTAAAGGATGTGATCTTTTGGGTCTGACTCTTTTTTACTTAGCACAATGAATTTGAGATTCATCAATATTGCTGTGCAGGGAAATAGTGCAGTATTTTTGTGTTGTTGAGTAGTGTTACAATGTATGGATGTGCCACAGTTTCTTTATTGGTTCAGTGGTTGAAGGGCATTTGAATTGTATCCAGGTTTTGCAATTATAAAGTTTCTATAAACTTTGTATACAGGTTTCTATGTGAACATACATTTTATTTATCTTGGGTAAATGCCTAAGAATGAGGTAGTTGGATTATGTAGTAAACTTATGTTAACCTTATAGGAAACTGTCAAACTGTTTTCCAAAGAGGTCATACCATTTTGTATTCCCACCAGCAGCAATATGAGAGTATTCCAGTTGTTCCACATACTCAAGTATCTCATGGTGGTCTTAATTTGCATTTCTCTAGTGATTAATAATGTTGAGCATCTTTTTGTGTGATTATATGCCATCATGTATCTCCCTGGTAAGTTGCTTATTCAAATCTTTTGCTCATGATTTTTTAAATTGAGTAGTTTGTTTTCTTATTGTTGCATATTAAGAGTTACATATATTTTTAGGTAGCAATCCTTTGTTAGATATATGATGTACACATATTTTCCCTCAGTCTGTGTCTAGGCTTTTCCTTCTCTTAACAATGTTAAGTGCAGAGCAAAAGTTTCTAATCAATAAAATTCAATTTATCAATATTTTTAATTTAATGATTTGTTTTTGTGGTGTAATATATGAGAACTCTCTGCTTAACCCAAAGTCAAAAATATTGGGCCTCCTTGGTGGCGCAATGGTTGGGAGTCTGCCTGCCGATGCTAGGGGATGCGGGTTCGTGCCCCGGTCTGGGAGGATCCCGCATGCCGCAGAGCAGCTGGGACCGTGAGCCAAGGCCGCTGGGCCTGCGCATCCGGAGCCTGTGCTCCGCAGTGGGAGAGGCCACAACAGTGAGAGGCCTGCGTACCGCAAAAAAGAAAAAAAAAATTTTCACCTATATTTTATCTAGAAGTTTAATAATATTATGTGTTACATTTACATTTTGAGTGAATTGTTGTATAAAGTATTCATGAAAGTTTACTTTTTGTCTGAACATCCAATTGTTCCAATGCCATTTGTTGAAAAAAATCTTGTATTAATTAACTTGACTTTGTACCTTTGTAAATGGTAATTTTATTGCATTTAAATTGATTGTTAGACATACAATTAATTTTTGTACATTGACCCTCTGTTCTGCAACCTTGTTAAACTCATTTTTTACTTCTAGTTTTTATATAGATTCCACTGGATTTTTTTCTTTCTTTTTTTTTTTTTGTGGTACGCGGGCCTCTCACTGTTGTGGCCTCTCCCGTTGCGGACCACAGGCTCTGGACGCGCAGGCTCAGCGGCCATGGCTCACGGGCCCAGCCGCTCTGCGGCAAGTGGGATCTTCCCGGACCGGGGCACGAATCCGTGTCCCCTGCATCGGCAGGCAGACTCTCAACCATTGCGCCACCAGGGAAGCCCTGGATTTTCTACATAGTTGATCACGCTGCTTGCAAATAAAGATGGTTTAACACTTTCTTTCATAATTGGGTGACTTTATTTTTCTTGCCTTATTGATCTGCTAGAAACTTAAGTAAAATTTTCAGAAGTGGTGAGAGCAGACATCTTTGCCTTGTTCCTGGTCTCAGAGGAAAAGAATTCAACCTTTTACCATTAAGTGAAATGTTCACTGTAGATTTTGTGTAGATGCTCTTTATCAGTAGAGGAGTTTCCCTTGTACTCCTAGTTTTCCAATAGCTTTATTTTTCAGGGATGAATTATGGATTCTGTCAAATGATATATGAGATGATCATATAGTTTTTCTTTTCTAAGTTTGTTAACGTGATGAATTATACAGGTTCATTTTCGAATGTTAAACCAGGTTATTCCTGTGATAAATCCCAGTTGTTGAATTTGGTTTGCTAAAATTCTGTTTAGAACTTTTCTATCACTTTACGAGTGATATTGGTCAGCAGTTGTTTTTCTTTGTAATGTTGTTGTCTGGTTTTGATATCAGAATAATATTGGCCTCGTGAAATGAGTTGGGAAATACTCCCTCCTATTCAATTTTCTAAAAGAAAATGTCATATCTAAAGGTATGTAAATATCAGAAAAGAAGAAAGATAGAGGCTAACCTATGCATATCCACACACACCAATCAAAAAATCACTGCGTGAATAACAATTTGTGCAATGTGTAATGAAAGACCACAAATATTTTCCTAGAGGATGTTGCTCACTGAAAAACGTGAAACAAAAGTGAAAGGAGGTTTAGCCCTCTATTTTATTTCTCTTTAAAAGCAAATCAGCTCAAGCCCATACTTCTCTTTAGGAGTACATCAGGGACCTCTGAAATAAAAACATATTCCAAAGGCAATGGGTTCACTTTGCTTTCAGATGGGTGTCCTCGTTGTTCATTAAGCTAACAAGGGAAAGGCATAGAGAGAGTTATGCTATCTTCTGTTTCCATAGGGGGAAATGGAAAATAACCATGAACTGATTCACTCAGGGTTAATGGCAAATCCAGACCCCATTAGACTTCTTGCCTCTCACCTTAGTGTTATAGTTGTTTCTTCAGTTATATTTATTTCAGTGAAATTGCTTTTCACTTTTATCTTACTAGTGACCTTAGAATCTATCTCCAAAATAAAATGCAATTTTACAGTAAAGTAATTCTTATCAAAAGCAGGCTGCTTTTACTATAACCCAACCTCTTAATGTTAAAGCTCCTGAAGGCTTGGTCTCAGGCTTTTTTCTCACCACATTCACTCCCCAGACGAAATGGAGGTCCATTTCTTCCCCCCCACCCCATCTCTTTTCCTCTTGGGAATTGATCTTTCCCAATGCCATATAAAGGGGTGGAGCTGCCATTCAAAGTGCCATAGAGGTGGAGAGGGGCCCAGACGAGTCCCTCAGAGTCTTCACCCAGGACACAGTGACTGAGGAGGGTCCTTTTGGGAACTGATATGATTGCTGAGAGACAAAGGGTCTCTGTGAGACATAAGCTGAAAATACCACATAAGCCTGAGCTGGCAGGGACTTTCTGGAAAATTAAGACAGAGGAAAGAACAGTCAAAAAAGAAAAATCCATGGTTGGGGGTGGGTAGAGAAAGAGATAGAGAGATAGAGATGAGAAAGAGAGAAAGAGAGAGAGACACAGATTGAGAGAGAATTGAAATCATCACTTAAAGATTTAAACATCAGACAGCAGATGTGCCTATAACCCAACTCCTGTTCTTTTTCAGTTTGAATCAAGAAATTGCCTTTTCGTTTAAGCTAGTTTTTTGTCACTTTCAGCCAACAAGTGCTGACTACTATTCTGAGTGTTTCTATTCATTTACTCTTGCTGACAGCTTACACTGCTCTTCTAGTCCCACTTTAGACTCTTCTCTGAACCCTAGATTCACCTCCATGAATTCCATACTTGAATTTTGGCTTTGATTGGAGGATTTCGGTGGCTGAACTTACCATGTTCAAAGCCAAACAATTGGTTTCCCTCAATCCTACTCTCATCTCCTTCTTCTGCCTTCTTGCCTCTCAGTGTGTTACCACCACTTTTCAGTGGCTCAAGGAAGAAATGAAACTTACCTTAATTACTTGATTCCCCTCACTTTCCCCAACTGCCAACCCCTCAGCAAGACCTGCCATTCTTACTCCCTAAATGCTACAGGAGTCACTCTCTCTACTTTTAATTTTTACTCCCTCATCCCAGTCCAACACCATCTCTCAATGTATTGCAGTATCCTTCAAACTATTTCACACGTTCACCTTTGCTTTCCTATAATCCAGCCTCTGCACAGCACCTGGAGTGAGCCTTTAAAAATACAAACTAAGTCACTTTGATCCCCTGCATGGAACCTTGTAATTGCTTCTAATTAAACATAAAATAAAATTTAAATCCTTTCTCCTAGTCTAAAAAACTTTTGATAACTTTAATCTCATCTCTCGCCAAGCCCCATACTCTGTGTTCCTGGCACTGGCTTCACCCACACTGTCCCTGTTTGTCCCTTACCTTCTTTTGGTTGGACGATTATCTTCCTTTACAGCTTGACCACCTTGTCTAAATCACCATGATTCTCTACCAAAAACCTTAGATCGTTTACTTCATACCATACCAGATAACTAATAATTAGTTGTTATTTAGTTGGCTTTATTTTTGTCTGTCTCCACAACTAGCCTGGACTGTGAACTTCATGAATTTAAGAACCATACCTCTGGTCTACCACTAAACACCTGGTATCTAACTGCCTGCCAGTTACACAGACAAAGTATCTTTTGAATGAATGAAAGAATAAAAGAAATATACAAATGAATGAATGAATGACACAGGGTATACTACGGAAGAATTACAATAGTGGAAACTAATTCCATTTAGAGTTATATGGGAAGATTGCTTTGGAATAAGAAGCAAATGGGTTCAACTTTGAGCAATAACTTTGGGAGTGGTGGGAAGAAAGGAAATAACCTCAGAGAAAACTTGGAAGAAAATCTGTGTATGAGTGTGTGCGTGTGTGTGTTTAAGGGACATACAAGTATGCAAACTCCTAGTGTGTGTATGTATGGAGGATAGAACTAGAGGAGATAGAAAATAAGCCGTGAAAGAGAAGATAAGGCCAAATGGTGGATTTCATTTAGTTTAGAACCATAGTTATGAGGGTAGTGAAGAATGCATGTGAAGAAAATAGCTGTGGCAATGAAAGCGCAAAGTAACAGATCTGAGGGATATGAAGGTAATACTGACAGACCTTAGTGACAAATGGAATATTGTATGTCGACAGAGATAGGAGAGTTAAAGCTGATTCAAGCTTGTGAACCTGTGTGACTAGGGCATGGCTTCTGTTAGCAGAGATAGGAATCCTAGGAGGGCTGTGTGTAAATTCCTAGGAGGGCTGTGTGTAAATTGGGAGGAGGGCAATGAAATTATGAATATCTTAAAACATATAGAGAAATAGCCAGAGATACTTGGGAAGGTGGTGCTGGGTCCCAGCTGAAAAAGTCAAAGATAAATAAGTTAATCAGCAACAACTACCACAAAGAAATAGATTGAATATGTCCTATAGGCTGAGGTATCAGCCAGAGTTCAGTGCAGAAAATGGAACCCAGTCATTTTTAGCAGACAATAATTTAGTACATATAATATGGGAATTTGGTGTTCATACAAGCATTAGAAAGGATAGAGGAACTTCATGTCAGAAGTGGACTCTTACCAGGCTTCTGACCTCAAGCTCCTGTGACCAGTTTTCAGGAACTACTATTGCTGCCCCCAGGTTAAGAAAATGCTGCTGCTATGGCTTCCACCGTGCTGAAGTCACAGCCACCACCATTAGCAAGCTGCAGAATTGACAATGAGTGTGGAAATCCATCTGCTGCTTACCCTCTACTTGGATTATGCCTGTGTGCCCACTTGGTTGCACAAGGGGGTAAACACTTCCTGCCCTTTGCCGTCTTCCTCCTGCCTTCCAAATATGGCGTAGGTGCGTCTCATTGGCAGAACCTATAGGACATCCTGAACTCTTGCGGTAAGAGTGCTGAGGAAATGTAGTTTTTAGTCATCCAGCCCTTATGTGCCAGGGAGTGGGACTGCAGGAGCCTTAACCACAGTGGGAACGGAGGCTGAGGGCCAACAGAGAGGAACCAGCACAATGGGCATGGGGCAAAGGGCCGAACATACATTTTCTCACTCACTTTTATCAAGAAATATTGTCATATTATTACCCTCATTTTACAGATAAGAATGTGAGGACATGGAAACATTGAGTAACTTGACATATGTCCACATCTAATGCAGTGGGGGAATCAGATTTGCATCCAGACATTATGACTCAAAAGCCCACATTCTTTGGCCCTGGAGTTTTCTCCTTAGAAATAACAGTTGAAGACCTCAAAAGACAGTATATTGAATGAGAAAAGTAGAATACTGAGTCTAGAGTTTTGGGTAATTCCTAAATGTAAGAAGCAAGCAAAGGAAGCAGAAACAGTAGTTAAGTGCAGCACACTCAAATTCAAAAGAGGTGAATTATCACCAAGGAGGTGGTGGTTTATGGTCAACTGGTTTGAAAACTGAGAAGTTATCACCCTAGGCAAGAAGCATCTGCTTCTCATCTGATCTCATCATCCTCTTTGCTATTGTTTAATTCTGAAATGAAGGGCTATAGTAATAAACTCATATGGCTTAGGATAGAAGGGAGCTTTTAGTAGCTGAGTATCACATTCTTGGTATTCTACCCAAGTGTGCTTTCCTCTCTCATTTTACCTTTTAGGTAAAGGTTATTTAAAAATCTGTTCTTGGGTCACCCTTATTCATCAGGATCTTTGAGAGAACAGAGAACTCAGTTTCTGCTGTTATAGGGAGCCACAGACTCACGCCCATGTGGTGGCTACTTTGGCTTGACATGCTCCAACTATATCCACCCACCCTCTCGATTCCCCTCTCTGGAGAGATCAAAGTATAGCTCTGCAACAAAATTTCTGAGTCCCTTGTACTCTGACTTTGTGTGCGTATGTCACTTACGACACTCAAGAAACTTTTGCATGGATGTTTAAGACAGAAGAGTACTCTTACCTCACTAAGGCTACTATACTGCTTAATGGCAGGCAGCATTTTGCTATAATTCACTATGCATTGTTTCCCCATGGGGATACCTCCAGCATTGTTCCTGCTCAGATGTAGCAAGATACATTAGTATGAACATATACTGATGATGATGACGTTACAGAAGAGTTTCTTGCTGCAGGATCAGATTTTTTTTTTTTTTACATCTTTATTGGAGTATAATTGCTTTACAATGGTGTGTTAGTTTCTGCTTTATAACAAAGTGAGTCAGTTATACGTATACATATATCCCCATATCTCCTCCCTCTTGTGTCTCCCTCCCACCCTCCTTATCCCACCCCTCTAGGTGGTCACAAAGCACCGAGCTGATCTCCCTGTGCTATGTGGCTGCTTCCCACTAGCTATCTGTTTTACGTTTGGTAGTGTATATATGTCCATGCCACTCTTTCACTTTGTCACAGCTTACCCTTCCCCCTCCCTATATCCTCAAGTCCTTTCTCTAGTAGGTCTGTGTCTTTATTCCTGTCTTACCCCTAGGTTCTTCATGACATTTTTTTTCTTAAATTCCATATATATGTGTTATCATACGGTATTTATCTTTCTCTTTCTGACTTACTTCACTCTGTATGACAGACTCTAGGTCCATCCACCTCATTACAAATAGCTCAATTTCATTTCTTTTTATGGCTGAGTAATATTCCATTGTATATATGTGCCACATCTTCTTTATCCATTCATCCGATGATGGACACTTAGGTTGTTTCCATCTCTGGGCTATTGTAAATAGAGCTGCAATGAACATTTTGGTACATGACTCTTTTTGAATTATGGTTTTCTCAGGGTATATGCCCAGTAGTGGGATTGCTGGGTCATATGGTAGTTCTATTTGTAGTTTTTTAAGGAACCTCCATACTGTTCTCCATAGTGGCTGTACCAATTCACATTCCCACCAGCAGTGCAAGAGTGTTCCCTTTTCTCCACACCCTCTCCAGCATTTATTGTTTCTAGATTTTTAATGATTGCCATTCTGACTGGTGTGAGATGATATCTCATTGTAGTTTTGATTTGCATTTCTCTAATGATTAATGATGTTGAGCATTCTTTCATGTGTTCGTTGGCAGTCTGTATATCTTCTTTGGAGAAATGTCTATTTAGGTCTTCTGCCCATTTTGGATTGGGTTGTTATCACTCCCTAACACCATACACAAAAATAAGCTCAAAATGGATTAAAGACCTAAATGTAAGGCCAGAAACTATCAAACTCTTAGAGGAAAACATAGGCAGAACACTATGACGTAAATCATAGCAAGATCCTTTTGGACCCACCTCCTAGAGAAATGGAAATAAAAACAAAATAAACAAATGGGACCTAGTGAAACTTCAAAGCTTTTGCACAGCAAAGGAAACCATAAACAAGACCAAAAGACAACCCTCAGAATGGGAAAAAATATTTGCAAATGAAGCAACTGACAAAGGATTAATCTCCAAAATTTATAAGCAGCTCATGCAGCTCAATAACAAAAAAACAGATATGTTCTTGAAATTCTCCAGATGGCAAAACTTCTTTCTTTCTTTACATGCAATCAAGAGGCTCATTTGGTTAATTTTTTTTTTTTTTTTGCTACAAGATCAAATTAAAACTCCTTGGATTTACCCTCTACTATCAACTACTATAATGAATTATAATTGATCAGATCCAAAGAGCCAATAAGGAAAAGTTATCTCATGTGCTCAAATGACTAATATAATCAGGATTACAAAGATTAGTGATTTGCCCAGAGTTGAAGCATTGACATCTGTTTCTTGCATCTTTTAAAATTATGGTTGATTTTGGTCCCACAGAATAGCAACCCTGAAAGATGCATTCTGCTAGTAAACATGAGACTAATCTACCATCAATGTAAAATTTGCACTGTAATTGTAGTTCATTGGAAAATTAGTCTACTCTCTTTGAGATATTGTTTAGGCTATCCTACTGTTATTTTACTTAATTTTTAGATATTCCTACATGGACAAAAATGAAAAAAATGTATACTTTGACATTTGAAATGAAAAAGACAGAAACATAAAAAATAAAAATCACATTTATTTAAACAAAAATATACACACAATGTACAATGAACATGGTTTACACAGAACAATAAAACAAAATGATATTTTTTCAAATACCAATATAAAATGATCTAACCTATTTGTGCCTCATTTCCTGGGACTATACATTATTGGTTGATCTAGAATATACATGTAACATTAAAACAAATGCTAATGTTTCAGATAAGTACCGCAAGAATCTGAAAATCAGATATTAGGTTAAATAAAATAATAAAATCTTCATATGAGTATATGTGTACAAAGGATTGCACATGTGCCATAAAATGGGAGTGTCTATACATTTACAGACACTTGGATCCTGCCTTTTAAAAGTTTGAAAGCTCTTTGACATGAAATGGTTTTTAATATTGATATCGATATAAAAGCATCAGAAGAACTATATAGATAATAGAGCAATTTTGCCAATATTTGAGTCAATATTGCCTGCTAGTCAATAAAACCGCACCAAGTCATCATTAAAGATGTACTGCTGAGTTGTGGCCTTTTATGGCCTTGGAGTAATTTTGATGATTTTAGGAAGATTGTGAATGTATTCATACCGTGTGTGAAAGTGCAACATCTTAAAAGAATGGTTTATCAGGCAACATCACTTGTATTACGTCTTCTCTCTTTTAATGTTCAGTCTCTCTGGGTACTATACTTAACTGTGAGTATTGTTTTCCTTTTCAAATTTAAAATTCTAAATATTCATGCAATCTATAAAAGTTCAAGCTCAGGAGAGTTGATGGCATGTATATTTTTAAAGTTAATATGACTTTACAATTTTTTCCTACCTCCTTGTTACTAATAGCCTGATATGATTTCTTTGATATCAGAAATGTTTTAGACTTCCCCTTACTTGCTTAGAAATAAAATTAAAAGAGTGATTAATGTACACTATGACTCAGAAAGGAAAAATCCAAATTTCCATACCTTACCTTTACACCTAACTGGCCTGCCATATTTTATCTAAAACATTAACTGTATTTTTCTGTTCTTAAAGACAGTCTTTGCTAGAGATAGCACCTGTTTGGTAAGTTCTAACTTAAATCTTCCGAAGAAACAAAAGATCTAATACATCAGTACTTTGTTTATAAAGCAATGAAACATAAATATGGGGGGAAAAAAGCATAGCTCTTGCCGATTACAGCTGGGCTAAATGAATGTGAATCTGTGAATTCACCTGAAATTGTCAATCCACTATACAACTCTCAGCAAATCATTCTCTTCAGCAGCACATAATTTGTGAAGCCTCCAGCTATTTGGGATGCCTTGTGTTCAATATGTTTGCTTCCCTCTGCAACTGCTGATCAGTTTTTTTCTCAGACCACTTTCTTAAATGGTGATAAAAGTTAATTTATTTCCCAAAAGATTACAAAAGGTGCCCTGTATATTGAACTAAACCATTGATAGACCATCCTGTTTGGAAATCAAACACCTAAAACATCTGTGTGATTTAGTATGCTGCCAGAGTTTAATTTGTTTAATCTAACAGTTTAGCTTTCATTTGAGCTATATTTATTAGAATCTGGGCATGGTAATATGTTACCGTTTTTCTTCTTTTAGCTAATGCTAAAATGATAAACTTAAAAATGGGTACTGAAGCACATTTTTAGTGATACTCTAATTAGGCTAACATTTCCCTGAATTTAGCCTGAAGTTGTTATTACGTACACTAAAGCTGCATTGCTGAGGTTTCTCTTGCAGAACATCATAGAGATGTTTTTAAAACACATCGTTGTGATTAAACGATTTAATTATGAATAAAATACAAATATCAAATATTACTTATAGTCTAATAGGAGCATTTAAAGAGGGTAAAAACCAAATCAAAATTGTAGCCATCTGAAGATGAGTGATTGTATTTTATATGATTCTAGTAATCTAATACTGCTTCCCATTATTGGTTATTTTCTGAAGAAAAAGTGATGGCGGTATTCAGTTATGTGCTGGTAATTGTTTGACAACTGGCTTTCCAGGAGTTTAAAGTATGGGTTGAAAAAAAATAAAAGTATGGGTTGGTAGCATTTGGAAGTTTCTGTGGTGTAACTCCCACTGTGGTCAATTTCAAGCTATGGATGTGATGTTACTGAATGTGGGGTCGGGAAGAGAGAGAGGCACAGTTAGCACGTTATAATACTGTGTTTCCACTGGACAGATACAATTGACATAAACAACCTCAGGAGCAGAGGTCAATAGTAAAATGTACTAAAACAATTAGGAATTGGTAAGTTTTGATTATTACCTTTGTTTTTAATAAAATCTATTCAACTGTATTTTATAGTTTAATATTTAATGATGGCTGTGTTTTCACAACTGGCTTACAGAGTTTAGTGATCAGCTATCATGAGCCAGCATGAGCCACTTTCCAGCACACCACTGTTATCCTCCTCTTGGCATGTATCAAACTTGACATAGGAGGGGGTTTGATTTGCTTGGGAAGAAGAGCATGGCTCTACACAAATCTTTTTCTTTTCCACCATCTTATTCTGTGCAAAATACTATACTTAGCTGAGAGAAAAAATAGGGAAGTATCCTTCATCCAGAGGCTAGCTTTTAAGACTTCACGGTTCCTCAGAAGAAGAGGTGTTAGTCTTATAAAGTAAGGACTAGAGGTTAGTTACCTGGGCTCCTGCTCTAACTGGGCAGTTTTTGGTCATTTCAGTACAATTTGTAAGCAGGATCAGATGGTTGCTCTGACTCACTGGGTTATTGGATTGACCAAACTATTTACATCAAAGGATTGTTTGGGCAGAGTGTAGAGAAAACCCAAGGCAATATTTACAAGAAAGAAACAACCACACAAGAAATAAATGAATGGGTGCATCTAAAATGTGGGTCTGCTTCAATAAAATATTTCAAGCTTTAATGTTCAGCTGTTTTGTAGAACATTTTCAGGCTCTGGATCTTTGGTCACTGGGTCAAACATAACTAGGATTCCACCTTCCCTTGTTTTTAAATATGTTTTCTATAGGACTTTGTAAATGGCAAATACAGAATTTTTATCTACTTTTGAGGATATCAGAGGGCAAACATGTTTTTGAACCAAAAAAATTATCTTGTTTGGAAATGTTGCTTTCTTGGTTCAGTTTCTGACTCAACATGATCCTTTAAAATAGAATGATTGGTGCATCTTTTAAATGAAAATGAAGATAGAAAAGCATGACTGAGCCTGTGTTTGTACAAAAGAGATTTTAAAACTTTTTGTTTAATATTTTTCCTGATTTAGAAAGCATTAATAATTTAAGAAATAATGAAGTAGTTTTCCAAGGATACTTGGAATATCTCTCAGGAAAGGAGCAACACTGTTGTCAATATGAAACAAAAATTTTCTGGATGAAATCCACTTTTAGAAGTGTGCACAAATATAAGCTTCCAATAGGGAAATGCAGATGATTATGCTAATAATAAATGAGAACTTACATGCATTTGTATTACAGTCAGCTCTACTCTTTTAGAACTTTTATATTAGTACTTAATAAAAAAGAAAAAGGTCTTTGAAATGTCTTCCCAAAATAGAAAACTCTACTGTTGGCTTTGTAGTTAATATTTTTTTTCCATATTTGAGTCAAGAGGTTTCATTTTTAAAAATACAAACAGAAAACTATTGTTTATAAGAATATTTACAAGATGATAAATCACCTAAGTTATCTTGGAACTCAGACTACTATTTGATATACTGAATGAGGCTTCATAGTTATTCAAGGAAACCTCTGTCATCCCAACCTCTGTATGTTAAATCCAGTGGGATAATGAAAATAATCACAAATGCTACCATTTTCAAATGAAATTGAACAATTCAAAGATTATATTTACTCAGTGAAATGAAGAATGAGGCATAAAGGAGAACACCAAGATAACCTGTCCATGAATAGATCCACGGGACACAGCATCTTTTTATGAAAAAGGCAGTAAATAGTTTGACACCTGCCTCAAGTATAATGCCCACAAGTCCTTAACTAAAATAATAGATTGATAATACTGGCATTAAAAGCCCCAAAGTGTTATCTAAAATGCAGTAATTTGAAAAACCTAATATGAGCCTAGAGATATGTTTGGAATCCTTATTTCAACAGGCATCTTCATGGAGGAGCTATTACATCAGCTATAGAAAGCCCCTAAGATCATCCACTGAATGTGGTCACAGCTAAGAAGTGTCAGTGTAACAGGCCTCTGGAATTTCCAAGGGAGATTTATGTTCTGGATGGCATGCTCCTCTGATGAGAAAGGAAAAAGAATAGATTCTTAAAATTTGGAGGAAAAAAATCTCATTTGTTCAGTCCCTTACACTCCAAGCTTCAATTCCAGCAATATATGCCAATTTCTATTTAACTAACTAGCATTCTTCCCAAATTTTCATGTATATATTTAGTGTGCCAATTTAGAGAACAGACAAGCCACAAGCTAAGAAGATAAGAAGAGATTGTAACCAGGGTTCTAAAATTATCTAGCTGGGTAATTGGGGGTATATCTTCCTTGTGCTTTAATTTAGCCATTTATAATGGTGTTATACATGATGATCTCTAAGGCAACTTCTGATTTGGAGTTTTGGAAAACTTTCAGTGTTATTTCACTAAGTAAGGGCAAATGTGAAATTCCATTTAAGAGAAATAATTGTTTTGGTGTATCATTAGTTATGGTGGCCTATGTTTTAAAAGGTTTATTCAAGTATACTAATCTATGCTAGACAATGCATACTGACACCATCTACATTCTATACCAAGATGACTGCTAGAAAACACCTCAAAGATATTTTACAGTTTTTCATGAACTTGACTACATAAAGTTCAGGCTGATAGGGCCATCGAACCTAAGTCAGAGTTTTGAGACGATACTATGCTTTTGAAAAGTACTTTTACTGCTTTACTACCACTGTCCATCTATGTGTTTAGGAGGACCTGTCACACCTCCACTGGATGACAAAAGTCCTTACAAGCACACATAAACTGCTTCTGTAGTCAAAATCATGAGTTAACTCTCCCTAGTTTCAAGTAACTAGAAAAGTATTTTTTATAGCCCAAAAATGGGCTCTCAGGTTATTTGTGAGAAAGGCTATGGAATAGTATCTCAAAGTCTCTCTTCCCTTTACACTCTCTCATAGCTTTGGAGTGGAGAAGGCCACTCTCTGAATCACCCCCAGGTCCCCTGTAGCGACCTAGCTTTTCTCAGAATATCTTTCATTAAAATACCCCATGAATGAAATGTACACTTTCTGAGCTGATCTCAACCAGCGAGAATCAATACAAGCTTAGAACTAGAAATGCGATATGATTTAAGGTTTGTTTAATGGATTTCTTTCAGAGTCATATGCTGATAACTAATTCAAGTAATTCCTAGACTTGGGCAAATATCCCTGATCACCTCCCTCCACAAATTCATGACAATGAAAACGTAAAAAAAGGTAGAGATTATCCAGCGGAAGCATATTTGTGTTCCTGTTTATTTACATGTTGGTAAACTTAGGTGTCAGCTTTTCCATAAGTCCCCTCTGGAGGTCTGTAGTACTTGGGGAAAGCCATCAGCTGTAGCATGTTGAAAGCATACTTCCTGCATTTGATATTCTTCAGTACATTTTCTATGCGGCAGCCTTCTCTGGTGAAAGGGGAAAAAGGACAACTTCATGAAACACAGAATAAATAAATATGCTTTATTTGTCCAATGCAGAGTTGCAGCAACAGTCCAAGTAAAAATAACAAAGATTCAACTCTACATTTTTTTTTCACAAATGATGATACATCTTACAAAATTAAATCCTAGGCCAGGCCCAATACCATTATTGCCCTCAGAAAAAAGATGAGTAGAGTCCCTTTGCTCTTAACATATATTTAAGGTTTAATAAACTCTTTAAATATAATTTGTTCCACAATACAGCTTCATTTTCGTTTCATAAATATATCTGCCTTTTTATAACTTTTCCACAAATGAATTTCTCAGTCTCTTTAAAACACATGAACATCTATACATAGCCCTAAGGATGTAGGTTCTAGGAATAAGGCATTTAATTTATAAGTCTGGCCATATAGATTTTTAAAGGAAAGTTTCATCTCTATTTGACTGCATTATTTTAGCTGTGCAACGAAGAGGAAAATGGCTTTCCAGACAGCCTGGTCCAAGTCTCAGCTTTATCAAGAGGAGTGCTTGTGTACAGACAGTACAAAAGTCACAGGTGCTGAAAATGGGGCATCAAGACACAAACAAGACTTTGTTAAAAAGAATAGAAAAGTACTCTGAGAGCCAAATCAACCCAAACCATGGTTACAAACGGGTTCATTTAATTACAAAACATAAATAGCCATTCTCTCCAGAAAGTTACTTGACAGAAAAGGGTTAATTGCAGGAAAGAAATCACAGAAGTAACAGGTTAAAATATCAAACAGAAGATTCTATCAGCTGATGGTGACAGTGAGATCGGCACAGTGGAAATCAAGTCTGGAACCTCCCACATCTCTAGGACTTGTCTCAGGGTTTCAGGGTTTGTGCAAATTCAGTCTCAATTTCTTTAAATAAATTTAATGGGAAGAGGAAGAGGAGATGCAGAACGTAAAGCTTTCAGGATTCTGTTCTTTGTCTTATGCCAAAGACAGGAATTTAAAATTTCTTCTTGAGCTAGTTAACAGAGGGAAACACTTCTCCATAAACAAAAGAGCAAAATAATTCACTTAATGCATAGTACTTCTTTTTTTTAGATTCTAGGAAAAACACATAAAACACTTACAATTCAAACTTTTTTTTTAATTCTGTGACTCTGAAAATGTAGAAATTACAGCATTGTCCCCATAATTTAAAGTCCATTGTCAGTTGTAGAAAAGGAAGGAGTACAACATAAAACTTATTGGTATTTGGCTAAAAGTAATGCAAGACTTAAAATAAGCCACACAACTAGCAGGTGTGAGCTGACAAGCAGCAAGGCGACAGGATAGAAGTGTCGAGAAGTTGGCTTGTTATCAGTTAGACAGCCTGTTTCAGGATCATCAGATTCATTCAGTGCTCCCTGGGTTTGTCTGCTGTTAAACGGGGGGTGGGGAGTTAGGGGAGAAAAGAAAATAGTATAGCGTTCACACAGTAAAGAAACTTAAATATCCTGAAATACAACACATTATCTTATATAATACAGCAGTTTCAGATGAAGTTTTTATGCTAAATAGCCCCAAATGCATCCTGCGTCATTTTTCTAACTGGGCTTTTGTGCAGAAAGGAAGAGAGAAATGCTATGATGATATTCACATGGGTTGAATATGTACATGCACAAGAAAGAATCAGAGAAGCATAACGGGGCCAGTAGACAAGGCTACATGAATAAAACTAAAATATGGATCAGCCCATAAAAATAACCCGATAAGTACATCTTTGGAAAATGAAATGAGAAACACAGTATGTAGTGAAGGAAATGGATGTGTCTGGCACATTTAAACACACTGTCTATTGTTACTGTACCTATATAATGTATTTAAAGTTATAAAAATGATTTATGGAAATGGCTTGGTATTTAAAATGAATGAAATATCTGACATGTCATCCTTGCCAGCCATAAGACTAGTTTAACAAAACCCGACTCAGCACCCTTTCATCGGTTCAGCTCATAAATTATGTTGTCCTGCTCATCTTCCTAAAATGAAGCCAAATCTATCTCCTATGGACTCCAGGTCTGAAAAGAGATCCATATTTACAGAGTACATGTTGAAAAATAAAAGATTCTAAATTTCCAGGTTGTGTATTTTCTGTAAAAGTGAAAAATAAGCATTTGTAATTGGGCTTAAAAGCAGTTCCAATTACGGCACATCTGAAATATGCCATACTGATGTAAGTTGAAAATACAAATTCTTTTCTGTGGTATAGTTCATCAGTATTCAGAATTTCAGTCACTCTCAGTTGTCAAGGAGTTTTTGATCTCTGTCAGCTCCTCCGGGTTTTGAGGCAGAAAACCAGCTGTTGCTTGGTCTATGAACAGGGCTGTATATGCAAAGGTACCTTCTACACAAGCCCCTTAGCATCCGTGACCCCCTTTCAACCAGTTGCAGCTTCTGAAAACCTCCTACACAGAGATTTTTGACCTGGTGTCGATCACATCCAGTGGCCACATGTGGACAAACAGCAGTTGTAATTATTTCAAACAGCGATCTTAGTTTAAAACACCAAATCAATCACGCTGGGCTGGGCTCTGGTGCTTCCTTATTGTTCGGTAAAGACCTAAGGACTATGGAGCCAGTGCCAAAGTGAAATAGAATATTATCTGGAAAATGAGTGGTTTATTGAGTGAAAGGGAGGGCTGCATAATTCCTGTTGTCAGTTGTACTTGGTTACTTGTTTAACTTTCTACTGCTCACTAGGTAGGAAACATGCAGTAGATTTTAAAGTATGGATACCTTTGAATGTGACTAAGAAAAGCTTCTTTGTCTAATATTATTTCTCTAATATCATCTTCACTAACGCTCTCTCCTGTCCATTATTAAGATGAAGGTTATCTGTAGCAAATCTTAAGTTTGTTAAAACCTTGGTTCCTTTCCTTGTTAAGAGAGAAGTACAGACTCTCCTATATCATCTATCTATCTATCATAATATAAATATTACATTCTGATTACAAATTTAGGTTAAATATTAACCACAGTCTATCAATAATAGTATAGAATACTCTTTCTTTCTCAGTGGGGCCACCTGTAGACAGGCTCTGGCTGAGAAACAGACAACTGGCCGACCAGTAAGTTGAAAGGATCTTGTAACCGTCCTTACTCCAAATACAGGGGACTCATTCATACCAAATGGCTTTTTTTCCCTACAACTGCCAGAGCACATTTAATATTTTCCAAGTCTGCTTGTTGAATATGCCTTCCAAGTGAAAGTGCTACATTAAAAGATTTTTTTTGAGGGGCAATTTTATAATTGAATTAATTTGTTGCTTACTGACTGCAATCTCTGGAGATTAGAATAATATATTAAAAATGCCTCTGACATAGTCATTCTATTATTCAGCTGAAATTTGAAAGCAACGTAGCCTACAAGCCTGCCACAGCACATAGAGCTTGAGGCCCTGCCTATGTCACCAAGGGGACACAGGTGCTCTTGGGGCTGCTTCCTTGCTTCCTGCTAAGAACAGCACAAATGGTTATTTCTTCAGGGCCACAAATGAATTTTTCAGCACTCTGCTAGTGTAAATGCAAAGGATGTACTAAGTAATAATATTAGTAATTTCCTCCCTGGTAGATCACCATGGAAGCAAATCACAATGTTGTCTCCACTGAAAATGTGACATGATCTGACATTTAAGGGCAGTTACTGAATCTGCAGGATAGAAAATGATTTTTTTTTCCTTCAAAGACCGGTCAAAGCAATCACTTAAAATAGAAACAAGTAAAAGGAAATGCCTCACTCTTAAACACATCACTGCCTGCACAAGGAGACATTTCCTTAAATAAAACCCAGCGTGCGTGACTTGATGATATTTGCTTATTTCCCCCTCTTTTCTGTCAGCAACTATTGCTGTATCCTAGATCACAAGTCCCCCACTATAGGTATCCTCTCAAATCATTCAGACCTCTAAAGATAAAAGTTAGAATCCTCCTATCTCCCCCTGCTGGGTAATTATTCATGAATAGTATTGTTATTTGATAGTTTATTCCTTTAACCACTACAGCTCTTCAAGCTCCCCCAAAGGAAAATTACCAGTTAAAACTGAATTGAAAAATCTTTCCTTCTGACGAGAAAGCTGATTTCCTTTCATGCTAAAATGAGACTGTTTCACGTTTCATTACATCCAAGTTCGGAGCTATAGGCATACCATCTTGAAATGCTGAGCCAAGATTTTAGAGCCAGTATCTTACAGAACTTTATTTGAGTCTACATTCATCTGATAAATCGATCTTAATAGAGCATCATGTTTCAGGCTCTAGAATGTTGGATTGTGTCAGGTTTTAAACTGGCAGATCTGTGTAAAAATGAATATAATGTCGGTCTTTATCAAGAAGAGCTTTGAGAGTGGTACCTACATCATAAAATCAGAGATTCTTCAGATGTAGAGTGACTTTAAAAAGTCTTCAAGTTGAATTACACATTTCATAGATGAGAAAACAAATTTAAAGGCCTTGCCTGGGCTTCTACAACAGCAAGTTGCAAAAAAGGATCCTGAATATGTAGTTTGCCTGGTTCACAGTTTGCTTAAATGATAAGAAATAAGAGAAGAATTTTTTGTTTTCAGTTTAGATCAAGGTCCAGTGTGAAATTTAATGACTCAAAATACTCTTAGATGTCAAATTATCTACCAAAACTTTCCAAAATTTTAATTTATAATTAGAATATTGAAAGTATATTTCCAGGACTTTTGGAAAAAACTGCGCAGCTGTTTAAACAGAGGGGAAATTTTAATAAAAGAATATCAAGGTTGGGATAATTTCCACTGGCTTAGAATCAAGATTAGCATTGGTGGCTACTGAATCACCAGCAACATTTAAAATGATTTCTTCATTTTAACTGAATTTCAGAATCTAATTCAAAATACATTAGGTCAACCACAGGAAAAGCCCCTAAATTAAGAAATTACTTAGAAGACATAAGACTATGTCACTGCTTAGAATGTCCAGGTCATAGAGTGCTTCCAATAATCATAGACAAGTTTGCTACAAAAGAAAGAGCAGTATTATGCAAAATCGCACTCAGAGGAAGGAGTCCTCCCTGTAGGGCACTGCATGCACTTCTGGACATGACAGTCTAAGGGGAGGGCTACTGTGAACTAGAGGATACCAGAGCATGGTCACCAGGAAGATGATAGTGGGCTTGGGAACCTGGCAAATCAGAAAAGACTGAAGGCTACGGGAATGAGAAGAATTCCATTGGCTTAGAGCACAGGAACATTTATAGTTAAGTGGTTGTTGATTTCAGATAGTCAAAGATTCAGTAGTTTAAAGTCTGGGCAACTTGCAAATCAATGGAAGTGTTTGAAGTAAAGAAAGAGATCTCTCATGTACCATCCAATCATGTGATAGCTGCTTTATAGATATTATCTATTCATTCCTTACAAACAGTCCAACTGGTTAGAATTATTAGCTCCACAGGCAAAAAAGGATTATAAAACCTGTGCAAGTAGCAGACAGGGAATTTTTATCTTTGTCAAATGGAAAAACCACATTCCTTCTACTTTATGATTGTGATCCTTTGAGCACAGATTTCTCGCTACCTCTCAGAAACTGGCAGGTGTGATTTCTTGCTAGTTGCTTGATTAGATTAAGCAACTTCTAAAATTACTTTCATCTCTACCTTCCTGTGATTCTTTGATTCTGTTAAAACATAACTGCACACTCTAGAGATGCATATTTTTTCTACTAATAGAATAGGTGACAGTTCAATAAGAAATAGGGTATGGGGCAAAAATCAAAGAAGGCAAAGCACGTTGACACTGTATTTAATCTCTAAAGTGGTTCTTGCTCATTCTTATCTATTTTCAGAATTAAAAAAAACCAAAAGTGACATATTTCATTGTTTAATTCTCCCTGGTATCACTTTTTACATTCTTCTTCCAATTTCACTCTCTTAGTTTTACAAAGTGCCTGGAAAATAGGAATATCTTCTTGTCAGAAAAAGCAAGGCTCCAAGTAGTGACACTTTCAGATAATATTTAACATTGCTTTGAAAAGAAAGTGCAGATGCTCAGAAAAACAACTCAAGAAAGTTTGATGAAAGTGTCTTATAAACAACTTTAAAAAGGAAAAAAGAGAAAGAGAGAATGAATTTGAAGTATAATTGCTTCCATCAGACCATTTTCAGAGAATTGATTCCAATTTTGATCTTTGAATTTTAACAAGGAGAATACTTGGATGAGGTCCAGAAAGAAATATCATAAATGATTAAAGGGCTAAAGAAAAATGCTTATGAGGAAGTGTTTAAGGTTAGTTTTGTTTCAATAAAAGAAGGCTAAATGAGATGTGACTGCTATGTTTAACTGTATGTAAGACAGTGGTAAAATAATTTTGGAGGTATTACATTGTGTTTTGCTCTCATATTTTAGGCTGTAGCATAAAGCATGTGCCTCAGGGATTTTAGCAATGCTGAAAGCAAGCGCTGTCTGAACTAAATAGATTTGCTGTTCTTTAATCTTAGGACAGAGAAGATGAGGTGTCCATTGAGGGGGCAAGAGGATCTTTGAGGGTTGAAAGAGAAAAGAGCGGGAAAGGGAGAAGGAAAGGGAGGTACAGAAATGGAGAGGGGGAGGGAGGGAGGGAGAGGGAGAGGGAGAGGGAGAGAGAGAGAGAGAGAGAGAGAGAGAGAGAGAGAGAGAGAGAGGGAGAGAGGGAAACAGTGGGGAGAAGACAAAGGGACAAAAGTTGGTGCCCCGGAGGGTGAATCCCTGTGCATTGTTCTGTGTCTGTGCCTGGGGAGGGGTGGGGAGGTGCGCAGTATGGCAGGGCACAAGATGCATCTAGGGAGGCTCTCCCTAAGTCACTGGTCCACCTTGCCAACGGTTCCCTTGTCCTGAGCTCGGCTTGGATGTAAGGAAATGAAGGGGCTTAAAGATACCATAATGAATAGGAAATGGGCACATCAGCAGCTGATGACAGATATCGACAAGGCTTCCAGAAGTTTCAGTGCAAGATAAGACCCGTGGCAAGAGGAGAGCTCAAAATAATAGAGACTGACTTTGCACCAGCCTGGTTGGACAGGAGCTGAAATGTGGAATGAAGTTTGTTTAAGGAAATTATTTTAAAAGTAAACAAAACCAAACCATATACCTTAGTTCGTAAACAGGTAAATAGGGTGCTTCTACAAAGAAATAAGTACTTAGATGTGGATATACACCTAAAACTCATTTTCTATTT
The DNA here is from genome assembly GCF_025265405.1 of Mesoplodon densirostris. Lineage (NCBI taxonomy): Eukaryota > Metazoa > Chordata > Mammalia > Artiodactyla > Ziphiidae > Mesoplodon > Mesoplodon densirostris. The sequence continues at coordinate 225,950,614 of NC_082661.1, forward strand.
CCCATGCAGTGTTATTCGCCTTTCTTTGTACAAGAGCTCCTACAGGATGACTTAGTTTTGATGGCTTCAAAATAACAGTCAGAGAGAAGACACCAGACTAGTCACTAAAACACTCTGTAAATGTGTTTGTGGCTAAAAAGTACTTAAAAATATAAACAACCCTTGTCTCACTGCTCTAGTTTGGCACTCTCCTGGATTGGGGAGAACTTTTATACCCCAGTGAAGAGGAAAGTAACAAGCAAAAATATAAGACTTCTGATTCCATTCTTGATAAGTACCAGGCAGAGGATAATGAGGTAAATCCATTGAGAGCCAGATTTCCTGGTGGGGCTGTCCTTAGCTCCCAAATAAAAATAAAAGTCCATATATGCTCATGTTATTATGAAAGTAGCTTGGGAAGGTAGCGGGTATCAGTGACAACAGATACCCGTTTGGAATGTGTAACAGGAAAGAACATCAGCCCAGCTTCCCAACATCTGTTTGATTAAGTTTCAGTCTTCCCTTTTAATGGGAGAATGTTAAGATCTACCCAATAGGATTATTGAGAGATAATGTAAAGGCACCTGCACCTACCACATTCCCAACAATAGATATAAGTAAATAGGTAAATTTAAAAATTCCCTCTCTAGCCCTCCTTTTGTTAAATCTCAGTTTCCGTGCGGACAAGGAGTACCTTGACGAGATGTGCAGCTGCTCAGTCCCAGCTCTTTCTCCTCTAGTTCTCTCTAATGCTGAAGTGCCCCCAGGATTTAGGACAGCACACTTTACCTTCCTGTACTATATATACTGCCCTTAGGCAGTGTCAACCAGTCCCATGACTTAACTATCATTGTATGATGATGAATCTTAAATTTCTCTCTCTACTGTACACCTCTTCTCTGAATTACACACACATATATTGCATCTTCACTTGGATGCCTAATAGACATTTTAAGGTAATGAAGCATGGCAGAATATGCCACCCCCAAATATGCCACATTGGCAATAGGACTATTTTGAGCTAAAGGCACTTGAAAGAAACAGCAGGTGCAGGAAGAGTGCTCTGACCTCCCCCTTTCTTCCTGAAAGCAAGAGATAAAATTCCTGCGTGAAAGATGCCCTCTCTCTACCAGCAGGAAAGAAACATTCTTATCACCAGATATGGGGAGTCAATGCTGAGAGAATTCTATACAACAGACCTAGATGAAAGAATTCTTATCTTCCTTCAGCACCACACCCCGTGGCCCCATATATTTCAGTTATTTTTCCACAATTGCTTTTCTTTCTTCAACCTAGTATAAAAGTATTTAGGTTTTGACACTTCTTTGTGTCTTCATTTTCTGGTGAGAATTGCCATGTATATGTAAAATGTGTATGCTTTTCTCTCATTAATTTGTCTTAGGGCAGTTTAATTCTCAGACCCAGCCAGAGACCCTAAGGGGGCAGAGGAAAAGTTTTACCTTCAGTCCAGTTTCAAGGTCACTTCTTAACTTGAGTCCGCCTCCTCTGCCACCATCCCACATCAGCTCCTTCCTTCTTTCGCATCACAGAAAATGACACTCACCACTCTCAGACATTCATGTTAAGCACCTCAGTTCTCCCTGATTCTTCTGCCCTCTTTACACCCCACACCAGCCAGCCATCCATCCATCCATCCATCCATCCACCAATCGGACCACTTGGCAGCATCTCTACTGCTGCGACCTGCCTGTGCCCCTCCGTCATCTTGCTTGTACTAACAGAAACCGTTTTCCTGCCTTCACCACTCTTGCTCCTCTATTAAGTTTCAGTAAATCCTGATGTACCCATTTAGACAAATGGCAAAGCCACCAATGCACTCTTCTGGTTGTATCCTGAAACCATTTCCCAAAGAGCTTTTACAGAATGAAAATCCAGCTGCATCTCCGTCTCCCATAGGGAGCCAGGCTTGTCAAAATAGCAGCGGTGCTTATCCATCCGCAAGGAGATGGAAATATTTTCAACTGCTCAGCACTGAGACGAAGCTCCTGAATCATAAAGAAGTTCAGCTATATCTTCTTTCGCCACAATCTCTTGGGTTTCTCAGGTTTTTCAATCCCCTCCCATCCCTGCCATTTCTATAGGATTCCAGTCAGCGAGGTAAATCTGCCAACCTTTTTCAGTGGTGAACTCCTGTTCTGGGTTATCCTTGTTGCATCTGAAATGGATGGAGTTGAGTACGGACCAGTACCAACATCACCACCGCAGTATCAGTATTATTACACATTCATTTCCACCCCATGTTGGAATTGGACACGCCAAAAGAATCAGTTTAGAGTTTTTGCCCCTGGAATTGTCATTATCTTCTCTAGAAGGATAGGGTCTCTCTCTTTCTCCCCCTTTCAACCTTTTCCCATTTCTATCCCCAGCTCTCCCTTTATTCCCACCATCCCAAGCAAATAGCACATTGCTACAATTTATTTTATCAACTTCTGGAAGTCAAGGCTTATGAAAATCGTTGGGAAAGAGAATAAAAGACATTCAAGAATCTTAGAGTGTAGTTTTTGGATACAACAAGTGCATGGCTTAAAAACAACAGTTACACAACTGTTACACAATGACAGACTATAAAATATAAAATCCACCAAGGAGGAAGGACCCCAAGGTGTAACTCAAAGTGCTTTTTACATATATTATCACTAATATCTGCTGCAAGGATTCAAAGATCAGGGAAGGCATCTTAGAGAAATAAACTTTTGTTACGGATGATGAAGGCCGAATAGAATTTCAGTAGTTAGAAATTGGATGGGTTTGGGGGGATGTAAATAACATGGAAAGGCATGGAAACGGGAGAATGTCAGATGCACTTGGGAATGACCCACAGTCTGCTTTGGTTGTAATGGGGCAGCAGGAAATAGCAAAAGCAGGAATATTAAAATTAGGATACTTTCTATTTTTGTAGCTTATCTAGTTTAGACATTTTCTAAAATAAACACATATTTTGTGATAAGAAATGCAACTACATTGTTTTAAAATGATATGGGGCTATGTGGCAAACGTTTGTGTCATCGGTAAAAACTTAGAATTCTCTAAATGATGGGTGGACAAGCACTGAGGATTCGTGAGCAGTGGAGTGGTGTGATTAGCTGTGTACAGCACCTAGCCACAGTAGGCAGGATGGCTTGAGCCAGGACTGCGGCAGGGCTGGAATAAACCAGAGACATGGAGACCAGTTAGGAGGCTATTAAAATCGTCAAGGCAAGGAATGATCAGAGCTTCAACTTGGAGTGCAGGAGAAGGGTGAGGAAGTTACAGGTTCTAAAACAGAAGTAATTTGAAAAGTAGACTATATATTAAGAGTTTAGGTAGGGGAAGATCAGGGAGAGAAAGTAAAAAAAAAAAGTTCAGGTTTTAGGGGGAAATGCATTCTGTTCAAATATGCTGTTTTTTAAATTTTTATTTTTATTTTTTTATTGAATGAAAGATTCTTTAAGTTCTATAGTGCTTTATAGTTTTCAAAAGCTTCACACACAGATTTCATTTAATCCTGTAATAACCTTTTTTCCCCTCTACCCCTATATTGCCCCTCCCTCCTTCCCTCTCCCACTGGTAACTGCTAGTGTGTTCTCTATATCTGTGAATCTGCTGTGACTCTGCTTCTTTTTTGTTTTAATCACTAGTTGGTGTTATTTTTTAGATTCCACATATAAGTGATATCACACAGTATTTGTCTTCCTCTGTCTGACTTATTTCATGAAGCATAATGCCCTCCAAGTCCATCCATGTTGTTGCAAATGGCAGAATTTCATACTGCTTTATGGTTGAGTAATATTCCATTGTGTGTATATGTATATATACCTAATACATATACACACATACCACATCTTCTTTATGTATTTGTCTGTTGATGGACACTTAGGTTGCTTCCATGCCTTGGAAATTGTAAATAATGCTGCTTAAATATACCGTGTTTGATGCAAGACTTTTAGTTAGACATTTATAATACAAGGTAGGTCTAGACAGGATCTATACCATACATTTGGAATTTTCTGGCAAAAAGTGGGCTAATTAGATGAAGTCACCCATGTAGAGAGTATATGATGAGCAGAGATGAGGGCTGAGGGTAAAACTCTGGGGAATGCCTGCATTTGTAAGGCCTCTAAGGAAGGAGCAATGTAAGAAAACAGGCACAGATTCAAAGAAAGAGGATGTAACCAATGTGTCCGCTGGAGCACGGAGGTTGCAAAGTAACTAAAGGTCACTGGACTCCATAATTATGTGACTTGTAGCCTTTGACTTTCAGTAGAATTTTAGAAAGAGAAATTCGTTTATAATCAACTGATAAATGAGCAGCAAAGAATGGAAGGCATTTTATTCTATTTTAACTACTGTGCCCAGAGCCCTGATGGTGAAAGGAAGGAAGAAGAAAGACAGCACAGAGCCTCGAAGAGTCAAAAGGACTAATGAAACTGTTTTGGGATATGTGAAGTGGATATGCTTGGAGGGACAGAGGAAAGAGAATATGGGGAAGATTCAAGAAAATGGGATAGTTGGTCATCTCTTTGTTTTTCGGAAAAAATAGATATTTACGGGTTGAGGACTAGCTACAAAATAGAGAGCTTTCAATGTTTATCGAAAAGTCCTTACTAGGTAGGAATCTGCAAATCAAAGCATTTCCTGACTCATCTGAACATGGAATGGAAGGTAAACATAACCTAATTAGAAGCTTCATCTCTTTCCCCTTTGTGACACAATCAGAACTTTTCACAATATATCATCAGTGCTTTAGTAAACAAATAAAGCCAAGATTGACTTTCTGATCACCTAACCATTCATGCCACAATAACGAATGCCACAACTAGAACATCTACGCTTCTGGCAGTGCGGTTGGAGTAACATCTTTGCATACAGTTTTGAAGCCCAATGTCATGTAAGTCCCAAGAGTTTACACTTTACATTCACATACAAATTTCAATGTATATTTCTCCTGAACTGATGCCTTTTCATATGGCTCTTTGGAATGAAGCCTTCCCATGATCATATAAACATAAAAATTAGAAGCATTTTATCAACACATATGACTATCAGATTGACTATACTAGTATGCATTGTTCTGCTTCCTTTTTAATTTCTAATACTGCTAATGACCTGTAATTATCCATCACTTGATTTTGTAGCCAACATGTCATTTTCTGATTATGGCCACTGGGAAAAGCCTTACAACTGGCTTATCAGAACTTCAGTACCTCCCGGGAGCTAATACATGATATTAAAAGACATCCAGCTATCTTCTACTGATACAGATGGATGCTTCCTCTTGTTTTTCTGTTCAATTCTGGGTATTTCTTTTCCTTTTTAAAATTGGTTTGGTACTAATCTAAGTTATAAGCAATTGGCCATGGATCTTGATTAATTTCCCTTTGTGACCTATACCTCTCAAGCCCCTCTAAGGATATAGAATACAATGCCATGAGAATATTTCCTAAAATATTTGTGATGAAATGAGTTGGGAAAATGCTGAGTTAAAAACTCAAACAGGACTCTTTATTTACATATTTATCCAGGGAATATTTTTTGAGTACCAGCTTTGTGCCTTGAATAGTTTGAACTGACTACAATCTAAGAATAAAAAGAAAGAGGAAGGGGCAGTGATATAGAAAAAGCTGATGGATCCTGAAATGACAGAGACCCCAAAATTCCTGGCTGAAGAAATTGAACATTACTCTCTACGTAGTGGGAGTCACATGACTGAAGTTGAACTTCAGGAAAAACTCTTTGGGAGGAATGTGTAAAATAGATTAGAAGGTGAGGGACTAGAGAAAAGATCAATTAAGAGCCTACTGCAATGGTCCAGGTAAAAAGTAATAAAGGTCTGGAGTAAAGCAAAATAAATACAAATGAATGAGAGACTATATATATGATAGATGGGGAGGTGGGGTGAATCAACATCTTGAACCTGCCCTATAAAATGATAGACAGAGGTAGCAATTATAAATCATAAGACCCAGGAGAGAGTATTTTATCTCAGATACATTTTTTTCCTTCTCTGTCTGCTTTTGTAACTACACTGATGCAGATAATCAAACTGAGTCTAACAGAGCCATTATTTCTGTCACTTGCAACCATTTTCTGCAATAATTCTTGAAATGGCTGTGCTGTTTGCCAAACAGATGGCTATCGGGGAGAGTACAAAATATCACTCCGAGCCAACCATAGTAATGGCTCCGAGTCAAATTTCTGATTAAAATAAAAAATGTGTCAGTAATTTCATTCCAGTAGAACCAAAAGAATTCTAAGGGCACCACAATTTCCTTTTCCATCCATTTGGTTTGTGCTTTGTTCCACATCCGTCAGAAATCGTATTCTGTATCGACTCTCTTCTGTTCAATTGAGTAAGACACAGAGACACAGAGCTTAGAAAAAAGGGTCTTTTTTCCTACTTTCCTCTTGTTTAGGCTCCCTCTGAATTGCTTAAAGCTTTTCTTCAACTCAGATCGTTGGAGCTAGAAGGGAACCTTAAAGATCACCTTGTCCAACCCGTTCATTTTTCAGATGAGGAAGCAGAGGCCTCCAGAGGAGGACCAGGAACTCATAAGTCATCCACAGGGTACAGAGCTGGGATTGTGTGCAGAACAATTAGATTGATGATATTCTTCAGTTCTCACACAATGAAACAGAACCTCCTCTCACACCCCGTCCCTAACAGAGAGGAAGGAGCCCTTTTCTCATTCCTTAGGATTTATACACTGTGAGGACAAGGTGTCTGGTACCTTGTTTCGGGGAAATGCCCCCGGGCTTGGGAGGGAGCAGAGCTGGAGACTGTCCATATATGACTCACTGTGATCTCACTGTTCCTCAGAAATCCCTATGGTACTTTGGTTCCTTTTTCTAGATAATTATGGCATAAAATTAGCCTTTCTGAACCTGTCACTGTGGCAGCTGGTGTTCCAACTTAGAAACCACTGAGAATTCCAGGAAGGAAGAAAACTAATGGATGGATTCCTGTAACACTCATTCATAAAGCATCAACTAAGCTCACAGAGAGTTAATAATAAAGGGGACCACTTATTGAGTGCTGACTCTTTCACGAATGCCAATCACTTAACCCTAATGATCTCCTTTAACCTTTACACCACTTCTGTGAGGTAGGTACAGAGATTCATTTTGCAAATGGGACAACTTAAGAGACACTAGGTAGAATATCCAAACTTACACTGGTAATAGAGGTAGAGCTAGAATTTGAATCTGGTTCCTTCTGACTCCTAAGTCTGTGCTCTTAATACTGTGATATACTTTCCTTTTCTACATTCTGCATTGTGCCAGAAACTATGTAGATTATAGTACCTGTATACATGGCCTTACAGTCTACCCAGGGCAGCCCAGCATACCCAGAATTATTAGAGAAAAACATGTAGTATTGCCATACATGAAATAAAGGTTTTTAAAAAATTTTTTTACCAGTTTATTATAAATGATAATAAAATGATAACATAATATAGGATATTTCACATGCTACAATATGAATGAAATGATACTGAAGATGACAATCTGATGAAGAGGTAATAGGGTGAGGTCCACAGGGTCCCCCAGCACAGGAGTTTTTGTCCCTCATGGAACTGGGGTGTGTCACCTTCCCAGCATTTGGATGTGTTCACCAATCTGGAAGTTGATCAAATCTCTTTGTTCAAGAGTTTTTATAGAGCTTAATTTCCAGCCCCTCCCCCTTCCAATCCTCTATTCTGTTGGTCTTTCTGATGGCCAACCCCATCTTGATGCTATTTAGAGGCTCCAGTCTCAGAAATCTCATTAGCATAAACACCTATGTGCTCAAAAGGGATTTCTTTTTCTGTTTTTAAACTTTTTATTTTATATTATATAGAATTTGAAGAAGAATAGATACATGTATATGTACAACTGAATCACTTTGTTGTACACCTGAAACTAATACAACATTGTTAGTCGACTATACTCCAATATAAAATGAAATAAAGGTTTTGAATCTAAAGAGTTCTCAGTGTGGGCTTAGGCTTAGGGTGACCACACATCGCAGTGTGCCTGGGGTAGCCCTAGTGTATGCCGCCTGAGTGAGATGGAGGGAAGGAGAGAGGACTTCTAGGTATTAACAAAGAAAAAAAGGAAAAAAGATAGAGGCAAGGATTTGTGGTGTTTGTTATGTTTGTTACATGTTTGCTGAATGAGAGTGTAGGGACGTGTATTTATGTAAAAACATGGTGAAAAGATGAGGGAGAGAAACAGGGCATGGTCCAGCAAAGAAACGAGGAGATGAAATGACACTACAAGATTATATGTTTCTACACGCTATACTTGGGTTTTAGAAAAATTAGTTTGAAAATACTATGCAGGGTAGATTGAAGTAGAGAGATTGGAAGCAGAAAAACCAAGAAAGAGCATATTGAAATAATCAAGGTGTGAGGCAAATAAGAAAAGACCAGGGTGGCAGAGAGAACCTGTGAAAGCCAAAGACATGTTGAAGGCAAGAAATGGCAGACATTCAGTCAGCAAACAAGTAATTAAGCCTTACATCACTGTTGATGATTATATTGGTCCCAACTTCTACATGCCATCATCATGGGCAGTGAGAGAACAATGCAGGATTGCCTAGTGCACTCATGATGCTTTGGGTCTAAGGGGCAGCAAGTTGAAATAACAGCACACGCTACCCAAAGTTTTTATACTCGTTTAAAAAAATAAGTGATGGGAGAATTGTATCATACAGCACAGAAAGTATAGGCAAACTGAACTGCTTTCACGTGCAATTTAACTTCAGCAAAACAGTATCATGTCATAGGAAAGGAATTATGCTAACTCAAATTTTGTTGGTTTTGTTCTGTGTAATTTGTGTATTTGTTTTTTGCTTTCTAGTTGTATAAGTGCTAAAGGCATGAGGAATTCATACCTGGTTTTATGTTTGGCTATATGTGAGTAACATACTAAAAATAGTTTATGTCAGAAAGGAAAGTATATAAAAATTCTTCTTAAAGAGGTCAACACATGACTCAAGTTTGAGACATAGATCTAATACAAATATGATTGTTATTTACATCTCTGGCTTTGACAAGGAAGTAGTTATCAGTGATGTTCAACTGAACAGTTTAAGTGGCCTGATGGATGGGAGTCAAATGACAATGGGCTAGGAAGAAAATATGGGATTAAAAAGCAACAGCAGCAGTTGAGACCACATCAAGAAGTGTATATTATGTATGACAGGTTCTGAAGGAAAACCATAAACTAAAGCAATACAAGCAGTAAAACCAGCTATATAAGCTATGATTGATACTCAAGACTTAGTAAAGTGTTGCACTTAGCTAAAATATGAGTTTTGTGGTTATGTGGTGGACATTAAATATATTTCTTTCCAGAAAGGTGAATATATCAATAGGCAGGAATTAATTTTATGGTCAAATTAATAAATGACAATTTGAAAGATTCATTAAAAGGTAAAGTCTTAAGAAATATGGAAGACAATCCAGGTGACGTATCTAATTACCCCAAGTCACAAATCATTTAACAAAATGTCCATGGATCATATCCATGTGCCATTGATTTAGGAGCTGATTTTATGACTTTTGGTCACGTTGTTGAGCTCCAGAGCCACATGGCTAAAATACTGACTTTCATTCTTTTAATTCCTTCCTCTAAATAAAAGCAAATAATTCATTGAAAGGCAGTTGCCAAGAAATTGGTTAGGGGATCATGGACACCTGACTTTCTTATAGGGAAACAAGAAGCTAAAATTTATCAGGACGCTTATCCTTCGGTTTTAGAGAACTGTATCCTAATGGATTACATTTTAGTAAAACAGGAATTAGCTGTCGCTCTCCTTACTTCCCATTGGAGAAAGATTAATAAAAAGTAAACAGCTGATTGAAAGCCAGAATACAGATTATTAGCCTATGGATTCCTATTTCTATAAATTATTAGGTCTTTAAAAAAATTCCCAGTAGATAGCACCGACCATATTATATAGTGATTCTATATTTCTTTATAGCACTCTGCTCATATACTGGTAAGACGATCCTGGGTTTGAATCTGTCTTTGCCTCTTGCTACCTCTGTTACTTGGACAAGCTACTTAATTTTGCTAAACTTTAGTTCTCTCATCTTGAAAATGAAGATGATAATAATATTGTCACATACAGGTTAATATGAAAGTTAAATACACACATATACATAAACAAACACATACATGTATAGTATATTTAGCATACCAAACATATTATGTGCTCAATAAATGGTAGATATAATTATTGGTGTCCTTATATATATTGCTAATTATTTATTGAATAAATGGCAATGAAATAATCTACAGATCTTTTACTAATGGCTAATGAAAAACATACAATGTAACAAAGAATCATCTCTATGAAAGTTGCAGTGCACAGTAATGATTTTAAGAAGAGAATATTTAAGAATTATTTCAAATAATACTTTGTTCTAATGATTTATACATTCTAACAATGCATATTGTATTACTCTCTAAATATTTTTCTAAACTTTACAAATACAAACTTGAAGGGCTGTTGGACAGTTTGATTCTTTTGAACCAAAAGATATTTTATTTGTAGAATATTGCTTGCTTGCTTTTATTATTACACATGTTATGGTGTTTATTTCTCTTATGTTTCTAGTCCATGTTTAATTTAACCATATATAACAAAAGAACTGAGTCGCTCAATCTTATAATTCATTGTAGTCTACCTGAAATAACCATTTAATTCTGATGATTTTTTTTAACATCTTTATTGGAGTATAATTGCTTTACAATGGTGTGTTAGTTTCTGCTTTATAACAAAGTGAATCAGCTATTCGTTTTCCTCTTTCTGACTTACTTCACTCTGTATGACTAGGTCCACCTCACTACAAATAACTCACTACAAATAATGTTTTGCTATAATACTTTCAATCAAAAATCATTAATATATATTTGGATTTTTGTTCAAATATTTATACCTTGAATAATTATAAGTATTCAATTTAGATAACAATAATTAGAGAGGTTGGATGCATACTAAGTTATTAAAATGCATAATGGTTTCTAAAGAGAAATTATGTTGCTCTTTTATTATTAAACTAGTTCATTTATTCCCTAGGAATTACTTATTTAAAATTTGTTTCTCCAGAAATTGCTACCTGATTACTTAAGTATAACCCATGTTCTTCTATGTTAATAAATATAAACTAAAGCAATCACATATAGGTATAAATTAAACACAGAGGTTTCTTTTTCTTCTCTCTACTTCTCCTTTAAAAGGTACATATTTATAAAATAACATTAATTCTCTGAAAACTCCTGCAGTCAAAGAAAGAATACATTGAATACTTTCATTAAATATCATTTTGAAAATAATGCCTTTATCTTATCTACTGGCCAAAATTTATAGTGCTTAAATTGCCTAGTTTCCTAAGACAGAATTTCCCATAGTGTGTCCCATGAGTTTCGACGGATGGATGTGTAGCACTGGGTTAACAAAAGTCAAGCTTCTTTATAGTGGAGTTTTCCTAGGACTTCAATATATAAATGTGTTGGGGGCTTTTGGGAGCCAGAAACATGCTAGTTCTTGGACTTGAGCAGGTGTTTCTCAGGAGGTCACTTTGTAATTTTTTGTTAAAGTGTGTGCTAAGGACAGAGTGCTTCAAGGACCCAGGGGTTGGGAGGAAAAGGGCTGTGGAGAAGGAAAAGGCCAGGAAATGAGTGATCACGTGACAGGTCACGGACATGTTCTTAAGCACGTAGGAGGGGACTGATCAGATGTGTGTTTCAACATAAATATTAATTCTACACAGAGGATGAGTTTCTAGAAGGCATTCTGGGGAGAGAATTTTGTGAGAAATGGTAATGCCTGATCCAAAGCAGATGCTAAGTAGATGCCAACATTCTGTGTTATTAACAGAAAGGAAATCTGTGTGTTTCTAGACACTGGTGATAGTAGTGCCAACGTTGGTATCTGATTAAGAAATATGAGAGATCCTGACTCATATTCTTTGTCCCAGTGGCGGGCCACCACATTCTCATCTCAAGAAAAGTTAAAATTGTACCTGTAGTCATGGGCCAGCTTCTCAAAAAATACTTTAGACATGCTTGAATGTTTAACTCAGAATCTACCCACATCTTTCAATCTCTAAGAAATCATGGAGAAGATAACCTACATGTAGAAAATTGTGGGATGATAGTTACTCATTAGCAATCTCTCTACCAGAGAGTAAAAATGATACAATAAGAACCCCAACTCAGGTCTTTCTTGTGTCGATTTTTTTTTTTTTTTACCCGGTGACATAAACTCCAGCAACCATTCCCTCATCTAGTGGAGGCTTAACTTATTCCTACTTGAATTCTGGCTTATTAAATGCATAAGTAGGCACACTCATTCATCCATGTTCGCAAAATGTAATTCACTGCTTTAGTAATAAAATACTAAATGATGCCTATGACAGCCAAAGGAATGAATGTGTCTTCCTAAAAGCCTAAATGGTGTTAGGGAACTATTTGGACACTGAGGAGATCTGTTCTTTTTTTTAAGAAATATTTTATAATTCTAATCAACGTATTGCTAAATGCACTTAGCGATATACATCATCAACCTTTGCCTTCATGTGTTTTCTTCAGATAACATTTGCTGACATTTTATGCATTAATTTAGAAACTTCTGATGGAAATGTAGCTCTACAGGTCATTTAAAAAAATACTCTGATCATGCTATCATGCTGTTCTGTCATCCTGTTATGTAGAAAGTAAAATACAACAAAACCTGCTGGCTGCCCTGTGGTCAGTGTAATAATTTGGGGAGCCCGACACTCCATTTTTCATCTGTTTCTGCAAAAGTGAATGCCTTCAGTGTAGTATCTGGAAACACTGCTACTGTATCTGAACGCTTTTATATGCACATATGAGATAATCACTGCTGCAAGTTCAAGTTCATTGCAGTCTCATTTCAAGTTCCAGCTGGGAATTAAACTAAAATTGAGACTGAAATGGGTTTTGTTATCCTTATTGTGCCGCTTAGAGGAAGATAGTTCATGATGATAGAGTGATTGCCTCTGGGTCTGAAAACACAGAGTTTGACATCGTTCACTATATAAACATACACACAATAAACTAAAAATCAGATTATTCCACTGATAGTCCAGAGAGTCCCTTTGTTTTTTTCTTTTATTGAGAACTAACTTAATTGTGGGTGGCTGCTTGCCTGTATTAAGGATCTGCAACATTTATTTTAATATTTTTCCTATCTATTACTAAAACTAGTGCTGTGATTATAGGAGGCTGGGTAGTCACAAAGGATTCCTAAATCATGCTTAAATATATACACAGACAGATAACGACATTGTCGAGTATTAAGTATTTAGGAAATGGAGATAACAACATACATAAGTGACAATCTTTATTACACACTGTCTGTAAAATAGGAATAGACGAAGGTCTTTATATCTGTGTTATTTATTCAGAATGATCTGCTATACTGAATTTGCATGCATGCTTCACAATCATCTAATTTTAACTATAATCACTAGCTGAAGACTGCTTACTAAGCATTTTGTGACATAAGAGTGACCAAGTATAAACATGTGTGTATAAGATCCTTTTCACTAGTTTGAACTTTTTAGATTCTTGACTTAGCCTCATTATTTCAATTAATATTGCTTGTGGACCCACTCTGTGCATCTGTAATTCCAAAGTCACAGGAACCATGGAGCTAACTATTATGTATCCATTTTCAATAGCACAGTGCATTAACGTTGGATTGATAGTTAAATAGACCACTATTAATACTGACAATCACAGATTTCTAAGAAGTACCTAAAAAAGATTTAAACTCTGCATTCCTTCTTGTCATTTATAATGATACACACAACTCTGAGGTACAAATGAACTCTGGACTTTTCATATGGAAGAGGCTATGGTAAATACAACCATCAACCCCAAATTCATAAAGTAAAGCAGGTCTTTGTCAAATAGGGAAGTTATTTTCTATCTTTTATCTGATTCTCATATATACTTTAAAGCTGATGAGATAATGCCTATTAAATTCTTGAAAATAGTACAAGTAAATAGCAGAAAGGAGGCAATTAATCTACCCACCTGTGTCCCATTCACAAATGATTTTAAAATGAACATTACTCTATCACTGAGCTATTATTTCTCAGATAGTGCTTTTTAATTTTTTTTCCTTAAACATCTTTGAGGAAGCTATTTTAGGTCCAATTTGCTCTCTATTCCAGCAGCCTACAATAGTTCAAGAGACTAGCTACTTTCTAGTCCAATAATATGTTTAAAGCACTGCAGAACTCATATACCACTCTCGCCTAACAATTATGAATGAGACATTCAAGAGCAAGAAGGGTTTGAGATTTTAAAAAAGAGAATAGAAAAACTAAAATGAAATTCTATTTTGCAGAATATTTTTAATAAAATTGAAAAAACTTAGTCTAGTGTTACAACAAATGGGGAGGGTTCTTGCACAAAAATTCAATTATGATTATCTATTGCAAGCTGTCTGGCTCTAACACAAGCTTCTTCTCATTCTTGGAATAAAGGATGGAGGTGAATTGGAGTAGTAATGATGTTTACAAGAATTGAAAGGAGGTCATCTAAAACTGAATCTAATGGGAGAAATTAGGTTTTGGTTTGTATCACAGATTTCTAGCCCAGATATACTGTCTTGGCTGCCTCAGTCTGATGAAGCCACTTTTTTTTTTTTTTTTAGATGTTGGGGGTAGGAGTTTATTGATTTATTTTTTGCTGTGTTGGGTCTTCGTTTCTGTGTGAGGGCTTTCTCTAGTTGTGTCAAGCGGGGGCCACTCTTCATCGCTGTGCATGGGCCTCTCACTATCGCGGCCTCTCTTGTTGTGGAGCACAGGCTCCAGACGCGCAGGCTCAGTAGTTGTGTCTCACGGGCCCAGTTGCTCCGCGGCACGTGGGATCATCCCAGACCAGGGTTCGAACCCGTGTCGCCTGCATTAGCAGGCAGATTCTCAACCACTGCGCCACCAGGGAAGCCCTGATGAAGCCACTTATAAAGGGGGAAGGTGCAGGCGGGTTAAAAATCATGGAGAAAACCTATGTATTTGCAGAGGGATAGGGACTCCTAAACCTGGATACTTATAAAACTCATATTTCTAGTTTTTCTAAGGTCATTGCTTTCTCAGAAGTCATAGCTTGATAAAGTAATCTACTTTTATATTTACTCTTAATACGTGCCAAACTTAGGTCTCTAGTAAAACATGCTGAAAACTCGAGAGTAATCAATAGTTTTTTTTACTTAAGAAACATCAATGTCTCTTGTGGGTGAAATATGTTCTTTCTTAATTTACCTGTCTCATAATAATGCCGAGGTCACCTTCTCTCTGAAGCCCCGACAGTATCCCACACTCCCCTCCCCTCCCCTCTCTGGGAATTAACTGCTCCCTTAACTATGTTTCCAAAAGCAGTTTATATACAATATCATAAAAACTTAATCCGCCATTATTTATTTGCATGCGATTCTCTCCCAAAAGGCTTTGAAGATTTTCGAGGACAAGAAACACATCATATTCATATATATCTATATATATCTATATATATCTTTAACATGAAGCATTATGCTCAGTAAATAATATACACTCAAAAATTGCTTTCTTCTTTGATATAAGAGAGTACTCAGAACCATCAATTCCTTATAGTTAATGGCTTCTGCCATAGTGGAATAATGACCTGGAATAAAATGAAATACTTTGGTAGGAACAATGAATAGAGTTCTGGTCAACCAAGAATGGCCTATGTAGACCCTGTGCTGCAGAAAGAAACAGAGCAAAGAAGTAGGTCATCATCAGGCTGTCAATTTGCCTTTTGTGGTGGTAAACAGACCTTAAGGGAGACGTGGCTCCAGCCCACCAACAGCACAAAATTGAGCTAGCTCAGGGGTCTGATTGTCCACTTCACTTTCCCCACTTCGTACTTTGGGTGGGCTTTTATGAGAAAAAGGAACAATGCAGGTCCCTTGTAACTGCAACTCCTCACTGATATCCTGTTCTCTTTGACATCATTGCCCTGCTTGTTCAGTGGGGAACTGAAGTGAACTTGAACCAAGTCCAAATTGTCTATTTCACTACCTTGCAAACTGGTTAAGACTTTGTGGTCTGGTTAGGCAAACAATCAACCACAAATTGGTTCCAGAGTCATTACATGCTATGCACACATGACGAAGTTTTGGTTTTGTACCTTGCACGAGTTTTCAATGTAGGTGTTTCACTGTGCCCAAAAAGACTTGTCTCCATGAAATTTCTCTTTTAAATATTCATTTGTTTACTTATTTACATAGATGTTTGGTTAAAGAGCCCTTAAATTACCTATTAATTAGATATCATTGTTTAGAAATATGTTCTATTATAAAACTCAGCCCCATTTCTTAAAGCATAGAAAACATATAATGTGGCCACCATACTTATTTGGGCCACCATACTTATCTCATGGGTAAGGTTGACAAGAATAAAAATATATACATTTAAATTTCATCACAAAATATCAATGATCCCAGTAGAGCTTGGGAGAAAGCTTGTTAGACAGCAGTATATATTACAAAGGACTACATGTTTCAATTATGCAGTGAGACAAAATTCTTTTATAAAGGTCATGAAGTTTATGGATCCAGGAAAAAAGAGCTAAATATAGATCAAGAGAGACAGCCTAGGCTCTTAGAAGCACCGGCCTGGAGTCAGATGGCCTCATACCGCATGCTAGCTGTGAGGCATTGAACAAGTCACTTAGCCCCTCTGGCGCTGTTTCCTCATTTTAAGACTTAATCCTTAGTTTTAAAATAAGGTTTGGGGAAGTCAGTATTTGTCAAGTGCTTAGAAAAGTGCTTGGTACCTAGTCAGCATTATATAAAGGAAGGAAGAAAGAAGGAAGGAAGGGAAGGAGGGAGGGAGGGAGAGAGGGATATGCAGACCTTTGTCCTATTTTACTCTGTGTTCATATTACATTTAGAACATGGTGTTTAATTCTGTTTGTAGTTATTTATGAAGGGCATAAAAACAAAGAATGCATTGAGAGATGGTGGCAGTCTATTTTAGGACGGGCAGAAGGAGTGCCATGTAATTTTACATCTTAAAGGGATTGAAACAATTAAGCAGAACATGGCAACCATCTTCAAATACTTGAGGGTTGACAAAAGGAAGGAGATACTGACTTACTCTATGTTGATCTAGGCAGATGAGTGGATTAATGACCGGAAGTTCTAGGGTGACAGAGTTCTGCTTCACATGAAGGTAACTTTTATGAAATGTATAGCTGTCCGACTATGGAATGGGTTGATACACAAAGTGACAACCTCCCTCCTATTGGAAATGCACAAGTAAAGGTTTGCTGATAATCTGTCAGGGATGCTGTATAAAGAATTCCTGCCTTGGCTGGCAGAGTCACTAGGTAATCTCTAAATTCCTTTCCAAATGTTTCAGTCTTAAAATATCATTAATATGAAAAGTTACAAGTGCACAGAAATGGAGGTGGTTTGAAAACTGACTTTTAGGAGAATAACAATCAAGGCTTGAAAAATAACATTTTATTCTGTACCAAAAGCTTGTGGTCCTTCACCAACCCATGAAAGTAATGAGCAAAGTAAGTACTCTGGCATATTTGGGGGAAGTTGACATGTCAACATATGGTTAGTTTCCTTTTCTCAATTTGTCTTATTTTGACAAGATAATACGATGGAATTTTTTTTTTTTTTACTTAATATTAAACATAGTTGTTGAAAGAGTAGTGTAAGAATGGGTATATCACAAGTCAATGATTGGGTCATCTGAATCAAGGTGTAATTTACACATAAGATCAAATTAGGTCTACGAAGCAAATATTAAATAATTTATATACATATATATACACTTATATATTGCTCAATATCTATATCTTTGGCCTTAAAAGCAAGTCAAAGAGTAATATTAAAAAAGTTCATTGTGGGCTTCCCTGGTGGCGCAGTGGTGGAGAGTCCGCCTGCCGATGCAGGGGACATGGGTTCGTGCCCCAGTCCGGGAAGATCCCACATGCCGCGGAGCGGCTGGGCCCGTGAGCCATGACCACTGAGCCTGCACGTCCGGAGCCTGTGCTCTGCAATGGGAGAGGCCACAACAGTGAGAGGCCCGCATACTGCCAAAAAAAAAAAAAAAAAGTTCATTGCAATTTACTTTTTCGTTTTAGTTATTTTATTTGGGTCATAAGTCTTACAAGGGTGCCAAATTCATTTTGAAAAAAAAAAAAGTGGCTTTATTCTCTGAAGTGGATTTAGACTATTTCCTCAAACACAGGGATCTAACCTTGCCCCAGTCATTTCTGTTTAAATTCTCACTGTTGCTCAGAGAAGCACATCTTCTCACAGTGGAATCAGTTCAGGCTCAAGAAAGGAATGTCCTGTTTTACTCCAGCATGCCTGCTCTTGCAAACCATCACGTTACATTCAAGTACAGAACCTTCCACTGAAGAACCTTCCACTGAAAAACCTTCCACCAAACTTAAAGGGCTGGTATAGACTTAAGTACAATATCTAGATTAAGAAATAATTACTTTATTAGCGTATATTCACCTACCTAAGATATTGCCAAGTTTTGGACTAGAAGATACCTAGCTTCCCTTTCCACATGGCTTCAACAGAAAAACATTCTAGACCTCAGGTATACGTCTTGATATATGGAAAAAACAATGTTGACGATACTTGTTCAGATTCTTCAATAAATTTTTTTTTTTTTTTTTGCAGTACGCAGGCCTCTCACTGTTGTGGCCTCTCCCATTGCAGAGCACAGGCTCCGGACGCACAGGCTCAGCGGCCATGGCTCACCGGCCCAGCCGCTCCGCAGCATGTGGGATCTTCCCGGACCGGGGCACGAACCCATGTCCCCTGCATCGGCAGGCAGACTCTCAACCACTGCGCCACCAGGGAAGCCCTCTTCAATAAAATTTTTGACCTAAGTTGAAATACTATATTTTGCTCTTAGGTATCTTGGTACTAATAGCGATATAAGGCCACACGAGGATAATGGCACAAAAGCTTTCTTTTATATGTGAATAAGAATGCTGCCTCAGTAGTCATTTATTTATTTTTTGGAAGGCCTTGGCAAGAATATCAGATTGCCAAGCATTTTCCTTTGGAGGAGAGGTCAACGTCTATGGGGAGTACAGACTATCTTCCTTGTAGCAACTTTTCTTTTAGCTGCCGAGGAAAATATTGAGTCCAGATGATCTAGCAAGCAGAAGGCCTGCCTCTGTAGGGGAGAGAAAGCTCTTCCTGCCTAGAAGACCACCTACCGTCCACCCTGGCCAAGGGGTCCATGAGACATGAAAGTTGACATAAGCCTTTACTTCACTGAACCTTACATAAATCAGAAAGCTTCTTTTTTCCCCTATCTTCCACATACACAGGTCCAGATTCTTTCAAGGTCTTTTAGTTTTGCTTTTTCTTGATTGTGATAAAATGAATTAAATCAAAATTTTGCTTCCATTACTAATCAAACTCCAGGAGGAAATTAGCAGAGTTCAGCAACATACTAGCAAAATGTGCTAATACCATTTTAACATTTAGTTGGAGATAAGCCTATTCAAAGGGCAATTACTAACTTTTAAATTATACTCAAAATTTAAAAAATACACACACATAAATTCATTTTTCATTAGCACTAATATATCAACAGCCCCAAATTCTTAAAGCTTTTTAAAATACGGGATATTTCTCATTTTCCTTTCATCCCAGAGTCCATACCAAGATTGTTAGTGTTTCCTTCTTTTGTTATTCAAGGGATGTGAGTGAAGGTGGCAAAAGACACATAGACACATTTCTCATAAAACTATATAAAGCAGATTGCAAAAAAAAATGCCTTTCTTTTACCTTGCCATAAATAGAAGAAACAAAATAGTTTCCATTTTCCATTATGATCTGAAACTGTAACCTCAGTAACATAAGGTTTTAATTTATAAAGTAACGTCAAGGATTGCCCTTTGGGGAGGTTATAACAGACTACATGAATATCAAATAGTATTACTTTCTAAAAATAGATTTATTTAGCCCCCAAATAAAGCTTCATGATTTAGAATTAATTTCCAATTACGTAGGGCATCTATACTCTTGTTCAGGAACCACACAATTTATTAGCGACTTTAAAATTATTAACATGGGCAATAAAATCATACTTATGGTAAAAGTATGAGATTAGATCATTCCCTAACAAACACCATACACAAAAATAAGCTCAAAATGGATTAAAGACCTAAATGTAAGGCCAGAAACTATCAAACTCTTAGAGGAAAACATAGGCAGAACACTCTATGACATAAATCACAGCAAGATCCTTTTGGACCCACCTAGAGAAATGGAAATAAAAACAAAGATAAACAAATGGGACCTAATGAAACTTCAAAGCTTTTGCACAGCAAAGGAAACCATAAACAAGACCAAAAGACAACCCTCAGAATGGGAGAAAATATTTGCAAATGAAGCAGCTGACAAAGGATTAATCTCCAAAATTTACAAGCAGCTCATGCAGCTCAATAGCAAAAAAACAAACAACCCAATCCAAAAATGGGCAGAAGACTTAGACATTTCTCCAAAGAAGATACACAGACTGCCAACAAACACATGAAAGAATGCTCAACATCATTAATCATTAGAGAAATGCAAATCAAAACTACAATGAGATATCATCTCACACCAGTCAGAATGGCCATCATCAAAAAATCTAGAAACAATAAATGCTGGAGAGGGTGTGGAGAAAAGGGAACACTCTTGCACTGCTGGCGGGAATGTGAATTGGTACAGCCACTATGGAGAACAGTATGGAGGTTCCTTAAAAAACTAAAAATAGAGCTACCATATGACCCAGCAATCCCACTACTAGGCATATACCCTGAGAAAACCATAATTCAAAAAGAGACATGTACCAAAATGTTCATTGCAGCTCTATTCACAATAGCCTGGAGATGGAAACAACCTAAGTGTCCATCATCGGATGAATGGATAAAGAAGATGTGGCACATATATACAATGGAATTTTACTCAGCCATAAAAAGAAACGAAACTGAGCTATTTGTAATGAGGTGGATAGACCTAGAGTCTGTCATACAGAGTGAAGTAAGTCAGAGAAAGATAAATACCGTATGCTAACACATATATATGGAATTTAAGGGGAAAAAAATGTCATGAAGAACCTAGGGGTAAAACAGGAATAAAGACACAGACCTACTTGAGAATGGACTTGAGGATATGGGGAGGGGGAAGGGTAAGCTGTGACAAAGCGAGAGAGAGGCATGGACATATATACAGTACCAAACGTAAGGTAGATAGATAGTGGGAAGCAGCCGCGTAGCACAGGGAGATCAGCTCGACCACCTAGAGGGTTGGGATGGGGAGGGTGGGAGGGAGGGAGACACAAGAGGGAAGGGATGTGGGAACAGATGACTGATTCACTTTGTTATAAAGCAGAAACTACTAAAAAAAAATCATACTTATGTAATCCAACCCCAGAGGAAAAAGATTAAACTCAGCAAATGCTTGTTGGAATTTGGGCTTTCCACACATTTCTCATGTGGTCAAGCTGAACCCATGGCAAGTCTACACAGCTGCCTCAGTTGCCTTTTGACTTTATGACCATGTAATATTTGATCACATGGACTTTGCATATATGTATGTGAGATTTTTGTTTTCTTATAGAAAAAAATGGTTTTCCCTTTTTTATAGGTATTGGAGATCAGTAGGAGTTTTCAATAAATGTATCTATTTCAAGAGCAGCTGCTGTAAAATCAATTCATTCTTGTGAAGAGGAAGGCATTTGCCCCCTCCTTTTCTGGCAAAAATAATCTCTTGACAGCTCTAATAAGCTTTTTTCTCACTTTTGTTCTAGTCTTTCCAAGAGAAAAAAAATCTTTATCACAAAATCAAAAAAAAAAAAAAACTATCTGTTACAAAGAGTCCATCTCTGAATTTGTTATAAAATTAAATTAGGGAACAGAAACTGAACAACAGATGATATCTATTGTATTCTATTTTCTAGAGCAAGACAGCAGTCAAGGTGATTTTCAAACTCTGAAGCATACAAAAATATCACGCCATTATTTTCTCAAATAGTTGAGAGGACAGACATCACTTTGAAAACACATAAATTCAGTTCTTATGTGTAAGAGCCTAGATTTTTTTTTCTGCTGTTAGAAAGAACTCCAAATCAGTATTATTCAACTTGATTTGATGAGTGCTAAGAGCAGATTTAGGAAAAGCCTTAAGCCCAGCAGGTAGGGAATGCTTTATGTGATTTTATTCTTAAGTATTCACATCCCGCCTTGTCTTAAAAGGAATTTAAGACAGTCTAAATGGATACATAAAATTTAGTAAGATATCAAGAATGGATTGTGAGAAAGAGTTATATCAGGGCAAGGGTTATGTCATAAAACTGAACTAGGAATGAGGCCACTCTATTAATAAAGAAAAAGCTTATTAAAGAATGCTATACATTTGAAGTGCTCAGAACACTTACGTTACTCATTTTCAGTTGAAAATATCATAAGTCAAAAATGCATTTAATACATCTAACCTACAGATCATTATAGCTTAGCCTAGACTACCTTAAACACACTCAGAACACTTACATAAACCTACAGTTGCACAAAAATCATCTAACACAGAGCTTATTTTATACAGCCTTGAATATCTCATATAAGTTATTAAATACTGTACTGAAAAACAGAATGGCTCTAAGTATATCGGTGGTTTCCCCTCATGATCCCGTGGCTGAATGGTAGCTGTGGCTGCCCTGCCAGCATCACGAGAGAGTATCTGTGCTGCACGTCACTAGCCCTGGGAAAAGAGCAAAATTCCAAGTACAGTTTCTACTCAATGCGTATTCCTTTTGCACCATTGTAAAGTCCCCAAATCCTAAGACAAACAACCTTAAGCCAGGGACTGTCTGTACTTACTTCACCTGACATCCTGCTCTCCACTCAGCTGTCTCGATGGTTAGATTTTAGAGGATTCAGTGCAGTGAAATCCCCCAAACAATGCTGTGATACTTGAGAAATATCACATGCGACTTGTTACTACTAATCGGCTACCAATTTTGTAAATGATATGTTTTATAAATTACACCCTTGATCCCTATAAAGATGTCATTCACATTCACATAAATTCTGATGGGCTCAATGAATGGAAGAGAATGCGGGGTAATTGCATAATATATTTTGCCCATAGAACTTGAGATCATTATCCTCGGGTATAAATGTATTACACTGGGCATTTGAACTTCTTTGTCGTCTGTGATCTTCTGATCAGGAGAAAAGTTTGCAGTATTTTGGCTGCTTTTTTATAAACTCTATTGCCTCTCACTCCAGTTTTCATTAGACAGTAGCCTGTGAAGACTTTCAGTTTGTTACCCTGGGCTAGAGACTAGAGCACTACAACCAAAATTCAGGTTAGGAGCCCTCAGTTAATAAGTTGAGGAACTGAGAGAAGTGACTTTTTTGGAAAGGTGTGTCTAAAGCTTGTAACTGCTCTGAATGATAAGCTCCATATTTATAGGATCTCAAGTCACTAGTACTTGAAAACAAAATTAAATACCAAACAAATTAGGGAAAAGAAACAGATCTCAAAACTACTACTTTTTAGTAGCAAAATAATCTGACACACATAAATGTATGAAGAAGATAGCCTAAAATTAGCACATACATTTTGTTCAGGAAGTTGAAGGTTTTTTTGTAGGTCATTATTTGATTTCTCTAGTAAGAGCAATTCTTTTGTGGTGGTTTATCTGTGGATATCTTGTTAAGAGATATTTGCTCTAACATGATTTCTATAGAAGTGTACTCTCTGCAGCATCTTTCACCTTACCAGCAGCTGAAGCAACAACATCCTAAGTAGGGTAAGTTTTCACGTAATTATTAGCATGCCTAAGAAGACAGTGACTTCATCTGGACTTATTACCGTTACTTGTCTCAGATACGGACTGAAATAATACAGCAAACACACCACTGAAACTCTCAAGGGAAGAGATAAGACTAAGTGATAATGGAGAAACAGCTCCTGCTCGGGCTGTTCTACATAAACACATCCCTTTCCAGCAGTCAAGAGACAACTGAAAGCTTCAATTACCTATGTCTGCAATGCTTCTTATTCACTTCAATATTTGAAATAAGTGATAATATGCAATAATGGGAGCTCTTCTATGACTAGTACAATCAAAAGTAAAAAAAAAAAAGCCAAAGTGGAAACAAGACTAAGGAAAGAAGGAAGACATGTTTCTATTTGAACACAAATGACCTTTGTGACTCAAAAGCAAATCCCACAAAAGGATACTTAAAGGAGTAAGTCATGAGAAATAAAACCTATACTGACATCAGTTGATTAAGGTCACTTATTTATAAAGCAGAACATTTCATAAGTTACACTCCCCGACACATAAACTTCATGTTGAGAATATGACATTCAGCAGGATAATAAAAATAAGGCTGATGGGCTTTTTAATCCCTCTCTTGTGAATTAAATATTTACTAAAATAGAATGATTAAAGCCCTGTATCTTAAGGGTAGTAAATAGGTTTTATGCTGAAGCATACCCTGATTTGTCTTACTAATGACATACCAACTATCTTAACTTTAAAGAGCCATTATAGAATGACAGATTGAAGAATAATGTAACATAAGGAAAATAAAAGTTACAGACAGACAACTAAGCAATATGGTGTCACACTGCTACACTGTATATACACAAAATCCTAGAGTTCCTCTTAAGGGAAAATAACAGTGCACTGGCATTTTCATTTTCATTTACTTTTTAGTGGCAATTAAATTTCCTGACACAATTATTTTTTGATAAGACATGACATGTTATAATCCAGTCAAATTTTATTATTTTTCAACCCAATCCCAATCACCTATTAATCAAATATAAGTTTGAAAGGCCCTACTAAATATGCTTTTTGCAAACGCATTATGACAAGTGGCTCTTAGCATTCAATGGTGATTCCATAAGAAACAACTGAGTGCTGATACTAAATGCATCCTCCCTTTCTTTTTAAAACTAAAAATCTGCCGATTATTCAGCCACCATTTCATAAATTCCTGCCACAGATGATCAAGGGAGAATTTGGCGATACACATACACTTCAAAACTCAAAGAAAGGCTAGTTATACCAGGCTTAGAGTCATACCACAAAGCCATTAAAGTCAATTCCTGAATGGTGGCTGGTTTAAATGAGGCAGACTTTAGTCAAGCAGTTCTCGACCCCGGCTCTATCCCAGAACCTAGTCTGTGGCGGGTCTCCTGTGAGAATCATTGTTTTGGTCTCATAACATAGGTAACCACTAAGAGTTCCTTACAGAGTCAGACCTACCCACTCCTTGCCAACTTCCTAATCTGAAGAGGATCTTGTGCCATTTCAGTCAAACAGACTGTAACTAGGAGCACGTGTCAGAAGTGTGAAGCTATAAGTAATACTGGATATGTAAGAAAAGAGAGAGTCTGAAATTTTAAAAAACTGTACAGAGGGTATAATGACAAGTTGAAATTATGATAGAGTAATCATGGTTCAGGCATATAAAAATGCAGTCGGGCGGCCATTGAGGACCTTGTCTCTGACAAGTCTCTGCATCACTGGGAACCTGAACTTCCACTGAGCTGTACCAGACCCAAGGACACCCCTAGCCGTGTTCAGAACAATACCTGCCAGCTGCAACCTATGGTCTCAAGGTCTTCCATTGTCACTATGCAACCATTTGGGATTCCAACCAATCCTCACTTAACAAGCACCCTGACTCTTGCCAGCTCCAATTATAATTCTTGATAAACAACTCACGTAACTAACTGTAACCTTGTGGGTTTTTGCCTTTATAAGCCTCCCCCATTTTGTAGTCTGGTAGAACACAATTCAAATGCTTGTTGAATCTGTGTCTCCGGGGCTGCAGCCCTAAATAAACACCTTTTTATTTCATGTCTGTTTCTAAAATTTTGGTTGACAGATTCAGACTGTGCGTTAAGGTGGATTGTTTGTGGCCTGTTTGTTTTTGAATTTGAGTTGAGACCTCTCCAAAACTTCCACTTTCATCTTCTGGAACTTTTGCTTATAAATATGTCACAACTGAGCAATAATTTCATTTGCTTATTTCCCAATGCCCATGTATGTACAAAACTTCCTTATAGGACTTGAACACTTTAGAAACCTATGTTATTCATTCACTCACTCATTGACTATTTATTGAGAGAGAACCTACTATAACTAGGCATTATTCTAGGTACTGATAATTTTTTTTATCATTTTTTATTAGTTTCTGCTTTATAACAAAGTGAATCAGTCATACATATACATCTGTTCCCATATCCCTTCCTTCATGCATCTCCCTCCCTCCCACCCTCCCTATCCCACCCCTCCAGGCAGTCACAAAGCACCGAGCTGATCTCCCTGTGCTCTGCGGCTGCTTCCCACTATCTATCTACCTTACATTTGGTAGTGTATATATGTCCATGCCTCTCTTTCGCTTTGTCACTGCTTACCCTTCCCCCTCCCCATATCCTCAAGTCCATTCTCAAGTAGGTCTGTGTCTTTATTCCTGTTTTACCCCTAGGTTCTTCATGACATTTTTTTTTAATTCCATATATATGTGTTAGCATACGGTATTTGTCTTTCTCTTTCTGACTTACTTCACTCTGTATGACAGACTCTAGGTCTATCCACCTCATTACAGATAGCTCAGTTTCGTTTCTTTTTATGGCTGAGTAATATTCCATTGTATATATGTGCCACATCGGGGCTTCCCTGGTGGCGCAGTGGTTGAGAGTCCGCCTGCCGATGCAGGGGACACGGGTTCGTGCCCCAGTCCGGGAGGATCCCACATGCCGCGGAGCGGCTGGGCCCGTGAGCCATGGCTGCTGGGCCTGCGCGTCCAGAGCCTGTGCTCAGCAACGGGAGAGGCCACAACAGTGAGAGGCCCTAGTACTTCAAAAAAAAAAAAAAATGTTCCACATCTTCTTTATCCATTCATCCGATGATGGACACTTAGGTTGTTTCCATCTCCGGGCTATTGTGAATAGAGCTGCTATGAACATTTTGGTACATGACTCTTTTTGAATTATGGTTTTCTCAGGGTATATGCCTAGTAGTGGGATTGCTGGATCATATGGTAGTTCTATTTTTAGTTTTTTAAGGAACCTCCATACTGTTCTCCATAGTGGCTGTACCAATTCACATTCCCACCAGCAGTGCAAGAGTGTTCCCTTTTCTCCACACCCTCTCCAGCATTTATTGTTTCTAGATTTTTTGATGATGGCCATTCTGACTGATGTGAGATGATATCTCATTGTAGTTTTGATTTGCATTTCTCTAATGAGTAAAGATGTTGAGCATCCTTTCATGTGTTTGTTGGCAGTCTGTATATCTTCTTTGGAGAAATGCCTATTTAAGTCTTCTGCCCATTTTTGGATTGGGTTGTTTGTTTTTTTGCTATTGAGCTGCATGAGCTGCTTATAAATTTTGGAGATTAATCCTTTGTCAGTTGCTTCATTTGCAAATATTTTCTCCCATTCTGAGGGTTGTCTTTTGGTCTTGTTTATGGTTTCCTTTGCTGTGCAAAAGCTTTGAAGTTTCATTAGGTCCCATTTGTT
The DNA here is from genome assembly GCF_025265405.1 of Mesoplodon densirostris. Lineage (NCBI taxonomy): Eukaryota > Metazoa > Chordata > Mammalia > Artiodactyla > Ziphiidae > Mesoplodon > Mesoplodon densirostris. The sequence continues at coordinate 225,978,164 of NC_082661.1, forward strand.
TATCTTTGTTTTTATTTCCATTTCTCTAGGAGGTGGGTCCAAAAGGATCTTGCTGTGATTTATGTCATAGAGTGTTCTGCCTATGTTTTCCTCTAAGAGTTTGATAGTTTCTGGCCTTACATTTAGGTCTTTAATCCATTTTGAGCTTATTTTTGTGTATGGTGTTAGGGAATGATCTAATCTCATACTTTTACATGTCCCTGTCCAGTTTTCCCAGCACCACATATTGAAGAGGCTGTCCTTTCTCCACTGTACATTCCTGCCTCCTTTATCAAAGATAAGTTGACCATATGTGCGTGGGTTTATCTCTGTGCTTTCTATCCTGTTCCATTGATCTATCTTTCTGTTTTTGTGCCAGTAGGTACTGATAATTAAAATATAGCAGTGAACAAGATAACAAAAGTCCCCAGTCTCATGAACCTTATTCTGGTGAGGGGACTTCTGAACAAGCAGGTAGATAAAGCTTCATTTCTTTTTATCCATAACATTTCTCTCATCCATAAATAATTTGAAAATTTAACAGATATAAGCACTATACAGTAGAAGAGTTTAATATAGATAAGGAAAAAACTAAAACTACAAAAACAACAGTGATATTATAACCCCAGTGAACTTTTAAAAATATCCAGAGTAAATAGCCTGAAAGGTGGCTAGAATAATTCAAAGATAAAATAAACTGCAACTGATGTCAAATAGAATAAAAAACTTTAATACATTAAAAACATAAAAACAAACTCCTTTAAAACACTAGCTTTTTAAAAAAAATCCAGTGTGTTTCCTGGAATATTTGTAAAGTTCTTAAAAATTCTGGATCCCTGGATCCACCTCAATGATAAACTGCACAGGGTCCAAATATACGTAGTTTTTTAATGTCCCAGAAGCAGCTACTGTCTGGAGGCTGGGACCGTCCATCAGATGGCAGAGCAAAGAGCTCTGCAAACCCTCTTCCTCCTCCCAAAACCATGACACTGAAAAATATTGTCAAAACCAACCATTTCAGGACCCTAATATAAGCCAAAGACAAGCAACAAGTGGAAAAGGGTTTCTTCTTGGAAAACTGCTGACTGGCAAGTAAGAAGAGGGCAAGTCTGTGGTCCTTCTGCCTGGGGCTGCTCCCACCCCGCCCCTCTCAGCTAAACCTCTAACAGGGAGAGGCTGCCATGGAAACTGGCAACTTTGCTGCCCCAGGGTCTGAGTGCATTGGAAGTGAAGAGTAGAAAAGCCTACTCCCAGGCACTGTCTGAAGCATTAGCTTCCTTGGAGGCAAACAAATGCTGACTGCCAACCTCACAGCTGGCCTGAGCCTGCACTCCCACTTGGGCCACTCCCCAGACCAGTGGACTAGCCATGAATGTAATGGGAAATGAGATCCTGGACATGAGAGAACCATGGAGGGCTTTGATCAATTTCCACACATCCTGGTTTGACCAGTAGGATCTAATAGGGCCTGGTGGAAAGAAAAGGCAGGATGGATGTGAAAACTCCTGAATTTGAACATGTTTCCCAGTCCATACACAGATATATCAGCAGAGGTTGAAAGCCTTACTGGATTGAACTGTTTGAGCACAACTTCTGGCTAATCACTGACTGATCACTGAACTACAGAGACCCAAGTGCAACCCTAGGAAACAAGGCTTAGACATAAAAGTAAGAACTGAACTACTATCTCAGAACATAATTGAAAATACAATTTTAAAAACAGATGAAAAATTTGCTACACGGTTCTGAAAAACAGAAGGCAGCAGAATGAATTCCTATTTGGACTGTTCTTTGTTTATTCAACCACTATTTATATTTATTTCAATCTGGACCAGACACTGTGCTCAAATGCCCAGATACAATAGTGAACGTGATAGATAAGGTAGAAATTAAAGAGTTAACATTCTAGAACTAGAGTTTGTTCTTCAAGGTCGCAGGATTTGGGCAGACCACTCTGGTCTTGCACACAGTCTCCAATTTCGAAAAGTACAAGGTTCTTATGACTCATATGACTTACATAATATTTTAACTAACAGATGTGAAGTAGTCAAATACATAACCAAATAATTATGGGATTGACATATATACACTAATATGTATAAAACAGATAACTAATAAGAAACTGTTGTATAAAAAATAAATAACATTTATAAAAAAAACAACTAAGGAAAACAACAAGGTCCTACTGTATAGCACAGGATAAAAAAATGTAACTAAGGCATCTGTGTTTTAGTGTTGGCTCTAGTATTTTCTGAGTAGTCTTTGCTGAAACACTCTGTAGAGCTCAGTTTCATTATTCATAAGGTGAAGCAGGTTTGACTAAATTTTTAAGGTGACTCCTTGATCTCAAATTCTATGATTATTTGTAAGGGCATACAATAATACACATTAACATAAAAAATACTTATAAGAAACCTATCCAGGCTTACTTTAATGAATGCAATCCATCCATAATTAGCACAGCATTTGTAAACACACACACAGTTTCAAAGTGGTATTTAAAGAGCTTATTTTCTTAAATAGATAAAACATTGCATTTGAAAGCTTATTTACAAGATTTTAATATATGGTATTGGAGTCAAACCGTATGTCATAATATATTCAAAAAAAAAAAAAACGAGGCTCATAATTGCCTAGACTTGATTGTCTCAGGAACATCATGACCTTTGATATTTATTTTCTTAACAAATATCGCAGAGTGATCACTGTGTCTCAAACGTTGATCTAATCACTTTACACATATCAATTCATTTAATCCTGGAGACATTCCTAAGAAGGGCTACTATTATTAGCATGTCTATTTTTACACAAGAGAAGACTGAGGCACCAAGAGGTTGACTAACTAGCCTCAGACACTAAGAGGCAGGATGAGATTAACTTCCTCTTGGCTGCTAAGTGGCACGTGGCCTGGATTCAAACTCAGGTCAGCTGGCTCCGAAGCCGCATCTTCTCACCTACTCTGCCCTATGGCCAGAGCTTACAAACCTATGGGCTTGTGATGTAAGACAGTACCCAAAGAGGGAAAGGACATCAGTTATTCAAGAGAATAACACATCTATTTCCCTTAAACACATGCATGCACAAACACACACACACACATGCATACACACACATGGACAAGCCCTCACACTCTCATGCAGCCCTCACATAGACACAAAACCAAAGGATAAATTTGGCAGATTTGAAATTTCACTAGAGTAGTGGGGATATGGAAGTTAAGATCTTTACTATTTTTGGATTAAATTTCTAGTGCCTTACTTTTATTTCACAATCCCAAACTAAATCCTCATAAATGTTATGTCATTAGCAAATGTGTTGTATATATAATGTCAGGTCCATACAACCTTTATGCTATTCCAAAATATGTAGTTTTATAGTTCAACATATATATGACAGATATGCCCTTTATTTACAGATTGGAAAAAATTACCTTTCTAATTTAAGGGTCCTCTCTTACCCCTACCTTAAATAAACAAGTAACAGTTTCACCTTCCAGATACTTTATGCTGGTTGAACCATTTTAGCCCTCTAGGGTTTCTGGCCTGTAACATCATGTGCTCTGCCCTCCTCACCTGGCATCTTTGTTCCATCCATAGTGATATCTGTGCTTTTTAAATGCACATTAGAAGATTTTATACTCAGATTCTGAACCTTCCCTGTGAGTGTTGAGAGATTATTATTGAAAAAAGCCTTTTATGACAACCAAACGTTTCATATGGCTGAGATGCTCATGTCAGGTCTTGAAGATATCCTCATACATTTATCCAAAAATTATGGTAGAACTCCACTGAACAACGAAAATGCCAAGAGACATGAAGTGGGGTAAAAGAGAGGACTTCACAACCCTCTCATTAGCGGGGAAAACATACAGCATAGAAGGAGCGCAAGCAAGCATCACCCTCGCCATGGAAAGACTGTAGCAGTTAAAAGAAAAATGGAGCTAATGACATGCCAGATAAGAAGCAGCCCTCTCAGAGCATCACATGACATTCCTTTCTGGGATCAGGGAGCCTGTCCCATATTTCCTGTTGTGCTTCTGAGTCGGTCTTTGTGGCAAAGAGACAAGTTTGCTAAAGTTTTAAATTAACATATGTCCTTGCTGACAGATGTTGTGAATGAGGCACTTTTTCCTTCCCATTATGGCTTAGACTTTAGATTTAATTACTGTGGAAATGAATCAAGAAACATGACTTCAGGCAGAATATTTTAAATGTCAGCAGAGTAACCATATTAATTCTCAATCTTAAAGGATCCGTGTAGTCCCATCTTTATTATGAGTGATGTGAAAATAATTTTAGGAAGGAGGTTAAAGGTAGGAAGACCCTGCAAGCCATGGGAAGATCACCTGTTAGTTGCCATTTTTTGGATAGTTGCTTTGTTTGCATAACGACTTAGTTTTATTTTGTGCATACCCATAACGACTTGTATGAAAAGGGACTGTGCTCTTCAAGTGTTATATGTGAAAGGACCGGAGCCCTTCAACTTAGGTCTAAATGTATTAATGAAATATATCCTCCATTCAGATGATCAAAATCTGGCCACATTTTTTTATTGCCTAAAATGAGTATTCACTTAAAATTATGTTATCTCGCATGTCATCAGCTCTAAGCCATGGAAATGCAGTGAAGTAACTAAATGTTTAGTCCTCCAGTAAAATACATATTTGGAAAAAAATAAAAACCCAAACCTTAAAATGACCTAAAAGAAACAATGAGGTCCTATTATATAGCACAGGGAACTATATGCAATATCCCGTGATAAACGATAATGAAAAGGAATATAAAAAATAATATATATGTATGACTAAATCACTTTGCTGTACAGCAGAAATTAACAAATATTGTAAATAAACTATACTTCAATAAATTTTTTTTAAAAAAAGAAAGTTGAAGACATATGGGTACCTTCTCATACAATCCAGTGCTCGGATAAAGAAGTCCTTGTGTAACTGGTGCTCATCCCTCAAGATTGAGCATTGTTCAAGCGTCACAGACATCGATGTCCTGTCTTTAGCACTTTTACAACAGGTGAAACGGATGCCATTTAGTTTGCGACAAATCTGTAACAGACATATACACAGTTTATTGTTTATTTGCAGATTACTCTAAAATGTCAGAGTCCTCTAGACACTTCTAGTCTAAACCCACCAAATTTATGTTAATTTATGAAAGTTAACTGGTTCAATCTGCCTATGGAATGGAAAAATATTACCTTTTCATTTCAAAAGCTGGTGGAATAGATTTAATTTATTTAGCTCTTTGTACATGAGGTGTGGGGCTGTTGAAGGCGTATAAGATGGTAAATATCCAGCAGAGGCAGCAATCCTCTCTGAGAGGGGATCTAAGCTGAAGGGGATAATGATAATCACAGCTCAGAAGCCATATCTTAATAGTGAAGGGGAAAAAATAATCTGTATTTCCTGGATCAGCCACTTGATTTGAATCTTACATAGCTAATACCTTCTTACTATATATTTAAAATAACCTTTACTAATCTCTGCTGGATGTTACGAGATTTCAAACATCCACATGGTGCCAAGTGAAACCGATAAGGAAACCACTCATCAATGCAACTAATAAGAATAAGGACACCAAAAATTGCCACTGTAATTGCATATCTACTGTGCACCAGGTACAATGCTAATAAATTTCATATAGATTTGCTCTGTTAACTGCACATGAACCCTGGAGGAAGGTATATTAATCTCATTTTACAGATGAGGAAATTGAGGTGTAGATAGGTAAGGTGACTTATGCACAACAGAGCAGAGCCGGGATGCTGATATAAGTCTACCTAACAAGGACCAAGTCTTTAACTTCTGTCCTGTTGTGTTTCTCTCTATAATTCTTTCTTGTTGTTATTCTGATGTAAGCCAGGAGAAGAATCTGTAAGTAGCAATAATTTATGGTCTCATTGCTTTATGGTTAACAGGTGAATCACTCCATTCTTTTCTCTTCCCTAGTCCATGGTAATGCATCAACAATGTTTGTCAACATGCACTTAAGATACATCTACTCTGATGAAATACAGGCCTGCTTTATTATCTGCCATTGAGGAGGCCTTAACAGTTGCCTGCTTTGAAGAGAGGATATAATAATACAGTTTATCAAGGGTTTTTATCATGAATTAATTGTGATTCTTATACTTAGCTTAGGATTTACAAGTCCTTATTAGCCCTTAGGTACTTTCTCACTATCTCCAATGTAAGTGACTAGAGAAATGTGAGAGCATGATTTCAACATGTAATCTTTTTTTTTTTTCTTGTAGAAAACACTAATGCATTTAAATAAATAGTATTTCAAAAATTTTAATATAACATAACAAAGGCCTTGACTATATTTATAGTAACAAAATACAGACCTCAATGGTCACTTATGAGAGGTGATTTTTTAAAAGAATGAATATTCTTTAAAATGCATTATCACAATTGTATGCAACTATCCTACTAAGGATATTTCATGTTACAAATTTAAAATCAAGAGGAATCTGGGCGGGCTTCCCTGGTGGCACAGTGGTTAAGAATCCGCCTGCCAATGCAGGGGACACGGGTTCAATCCCTGGTCCGGGAAGATCCCACATGCCGCAGAGCAACTAAGCCTGTGTGCCACAACTACTGAGCCTGTGCTCTAGAGCTCATGAGCCACAACTACTGAGCCCACGTGCCACAACTATTGAAGCCTACGCACCTAGAGTCTGTGCTCTGCAACAAGAGAAGCCACCACAATGAGAAGCCCACGCACCACAACGAAGAGTAGCCCCCACTTGCCGCAACCAGAGAAAAGCCCACGCGCAGCAATGAAGACCCAACGCAGCCAAAACTAAAATAAAATAATAAAATAAATAAATTTATTTAAAAAAAAGAAGCTGGGGCAATTCCAAAGCAGACACGTTGGGTCTTGGTTTCTGTATTTCACAACTCTTCTGAACTATATGAGCTTAATTTAACATTAGCTTAATTTGGTATTTGGTCTTTTTAAATTCTCATTTTCATCTTTTAAAATTCATTCAGGATAAAACCAAATAGCTTTACATTTTTCAATTAGAAAGTAAAACATTAACAAAAGCAGTATTTCATTAATCGTTTTAAAGAGGAGAGGATAATAAAACAGAGACAGAAATAAAATCTTTTTGGAAAATGTCAAAGGGAATTTCTATATTTCTTCAAGAGTAATACCAAGATCCCTGGTTTACAAAGAGGATATTGAAACTCATGTATCACCCTATAGGCACGCTATTAATAATAAAGTCAATATTCCTACAGAATGCCAAATTTGCACACTATGGGTGCTGTATATTTATCAAGGCAAGTAATCACCCATTCATGAATTCAATGGTAAGTTGTGACTAAGCCATATATGGTTGGTATATACATTTCAAAAAAAAATTCAGAAACGTAGGATTTATGGGAATTTTAAAAATATATTCAAATGAGAAAACTACATGTACTAGAGAAAATATACACTTGTGGTTCTACCTGTGCATCCTTCATTTGTCAACTTACATGACTGCACGATATGTGTATAATGACATGTGTATATGTTCCTAAGTTGTCAGATGGCCTTGGGAAATGATCAAACTACTTTTGTGCTATCATTAGTAGTCATTAGTAGTATAGCAAAAATAACTTACGACCTGTCTTTGTGAAATTTTCATGAGAATTAGCAACCATTGTAGTCTTTGAAGGTATATAGAGAAGACACAGGAGAAAGAACTATTAAAAACAACCTTCAGGTAATGTAGTATGATGCTAAATGGGACCAGTGTAAATGAGGTGCCTGAAAGCAACGTTTCATATTGTTACCTTTGATGTTCTTCCCTGGGGCTCCAAGAGGGCATGAAGGGAAACTAAAGCAGCTTTCCTCTGCCTTGCTCTTGGTAAATTACTTTATGTAGACTCATGGTAAATTATCCATTCTTTTTTCCCAGAAGAGAGTAAGTAATATTAGATTATAATTGAAGCGCTGGCAGTAGGGGGAAAGGCTTTGTTTCAAATGCTATTGATAGATAATGAATAGCACACGTGAGAAGATCTGTTACACTCAACTCCAAATTACACGAGCAATCCTGTGCAGTAAGTTCAAACATGGCGTTCATCAAAAAGATCTCCAATGTGTGCCCTTCCTGATGAAAAGATCCCTTCCTAGTGAAAGGATCTCTGGGTCTGAATGTTTAACAAAACTCATATGAGCTATACCTGAACGGTTGCTAGGTAAGAGCTTAAAAATTATAGGCATGATTTTCTCCTTCAACCTTGTAGAAACCTGGGGGGGCGGGGAAGCAGGCAGATCTTCTACCCTGAGGGTGCCATTAAATGAGAAAGAAGCATACAAAATATAGCTCATTACCCTAAGAGCAATACATCAGTAATAAATTCTATGCCGATATCTAAATTGACAATCGCATTTACAATCTCATTAACAAAACAATATGTCCAGGAGCCTTACTGAGGCTGTGAGTCAGAGATCTGATAACCACTTTCTATTGAAACCATATGTCCCTAGAGCAGCACTTCAAAACCCTGACTGACATGGGCTATCGACATTGCAACATGCAATATCAAGAAAATCACAGACACTTGATTTTAACCTCAAACACATCCCGAATTTATAAGAAAAGCCAATGAGTGAGGTTCTTTCTCGTTGAATACATCATCTTCTATCTTGTGTTCTAGTTTATTGATAGACTAGATGCCTAATCTCCTGGATAATGGAGAATGACATCTAGTAGCCCAAAGTGCAGAGGTTGGACCCTACATAGCAGATACCCGATAATGCTTGCTGATCACCACGGTGACAGGGAATACCATTTGACAGGAGAGTGCCTACCGTTGCAGCCAGCCACATGATTTCTACATTCTTTCTCTTTTTGGCTTGAATATTTTGATGGAGATTTTCTAGTAATCCTTTTAAATCATTTTGTTCTTGAAAATGTGAAATGTCTGAAAAGCAAAAAAGGAGGGGAAAAAAAGGAAACCGTATTAGTATTAAGCTCCCCACGGAGTTTTCCTTAATATATTTGCAAATGTAATTTCCATAACAACAAATGCCATTTGGAACAGAGAGTATCTGAGGATAATCATACTTATTAATCCTTCCGGTTTTATTCTTTACTTAGAAATATGCCTCAGTTTCCCTCATTCCCTATTGTGTGTAACTGGGGTAATGTCAATGGGTGATATAACACTCACCAAGAAGGGAACTGTTTTTAATAACAAAGGCCGCCTCACTTCAACCAAAGTAGAGGATGTAGATGAAACATGAGATACAACCTTCCATTTTTGGCTCCTGAGCAGCTAGTCTGAATCATGAGACTATATCAAACTGAACATCTCAGAGGTGGAATTGGAAAGTTCAACCAAAACACATGAAGTCAGTTTTTCCACAGCAAGATTCCTCAAACTAGGCAATATTGACATTTTGGACTGGCTAACACTTGGTTGTAGGGAGTGGGCCTATATTCTGCATTGTGGGATGTTAAGCAGCATCCCTGACCTCTACCATTTAGAAGCCAGTAGTATCCTTCCCATTGTGACAATCAAAAAATATCTCCAGGGCTTCCCTGGTGGCGCAGTGGTTGAGAGTCCACCTGCCGATGCAGGGGACGTGGGTGAGTGCCCCGGTCCGGGAGGATCCCACATGCTGCGGAGCGGCTGGGCCCATGAGCCATGACCGCTGAACCTGCACATCCGGAGCCTGTGCTCTGCAACAGGAGAGGCCACAACAGTGAGAGGCCCGCGTACCGCAAAAAAAACCAAAAACAAACAAAAAAAACCCTCCAGATATTGCCAAATGTTCCTTGGGGGCAAAGTCTATCCTGTTTGAGAACAAGTGCTATTAAGGAGCACAGGTATGGATGGAAAGAGGAACAACGCAAGAGGCGATAGTTAATTATATGAGATAATTGGGAAGGGAGCAAGAAGTGATTGGTTGCTCAGATCTCTACACACTCATAACTAGAGCATGGGTAATCGATGGCATATGGTTTATATTAAAACCTAAGGCAATGCACACTATGACACCAGTATTCCTGAGACTCAGTGAGATAGGATTCAAGATTAGAATATAGAGATGGAAACAAAAAGTCTAAGAGAGTGTTTGGGTTAGTACCGTACAGTATGAAAATACACTGTACTGTGGAAGCCACAAAGTGACGGATGAAGAACTCCTGAGAGCTTTAATTGAGGCTAAAAACAGAAGAAAATACATAAGAACAACATGGACTATACGTAGGCTATCCAGTTACATTGAAGAAATAGATCTGTTCCTGAATCAGATCACACACACACACAGAAATGACACAAATAAGCTTTAATCATAATGAAGCTTGGCACTTTCCAAAATTGTACCAGATGTTTCATTTTATTAGAATAATATATCTGAGTAGCTCTTAACTTTAGCTCCAGAGAGTAGAGGAAATACCCTAATGAACTGTACTAGCAATCTATATCTACCAAAGAATGGAAGTGGTTGGTAAAATGGAACTGAGCATTGAAAACAATTATATATCATCTTGAATTTCCTGTCCACAGAATAGAGGAAGGTCAGGTACAATCCAGATTTATACCTTGTTTTAGGGAGATGAGATTCAAAATATTAATATAAATATATGCATGATTCTACTTTATTAGTTCCTAAATGGGAAAACTGTTAAATGTCAAATTTTTACCGTGTAACTAGAGACGATTTTTTTTTAATGTTTTGGCCGCACTGCGCACCATGTAGGATCTTAGTTCCCCAACCAGGGATCGAACCCATGCCCCCTCCATTGGAAGCATGGAGCCTTAACCACTTGACTACCAGGGAAGTCCCAATGATTCTCTTAAGAAAGAGAAGCTTTCCCTAAAGACATTGCCTTGCTAGGTAGGAGACTCTGATACACAGAGATTTTAACAGGACACAGCCCAAGGATAAAGGGAAGGAGGCATAATGTAGAATACCTTGAAGAGAGTTGCAAAGCCAGCTCAGGACTCTAGAGCTAACTGATGAAAGTAAGGACAATAAAGGTGCCTTCTAATTGATACTTTTAGCACACAAGGAATAAGTCAGATCTGCTATCACTGCCCTTAATGTTGATAAATGGCAACCAAAACAAAACCCAAAACAATCCATGACTTAGAACAAGCAGCAATTTAAAATTGTGTACAGGTATATCATTGACAGAGAAAGTGTCCTTGACATTGTTGAGAGGAAAAACTGGTCATATTAATAAATGAATTTATTGGTGTAACATTGCGTGTGTGTGCCTGCACTTGTGTGCATGCTTACCTCTCTCTCTATGTGAATGCAGGCAGAGCAAGACATCGGTTTAGATGCTAACAGTGCTCCTCTTCGGGTTATGGGATTTAGGGTGATTTTTCAACTGCCTTTTAAATAATTTTTTATTTAATATTGGAGTATAGTTGATTAACAATGTCGTGTTGGTTTCAGGTATACAGCAAAGTAATGCAGTTATACATATATGTGTATCTATTCTTTTTCAAATTCTTTTCCTATTTAGGTATTACAAAATACTGAGCAGAGTTCCCTGTGCTATACAGTAGGTCCTTGTTGGTTATCTATTTTAAATATAACAGTGTGTACATGTCAATCCCAAACTCCCAATCTATACCTTCCTCAACTGCGTTTTTATGTCATTTGAGACACAATAAATATGTATTGTTTTAAAATAATAGTTATTTTAAGAGCAAGGAAGAACAGAGTACATATGTATAAGAAAAGGGAAAAAAACCAAATTCTTATGATACAAATATGTGACCTCCAAATTTCCATGGTCTGGTAGGGTGGGATAGATTTTTTACACCATTATTAACTGCGGTCAAGTGTACCGTGGGCTATGACACAAGACAGTAAAAATGATAATAGGGACCTAAGAAAAGGAGTGGCCAATTCAATGAAGAATAGTTGAGTATAGAAAGGTTTCTAGTAAAGGTAATGCTTTGTGTCTACAGAGAGTATTTGAGGCCAAGAGAAAAATGTCAACAAAGGCATGGACATATGAGGCAGTACTATGGAAACAGGAAGCTTGTAGTTCACCATGTCCTTGGAGGGCACAGTCCTAGAGGCAAGAATTATGAAGAGTCTATTCTGCTATTTTGGGATATCTGGGCTTCCTCCTAAAAACGGGAGCACCTGGTGAATTTTAATTATGGACGTAACCATATCTGAGAGGTCCCCGAGACTGTTTTTTAAATCACCTGGCAAAAGTGACTTTCAAATATTTTTAAAAGCAATACAGAAGAATTTCACTTTATACAATGTCCCATAGCAGTTATGCACACTCATCCCTTCGTAACAAAAATTTTATGAAATAATATTTACCCTTAGTGCATTCACTGCACCCTGAATATATTTTGTTCTATTTCATGTCGCTTGCTTTTGAATGTTGGCCCCAGCCCACTAAATTGATTTAACACCTATATAGGGTCAACATAAAAAACTTGAAAAGCACTGATTTAGGGCAACCCCATGTCCAAGATGCTTAGGTGACTTTTTCACAAGGTTCATAGTCAGACGGTCAAGTTAAAATCCAGTCTCCCAAGTCCTATGCCAGTAAATTCCCTCAAATCTGTATTAGTGTCTTCACAGTTGGCTGCTGATCCAAAACATAATTCCAGTATTAACACAATGGACCAGCTTCTTCAGAATTCTGAGGATTCAGAACAAAGCATAATAATTTTTCAGAATAATTTAGTTTCATAGTTGACATGGAGATTTTTAAATCAGCCATTTTAAACACACTACAATGTTCCTAAAATAAGTCAAACAAATGGCCATCCTTTGCTCATTTTTATCTACATAAAGATAGTGCTTTCAGATACACGGAAATGATATCCCATAGAAATTTCACCCCTCCTCCCCATGGCATGCGTTTTAGAAGGAAGTCAATTGATGTTCTTAAAATTTTCAAGCCACTGTTTCTATTTCTGTAATGATAAAACTTCGTTTATTCAGTCCATCACTATGATTGCTGCCATTTTTTTTCAGCCTGACAAAAATCCTGCAGGCCACAGAAATTCAGGTCTGGTTCTGGAAAGAAGTAGCATTAGTAATGCCTAAATAGGTGAGATTTCAAGATATAATGATAGATCCTGATATAGCAACTGTAAATCATGGTATACACAGAACATGGATTGGTTTTGTTACTGAACCAAACTTGGGTCTGCCCACCCATGAGCACTAAAGCTAATCTACTGACACCGGGTTGTAGAGAAGGAAAGTGCAGTGTTTACTGCAGGGCAACAAGCAAGGAGTCCTGGTTACCTAGTGCTCAAAAAGCCCAAATTCCCTGATGGACTTCAGCAAAGCATTTTTAAAGACAAGGTGAGGGAGTGGAGTCCCAGGGTATGTGATCAGCTCGTGCACAATTCTCTGATTGGCTGATGGTGGTGTAACAGGGCAGTGTCACAGGGGTTAACATTATCAACCCTTAGGTGCTGGTAGGTCTGGGGGCTACATGCTCATGGTCATCAAGTAGGTAACTTCTTCCATTTGGTGGTGGCTTTAGCATTTGTAAAACAACTCAGGAAATGTGCATCAGATACTGTTATCTGGGTACTTCAGAGAGGAGCTAAAGCAGAGGATATGGGGGAGGGGTCTCTTGGGAAGGCCCCGTAGGGTTCTGCTCAGTAACCATTTTAGATTTAGAATGAGTTTCTTCAAATGTAAATATGGCAATAAGTCTTGCTTCTGGTACTCACTCCTGCATTACTCTAGGACCGAACTTAGAGCAATTGAATCTCTATGCTTATCTCCATAAAAGTATTATTTTTTTCCAGTGGGGTTCATGAAAGTAATCAGAAGGCAAAAGGTAGAAGAATATACAGTGCATTATTGCTTATGATATTAAACAGCAGCAAAAATCTAAATGATGATAGAGATAATCTGTCATACATATGTATATATATTTATGACATGGAATATTATATAATAGGTAAAATGAATAAACATGCTAGATGTATGAGCATGGATATATACTAAAAACTATATTGAGCAAAATAAATGATTCATACAAGATAACAGCAATAATCTAAAGTTAAATGTGCAAACCTGTACCATATTTTTTATGGATACACACATACAGAGGAAAAATATGTATGAGAACGTAAAATACCAAATTCAGGATACTGATTTTCTCAGAGTAGGGAAGGTGAGGGCTGGGAACCAAAAAGGGTACAAAGGGGGTTTCCACTATGTCTACAAATATTTGTTTCTCACAAAATTTCTGAGACTGGGTGATGGGTTCCAAAGTGCTTGTATTTTATGACCTGTTCTCTTTCTCCATTTGGAACTTTCATAATTCTTTGTAAAGAAAGCACTGAGCCAAGATTCCAGGAAAATGATTACTAATGCCAACTCCGTTCCTGCTTCGACATGTGGTCATAGCAAGCTGCTTAACCCTCTGTCCCTATTTTCTCAACAGCAAAGTGAGAACAATAACCCCGTCATGCTGCATGGACTTGCAGTGGAAAACCATGAATAAAAGTCTTGGCAGAAGAGTCTACATTATTCAGTTCTGTGTCAACTCTGAAAAACAGAGGAAGACATTCACAGCTCTTAAGAAGAGTTCATAGCCTCAGATAGAAAGCCTAATTTCTCAGGCAAATTCTGAATTTATCCAAAGTAAGAAATAGTCTCTCACACAGACACAGGTGCACACACATGATCCCAAACATTCAGAAAGCCAGTGACTGTTCTCCCACCACTCCTTGCTGGGAGAGAACAGCCAAGTTCGGAGTCACTTTGTAGTAGCTATTTTTTCCTTGTTTTGTCAAATGGGATTTCTTTAACAATGGCAGCTCTAAATATGACATTGGCTTGACTCAAAGGCAGGGTGCTGACCAGTGAACAGGAATGGGACCATGAACTCTCGGCTCATTGAACTATGATGCTAATGAGGCCAAGGCAATAGGTCCATCACCTCATGGTTAAATGATTTTATGTTGTCAGAGAATGTTCCAAGATGAAATAGAAATTACAGCCGCCTTCCCATCACCTATTCTACCTATTTCCCAGTGGGGAGCAGGCACAACATTTACAGGGATCAATCACACCCCCATTATGAAGTCAAGTGGTATAATTCCATCCCCTTTGAAATCAGTACTAGTTCAGGGATGATCATCTAAATCTAAGCCAATCAGAACTTGATTTTGACCTCAGAAATTGTTTCAGGGTTATGTAAGTGACCTATGCTGTTCCAGCTGAGTGAGGCTCAGGACTCTGTAAAGTAGAAGGGGAGGAACAGTTGAGCATGGGAATAACTGCTCACGCCAGCAAGACTTTCTTCATGAAGGAACTAGATGTAGGATAAAGTCAACACTAAGAGTCATGAAATAAGGCAGAGAAGTGTCTTTTCATTATTTCTAAGCCACTAAACCAACCCTCTATTAACTAGTTGCCTAGCTTACTGCTGAAATTTTCAATTTTGTTAACTGATGCCAGTTTGAGCCAGGGTTTCTGTCACTTGCAACCAAAAGCATTCTAAGGTAAACACTTGGTTATATAGGCATGTTAAACACTGATCAGCCATATTGCAAATGTGTACTGTTGCTTTAGAGGTGAGGAATCACAAATAAGGAAGAGTACTTATGGAAAGCATCCCATTAATCACTTCTTTTTTTATGATTTTTTTACATCTTTGTTGGATTATAATTGTTTTACAATGTTGTGTTAGCTTCTGCTGTACACAGAATGAATCAACTATATGTATATATATATCCCCTCCCTCTAGAGCCTCCCTCTCACCCTCCCCATCCCACGCCTCTAGGTCGTCACAAAGCACCGAGATGATCTCCCTGTGCTATACAGTGGCTTCCCACTAGCTATCTATTTTCCACATGGTAGTGTAGATATGTCAATGCTACTCTCTCAATTCGTCCCAGCCTCCGCTTCCCCTGCACCATGTCTACAAGTCGATTCTACAGTGATGGTTTTAAAACATAGCCCCACGTTCTTTGACGCTCCTTCTATAAAGAAGGTGGAGTATTTGTACCTTCATCTGGAAGCTAGGTGGGCTTGTGACCATGTTGATTAATGGCAGACGTGACGCTACGTGACTTTGGATGCCAGGTCATAAATGACTGTGAAGCTTCTGCCTTATTCTCTTGGAACTTTGCTGTCTGTATTCCCTCTTTTGGGATATTCCCTATAAGAATCCATGTACTATGCTCAGAGAAGCCCAAGTCACATGGAAGATCCTATTTAGGTACTCCGGTCAACAGTTTTAGCTGAGCCCAGCCTTTGAGTCATCCTAGCCTAGTGGTCAGAATGTGAGTGCAGAAGCCGGCAGATGACTCCAGTTCCCAGTCACTTAAGGGATACCAGCCATTCTTCTTTCCAGCTGAGGTCCCAGATATCTTAGAGTGGAGACAAACTTCCCCACCTTTCCTGTCTGAATAACTAACCCACAGAATCTGTGAGCATAAATAAAATGATTCTAATTTTATATCAGTAAACATGGGATAATTTGTTACCTAGCAATAAATTACCAGAACAACTACAGTAAAAAAAAAAAAAAAAAAAAAAAAACGTGAAGGGCCTGTTCTTCTAAGTATGATAAAATGAACATATGAAGAACAAAGTTTTCACAGTCCACTCTGGTTAGTACTACATTCTGTAATATCAAATCTTTTCTATAATTAATTCTGAAACAATTATAGTTAAATGCACTAACAAACAAACAAATGCAATTAGGTGAAAGCCATTGAGATGTCTTAAAATTGGAAATTATGCTCTTTTAGAGGCTGTAAAATCTTGAAAATTATAAAAGAAAAAGCCCCACTGACACCAGCTTTACTTAAATCTGATTTACAATTTATGAAAAAGGCAGTATCAGAAATCAAATATCAAATTCCCAGCCTGATCAGAGCTGAAAAATATTTTTGGCCTGTACATTTTCACTGTTTCCTCTGAAATAAATTTCAAGGTTGCATCACCCATAGCAAAGGAAAAGATGAACTTCAAAACTAATTGTTAAAATATATTAAAAGTAATGTGTTAGCAATTTGTTTAGAAATTCCTCACTCACTATTGCACATTGAAGGCCATGGGACTTGGTGTGTAGGGAGAAGAGTAGAATTATAACCCATTAATATTTTTTCCTATTTTCATTTTTTCAAAGAAATCATTCATTATTTAATTTCAGAATCTCCAAACAATTTAGAGTATGTCAAAGGTTGGGAGATGGATTGTAGGCAGTTGACTCTCAAAAATTTAAGTTCTGCTCTCAAGATATTGAGATACTTTTATTAACAGAAAATAGAAAATTTGAATATGAAAGGGGCTTTATACAAATCCCCAGGTCAGTCTTCCTGTTAGCCTGGTTGCACTGCTTGGATTATTTTTTGCCTGCTTTTAAGTGGCCTGGGTCCTTAGCACTGAGGGGAGTTGGATGGTCCCCTTTTTTCCTTCCAGCTCCATTTCTAAGTCCTTGCATTTTAGAGCAACAGCAAGAAAATACCTGCTGAGAGCACACACTACACACAAAAGTCTGAGGACCAAAGCAAGAATAGAAGCTTTCTCAAAGCTTAGGACTGAGAAGGAAGCAGCTTTTGGGGTAATTCCAGCACCTGACCTCCTTGCCATATAAGAGCCAGGCAGCCCATGAAATATACCAAGGTCAAATGGCAGGCCAGAGAGGTAGACACATAATAAGGCCTTCTCCAAAGAAGAAGGGCTCACCTCTTCCATGGCCCTCCTTTTCTTGATAATGCAGAAGGAACTGACTCCAAAACTGCCAGAATAATGGCCAAAGAAAAGGGAAGACAGTTGAGAAGAATGGGCTTTTCTCCAGTGGTCTCTGGATTACCTCTTTAGGCTCTTGGAGGCAAGTAAGAATGAGATCTTGAAACAGACTCACAGACTTAGAGAAAGAATTTATGGCTACCGGGGACTTCCCTGGCAGTCCAGTGGTTAAGACTTCACCTTCCAGTGCAGGGGGTGTGGATTCAATCCCTGGTTGGGGAGCTAAGACCCCACATGCCTCGCGGCCAAAAAACCGAAACATAAAACAGAAGCAATATTGTAACAAATTCAATAAAAGACTGAAAAACTATGGTCCACGTCAAAAAAAAATCTTAAAAAAAAAAAAAACTTATGGTTACCAGTGGGGAAGACTTGGGGGGTTGGGACAGATTGGGAGTTTGGGACTGATATGTACATACTGCTGTATTTAAAACAGATAACCAACATGTTGCTCAATACTCTGTAATAACCTAAATGGGAAAAGAATTTGAAAAAGAATAGATACATGTATATGTATAACTGAATCACTTTGCTGTGCATTAACACAACTTTGTTAATCAACTATGCTCCAATACAAAATAAAAATTAAAAAAAGAATGAGATCTTTAATGCTTCATACTACATAGAATAACATAAATAACTCCTGAGGTATTTAAAAAGTTATAAATGAAGTAAAATAGAGGAAGATTATTATGGAACTAAAGCTGCTTCAGAAGACTCCAAAATGAAGAGAAAGGGGTATTAAGATTATATGGCCTACCTTTTTTTCCCATTCATATAGCTCCTTTTATAGGCTTTAAGTGACCTCCGGTTTGATAATCTAGGATTCTCATACATTTATAATTTGTTGATAGCAACAAAATGTATTAATCTATGTGTGTTGCCATATTTCCCTTTTCTGATGTGTCTGATAAAGATAATTTTATCTTTGAGTCTTCAATTTTTCCCCCTTACCTGACTTCAGAGAAGAGTTGTGCTTTATCTGGAGTTTCGTTCTGCAGAAGTGGAAGCATGAAGAAAGAAAGGTGGGCGGGGAGGTGGACTGGAATGAAACAGAAGGCCTTGCACTCATGGTTTTGGGAAAGGCGGAATGGTAAGTAAATAGTGACTGTCTGGGAGAGTGATGTGCTCAATCGAGGAGTGACTTAAACATTTGGAAGAAAGGATTTAAAAAGTAAAATAATGAGTTGTCAGTTGTCTCTTCTTTGATGTTTAATTGAAAGTTGGAACTAATTTTTAGTTATTTTTAATTGTTGGGCTGTTTACTGGATGCGGTACTATCCTGAAACTGGATTCATTGGATACTGGTATTAATTCAGGTTAAATTTAGATATTTATTTCCAAAAGGGAAGATGAGTCCTAAGATTTCTAATATCCACCTCATTCCTCACTGTGCGGCCAGTTCCAAAGAGTGACGACTTTGTTAGGCAGGAGGTAGATGGGCTCCAGGCTGGGAATTTACAACTAGCCTCCTGTTTACATTTCCTGAGGAAGGAGGCAGGTGGGCTCTAGGCTAGATATTTACAACCAGCCTCCTGTTTGCACTTTGAGATAGAAATTACAACAGGAACAGCGTAAATAGCTGGACTTTGTTTCCTGTGGACACTTTAAGATAACAGTCATGGCAGGGACAGAGAGGGGCTAAACCCTGTTTGAGTAAAAGATGAAGAGGTCACGTGTTTCCCATCCCTGGGGCAAAGGGAGACACTGACCTTGGAGGCTTCTTGGGGGTCAGTAAGGAGGGGGCACCACCCCAAAATAGGTGATGCCAAGGCCCCCCATAGGCCTGTGGGCTGGAATCCATCTGTGAAAAAGTTGTGCACACGTGTTGGGGAGGTGTTGGGGAGGTCCTAGGGCAGGTCAGGTGTGGAAAAAGAAACCAGATAATTGGCCAAAGGTGAACAAAGACCCGGAAGAACTGCCCTATGATTTAACCACCTCTTTACTGCATTCCTCATTAGGGGGGATGCCCACAGCTTTTCTCTCCTGGTGTGTATCTCTGCCTCGCTTCTGTCTTAACTAAACAAACTGTTTCTCTGTGTGCTCTCCCACTTGTTGTACCATGTCTCTAATAATAAACTTTGTACCTGTTTCTACAGTTTTTGCCTCCTTGAGAAATACATTTCTCAATGGGAGTAAGAGCTAGGGGAACCTTGTTTCTAGCCTCTAGCCCCTGGTGGACTAGCGGCTAGGATTCCTATTTTCCATCCAGGCTACCCAGGTCCAATTTCTGGGCAGGGAACTAAGATGTTGCTTCACGCCACCACTCTCTGCTGCCTATCCAATTTCAATTTCAGGAGCTCATCTCTATGTGGGTGTTCCAAAAAGAAAAATGTGCTTTTTTTGAAATATTATCAGAGAAGCAGTGACTATATTAAAAAAATCATTAAGATTAATATAGGTAGGTATTTGAAGGGTTACAGACAAGACTGAGAAGGAAAGAGGCTGTTGAATGGAGAAGAGAGGCAGGTTAGTTCAAACTACAGAAAGAGCTTTATAGGACTTCCCTGGTGGTCCAGTGGTTAAGACTTCACTTTCCAATGCAGGGGTTGCAGGTTTGATCCCTGGTTGGGGAGCTAAGATCCCACATGCCTCGCGGGCAAAAAACCAAAACCTAAAGCAGTAGCAATATTTTAACAAATTCAATAACGACTTAAAAAAAAAGAGTTTTACAATCAAATTTAACTGGATCAATGTGTGTATACAGGAGAAACAGAACTTTCTTGAGAAGCTCAAGGCACATACAGCCATTATCTTATCCATCTCGCTAATGTTCATAAGTGTGGTGTGACAACTTATCAGGAAACTGACACTGGAAATATTAACTTCCTTTCTCCAGTGACATAATGGTAGATGAAGTACAGGTACATATATATTAATTATTCTCATTTAGCTGATAATGAAATGGAGGCACTCAGAGCATCAAATGATTCACCTAAGTGAACTTTCAATTGAATTCATATCTTTTGTTTTCATGCTATTCTGTGCATACTAACTAGATGGGTTCACTGGAAGTCCGGCCAATCTTCAGTGAGTGATGAAGTGTAAAGAAAGGAGAGCCCCAGTGAGAAGGAAAGAACATAGAAAAATGGAAGGATGACTAAAGGGCTGGAAATCTGAGTTTTTACCCACATAAACTTGAGAATAGGGTTGATATATCTAATTTGTGAGAGCCATGAAGTAACATAGAAGATGCAGAGATAAATGCTGAGTTGAACAGGGAGTTGGCCATTTGTATGTGTGTATGAGAGTATATGTGTCTACCTTTGTTACTTGTAGTGTTGTTTGGATTTGTTGCTGCAATTCAGAGTACAAGCTAATGGACACTAAAAGTCTACGTCTGTGGTTTAACGTGCACATAGAAAATTAAAATTCAGTATTGTTTAGTATCACTTTTCTTTTCAAAAAGACACAGGAGTGCTTCAAAAGACATACCAAATTAAAAAATTATCTTAATCTTTATCAACATTAAAATTTTCAACAGGTAAGTACGTCGGAGTTTCTCTGCAATGAGTTGAAAATAAATTTTAAATTTAGAAGATCAGAGTCCTTAGACAGCAATGGAAGAGTTGTGGCATAAAAGTGAAAAGAACACTTAACACTTAACTGGGAGTCAGAAAATATAGAATTTATCCCTGGTCTCCCACTAGCTGCATGTGTGAATTTAACAAAATCTATCCTGGATCCCAAACCCCTCATAACAAATTATAGGGTTAAACTAGATCAGTGTGTCTTAAGCTATGCCCTGAGGAACACTTATTTAACAAGATGCTCATGAATATTTTATGGGTTTTTTTTGGTGGTCCTATAATGTAATAAAAATGCTATTTTAAACAAAATTAAAGTATAGGCAGTGTAGATTAGGGTTGGGAAACTATGGCTTGCAAACTAAACCCAGTCAATTCTGTGTTTTTATAAATACAGTTTCATTAGAATTCAGCCAAGTTCATTAATTTACATATTGTTAATGGCTTATTTTGCACTTCAGTAGCAGAGTCCAGAAGTTGTGACAGATCACATGGCCTGCAAAATCTGAATTATTTACTTTCTGATCCTTTACATAAAACGATTGCTGGCTATGCTATAGATCTTCTCAAAACTTTCAGTGTGATAACGTGAATTCCAAAATCATTTGACTGAGAATTCTTTCATTGCCCAGCAATTATTAGCAGAAAGAGTGTTCTTTGGAATACTTTAGATTAGATTATTTCCAAGATCCAATTGTTCTCTGATTCTTCAAAACATCCAACTAAACAAATGACCCAATCTATCCCATTCATTCAACAAATATTTATGGAGTATAAGCTATGTGCCAGACAATGTTTTTGTTTATTGGTAAATAAAGTCAACAAATAGACAGGAGACTTGTCCTCATGAAGCTTATGTTCTGATCAGGAGTTATAACCAAGCAAGGTGCGTGATAGATGTTGTGGAGAAAAATAAAGCGAGAAGGGGACCAGGGCACCAGAGATTGCAATTTTAAAGAGGGTGGTCAAGAAAGGCCTTACTGAGAAAGTGACATTTGGAGAAAGACTTAAAGGAGGTAAGTGATCCTTATGGGGGGAAGCATTTAAGGCAGAGGAAACAGCCAATGAAAAAGTCCTAAGAAACAGCAAGAGGTCATTGTGGGACAGAGTGAAGCAAGGGAGGAAGGGAGGGACATGGAGAGGGAGAGACACAGAGGGAGAGAGAGAAGAGAGTGGAGTCAAAAGAGCCCATTTTTTTTGACAGATTATGGGGACCCTTAGAGGCCATTGTAACAATTTAGATTGTTATTTGCAATTAAAAATAGGGGGTTATTGGAAGATTTTGAAGAGTGACATGATTCAATTTTCATTTTTAAAGGTCACTTTGGCTGTTGTGATCAAAAAAGACTACTGAATGAGGTTGAGAGAGGAAACAAAGAGACGGGGAGAAGGTTTTGCCATAATCTGGAAGCAAGAATAACAAGGATTTGCACAGAGTGGTAGCAATACAGGTGGACAGAGCTGATCATACATTTCGAAAATACAGCCAATGAAATCTTCTGATGGACTGAAAATGGGGTGTGAAAAACAGAGAAGAGTCAAGGGTGACTCCCATTTTTTTCTGAAACAACAAAAAGTTAGAAATGATAAAAACTGAAATGGGGAAGATAGTGGGAAGAATAAATTTTTAGGGGCACATCAGGAAGAGAGTTTGAGGTGTTGAACAGGGTATATAAATTTAGGGAAGAGAGATGGGCTGGTAATGCAGGTATGGAGGTGGATAATTAAAGGATGGTATTTAAAGCAATGAGGCCGTTCAACAAGGGAGCGGAGTAGACATCCATGGACTAAATCCTGGTACCCTCAGCATTTAGAGGTCAGAAAGATAATGTGGAGTCAGTCATGGAGGTTGAAACGCAGCAGCCAGGGGGGCAGGAGTAATCACAGAAGAGTAGGGTGATGGCCTGGAAGACCAGTGATGAAAGAGGGAAAAAATAACCATCTCAAACCTATTACTAGATCAAGTAGGATGAGGACAGAGAACTGAGCACTGGCTTTAACAGGTAGAAAACCTGACAAAACCAGTTTCAGTGAAGTATGTGGACCAAAGGCTGACTAGAGCAGCTGACTAGAAAACTGGGGGAGAAAAATTGAAGACAGTAACCTTCGAATTCCACTTTTGTCTGCTTTTTGGGGAACATTTCCAACTCAGGAAGTCCTGCATGATAACATATTTTTCCCGTGTACTGACAATCCCCTTTACTCATCTTTTTATATGTCTATGCAATGCCAAACATATGGGTAACATGTGAAAAATTCCTCAGCCATCTGAATGTTGCCAAATACACATAGTTTGAAACAAAATAAGCAAAATATTTGGATGACTAACAGGAGTTTTCATTTGTCTATCTGGATGTCTACATAGTATCAAAGTTGAGATGTCTGTAAAACAAATTATTACTAAATAAATTAAGTCATAGTAATTTATAGTTCCTGTTGGAAGGATTGGCATGTGTTAAGAAAATTCTTATATCTTCTGTCATTTTATATCCTTAAGATTGTTAAAAATACCAAAATAATCTACAGTATTCAGATTATTCTTTGTGCTTAGGAAACTTAGACACATGGATTTAGCTTGACATAATAAATCAAGGTAATCTCACATTGAACAGAATCATAATTACAGCTAGTTGCTTTATATACACATTTCGCTCAGGTCAATAAATGTTTGTTAAACAACAAATAAATAAAAGATAGTACAGTTTTACTATTCTGAAAATTTTTCACTTCCTTTTACATTCACGTCTAGAGTACTAATGAAATGCAAAACACAGATTTACAATTTGATAGCTAAATCTATAACATCGTACAAATCTAAGCTAGTGGTTCTCAAATCTTATCGTGCAGCGAACTCCCTGGGAGGGGGCTTGTCAAAACACAGACTGCTGACCCCCACAACCAGACATGGATTTCTCTGAAATGACTCATATGGATAAAAAATGAGGATTGGTGCTGAGTGGCAAAGGGGTAAATTGTGCTGGTCAACGCTGATTTGCTCTCATATCTACCTGAACCCTTCCCCATTCTGCTCTTGATCGCAGGTAGCCTCATTTCCCAGGCTACTTGCTGCCCTCTGATTTACAATTAAGTTCGGGCAATGAGGATTAAGAAGGAGATTAAATGCAAGCAAGAAGCCAGAAGCTAGTATATTTCTCTCTCAATCTCTGTTTCTTCCGCTGTCTCTGGAATTGGTTCTAGGGCAACTTCTCTGTCCACGGCCCCAGCTTCTGCTGGACAGTCCCCACCAAGAACCTAGATGGGGGCGGGGGAAGGACAGCTTTTGTGCTGTGGTGCCACTACACCCAACTCAGGTCTCTTCTGAACCTGGGTTAGTTACTGCTAGTTTCCTGCTATTTATTGCTAAACGTTGGGTGGCTACATCGCCGATTAATTTCTTCCAAATTTCTTCATGTTTATCTCCAATACTCTGCAAGAAATTCCTAGAATGCTCATTTGCATGACTGGGTTCTGACTACTATGGCTGCTAAGAATTTGGCATTATTTTTCAATTTACCACAGGGCAGTCTAGGCTAGCATATCCTTTCTAATTCAGACACCCTGTCTCTACCCGATCCTATTGCAGGTTAATCAGAGCCTGACCTCACCCCCAAAGTTTATAGACAGTAGAAAGGCAGCAGAGATAAAAGAGATATTGGGAAAAGGGAGACAAGTGATGGGGGAAGGCTTAAAGAGTGTTTTTTTGTAACCCACAGCTGAATCTCAATTGACAGAATAAAACCGTAGCCTCTGATGTCACTGTTCTGTGAATGTTGAGAGGCTGGCCTCATGTTAAGAAAGGGTCTCTCTATATAAATGTGAACCTTTCAGAGGAAATCTAGTATTATCACGTGTGGGTAGAAAGGTAATAATTTAGAAATTTACTTTGAAACCTGGGAAACAGTTAACCTGTATCAGAAAGTCCCTATGCTAATTAGAAACACTCAGATCATCGACTTTTAGTAAGTTGCACCTGCACGCGCATGCGCGCGCGTGTGTGTCTGTGTGTGTGCAATCATATGTCTGCGCATGTGTTTGTTTATGTCTTTTGAGATATTTGCCTTACCTCATTTCCTTACTTTATAAATTCAAGTCATTTCCAGAGCCTACTAAGGACTGGGGAGCCAGGCTCAGTTTAGGTGGTAGTGTAATGACAGAGGGCTCTGAAAAGCAGGGACAAGAAACACCCACCATAGCTTATTCTATGAAGTGAAAGCAACATGTTCAAACTCATGGTGGCAGCAAGCCACGCTGTGAGTGTCCACACACGCGGGCTCCAACTGTAGGTAAATAAGCAGTAAGTGATTGAATATTCAGAGGCAGCATTCGTTGTTTATGGAGCACTGCCCGTCTATGCGGCACATGGAGCTGATGCTGTCAGTATTGGTTTCATCGCACACTTTCTGGTCTGCAACAGAGCTCATAAAATAACCACTAACTGAAGAGAATATCCATTTAAGTAGTCTTAATTTTCATTGATAAACAGAGCAAATGTGGTGCAATTCTTTTCTCTGATATACACTCAATATTCCAAGAACTGATTTACATGCTGCTCCTCGGTGATTTTACCCATTTGTAACACAAGATACCTGTTAGCATGTGACAGTGACTGCACGCCCACGCTCCCCGGCATCAAACAGTGTGGAAAGTCCAACAGTGTGATAGGTTAAAGACGTTTGCCAAGACCTAGGGCTGATTTCTTCCAGAACAAAATATGTGTTATAAACGCTGTTAACTAGTTCTTTCTCAGCAGTAGTCTGATGTGTATCAATTTGTAAATTCATTTCACATGAAGTACAACTATGAATGATATCTTGGTAGTTCCAGTCTTTTCATTCCTTCTAGAAACAAAATGCAATAACTTCATTCAGGGAAGTATTACCACATACTTGTTCTAGAAAGATTATCTTGATTTACTAGAGAGCTGTCTTAAGTTTGAAAAACTGGTTAAATTTTCAATGGCAATATTTTAAAAAGACAAAGTATTAGATATAAGGAATGAGTTGATCCATCCTCTGATCTAACAAAAGCCCATTTTAGATATTCAACATTGTATTCATAGTCAAGCTTTTCTTTTTCATCTATTTCTGGGAAATCCTCTCATTTGAAGGTTTTCCTTGTCCCAGTGGAGTCCTGTTAACTTTTTTTATATTTCACATTATTTTGAGTTTTAATATTTATTCTAATTTTCTTTCTAATTTTATCTTTAACTGCACCAGCTTTGCTCCTTTGGTCTATTTTTAAAAGAGAGATCAGATAAATCAAAATACTAAAAATAAAAACTGTTAACTGAAAATATAAATTCAAAGGGCACAAAAATAAATTGCACCCTGTTAACTAAAAGTGTGCTCAGCAAAAGTGTGCATCAGAGTGTATGCATGCAAAGCTTTTATGAATTATAGTTAAATAATTACATTAAAAGAATTTGATAAGATATCAAGGAAAACCATGATTGATCTGATTTTGAAAGTTAGTACGGTGGATGTGAACAAAATCTTTCTTCAAGGCTTTTTCCTCTGAAGCCATCAAAGGACCATGGGAGACCTGACGACATTGGTGGACCAGAAGGGGTATGTAGACCAAGCCAGAACTACTCTTTGGACTCCTTTCAAACTTTTTATGCTCAGAACATCAATCTTAAAGAGTTAACTGTGACCTTTGGTTGGAATTCTTCAGGTGTTAAATGGCTTCAGCCAGGCAGTGCAGATTTTTTTCTAAAAGCCAGAATACTACCCTTTCATTTTCAGCTAAGGTTCTGGCTCTGCATCATATGGGACGCCTGTCCTCTGCTCTCTCTCGGGGCCTCTCACAGGCTTTCTGGCTAGTTCCAGGGGCCTCAGCATTGTACTCCTCTCCAGAACTTCTTGGCAGGGTCAAGGGTACGTGCTTAGCCCCTAGCCACCATCTGGCAATTTCAATCTGTCTTTATAATTTCGCTCTCTCTTTGGAAACTAAACTAAAGAAAAACAAAGGGGAAAAACCTTCTTACATGATACTTGCTTTTAGCCTACTTTTTCACTTCTCTGTTTGTATTCACTTTAACTTTCTTAAGGGGTGGCTTTCACTCTGTTTCTCTACTTGTACAACACGAGTTCTCTCCTTGAATGCCTTTGATGTGGTTTCATCCCATGCTTTTATTAAAACTACTCCATCGAATGTCATCAAATAATCTTAAACACCAAATCTAAGAGCTTCTCTTTCATTCTCATGCTTCTTTCTTCTTCAACACATTTGTTATTCTTGCTCACCTTCACCTGGTTGGTATTCTTCTCATTTAGCTATAGTGATGTTCGATGACCCTCAATCTCTAATCATTTCTCCATTTTTATGTGGGTTCCTTAGTCCTCCTTTCCCTATACTTATGGATAATCTCCCCCTATGATGTATTTTTTTCTCATTTCCTATGTGGAATACATGGAAAATTATTTAAACAATTCCTCTAAAATTAATTATCCATAAAATATTAGCTTCTTATCCTATTCTCTTATTTCTAAGAATGGAAAGAATGCATAGAAACTTTTCTTTTTCCCAGTGCAGAAGTGAAATCTGTGGAAATGCAACACCACACAATGAATGTCAAAAATGATCAAGGAGAAACTAACACTTTTTGAACAACAAAAGCAACAGAAACAAAACCAAATTATTCACAGAAAGGATCAATACTACGGAATAGCAACTAGTATTCCAGAAAGAGATTTAGAGTTAAAGTAGATTATTCCTTGATCACACTGAGTCATTGAAATGTAAGCTATTAGAAGCAGAGACTGTATCTTATTCATCTTTCATCATCCATAGCAATGGGCACAGAGTTTTACACATAATACGATCTCTACCAATGTCTGCTAAATTGAATGGGAGACTTCCAGCAACAATGGCCAAAAAAAAAAAAATGCTGGATGAAATATGACAATAACATTTTACACCCTCATCACAAGCCTAAGATTTTTTCTAAAAAATATTTTGTGTGCGACTGTCATGCTACAGTTGATGAAATATTATATGTAAGACAGGGATATCAAATATTGTGGAGATAGTTGATAACAGCTCACAAAAGGCTGCCAGATTTTCCTTCGTAGCTCACATGCTAGACAGCCCACCCTTATAGTACTCACATAGGAGCCAATAAACGGTAGCATTCCAATAGAACCATATGAAAATATCCTTCTCCTTTGTTTTGGAAAAAGGACAAGAGAAGGGCATTATTATCACAAAGAGAAATGAGAGATTGGAGATTATAAATTGACACTTGGTCAGTTAAAGGGGAAAGAAAGAAGCATTTCATCCACCAAAGTCAGGAGCCCCGAATTATGTATGAGATGCGATGGTGACTCTAAACCATAGAGCAGTTTGCACTAGTGATTTACAGCAGTACTTTATTTGATTTTATTTTGCTAACTCAACACTGAAGTGTCTTAATGCTTTAGGTGAGTACAAAAGGGGCCTTGAAAGGTTTCTGAGATCATCAAACCCATCTGGAAGATCAGAGCCAGAAGAGAGAGAAACACTCATACCTGCCCAACGGGAGTTTTGCCCGTTGATCAAAGGGGCCAGTGAATATCACTGGCAGGGCCTGAGGGGAAGTAGCTCCTGATGATTTACTGTGCCTTACAGTCAGGGCAGCAAGAACGACTGTCTGAAAGCTGCATCACTAAGCCAAGAAGATGTGAAGGGAGAAATCCACAACACACAGTACTCAGACAGAGCAAACAGACCTCCCAGTCATCAATAGCTCTGTTTGATACCAATTTCAGACATTATATATTTCTTGCTTCAGAAGAAGTTTCAGCAAAGATTTACAAGAAAGGGATCACCCATTCTTGAGTTCCTCCTCTGTAACAGGTACTTCTCAGCTCTAGATCCCATGAATACTCCAAGAAAGGGAGAGAGAGAGAGAGGCCATCCCAACCTACCAAGCCTTCCACTAATGACCTTTCTGCAGATACAAAGAATATGGGGTTGGAGGATAGTAATACTTGAATTTGATTGAATATTTCTTCCAAATGAACTTGAGATTTTCAAATACATTTGTCTACAAATCAACAGACTATGTTGAACACACTGAAAGGAAATGAGGTACTGTTGTTTAGCAAATTTAAGTTTACTGCCCTCTCCATTACTAACTTCTAAGGGGTGAGTGCCCAGTAAAGCTGACAGAGGTATTAGATAAAAGGAGTCCATGTGTGTAGACTGCTGAATTGAGACTATCAATTGACTCTACTACATATTTAACAGAATTAGAGAATATCTGGGGAAGAATAAATGTTTTAGACCATAAAATCTATGTATAAGAAGAATAAACAGAAAGATGATAACTATTTGATTGGGAGTGAATATATAGGCTAAAATGATTTACTCATTAAATCCTGGCATTGCAAAAGTAGGGGACATCCCTAAGTTTAAAAAAAAATCTTTTGGGAAGAAAGGAAAATTTTTTATTTAAAACATGTAGAATTTGACTAGATCATAAATCATAAAAAAAAACAGGGTGAGTAAATTAATGGACAGGACATCCAAAATGGATGAATAAGTGAAAGTAATATATTTAGAGGGTTAACTTAGCCTTTTAACACTGCTACAAATTATCCCTTGATTTCACTGTGAAAGAAAAATTTGTAGATTATATGGATTATAAGTATGATCCCACATAGTAGTTTTTCCCTCCTTAACAAATAGCCTAACCCTTATTCCTACTCTTAATAAAGCTTTTAGGTACCTCCTTGAATGGAGTGCAACCCAGTGATGCTTTAGGTTACAATATTTCTGCATGAAGAAAAACCCTACATATGTTGGTATAATTTCATAGATACGGTTTGGACTTTTGTTATGGAAAATAACCACAGTCACATCATACCTTCATTCTGTGCCAAATCTATGATTGTGTTGTCTCAAAAATATGTTGACATAATAGGAAACAAAATATCAGGAAGAATTCAGTCTGTTAAGACAACTCATTTCAACTAATGATATAAAATTGATTTGATGCAAAAGTACATCCTGTTTTCAAGCATGAGATATATTTATATATTTCTAAAACAGCTATATTTAATTAGCAATAATTTATATGAGGTCTCATGTTCTTCCAATTTTTAAAACCTACACTCCCATGAGGAGTTTCAATGACTTGAATGTAGGGATTACTTTGTATTTCATATATCAGAAATACTTCAACAATTATTTATACATATTTCTTTTTAGGTGTATAATTGTTTATATGTAGTATTGAAATCCTTCATAGACTTTGCTAACAAACTACTTTTTAATATAATATATGTTTTAAGTAAGGATGACACAGCATTGGTTCTCAAACATTAGTATGGGTCAGAAATCACCTGGAAGGCTTACTAAAACAGATTACAGGGCAAGTTCAATACACCTGCAGAGGGCCTTGAGAATGTGCATTGCTAACAGATTTCCAGGTGACACGGATGCTGCTGGTCCAGGGACCTCACTTTGAAAGGACCAATATAAAGAGAAATCAAGTTGTTTATAAAAATTATGGGAATTATTTCCAAATTAAAAGTAACTGTAAGAAAATTATCCACCAACAAGTCACTGGGAGAGCCTTTCCCAGAAGCATGGAGTGACACTTTGTCTTCAGGAACAGGTGTTATTTTATTTTATTTTTTCTTGCCATGGCTTGTGGGATCATAGTTACCTGACCAGGGATCGAAGCTGTGCCCTTGGTAGTGAAAGCTCGGAGTCCTAACCACTGAACCACCAGGGAATTCCCAGGAAAAGAAGGATGGTGGGAAGCCTGGGTGAAGAAAAGAAGATGAACACAAGAACCAGATTCAAATTACCTGTACTCTTTGAAACTTATTAAGTGAAGCCAGAGTGAGGCCTTCACATAATGACATTGAACTGCCTGTTTTCTAAAAGGAAGACCAATAGAAAGATTAAAGAAAAAATTCCTGTTTTCTACAGGTTCTTGGTGCTCTGGCCGGGTGTAAGGCCTGTGCCTCTGAGGTGGGAGAGCCGAGTTCAGGACGTTGGTGCACCAGAGACCTCCTGACTCCATGTAATATAAAACGGTGAAAGCTCTCCCAGAGATCTCCATCTCAATGCCAAGACCCAGCTTCACTCAATGACCAGCAAGCTACAGTGCTGGAAACCCTATGCCAAACAACTAACAAGACAGGAACACAACCCCACCCATTAGCAGAGAGACTGCCTAAAATCATAATAAGGTCACAGACACCTCAAAACACACGACCAGGGCTTCCCTGGTGGCACAGTGGTTGAGAGTCCGCCTGCCGATGCAGGGGATACAGGTTCGTGTCCCGGTCTGAGAAGATCCCACATGCCACGGAACAGCTGGGCCTGTGAGCCATGGCCACTGAGCCTGCGCATCCGGAGCCTGTGCTCCGCAATGGGAGAGGCCACAACAGTGAGAGGCCCGCGTACCGAAAAAAAAAAAAAAAAAAAAAAACACGACCAGATGTGGTCCTGCCCACCAGAAAGAAAAGAATCAGCCTCATCCACCAGAATACAAGCACCAGTACCCTCCACCAGGAAGCCTACACAAGACACTGAACCAACTTTAGCCACTGGAGGCAGACACCAAAAGGAACTGGAACTGCAGCCTGTGAAAAGGAGACCCCAAACACAGAAAGTTAAGGAAAATGAGAAGAAAGAGAAACAGAGCAGATGTAGGAGCAAAGTAAAAACCCACCAGACCAAACAAATGAAGAGGAAATATGCAGTCTACCTGAAAAAGAATTCAGAATAATGATAGTAAAGATGATCCAAAATCTTGGAAATAGAATGGAGAAAATACAAGAATCGTTTGACAAGGACCTAGAAGAACTGAACAGCAAACAAACAATGATGAACAACACAATAAATGAAATTAAAAATTCTCTAGAAGGAATCAATAGCAGAATAACTGAGGCAGAAAAACGGATAAGTGACCTGGAAGATAAAATAGTGGATAAAACTGCTGCAGAGCAGAATAAAGAAAAAAGAATGAAAAGAATTGAGGACAGCCTCAGAGCCCTCTGGGACAACATTAAATGCACCAACATTCGAATTATAGGGGTCCCAGAAGAAAAAGAGAAAAAGAAAGGGACTGAGAAAATATTTGAAGAGATTATAGTTGAAAACTTCCTTAATATGGGGAAGGAAATAACCAAGTCCAGGAAGCGCAGGGAGTCCCATACAGGATAAATCCAAGGAGAAACATGCCAAGATACATATTAATCAAACTATCAAAAATTAAATACAAAGAAAAAATATTAAAAGCAGCAAGGGAAAAATAACAACTAACATACAAGGGAATCCCCATAAATTTAACAGCTGATCTTTCAGCAGAAACTCTGCAAGCCAGAAGGGAGTGGCAGGACATATTTAAAGTGATGAAAGGGAAAACTGTACAACCAAGATTATTCTGCCCAGCAAGGATCTCATTCAGATTCAATGGAGAAATTAAAATCTTTACAGACAAGCAAAAGTTAAGAGAAATCAGCATCACGAAACCAGCTTTACAACAAATGCTAAAGAAACTTCTCTAGGCAAGAAACACAAAAGAAGGAAAAGACCTACAATAACAATCCCAAAACAATTAAGAAAATAGTAATAGGAACATACATATAGATAATTACCCTAAATGTAAATGGATTAAATACTCCAAACAAAAGACAGAGACTGGCTGAATGGATACAAAAAGACATAGACTGGCTGAATGGATACAAAAATAAAACCCATATATATATACTATCTACAAGAGACCCACTTCAGACCTAGGCACACATACATACTGAAAGTGAGGGGATGGAAAAAGATATTCCATACAAATGGAAATCAAAAGAAAGCTGGAGTAGCAATTCTCATATCAGAAAAAATCGACCTAAAACTAAAGACTATTACAAGAAACAAAGAAGGTCACTACATAATGATCAAGGGATCAATCCACGAAGAAGATATAACAGTTGTAAATATTTATGCACCCAACATAGGAGCACCTCAATACATAAGGGAAATGCTAACAGCCATAAAAGGGGAAATTGACAGTAACACAATCATAGTAGGGGACTTTAACACCCCAATTTCACCAATGGACAGATCATCCAAAGTGAAAATAAAAAAGGAAACACAAGCTTTAAATGACATGTTAAACAAGATGGACTTAATTGATATTTATAGGACAATCCATCCAAAAACAACAGAATACACTTTCTTCTCAAGTGCTCATAGAACATTCTCCAGGATAGATCATATCTTGGGTCACAAATCAAGCCTTGATAAATTTAAGCAAATTGAAATCAT
Organism: Mesoplodon densirostris; assembly: GCF_025265405.1. NCBI lineage: Eukaryota > Metazoa > Chordata > Mammalia > Artiodactyla > Ziphiidae > Mesoplodon > Mesoplodon densirostris. The sequence continues at coordinate 226,011,669 of NC_082661.1, forward strand.
ATCAAGTATCTTTTCCAACCAAAACGTTATGAGACTAGATATCAATTACAAGAAAAAATTTGTAAAAAATAAAAAATACATGGAGGCAAAACAATACTTAATAACCAAGAGATCACTGAAGAAATCAAAGAGGAAATAAAAAAATAACTAGAAACAAATGACAATGAAAACACGACGACCCAAAACCAATGGGATGCAGCAAAAGCAGTTCTAAGAGGGAAGTTTATAGCAATACAATCCTACCCCAAGAAACAAGAAACATCTCAAATAAACAACCTAACCTTACACCTAAAGCAATTACAGAAAGAAGAACAAAAAACCCCAAAGTTGAGCTGAAGGAAAGAAATCATAAAAATCAGATCAGGAATAAATGAAAAAGAAATGAAGGAAACAATAGCAAAGATCAATAAAACTAAAAGCTGGTTCTTTGAGAAGATAAGCAAAATTGATAAACCATTAGCCAGACTCATCAAGAAAGAAAGGGAGAAGACTCAAATCAACAGAATTAGAAATGAAAAAAGAGAAGTAACAACTGACACTGCAGAGATACAAAGGATCATGAGAAACTACTACAAGCAGCTATATGCCAATGAAATGAACAACCTGGAAGAAATGGACAAATTCTTAGAAAAACACAACTTTCCGAGACTGAACCAGGAAGAAATAGAAAATATGAACACACCAATCACAAGCACTCAAATTGAGACTGTGATTAAAAATCTTCCAACAAACAAAAGCCCAGGACCAGATGGCTTCACAGGCGAATTCTATCAAACATTTAGAGAAGAGCTAACACCTATCCTTCTTAAACTGTTCCAAAAAATAGCAGAGGGAGGAACACTCCCAAACTCATTCTACGAGGCCACCATCACCCTGATACCAAAACCAGACAAAGATGTCACAAAAAAAGAAACCTACAGGCTAATATCATTGATGAACATAGATGCAAAAATCCTCAACAAAATACTAGCAAACAGAACCCAATAGCACATTAAAAGGGTCATACACCATGATCAAGTGGGGTTTATTCCAGGAATGCAAGGATTCTTCACCACACGCAAATCAATCAATGTGATACACCATATTAACAAATTGAAGGATAAAAACAGTATGATAATCACAATAGATACAGAAAAAGCTTTCGACAAAATTCAACACCCATTTATGATAAAAACTCTCCAGAAGGTAGGCATAGAGGGAACCTACCTCAACATAATAAAGGCCGTATATGACAAACCCACAGCGAACATCATTCTCAATGGTGAAAAACTGAAAGCATTTCCACTAAGATCAGGAACTAAGGTCAAGATCAAGGTTGCCCACTCTCACCACTATTATTCAACATAGTTTTGGAAGTTTTATCCACAGCAATCAGAGAAGAAAAAGAAATAACAGGAATCCAAAGCAGAAAAGAAGAAGTAAAACTGTCACTGTTTGCAGATGACATGATACTATACATAGAGAATCCAAAAGATGCTACCAGAAAACTACTAGAACTAATCAATGAACTTGGTAAAATAGTAGGATACAAAATTAATGCACAGAAATCTCTTTCATTCCTATACACTAATTTTGAAGAATCTGAAAGAGAAATTAAGGAAACACTCCCATTTACCATTGCAACAAAAAGAATAAATACCTAGGAATAAACCTACCTAAGGAGACAAAAGACCTGTATGCAGAAAACTATAAGACACTGATGAAAGAAATCAAAAATGATACAAAAAGATGGAGAGATATACCATGTTCTTGGGTGGGAAGAATGAACATTGTGAAAATGACTATACTACCCAAAGCAATCTACAGATTCAATGCAATCCCTATCAAACTACCACTGGCATTTTTCACAGAACTAGAACAAAAAATTTCACAATTTGTATGGAAACAGAAAAGACCCAGAATAGCCAAAGCAATCTTGAGAAAGTAAAAAGGAGCTGGAGGAATCAGGCTCCCTGACTTCAGATTATACTACAAAGCTACAGTAATCAAGACAGTATGGTACAGGCACAAAAACAGAAATACAGATCAATGAAACAGGATAGAAAGCCCAGAGATAAACCCACGCACATATGGTCACCTTATTTTTGATAAAGGAGGCAAGAATATACAATGGAGAAAAGACAGCCTCTTCAATAAGTGGTCCTGGGAAAACTGGACAGCTACATGTAAAAGAATCAAATTAGAACACTTCCTAACCCCATCCCCAACAATAAAGTCAAAGTGGATTAAACAACTAAATGTAAGGCCAGACACTATCAAATTCTTAGAGGAAAACACAGGCAGAATACTCTGACATAAATCACACCAAGATCCTTTTTGACCCACCTACTAGAGAAATGGAAATAAAAATAAACAAATGGGACCTAATGAAACTTAAAACCCTTTGCACAGAAAAGGAAACCATAAACAAGATAAAAAGATGACCCTCAGAATGGGAGAAAATATTTGCAAATGAAGCAACTGACAAATGATTAATCTCCAAAATTTACAAACAGTTCATGCAGCTCAATATCAAAAAACAAACAACCCAAAAATGGGCAGAAGACTTAAAAAGACACTTCTCCAAAGAAGATATACACATTACCAACAAACACATGGAAGGATGCTCAACATCACGAATGATTAGAGAAATGCAAATCAAAACTACAATGAGGTACACCTCACAACCAGTCATAATGGCCATCATTAAATATCTGCAAACAATAAATATTGGTGAGGGTGTGGAGAAAAGGGAACCCTCTTGCACTGCTGGTGGGAATGTAAATTGATACAGCCAGTATGGAGAACAGTATGGAGGTTCCTTAAAAAACCAAAAATAGAACTACCATATGACCCAGCATTCCCTTACTGGGCATATACCCTTAGAAAACCATATTTCAAAAAGAGTCATGTACCCCAATGTTCATTGCACCTCTATTTACAATAGCCAGGACAGGAAAGCAACCTAAGTGTCCATCAACAGATGAATGGATAAAGAAGATATGGCACATATACACAATGGAATATTACTCAGCCATATAAAGACATGAAATTGAGTTATTTGCAGTGAGGTAGATGGACCTAGAATCTGTCATACAGAGTGAAGTAAGTCAGAAAGAGAAAAACAAATACTGTATGCTAACACATATATACGGAATCTAAAAAAAAAAAAAAAAAACTGGTCATGAAGAACCTAGGGGCAGGACAGGAATAAAGATACAGATGTAGAGAATGGACTTGAGGACACAGGGAGGGGGAAGGGTAAGCTGGGACGATGTGAGAGAGTGGCATGGACATATATACACTGCTAAATGTAAAGTAGATAGCTAGTTGGAAGCAGCCACAAAGCACAGGGAGAGCAGCTCCGTGTTTTGTGACCACATAGAGGGGTTGGATAGTGAGGGTGGGAGGGAGATGCAAGAGGGAGGAGATATAGAGATATATGTATATGTATAGCTGATTCACTTTGTTATAAATCAGAAACTAACACACCACTGTAAAGCAATTATACTCCAATAAAGATGTTTAAAAAATAATGAAAAAAATGATCCACCAACATGCACGTTATAATAAACTTTTCCCATAATTACTAATGCAAAGTAGTTTTGTTTATATTATTAATCTTCCGAGTAATTAACAAACTTAAAATTCATAAGTATGCTGGCTGCCAAAGAATCTCTCTGTACTTAATTTCATTTTGGCTTTAAAAGTATTTTATTTGAAATAAAATATAAAAGCAGCAGTAAAATTTTCTAACTATAAAAACACACGGACGTGTGCTTATGCCACTGTAATATTTTGAAGCAAGATAACTGTGTAATAAAAAAACCTAAGTACTCTGCTACCTAAGATATTTCAAACTAAGTATCAGAATACAGATCAGTGAACAAATTGCTAGTGAATAGATGACAGGTAGAGTTTTATTACAGCTTTTGGTAACAAATATTAAGGTATTTCCTGCTTTATTAAAACCTAGTTTCTTATTGTGAATATCTAAGTATCTCAACTTATTTTTTTATAGTACTTATGGATGAGCTCCAAATACATTCTTTATTCTCTAATTTTTCACTGCTCAAATATGTGCTTAATTTTGTGGGAAAAAGGACGGCAGAACTGAACAATGGCACAAAACAAAACAAAAACAAAATGTAAAACACAGTTCTATAGGCTTATGCCCCAACATTTTCACATAAATATTGCAATAAGTATATTCAATAATTTGTTCCTTAATTTCTATCACTTTTTGTTACCTGTAAAATTTATATTCTATCTGACATATATATATATGCATAAATATAAAATATATAAATATATATACACACATACATATATATGTGAGAGATATATCTGATGTAGCTTATAAATCAGAAAACTAAATCTTTATTAAAGTCTTTTACATGGTTAAGAATTCTACAAAATTTCTGTTGGACTCAATTGAGATTTCTAATTATAAGTTCCTTATTTTTGACTTTTGGCATTTTCTCATGGCACTGAAATTAATGTCCTAGCATGAGCAGCAGGACATACTTGAGTGCAATCAGGGCAGCGAGGCAGGTGTCGGCCAGGCCACCTTGGCAATCAGTCTGCTTGGCACAGACAATCTCAAAATCACTCTCACATTCCCACACCGTGCTTTATTCTTCCATTGACCTCTATGTCTGACCTCTCCCGAAGAATTATAATCAAGAAATTATTATTGTTGCTTTTCTTTGTAACTTGCATACTTACAATCAGGAGGCATCTTTTCCATAAATACCGTGTAATATTCTTTTAGAAGTTCAAAATTTTCCTGATTAATACTTTCTTGCAAAGAGACATCTCCAAACCTAAACATAGAAAAAAGAGAACACTTATGGGTTATAAAATAGCACCCAAAAGTTACTTTTTTTAATCTTTCTTTTTTAAATAGGTGGCAATAGTTTTGTAAGGAAGGAGTCTCTGCGTTCTTAGCAACATTGCGCAAAGGTGATTTCAACTATATTCTAGTCTCTACTGGCCCTGACTCCACCAATCCCTATTGACACACCAAAATATTCCCACAGTCATCCAATGTGAACCTGAATGAAATATGAAATCTAAAACACCAACCCCGTGCCTCTGCATAATCGATACTCAGTTAATGTTAGTCTCCCTACCTCTGCAGGGCTATATCTCTAAAGACCTAAAAACTCTTCCTTCTCTCTTTTTATCCCTCCGATATTCCTCTTCACCAATGACAGCTTGAGGAGATGTCCAGAAGACCAGGACTGAACATTGGGCTGCATACAGTCTTAAACACACTGTCAACTGCTATAGGCACATGTAGAGTACTCCAGTCTCCCAGGGACTGGTTCACTTCTGTGGCCCTTTCTTTCTGCCCACACCATGAAGGATGCCAGCCTCTGTACTAGTGCTCTTCTGCCACCTTCTTCAGGCAAAACTTTCTACCTGTATATCACTGACCTTGTGTTTTCCTTAAGCCCTTCTCGGGTTTAAACTTAAAATCCTCTTGTCTCTCTATAAAAGGATGCCATGCAAATGGCTTCCAATATATATCTTCATCCAAATGGCTTGTAATATGTATCCTCATCCAAATATCTCCATTCAAATCTGTATTTCTAGATGTCAACTGAAAATTTCAAAGTGAATTAACCCACACCACTTCAAATACAACCTAACCAAAAGCTGAAACCACCTCCTCCTTTTGTTTAGAAATAGGCATGTTTCTAATATTCTGCCACTAATTCAGGTTCAAAATCTAGGCACCCTTTTGGATTTTCTTGGTTTTCCGCACTCCATCCACTATTCACTGATATATTCACATCTCTGGTATCCTTTCCTTCTTTTTCTTTACCACTGTCATTTTAGGTATTTAGTAATATTCAGTCTCAACTGGATATAAAGCCTCCCAAATATGAGAAGTGCTATGCCTCCAGGCTCCTTCCTTTCCAATCTATCCCTTACATCATGGTCAGATCATTCATTCATTCAACAAATATTTATTTAACATCAGCCATGTGCCAGATGCTGCATGGGCAATGAATGAAATGTTGGAGAAGTTAGTCTACCACCTGTTTCATCATATCCACTCACTAAACTTAACTGCATCTCCTCTCTGTGTAAGAACAAAGTCCAGTCTCTTTAGTTTAGCATCTAATGTCTCCACAAAGGCCTCTGAAACCCTTTGTTTGTGGGAATGGAATTACACTCTTCTACTTTACCAGCAGGATTTTGATGCCTTTGGGACTTTTCACATGCTATTCCTCCTCTGACTAGGAAGCCTTACCTTCCTTATCAGCTTGATTAATTCTGATTTGTCCTTCAAAGCCCTGTGGAAGGTGCATGTATACTATGAAACCTTCCTGATGAAATGTTCTCCCACCTGTGAATCACTTTCTTTCCTCCATGAATCCTGTCCCTTCTACATCTTTGTTTATTGTATGAGTCAAACTGTAGTGTATCATTTGTTGAACTGTCTTCCTTACTGGATGGTAGGTCCTTTCAGAATGGGGATCATGTCATTTCTTCTTGTTACACTGCCTGTTCCCTGTGTCCCACAGCTTGGCAGAGTAATGCGTGGTGCAGACTCAATGTTCAATAACTTTACTGAGTTAAACTTGGAGGACAGGAATACGAACCCAGAAAAATCTACAGGAGAGTTAGTCTGAACTCTGAAATACACTCTTCTACCTTTTTCAGACATTATAAACACCTGGTATTTAAAAAATGTTATCCTTGCTGGAGTAATACTAGTGTTACAGACTAAATGTTTGTGTCACCCCCAAAGATCATATGTTGAAGCCCTAACCCCCAGTGTGGCCGTGTTTGAAGATGGAAGCTCTGAAGAAGTCATTAAGATTATGAGGGTGGGACCCTGAACCAGTAGGATTAGTGTCCTTGTGAAAAGAGACATCAAAGAGCTGGTTCTCTCTCTCTACACACACAAAAAAGAGGTCATGTGAGCACACAGCAAGAAAGCTGAAGACAATTCTCACCAGAAACCAAATTGGCCAGAATCTGGGACTTCTCAGCCTCTAAAACTGTGAGAAATAAATTTCTGTTGTTTAAGCTGCACAACCTGTGGTAGTTTGTTATGGTAGCCCAAGCAGACTAATTAGTACTTACTTATTTAAAAATGGATACACATTACATAAGTTTTGGCTATGGGTACATATATAGTAACATATTATACCTGGATTACATAGCATACCTAACATGTGAATGTTGATGGAAAAAAGCTCAAAATTCAGAATTAGAAAAATAAAGCTCATAGAACAAAGTGATTTGCTCAAAGTAGTAGTTGGTTGATATCCGAGGGCCAGCCTTCCTGCTTCCCTTTGTGTTTCTCTCTATTTTGCAGTTGTGTCTCCTTTTCAAATCCTATGTATCTTAAACAGCATCCAGGTATGAAAAAAATACTTTTATTTATTTAGTTAGTTATTTATTTTGTGGTACACAGGCCTCTCACTGTTGTGGCCTCTCCCATTGTGGAGCACAGGCTCTGGACGCGCAGGTTCAGCGGCCATGGCTCACGGGCCCAGGTGCTCCGCAGCATGTGGGATATTCCCGGACCGGGGCATGAACCCATGTCCCCTGCATCGCAGGCGGACTCTCAACCACTGCGCCACCAGGGAAGCCCGAAAAAATACATTTTTATAGGCAAGACACATGAGAGAGAAGGGAAGGGGCAATTAAAAAAAATAAAGTGACTAACATCTAAAATAGTAACAATGACATGTAAATTAATCTAATCTAGAAGGCTTGAAAATACAATGCTAACTATTCCTTTACAGAAAAGTCTGTAAATGGAGAGTCTCACATCTCTCTCAAGACTGCACTCACAGGCCTTAACTTAGTAATTTAAACTCCAAACACTCTGTACTCTAGAGTACCAAAGAAGAGACAATTAATTTAGAGTGCTGTTTTGCCCCCCAATTGTTCATAAATATCATTTACCTCCCAAATTGTATAATTTATGTTCATAAATATCATTCTCCTCAACCTGTGAACTTGCTGTGAGACAACATATAAAGATGACTGGAATATAATCTGATCTTACATAATTATTTGCAAAAGTACTTAATTATTGAAGAATCAACTTTTTGTACAATACAGTGAAAAAAATTATATTCTGATTTAAGCATACTATAACACAAGAGACTAATAGCTTCCACATAGTTTGAGATTAAACATGCAATACAAAACTGGCATGGAATTTTGTAACTGGCAAGTGAGAATTATGAAAATCTATGTTGTCCAGTAAATCTTTTGGATGAAAGGGAGAGATGGAGAAATCGTTGAAAATAGTAGCTAAAAACAGGCACCTTCACTATCATTGAAATTCAAGATGGCTATAAATGTGATGGTAGTTTTAGTTCAGTAAAAAACATTAATAAAGTATTAAAACATACTTATCAAGTCATGGCAAAGAATATGCCAGTTACCTATGGGGGAAGGAAACATTTAGAGAGTGAATTATTGACAAGGGAGCATTTTAAAATACTCTTCAAAAGTTTTGCTTTGGGGGAAATTTTCCAGCTAGGCTTTACAGCAAGACACTAACTTCTTTCTCTGAGAAGTTTTAGAGAATCTTTTAAAAATGTGTTCTGTGAATCTTAACTCTTATCCACGTTTTCGATAATCTCTACATGGGAATCATGTAAGATGCAAAAGTAATTCCTTTGTCTGCTCAAGCCCTTTTTTTGACAGTTGCTTGTGCTATCACATACAATCATCTGTCATTTAACTGAGAAAATTATTATGAAAAGACGTGTTGTCATCCTCCAATAACAATTATTTTAGTAAATAAATTTTTAAAATTATTTAAATAAATAAAATTTAAAAATTAAAAAAAGTTTTTTGAATAAATAAAAAAATTATTTTAGTAAATAAAACAAAAGGATAAAATAGCATGTTTTATTAGGTCCAGAAAATTTGGACACAATTAGCAGAGTTTACAATGTTGAAATACATATAAGCACAAAAAATTCTAAAATTAGATACACACATGTAGGTATTTGGAAACATGAAGAAAGTTAATCCATGTGAATATTTTGGTATTGACACCAATATTTTCCTTGTTATTTTGCCATATTTAAATTTGATGTGGGCCAGGAATCCTTAAATATGAATAATTCTGCTTGCCATATCAAATAACTTTGTACTGGTACAAAGGAAAATGTTACCCATGAATCTGATTTCTGTGTGCAGGAACATGTGGAATTATTTAGCATATCCATAACAATTAAACAAAAAAATCAAGTACCGGCCTTATATCTGAAGCTTACCTCTCAGCAAGAGTTTGCTGTTCATTGATTCCAACATTAAAAAGTACTGGATACACATGAAGCAACTGTCCTTCTTTAATCTGTAGAGGCAGGGACTCAAACATTCTGCCTGGAAGCTTCACCTCCACCACATAGTGTTCACTGGAGAAAGAGGAGGGCAAAGAGAAGCAGCCTTGCTTTATTTCATTCAATTTTATGTTACTTTAGATTCATAGGAAAGAAACAATAAAACAGTTGGAATATAGCAGTGATTTAGGTTTTTGGCTTACATCTGCTTATTTTCTTTTATTAATTCATTTGATAATCATTTCATTCACTTCACTATTAAATTACTTGGCATAAAGAGTCATTTACATTTATCTCCATTACTCTGAGGTTTTTTTTTTAGGAAAGGAAGAATATTTAGTGCATCTTCGTGTAAAAGGGCCATGTGCATAAGAGCTTCAATATTTGTTTTCTTGAGTTAATTATCTAAAAACCCAGTCTCAAGAATAAGAAAAGCAATTTAATGATGGATTTTTTAATATAGTGAAACTAATGAACCAAATCATTTATACATTTTTTAGCATGGCCTAATTGTTATTACTGATGAACCTCTGTTTGTGATGACCTGATGGAAATGTAATGGTTTCATTATTTAAGATGTAACCTTTTGGCTTTCCTGATCATTTTGCAACATTAACATATCACCAGAGCATTTTTTCTTTGGAAATTTCCATTAAAAATTACCCTTAATGTTTAGTGTTGAAAATTTAAATTAGGATTCACAAAATAGGGTCAATAAGAATAGCTGCTTGTAGATTCTGAAACTTGATATCTTCTGATCCAGTGTGACTTGATTAAAGAAATGTCAAGTTTCACCCGGAATTTAGGAAAATCCATGTGTTTCCTGAACTATATAGAGTGCTGGTGTTGTAACATGTGTATGGGGCAACGAAGAACAGGACAATTAGAGAGTCTCTGTGAAAATCTTTTCAGTTTCTCTAGTATAATAATACTGATATGTACTCTGGATACTTGACAGTGAGACTTGTTTCTTACCTCAGCTTTGAACTAGAGAATCTGGAAATACCATCAACCCAGCAAGCAGGGATGTTAGCACTACCCTCAGAAGATGGACACTTTATTTTTCTTTTCTAAATTGCTCTGTGTCCTTTACAATAGCCTGGCTAACAGAAGGCTGATGTTTATTTCAAAATTTTCAGGAATATGAGAAGATTCAATGAGCCAAGCCTGCATTTAAAGATTTCTCTGAAGGTAAAACATTATACACATTCTTTATGATAACTTTTTTTTTTAATTGAAGTATAGCTGATATACAATGTTGTGTTTCAGGTGTACAGCAAAGTGATTATTCTTTTTCAGATTTTTTCCATTATAGGTTATTACAAGATACTGAATAGTTCCCTGTGCTATACAGTAGGTCAATGTTATTTATTTTTTATATAGTAATGTGTATCTGTTAATTCCATACTCCCAATTTACCCCCCACCCTTTTCCCGTTTGGTAATCATAAGTTTGTTTTCTATGTCTGTGAGTCTATTTCTGTTTTGAAAATAAGTTCATTTGTATCATTTTTTTTGATTCCACATATAAGTGATATCATGTGATATTTGTCTTTGTCTGACTTACTTCACTTAGTATGATCATTTCTACGTCCATCCATGTTACTGCAAATAGCATTATTTCATTCTTTTTTATGGCTAATATTCCATTGTATATATGTACCACATCTTCCTTATTCATTCATCTATCAGTGGGCATTTAGGTTGCTTCCATGTCTTGGTTGTTGTAAATAGTGCTGCTATGAACATTGGGGTGCATGTGTCTTTCTGAATTATGGTTTCTCTTGGTAGTCATATAGCAATTTTAAGTTTAACTTTTTAAGCAACTGCCCAACTGTTTCCAAAGTGGCAGCACCACAAGTAATAAAGGAGGATTCCACATTTTCCATATCCTTGCCAACACTTGTTACTGTCTAACTTTTTGATTATGATTATTCTACTGTGAGTGAAGTGGTGTCTAATTCTGGTTTTAATTTGTAGTCTCCTAATGACTAATTATTTGAGTATGGTTTCATGTGCATATAAGCCATGCATATATCTTATTTGGCAAAATATTTATTCAAATTCTCTGCCCATTTTTAAATTAGATTTTTTTCTTTCATTATTGAGTTGTAAGATTTCTTTTTATACTCTGAATACAAGTCTTTTATCAGATATATGATTTGCATATATTTTCTCCCAATCTGTGGCTTGTCTATTCATTACTTAATGGTATTTTTGATGCTTAAAAGTTTATAATTTTTATTAAATCTTATTTATCAAATCATTTATTTTATGAATCTAGATTTTTGAGTCATATCTAAGAGCTCTTTACCTAAATTAACTTACAAAAATTTTCTCCTAGAAGTTTCATAGTTTTAGCTCTTATATTTAGACCTATGATCTATTGTGAGTTAATTTTTGTGTATGATCTAAATTGATGTTCTAAATTCTTTCTTCATATAGATAATCTATTGTCAATGCAACATTTTTTGAAGAGACTCTCCATTCTCCATTGAACTGCTTTGGCACCTTTGTTGAAAAGCCATTAAACTTAAAGATAATAGTTTATATCTGGACTTTAAATTTTGTTCCATTGATCTACATATATATGTATGTATATATATATATATATATATCTACTTATATATAAGTAGATATATATATATATTTATGCCAGTACTATACAGTCTTGATTATTGTAGTTTTATATTAACTTTTTAAATTAATAAGTAAAATTCTCCAACTTTGTTCTTCTTTCATAGAATTGTTTTTTGGTATTCTGGATCCTTTGCAGTTTCATATCAATTTTAGGTTTAGCTTGCCAATTTCTGCCAAGCTTTAGATGGTGATTACATTGAATCTATAGATCAATTCGTGGAGAACTGCCATCTAAACAATATTGAGCATTCTAATCTGTGAACATGTACTGTCTTTCCATTTACTGGATCTTATTAATGTCTCTAAGCTTATTTTATGTGTTCTGTGTACAACTCTTAGAAAGCTTTGCTAAATTTAGTCTGATGTAATTATTACTTTTGATGCTATTGTGAATGGAATTGTTATCTAAACACCACTGTTTCTAACAAGTTTTCAGGAGTATGCTTTTTTCTCTTCTCTGGTGCAAATCAAGTCAACCCCCTCTGGTAGGAGACTGTTGCTTTTCATGGCCTGCTTTGCCCTAGTGAAACTATGCTGACAGAGCTGGGGGTGATGGGAGCAACTCCTGGCAAAAACACCACACACTCCAACTGACTTATCCAACATTCACTAGTTTTTCACGAATAATTACTTCTAAATTTGTGTGTGTGCAAATTAAGTCTTTAGTCGTAAGCTGGTTGTTTTAGAAAATTCTATCCAATGGTAATGTTGCTTTCTGGAAAGAAGATTTTCCAAGCTGCTCACTTTGCTACTCCAGAGGTCTCACTCCCAATTGTATGATAGCTTTTGAATTTAGATACAGCCTAAAGAACTCCCTCAGAAAAAGCATCCATACTCTGTCTATATCAAATGGCCTGGTAAGCTTCTCTTATAAATTGTGATAAAAGTATCAGTTTTCCACTTTTTATAATAATCTTCACAGTAATACAAAGTGGTACTATTTTCTAGGTGTGTGTATGAGCAATTTTATTCCTCTTTCTTCCAATGAATGGCAAATTAAGCATTAGTCTACAGATGAAATATTTAGTTTTACGAGGATGTGTTTTTTCTTTACGTATAAGAAACAGTTACCTTTCATTCAACAATATGTTTCTGGGCATCCTTCACACAAAATTTTAAGTAATTATATGTTTACTATAGATAAGAAAACAAGTTTAGTGTGAACTTTTATACTTAAGTCTCTTCTCCATCTCTCTTCATGTTTTTTCACTGTGATCTGAGACTGTTTCAAATTTCAAATATCCTCATGCAGTGCTTAAAAGTGTTAATGCCAGAATGGTTTAAAATTTGGAGGACTTCTGATTAAAATAATTTGCCCATAGGATGTAATTCTTCTATTAGAGGTCTATTCTACATGCCATCATTTTTCTTAATTATTTCTAATATTTTGCCCGTTATACACTGACCTTCAAAACTATTTATTTAGGGCTTCCCTGGTGGCGCAGTGGTTGAGAGTCCACCTGCCGATGCAGGGGACATGGGTTCGTGCCCCGGTCTGAGAAGATCCCACATGCCGCGGAGCGGCTGGGCCCGTGAGCCATGGCCGCTGAGCCTGCACGTCGGGAGCCTGTGCTCCGCAACGGGAGAGGCCACAACAGTGAGAGGCCCGCGTACCGCAAAAAAAAAAAAAAAAAAAAAAAAAAAAATTAAGAAAAATTGTGGTATGTGCCCCTGACACAGGAATATACCTTTTCTAAAATGTTGCTGCTTTTAATACCAAGAATTTAATACCAAGTCATCTCAAGAATTATGACAATATTAACCAAATGATTCCAGCAAAAGTAAAAACATCCAGAGCTTTAGATTAGATAATAATAAAGAGAAAAATGTTCTTCTCATGCCTGCTATTATTTTGAATTTCTCATATTTCATAGGGGAGCCTTACCCTACTTACCTCATTTTAGTACAATTTACGAACATTCATGAGACTTTTATGAGTTTTTCAAGATCTTCCCCTGTCATGTCACCTACATTTATTTTTCACCAAAAAGGAAAAGAGAACAAAAGAAACATTTCCAAACCAAACCTTAATTCTCCTTGGCTCCTTTGTCAGGGGTTAATTAAAAATATCTAACAAAGCTTGGTCTTAGGAAATGAACAACACTTACCGCCTTCCTGTTATAACTGGCAAGACATCATTGGATGTGGCTTCAGTTATTTTAAAAGCGACTTTCCTCAAATCTGAAATACCAACGGCCATGTCCTCCAGCATTCCAATTTCCTCACCTAAACAAGGGCAAAGGAGCCTAGTTACAAACATACTCTTTGAAGAAAGTCACTGTGTACTCCACCTCCCTGCTGAAATTTGTTCTAACAGTTTAGTGAATGAGTTTCTGAAGACAGTGAATCCATTCTCAATACGTTTTCCTGAGTCTGAAGGTTTTCATCAGTGAAACAAGAACCAGTTAAATAGACTCCAGCTGTCCACATGCCCTTTGAGGGAAGGAAAGAGGAATGCCTTTGCTGGAAGGTTAGAGAGAAGTTTTAATCCTTTTATGGCACAAAGTATCATGCAGATCTCTTTCCCTTGGCAGGACTGACATTTGATTTCTAGAAGTAATAGAGATGGCTGAATTGAAGGTCACTGACCCAAGCTCATGCTAGTTTTATATCTTAATACACTGACAAATAAAACCTAAGAAGGAGGTAATTAAATAAGATTCTAGATCAGTCCTGCACAACAGAAATATAACGTGAACCACATATATAATTTTAAATTTCCTGGTAATCATCTTTTTAAAGAGTAAAATTTTAAAAAGTGAAATTAACTTTAATAATGTTTTCCTTTAGCCTGATAGTTCCAAAATAACATTTCAGCTGTAAATCAATATACTATGATTAATTATTCATTAATTACTAATATAAAACTCTTTTTTTCACTAGTCTTTGAAACCTGGTGTGCACGTTGAGTACTTATTGATTTGGACTAGATACATTTCAAGTGCTCAATTGCCACACCAACCTATGTATTGAACAGGGCAGCTCTAGACATTACAGAGTTGGGACTTTAAAAATCCAGTCATTGAAACTAGGTTGGCAAAAGCCTTTATTTAAAAAGCCAGATGGCTGCTCAGGACTCTACTGTGAAATAATCTATATTTCCATTTTCAAAACATAATGAGAGTAAAAGCACAGTGACAAGGAAAATGAATACAAAAAAACTAAAAATTACATTTTTTCTCTAATGCTTGATGCAAGAAAGGTTTACTACTCATTTTTATATTTAACTGAAGGATCTATGGATCACATATCTTTATGAACAGGAATATTATTTTAACATGGACTAAAGCAATACTTACTATATGTACTTAGCAGCCCTTCATATTGTACTATCAATCCCACCGTGTGAAGCTGCTCAAGAAAGCCAGGGTCATACAAACTTGTGTGCAATTTGATGATAAAACCACACACCAATCCAGCAAGCTAAAAAAAAAAAAAAGTCATTGAAAAAATTACTGGGGTCAGCACACTTTAATTTAAAAATATATAAGTCTTTGAGACATCGCAGACATAATTAGAAATTTTCAAGTATATGTAACAAAATTATAACTATTTATATATCCATTTTGAAATGCGTTGACTGCATTTACTCTGGTATGGCTTGGGGAAGGCAGCATTGTGAAATGGGAAAGACCATGGATTCAGAATCTGCAAATCCTGTCCCTCCCATTTCTAAGCAGTAAAACCATAAAAAGTTATTTAACAGTTCCAAATCTTTCTGTTCTTATTTTTTTGCACACGGAAAATAGAGATAATAGTCCTCATTTTGCAGAGTCGTTGAAAGGACACAATGGAGAAATATGTATAAGGCAGAGCATAATGCCTGACACTTAGCTCCGTTTGCTACTGGGTCATGCATGAAATAGGGGGGACAAGAGATATTTTGGGTAAAACATTCCATTTGTCTGGAAGGTTTAGAAGGAGAGGCTTCTGTCTCTTTCCTTCCACGTGTCTGTCTATAAAACTCAATCATGGTGGTGGAGGCAGGAGGGGAGAAGGAGCACAGCCATTGTGATGGAGGCCAACCTTGGTGTCATGGGCTAGGGTTGGGTGTAGGCAAAGGAGGTGATCCTGTCAAACCTCCCATTCAAGACTATGGCCTGGTGAACTTATTTTATAAACACCAAAAAAGAGATCATTATGAATTCCTGTCCTGGGATTCATGAGGGAGCTGTATAAATAAGGGGTTGCAAATAGATCCCTTTTGCCAGTCCTGGCTGCCATCCACACTGTGCATGGTGTGGAGAGCCCTGGGCATAATATGAGGACAGGGCGGGGAACCCTTTCCTTCACAGACTCTCTGCCCTGTGAAACAGCATGGACATATCAGAGACTTGGCCACCTCTTTGCTGAAATAAATACTTCAGGTCTCAGACAGTGTTTCCATTTGGCTTGTATTTATTATGAGTAAGAAAAACTGGGTACTAAACTTTAAGAAAAGAATCCCTTTAAGAAGAAAACTGCCAAAGGACCTACTGTATAGCACAGGAAACTCTGCTCAAAATTATGTAACAACCTCAATGGGAAAAGAATTTGCAAAAGAATAGATATATGTGTATGTATAACTGAATCACTTTGCTGTACACCTGAAACTATCACAACATTGTTTATCAACTATATGCCAATATAAAATAAAAAGATTAAAAACAAAGAAAACTGTCAAAAAAAAGACATCTATCTTCACCAAGGATACTATTTGACAACCCATCACTGTGCTGGGCTCACAAGATCAAGAGGCACCTACTGCTTGGCTGAAGACGATGTCTCTTCTTAGCGTCAGCATCAAACATTGGGGAAGGCTGTAGGCAAGCTCCTGAAGGAGCACGAACGTCAGGGACTGCTTGGCTCGATTCACCACTTCTCCCATGCAGTCCTTCAGGGTAAGGATGAGGGGATACAACTGTTCATACCAGTCCTCTGTGGGGTGGATGGGGCATAAGAACAGCGGGATAGATGAAGGAAGGTCTTGGAAGATAGAACCAATTTATTTATTTTCTCAGTGAAGTTCTACACATTATTAAGGAGTCACAAAGATTAGATTTAAAGATCTCCGATTCCAATCTCTCCTCTGAACTCCAGGTGTCTATTACCAGCCACCCACTTGGGTGTATCTAACTCATCTATAGTAGAAGTCTTCTCTTCTCTACTCATCTCTAATCTGTGCATTGCCTGTATCTTAGTGGATGGTGCCACCAAACTCTTCCTATGCTGGAAACAATATCTTGGACTTCTCTACATTTACTGGGTCATTAAATCAGTTCTACCACCATAGTAAGCCATCAAACACTCATCTTCCCCCTTGCCCTCTCCCATCATCATTTATCCATCTCCTTCGGACCACTTTCTATTCCGCTCCATAACTGACCCCTCTTCCTCCAATCATATTCTACTCGAATCCTTTCTCAACAGAGTTGCTAGAGGGGGCTTTCTAATCAGTTTGAATCCCATCACTCACTCTTTCACTTCCTTAACTCAAACTATTTTAAACACACCAAAACATTCAGAACAAAGTCCCAAAGCATGACAGACCCTGCATTATCTGACCCCTGCCTACGTGTTCAGTCTCATCTCTCAGAACTTTTTCACTTGCAGCCTTGAGTCCCAGGTGAGCTGAACAACACAGATTTCCCCAAACCTGTTCTCTCTCATCTCAGTGTCTTTGCAAATCCTATCTCCAATCCTGGAGCACCTTCCCCCTATATATCTTCCTGACAAACACTTTATCTTCTCTGCAGACTCAATTCAGGGTTTCTCTCTTCCAGGAAGTCTTCTTGATTTTCCCCTTAATCCCCTCCTCCCCCCATCCCTGTTTACTAAAAGTTTGCATCACAGCTCCTTGCTCTTACTGTTCTAGAGCAATCCATGCTGTTTTGCAAGAAAGGGAGCTCACTGAGGGTGAGAAATTTCTGCTTTAATCACTGAATCTCCAGAAGCTAGCATAGCAGATATTCAGTTTTTAATTGAATGAGTAAAGTTATAATAAATATAACAAAAGTCTTTTAAGATGTAGACATGTAAGAGAAAATCAAGTTTTTGACAATATTTGGAATTCGAATAGCTTTCCTTCAAATCAGGATACAAAATTGAAACCATCTGTGATTTTTGTATGTCTAGAAATTTAACATGTTTCAATTATATAATTATGACTTTGGCATGTGAAATAGAAACAAGTTATATTCTATTTCAGTTTATTTGGAAATCAAACCCCTGACAAATGTCAAACATTATAAATTCCAGACTGTGTGTTATTCCATTAATATATAAATAAATTAACAGTAGTGGGAAAAATACAAATATGATTTTAAAAAAATGAGCAAATTCTGAAAAATTAATTATGAATCAAGATCTAAAATGGTATGAGCTTCTCAGTTTACAAAAGTGAATGATGGGGGCTTCCCTGGTGGCGCAGTGGTTGAGAGTCTGCCTGCCAATGCAGGGGACACGGGTTTGAGCCCTGGTCCGGGAAGATCCCACATGCTGCAGAGCAACTGGGCCCGTGAGCCACGGCTACTGAGCCTGCGCGTCTGGAGCCTGTGCTCCGCAACAAGACAGGCCGCGACAGTGAGAGAGGCCCGCGCACCGCGATGAAGAGTGGCCCCCGCTTGCCACAACTAGAGAAAGCCCTCGCACAGAAACGAAGACCCAGCACAGCCATAAATAAATAAAGCAAAACTGTCAAAAAAAAAAAAGTCTTTATAAAAAAAAAAAAGTGAATGATGTGAAAGGTCAATAATAAGTTAAAACCTTGGAAGAGTTATAGGTAGTGATGAAAAGAATTGTAATCACTATTGTGCCATATCTATTGTCACTTACTTATTTTAAGTTGTGGTGAAATAGATTAGATGAAATAAACCAAAATGGGTGAAAGGATAATTAATGGCCCCAACTCAATAAAAAGATGTGCTCCTGTTAATACTCCATGTAAATGTTTATGTGATGCTATAATGCAAAATACATTAGGAATATTAGGAGTTCTTATTTTAAAATATTGTAGAATTAAGTGTTATGATAGGAATAAAAAAAACACTAGAGAAAGGGGAATTCAATGAAGAATTCAATGAATTCTATTAAATCTGTAATCATTTAATAAAGGAATCACTGTGGGCAGCCTAGGATGAGATATGAACCGTGGTTCAAGTAAAACAGGCATTCGGTGACTATTGATTTTTATGTCATTAGTAGCTGTAAAAAGGGCAACTGGAGGTACATTAGACTTATCTTCAGAATAAAAGACACATCAGTAGACACCAAGAAGGAATATTTGATATTCCTATTGTTTTCATATTTACATTCTTTTATCTCCCATTCTCTCCTACTCTCTAATTATTGTTCTCAATACAAATGCAGACACACACACACACACACACACACAGAAAACAAATATCTCAATAAATTGACCCAGATGTAGATCTTAAAAGATAACAGACTGAAAACCTATTTTGTTTTGTGCTGAGGTTTGCAGAGATGAATTTCTACTGAAGAATTCTCCAACATAAAATAAAGCCTGTGCGCAGTAGGTGGCGCTGTTTTATCAGGCTGAAGTAGAACTACTTGGTCACTTACTCCATTCAGGTAACTGATTTATATAGTCTTTTATATATTTGCATAGTTCCCAAACAGCAGGTCCATGTTGTATGGGCACTTTGCATCTTACTCTCCTGTGTCAAGTGGTCAATAACCTGGCCAAAAGTGTAATAGGCTCTTTCTATTAGAAAATGGAAAATTAACTTAAATTTTTTCCCTTGGAAGATACTGACAGCTCAACTTAAATATAGCTGATGGTTTTCTTGAAGATCTTTAAAAGAGGAATCTTCACAGATTTCTTCATTAGCATCAGGATAATTTCTTTACTCACTTCTAAACCTACCTTCACACTTATCTAACCATTTGACTCAATCAGAAATTACAATGGCATTAAAAAAGAGACAGACAGATCACCTGATTTCTAGTCCTTCTAGAATAAAACTGAGGACCTGGAAAAATAAATAAATACACTGAAATTCTAAATCTAGGGGTATTGTTAGGTATTTGTCTGACACTAGCAATATTCCAGTGTCTCTGTTTATTATAATTATATATACTTTTTTATGGCTAAAAGTTAAGGAAAATGGCAATATAAGAAAACATTAATGATGAATGAGAAAATTACAAGTTGGTGAGCAAGGTAGAATGGCTTAAAGATAGTAATAAGCTTCCTATAAAGAAGCATACTTGAGAAAGCTAAAAATACTTTTTTTTTCTAGAAAAAAAGCAATTTAAGTTCAGCAGATAAAGGAAAACCTCACTGGCAAATGCAAATTGTGATGGCTTCAGGTTTTGTTCCCTGTTAGTAGTCACTCAGTGTAAATCTCAGGTTCTGAAATAAACACAATGGAGTGTGACAGGCCAAAGAAAGGCCAAAGTAGTCAGTTCATAAACAGCCTTTTTGCTCCAATGAGCATTCCAAATCCCTCTCACAAAGGCAAAAGAAATGTTTTAGTTTTCTCTTTAAAAATATTTTTTGGGGCTTCCCTGGTGGCGCAGCAGTTAAGAATCCACCTGCCAATGCAAGGGACACGGGTTCAAGCCCTAGTCCGGGAAGATCCCACATGCCGCAGAGCAACTAAGCCCGTGCACCACAACTACTGAGCCTGCACTCTAGAGCCTACAAGCCACAACTACTGAAGACCACACGCCTAGAGCCCGTGCTCCGCAACAAGAGAAGCCACCGCAATGAGAAGCCCGTGCACCACAACAAAGAGTAGCCCCCGCTCACTGCAACTAGAGAGAAAGTCCGCGTGCAGCAATGAAGTCCCAATGCAGCCAAAAAAAAAAAAAAAAATTAAAAAAATATATTTTGGGGGGAACAACAAAAAAAGCTGTAGCTCCTGATTGTCCTGAGACCACTGTCATATCCCTCACAGCTTCCTGTCTCTCCATACTTACAACTTACATGGGGTTTATTTTGTCCTGATGGGAAAACCATTTTCTGGGAGGGATAAAGATGGTGTTCGTTCTGCATTTTCTAGTCCAAGGAAGAAATCTTGAAATGCACACATCCACTCTTCTGAGTTTAGTTTCCTCACGTTTCAACTGAGATTTTACACACACACACACACACACACACACATACACACACACACACACACACTCCTGATATACCCAAGGACGCAGGGTAGTTAAGGGCTCACCACAATGTAGTCACCGCACCTACACCTCTCACAGAAGCTAACTGGCCCAGCAGGCACTTAAGTGCCCACATCGTTGATTCTATCCCCTGGGCTCCTTTTAGTGACAGAGGAAAATATGAAGAGAATGTTTTAGTGTCTCTATAAAAACTTGCTGAAACTCCTTAACCTTGAGACCAAGAAGCAGAGTCTTTCCTCAGGAAAGCATAAAATGCGTGTAGCTTTGCTGAGCTTTTCCTGAGCTTTGTGAAGTGTGTTGGAAGGCATCCAAGCAGAGCCTGTTTTCCAGCTTCTGTAACGTATTCAAGTGAATTCACTGAAGGATTCAAAGAACGGCTGCCGGGCACCCCCCTCACCTCCTCTACACACCATCTATTTCCTGTACAGGGTGTTCACGTCCTCTGAGCTCAATGGCTCTTAGGTTGCTCAGGAGAAAAATAAAAGAGCCAAATACCAACCAATGGTAGCAGAGCATAATGCTTTCTTTCCAATTTCTGAGCCATTTTCTTCTCAGGTGTTTGGTCTCTTTCTCTCATTTAAGATATGAACTTCACTTCATGGAAGCTTGTAGCCATTGTTATTTTTGTTATCACCACTTTTTAGACGTGGGGGTGGGGGGAAGACAAGCTCACAGCTTGCATGCCCATTAAACTTTATGCAAGGAGATAAGAGAAGAAATGAGCCTGGCTCTTAGGATTCGCCTAAGTTAAGAAGATGATGTACTGTGAAGTCAAGCAATTAGAATGGCCTTTAAGGAGGGTGATAAAATTTCCAAGGTTCTGAGAGGAACAGAGACCCATCCCACAGCTGACAGGGTTTTCATAGGATGCCCAAACCTCAGGTAGCACAGAACTGGCAGTGAGTTCAAGGTTGGGGGCTGGGAGTGGGTATATCATATCCCTGCCCATAGAGTCCTTGTTGGTTTTGAAGAGCCTATGTCCTCCGTCAACCCAGAGATAGCTACCTTTGCGCCCCTCTGTCTTTTGGGTACAATTTTACAATGTGAACATCAGCACTCAGAGGGGTCAACTAATAATAAGTCTTCCTCTCCAGATACCTTCTAGCAGGACTCCTTTGTATACTACACATGGCCAACTTTGGTCATAGACTCTAAACACCCGGCCATACGAGGCCTCCAAATATCAGCCGTATCTCTGAGATAGAGGACACAGAAGTGAGGCTAATCCAGACAACAGACGAGTAATCAGGGAAAGAAAAGCACCTGCTGAGGCTGGGCTGCCTAGAATGACTTCCTTGGTCACTCAGAATGACCTCCTCCAAGTCTTCCTAACTCCTTGCCCACCTTTACAATCTGGTCCAGGAATTAAAAACAAACAAACAAACAAACAAACAAACAAAAAACCTGTATTTATCTTTCTTTAAAAAATGCTGGGCCTCCCTGGTGGTGCAGTGGTTGAGAGTCCGCCTGCCGATGCAGGGGATACGGGTTCGTGCCCCGGTCTGGGAGGATCCCATATGCCGCGGAGCGGCTGGGCCCGTGAGCCATGGCCGCTGAGCCTGCGCGTCCGGAGCCTGCGCGTCCGGAGCCTGTGCTCCGCAACGGGAGAGGCCACAACAGTGAGAGGCCCGCATACCGAAAAAAAAAAAAAAAATGCTAACCTTTCTTCCTTATATCAATGTCCCCTCTTTTTTCACTGCCATTGTGAGAAAGACATTCGTCCTTCAGTATCTATGGAGGATTGGTTCCAGGAACTCTTGCGAATACCAAAAACCAAGGATGCTCAAGTCCCTTCTATAAAATGGCATAGTACCATCATCCCTCTGTATCCACGGGTTCCACATCTGGGCATTCAACCAACTGTGGATGAGGAACCTGCAGATACAGAGGGCCGACTGTAACCTTATTCCTTAGACAAATAGAGCCTCTTCAATGTGAGGTCCTATGGTCAATACTAATATTAAAACTCATGGCCCCTACCATCAAGGAGCTTAAAATACAGAACCCATAAACTAACTGGAGGAGGTCAGAAATGGGACTGGAGGGGAGCAGGGAAGGGACTGAGATGACTTTAAGGATGTGGAAAAGGCAGGAATAAAGGGGAAGTAAGTGTTGAGCCTGAAGCCATAGGAAAAAACAATGGAAAACCAGGTGTGCAGTCACCATGGTAGGCATAAGGAATGGAATAAGTAGGGGTGGGGAGAGAAAAAGGAAGGTGCAGGGTATGGGTGAGCAGAGAGCCAAAAGCTAAGAAGCAAGGCCAAACCTAGAAACAATGGGTATCAGGTAGGGCAAGGTTAATGATAAGCCTGGGAGGAAGATCACATATAAATGTTGTACCTTCCTTTACATCTAGTAGGAGCAGTCTTAAAGGCTCCAAGGGTATTCACACAAAAGACAAACGTGTATCTTCAAATGTTATCATCGTAGTGTCCAGTGAACTAGGATCCAAGGTAAGTGACTGATCTTGGCACCTTCCAGTTGTATGAGAAATGAGTGGGCTGCTCAACTCGACACACTGCTAGGAGAAGAACAAAGGCAACTTTTCTCATGTCAAGGGAACCTTATTTGTTTGAGTCCTGCCAGTCTGAGAACAATGTCATAAAACTTTCCAGTCTTGCTCTTAGAAAAACAGCAAAGGAAATGCATCAACTGATATCCTGCTTAAACTTCTCATTTCATAGCACAAAGTTGAAAGCCTTAAGTAAATTCTGCTAAGACAGTTTCCAAGAACTAAATCCATTAATCAAACAAATTCTGCATTGGTTGTAGCACAAAAGTTTTGAATCAGAGTTTACATTGGACCAGGAAGAGTCACATATTCACATTCCTTGAGCTTATTTTGCCTTTTGGCCTAAAAAAATCTGTAACCTCAGGACTCTGACCTTCAAACACACTGAGCTTTTAAGAATAAGTGCGTAGGTCATAGGTCATTGAGCAACCTAAAATCACCAATACATCTACATCAGACAGCTCTTGTCATTTAAATTTTGTCCAGTATCTAAGACTGAGAAAAGAGGGGTGGTCGATATTGGGTTGATGAAAGCCTGATTAGAGCACAGACCCCCAGAGGGGGAAGGGAGATACATTATCTACCCTGCAGCGAACTAGGTGAGTGTAGTAGTTCAAGGCCAGTAAAGTTCAAGACCAGTGGAATACAATGCATCCTTTTAAAAATTATTTCTACAAATCCAACAAAGCCTCATGTAAACAGGTTTAACTTATAAGTGCTGAGTAAGTAGGCAAGTAACCAAACATAACATAAACAGTACCATTTCTCACTCTATTCCATAATTATATGCCCCACAGTTCCCACATGGGATATATGCATCTTTTTTCTTTGCCTATCCCAGTTTCTCTGTGGGAGTGAGTATCATCAGATTTATGAGAACGCTAAATAATATTTCAATTGTAATTATGAATACTTGGCAATTCTTAATTTCTGCATAAGGTACAATTCCATAGTAAATTTTTAAGAGATACCGATGGGATTGATTTTCATGAAGCTATCCCATAATACTGCTAATTTGTGTCTGATAAAACTTAACATTTTGTTCAAAGGGTGACAGCAAAAAATTATCTGTACAGAGTTAAGATTAGAGATGCTTTTTCCTGGAAAGAACAGCAGCAGTGCAGCATCGTGGTTGAGGGGACAGGTTCTCAACTCAGACCACCAGGGTTGGAATCCAGGCGCTGCCACTAGACTTGGCATGAAAGTGCACAGGTAACTTCAACTCCCTACTTCTTCATCCATTAAATGTGTGGAATTACTCCTATGAGTGTTGCAAGAGTGAAATAATAAAGGCAGTATCTTAAAAATAAGTTTTAGCACATATTAAGCCACCCCAAATCGTTAGCTACTATCTTTAAAAAAATGGAAACAAATATAAAGTCATTTCGACATGTGACCCAATGTCTGTCCACTCACCAGCACTTATTTCTTATGCTCTTCCTTCTCTCCTATTTCTGAGGATGACTATTTGTTCTACAGCTGAGACCAGATCCTCTATCCGTACACCGGGTCTCACCCCCTCTTCACTACTGAAGAGTATCACTCAAGCAATTCTCTCCCCTGCCTCTAACATCATCAATATTTCCTTTGTTACTGGATCATTCCCATTAGCACACACATCTACCCATCTTTAAAAAATAACCCTCTATTGACCCTACTTCATGCTATAGCTTCCACCCTATTTCCTCTGCTTCCTTTCACAGTGAAAGTCCTCAAAGAGTTGTCCATACATGCTGTCTCCAGTTCCTTTTCTTCCTTTTCCTCTTCACTGGGGCTTTAATCCCTATCTATTCTAGTAAAGCTACTCTCATCAATGTCACCAGTGACTTCCACGCTGCTAAAGCAGTCACTTCTCAGTCGTCATTTCACTTGACCTACCAGCAGCATTGGGCATGTTCATCACACCTTCATGGAACACTTTCTAACCCTGGATTTCAGGATATCATGCTTGGTGGTCACTCCTAAACCAGTGGCCACTCCTTATCCAGCTTTGATGCTGGCTCCTCACTTGTTAACATTGAGCTGTCCCCATTTGTAATCTGTAGGTCATTTCCCTTTTCTCTGAACACTCAATTCTTTGCTGACATTATTCGGTTTCATGGCTTTAAGTACCATCTATATGGTGGCAATTCCCAAATTTAGATCATTTATCTGAACGTCTCTCCTGAATTTCAGATTTTTTTAATCTAACTGCATACTTGATATTTCCATGTAAACTTAACATGTTCAAAGTGAACATGTTTCTGTTCCTGACCACAAAACTTGTTCTATCCAGAGTCCTCCCCAACCAGTCCACGGCCACCCATCCTTCCAGTTGCACAGGCCAAAAATTGTCCAGTGATTCTGGACTCCTCCCTTTTTTCTCAATCTCCCATCCAAACCATGAGAAAACTCTGTTGGCACCACCTTCAAAGCAAGTACAGAGCCCAGCTACCTTTCATCATCTCCACTGTGCTTTCTTATTAGTCCAGGCCACCATCATGTCTCACCTAGAGAATTATGTTCTAGGATTGGATTCTATTGGATTCTATTGGATTCTAACTATTGGATTCTAACTGGTCTATACCTGATTCTACTCTTTCCATCTACAGTCTAATCTCAACATAACAGCCTGGATGTTAAAATCTAAGTCAAATCAGTTTAATCCTCTGCTCAAAACCCTCCAATTAGCTCTTGATTTTCTCAGAGTAATAGCCAAAGTCAATACAAAGACCCTGCATAATCCTTCCCCCAACAAGTTACCTCTAAATTCATCTTCTACTCTCTCCTCTTCACTTTCTCTGTTCAAACCAAACCAGCTTCTTTGCTGTTTCCTGATCATGGAAGGCATACTTATGCCTTAAGGTTTTTGCATTAGTTGTTTTCAATGCCTCAAATATCCTTACCCCAGGTATCCACATGGCTCACTTCCTTACCTCCTTGTGTCTTTGTTCAAACATCAACTTCTCAGTGAAGCTTGCACTGACTACAAAACTTCAACAATATTCCAAAACCTTTTTACTTCGCTCTATATTTTTCCACAGCATTTGCCACTGTTAACATATTAGGTGGTGCCCTTATTTCTTATGTTACTTTTTTATGTCGAGAGACGTAAAAAGAATACAAACTTCAGGATGTCAGGTGTTTTGTATGTTTTGTTCATTATTGTATCCCAGTGTCTAGAATAGTGCCTGTATAGTAGATGCTCAACTAAAATATGTTGAATGACTGAAAGGAAAGAAAAAAAATCACTTTAAAAATAATGTGACATCTTTATTATCGTAAAACTTCAGGACTGGAAGAGACCTTAAAAATTTGCAGATGATCTGTATTTTACCAACAAAGAAAGTGAGGTCCAGAGAATTTAGGCAATGTGCCAAAGGTCATGCAGCCAAATTAGTAAACTGTGGACTTGCCAAGTATCTTGGCTCTGGGTTAAGTGTTGTTTTGTTACATCATAATTCACGGCACAATTTTTAAGGGAAACATTAATTTTCTGATAAGACTAAATGTTCAACAATGTCATAGGGTACAATTATTATTGGAATTCTAAGTTTATAATAAAAATCTCTGTGTCATCTTTTATTTTTTACCAAGTTTTAATTTTAACTTGTAAGTGTATTTTAAAAATTGTCTCACCTGCTGACCTGTGAGTTTAAAAAAGTCTCATTCATTGATGTTTCTTTCCCAATGGAATTCTAAACATTCATGTGTAGAAATTTATGGACTCCAGGAATATTAAGGAATGTTTAGTGCAAGTTCCGAGGATATAATGATTTTCAAGCATGTATGCATAAATATGCACATACACTGAAGATAGTCAATAATACCAAGAAAACTTAAGCATTTCTTGTCTGGTAGCAGTTATAGATCAAGGTGACTACGCGTTGGACTCTACTTGCCAAGAATCATGTTAGGCTCTGGAGATTCAAGACCAAATCAAAAATACTTGGCATATTTTCTCACAGAGCCAAGACTAGTAGGGGCAATAACATTTAAAACAGCATTACCAATAAATCAGAGATACAGAGGCTGCAAACTAGTGGCCCATGAACAGCTTCATTTGGCCCTCAAATGTATTTTATTTGGCCTTCCTCACATTGCAATAATTTTTAAAAATCTATTATCAACCTTTAAAAAATTGGGATATTTTATATAAAAATTCAGAGTCACTTGAAAAATCAGAAGATGTGGTAAATAACCTTAGGTCCAGATCCCCCCATGGGAATGATTGGCTAGAGCTGTAGTGGTGGCCCTCTTTGTAGGGACATTTACTTCCTAGTTTGCTCCAGTGTCCATCAATTTCACCTGACTCATTCATGTTAACCTGCACGATGACTGTGGGCCTTTGTACTTACAACCCTTGTTGAAAGCATGATTCCATCATGTGCAGAATCCAGTGAAAAATAAAATTGTGAGACTTTTGCTCAAAAAGCAGTAAACTAGCTTTTTTTCTTTCTTCCTCAGTGGTATCTCTCTCGGCCCGTCATGGCGATTTCTATTTACTCTTTCATGTCATAGTCCTTTGGGTGTGGGGATGCTTGTGTGCAGAGCTTCAAAGGCACCCAGACTGACCTTGACTCTCCAGCACTCACGCCCAGGTCCCTTAGTAGGTGAGGGTGGGAATGGGAGATGGTCACTGGACTGGGACAAGGATGGGGAAGCTAGGCAGGCACTGGAGAACCAGGGAGACAGAACTGGAGATGAACCGAGTCTCCAAGTCCCAGGCATAGCCTTCTTTGCCCATTATTTATTTACAACACAAAGCTAACACTATTAAAAAAGGTAAGATGGTGACCATAGAGTATTAAACCCAGAGCAAAGGGTCCTGCTGACTGAGGAATTCTGTGTACTTGCAAGTGGTCCCCCGCTTGTAACGCCAACCCTGGTCTGAAAGATCAGAAAAGGTGCCCCAGAAGATGTGAAGACTGAGCCTGTGGACAGTAGAGGTGGGCAAACCTTTGAAAGCCTGGCATTGAAAAGCACAAGGTGAGCTCTCCAAAGAGTCCAGTGTGGCTGGATCAGGAAGGCTGAGGTAGGGTGACATGAAGAAGATGGCAAAGCACTTGAAGAGGCAAGTGGGAGTCTGGGAATTTACGGCCTTGTAAGATAAGAAGAAAACATAACCAACAAGTGAAGCGCTAGCTATGACTACCTGGGAAATCATTCATCAAGATATTAAGAGCAAACATAAAGGCAGGTAAACACACATGCAAAACTGCTCTTATAATTTAAGCATTCCTTGTCCAACAGTTATTCTGCAGACCCAGTTCTTTTTGACTAATTCAATCAGGGATCACTCTGCCTGGAAGGCAGGCAGGGATGGAAAGCTTAGCAAAGTGCATGTCACAGAAATGCAAGTGCAGTCAGTTTTAACTATTAAGGTGACTATTTCCTCTCTTTTCCCTCATTTGGTCTCCAAGATGCATTTGATTTTCATCCCTTGGTGCTTCCTACTCCTCAGCTGAGGGCACTCTCCACACCCCAAGGCTCTATATTAGGGATTATGCTCATTTTTTCCTATTCTTTCTCTTTTTATTTTATCCAGTTTCATCTATCTATCTGCTGAAGATTCCCAAATGGATACTTCCTCTTCCACTTTCTTTATCTTGTAGATGCTGTCTTTGGAAAAATCTCTGTGTATCTCCTTTCAAATACAAGTTGCTCACCCACCAGACTGCAAGAATACGACAATGACTGAGTGTATTTATTTCTAGATACAGTGCCTGGCACAGAATAGATGCTCAAATAATATCTGTCAATTGAATGAAAGGGTCTTCCTCTTTGTCTTCCAACTAACATGTATTTGGTATGTCTCTTCCATAAGGCTTAATGCCATGAACTGTTTTAGATATATTTAGATATAATTGTGTCAACTGATTAATTGTTCTATTCATTAATTATTTCAGGTGTATTAGGAAGATAGCTACTCTGGCCAACCAAAGATAAAGATAGGAAAAGGGCCTCCCTGGTGGCGCAAGTGGTTGAGAGTCCGCCTGCCGATGCAGGGGATACGGGTTCGTGCCCCGGTCTGGGAGGATCCCATATGCCGCGGAGCGGCTGGGCCCGTGAGCCATGGCCGCTGAGCCTGCGCGTCCGGAGCCTGCGCGTCCGGAGCCTGTGCTCCGCAACGGGGGAGGCCACAACAGTGAGAGGCCCGCATACCGCAAAAAAAAAAAAAAAAAAAAAAAAAAAAAAAAAAAAGATAGGAAAAAAGATTTGCTAAAAAATGTGATTTGCTAAAACTTTGGATTTGTCCCTATTTGGAGTATGGGGGGGAATTTTTCAGACGACTGATCTTTGGCATTCACTAGTCATGGATAATTGGTGATAAATTACTGATAAATTCTTGGTAGTTACCAGACAATTGTGTTAACTGGAGGCAGGCAGCGATAAAGTAAAAGATGTGGGGGAAAAATAAATTCTCAGATTCCAAGGCATGTGCCTGCAAGTTAGAAGAAAATTATGAATTGGGGAAGAACGTGACAATCAAGGAACATGAAACTAACCAGTTGTACATGAACTAATTCTGTGATCTCCAGGGAGGTTTATCTCCTTTGTATGAGGCAGTGATGACTTGAAGCCAGTAATGGGCTCATTTGGGAAAATTATGGCACAGGAACTTCATCTCATTTTTGATAGGGCTTACAGCTAGGGTAGATTAGAAAAACATATTCAATGACATAGGGTATTTGGCCTTTCACAGGGCACTTCATGACACCTATGTGAAAAACAGAGACATACAGGCCATGCAATAACACAAATGGGTCAATACATAGCTGGATTAACACACATCCCCAAAGAGTAGTGATTAACAAGTGTATTTCAATGCATACAATTCTTTTTAGTAATATGCCTCAAGGATATATATTTATCTCTGTTTTCCCATCATTTTTATCTGTTACTTCTGCGAGTGGACAGGAAATGTTTCCAAGATGTGAATAAAATAAACCTGAGTAGGGCAGTAGATATGATGGATAAAAGAAACAGGTATTTATTAGCATGTACTCAAAAGTGTACTATATTACTGTTGTGGGTTTAGACACCAATCTCTTCAGGAGAATTGAGATAGACTGTGTCTTAGTCTCCTTGTGCTCCTAATATTTCACTCTAGCACAGAGTGGTGCTTAAATATTACTTGAATTTTGAGAAGCCTGAAGGATAGGTCCAATTTAGCATGGTTTATGGATTTCAATGAAGCTAATAGTAAGATACTATTGTCAAAATAGCAAATGTAAACTTAGATATCAATAATAGAATAGTATCTAAAAGTAGAGAAGTGGTCCTCCTGTGTTACTCTGCACTTGATGCTAAACCTTTGAAAAATGACCAAAACAGTGGCAATTCAAAAAATAACATGATGGTTGCTTTCAGATATGTTAGGCTATAATGTGCAAAAAGGAAAGTAAATTTGTTCCATTTGTTGCAAATGATTAGATCTGGGCTAGCGGGTAAAATTAAAGAAAACATATTTAGATCAACATCTGGAGTATGCCATTTTAGGACATAAAAAATGGTTTTCTATCAGTGGAGATGTGTATCACAGGCTAGGGGAAAATTGGCAGATACTACAGATAAGCATCTTAACATAATTTAGGAGGTTTAATTACATAATCCTTAAGGGCACATCAAAATCTAAGATTCTAAATTCACTGGTTTTATCGTTGAGTCCTCAATTTATTATGAAATTGAAAGCATGTGGTACTACACATACAGAAGATGCTTATAAGTATGTTTAAGTGTACAAAAAATAAAAGGACAATCTTGTTTATTAAGAAAATATATGAATATATATAAGCCATGGGAGTTTGGAACAGTTAATCTATTATTTGTGCTCAGAACAGTAGAGAAAGTTTAACTTCTCTCAGCACTAATTGTAGTAAGTCCAAAATTTATACTGCCAAATCCTGGATCTAAAACAAACAAAAATACCTTCAAAACTACAGGTTTAAAACATTATTAAATTGATACAGTATAAAAAGAAAAATCTGCAACTTGAAAAGAGAAATATCTGCAGGTTATAGAGGAACATAAAAAAGTGAATAAATGTAGCAACAATTCAGAAGACCATCTGTTTAACCAACAAAGAAACACCAATTATAATGTAAAAATAAAATGATGGTAAAGAAAGAAAAACTGACTGTCTAAAGGTTAATTATGAGATTTCAAAATGTATACCAGGGCTTCCCTGGTGACGCAGTGGTTGAGAATCCACTGCCAATGCAGGGGACACGGGTTCGAGCCCTGGTCCGGGAAGATCCCACATGCTGTGGAGCAACTAAGCCCGTGCACCACAGTTACTGAGCCTGTGCTCTAGAGCCCATGAGCCACAACTACTGAGCCTGTGTGCCACAACTACTGAAGCCCGTGCGCCTAGAGCCCATGCCCTGCAACAAGAGAAGCCACTACAATGAGAAGCCCACACACTGCAACGAAGAGTAGCCCCCGCTCGCTGCAACTAGAGAAAGCCCGCGCGCAGCAGCAGAGACCCAATGCAGCAAAAAATTAATTAATTAATTAATTAATTAAAATTTAAAAAATGTATCCCAATATAAAACACAATAGTCAAAAGCACATGAACAAAATTTGACTGAATCCACTGATTAATTGATCAAAATTAGTGTATTGACTAAAATTGATTAAAAATATCTGCAGAACTTAATTATAAGGAAAGACTAATCAAATGTGAGGAAAATAATCACTAATAAATGATGTGACAACAAATCCCTATCAGTATTTAGCACCTTATATAGAACAATGAACTCTAGATGACTCAAATCACTCACTGAGTCAATTTATTAATTAACTATAAAAGGAAAAGAATGTAATGATTTTCCACCCCAGCTATGGGCTGGGGATAAATTTGGTGCTATTGAAGAAATGGATTTAATTACCAAAATAATTTTTTGAAATATAGTATTAAGTTATATAATGTTAAGTCAAAAATAATCAGAAATTACAATATGATTTTTTCACCCCAAATGGCATGAAATCAGTGAAAATATTTAAGGCTGGGAAG
Source organism: Mesoplodon densirostris (assembly GCF_025265405.1). Lineage (NCBI taxonomy): Eukaryota > Metazoa > Chordata > Mammalia > Artiodactyla > Ziphiidae > Mesoplodon > Mesoplodon densirostris. The sequence goes on from NC_082661.1 coordinate 226,044,255, forward strand.
TTAAAAGAGTGTTTACAGGTACTGCTGGTAAGAGTACCTATTGTTACAAAGAACCATCAGAATGTCCCTACCCACCCAAATGTTGGTTTCTAAACGCTATTCTCCAGTAAAAGAAACCAGGGTTCCTTGGAAAATAGCTGAACCTAGAGTTGGGGCAAATACAGATCAGACTAGAGTAAGTCCCTCATGATACCAGAGAATAAGGGAGTGAATAAAAAAGTAAGAAAGTAAGTAAGAAAGTATGTAGCCTGTAGCAGGAGAAGCTGTCAAAAGGCCACTGAGAGCTCCCAAAGCTAACTCTAGCACAACTGGAGCCCCAAATAAACAATAACACTATTGGTTTATAAACCAAAGAATAAAATTATTCACAAGTCCACACTGATATAAACAAGTAATTGTATAAATAACTACATTGGAGAGAAGGGGTAACTTTTCCTTACAAGATAATTCCACTTGTAGCAATCTAACTTAGGGGACAATTTCTGAGATGTAGTTAAAGATTTACATATTCAAAGATGCTTACATGTCAATTGCAGCATTATTATAATAATTAAATATCTAAAATAATGGTTTCTGCTCTGATGAATTAGTTTATAGTCATTATAATGTCATTACTTCCAGAGAATATTTATCAGGAAATACTCATAATGACATGCAGGATATCAAGAAGTACATCTGTATTTATATTGTGCACTCCAGTTTGGTTACTCTGTGTGTGTGTGTGTGTGTATGTGTGTGTGTGTGTGTGTGTGTATAAACACAAGATATGTTCAAATAAAATAAAAATCATATGCAATCCTATTTGTTTTCCTTCTCAAATTTTTAAAATTAATATTTCTATTAAAATTTTAAAATACAGGTAAATTGAGGCACATATCATTAGTGAATGTATAACTCAAATATCTTTGTCTGAAATAGTGTGGGGGGAGTAGTATAGGTAACTACGTGACTTTAGGTTGTTTGCTTTATATTAGTTCAGAAAGCCACTATGTATTAATTTCTTTACTGCATTGTTTTATGGGTAGAAGCTGAAAGTGATTTTTCCCTAACTTAAGAGGAAGATTAAAATAAGAATAATAACCATTCTTATTCTTATTATTTAATAAAAACTTTTTATTAAATAACTGACTGAGCTAATCAATCCCACTCCAAATATGCAGTAACATCCATAATATATTTTAAGTATATTTGAGCACACATTCATTTGTAAGATGTCTATTTATCTTTGTTAAGCATCCTCTTTTAGGTACCACTATCCTTGCCAAAACATGCATACTATACACAATCGTCTAACACATAAAATGTTAACAAAAGATTTAACTTAGAATTATTTGATAATACTATATTGAATAATTTTCAGACCAAAGTATAGATTTTACTTTGCACATTTAAATAGTGTCTTGTCTCCTAAAAATGTTTCTAACACAAAAAAGAATGGATGAAATAAACATGGATAATAAAATAGAAATAATAAAATCAGTTACAGGGCACTGTGTTGTAATTTGACTCTAACCATCTACAAAGCTGATCAAGTTGTGAATTCTACTTTGGGAGCAAATTCCACCTGATTTTAGACTATATCCAAACAATGCTTTACATTCAAATGAAGGTGATTCGTCTAATTTTACAGATGATTTATCTACCAAATGTTTTTACTTTTAAACTGGAAACTTTGATCGCACAGATACAATCTTCTGACAAAATATAAGATATGAATAAATGCATAATTTCAAATACTTTGGAACTCCATTGTCATCAATGAGAAGTTTTGGGGAACATGAAAACAAAAAGATGTGGCAAAATTCAGTATCCCTTAATCTCTTAATCTTACTCGCTAAAAATTATTATGCCTTGAACACCCATCAATGGACAAAACAAGTCACTAATATGGATTCTGCTTCTTTACCTCATTTTCCAGAGCACAGCACCGTGTCAGGCTCATCACTGATGGTCAATAAATATTCAGTTAAAGAACATTGAAGTAGACTAGTTCCTTTTGACATAAGTTATGACAGGCTTTCATTTTGACTCATGTAAAGTTATGGACCTGGACTAGTTTCATTAATAAAACTGATATTATTTTTAAAACATTATAGAAAATCAGAAAAACAACTGATATTATTTTTTTAATCCCCATATACAGTTAGATCAAGTGGAACATAAAGAACACCAGTGTAACTTTCCACCTACATAAACGTACTCTAGAGGATTAGGACCATCTACAGTAAGCGAACTTTAGAAAGCCATTGTTTACAAAAGTGATTTGGAAATGGTTCTACTGTTAATCAGGTGATGAAAGATTGATGTTTCCCGTAATTAAACTCCTGATGAAAATGTGAGTAATGAAAAATCAGGAAAACAAATTGAGAAAACAAATTTAATTTGATAAGCATCCATATTTTATTATGACTTATTTTCCTTAAGGAAAAGGAAAAGCAGATTTTGGAAGAAGAGGGTAGGGCAACACTTTTTCTTTCCAAACACTTAAGCACCTAGCTGGGACCACTCTAAGATCAGTTCTTACTATCATAGAGAAATGCAGGTATCTGTCTTAGTTTTTGTTGTCAAAATTAATTAAATTAATGAAAAATTTTAACAAAAGAAGCCATTTATAGGGATGCAACTGTAGTGAAAATTTTATCATGTTTGCTAGTCAATAAGCCATACATTTGAAAGTATCCCTCTCTATATATACATATGTGTGTGTGTGTGTGTGTGTGTGCATATGTGTGTGTGTGTCTATCTACAGAGACATAGACACCCACATGTGTATGCATATGTATGCATCTGTGTGTGTGTGTACATATACATATATCCATGAAAATCTAGACCCTGTGAAAATATGTCTTTGGAATAACACACCAAAACATTCTTCTTATACAGAATTAAAACTTCTTATATGTCTTTGAAATAATTCACAAAATCACTCCTCAGAATAGGGCAAGGAACATTTTTATCATACTGACTTCTTTTCAGGAACCATTTTGAGATACTGTGTCCTGAGATCCCTCAAAGTTTCTAAGCATTTTCAGATGCTTGTTTTTCTTCCTAATACAATTTTGGAGGAATGTGTAAAAGTAGATTAAACTATGTCAGACTCTTTAAAAGAAAACATTGTTCTCCTTTCAAGAGGGCTTTTATGAAGCAAAAACAAAACAAAAATGAGCATTGCAAGCAGTTCTGAAGACACAACTGAGATGCAATTTGATAAATAGCCTTCCATCACCCCAGCCAGAGCAGTGGAAAAGCACTCTATCAGCACTTTCATCTAAGGCACTGTTGACTCCTCTTTTTCGGTCTCATTGTATCTTGGCTTCCTCATTTTGGTTACTCATCAATGACTGGAAAAAAATGATTCCTTACCGTGTGGATGAGTTATGACGGAGTCCCCTAGAGAATGGCCCTTTTCTCCATCTTTGTCGCTGCCATCATCTCCTTCACCGCTGCCGTCTCTTTCAATCAGTTTATCCACCATAGCAATAATGCAGTTCAGGCTCTTGCCCACGTGGGCCCACACCCTATCCTGAAAAGAGCATGAGTATCACTACACATTTTTATTGCAAAACCGAGATCAGGCAAAATCAGATGAATCCACCTGAGAGCAGCAGGTAGAGGAACAAATCAAAAGGATGCAGACTGAGCAGCTCTAATACTCCCATTAATTTGGCCAAATTATGGATAGACAAGAAATCTACTTTCTCCTAATAAAGAATAATTTAAGTGTTGTGAATCTTTTTATTTAGTCCATTATTTTTCCTCTGTCATAAAGCAATGATGAACTACCATATGGCATGAATCCATAACTGAGCACCAATTATGACATTTTACTCTGGAGATGTCTATTTTCTTTATCAATACTTAGTAAGAAAGCAGAGATACACTAATATTTTTTAAGAATGACCGCCACTTGCACTCAAACTTCTTATTTTTCTTTTTATTGTGATAATATATACATAATGGCAAAGTTGACCGTTTTAACCTTTTTTTTTTTTTTTTTTTTTTTGCTGTACGCGGGCCTCTCACTGTTGTGACCTCTCCCATTGCGGAGCACAGGCTCCGGACGCGCAGGCTCAGCGGCCATGGCTCACGGGCCCAGCTGCTCCGCGGCATGTGGGATCCTCCTGGACCGGGACACGAACCCGCGTCCCCTGCATCGGCAGGTGGACCCTCAACCACTGCGCCACCAGGGAAGCCCCATTTTAACCATTTTTAAGGGTACAGTTCAGCGGCATTAAGTACATTCACACTGTTGTGCAGCCATCACCACCATCCATCTCCAGGAATTTTTCATCTTCCCAAACGGAAATTTTGTACCGTGTAAACATAAACTTCCCATTCTTCCTTCTCCCCATCCCTGGCAACCACCATTCTACTTTCTGTCTCTAAGGATTTGACTGTTCTAGGTATTAGAAGTTCTTAAACTGTGATCTTCAGATCACTTCTAACAGAATGACTTAGAGAATTAAAATGCAGATCCCTGGGTGCCACAAGTCAGTCAGAACAGTTTGGGATTAACATATACACACTACTATATATAAAATAGATAATCAACAAGGACCTACTGTATAGCACAGGGAACTCTATTCAATATTCTCTAATAATCTATATGGGAAAAGAATCTGAAAAAGAACAGATATATGTATATGTATAACTGAATCACTTTGCTGTACACCTGAAGCTAACACAACATTGTAAATCAACTAGACTCCAATATAAAATAAAAATTAAATTAAAAAAAAAGAACCACTGGGAACTCTAAATTGAAATTTCGAGAAGCTCTTCAGGTGCTTCTGACCACACTAAGTATGAGAATTTCTACTCAATATTATATGCTTCATCTACATAATAAGTCACTTTGGCTGATGTAAGCCTAAGAAGCAGCCCCTACCACTAGGGAGCCTCTCGGTCACTGGTCACTAATCTTCCTAAGTTCTGATTAGCAACCATTTCTGTCAAGGGCAACACATAACACACTGAATTTTTTGTCATAAAAATTTCTATGTTTAAGAATAAAAATTTTAATATACTTATCATCGTGGCAGCCAATCATTCCTGGCTTCTCTTCTTGCTTCTCTTTCCACATCATTCAGATGGAGGCACTGACACCCTATCTGTGATGTTAATTTTATGAATCCACCTGACTGGGTCACAGGATACCCAGATATTTGGCCAAACGTTATTTACTTACTGCTGTGTCTGTGAGAGCATTTCCAGATAAAATTAGTATTTGAATTGGTGGACTCAGTAAAGCGTTTTGCCCCCTTCCCCCAAATGAGGGTGGGCATCATCTAATCCACTGACAGCCAGAATAGAACAAAAAGGTAGAGGAAAGAGAAATTTAACCCTTTCTGCTTAATTGTTTGATCTGGGACATCCATCTTCTGCCCTCGGTGCTCTTGATTCTCAGGCTTTTAAGCCCGGACTGGAATCTTCACCATTGGCTCCCCTGGTTCTCAGGACCTCAGATTCAGACTGAACTACACCTTCAGCTTTCCTGGGTCTCTAGCTTGCAGATGGCAGATCGTGGGACTTCTCAGTCTCCAAAATTGTGTGAGTTAATTCCTTATAATAAATCTTAATAAAACTCTTCATATAAATGTATATATATATATATATATATAAATATATACTTATGAACATATATATAAATAATTTTCTATTGGTTCTGTTTTTCTGGAGAACCCTCTCTAATGCATCACCGCATATGAACCAAATGGAGTCTTAGTGCTTTTCCTGCATCTTGCCATAAAGGAATGTTTCAGTAGGTGTTTTCTCTGTAACAGAGCTATTTCAGGCATTTAGAATAGCTCTTAGTGCAAAGATAATATGCAATTATACTACTTTCTTAGAGGTTTATTTATTTTTTTTACTGAAATGTATTTTTTAGCCAAATTAATTTTGTTAGTTTATAAACATATAAACTACTTTTGGGTAGGAGTAATCTAGGAAGAAAGAACTACATTTGAATTTAGATTATGTGATGGTTGTCTTGTAAAGACTGAGTTAAGTTGAATAATTCAACCACATTAAACCAAATATGGGCGTGTACAGATATGCATACTAAAGCTGAGGGGGAAAGAGGGTTTAGTAGAAAAACAGCACATCCAAAGTTAGAAAAGGTAAGTTTGAGGTCCACCTATGTGACATGCTACCTATGATACCTTGGGAAAGCCACCTCATTTCTGGGGACCTACAGTGGGTTCACCTACAGTTTAGAATGATGATTCTTGCCCTGCTTACCTCACCATGCTACAGTGAGAGCCAAATGACATGGTATCTATGAAAGTGCTTGGTAAAATTATTGCAGTTTGGCAAAATCACGTCCTACCCTTGCTGGCTTTCCTAAATGAATCAAGCTTGCTTTTTATAACCCTGTAATCTTGAGTATAAAGTATGCTATTTATCACAAGTAATCATAACAATTTTTCCCTAAAGGAAGATCTCCTTTCCACCAAAGAATTAAAAGCACTTTTCCCCTGCTATTAATTAAAGCAATCATATCCATAAATTACATCATTCTCTGCCTATTGTCTGAGAAAATGAGGTAGAAACCTCTGACACCTATAAAGCTCATTACTTCCAGGAGGAAATGCTGGAGAATGGCAAGCAAACTGAGGACGGGACATCATTCATTGGAATTTGGTAAGGAGCTTATATTCCAGACCATATAACCAAACTAACTGGCTCCCATTCTGAATATGCCTTAATCACCACCATCACCTGCATGTTTCAGGCTCCTAAATTGAAAAATGAAGCAACTCTCTAGCTAATACTGGGAATAAACTCTACTACTGAGGGGAAAAAGGGGAGAAGTTTTATCTTAATATTCCAGATTAGCTTTGTATAGGAGATAGGTTTTCAATTCTCTTCCTGTTGCCCACATTGAAAGGAACTTATTTTAATCAAAGATGAGTAGTATTGCATGCTGTATTTCTTGTGTAATAGCATATAAGGGATGGATCAACTGCTCTTAATCACATCCTTTTTTTTTTTTTTTTTTTTTTTTTTTTTGCAGTACACGGGCCTCTCACAGCTGTGGCCTCTCCCGCTGTGGAGCACAGGCTCCGGACACGCAGGCTCAGCGGCCATGGCTCACGGGCCCAGCCGCTCCGCGGCACATGGGATCCTCCCAGACCGGCACATGAACCCGTGTCCCCTGAATCGGTAGGCAGACTCTCAACCACTGTGCCACCAGGGAAGCCCCTTAATCACATCTTTGAAGAGTGTGAACATAAGGATATATAAGAAGATGATTTTACATTCTACTCCTATACATTGTTCTTCTTCCTTCGTAGATACCTCGGGTTACAGGATTCCACTGGGAGAAAAAGTAACCTTTGCAGTCAGTAGATGGATCTTTATTGGCATGAGGAACAAAGTCAAGCATGTTCACTGACCAAAACCAACAATCATATAGTAAAGGGTTATGTGGTAAATGGTAGCAAAACATTTAAGTCATGAAAATGCTTGGAGGACACATGAGCTGGGAGTATGTTTGTTGGGGGTGAGAAATAGAGCAGATTCTCGTGCAACACCAATACATGATTCATGCATAATCAAATACTCTATTGGAGGCACACACAGCAGCAGACCCCAAGCAGACTCATTCTGTTCTTTATCTTTTGGAGATCAGATCCTGCCCAGCTAGTGGTGAGAGAACACTGAGCTTTGCCAGACACTGCTTCCTTCTCTTTTATGGCATCAACAAAGTCAAGTCACTGATTTACTTTTCTGTCTCTCACATTAGACTATGACTTTTTTGAGAGCTGTGTCCTCACTACACTGCAGAAGGCCTAGAAGAAAGGCAGAGAGAGAGACAAAGAGGGAGCAAAGGATGGAGGAGGAGAGAGAGGACTCCAACCCAAAGGCAGATTGAGGGTTGCTATTTATATTCAACTGGTATATGAACATTAGCTAACTTAACTCTCAAAAACCATCACATAAGGTCAATATTATTAACTTAGTTTTTAGAGATGAGGAAATTTCAGGTAAGAGATGTTGAATAACATTCAATATTAAAATGGTAGATTAGAAATTCCATTTTGATTCCAAAGACTAGATTCTTCCCCTATAGTTTCCCACAGCATTCTGGTACCCAGTAGAAATTGCTCTTCATGAAATTACTAGAACTTTGGGGACAAGCCAGACAGAGGAAGCCTGGGGAGAGGGAGCCCAGGAAGGGCCAGGTATAGGTGTGTGTCACCTCACAGGAGTAAGATTAGGTTTTGGTTATCTGAGATTTGAAAATGAGCCCAATGGCAAATTCTGAACTAAGAGATTACTCTAGAAAAAGGACAGGCTGGTCCCATGTACCCTTAAGTCTGAAAACAACAGTATCATGTAATCACGGATGGAGCAATCACTTGGCTAATGGATCAATCAGCTTGGGTCAAAGGACATAAGTGGCCAGTACTAATAGAGGACAGTGTTAGCATCAAGGCCCCAGATCCATTCATCAGCCTGGGATATAAAACAGGGAGTGCATTACAGGGAGGAAAGGTGATACTTCACTTTGTAGGAGATAATTATGAATTATTATTAATTCCAAGCAAGATAATTACTTTGGAGTTAGGATGCTAAAAATGGGTAGGCAAAGATTCTTGAAGATGTACCTTGAATATCTGACTTCTATCCTAAACAAGCCACTTTCTATAGTGTCTCTGTGAAAACATATGCACAGAGGAAAATAACCAGCAAAATTCCATTCTCATTCTGATGATTTTTTATTCATGAGGTCAGTGCATTTAGGAGATTCTTTTTGTTTAGATAGCTGGTATGGTTGGAACCTACTCAACTTTCTTCCCTACTAAAATCATGAGAGGAAAGGCTGCTTAGGGGGGAGAAAACAATCAAAGCATAAGAATGTGGCTGCACTACATGGTGCATCCAACCCCTCCCCTTTTCAGGCCAGGGAAGAATGATCAGTCTCCAGATTCTGTTTAACCCCTCAGCCACATGAAAGGTTTAGAAACAAAAACAAAACAACAACCAAATAAAACAACACAACAACAACCTATCAGAAAAGAAGATTGCTGGGCTGTCCCCCTGCTCCCCCCACCCCCCAAATAGCAGTCATTAGCCTGCTATTGAAGGAAGTAATGGAAAATTGGTGGGTTAAAGTTTAACCTTTATTAAATGGAGCTTAATGTTGTCCTTGATCTTAATACAACCCAAATTCTTGAAGGTGAAGTCGCTGTCAACTTTGGCTCAGCAATGAGGGCAAAAGTCAGTGGGGGAATGAGCAGCAATATTTATTCCATTCTGAGTCAGGTGCTGATCTTGGTTCTTATTTATTTCTGGGTTAGGACCTAAGCTAACATGCAGGTCAAACCCAGTGGCAGTAGATGCACACATTTAATGGATGTAGCCAGGAGTAGCCAGGGGGCCATTACACCTGCCAGAGTGAGCCATGAGGGCAGGGAATATGGTGCTTACTCAGCATGTCACACATTTATGACCTTGGTGGCATCAAGAGACATCCGGACTGCTTTGGATCAGCAGTTAACTTTAAAAAAAAAAAAAAGTTCAGCAATGCTTAGCTGATCAACATTTCTAGGGACAACTTTTGATCAGCAAGAATGTAAAGGCTCAACCAGAGCTGATAGGAGGGCCCTGTTGTATCTTTATCTCCATGCACAATTTGTCACTTGTCATTACCAATTTCTGAACACTTTGATTAGAACCAGTTAGGAAATTAACAAGGCCAATCTCATCTTTAAAAAGAAGGTTCAGTCTGTCTTTGAGTTGATTGAGGGCAATCTGCGCTATACTGGCCTGGTTCCTCCACACTGCAAACCTTTGCTGTTTCCATAGCTTGATAGCTCTGCTCTCTGAATCCTAGCCTTACCCAGACTTTTAGGTGAAAGGAGTTGTACATAAAATACTTTATGGTACAAATTGGCACACGTATGGCCCAAGCTGCATAATACACACATACCTGCACACACACATATAAACATACACATACATCATGTCCACTAAAAATAGCCAGATATGTGGCATCCATCAGAATTCAGTGAGATTCCCCAACCTTTGCTTCTTATTGATCCCGCTGCTTCATTTCACCCACCTACTCATGTAAAAATCCCTGACCTTGGCTTCCCAATGAACACACTGCTGGCCTCACCCTGAAATTCAGCGCCTAGTTACACGAGTGGACTCAGATGGTCAGCCACTGTTTCTCCAGCCGTGACCTCTCCACAGTCCCTGGTTTGGATCTTGCCCAGACCTATACGATTAGCTCTCACATGATCAGGTCTACACTTTGTCTTCACTGATCATCAGGCTCATGCCATCTCTCCTCTGATCAAAAGCAGGCTTAGGACTGCAGCAAGTATTCACTCTTCTCTCAGCCTAGAGGCACCTCTGTCGTTGGGTCGACCTAGATAATTCTACATATTTCTCTTTAGTCTTCAAAATGAAAGCTTCATCCAGGTCAGTCTCCTTGCTGTCCTAGAAATATGCTGCTGATTAGCTCAACATATATTTTCTGGGCATCTGCTACCTGCCTGCTGAGTGCTAAACATCAAAGTTATGAAGAAAACCTTGGAGGAACTAATATTTCTAACTTGACATATATACTGCTTTTTAGGGTTCAAGTGCCTTCTCCCTTACCTTCCATCAATCCAAATTCTCACCCTTTCAAGTCTCACCATTTCCAAGAACTATTCATGCTACTCTCTCTTTGCTTAACTTTTATTTTCTTTCTAATAGACAGTGGGCTCTATGAGGGAAATGCCTATTATTTATTAATCCTTTTATCCTCAGGTCATAGTACTTACCAGGTGATAGTAAATAAAAGAATGAATAAAGGAATGAAGGAAGGAAGGAAGGAAGAAAAATAAAGGAAGGAAGAAATGGTTTTTTTATCTTCTTCAACCTTCACATAACTTCTCTCTTAATCCTTTTGACATTGTTAATGTGTATCACATAACCATCTCTGCTCTGGGAATACCTTTCAATAGCATCTCCGCTTGTTTTATGAGTGCTGGCCATTCACTTGAATTAGATGATACGGCTGTTGAGGTCAGGATCCATTTTTTATGCTTAATTTGTTTTCCCCCAAGTACCTATAGCACTGCTTCACATTATTGATGCTTAATTAACATTTGTTGGTTGACTTAATAGCCTGCTACTTAGGAGTAAAAATAAATTAAGATACAACTATAAGAAGTATTAGCACATGTATCTTCAAATTGAAGTTAGAATTAAGCTCATATTCTGAATGGTTGAGTTCACCCTAATATGTGTCACATCAAGCTAAAGCTTTCAATTCAGTGAAAATATGAAATAAAGCTTTTGTTTAATAATAAATAAAAATAAATCACTGATTGACTAAAGCTTTTAATTTTAAATTGGTAATTGTGTGTCAGCCACACACCATCAAATAGTCGTACAACTGGTTGAATTATATGACGTTAATGAGCGTGCTGCATGCAACCAATTTCCAGGATTGATTTTTTTTTTCACTGAATGTACCCTGATATAGCAAGACAATAGTCTGCCTGTATAGACCTCGATATTTCTTTTAACTATTCATTAAATTTGGTGTATTCAAAAATTTCTACTTAGAAATATCTCACTATTCACATCAGAATGTATTAAAGTTTAAGGGCACTTGATTTAAATGTAATCATAAATTTCTAAAGTGTGTGTATGCAAGTTTGCATAATCATTATATACAGGTATATCAAACTATCTGACACTGAACCAGGCATTGTAACAATCAGCAAAGTATCCAAGGGAGATGATGTGATCCATTATAAAACCACAGGAAAATCACCATTTCATGAATAAGAAAATATCTCTGTTAAAAACACTAATTTGAGTTGGAAGATGAATTGCTGATTCAGCAAATACATCCGTTCACTTATTTTAATTCTGAAAAATATATTGAACTGGTATGTATAAAACACTGTATTAGGTGCCATAAAACAGGGGGCTGAAGGTGAATGTATTAATTGCATGTGGGAAAATCTAGAAATTGGTAGGATTTCATGAATACGCATGCCCATAAAGGTTTCCTTTGGCGTTTCTTCTCTTTATCTATTAAAAAAATTTTTTTTAACATCTTTATTGGAATAGAACATTTGTACATTTTGACAGACAGTCGTGAACTCTGCCTAATCACCTTCTGTGGCCTTTAATATCAGATAAGTATTCGGAGCACATTTCTCCTGGGTGAAATGGACTGGAGGAGGTCAGGAGGGTTTCCCATCCATCAGGAAAACAAATGCCAGAACACTTACCATTGCCATACAGAGAACAACTGGCCTAATTCTCCCTGGCCTTTCTGATGGGGAGAATGGATGCTTTCAATGTCCCCTCGTCATAGCAAGATTAACAAAACCAGGCAACCCTATTAGGCGTGACGTAGGAAGAAAAAAGAAAGAGCTGGGACAAGGGGAAAATAGTTGCTTCCAATTCATATTTGCCGGTAAACATCTGAAATTATTTCTGTGTAACCAGGCCCTTTGTAATCGGCACATGAATAATCAAATAAAATGAAAATCACCACCACTGGGTTTCTGGAAGCTGCTGGAGGCCTTAACTCCTCATGTGCTTAACCTTGGTCATGTCTGATGATGTTCTGTGTCCATCCTGAATTTTCACCACTTTCTATGTTTGAAGATAATTGTGAAGATGACTTGGAACAGTCACCTCAGAGTTGATTATGACTCTGGGAAATATCCACTAAGGAGAGAGGGGTTTAACTGAGTACTTTTGATTGGAAGAGAGAAAGAAAATCCTCCAAAAAATTCATGAATTCTAATGGAGGAAAAGGTACCTGACATGGCGCAGAGTTATATTAAATTTAATTGTTCCGTTTCCAGCCAAATAAGAAGGTAGACAAGAATAATAACTTGAGGGGAAATTTCAAAGTCATTAATTTATTCTACAGATGAGCATTGGGTACCTTTTATGGGCAAGTGCTCTGGACATAAACACAAAAGTGAGCACCACACTGTCTTTGCCCTTTGGGAGTTTGTAAAGTTGATGAGCACATGGAAAAAACATATATAAACAACTGATTATAATTCAGCGTTCACGAAGCTGTGTGATCATGGGGTGCAAGAATAATGCTTTATTATACAAAATGTTTTGGAGTTGAATGCATACATATGTATATATACATACATCTCTATCTGTGTATCAATCACAGAAACTTTGGAAACAAATGGCCATATTTTAGTGGACATTTTACTGCTTCACGTAACTAAGTCATAAGGTATTGCTTTAGAAAAGGTAAATCACAGATTAGTATCCAGTTGTCTATAAGAATTCATTACTTTTAAAAAATGAGAATGATTTATTTCCTTCTTATTAAGATCAGGTCAATGGTTTCACATAGCATAATTCTAGCCAGTCAGAGAAATGAACAGAATTGCTTTGGAATATAAATTTATATAGATACCTCTGCATTATGCAGGACCTTAACTATTTTCCCTAGAGGTAAGGTCTAAGATGGAGACAGAATCTGGCAAGAGAAGTTGAGAATACAGATCACTGCTGATTGTTTGTGGAGGAGGAAACTGGCTAGATAAGTTTTGTCCTTAACAGTTAGTAATATTTTGCAGCCATGTATACTCACTGCTACCAATGTTGACAATATAAATAGCTCTATCAATACTCCTGTCAAACTGAAACATTCATATTTGTTCTACACATCATTAGAGAAAGGTGTAGTAGAAAATGAACTGTGGGAATTTGGTAAAGAACATACCAGAAAGATGTAAGTCTTATTCCAAAATTCAATCTTTGGGAATACTGAGTTACAGGGAAACCACAATGTTTTTCAGGCTGTACAGAGACTTTATTCAAAGGATGTGTGACATAAGTATTACTGAATTTGTGCTATTGTTTCTATAAACTATGAAATTACTGAAAACATATATGAATTAATGCGAACCATCTATTGTGCTTATGTGACATAAACACATTTTGCCATAATAGTACATAGCAAATGTTCCCTTAGCTTAAGAATGGAAACTAATTTTAAATCTGATTTACATTTACAACATGAAGAAGGAAAATTAAGTGGCTAATCTGGATGCTGAATCATTGCCTGATATACAAATGTAGTTCAACTAAAAAATGGGTTTGGGATATGGCTAAATAATAACAACAGTTTTCTTAGTCCTGCACCTTGCTGGAATGGATTAGAATATAGAAGATCAGAAGTGTATCTTTTTTCTTTAACAATTACTGAATGAGGGTAGGCAGATTTAGCCCCAAACCCGTCAGTGTAGTAATGTTGAAGTTAAATCACAGTGTTCTAGAGAACAGCATAATTACTGGAAGCCACAAAAACTGGGTCAGTTTAATACTTGGTTGGTTGACATGCCTTCACATTTTGGACAAACTAATCTTGGAATCCCAGCTGTTGGAAGCATCTGTTGTAGAGATGTAGTGACAGAAAAGCAATATGTCATCTTTACCAGCTAAAAGATGAAGAATGCGATATTAGTCTATTTCTTTGCACAGATTTGTCATAAAATCCCAATATTCCTCTGGGGTTTAATTGTTTACTAACTTTTCACGAAAATAAACCTTTAAAGCTCTCAATTATTTAATAAGTAAAATTCAGCAAATAACAGACTTTTTTTTGGTCAGTGATCATTTTAGTTTCAATCTCTTCCTTATTGACTAGATAATTATTATCCAGATTCATATGTCATCAATTTTGCCAACAAACAAGCTGAACAGAGAAAGAACCTTCTCACACTGATAGTTAGCAGAGATTCTCCTGACCGCCAAAAGAAAGGTGTTTTATAGGCATCAGCTCAGTAGAACTCAAGAGTAATTTACTAACATGAACTTACTTTCCAAATATTTATTATTAGAAGCTAAATGCAGTTGTTCAAGTTAGGTAGTTGTTAAACCTACAGTCCCTACCAGAAATTAAATAAAACAGATTTTGTAAAATGGAACTACTTTAATCTTATGTGCAAACCTAAATCAACCTACGTGACCAGAGAATATTTTTGTATGTCACAGAAACCCAATTAAATTAATTGTTTAAAACATTGAATTATTTCAGGAAGTTGACTAGACTTGTAATCAGTGCTGAAACTTTTCTAACACTTAATTAACTAAGAAAAGTGGTACACAAAATTATGTTTCCAATTCATTTAATAGCACAGTCTCTAAAGGCATTTCTAATTAGCCTTTGGATTTACTCAACTTTTCAAAGTTAGATAAAGATTTGAAAATAATGTTAAATGGTTATGACTTTGGTGAATTTTTTAAAATAAGGGATTTCCATCTCTCAACAAAGGTATATTTGTAATAGAAAGTGGTTGCTAAGGAACGTCAATAAAAATGTTATATAACAATCAAACTTGGTTATTGTTTGCAAATAGAGTAAAATTATATTAGGAGAAGAGAGTTAGAAGTAACTTTTCTGAGTGGGAAAGATTTTCCTTGTAATTGTGATAAATTTATCAGAGCATTTATATGCTTTCTAGAAATAGTAAGTTCTGGAAGAAATTCAGAAATTGTATGAAAGGAGGTAAAGAGGAAGATGCAGATCATTATTACCCTACCCTAACCAAAAAACCCTGGGAAACTAGAAGGCACTCCTGCATCAACTGGAAAAAAAATCAGGCAGACTTTTTCCTACCAAGGTATTCCCAAGTGAATGACTGAAGGTGAGCCAGCATCCATGCAGACTCCTACTGGAATATTGGCTGGCCCTCACAAGCACTGGAATTTCCTATTTTTTTCAAATGTTAATATCTAAAATACAAAAAGAACTCATATAACTCAATAGCCAAAAACAAAACAAAACACATAATTAAAAAAGAGGCAGAGGAACTGAACAGACATTTTTCCAAAGAAGACACAAAAAGGTGCTCGACATCATTAATCATCAGGGAAATGCAAATCAAAACCACAATGAGAGACACCCCACACCTGTTAGAACAGGTGTCATCAAACACATAGTAGATAACAAGTGCTGGCGAGGATGTGGAGAAAAGGGAACCCATGTGCAGGAATGTAAATTGGTGCAGCCATTATGGAAAACAGTATGAGGGTTCCTCCAAAAATTAAAAATAGAACCACCTTATAATCCAGCAATCCCACTTCTGGGTATATATTGGAAAGAAACAAAATCACTGTCTCAAAGAGATATCTGCACCACCATGTTCATTGCAGCATTATTTATAATACTTAAGATATGGAAACAACCTAAGTGTGCATCGACAAATGCATGAATAAAGAAAATGTGATGTATATATATATATGTATATATATATATATATATATATATATATATACATATATATGTGTGTGTGTATATATATATATATTATTCAGCCATAAAAAAGAAGGAAATTCTGCTGTTTGCACCAACATGGATGGGTCTTGAGGGCATTATGCTAAGTGAAATAAGTCAGACAAAGAAAGACAGATACCATGATCTCACTTACACACAGAATTTAAAAAATACAAACTCATAGAAACAGAGTAGATCAGTTGTTGCCAGAGGTAAAGAGGGGGAGACAAAATGGGTGAAGGTGGTCAAAATGTACAAACTTCCAGTTATGAGATAAATAAGTCCTAGGGATGTAATGTACAACATGGTGACTATAGTCAACAACACTGTACTGTATATTTGAAAGTTGCCAAGAGAATGGGTCTCAAAGTTTTCATCCTAAGAAAAGAAAATTGTAATCCTATGAGGTGATGGATGTCTAAATATATTGTGGTGATTATATATATGTATAAAATCATTTTGTTGTACACCTGACACTAATGCAGTGTTATATGTCAGTTATAGCTCAGTAAACCTCGAGAAAAATATTTCAAGCCAAGAACAAAGAAGCCATCCAGGCCCACGCACCCTCACAAGAGTAAAATCCATTTTTACACCTTCCCTGCGGTCTCAGCTGAGGAGCACACTTCTGCCCAGGACTCATCCTCCACCTGCCTGCTTGAATTGATCATCTTCTCTTCTTTGCAAGGACCTTGTTCTATCAGTAATAGCCTCTCAGTTCCTTAGCCTCTTAGGTGGCTTTTGGAGTAATAAACACAGTCAATTTCATGACCTTTAAAACAAGTAAGCAACTAACACACACACACACACACACACACACACACACACAACCTATGTCAGCTAAAGTGTTCCTGTCTAAAGGGTCACCTCATCTTCTTCCTCATATTGTTAACTTCTATTCACATTTAAATCTCAGGAATTACTTCTGCAGATCCCATCCTGACCACCAGACTCCCACTTCATCCTGTGTATAATCCTAAATTGCACTGGCATTGCCATTGGTGTCTCTAGAGCCCTAAATAGGTCATGGAGCCCTCGCAGCCGTGGGGTCACCTATGTTTCCCCAGCACGCGGCACAGTGACCCAAGTAGAACAAGGTCTCAGTAACACCCACCGCACCAAATGCTTCACCACAGACCTCAACTCGCCATGTTTCCTACTCTCTCCCTCTTTTCCCATCATAAAAAGGTTCTGTATTTAAAATGCTGATCTGAAATCACGTTAGCAGAGCCAACCTTTTCCCACCTGTCTCTCTCCATCCCTATCACAACATTTTAACTATTTATTAACATATTTTTATTTACCACTAGACTCTGAGCTCTAGGACCTAATGATCTGACTTATCTTCCCTTTCGGAGCACCTGAGGATATAGAAGTTCTCAAAAGTTATCTAAAAGGAGGGAGGGAAGGAGAGGCGATTGGAGCCACAGGAGGAGGGTGAGGTGTGGGAGTGTAAGGTGTGGGAGTGAGGTGTGGGAGTGTATTTGCATAACAAAATAAGGTGAAAATTATGAAAACAAAAGATACCCAGTTCCAAAACTCTCCCTCGACTTAATAAAAAATGGCAATCATTTGTCAGAAAGTTTACTGTAGGGCTTCCCTGGTGGTGCAGTGATTAAGAGTCCACCTGCCGATGCAGGGGACATGGGTTTGTGCCCCGGTCTGGTAAGATACCACATACCGTGGAGCGGCTTGGCCCATGAGCCATGGCCACTGAGCCTGCATGTCCAGAGCCTGTGCTCCTCAACGGGAGAGGCCACAACAGTGAGAGGTCCACGTACCACACACACAAAAAAAAAAAAGTTTACTGTATGTTTATTTAAATGAAATACAAGTTCTATATCTACCCAAACTCTTTCAAATTCGCATTCCGAATTTATGATCTACCCCATTTCCCCATTTATCTCAAGGAGTAGTGTTGATCCTCATAATAAAATTATATAATTTACATATCTTATAAAAGAAAACATACAGCAATATTATTAAAGTAATACAATGCATTGGCCTGGGCTTTTTCAGGTCATGGGGCATTATCACACAGGTAAATCATTTATCTTAGGATCACACTAAGAGCTAAACAGAACAGGTGCTGTTATTTTCACTTTACAGTTGAAAAAAATTGAACTTCAGAAAGGTTAAGAGGTATGCATGCCTTGGAGCTATGAATAAATTGAAGAAGAAGGTGACAGTAAAAGGAAGAAATAATAGATTTGCTCTTTTGAAAATGATGCAGTGGGAGAAATGCAATCTTAATCAGCAACAACAAATACTTATTCAGCATTTACCTCATGGAGCCCAGCTCTGTCTTTCCTGTGATAGAAATTTTATCAAAAGAAAGAGTAGGTACCACTTCACAGCGCTTCAGACAGCAATTTTTTTGAGAGGCTTGAGCCTTTCAAATAAGTTACTACCCAAACACTTTTAAATTTAGGGTGGCAGGAAAAGTAATCGTTAACTATTTAACATCTAATACAGCTAGCATACTACAGCATTTTCTTGGTTTAATGTATGATACAGTAAAGCGTTTCCTTCTGTGTGTGTGTGTGTGTGTGTGTGTGTGTGTGATGTGCATAGACTTCAAAAGGTTCTTGGATAATGAATATGCATTGATTCAGGAAAAACACACTGTTCCCTCTCACCCAGAGAGAGAAACCTTGATTTTCTCCTGTCTAATTCTGCCCATCTACAGTTCCTATCACCATGTTGGCTTCTTCGGTTTATGTGTCTTTACTAGTTATTTTTTCAGATGCTTTTATGTGGCCATTCTCCTGCCAATTTTAGAGTCACCTGGAGCAACATCTTTTTAAAAAAAATAATAGAACCCATGAACAAGAAGGATTTAAGAGATCTTTGTGTCCACTGCCATATAAATGTTAACACTTTTTCAAGTGTGTCCAGAACTTACACGCTGGATTGCACCAATGAAAATACTTGTTGCATCTAAGGAGTAGATTATGGATGATTATTGACTCATCTAAACAACAATTTTAATGATTGGTTTATATTATCTTGGTAATAAATAAGGAAAAGTATTGATATTATAGAGTCTTGCAACTGTGGCATCCTTGCTTTGATGACATTTCTTGGAGATATTTATTCTTTGACTGTATTATATGTATATAAAATATATATAATGTATATGTTATATATAGAAGCTATTTGATAGTAAATAGGTTTTCACGTCAAGTAAATGTGATCAGGAATAAAACTTTCATTTTATCATTTGCCCCTGAGGAGAAATGTAACCTATTTATCCACAATCTGTATTATGACTGCTCTCCAACTTGTTTTCATGAAAAGCAGAGATTTTTTTTTAAACATTCTTGCTCTACTTTTTAGGACTAGACACGGAGAGGCAGGCTGTGTAAAAAAAAATAAAAAACTTACCCACTCTTCCTCATCGTAGTCTGAATGATGCGGTATGGAGTCCTGCCTTCTCATCGGCGGGGGTGGGTCCTGGGAACTGCTCTCCTCTGTGCTGTTCTTAGGAGAGGGCGGCTTCTTAAGGACACCTCCTGGCCTGGCAGTGTAAAGTGCTAAAAGGGCACTTCTGACCAGCTGATCCTTGAAGGCATGTACGAAAAGCTCTGTCTGGAAAGAAATTGACAGGGATTCAGCACAGAGCTTTGAAAAGGTCAGTGGCAGATCTGCTGACACTTAAGTGGTGTGGATGGTGGAAAAAGTGCAGGCAGCAGAGAGAGAAAATGATTCATACGTATCAATGGAAAATAGTTTGGTTTGGGTTTCAGCCAAGGCCTTGAGTCCTATTCTAAAGTTAATGCTGAGGTTCTGTATGCATTGTAAACACCATCTGTCTCCTCAGCTCACTCTCTTTTAGTTCCAGATCCTGTCTTTGGAGATGTATTTCACGGGGGATTATCATTTGAACACCATACCATCTCCCTGCTGTGCCTTTTAAGTAATTCCAAATACACCTTTAAAGAAAATGTGATCAGACTATGTTTATTTTGATTTTAAACAGAGTTAAAGGCTAAAGAATGACATATCTCTTCAAAAAAAAAAATAGAGGCAGGAGACCTTTTTTTCTTTTTAGCATCATGGACAGATTTCAGCAGTAGAGATGACATAGGCAGTCTTCCCCATGAAAACATTTGGCTTTTATTCCCCAATACTACCCTCTAAACTGTCTCCTCCACCAAATGGTTTCAGTAATGTTCAGTGTTAACGAGGTTACTAAGAAACTTGCCATGTGGGTTTTACAAGCTGGTGGTAAACACCTAGTAAGTACTATCGTAATGATGGCTTTCCAACAATAAAGAACTTTACAGCTGTATTCTGCAATTTCCTGATGAAATGTTTAATGGCTTCACCCTGTTATATACTGCAGGGTGCAGTAATTGATTTTCTGTATTATAGTACACTCAACACACACATGGCCTACCAATCTGTTCAAAGAGTAGAGAAGTAACTCAAGCACTGACCCACAATGTTAACATATTTATGCTTTGTAATCTGTTGGGAAGGGGCCCTTTAACCCATAGCATTATTCTGAATCACAGATCATTTACTGAGACACTCCTGGATATAATGCTGTCTTCACCAATGCTGTAACTCAAGGTAATCATTGATTGGTGCTCTCTCAATATGTAGTCAGCAGTGCCATGCTCAAACATTGTTACTAAATTGTCTCTGAATCTCCCTGTTGTGAGTGTGGACAATTACAGAAAACCAGTTAAACCAAGTGCAAAATAAGCACCTAATTAATAAGACCCTGTCGTATCTGCATAGTTATATCTTTGCAATGGATCGTGAAATTCTAGATCTAGAAGGGAGTTGAGTGGACCTCTTCACTAACCAGATAAAAAAACTATGAAAAAAGTGTGATGATCTGTTCTAGGGCAGACTGCTGACTGGCAGCACAAGGGAACAGAGTCAAAGTTTTCTATCAAATTCAGTGGTATTTCCCCTCACTCCACACCATCCACCATAACCCTCAGCCTCGATCCTTCTCCCCTTCTTCTCTGACTCTGGCTCCCCATGTGTTCTGAACATCTACCAGCTCTCATAGTTAATTGTGTCTGCAATTGCTGATGTTAACTCTCTGTCCTGTGAATTTTTTTGTTGTTGTTG